>NC_080424.1:104403353-105828353 GCF_029873635.1 Malania oleifera
GTTAAAATACTTAAATAGTTCAAACTCTACTTAAACTCAAAAACTTTCAAAATCATACTTAGTAAGAAACTTAGAATAGGTCGAATCAAATTAGATGGATTGGGGCCCAATCCTTCATCCAAACCACATTTTTTGTAAGGGTGCGCGTACAATCTATAGACGCCAAATTTAAGTGTGCATATAGTGAATATTTGATGAGTTTGGAATTTAGATGTTAAAATTTTGAATTTTGTGTGGATCTGAATAATATGTACTGTATAATTATACTAAATTTCATTTAGATTCATGCAAATTCAAATTTGAGACCTCAAATCTATGCATCCAAACATGACCCAAAAGTGGAAGGAGATATAAAATTTTAAGTCACGTTCAGTTTGTGGAATGGAATGTGAGGAATGGATTGTAATGAAAATTTGAATGAAGAATATTAACATAAGAAATAAAATGATTACTCAAGAACAAGGTGCTTTTGTGAAAGGGAGGAGTATTTTTGAAAATATAACGCTTACTCAAGAGATGACAAAATTATTACATAGGCGGGTGAGAGGAGGTAATATAATGTTAAAGCTTGATATGAGCAAAGCGTATGATTGTGTGGAGTGACAGGTGGTAGATCAGATTTTTCAGGCTCTTGGTTTACCAGATTGGTTTTGTAAGTTGATTCAGAATTGTATTTCCACTCCATGGTTTTCTGTCATGATGCATGACACTTATAGAGGTTTCTTCAAATCAAAAAGGGGCTTGAGGCAAGGGGATCCGTTGTCGCCGTATATTTTCATCATCATGGAAGAAATTCTTTCTAAATTAATTAAAAAAAAGTTGTCTGAGAAGCGGATTTTACCATTTGCACACCCGTGTGGTGCACCTATTATATTGCATTTAATGTACGCTAATGATATTGTTATTTTTACTAATGTTGGAAAAAAATCTGTTAGTCAGTTAATGGAGGTGATTAAGGAGTATGAAAACTGGACTGGCCAAAGGGTGAATAAAGATAAATCAGCTATTTTTTTTTTTTCAAACAAGTTGGGTGTTCAGAGGAAAGGAGAAGTTCTTCAAGAGACTGGTTTTATTGAGGGTAAATTTCCTTTTACGTATTTGGGTGTGCCAATGGTGGATGGTAAATTGAAAGGCTGTCATTTTAACCCTTTAATCCAAAAAATCAGTAAGAGAGTTGAGAGTCGGAAAAGTAGACTGTTGTCTCAAAGAGGTCATCTTGTTTTGTTGAGACATGTGCTTTCAAGTATGTCATTGCATCTGTTAACTGTTCTAAATGTACAGAAACTGGTGATTAAAAAGATACAAGGTATGTTTGCTTCTTTTTTCTGGGGATTTAAGGATGGAAAATAAAAAATGAAATGGAGGGTTTGGAAGAAATTGTGTGTTCTTGTGGAGGAGGGGGGCATTGAAGTAAGGGACATTTCGGAAGTGTAACGGTCTTTGTTCATAAAGTTTGGTTGGCATTTATTAATGCAAAATTCTTTATGGGCTAGATTTTTTAAAGCTAAATATGTGAAAGGATGACATATTGCTCTTTGCAGATCGCATGGATAAGATTCTTCCTTTTGGAGGAAAGTTCTGTAAGGTATGCCTGAACTATTAAGTAATTCTAAGTGGAAGGTTAGAGAAGGAGATGTAAAATTGTGGTATGATAAGTTTCTAGATTAGGGACCTTTGTTTGCAGATTGTCTAAATGGTGCACTATCTCATTTCAAATTAAAAGATTTGGTTATCAATAATGCGTGGGATGTGGAAAATTTACAGAGGATCGTGGGGTTTAGTAAAGCGGATGAAGTGATGGAAAAGGTGGGAAATCTTAGAAATTCTTCGGACGTTTTGTTATAGCTCCCGAAAAAGGATGGTTGCTTTAATACAAAATCCGCATGGGATGTTAACAGAGTTAGAACTCCAAAATTTGATTGGGCTAAGTGGGTTTGGAACAAATGGTTACCGAAGAAAATTTCTATCTATATGTGGAAGGCTACTTTTGAGTGCATAAGTGTTGATGAAAAGGTGAGAAGGGAGGGGGTTCCACTTGTTTCGGCGTGTAATTGTTATGAGATGAGGCAATTAGAAGATTTGGAGCATGTGTTAAATAAGAGAGACCTTACTTATAAGGTTTGGAGGAAGGTTTCAGTGGAGGTAGGTGTTCCTTTCCTTAGGCAACAAAGTTGGAAAGAAAGAGTCCAAATGTGGTTTAATAGGGCTTCCAGGTTCTCTCAACTGGGTTCATTGATGAGTTTGATTCCTTATTTAGTAGTTTGGAGGCTGTGGAGAAGGAATATGTGGCTAGAATGAGAGAAAAATTAGAGAGTAGTATTGATGTGTGGCTCTCCATTAAGTATTGGGTGGGAGTTTTGAGTAGGAACATGATAGAAATGGTTCAGTTAAAGGATGCTAATTTTCGGGTATTGCAGAATCTGGAAGTGCAAATTGTGAATAAAAGAATTAAAACTATGCAAAGTGTGAGATGGCTAAAACCGAGGCAAGGGAGGTTGAAACTAAATTTGGATGGGAGCAACCTGGGGAACCCAGGGCTGGCGGGTGGTGGTGGCATCCTTAGAGACCATACAGGTTCTTTTGTGATTGGTTTTTCAAAATATTTTGGTTTTTGTTCAAATAATGAAGCTGAATTAAGAGCTGTGTTGGAGGGAATAAAGATTTCCAAACATTTGGGATATACCTGTATCGATATTGAATGTGATTCGAATATTGTAGCTAATTGGATAAGAGCCAAGGAGTGCTCCTTGTGGTATTTGTGAGATTTTTGAGAGCAGCTTATTGGTTTATTGGAGGGAGTAGATTTCTCGATAAATCATTGGTATAGAGAAGGGAACAAAGTGGCAGATGCCTTGGCTCGACAAGGTGCTATGGGGAGGAATAGTTTGTTTACAAATAGTAGTCAACTCCCTAGAGTTAGCAATGATTTGTATAAATTGGAGAAGATGTGTACGGCTTATATGAGGTATGTTTAGCTAATTTCCTTTTGGTTTTAACTTATACTTTATGTTGTTTATCTTTTATTTTGTTTTGTTGCGTGAGGTTTGTTTTGTAGGTCCTATTTTGTTTTATTTTGTTTGGACTTGTAACCCGATTTTTGGCTGGATGTGGGTGTTGTTCTTTGGGAGGTTTTTAACGTGTTGTCTTTCGTTATCTTTCATTGATTGTCTTGTAACCACGGTATTCCTCCGTCAAAAGTGAGAGATTATCAATAAATAGATGGAGGTGCCGCCCTTCTTATTAAAAAAAAAAGAAATAAAATGATTATTGAAGATTTTTTTTACATTTCTATGTATCAAATGTATGGTTAGAGTTTCATTTGTATTTGCTGTAAATAGTAATTATGAGTATTTTGATGTAAAATATAAGGACTAGGTCTTAGTTTGATTTTTTTTGCCTTATGAAAAGAATTTTTATAAAAGAACATATTAAGAGGACCTAAGTAATTTGGGTTGTCGTCAAAATATTGTTTAGTCTTCCTTCTAAAGAAGGTGCTATTCGAAATTAGAAAAGAAAGATTATTTTGAGTGTTTGGCTATAATAGTTGGAAAGGTAATTAAAAATATTTAAAAGCAAAGTCAACACAATAAACATTTTTTTTTTAATGTTTTAAAAGTGAGGATAGAGTTAATATGTCTGAAAAAGAAAATTTAAAAGGACCTGTTCCATTTTGAAAATAATTTCATTTTACATTTTTAATTTTGTAAAAAATTACAAAAAAATGTCTTATTTTTTGATTCTTCAATATCTATACAAAGATTTTAGAAAATAATAAAAAGTCATCTTTCATTTATAATTAATTAATATTTGATAATTCTATATTAATTGAATTTATATAATATATATAAGATTTTAGAAATTCGGTTCAGTTTATTTTGAAGTTGATTAAATATAGAATTTCAATTAATTCGATTAATGAAAATTTTTAATAATTTTATTAATTAATTTAATTAATCAAACCAGCCGAATACTCATCCCAAGGTGATCGTTGACGGGAATAATTCAACTAATAAATCATCCCACATGCACCATTCATTTCAAGCTGTTCTGTGCCCAAAACACAACTAGACTTCTTTATATTAAAGTATGATGATAATTAAATGCACACCCCAATGCCCATTGGTGGTGGTTGTCATTTATTATATATATGGTAGATATTGTCTTTTCCAAGGTTTTTACTTCTCAACCCTCTTGGTGTGGTCACCCAAGATGGAGACAAGGAATTAAGAATGGTACAAAATTACAAATGCATATTATAATTTAGGGAATTTCAGTCACAGGCTAATAGTTCCTTTAAAAAAAATTATTATATATTGTTGCTGCCAAAAATGTCAATTTGACCTCTAGTGAGCTTTTCGATCCCAATCACCTGAAAAGGACGAAAACAAACGTGACTTGAAGGATCCGAAGTGTATTGTGGGGATATCTCCGATCCCTAAGTAAGGGAGTGCTTTAGAGAGGTTGTAAGTAACAGTGAAATTGAGTTAGAATGAGATACCTTAGTTTCTTCGTAGTACCCATTTTATACTGGGCAGGTTTGACCCTAGTAGATCTATCATTTATAGCGCTTTACGTGGATCACTCTGATCATTATAGTGCGGATGTGGATCACTCCGGTCAATATATGGCTAACGTTAATGGCTCTGGTTGAGCAATTGACTTGGTAGGTGATTTTCTCCCATTAATGCTGGGCACATGCCTTCGTTATAGGGTAGGAGATATATTTGAGGTATATCAGTTGCCCCCCCTTTAGTTTCGAAGTTTTGAATCATGTTCCCAAAGTTTGAAAGTTGTTCCTATTGGACTTTTGTGGAGGCTAGTTGTGTTTGATCCGGGTGATGACCCGATCCAAAGTAACGATGCATGATTTCTTAACGAGAGATTTCTTGCTCAAGCTTAGTCCATGGAGCAAGGTTATGCACGGCTTGCCGAGCTGAACTCTAGGATGTTGGCTACTTTGAGTCTAAGCTTAGGTGAGCACGACTTTGTCGAGCTGATCTTGCTGCGCTCCTGGCTTTGCCGAGTCGAACTCAAGGGGGGTCGGCTAGGGGCCTTTTTGCCGAGCTATCCCTTGTGGGCAATTCTTGCCGAGGTGCTCTTTTGGGGGCATTCTTGCTGAGTTGTCCCTCATGGAGAATTCTTCTGAGCTGCCGAGCTGCTCTTCTGATGGCATTTTTGCCAAGCTGCAGAGTTGTTCTTCTGGTGGCATTTTTTTTTTTGAGTTGTTCCTCGTGGAGAATTCTTCCAAGCTGCCGAGCTGCTCTTCTGGTGGCATTTTTTTCGAGCTGACCCTCGTGGGGAATTCTTCGGAGTTGCTGAGCTGCTCTTCTGGTGGTATTTTTGGCCAAGCCGCCAAGCTACCGACCTGCTCTTCTGGTGGAATTTTTTCTGAGTGGCCCTTAATGGGCCATTCTTGTTGAACTGTCCTTTGTGGGGAATTCTTACCGAACAACTCTTTTGGCCTCACGAGTGTTGCTCGTCAATTGGGCTGATTTGGCCTAATGAGCTGTGCTAATTTGTTGGGCAGTCTTTTGGCCTCACGAGCGTTGCTCGTTAGTTGGGCCGATTTTGCCTAATGAGCTGTGCGAATTTGTTGGGCAGTCATCTGGCCTTACGAGTGTTGCTTGTCAGTTGGACCAATTTTGCCTAATGAGTTATGCTCATTTGTTGGGCAGTCTTCTGGCCTCATGAGCATTGCTTGTCAGTTGGGCTGATTTTTCCTAATGAGTTGTGTTTATTTGTTGGGCAATCTTTTGCCCTCACGAGCATTGCTCGTCAAATGGGCCGATTTTCTTTTACCTAATGAGCTGTGCTCATCTTTTGGGCTGAAATCGAGTAGCGTGACAAAAAATGCACTTATAAATATGCACGCAAAGTTTGATAATTTAATAGAGGCACGCAAAATATTCGAGGATATGACCAACAAAGGTGCAATTTTATGAAACAATCTCCTTTCTGGGCACGCTAGATTGGGTCAGAGTCCCTTAGGGCATTGGTTCACGAGACGTTTAGGGAAGTGTAGGACTAGAACTTACTTGTATGTCCTAACCCCCTAGGGCTGCTTTGCAACTTGCTACTCTTTTGCTTCTTCCCTGTTTTGGAGGCCTCCCTCGTATCCCTTGAGCTCTTTCTTTTCAAATCAACTCGGTCTCTCCTTGTGTCCATTACTTCTTCCAGATTGATATACTTTTGCGCTCGTGCCATTAGTTCCTCCATGTTAGTCGGGGCCTTTTCCCTAGGGAGTATAAGAAGTCCCTAGGTTCGAGGGCCGTGGTTAGAGCTGCCAATACTACCCCATGATCTAAGTTGTGAATCTTTAAGATAGCAATGAATTTTTTCAACGTTTCTCTTTCTCCTTAGACCAGGTTCAACAAATGAGCTAAGATCTTTGCCATCTTGCAGCGGCTGATGAAGTGTCTGGCTAATTGTTGTTCCATCTCAGAGAAGGATTTGATGGGTCCAGGTTTTAGGGTTCAGTACCATGCCTTGACTGTTATGACCTGCTCATTTTTCACATATATATATATTTTTATATAATATCATCATATCATAAAATCAATACTACATATCCCATAATCTAGCTCAGCTGGTCATCATCCACTTGGACCCGTGGGTACCAGGGATATAACAGAACATACAGCAGAAGCCTACGTAGCAGAAAGTATAAAATCATATACATCTCATCATAATGTGCATAACACATACCAGAGTACTACAATCACTATCTCTCCATATATACATTCCAAAAAATGAAATTTAGGGACAATTCCCACAAAAACCCCAACTGTCCATACCAAAAACTTACCTTTCCAAAAAGGGCTGATAATCCACACTATGTTAGCGGGGCTTTTCCCGCTCTCCTATCTGGGGCTCCTAAAAAGTTGATGAAATTTAAGGGTGAGACACCTCTCAGTAAGGGAAATAAACTAATACTAGTGTGTGGCAACATGAGTATTCTGTGTTCTACATATACCATACATAACATATTCAATACTGTTTATCAAAACTGGGAAATCATATGTATATCAAAACATGACAGAACATACTGCATTTACATAAACATTTCTCATCTCATATCATGATAATAATAATAACATAAAACCATCATAGTAGGTTAGCTGGCTGTTGTCATGTATTACCCCCACATGACTGGGTTGTGTGGCCCGAAGGCGGGACTTGACAATAGTTGGCCGACCACTGTCAAGTCAATAGTCTAGTCTGTAGGTCCGATGGGTCTACCCAGACTGGTCCGTACACCAAGGGCGATAACAACACACTTCTTAAAAATAACCACATCGACCATCCAATCTCACACCACTTCGTATAGTGGCGTTAACACAGATATCATGATCACGAAGATCATGGACACATAGCAACGGTACCATGCAAGTGCTAGCCTAGACCAAGCCAACTAGGTTCTGATATCATATAAATATACTGAAATCGTGATACATAAATATCTCATATCATTTATTTTCACATCAATCATATCATTTCACATATATACGTGTATCATGAAAATCATCGGCCCGTATGCCGGTATTACACATTTTAACATAGCACGGCCCGTACCCCGGTAAATCACATAGCACAGCCCGTACGCTGGCAAATCACATAGCTTGGCCCGTACGCCGGCAAATCATATAGCCCAGCCCGTATGCTGGTAAATCTCACCCACATAGCATGGCCCGTATGCCGGTTTTCTCTCATAAAAATCCATATCATCCACATTCCCAGAAAAACAGCATTTCACAACATTTTTACTCATGCCACACACTAGATTTTCTACATATTCAACATACGATCATATTCACAGTATTTTGCAAATATAAAACATATATATAAAAACATATACGTTTTCCATAAATCAAATGATAAGTATATATATATATATAAAAGCATTTTCTCAAAAACAGAAACTAGCTTAGTTTATCCCCTTACCTGATTCCTGGAAAGCCCCTAATAAAACTGCCTTGCACCCGCAGGGTTCCTAACTCAACACCCTGAAAATGAAAAATCTCAGAATTAAAGTTCAGTATTTCTAACTATACAATATTTTCCTCAACTGTCAAAAACCCACATATTGAATAGAAAGTTTTTACCCAAAAGCATTCAAGTTTAACACTTGAGGAGTTCCTTGACCAATATCCTGAAACTGAAAACCCCCAGTATTAAACTTCAGTATTTTCATGCCCACAATATTTCTTATAACTAGCGCAAGACCAAATATCGCTTAAAAAGCCTTACCTCAACTTTGGGATGATTTCCAACTAGCTTTCTCCCACGATCCGCTCCAGTAGATTTGGAGAGAACTCCGCCAGGAGCGTCGTGGTGACTTTGGATTGTCGATCCGGCGTAAAAATAGCCCAAAAACGAAGAGAGAGAGAGAGAGAGAGAGAGAGAGAGAGAGAGAGAGAGAGAGAGAGAGAGAGAGAGAGAGTGAGCCGAAGGGGAAAGAGAGAGAGAGAGTGTTAGCTTCTTAAAGAAGCTTTAAAATCTGGATTTTCATATATATAAAACAGCGGATTTCGTCAATGAGCACGACCTTCGTCGACGAGTCCTTCACAAATTTCGTCGACGAGACCCTGTATTCGTCAACGAAATTCAGGTTGCCTCAGAACCCCTCTCGGTATTTTCTCATCGACGAAGCCCTATGTTCGTCGACGAATCCCCTGTATTCATCGACGAAGTCGACGGCCTCCTTCTGTTTCCGGTTTCCATATCCCTTTTCTTTTATTATTTAACTACCATTTTATTTGGGTTGTTACATTGACATTCCCTTTAAGGGTGGTGGAAAACGCACAACACATGATAGCATCTAGTGCGCCTTGCAATTGCATTAACACCTTAAAGGTATCTAGGTGATCAACCGGGTCAGTCGAACCTTCATACCTTTCTAAAGTAGGCTTTTTGAACTTACTTGAGAATGGGACCTCCATCACTTCTTTGATAAAGGGTGGATCTAAAGACTTCAACGAGGTCTCCCTGCAGAATGAGCCTCCTTCATCATATTTTCTATTTGGTCAATATTCTTGATCCTCTCCTTCAGTTCGTTTGATCGTTGTTCATTGACTCTCACGTTGTTCGTGTCCTCCACCTTATTTATGGGGTTTGTTTTCCCATTACTCTCCTTTGAGTCTTCTGCTTTCTTCCATGAGTCAGGATCAACCAGCTGCTGGCGGGGGGCAAGTTCTCCATAACTCATTTTCTGTAAGAGCATGTTGAACATGTCCTCCATCTTCTTCTGGGAGGCTTCCATTTTCCTTTGGAAGATAAAGAATTCCTCCCTTGTCATTCTTGAATGGTCTCCTGGTGCAGAATGAACGGACTGGGGCGATTGATCACCCGCAATAGGGTCGAACCTAGAATTGGTGGTTATTGTCATGATGCAGGGATTGAGGATCAAAAATTTAAAATCTCTCAGAAGCATTCCCACAGACGACACCAACTGTTGCTGTCAAAAATGTCAATCTAACCTCTGGCGAGCTTTCTGATCTTGATCACTTGAAAAGGACGAAAACAAACGCGACTTGGAGGACCTAGGGTTTAGAGATCGAACCTAGAAGATAAAAGAAAAATAAATAAAATAAAATGAAAATAAATAAAGGAAAGAAAAAAAAAATCGGTGAAGGACACGACAAAACTGTCGACGGTTTGGGGAACCCCAAACAAAACCATCGACAGTTTCCTTCAAAAAGGCTCTCGGGATCTCTAGTTCAGGTTTTCCGTCGATGGTTTCAGGATGGCTAGAAAAACTGTCGACAGCATGTCTATAAATAGGTTGAAGCTCATTTTTTTTTTTATAGAAAATTTCATTTCTCTCTCTCTCTCTCTCTCTCTCTCTCTCTCTCTCTCTCTCTCTCTCAATACAAACTAGGGTTTTGGGTTTTGCTCTCTTTCGAGTCTCTCTTGCTCTCCTAAGCTTAATCGGAGTCCGTGCTCACTCTCCGATAGTGTGTCTCTCCTCTCGGCGTGCTGGACCTCTGTCCTCGGTGAGTTTCAGAAAGCTAGGGTTTTGCTTTCCCTATTCGTTTTGGGCCGTCTTTGGAAAAACAGGTAGGGGGAATAAGTTATACCAGCTTTTTATTAATTTTGAACCGGTTAAATTTGAGTATAAGAGCCTGTGTATATATGTATGATTTTCTGAACGGGTTAGGCATTTGAAAATGATGGTTTTTTAATTATAATTCATATTTGGGAAAAACCAATGTGAGTAGGATATATTATTTATTAATAGTATATAACAGTATGGTTGACATCCAAACTGTGTGGCATGAGAATAACTCTTCATAATAAACTGGTTATGATTACTGTGGTGAATGAATTGATATGTTTGGATGATTTGTTTTGTGTGGTTATTCATGTATATCACAATATAACGTTGGCAGGCCTGAGGAGTTCGTTATATTGTCATTTATATACATGGGGTAAAACATTGGCAGGCCTGAGGAGTTTGTTTTACTAATATACTATGAATAGGTCATTGTGAAATTGTAGTAGTGAATGTAGGTTGTGAAGAAATTGTGTGGTATCATGTGTGGATGTGAAATGTATGGAATCCTGTGTGGATGTGGAACTTGTGCAGTATCCTGTGTGGATGTAAATGAAATGTATGGTTGAAGTTGAATGTGTGTGGGTACATATATGTGAATTTAAATGCATGAATATTTATAGTGAAGTAAAACTCTCTACCCGAGGGCTTACTGAGTATGGTGAGTGCACTGATCAGTATTGGTTATAGCCACACCTAAATTAAAGGGTAAGATTACAAACGGTATCAGAGTAAAGGGGTGTTGCATGTATGGGCATGTAATCTCCCCAATCCTCGGGAACTTTCACTATAAATATTGGTTATGTATGTGTGAGTATAGTTTGCGTGTGTCTTTTCAGGTAATGTTGATTAATAAACGAGTATATTTTGTATACACTAAAACTCATTTGCCACACACTGTTATAATATATTCTATCCTTACTAGGGGTGTACAAAAATTACCGAAAAATCAAAAATCGGACTGAAATCAAATCGAAAACATAAATGGTTCAGTTTTTTGGTTTTTGATTTCGGTTGTGGTTTTCAAAAATAACAATGTTCGGTTTCGGTTTTATGTTGAAACCGAACCGAAAATAGAAAAATTGATTTATATAAGATATATATATATATATAAAATATGGCTAGTAAAAATATAGCATGCAATATAGCCATATAGCCACTATAGAAAATAAAAATCCTCAATAAATTTTTAAGAACTTTACGAAAAATAAAAGTTATTTTTGTTAAAAGTGCCAAATAGATTTTATTTTGTTAAAATTATGAGTCCCTATAAAAAATTAAAATGCTCAATAAATTTTCAACAACTTTATGAAAAATAAAAGTTATTTTTTTTTGTAAAAAAAAAAATCGGTTTAAAACTGAAAAACTGTAACCGAACCACCACATTTTCGATTTTCAATTAAAGCATAATTTCGGTTCGGTTTCGGTTTCGGTTCGAAAATCCCAAAATCGAAAATTTTGGTTTGGTTTTTGGTTATGGCCAAAATTGAACCGTACCGAACTGTGTACAGTCCTAATCTTTACTGAGAAGTGTCTCACCCCAATATACAACTCATTTTTTAGGACCTTCTTGCGATTGAGCTTAGCCAACTCCAGGGCAGGGTTTAATTTTTGGTAACTATGAGTGGATGTAAGATATGAAGTATTTAAAAGTTAGGTTTAATTCCTGGTTATTTAATATAAAGTGAATGGATACACTTTTTGGGATGTATAGTATAGAACTCTAGTATTTTAATTGAGAATGTTTAATTATTTTCTACTGTGTGAACGGTATTTATGGTATCAGAGATAGGTGAATGGAACACATAACACCCTGGGCCCCACTCGGCAAGTTCGGGGCGTTACACGGGGTGTGTAATGCCCCCAAATTACTACAATTATTTTTTTCCACCTATGATACCATATCTTTATATCCCAAACATGTGTACATGCAGCAGAACTATCAATACCAGCCCAGAATACAATATACCAGAGTTCTAGTGTCATCCTTTATACACACACACACACACACAGACCATTCTCTAAAAAATACAACTATAATCCTAGGTGTATAGAAACATCTCAATGTACAAAAATTTACTCTACAGTGCTTACTTTCAATACTCTCTCTCTCTCTCTCTCTAGGTCCTGCTCTGAAGTGCTAGGCTCAATCCTCTCGTGGCCCTGAAGTGTTAGAATATATTGGGGTGAGACACCTCTCAGTAAGATGGATAAGTTATTATTAGTGTGTGGCAACATGAGTTTATATAAAATAATACACATTTTAATTAATCATTAAATCAACCGAAAAGAACTGCATAAAATTGTACTCGCACATTTATATATATAAAGAACAACCCCATAGGGTTTCCTGGAAAACTTCATGCTTCCCCCCATGATTGGGTTGTGTGACTCAAAGGCTGGACTTAATCGAGGCTGGCCACCACTAGGTTAAGTCAAAATATATGTTTGTAGTACGATTGACCTACTGCAACTGGTTCGGACCCAGGGTGGTCAACAACTCTACGCAGACCCAATCGACTCTCAGCACCTACACTACCATCCCAGGTCAGTGTGGTTGCACTCACTCCTCTAACACTGTAGCTACGGTACCATGCTTTACACATCAATTGTCTACCAGGGTTCTTAATTCATATATATATATTACCATTTACACAGTGTTATATAATATCAATATAACGAACTCTTCATATCTTGCCAACGTTATATTGGTATATATATAACAAAAGAATATAACAAATTTCTCATAACCTGCCAAAGTTATATTCATCCAACATTATAACGAACTCCTCATATCTTGCCAACATTATATTGCAGCTTCCATATTATTAACAAAATCAGGCAATATAACAAACTCCTCATATCCCGCTAGTGTTATATTGTCATTTTCATATAAACAGTATCAAACTACCATTTGTCCATAAATCAGTAATTAGCCAGTAAAAATCATATCTCAACATAAAATCACTATTCTTAGTTTCAGCATAAAGCATAATCCAGTTTAAACACACGTTGGTATAAAATTTCCATTTTCAGTTTTTCAGTATAATTCAATATCAAGATAAAACATATCTTAGTATAAAATTCTCATACCCAGTCATAACATAAACACATATCATAGTGATCAAACCTACTAAACATCATACTCATGCCACACAATTTTGTCTAATAAATATAATATTATATCCACCCAGGAAATATATAAATTTTGTTAAAAATTATTTCCCACATGCTTAGATAATCAGAAAATCAATATATATTACTTTCAAAATTTCCTGACATAACCTATCCCCTTACCTGACTTATTAAGAGGCCTGCTAAAATCCCTAATTCCACGCTCGCGGCGTTCAGAGTTCAAAACCTTGAAATCATTTTTTCCCAGTTCAATCAACCCAACCCCAGAATAATAATTATTTTAATATTTCCTAAACCCACACACTCCCAATAATTAATTAAATTTTAAAAATAATTAATGGATATCATTTTATTATCCGTACCTTAACCTTGGAGTGGTGCCTAGGAAACCCAAATTAAAAATCTGTTCTGATTAAAATGACGAGGATCGACGCTAAAACCCTGTGGTGGTGTTCGATATTCGATTTGGTTAAAGATTTGAGGAAAAATTGAGGAGAGAGAGAGAGAGAGAGAGAGAGAGAGAGAGAGAGAGAGAGAGAGAGAGAGAGAGAGAGAGAGGTTACCTTATCATAGGAGTGGTGCCTACGACGCCCTAATCACAAATCCACTCCGGTGAAAATGTTGGTGGTCGAGAATGGAACCCAGTAGTATTTTTTGTTCTTCAATCGGCCGAATATTCGTCAAGAAAATGAGGAGAGAGAGAGGGAAGATGAGGAGAAAGAGATAGAGAGAGAGAGAGAGAGAGAGAGAGAGCGTTAAATTGGGGGGGGGGTCTCTGCATCTTTAGGAATTGGTTCTCAAAGGATCTAATCCTTCAAGAACCTTTATATATATTATATTATATTATTCAATTAATATTTATTAATTAATTTAATTTTAATTTTAAATTTTTTTTTTTGGATATACTACAGGGTATACTCCAGGAGATCTCTCTGATACCTAAATAAGGGAGTGCTTTAGAGATATTGTAAACAACAATGAAATTGAGTTAGAATGAGATACCTTAGTCTCTCCATAGTACCCCTTTTATACTGGTCAGGTTTGACCCTAGTAGATCTGTCATTTATAGCGCTTGGCGTGGATCACAGTGCGAGCGTGGATCACTCCAGTTAATATATGGCCGGCGTCAATGGCTCTGGTAGAGCGATTGCCTTGGTAGGTGATTTTCCCTCATTAATGCTGGACACATGTCTTCTCTTTAGGGTAGGTGATATATTTCGGGTATATCATGTACATTTTTTGTTCATGTTTGTTTGTGCTCTTATTGGTTATTATTTTATTTATTCTTGCTAAAGTTTATAAAATTTATAAAAATTGTGAAATGTTAACAAGCATAATAAAATTGGTCTTATATGACTAAAAATTAGTTTTTGAAGAAGAATACTAAAGTAAAATAATTGTAATATTCTTATTAAAATATTTGTAGTTTGATTTTTTTGTTTTATATTTTGATATCTTATCATTTTTATTTGGTTCAATGACAAAAATAATAATTTCCACAATCAACTATGTTTTGAATTTGTTTTAGATTTAGGAATTTGCATATGACTTTTTCAACTAGTATTTCATTATAGAAAGATTTTCCTATTTCTTCAAGGTTCTTGCTTTTGAAAAAATGTAAAAAACTTTGAAATGATAAATGCTTATCATTCCATTATTCATATTTCACACACAAACTCTTCGATGTCTTATTGACTGACTTGCTTAAGGAATAGTTTCACGAAAATGGAGACCTAATTTGTTTTAGTATAAAAACATATTACTAGTTGCTGATTTTTAGTTTTAAACTTTTTTTTTATGTTTTAAAACTTTTGCTTTAATTTTGCTTTCAAAATTTTTAGCAATGATGTCATAATACCTTCCTTTTAATGAGAGAGAAAGACAGTGATTATCTAAATATTTTTTGAGGGTTCAATCTAACTTTCTGTTGAGCTTTTAATTATTATTAATAATTTGGATTAGCATTGGTGTACTCATCTCTTGGTTTTTTTCTGGTGAATTGAGAATGGACAATAATAATTAGAAATTTTTTTTAACACAATTTAGTTGCAAATTTGTCAAAAATAAAAGAGATGTCAATGCTTAAACACTGGACTAGTTGTCAACGTAGCAATTCCTTGGGCAACGTTTGGTAGCATGAATTTCAAATCTTAAATTTGAATTTGAGTTGATTTGGAAAAAATAATATATTTTAAAATTACATTGTATTCAAATATAATGCAATTATAAATTCAAAGTTTTATAAGGTTAAGTTTCAACTTTTTAAGGGCAATATTTGGTTTGGACTACTCACAACATGAGGTACCTCAATTTCCATTCCATAAATTTTTTGGGTTTGAATTTAAAACATTTCACAAAGAGGGCGTTCGTATCACACTATCTTTTTATATTCCTGGGAATGTGATATTTATAACAACTCATTTTCACTCTTATTTGAGCATGATATTTGACATGATTGATATAAGGGAACTGTGTAGTTTTTCAGCAAACTGTCAATGGTTTCTATATACCTTTCGACGATTACTTCGACAGTTTGACACAAAATATTTTTTCAGGAGAAACCGTCGACAAATTATTGCAAACCGTCGACGGTTACGCCTATTGCTAAATTGTTAAGAATCCTAATAGTTGAAGATTTGCTCATATTCGATAGTCTGCGACGATCTGATATTCTTCAGTTGTATCACTTGAATATTTGTTTGTATTGGATAGTCTAGGATCTTTTTAATTTAGTATTTAAATACTTTTGAATTTGTAACAAATATACCTTGTACAAGTCCTATATATAGGACATCTCTACATCAATGAAAGTGTCTTCCATTTTCTATATGGTATCAGAGCTCTTTCTTTAACAAGCTTTCTTTTTTTCCTAATGGTTGTTTCCTCTGAGTCCGTTATTGTCAACACTCTCGAGCTTCTTGGTAGTGGCAACTCTCCTCTTATTGCCATCAATGCTGGCACCCAACTTCCTTTGAAGCTAACTCCTTCCAACTTCCCTTCTTGGCATGCCCAACTGATGTCATTGCTTATTGGCTATGACCTTCAGGGCTATCTTGACGGTACCACCCTATGTCTGTCACGAACCCTTTCTACTAGCACCTCCTATGCCGGTTCATCTTTTGCAGGTGTCTTCAATCCGACTTTTTGGCGTTGGCTCTGGTAAGATATGCTGATCCTTCATGCCATCCTTGCATCTGTCTTTGAATTGGTTATGCCACTTACTTATGCTTCAACCACTGCTCATGATGCTTGGTCCAAGTTGGAATGATTGTGTGCCAATCGTTCACGCACTCGTCTTATGCAACTTACGTAGGAGTTGACTTCCATTTAGTGAAAGTCCCACTCGTTCTCGGAGTATCTCCATGCAATCAAGGTTTTACTCGATGAACTTACTATGATTGACTCTCTCGTCTTAGTAGATGACATTACTCTGTATGTCCTAAACGGTCTTGGTCCTAAATTTCATGAGATTGCAGTGCCTATTCGGGCAGTGAGACTTCTTTTACATTTGAGGAGCTTCATGACATGCTAGTTGGCCACAAAAGTTACTTGTGATCTGTTAACACTTCCAATTCCGTCCTCGTTGCCACTGTGAACACCACTCAGCGCCGCACTACCACTTCCACATTTAACCGCAACCAATGTTCCAACCCTGGTTCCTATGGTCAACGTCACTCCAACTCTAGTCGCAATAATTGTAGGGAGCAATATGGTAAGCCCTAGATTATTTGTCAGCTGTGTGACAAAGTGGGTCACTCATCCAAGACTTGTTACTTGGCTTCAGGAGTGAAGTCTGTAAATTGTGCTACTACCAACGTGTCCACCGACAAAAAGTGGCCCATGGATTCCGCTACTTCTCACAACATCACCTTTGATCTTGCCAATCTCTCTGTTCACTCGAAGTATGACGGCATAGATGAGGTCGTCATTGGCGATGGCTCAAGTTTACGAGTCACACATGTTGGCTCTATGTCTCTTCCCTCTTCCTCAAAGCCTTTTAAATTCACTAATTCTCTTTGTGTTCCTAATATTCATAAGAACTTAATCTCCATTCATAATTTCACTAGTAACAACAATGTTTATCTTCAGTTTCACCCATTTTATTTTCTTGTGAAGGATTAGAGCACGAGGGCCACTCTTCTTCGCAGTAAATGTTAGGATAGTGTCTATCCAATGTCGATGGCTTCTTTTGCTAACGAGTCTTCTGTTTTAGCACTTGTTGGTGAATGAACAACATCTAACACCTGGCATAGACAACTTAGGCATCAATCAAATAAAGTAGTTGATTTTGTTATTTGTACTTTTTCCCTCCTAGTTGTAGTGTCTCGTGTCTCTTCTTCATCTATTTGTAATGCTTGTCAATGTAATAAAAGTCACAAGTTGCCTTTCTCTTCCATTTCTATTGTTAGCACTCATCCACTTGAATACATTTATCCTGATGTTTGGGGGCCTACGACTTCCACTTTACTTGATGGTTTTTAGTCTTGTTTTTTTTATCACTTTACTAAATATTGTTGGTTGTTTCCCATCCGATGAAAAAGTGATGTTTGCTCCATTTTTTGTCAATTGAAAGGGCTACTTGAAAAATAATTTGGTTTTCACATCAAACACTTGTACTTTGATAATGGGGGTGAATATCAAGCTCTTCGTCATTTTATCTCCTTTAATTCCATTAGTTGGCTTACCAGTGCTCCTCATAAATCTTAGTAAAATGGTACAAGTGAACGTCGGCATTAGCACATTGTCGAAATCGGTTTAACTCTGTTGAGTTAGGTGAGTTTTCCCTCATTTTATTGGTTTTATGCGTTTCAGGCAGCGATTTATTTGATAAATTGTATGCCCACTCCTACTTTGAAAAATAAAAGTCCTTTCAAATGTTTGTTTAATCGTCATCCTATTTACAAAATGTTGTGCATCTTTGGTTGTCAGTGTGACGCCCCGAACTCAGTGGGGTCTAGGGTGTGACTTTCCATAAATAAATTCAATGTATGTAGCGAAAATAATCTAAAACCTCAAATATTATAAACCAGAGTGCTAAACAATCATATTTACATGGGTATCTCCAAATAATAATATTTACTTCTCGTGGAATATAAAAACATATTTAGCTGGTATTACACAAACACTTACTCTAGACTATATTTTCTAACCCCGCCCAAAAGCTCGCTAAGTTTGATTTCCGATACGTCCTGAAAAATGAAATAATTATTGGGGTGAGACAATGCTAAGTAAGTAAGGATTAGACTATTATCAGTGTGTGGCGAAGATGAACTTTAGTGTAAAAATGATTTTATAGTAATTTTACTTTATTAAAAAAAGAATTTCATTTGTAAACTGTAGATCATGTATATAAATAAATATACGTACTTTCCTCCAAAACATCATTTAAATCTATTAAATGACCATAATCACATAAGTATACAAATATGTATAAAAGAACTTCTTTTTGGCCTATGCATGTTATGTTTACTCCCATGACTGGGTTGTGCGGTCTGAAGACTGAACTTAACTTGGTTGGCCGATCAAACTAAATCAAATTGTAACATATCTGTAAGTGTGATTTTCCTATCACATCCTAGTCCGGAAACATGTGTGTACTCATGACAAATCTACTATTCACCGCTAACACTTTCACAACAGTATGACTGCACTAATACTCATATGTAGTTACAATACCAAACATTCACCACATTCGGCCCATCAGGGTTCTTAAAACATATAATTGCAATTTATGCAATAAAATAGTATAATAATCTCATCATTTTTCCAACATAAAATTTGTAATAAAATCGCATCAATATTTGCAAATCACGTAACAAACATAACACCGCAAAAATCCCAAACTTGCTCAATTATGCAATAAAATAAAATAAAAAAATGCCACACGATTTGCATGTTAATTATAATTTAATAAATTACCAGAGAAAATGTATAATAATATACTCGGGTATATTTTAATAAAAATGCGGGTATGATCACCTCCATATATTTAATTTAATTCAACTTTAATCTTACTCAGGTATATATTTAAATGAAACAAATACCACCATATTCACATACTCAAATTTAATCAGGTATAGTTTAAAATAAAATCTGACATAATCTAGACCACTTATCCTACTTCTGAAGTAGTGCTTGCAATGTGCAGAGGAGGAAATTCCTGTTCTTCAAATTTTATAGAGAAAGGAAAGGAAAATTGAGAGGGAGAAAGAGAGAACAGACACAGGAAGAGAGAAAGTGAGATTGCGAAGAGAGAGGGGGGGGGGGGGGGTTGGAAACTCCTGTAGGATCATGAAGCATCTTAATCCTTTGATAACTTATATATATATACACACATATATTATATTATATTATATTATAATATTTAATTAATAATTAATTAATTTTTTTTTTTTTAGGATTATTACAGTCAGTGTTACCCATGGCTTAAACCTTATACCACCGGTAAACTTTAATCAAAATCTACATTTTGTCTCTTTCTCGGTTACTCGAGTTCCCAGAGTGTCTATAGGTGTATGGACCTTGTTACCTCTCACATTTACGTGTCTAGGCATGTGGTTTTTGATGAATGTGTTTTTTCCTTTTCTTCCTCTACCCATGTCGTTGTGCCTTCTCTGTCAGTTTCAGGTGCTAATACAAAGGATCTTACCATACCAGTGGTGTCTTCCATTAGACGGATACCCTCCTCTCCTACCACCATGATGAACAACGCTCCTCTAGCTCTGGTTTCCCCTTCCCGCTCTTCATAACCCTCCCTGCATATTCTCCGCCAGCGGTAATTCCTTCATCCACCACACCTGCATCTTTGGCCCGATCCACCTGTACTCATGGTATGACTACCTGGTCTATGAATAATATTCATAGACCCAAACATATTTACCTTGCCACTAGACACCCTCTTCTTCAACCTGTTGAGCCCACATATGTGTCTTAGACCTTGAAAGATCCTAAGTGGTGGCATGCTATGTACGAAGAGTTCACTATGTTGGTTAAACATGACACATGGGAGTTGGTTCCATTGCGTTCTACAATCAAACCCATTGGCTGCAAATGAGTTTTTCATATCAAACGAAATCCTGATGGTAGTATTTCTCATTATAAAGCATGATTAGTGGCCAAAAGTTTTTATCAACGGCTTGGTTTTGATTATAATGAGACGTTCAGCCCTATTGTGAAGTCGGTGATTATTCGAGCTATCCTCTCCATGGCTATTCAAAAAAATTGGCCGCTTCGATAGCTGGATGTTAATAATGCATTCCTACATGGCCACCTTCAGGAGGATGTATTCATGGTTCAACCACTAGGTTTTGTTGATCCTAATATGCCTTCTTATGTTTTCAAGTTAAAGTAGTTGTTGTATGGCCAGAAAAAAGCACCTTGTGCTTGGTATCAAGAACTAATTGCTTGTCTTCTTCAACTCAATTTTTAGCAGTCTAAATCTGAGTCATCTTTGTTTATCTACACTTGTGATGATGTTACTCTCTATTTTTTGGTATATGTGGATGATCTCTTACTCATTGGGATTAACTCTGCTGCTATCTCTAAGGTTGTTCAACATCTCGGTCATTAATTGGTTTTCTTTGAAGGATCTTGGTCCCTTACATTATTTTCTTGGTGTCTAGGTGATTTCAGTTACTCATGGGTTGTTCCTCTCCAAAAAAAAGGTATATTCAGGATCTTCTTTCTCGCACCAAGATGGATGGTGCTAAGGCACTACTGATGACTCCACTTGCCATAAAAGATATTTTTCAGCTACAAGATGGCTCTTCTCCTACTAATCCGACTAAGTACCGTCGAGTTATAGTAGCTTTCCAATATCTCTCTCTAACTCGACCCGACATTGCCTTCCTGGTCAATAAGCTGATTCAGTTCTTGCATAAACCATTTCAGGTTCATTGGACCGCTACCAAACACTTTCTGCGATACTTGAAGGGCTTTCTTCATCATGGCATCCTCCTCAAGCGCATTGGGAATCTCACTCTTCAAGGGTTCTCTAATGCTGATTGGGCTGGTGATAGGGATACCCAATCCTACCTCTATCTATCTTATTTTTCTTGGTGATTGTCCCATTTCCCGGAGCACACGCAAGTAGCGTGTTGTGGCTCATTCCTCCATTGGGACGGAATATCAAACTCTTGCTTCAGCCACCTCCGAGCTTGTTTGGATTCGCTCATTGTTTCAAGAACTCGGTATTCCAATTACTAAGCCCCCACATTTGTTTTGTGATAATAAGTGTTATCCAGTTGAGTCTTAATCGCGTTATGAATTCACGGATGAAGCATATTGCTATTGATCTTCATTTTGTTCGTGATTTGGTCACCAAAAGTTTGCTGCAAGTCTCTCATGCACCCATGATCAACTTGTAGACCTTTTTACTAAAGCTATATCCTGTTAGAAATTTCACTCTCTGTGTCCGAAATCGGCTTAACGAATGACACACTTATCTTGTGGGGGCGTATAAAGGAAATTGTGCAGCTTTCCAGCAAACCATCGACAGTTTCTATATACCTTTCGACGGTTACTTTGATGGTTTGAGACAAAATGTTTTCTAGGAGAAAATCGTCGACAGTTTCAGCAAACTTTCGACGGTTACGCCTGTTGCTGAAATGCTGAGAATCCTAACAGTTGAAGATTTGCTAATATCCGATAGTCTGCGGCGATATGAGATTTTTCAGTTGTATTACTTGAATATTTGTTTGTATTGGATAGTTTAGGATCTTTTTGATTTATTATTTAAATACTTTTGAATTTGTAACAACTATACCTTATACAATTCTTATATATAGGACATCTCTACATCAATGAAAGTGTCTTACATTTTTTATAAGTGACGTATTCACATTCTTGGGAATGTAAGGATTTCGATGAAAGTAACATTATTTTTTATAAAAAATTAATATAATAGTTAATATTTAGATACTGTAGTGCTCTCAAATATTTGTTTATTTGATTATTAAGTGTTAAGTGTTTTAAATTTATAGTTGTTGAAAATTTTAGGATAAAGATTTAATTAAATTCACATTCTTAGTAGATTTTTCTATTGAAAAATATAATTATTCTTTATATATTCATTACACACCTGTCAAAGATATAATGACCATCTTTTAAAATACCTCTCAGGATTCTCATGTTGACCAAAATTGGTATGAGAATTCCGTGTACATTCTTAAAAATCTTATAACATAAATCAAATAAAAATATTCCTATTAAACATATATCATGTTCTCAAGAATGAGATTTTAGAGAATGTGATTTAATAGAAATATTTTTAATACCACAAATTAAACAATCCCAAAATATCTTGTCGAAAATAATAATAACCAAGCAATAAAAATAATACCTTCCTTCTTAATCAATTGTATCTCAAATTTGTGTTGCACTAGTGTATAGTCAAATCTAATTTAATTATTTAACCAAGCAATAAAAATAAACACATCAAAAATAAACGCATCATGATTCATGAATGACTGTAAGTAAATGTGGGTATATAAAATTTATTTGTCCTATGGGTGTATTCGAGTCGAGTCGATACAATAAAATACTTGGTTTTTATTCGGTTAAAAAACATTAAACTTGAAATTTGGATTGAATTCAATCAATTTCATAATTGTTAAACACGAATTCGATTCGACTACAAGTTTCTAAAACTCGAACTTGACTCAATTAAACTTGACTTCATTATAAATTAATAAAATTAATAAAAAACTTGATTAGACTCAAAATTTGATTATAGTATTATTATTAATGAGTTCGAATTCAACTCGTTAAAATACTTAAGTAGTTTGAATTCTACTCAAACTCGAGTAGAGTCAAGTTGAGTCAACTTAGGTGATGAATCGAGTCCGAATAGGTCACAAGTAAGTTTAACTCATTTATACATCTAGATTGTCACAATCATCTTTGCAATTGTCCAGACATCTTTGCAATGCTAATTATTTCATAATTAATATATCAAACTTGGGGGTTTGCATTTGATGCGTAGCGTTGCAAACCGTCCGGAGCGTTAGATGTCACAACATAAATATAATCATTATTTTCATGAAAAAATTTCTTTTTCTTCTGCAACCGCGCAAGGAGGGAATGTGTCATTGAAATGAATAAATTATATATAATTATAGAATTAATTAATGGCTGATCACGTGAAGGGCAGACTGCAGGGAATCCTGCTCGGTGAGGAGTACTTAGCGTTGACTTTATGTTTGGTGGCCATCCCTTTCGCTTTTCACATACCAGTTACGGTTGTAAAAATAGCAGACTTAGTAAAAGTTTTTGATGATATTTTAAAATCCTTACGAAATATTTATGATATTTTTAAAATTTTAAAAAAAATTCGTATTTTTTTTTTAATCAAATTTCAAGGAAGGTGGGTGTCTTTTCCCTTATATTTTTTATTTTTATTTGTGTTTAATTCAAAAAGTAAATTATTGTAAAACATTTATTTATTTTACTAGTTTTAAAATTTTATTGTTGATTTCAACTTAAAAAAAAAAAAAAATTATTGCAAATTTTTTTAGCTTTTTTGGAAGTTTATTTATAAAGTATTATAAGATTCAAAAATAACTTTTATGCATTAAATTATTTATTTTATTTACAGTATTTTTAATTAAAATAAAATAATCATGTAAAAATTTTAAAATAATTAAAATAAAATATTCATAAAATTTATAAAATTGTTAAACAATAATAAAAACTCATTTAAAAATATATTTTTATTTATTTTTAATTGTCAAGCACAATAAAATCTGTCTTATACAGCTAAAAGTGAGTTTTAAAATATAATGTTGAAATAAAATAATTGCAATATTTTTATACTAGAATATTTTAAATTTGATTTTTTTATTATTATTATTGGATTTTAATTATATCTTTCAATTATTTTTTTATTTTTATGACAAAAATAAGCATTTGCTCAATCAAATTTGTCTTAGATCTAAGAATTTACCTACCATTTTTTCAACTAATATTTCAATATAGCAAGATCTCCTTATTTCTTCGCTCCAAGCTCTCACTCTGGAAAAGACGTGGGAAAAATTTAAAACGAGAAATGCTTACCATTCTACTATTCATACAAACTCTTCCATGGCGTATTGATTGCTTTGCTTGAGGAATAGTTTCATAAAAACAGAGACATAAATTTATTTTAGTTTAAAAAATATAAATAATTCTTCATTTCCGGTTTTTAGTTTTTATTTATGTTTTAATTTTTTGCTTCCATAATTTTCTACAGTAAAAATAAATAGCCACTTAATTGTTCAATAATTTATTTGCAGACATCCGCACTCATGAAATTAAAAAAATATATTTGTTTTAAGTATAAAGCATATGACTAAATAAATTCATCATGAGTTCTTTTAGAAAGTGAAATCACATATAAAAAATTAGATAATTAGGGAGGAAAATTTTGTCAGTAGTCTATGGAGTTGGACTAAAATAATAAATAAAAAATTTAAAAATTAATTAGGAAAATACATAAATAAACATCGCAATCCTAATTAGTGTCCGGAGGCGAAATTGGTTGACTGTTGACCCCCCCACCACCCATGGGGAGAGTGGCATTTATTGCTTGGGCTTCGCCCGTCTTTGCTGGTTGAGGAAACGACTTTCCATTTACTCCATACAGTGATGGCCTGGCCCTTCCCCAAAATATCAATACAACGACGTCGTTTGGATCCATTTCCCTGAAATTAAAAATTAACCCCCTCTCCTTTTTAATATTAAAATTATAACCTCATTTTTACACTCGTAATCGGTTTTTATAGAATCTGCATGCAATTCCATGCTTTACGACTCTCGTACATTTTTGTTCAATTTTTAAAGAAAGGTTAATTATGGGACTTAAGGTTGTTTTAAATTTTACAAATTAATTGTTACGTGTTCAAAATATCAGAGTTAAACAAAACTTTCCATGTTTTTATTAATTTCATTAATGTTACAAAAGTACAAGTTCAATTTCTTTGCTATCAAGAATGGAATTGCTTTTAGTACTCCGCCCTTCGATTGTGACCACTTGAGAAGAATCAAACAAGTTAGACTGGTTTAGAGGACCTAGGGTGTACTTCGGGGATCACTCTGATGTCTAAATTAGGGAATGAAAGGTTTATATTACAATAGTAAATGAATAGTGAGTGAGAATAAGATATTTACCTCCTCGCGAGGTCCCCTTTCTATAGTGGTGAAAATAGACTCCCCTTTAACTTGACATCAATAGTAATTCTTATAACTGCATTGGGGGTTATGAATAACCTGAATGCGGTTATGTAAGATATCGAATGTTGTCCAATGTTGGTATCTGCTCATATGGGCAAACCTGTCAATTTTGGGTATACAAATTTTGGGTGTATAACTACTACAATTCCTTCTTTTATTTCTTATCCAGTTTGAAGATTTAATCGAACACTTAAACGTTTAATTTTAGGATTTAGGGTTTTGGAGTTATGTATGTCTAAATGTACAAATGACTTAATTAATTAATTTCTATTAATTTCTTTAATTGCACTTTTTTTTTTGGTAAAAGAGGGCGGCACCTCCTAACTTTATTAGAAAACCCCTCACTTATGGCGAAAGAAAAACTGTGGTTACAATTTTGAGACTTTGGGACAACAAAAGAAAAATTCCAAAATCCTAAAACTAACTTAACCAACATAAACCAAACCAAAAAACCAAACACCAGCAACCAAAAAAACTAAGAAACTAAACCACTAAAAGTGTAATAACACAAATCATCATGAGCACAAAGAAGGAAGACTCAACAAGTTCAATCGAATCATTCCCCTGACTTGCTGAGGAAGATTATCTTGGCAACTACATGATCGAGAAATACCAGATTCACCCTGTTTGGCAAAGAAATCTACACTTTTATTCGCCTCCCTGTAAACATGTTCCACTTTGAACTGTATGCCTCTTAATGCTAGCATAAGTTCTTCCCACAAATCCCATAAGTTCCAAACCGAGCACTTCCCAAAATTTATCCGCTGAACCAACAAAGCAGAGTCAAATGCAATCTCCACTTGGTCAAATCTGAGATCTTTGCATAGATTAATTTCTAAAATAATCGCCTTCAATTCAGTCATGTTATTTGTTCCATAACCCAATAATGAGGAAAAAATTGCTTTCAATAAACCTTTTTCATCTCTTATCACGCCTCCACCACCACAATTCCCTATAGCTTCCATCCACATTCAATTTAACCCAACATATCCCAGGTTTACACCATCTGACTACACGAGGAAGACGAGCCCCCGCATTTTTTACTTGAATATCCAAAGCACGAAGGACTGCAATATCCGTGCAAGAAGCAGGTGCACATTTATTTAACTTGTCTGAAATGGATCTCAGCCAATATTTAATATCCAGCCACACAGCTCTCACCGAATCATGAATTGATTCTATCCTGGCTCTACATCGACGAGTCTAGAGTCTCTAGATGATGAGATTAGGTATAAGACCTACCAAAATGCCTAACAGTGAGGTCTGTCTTGCACAACTCAACCAGACATTAACTCTGCCTTTCCAAGTACTCGTTGCCATACAACTAACATCCAACGCCACTGCTGCTTTTTTCCATACCTCCTAAGCAAAAGATCCAGTGCAAAACACATGGTCTAGAGATTCAATCTTGGCATTAACAATCACATCGAGAGGCCATCTGGACACCTACTTCTTTAATACGAGTATCAACCAGAAGACAAGAAAACCAAGACTTCCACATACAAATTGACACCTTTTTTTTGGCAACATAGGATGCCATATCCATTTTGCAACTGAGAATTTCTCTTTATGCTTCCTTATAATTTCCCAAGCACTTGTCGTAGTGAATTTCCCATCTGTTGAAGGTTCCCAAATTACTGTATTTGGACCCTCCTTGCAAGAAATAGCAGAGTTCATTACTTCCTCAGCCTAATCTTCACCCAACAAGTCCACTATTAAATCAACATTCCACCCATCTTTATCCCAACAATCTCGAGTTAGAAGCTTATGGTTACTGATTTCCTGAACCTTAGCACAAAGGGGGCCGGAGGCTAACCAACGATCAAACCAGAAAGAAGCCGACCCTTCTTTAATTCGAACACGGACATGCTCTAAAACTTTAGGAATCACACGAACAATCGATCTCCAAAATTTGATTCTTTTCTCTAATTTCATTTCTCTCAAGTGGTGTTTCTTATACAAATACTTGGCTTTAAAGAATTGAGTCCACAAATTATCCATAGTTAATAATCTCCACACAAACTTCATATGTAATGATTTTTTTACCTCTTCCAAATCCCTAACACCCAAACCACCTTCACAAACAGGCTTACATATATTAGAAAAGGAACACCAATTCCTTTTCCTTTTGTCATTTACTCCACTCCAAAAAAAATTCGATAACATAGAATTTATCTTTTTGAAGACAGTAGTAGGAATGTCCAATACCACCAATTGATGAACCGCCATTGATGATAATACATGCTTAATTAAAATTTGGCGGCCCCCTTAAGATAAAAGCTTAAATTTCCAATCCGCTATCTTTTTCCTCAATTTATCAACTAGGGGCTCTAAAATACGGGCTGTAAGATGACCCGATACCAAAGGAACACCCAAATATGTAGCAGGAAAACCTCCTTCTGCAAAGCTAGTCGTCCTTAATAGAGATCTCTTCTGAGCAAAAGCAATTCTCTTTGAAAAAAAAAATACTTTACTTTTCTTTATTTATCAATTGACCAGACCAATCCTCATACTTCTTCAAAGTCTTAATAAGCATTCGAATGGAACTTCTCTTGCCATTGGCAAAAATAAGAATGTCATCCGCATAGAGAATGTGAGATACCAAAGGCGCCCCACGAGGATGATAGTAAGCCCCCATCTTATTCTCCATAAATTTTTTCTTTAGAAGCCGAGAGAGAACATCCTGTAAAATAATAAATAGATAAGGAGATAAAGGATCTCCTTGGTGAAGCCCTCGAGAAGGTTTAAAGAAACCTTTATAAGTTCCATTCATCATAATGGAGAACCAAGGAGAGGAAACACATTCCGCCACTAAACCACAGAATCTTCATGTGAAACCAAAACTTTCCAGAACCAAGTTTAAAAAATCCCAATCGACCCTATCATATGCCTTAGCCATGTCCACTTTGATCATTACATTTCCACCATTTGACTTCTTATGCAGAGAATGAACCATTTCTTGTGCCAAAGAAATATTTTCAAATATACTTCTACTAGGAATGAAAGCTCCCTATTCCGGAGAAATCAAAGTAGACAATAAACCTGTCATCATTGCAACAATAATTTTTGAAAAATTTTTGTAGATAACACTACAAAGACTAATAGGCCTAAACTTGTCAAAACTCTAAGGATTCTTAACTTTTGGGATTAAAACAATGTAAGATGCAGAATAAAATCTAGGAAGAGGGGACCCAGCAAAAAAATCTCTAGCTGCATCGATCACGTCTTCTTTTATAATATCCTAGTAATCCTGGAAAAAAGCCAAGCCAAAACCATCCGGACCTAGGCTACTATTTCTCGGGATAGAAAGAATAGCATCTCTTATCTCCACCTCAGACGATTCACGACAAAGATCAATATTCTCCTCTTTAGAAACCATAGGAGATATTATATCAATAAGGTTAGCTATTCGATTGGGTCCTACATTTGTTAAGAAAGTTCGAAAATACCTTACTGCACCCTCATGAATATCTTCCATAGAATCCAACACTTCTCTATTTGGAAGTTTCAATGAATGAATCAGTCTTCTTCCTCCTTTGGTTCAAAAATGCATGAAAGAACTTTGTATTGTTATCCCCCGCCTCCAACCATTTCTTTTTGGCTATCTAAGAAATACGAATCTCCTCCCTCTTTTCCCATGCTTCCAGCTTGAGTTTAGTAAGGAAAAAATCTTCCTCCATTTCTAGCGAATACCCTTCCTGAAGCTGAGTCTCTAGAGCTTCCATACTTTCCTCCAATTTTTTAATGTTCTGTTGTACATGTCCAAAAACCTGTTTGTTCCAGTTTCGAATTGCAATTTTCGTATGTTTCAATTTATCAGCAAGTTTAACTAAACTCGAACCATGAGACTCCTCCCTCCAGGCTTCCTCCACGCAAGACTTAAAAGACTGGTGCGTGCTCCACATATTCTGATACCTGAAGGGAGCAGGACCATACCGATGCAGATTTCTATGAAATCGAATAATCAATGGGTTATGATCTGAAGTCCTCTTCTTTCTATACTCAAAATAAATATTTGGTAAAACTTGGAGAAGATTAGAATTATAGGGCACCTTATCCAGTTTTGCCCAACTCCGAGAATTACCACTGTGACCATTACACCAAGACATGTTGTTGCCAGTACCTACCAAATCCATAAGACCACATTTGTCCAAGCAATTGTTAAATTCCTCCATAGCCAATAACAACCTCATATGAGCACCAATACGTTCCGAATCTGAACGGATAATATTAAAATCTCCCGCCACTAACCAAGGGAAATCATCCTTCTTTACAAACTCCAAATCATTTCAAAGTTCCCGACGATCTGTTTGACGACATTTAGCATAAACAAAAGAAGCCAAGAAAATATGGTCCATAGAACTAAAAATACCCGAAATAACTTGATCAGACATATGTTGTAACTCAAAGTGCACTTTTTCTTCCCAAAATATCCAAATTTTACCCCCTCCCACTGAAGCATTCGCACAAAAATTCAGAAAATTTAGAAAGTCAGCCCATTGCGACATCAGACTTTCATCAGAAAATGGCTTTAAAAGAACCAAAATAGAAGGTGAAAAATTCTTCATTAACTTATGTAAACGATTTTTCGATGTGCCTAAACTGCCGCACGTTCCACATTAGAACTGTATTAATCATAAATCAGGTTTCTTTGGACGGGTAATAACCCGTTGAAATTTCTTCTCACTTTGCCCATTAATATCCTTCAACTTAACAATCGGAACATGTAAATCATCATCCGAACAAAAGCCTTTTTTCAAAGGGAGTTTCTCTAAATTATTTGTCTCCACCTCCCTATCCGATTCACAATTATGTGGGACACACCTGGCCACGAAGGTACACTCTTGTTCCAAAATTTCTATAACCATATTACTAGACGTCATCAACTGATCATGCACTACTATGCCATCTTCCATTGTTAGAATATCAGCGTCAGGAGCACCCAAGACTAGTTCAACACTCTCCTCCCTCTGCACAATCTCATACTGATTTATATTTCGCTGCAAAGTCTCCACTTCAGGCCTCGAATCTTCAGGAACAAACTCCCCCTCTTCCATCTCACGTTGCAGAACTGTCTCAACCATTGGCAAAATTTGTGATGTCGTTGCACCCTCTTAAGCCTGAGCCCCCTCTACAGGTTCTTCGACAATGCATGGATTTATCAATTCTCTCTGAACTTCCTTCCCTTTATCCAATTTCCTCACACACCAAACTTCTTGTCGATTTCCTTGTCTACCATATTCCGTATCCTTATTTCTATCCTCAATTTTTTGTTTCCTTTCACTCCCTTGGCATACCACCTTTGAATGTCCCTGTCTATGACATTTCTCACAATAAAATCCTTACTTTTCGTACCTCACTTTCTGCCAAATTTTCTGATTTGCAGAAACAACAATCAGGAAAGCATCCACTTGATCTGCCAAAAAATACACCTCCATGCACATTCTCAAACCCATAGCCCTAGTTCGATTAAGTGTAGCATTGTCAGTTCCCAGGTATTGACCAAACCTTGTGGCTAGAATTTGTAAGCAATCAGGTCTGTACATGTGCATTGGAAGACCAGGGAGAAATAACCATTGAGGGGCCAAGGATGGTTCCTACTTTAGGTTGAAATACTTTGTTCATCGAAAAAGACGAAACGGAAATCCATCCAAAATCCTTCCTTCACGAGACCATCCATGAAGAAAATCTTGTTCATTCTTCATGTGAACCAGTACGTGAAAATCATTCATGAAACTAACAGAAGAGATCTCCGAAAGGCCCCACAACTTTATAATATTCAAACAGATAACATCAGTGGATGGTCTAGATCGCAAAAATTTCAGAACCAACACAAACCTAAAATCTTCCGCCACTTTGTTCATCTTAGCCTCCGAGAATATAAAACCAATATCTCCATCAACATCAACTGGATATCTCATGGCTAGCTTGAAAGAAGAAGACGACGGGTTAACAGCATTAGCATTAGAACGTGATACTACATAGGCATACGATAAAGGTCCTGAACCACATTTCGAAAGAGGCCCCACTAGTGGAGGATCCCCCAGAGGGCAGGTAGGCACCACCATTGACTCCTACACAGTAAGCGTCTTACTTCAACGAGAATGGAAGAGAGATATACCTGATTTAGAATGATTTAGAGTACTGGCAAAAGAAAGCTTGCAGAAATTCAAAGTCCTAGAAAACCAGCAAGCGGCGATGTGGGCGACCGTAGTTGCAGCTGATGACTCTTCTCTCTGGCGAAATTCTCACAGTAGGAGGAGGCTCGGGAATTCTCCTTTCCAAATCCCAAAAATGGCACCGTCTGATTCTCTTCTACAAAATCTCGAAATAGCACCTAGTTGCTGTCGTCTCAAGGGCTAAGAGTCCCTTCGTTGTCGTCGCTAGATTTTTCGAAATCGCCATCGTCCCACTACCGTCTTCGTAAAACTCCTTTGCAATCCTGGGAAAACCACCCTCTGCAACCTCTGCTTAGGTGTGCAGGGCCATAGAGAGCCAGATCCGAAGGAACGACGACCACAGCTAGCACAGGTGATATCGGCGTGGCTCGGTAGTAGCGTGGCCAGTGGTGGTTGCGCGACGGCGCGCGGGCTGTGGGGATTGGGTCGTCGCCACCGTTGCAGATCTGAATCGCGAGAGCTAGGGCTTCAAGGAACTTCCTTTCAAAGATTGCAGGAATGAACAGATCTGGTCTGACGACGGAGACGAACGGCAGGGGCGACAGCGACGATGAGGGGTATGGACGATTGCGATGGCGACGATGTGCTAGGCTATCTGGGTTGCAGAATGGAGGTTAACGACGATGGCGGTGCTGCGGCTCTCTTGTCTGCGGCAGGGAGTAGACTTCAAGATTTAATTGCACATATCTATACTACGGCTTCAAGATTTAAAAAAAAAAAAAAAGAACTCACCATTAAATTGGAGTCTTAAGGGAGTCGAAATCATCTTTCGTAACCTCAGCATCTTTTGCTGCATATATTTGTTATAAACTTTTTTACAATCCATAATTAATTACATAGAATAGAAGTTAAGGCAGTGTATGGATGTAGTACTATAAATCTATATATATAGATGTAGCTGCATGCAGTTCTAATCAATCAATTCTTCATCCTCCTTTACACTTCAGAATTCAGCTGGGGAAAAACCCGTCTGCTGATATCGATCCTCAGTTCATTTATATAATTTGCAGAACCATACAATGAGTTCTTCTTCTTCTGGTATAGTGATGTTTTGCTTATGTTTTTGTGGTTTATTAATACTTAGTAATGAGGTGTGGACGGCGGAGGGCGTGGTGGAGCTGCCGAACAATGAGAAGATTCCGGCGGTGATAGTGTTTGGGGATTCCATAGTCGATCCCGGAAACAACAACAACCTCATCACCTTAATCAAGTGTAATTTTCCTCCATATGGCCGCGACTACATGGGCGGCAAACCCACCGGCAGGTTCTGCAACGGCAAAGTTCCCTCTGACCTCATAGGTACTCACTCTCACTCACACTCTCTGTCTCTCTCTCTCTCTCTCTCTCTCTCTACCATGTACTACCACATACTATCGTAATCTAATATAAAATCTTTACAATGTACTAATACATAAAATTGTTACTCTGCATATTAAGATAATTTTGGCACGTCACTCTTGTTTTAATGTTTTGATATTACATGACAAATATTTAGGCATATAAAATATCGTGGAGCTGAGACCTTTGATAGAAAGTGTCTACAAATAGTTCTTTATGCTATTTGTATGGTGAAGAGTCATTTTGTAATTTTGTTTTATATGAATTGTTTAATTAGTTGATATTAGAATTAATTAGGATATAAAATCTTAATTTTCATATCATATGTACTAAAGTTTATGGTTTACATTGGATTTGCGAGCTAGTTATGCCTTCGCTAGATAGGTAATAAGAACACAACATAAGTTGCATGACATAACTTTGAATTAGGTTAATAAATTCCACAAGTGATAATTGCCTTATATATCCATTGGAGGTCAAGATGGCGCAGATGAAACAAATCACTAGATTTTCAAATTTATAACCAATCATACATAGCTTGTCTATCTTGGGTGTGCATCTCGAACTGTGTTTTGGATTCTAGACGAATTAAACTCGACAAGTCTCACATCATTAATATTTAGTTCTTTTTTTTAAAAAAGTTTTAATTATTATTATTATTATTTTTTTCCATATAAAATCCTTTGATTGGAACGGACACTTACTAAATTTGAAATTCATTTTCCATTTTACAGCGCAGGAACTAGGAGTCAGAGACATAATACCAGCATACCTCGACCCAAATCTAGAGAGTACAGATCTTCTCACTGGGGTCAGCTTTGCCTCGGGTGCCACTGGATTTGACCCCCTAACACCAAAGATTCCGGTACATTTACGCCATCTTCCTTTTTTCGTTTTATTGTATTATACCAAAGGTGCATTTTCCTTTCCTAAACTTAGATTTTCTCATTCAAATTCTTTGTTGCCAAACAGTCAGTTCTATCATTATCAGATCAGCTAAACATGTTCAAGGAATACACAGGGAAGCTGAAGAAGATTGTGGGAGAAGAGAAAACAAATGACACATTAACCAGAAGTCTATATCTAGTGGTAGCCGGCAGTGATGACATTGCTAATACCTATTATCTTATAAGGCATTTGGAGTATGACATTGCTTCTTATACTGATCTCACGGCTAATTTAGCTTCCAGTTTCCTAAAGGTAACTTTCATATACTCAGATTTCTCTGTTCTGTTTCAGTTTCATGAATTTAAGCCCAACCCATTTTAGAATTTGCTTCTCTTCACTGCCCGAGCAGTAGAATTTGCTTCCTTGGCTTCCATTTAAATCAAAATTATAGGATACTTAATCTAATCATATTCATTCCTAATGATGCCAATCTTCAAGAAATTGTACAAACTCGGGGCGCGAAGGATCGCCGTTTTTGGTGCTCCGCCTTTGGGGTGCCTCCCGTCGCGTCGAACTCTGTCAGGAGGGCTACTAAGAGAGTGTTCAGAGGAGTACAACCAAGCGGGCCAACTGTTCAACTCCAAGCTCTCAGCCAAGCTGGATTCCCTAAACAGAGATCTTCCTCGTGCCCGGATGGTTTATATCGATATCTACAATCCTCTACTTGATCTCATCCAGAATCCCAGCAAGTCCGGTATGTATAAACTGTAGAAATATTTTCTAAAAGAATCAATTTTTTGGTTTTCAAAGTGTTTCATATTAAGTATTTATGAGCAGCATTTTTGGATTTAGGGAAAAAAGAAAAGCCATTAATAAATGATAAGGTGAAATATTCTCTTAAAATTGGTTAAGAGATTGTACTAATATGTATTTTCATACATCCTGATGCTTTGCACCATCCCACACGCACGCGTGAGCAGTAGGGCGCTAGTGGCGCATTTATTTGGCACACAAGTACTTGAAATTAATCTTATATATATATATATATATATTTATAAGATCAAGAAATGCGATTTGAACCATATAAATAATCTTACAATCATATTTTAATTTGACAAGTTTAAGTTTGAATCGATGTAACTATTGGGAATATGCATAATTATGTTATTTTAAGACATTTAACTCTAAGAATCCTATAGAAATATTCAATCGTTCTCTCATTCTCTTTCTCTCATAAGGTTTTCACAAATTATTTTTTCTTTAATTATGGGTTCTGCTTTTGTAAAAACAGAATTCCAGAAATTCGTTCAAATTCTTCTAAAAGTGTTTGTGATTAGTTTTTTGTTTGTGTATAATACAAATTATTATTTTGTGAATTTTATTGTATCCTGAAAACATATTTGTTGACTCAATACACACCGATCTAATGGGGGCAAATAAGGTTTTAAGAAAAATAATATTGTAACGTGCCTTGAAAAATCTTCTCCTTCCGCAACATTTTCTCTATTTATTTTTAAAATAGTTTCTTTCATAAACTTTTCCTCTACTATGCAAGTTCTACTACATTTATTTATACTTATAATTTGTATAGTTTTGGTTTTGTTCATGATGATGATTGTTACTATTGTCTTCAGGATTTGAAGTTGTGGACAAAGGCTGTTGTGGCACTGGAACTATAGAGGTGGTAGTGCTATGTAACGAATTAAATCCGTTTACGTGCTCAAATGTGTCTCGTTACATCTTCTGGGACAGTTACCATCCCACAGAAAAAGCATACAAGATCCTCATTGATCAGCTCTTGCAAAAGTACATTCGCAGCTTCTTCTGAGGCAGTTCTCCGTGCTGATCAATTCCGTCTTGTGCAATAATGATGAGAAGATAGAATAAATTTATGTATTTCTTCTTAGAATAAATTTGTGTATTTCTTCTTCGCACATCTCAATCTTATATTATATAATATAATCAACTATTCTAAATAAGGAAATAATCCCCCTGCAGAATAATATATAATCTTCTATATTTACCCACTTTTCTAATTTACTCATTATTCACAAAGATACTTGGGATTTTAACACTCCCCCTCAAGTTGGATTATAGATATTAATCATCTCCAACTTGCTAATGAGATCACCAAAGTTTTGTTGAGCCAACCCTTTAGTAAAGATATCTGCAGTTTGTTCCTTGGTGGGTAGATAAATCATACAGATAGTTCCTTCTTCAACTTTCTTTTTGATAAAGTGTCGGTTTACTTTCACATGTTTAGTCCTGTCATGTTTAACCGGATTGAGATAGATACTAATGGCTGTTTTGTTGTCACAATATAGTTTGATAGGAAATTTTATCAAGACCTATAGTTCATCCAATAGTTTTTGTAACCATAGTCCTTCACATATTCCTTGAGCAATTGCCCTGAACTCAGCTTCGGCACTACCACAAGCCACTACATTTTGTTTTTTTGCTTCTCCAAGTTACCATATTTCTCCAAACAAATGTGCAATAACCGGTGGTGGACCTTCTATCTTCCACTGATTCTGGCCAATTTGCATCTGTAAAGATCTCTACTTCCTTACTTTCATATTTCTTGAAGAAGAGTCATTTTCCCGGGGAGCCCTTGAGATATCGAAGGATCTTGTACACAATACCTAAATGAGCTTCTTTTGGTGAATGCATGTTTTGGCTTACCACACTAACTACAAATGCAATATATGGTCTGGTATATGATAGATAGATTAGCTTACCAACCAATCTCTGATACCTCTCCTTTTCAACTAGTATTCCACAATCTTCGACCCTCTTTACTGCTTTAATCGAGGTTTCACTAGGTTTGCATCCAAGCATGCCGATTTCAATTATGAGATCAATGATATACTTTAGTTAAGAGAGTCTAATACCCTTTTTCGTTCTAGCAACTTCCATGCCCAAGAAGTACTGCATTTTTCCCAAGTCTTTTAACTCCAATTTAGTAGCTAGAACTTTCTTCAATCTTTCCATCTCTACTGTATCATCCTTAGTTAAGATTATATCATCAACATACACAATTAGAATTGTTCTCTTACCCCTTTCAAACTGTTGGAAGAGTAAGAAGTGATCTGATCGCCCTTGTTGATATCCTTGGTTCTTAATTACTTTTTCAAATCTGTCAAACCATGCTTTAGGAGATTGCTTGAGTCCATACAAGTACTTCTTGAGTTTACACACTCTGTTTTCTTCACCTTTCTTATTAAAGCCTGGTGGTAATGTCATGTAGGGGTGAGCAAACGGTCAGTTCGGCCAAATTCGGGCAATTAACTGAATTAACCGAAAATTTCGATTAATAAATGCTGTTAACCAAACTGACTGAACTATCGAACCTCACCGAACCAAACCCGACCGAATTACCTTTTCGGGTAATTCGGTTAACCGAATTTAACCAAAATTATTTATAATTAATTGCTAAAATAGTATATAATTATAATTAATTGCGGAAAAAAAAAGAGGGTGAACATGTTGGGGAACAGGAACTGATTTCCTTTTAGGCTTTTTGCTCCAAAATCCAGTAACTCAACGAGACTACGACCATTAGAAATCTTTCTTCCAACTCACCTCATTGTTGCTGCCTGCTGAACTAAATCCCATCCTCGGACCTCCGTCACGGCATCACCAGCCAAAAGCATTTCTTAAGATCGAAACACCGGTGGCCGTTCCAATGATACAGTGAACCCAAAATGCCTCGAACATCTTCCTCCGACGATCCCATTTGATGGTGCATGAGAATTGGACGGTTCCCCAGAAGTCGATTCGAAGTCCCCAACTGAACTCTTCCCCATCCTGCAGTGCTCCCCCCCTAGATCATCTGATGACGATGAACACCATAGTACCATATCACCAGACACCAGCGGAGTTGAAAAGTTGGTCCTGAATCCGTTCGTCACGTGCATCTCGTACTCCATGCCTTGGGAATACTCCAGACCTCCAGTCTTCGGCTGCCTCAGCACCATGAAAACGATGCATAGCGCCAGGCAAAGACCTTAGCCCTCCACTCTGCCTTTTTTCCCCCCAAGCTGAGCCCCATCCCTTAAAGGCTTTAACATATAATAATTTTTATTTAAAATTAGTTAATTAATAATTCGGTTAACTGAATTAATAGGTTTTGTTAACCGAACCGAAACCCGATTCACCAAATTTTGGTGTAGCCCAATCGAACCGACCGAAATGGTTTTTTTACCTGAACCGAACCGACTAATTTCGGCCGGTTAAATCAGTTAATTCTATTTTCCCCAAATTATGCTCACCCCTAATGTCATGTAGGCTTCTTCTTCTAACTCGCCATTTAAAAATGCATTCTTAATGTCAAGTTGTTGTAGTGGCCAATCTAAGTTGGATGCCAAGGACAAGAGGACTCGAACTATATTCAAGGTTGCCACCGGTGCAAATGTATCCGTATAGTCAATGCCATAAGTCTATGTAAATCCTTTTGCAATGAGTCTAGCTTTATATCGTTCAACTGTCCCATTAGATTTATATTTCACTGTGAAGACCCATTTACAACCAACTGGCTTCTTCTCTCTTGGGAAATTCATTACATCCACTTTTCTCTAGGGCCCACATTTCCTCCATGATAGCCTTCCTCCATTTAGGTATTTCCAAAGCTTCCTGAATATTCTTTGGAATTCTCATCCTGTCAAGGTTAGAGGAAAAAACACGATATCCTGTAGACAAGCTTTTATAAGACATGTATTTAGACCAGGGATATTGAGTACATGACTTGGTTTGTTTTCTGACTGCGATAGGTAAATTGATGTCATCAGGTACAAGATTATCAAAAGAGAGCTCATGACTATCTATTGCTAGATCAGGATTGAGCGTGGACTCATGGTTGTTCAAAGCCATCACCGGTTCCAACGCTCTTGGTGCCTTAGGTATGAGATTCTCCCTATTCTTTGTGTTCGACTTTCTTAAGTAAACAAGTACGTCTGTGTTGTTTTGCTTTCTTGCATCTCCCCCTGAGGTTAAGTGTTATTTTTTGTTTGACAGGCCAAAAAGTGAAGCAATGGGAGACTTAGTAGATGGATCAGGGAATGAAGCAATGGGAGACTCAATAGATGACACAGATTAAATAGTAGAGAAGTCAAAGAACCGATCTTCACTTCATTTCTCCCCCTGAAGAGAGGTCTTTGGGAAATAAGGAGTGGTTTCAAAGAATGTGACATCAAAGCTAACAAACATCCTTTTTGAGACAGGGTCATAGCATTTGTAGCCTTTCTAGGTAGGGGAGTAACCAATGAAGACACATTTAATGGCACAAGGATCCAATTTATCCCGATGGTGAGTATGAACATATGCAGTACAACCAAATATTTCAGTGCAAGACTGGAGGGGAGTCGAGAGATAGGAAAATGTTCTTGGAATTTTTGGAGAGGAGTGGCAAAGGAAAGTACTCAACCCGACATTCGATTAATGAGATGTGTAGCTGTTAAGATGACATCTCCCCAAAAATATTTTTTCATGTTTGTAGTGAACATCAATGCTCGAGCTACCCTATTTTGTTCAGGGGTATCCACACAAGAACTTTGATGAACAATCCTATTTTCTTGAAGATAAGTTCCCAAAATATCATTAAAATATTTCGTATCATTATCGGTACGTAAAATTTGAATATGAGTCTGGAATTGTGTTTGAATCATGGAATGAAAACTAACAAAAACGGAACGGACTTCTGTTTTATCTTTCAACAAGTAAACCCAACAAAGACGAGTATGATCATCAATAAAAGTAACAAACCATTTCATATGGGTGCAATTGAGGGATCTTGAGGGTCCCCACAAATCACTATGAATCATAGTAAATGGGCGAGATGGTTTGTATATGGATGTTGGGAAAGAAGTACGCCGGTGTTTTGCAAGCTCACACACTTCACATTGAAACTCAGAAGACATTTTATTTGAACAGATAGACAGAAACAAACATTTTAAATATTGAAAATTTAGGTGACCCATCCTAGAATGCCATAACAAAAGTTCACTATCTCTAGAAATGGATGCAGAATCACAAATTGCAGTATTACATTGTTCACTCAAGCTTGCCTCCTCAAAGTAGTAGAGTCTCTCATACGCCTTAGTAGTGCCTACCGTCTTCCCCAATGATAGGTCCTGAAAAACACAATGAGATGAAACAAATTTAGCAGAGCAGTTGGAGTCTTTTGTTAACTGGCCAATGGATAACAAATTGCAAGATAACTTGGGAACAAGTAGGAAAGATTTTAAAGTTATAGAGTCAGATATGCAAATACTTCCTTTACCAGCAACTGGTGAGAGAGAACCATCTGCAATTTTGACTCTCAGATTTCTAGCATATGGTGAATAGGATGAAAACAATTGATAAGAGCCAATTATATGATCAGATGCACCTGAGTCAATTATCCATGGTGATTTGTAACAAGATATAGTATTTTAATTAATGCTGACAAATAATTACCTCGGTGAGCCAGAGAACCAGTGGAAGATTGACCCGAAGTTTGAATTGAGGAAAACATTTTATATAGCTGATCCAACTGCTTAGGGCTAAATGCACTACTTGGAGTGGTATTATTGGTTTTTTTGGCCTTGTGATTTTTCAGTTGAATTGTTAGTGGTAGCCTGATACCCACGATTTTTTTGACATTGTCTCAATTTCCAATCTGCAAGCTTTCCATGAATCTCTCAGCAAGTATCTTTTGAATGGCTTGGCTTGCGACAATGCTCGCACCATAGTTTCCCTTTGTGTCCTTTGTCCTATACCCGTAGAATTTCGTGAGATTAGGGTCGGTACCTCATTATTTCACGAGCTTTTTGTGAGATTAGGGCTGATACCTCATTATTTCGCGAGTTAAGGGCTGATATTTCATCCATTGTATGTTCGATCGGAACCTTCATCATAACACTGCGATTTCTCGAGAATAGAGCCAATATTTCATCTTGTGTGTGTCCGGTTTGTCCTTTCATCATCATGCTGCGAAGGCTCTCTTCACACCTTACCTCTGCGAATACCTCTCAGGTGTAAGGAAGGGGGCGTCAGTTGAGGATCCTTCCTGGCACATCGTCCAGGTCACGGTTGAGGCTAGCCAAGAACTCGAAGACTCATTCGTTTTTGAGTCTCTTCTTATAGCGAATGCTATCTCCAAGGCATTCCCCCTCTTCATCGACGCTTAGGTCAAGCTCCTACCAAAGAGTTGTCATCTTCATGAAGTAATCAGTGACATCTCTCTCTCCTTGCTACAGTTGCCACAATCGAGTCTTTATCTCAAAAATTTGGGAGTAGCTTTTGGAATCAGAGTACGTCTCGCGAACAACGTCCCAGACATCCTTCGCCGTTGGTAAAAACAAGTAAATCTTTCCGATTGAGGGCTTCATCGAGTTTATGAGCCATGTAATCACCATGGAATTTTTAGATTTCCATTTTTGCAGAGCAACTACGTCGGTTGAGGCTGGTTTCTTCCTTTCGCCGGTAAGGTATCCCAACCTTCCTTTACCTTCAATCACTAGTTTGTTGGACTAAGCTCATTCACAGAAATTTTTTCCGTTCAATCTCTCCACCAAGAGTGGGAAGGCTGAGTTGTCTAGCCCATTCGAACCCACGATGGAGGTAACTTCAAAGTCTCCGTCAAGAGTTGCAGAGGAGCTCGACCCTCTGCTGTTGACAGCACCGTTTTCCATTGCTAACTAAGGTTTAGAAACCCTAACTTTGATACCATGAAGATAGAATAAATTTCTATATTTCTTCTACTCATTATGTACATCTCAATCTTACATTATATAATACAATCAACTATTCTAAACAAGGAAATAATCCCCCTACAGAATAATATATAATCTTCTACATTTACTCACTTTCCTAATTTACTCATTATTCACAGAGATATTTGGGATTTTAAAATGATGGCTTTTTGTTCTTCTAAGAAGGGTCTTTTCTGCACCCAAATACCCAATAGATTCCAATAAAGCATGAAATGTCACTTAACCCACAAAAAGTCTTTGTGATGATGTTCTTGTATGAAATTGGGATATAGGGTTCAATAGAATTATAGAATTTTGATCTGTTCATCGATCTGCAAATGATCTGAGAGCTTTGTGCCATGGTTGTTTCTCTAAACTTGCAAAGAAATGCAAGCACATGTTTTGTGAAAAGGAATGGAGGAGTAGCATACTTGCATATGCCTCTAAATGGGAGGCCCTAAAGCATTTCAAACTGAAAAAACACCTGATTTGTGCCAATACTTATTGAATGAATGATTTTTAACTTTCCGGGTTTTTTAGAGGGAAGAATGGAATTCAAGAAGCATGACCCCAAAGCTGAGTCCAGTTGTTCACGGAACCGAATTTCACAATGACAGTGTGGAAGAAAATATGAATAAATTAACCACGTTATAATCTAGCCATAGTCCTCCAATACATAAAAAAAAAAAAAATACTTCGTACAAGGCGGACAAACCATGACTTTTTGTTTACTCTTTCCTTTTCTAGTGCTTGAGTGAAAAGAGTCTAAATCCATTGCTGTCCTAGATAATGCAGTTTCTCTTGAGGAAGCTGTCTGTCTGTTATTTTCCTTGTGTGTGTGTTCTTTTCTGCACTAGCACTGAACAAGCTGTTCTGAAGCTGCCAAGCAATGTGACGATTCCGGCAGTTTTCGCATTTGGGGATTCGATTTTGGATGCCGGCAACAACGACTATATCACAACACTCGTAAAGTGCAATTTCCCTCCCTATGGCAGGGATTTTTTCGGAGGAAGGGCCTCGGGAAGGTTCAGCAATGGCAAGGTTCCCTCTGATATAATGGGTACTAATCTAACTTCTCATGTTTCTAGTTTTCTAACAGCACATAGAATGAAAAATAGACCTTGGAAATCAGAATGACAAGATTATATAGAGTGACTCTTTTTTTTATCAATTTGGTTCATTCCCGTTTTTAGTTCCAAGTGAGGTCTGAAGTTATCTTTTTTCTAATTGCCCATGGAATGTAAATACACTATGGGTAAAGAGAATGAGAATGACAAGATTCGGACTTTTAATGTGGGTCATTCCCTTTTTTAGTTCCAAAGGCTTTTTGTGACCAAATACTTGTATATTTCAAAGAATCCCAATCAAATTTATAATTCAGTTCTTTCTTTTCCCACCCCTCTGCAGTGGAAGAACTGAGAATCAAACAGCTCTTGCCTGCATACCTTGATCCAAACCTGAAAGCAGCAGATCTTCTCACTGGGGTAAATTTTGCTTCTGGGGGCGCAGGATATGATTCTCTAACATCAGAGCTAGTGGTACATATATATATTTTTGTCTAATCGTACTTTTTTTGGGTATAAAATTAATAATGTCTTCTTTCTGATTGAGATTAAAATCAGTCAGCTATATCGCTGAGAGATCAATTAGACATGTTCAAACAATACAAAGTAAAGCTTAAAGAGGTAGTAGGAGAAGCAAGAGCGAGTACCATTTTAACCAACAGCCTCTTCCTGGTGGTAGCTGGAAGTGATGACATTGCAAACACATATTTTAGCACTCCCGTCCGAAGATTGGTTTACGATATTCCTTCCTACACCGATCTTATGGCCCATTCTGCTTTCGCTTTCTTGCAGGTACTATACATAATCTTTTTCAAAATATGTGTTGTTTTGTTTTTGTGTTCATGTTTTCGTTCATACAACATTTGGTTTATTGCTGCATCCTAAAAATTTCAAAGCTCACACATTTCCCACACTCAAAACTGAAATGTGTCTTAAAAATACATGTTTGAAACTTGAAAGTAAAGAAGCTACAAATTTAAGTTTCTTCTTTATGAACTTCCAAAGGAACTATTCGAACTGGGGGCGCGGAGGATTGGGGTTGTGGGTGTGCCACCGGTGGGGTGTTTGCCGTCACAGAGAACTCTGGCAGGAGGGGCAAATAGACACTGTGCGGAGCAATACAACCAAGCAGCCGAGTTATTCAACACCAAGCTCTTGGCCCTGCTGGATTTCCTCAACAAAATCCTTCCCCAAACCAAGGTGGCCTATGCCGATGTCTATAGTCCTATGCTGGATATCATCCAAAATCCTCATAAGTCAGGTAAATACACTGTTCTATTCAGTACGATCAGTACTTACCCACAATGGTGATCTATACTAGCTGTTTTTTAACTTTCCATTGATCAGATGCTTTGTAACTGCAGGATTTGAAGTAGTGAACAGAGGGTGCTGCGGTACGGGTACGTTTGAGGTGGCTTTTATGTGTAATGAGCTTGATGTGTTGACTTGTGCAAATGTTTCCGAGTATCTGTTTTGGGACAGCTACCATCCCACAGAAAGAGCCTACAGGATAATCACTCATCAGTTAGGCCAGCAGCTAATGGATGGCCTTTTCTGTGGTGGCAGACCTTGTTAATTCACCAACCCCATCTTCTTCTTCTTCTTCTTCTTCTTCTTCTTCTTCTTGACACAATATAAGCATTATCTGCATAAGCATTGTTAATAGTAAACACATTTTGTGAAAAATACATACCTGCTGAGTTATTATTATAGCAAAATCCAATTTGATTCATACCCAATATTTTGCATTATGGGTCTTGCCTTGATACTCCTTAACATTTGTCATTTACATTACTTTGGATCTTATAAGAAAATTCAGGACTATAAGATCCATAAAATTCTAACAATACCTTTAAGGCTTGAGATTTGGTGGTGCTTTGGGGCTAAACATGGAGTGGAAATTGGCAGCATATTAGGATATAAGCTTATTGTTAGGACCTTCTAAGCATTCAGAAGAAAATGACACCAAGAAATTTACATGGTTCGGTCAAGAACGACCTACGTCCACGGAGCAGACACCAACTATTCAATAACTCGCCGGAAAATGTTACAATTCTCTCTCTCTCTCTCTCTCTCTTCCTCCCTTCTTCCTCACAGCTCTCTCTGCACTCTCTGTGCTCTCTCTGCACCGTGCTATGCTATTCTGAGCTATTGTGCTGTCATATTGTACCACTTTCCACAGCCTCTTTATATAGGCTTGGTTTTTACATTATAATAAAATGTGAATCAATACAAATTAATCACAGATTGGAAGTTTATAATCAAGAGATAAATGGAGAATAAATTCATACGTTTTCTGACTCAACTCAACGTGTCTCCGGCTGTGTTTCTGGCTTCATCTCTAACAATATCCTACTTGGAGACAGAGACACCTCCTCAACCAGAGTATCATGAATAAATGATGTGCTCAAAATATTTGTCTTCAAGCATGAAGACCAACTGAAGTTGAACACAACTTCAGTTTCTCTGTAGTCACCATCTTCCTGTCTATTTGATTCCTGCGGACTAATCTGATGGCTGTCTTCACAACTGGTGTAAAAATGCTGGTGTAGTCAATCCTGTCCTTCTGTTCGAAGTCTTTGACTACCAACTGAGGCTTGTACCTTCTGGAGCCGTCATGCTCCTCTTCGATTCTGTACACCTACTTGTTGTGAAGGCCTTTGGGCAACTTCCACATTTTGTTGGAGGTGAGGGACTTCATCTCATCCTTCATTGCAAGCTCCCACTTGCTCGTATCTGCCACTTGACATGCTTCATCGTAGCATTCGGGCACTCCTCCATCTGTAGGAAGTAAGTAATCAATATACCTTCTGTCTGGTATATGGGACCGAGTAGATCTCCTAAGCTCCAGACCTGGAGTAGGAGACGGTGGTGCAACAATTTGCTCCACTGGTTCCTCCACCTGAGGATTCTCGGTATTCTGCTGATGTATCCCAACACATTCATGGGTGTTTATCTGGAAACTAACCCTCTTCTGTTTCCTGACTATACAATCCTCACACATGTCAACCTGCACTGACTGTAAGACCACTCAATTTTTCCTTTGAGTGCATCACCTTGAGTCCCTTCTCGCTCATGTGACCAAGTTGTTGGTGCCAGATGTTGTTATCATTTCCTGCAGCAACTGAAATAGACATGGAGGTATTGGAGGTTTGAAAAAGTGTTCCACTTTTCTTACCTCGTATAATCATTAGTACACCCTTTGAGACTTTCCATTCATCGCTAATGAATTTCATCGTGTATCCCTCATCTACCAGCTGACCAACTGAGATCAAATTCTTTCTTAGGTCTGGAATATACCTGACATCCTTCAATTTCCATACTGACCCGTTTATATTGATCTTCACAACTCCCTTACCGGTTACGTCGCAAGGTTGATCGTTGCCAAGGTACACCTTACCAAAATTACCTGGTGTGTACTCCTCTAGGCAATCTCTGCAGTATGTGGCATGAAATAAGGCTCTGGAATCTAACACCCAAGACTCATGCTTGCTTTCCGAAGAGCAGATCAACATATCATCATTATCGGAAGCAATATTTGCTTTTGACTTTGCCCTCGTCTCGAGTTCTTTCTTCTAACTCCTGCACTAGTTCCTGTAATGACCAGTATTTCCACAGTTCTAGCACTCAATAACTTTAGTGCTCTGGGAACCTGTGTCTTGAGTACCTTTGGGATTTCCAGATTGAGACTGCCTGGGCCTAGATCTGCCATGGCTGTTTGATTGTCCATGCCTGTTTCCTCTGCCTCAATTCTCTATGTTCAAGGCTGAACTCGAATTGGAGTTATGGTTCAGCTGCATTCTTATTTCCTCCGTCAAAATCATGCTGACAACCTCATCGTATACAAGCTTCGATTTCCTTGCGGAGCTACTGATGGCAGTGACGACACCATTCCAATTTTTAGGCAACTGACTGAGAATCAGTAGAGCTCGAATCTCATTATCAAACATTATCCCGACTGAGGCGAGTTGATCAGACAACTCATTGAAGTTATTCAGATGCCTGCTGAAACTCTCCCCTGCAGACATGCTCATCGTAAATAGTCTTTTCATGAGATGTATCTTGTTTACGGCTGAAGGCTACTTGTACATATTTGAGAGCGCATCCAGTAGAGACTTGGTGGATGTTATATGCTTGATATTGAACGCCACAGATTTCGTAAATGTCATTCTGATGGCTCCGAGGGCTTTTCGATCAAGAAACTCCCACTTGTCCTCCTTCATGGATGTTGGCTTACCCTTCAACGGTAAGTGCAATTCCTTCCCAAACAAATAGTCTTCTATTTGCATCTTCCAGAAACCGAAATTGTTCTCATTGAACATTTCGATTTTTAAGCTCTTTTCATTCGACATCTCGATTTGCTAATCTAGGGATAGAATTAGCTCAAATGGATAGCACGAATGGATCCGAAATGATCGAAAACCCTAGAAATGGTTCGAGTTGCTCGAAAAATGGACCCAAAACAACCCCGAAAAGCTCAGTCAAACCAGGTCAAATTGTTGATGTGGCACTCCTGACGTGGCAGTGATGGTGACGTGGCAACTGATGACGCGGCGCTAACGTGGCACCCCTGATGACATGGCAAATGTGGGATCACTGGTGACGTGGCGCTGATGTGGCAGTGTGGGTCCACCAGCTGACGTGGCGGTTGACGCAGCAGCGCTGATGTGGCCGGATCTGAGCGGCGGGTCGGATCTGGTTCGTGGATCGGATCTCGGGTTCACCAGGGATGGAGAGTTTTTCGGGTCCGGTCGGTAGCGAAACCTGGTCTGGTTGAGGCAGTCGGGCGAGGAAGACGCGTGCGGCGCGTCGCCGGCACGTGGAGAGGTGTTCTTCTCCGTCAAAGCACGTGTGAGCACGTGCGGTCGTGTCTGAACTTCGTTCAAGCTCTGGCTGACACCCTTCTCTTCGTCTCAGCGAGGTGAATGCGATGGTGGCCTCAAAATACAGTTTCGATCTACTCGACAGAGTTTTGAATTTCAGAATCACTTTCGTTCTGGCTTTTCTGTTCCAACCAGGCTCTGGTACCACTTGTTAGGACCCTGTGAGTAGGCCTGGCAAAACGGGCGGGTGGGCCGGGTTTGGGCGGGTCACTAATGGGCCGGGTCATAAACGGGTTGGGTCATAAATAGGTCAATGTTAAACGGATCACACACATGCCAACCCTAATCCGCCCGTTTAATAAATGGGCGGGTAACGGGTCACCCGTTTAAAAATATATAATTTTTTTATTTTAAAATTTCATATAAAATGACATTTTTTTTATAAAAAAAACTGCATTATATTTATTAATTTCTAAATAAAAAAAATATAAAATGTAAAAAATAATACATCCATTTAATGAATACATTTTTAAAAAAAATGTAAAATTAAAAAAAAACACAAGGTGTGAGTGGTCCGAGTGGAGCAGCTGGACGCAGACTCAATTTCAAAAATCAGTACATAGTCGCATAAAGTTGTTTGAGATGGGAGTCTTGGATGACTTGCGCCCCAATCAACTTTCCACATAAAAGGATTTCTATCCTAATTCTTCTTTCCAAACTTTCCTAAACCCATTCTCTCTCTGTTCTTGATTTCTTGGATCAACTTTCTAAGGAAAAACATCATGGGAAACTTCAAAAATTTTACAATCAAGAGTCATGATCAAGAAGCTCCAAAGAAAAATCCTTGCCCACAAATGCTAGACAGAAGAATTCATTACTATAAAAATTGCAAATTGGAAAGACTCCGGCGCAGAGGAGGCATTCCGAAATGCAAAAGCCAGATATTGGGCACAGTCGCACAGATCAATGGTCTCCCCTACCCCTGACAAATTTCCGTGCCGGACCCAGACATCTACATTGATGAAATCAACTGGGATTTGAAAATAGTCGATTTCGAGCTATTATCGAGTCTGGGAAAGGCGATCGATGAGCACGAAGACGAAGAAGAAGAAGAAGAAAAGTTCGAAGCGGATAAATATTCCCACCTCTTGCTTGATCAGAAAATTGAGCCTACAGGGAGTCGGGAACTTTACTTAGCCTTAGGGTTTTTTTTTTTTTAAGTGTGACTGTGTGTGATTGTGAACAGTGAGGCGTGAAGTCGGTGAAGGCTTGAAGTGAAAGGGGGCTGAACTGAGAAGCAGAGAAGGGGCTGATTGCTGAAGCAGCGGATTAACAGGTCACCCGGCGGGTGACCCGCCCAAACCCACTTAACCCGTTTATAAACAGGTTGACCTGTGACCCGCCCAATTATTAAATGGGTTACCTTTCTCAAACCCGAACCCATTTTAAACGGGCGGGTTCGGGTGACCCGACGGGTTATAACCCGTTTTTCTAGGCCTACCTGTGAGCATCTGGAAGAAAATGACACTAAGAAATTTACGTGGTTCGGTCAAGAACGACCTACGTCCACGGAGCACACACCAACTATTCAATAACTTGCCGAAAAATGTTACAATTCTCTCTCTCTCTCTCTCTCTCTCTCTTCCTCCCTTCTTCCTCACAGCTCTCTCTGCACTGTGCTGTGCTATTCTGAGCTATTGTGCTGTCATATTGTACCACTTTCCACAGCCTCTTTATATAGGCTTGGTTTTTACATTATAATAAAATGTGAATCAATACAAATTAATCACAGATTGGAAGTTTATAATCAAGAAATAAATGGAGAATAAATTCACACATTTTCTGACTCAGCTCAACGTGTCTCTAGCTGTGTTTCTGGCTCCATCTCTAACACTTATTATTAAAATCTACTGACCTCAGTGTAATTAAGAACACAAGCAAATCTGCAAAACCTATTGTGCTAATGTTTTAAAAGCCCTTACTCCCAAAGAAGGGGAGCATGTTTTCTTTATTGTAAGTAGCTAGAAATGTTTTTCTAGGGATAAAAGTTAAAATTTCTATGATCAAACTCATCCCTTATAAGTATTGAGAGTATAGGAGTACACATATTACTTCTTATGTAGTTCACACTTCATTGTATTTATAAGAAAAGAAACTTGTAGGGTAGAAAATAAGAGAAGAAAATGAGAGAAATGGGAAGGGGGAGGGGGGGTGGAATGGGAGAGAGAGAGAGAGAGAGAGAGAGAGAGAGAGCGAATAGATGCCCAATTTCTCTTTGAAATCTCCGTTTCTTTCCATTTTGAAGATAAACTTTAAAATTTTAAAAAAATATATTTTCTATTTTTCCACATGTCTTAACCAATGCAAATTGAGCAAAATGAAATTCTTATGCTACGTTTGGGAGCATGAGTTTCGGACCTTAGATTTAAATTTGGATGGATTTGAACAAATTTTAATACACTTTTATATTACATTCTGTTGTGTTTCTGTGAATCATATACTTGATGGAGTGCATAAACAAGGAAGAAAACATAGTTAAAAGTCACTGGTGCTGAGGGGCAACAGCAAACCAGTTTGATTCAAAATTCAGACAATTACATTCTGTCTAAAAGAGTCAACTGATTGGCCCAATCAATCGACTGTTTGGCTCGGGGCAGCGAATTTGAAAGCAAACGTTAATATGGATAGACGTTTGGAGGGAAACCTCTGAAGTGTTTATAAATATACCATTCTGGGTATATTCTAGAAGAAGAAGAGAGGAAGATCTTTGTAAATTGTATTATATTGTTTACTTTGACATTTTCATAGTGAAAAACTTTGCCGATTGCTGCCATGGATGTGAGCTTTGCCAAACCACCTAAATCTTTGTGTCATTGTTTTTGCTTTCAAATATACTGTGTGTGTGTTCTATATTTGTTCTTCATTATTACTGCGTTTAAATTCCGCTGTGCAATTCCGAGTTCATTCACAACAAATTGGTATCAGAGTGTTGTTGTTATGACATCGAGCACTTCATCTGCAAAATTTGATGTTGTCAAAATTGATGGAACCGGAAACTTCAGTTAGGAGAGAGTGAAAGATCTGCTTGTGCAGCAAGGGATGGTAAAGACCTTGTATGGTGTTACACCAGAAGGTATGGATGAGGCTAATTGGGGAGAATTAGAGGCAAAGGTTGTTACTACAATACGATTATGTCTGGCCGATGAAGTACTCTATCATGTCATGGAGGAAGATTCTCTTGCGGCTGTTTGAAAAAAGCTTGAAAGCCGTTATATGTTCGAATCCCTTACTAACGAATTATTTCTTAAGCAGCGTCTTTGTTGGCTTAAGATGGTGGATGGTTCAAACTTAAATCAACACATCAATGCATTTAATCAAATCATAAGTAATTTAATGCGTGTTGATGTGAAATTTGAAGATGATGATAAGGCATTGATGCTTTTGAATTCCTTGCCAGAGACTCACACATATGAGAATTTAGTTACCACTTTTACATGGGGGAAAGAGACCCTAAACTTGGAAGAGGTGACAAGTACCTTGTTGGGGTTTCATCAAAGGATGAAAATCAGCGATGAAAATTTACATGGAGAATGACTTGTGGTGAAAGGTAACCATGATTGTGGGAGAGAAAAATTTAGAAATGGATCGAGTCAAAAATCCTAAACTCAATCCAAGAAGAAAAAGGATATCCAGTGTTATAAGTGCAATAGAAAGGGGCACGTTGAACCGGAGTGTTCGAATTGGAAGAAAGGAAATGCTGAAAAGCATAAAGGGACTTCAAAATTAGCAAATGTAGTTCAAGAAAGAAATTCAATTTGCAGTGATGGTGATGTACTTTCAGTTTCTTTGGGGTTGGATTGCCTTATAGACTCATGGATCCTAGACTCGGCATGTTCTTACCATATAACTCCAAATAAGGAGTGGTTTAACACTTACAAGTTGGTAAATCTAGGTTCAGTTCTTATGGATAATTATGTATCTTGTAAAATCATTGGCATTGGAAGTGTTTGAATTAAAATGTTTAATAGTGTTGTAAGAACCTTGAGCAATGTAAGAAATATACCAGACCTACGGAAGAGTCTCATCTCACTTGACACTTTGGATTGTATTGGATTTAATTAAAAGTTTGAAAGTGGGATTATAAAAGTGTGCAAAGGTAATCTAATGGTGATGAAAGGGCAAAAGTTAGATGGAAATATTTATACATTGCAAGGGACTACTGTTGTAGGTGGAGCTACAGCCGTAGATTCTGAATTTGATGAAACTATTTTGTGGTATATGTGGCTTGGGCATATAAGTGAACATGGTATGAAAGAACTTCATAAGTGGAAACTTTTGAAAAGTATGAAAACATGTAAACTAAATTTTTGCAAGTTTTGTGTTCTAGGGAAACAAAATATAGCAAATTTCAAATAAGCTATTCACAAGACGGAAGGTATTCTTGATTATATACATTCTGATGTTTGGGGGTCGGTTAAATTAAAATCAAGAGGTGGACTTGTTTACTTTGTTAGTTTTGATGATGACTACTCACGGAAACTCTAGGCATACTTCATACGGCACAAGTTTGATACGTTTTCTAGGTTTAAGTTATGGAAAGTTAAAGTGGAAAATTAGAGAGGGAGGAGAATCAAGTGCCTCGGGTTAGAGAATGGGACCGAGTACGTTGATTCTAAGTTTATGGAGTTTTGTGAGTAGCAGGACATTAAGAGACATTTCACTGTTCATTGGACACCTCAAAAAAATGGTGTGACTGAAAGGATGAACCGAACTCTAGTTGGAAGAGCTCGGTGTCTCAGGCTTAATGCAGGGCCACCAAAGAACTTTTGGGCAGAAGCAGTTAGTATGACTTGTTTCTTGGTAAACCGATCACCAAAGGCATCACTAGAGGGGAAAGTGGCAGAAGAGGTATGGACAGGAAATGCAGTAGACTATTCCAGATTTAAGGTATTCGGTTGTCTAACCTATATTCACGTGTCTAGTGAGGAGAGATCGAAACTTGACACAAAGTTTAGAAATTTCATATTTTTAGGATATCAAAAGGGTGTAAAGGGGTTCAAGCTGAGGGATCCAATGGCAAACAGAGCGGTGATTGGTAGGGATGTAATTTTCGATGAGAAAGCTATGCTAAAGCGTTGTGACGACTCGAATAATAATAATGTAATTTAAATAAAGCGGAAGGGAAATTATCAGGGCCTCATCGATGAACACTGGGGATTCGTCGATGAGGGTATAAGAGGACCTCATCGACGAAGACAGGATTCGTCAACGAGGAAATACCAAGAGAGGTTTTGAGCAGTATGAATTTCGTCGACGAGGAGTGAGTTTCGTCAACGAAATTATTAAAGGACTCGTCAACAAGATGACGTGGCTCGTCGACGAATCCAGCCCTATAAATAGTGAAAAACTCAGATTTTTGATGAAATTCAATGCAGAAACTCCCTCTCTCTAGCCTCCCTTCGGCTCCCTCTCCTTCTCTCTTCAATTTCAGGCCGGATTTACTTCGGTTCGACGATCTGAAGTCACTACGACGCTGCTGGAGAAGTTCTCTCCATATTTGCAGGAGCGGATCATTAGTAGAGTTGAGTTAAAATTCGTCTTTAAGTTGAGGTAAGGCTTTTTATACCAAATTTGGTCTTTCTGTAGTTATAAGAAAGGTTATTTACGAAGAAATACTGATGTTTGGTTGTGGGGGTTGTCATTTTTAGGGCTTTGATTAAGAAACCCTACTGGTGTTAGATCGGGATATTTTAGGGGCTTTCTCAGTAGTCAGGTAAGGGAATAAACTAAAGCAGTTATTTTTAAAGCAAATTACTATTATTTATGAGCAAATTGATTTTCTAAAAAATGTGTACGATATTTGAATATTATGGAATAAATGCATATTTGGGAAAATATTGCTGTTATACGGGAATTATAATTTTAGAATGAAATGTATGATTTACCCAGCTTTGTGTGGCATGAATGTTATTTTTCATGAAAAGTATTATGCTATGGAAGATTTTATGAGTAAAGCATGTTTTTAGGTATTATGAAAAGATACAGTATATTATGATGATTTTGACAAATACATGATAATTGATTTATTTTCAGAATGTGTATATATGAAATGATTTTGAGGCAAGACCGTATATACCTGAAATGATTCAGGCGCGAGGCCGTGTATACATGAATTGATTTCGACGCGAGGTCGTATATACATGAAATGATTCCAGCACGAGGCCGTGTATATATGAAATGATTTCGGCGCGAGGCCGTATTTATGAAATGTTCAGCAAGAGGCCGTATTTATGAAATTATGAAAGATTCTATATTATCATGTATTATATGTTATCAAAACCCGGATGTTAGTTTAGTTCAGTTTAGGAGCTCAGTACCGTAGCTTATAGATTATATATATATGATCAGATTGGTGCTAACCACCCCCACGAGGGGGGTGGGAGATGAACAATTGATGTGCCTTTTAGTAGAGTGTGGACGTCCACCTGGCAGTCCGGACCAAGGTGTGGCGGGCCCATCATACTTACAGACATTTTTGACTCGGCAGTGGTCGGCCAACCATTGTTGGGTCCCGCCTTCGGGCTGCACAACCGGTCATGGGGGGTAATACATGACATTAGCTAACTATACATCCTGGGTATGTTTTCTGTATTATTAGCTATAACAGACATTTTATGATCAGCATGAATTATTAGAAAATATGAAAGTATATGATTATTCCACCATGTTATGATGTATGTTTTTAGATATATGAAATGTACTGAATATGTATAACTGCAATAAATATTCATGCTGCCACACAACTGTATTTAGTTTATTTTCCCTTATTGAGAAGTGTCTTACCCCTGAACATTAAATGATTTTCAGGAAATCCAGAAAGACCGGCGGAGCGTGACCGCCGTTAAGTTTATCGACTTACCCCGTTAGGAGGGTAAGTCTTGTACTAGGATCCAGAGATTTTTGTTGTATGATCTTAGGTTTATTTTGACATTTTTGGAGATTGTATATAAACACAGTATTATGGAATTATAGTAGACTCTGGTATTATGTATTCTAGGACTTTGAGAATGTGATTTATATTTAGTGTTGCTTAGGTTTCCGCTGTAATTGACAGATGTCCTCGTTACCCACGGGTTCGGGTTGACTATTCTATTTAGTACATTTCATCTTATAGTTAAATAAACAGGTCGTTACAGTTTGGTATCAGAGCCTAGGATACTTGGTTCTGTAGACTCTAGAATGCAGCAGTAATAATACCAGAGTATAGGATAAGGGAATTTGAGGTCTAGTTTTGTAGTCTAGATGCAAGACTTCCTTGGTGGTTTGTGTGATTTTCTTGGAGTGACGATTTCAGGAAAGTCATGGTAAACTATCGTCGGGTTGGGTATCTAGGTTGCAGGATTGAACCTTGAATTAAGCTTAGGAGAGATAAATTAATTAGGAGAATATATTATATGAGTTGGATGATATGTATAGAGAAAGGGGTCTTGAGTTAAGTTACTTGTTTTTCAGGATGGACCCTGGTGGCAATAGTGCCCACTCTAGTGGGAGTGAGGGTGCTAGACCTTCAGGCGCTACGGGTAGTGATTCAGATGCCGTCTTACGTAGTGTAGCATAGCAGGTTATGGCAGAAATTGCAAAGAGTTCGAAGGAACAAGGGGTCCATCAGTAGGCCACGGTAGTTCGATAAAGAAGTTCATAAAGATGAATCCTTCAGCTTTCTCAGGGGGAACAGATCCTGCAGTCCCTGAAAACTGGGTGCTGGAGTTAGAGAAAATATTTGCAATGCTGCAGTGTTCAAAGAAGTAGAGGGTGCTATTTGCCACTTACAGACTGACTCTAGAGGCTGAAAGATGGTGATCGGCGGTGAGAATATTAGAGCAGCAGAGGACTGTACCTATGGAGATGACGTGGGAGCGGTTTAAAGAAATACTCTTCGACAGGTATTTTCCAGCTTCATCCAGGGAGGCTAAGATTGAGGAGTTCCTGAATCTGAAGCAGGGACAGCTGCCAATGCAGCAGTACGCGGCGAGATTCATCAAGCTATCTCGCTTCGCCCCGTACATCATTCCAGATGAGGTGAAGAAGGTATGACAGTTGAAAGAGGCCTGAGGAGAGAAATATACAAGCAAGTATCGATATTGAAGTTGTAGGATTTCCCCGAGTTGGTTGACCAAACTACTACAGCAGATATTGGGGAGCGGTTGGAGGCTGAAGAGCAGAAGCAGAAGAAGAGATCCACACCTTCCAGTTCCCAGCAGGGAGTCAGCTGTGCTTCATGGAAGAGAGGTGGCTATTATAGAGACTAGAGACAAGAAACTGAGAATCGTGGTTTTCAGGGTGTACAGCCATCTCTAGCTTGCCCATCTTGCAGGAAGAGACACTTGGGGGAGTGTCGTGTAGGGCGAGGTGTCTGCTATAGGTGCGGGGAGCTAGGACATATGATGAGGGAATGTCCGACACAGATTGGTGCTGCTCCTGCTCTTAGACCTACTTGAGGAGGTTACCAGGAACCACGTGGAGGCCAGCAGCGGAATATGGCCCCCGCCAAGGTCTTTGCTCTGACGCCAGGTGATGCTGAGGCAGCTGGCGATGTGGTGACAGGTACGGTTAATATATTTTCATTTAAAGTTATTGCACTTTTTGATTCTGGTGCCACACACTCGTTTGTGTCCTTGGGGTGTGTTAAATTGTGTGGGGTTTAAACACAATCATTAGATGTCGGGTTACTAGTGACTACACCAACCTAGTCAGTGGTGAGATGTAGTAGGATGTTTCATGGTTGTCCAGTTGATGTTCAGGGGAGAATTTTATCTACTGATTTGGTGGTGCTAAATATGCACGGGTTTGACATCATCTTCGGCATGGATTGGCTAGCAGCTAATTCTGCTATTATAGACTATCGTGTAAGGGAAGTGATATTCAGCCCTCTAGGGAAATCAGAATTCAGATTTATAGGGTCATGAGTGCAATCTTTACCTCAGATGGTCTCAGCTGCTCAGGCGAGGAGACTGCTCCAGAGTGGCTGTCAGGGATTTGTGACTTTTGTGAAGGAAATGTCAGAAAATGAATTGAAGTTTATCAATATGCCTGTGGTAAAAGAATTTACGGATGTGTTCCCAAATGAATTACCAGGTCTACCATGTGATCGTGAAGTAGATTTCCCTATTGATATACTTTCAGGTAAATCGCCAATCTCTAAAGCACCGTACCTAATGGCGCTAGCAGAGTTGGCAGAACTGAAAGATCAGTTGCAGGATTTGCTTGACAAGGGCTTCATATGACCTAGTGTATCTCCGTGGGGAGCTCCAGTGCTGTTTGTGAAAAAGAAGGACGAGTCTATGAGGATGTGTATAGATTACAGGGAGATTAATAAAGTGTCTATCAAGAACAAGTATCCTCTACCCCGTACTGAAAACTCCTTTATCACTGGCGTATTAGCAAGCTTTAACTCATTTCCTGACATTTCCTTAACAAAGGCCACAAACCCCTGGCAACCATCCAAGAGTAATCTCCTCGCCTGTATGGCTTATACTAACTGAGGCGGGGATTGTACACGCGACCCTATGAACCTGAATTATGGTCTTTCCGGAGGTCTGAATATCACTCCTTTCAAACGACAGTCTATACTTGTATAATTAGCTACCAGCCAGTCCATACAAAAAATTACATCGAACCTATGCATATTCAACACTATCAAATCAGCTGGCGAAACTTTTCCCTAAATATCAACTAGATAGCCTCGGAGTACTCTACTACACCTCACTACTGACCCTGTCGGTGTAGTTACTAACAATTCGGTGTCTAACAACTACGTTTCTGCCCCATATAATCTAATACACCCCATAGACACGAACGAGTGTGTGGCTCCTTAATCAAATAATACAATAACTTTAAATGAAAGCATGTTAATCATACCTGTCACCACATCTCTGGTTACCTCAGCATCTCTGGGCATCAAAGCATAGACCCTCGCTAGAGTTACATTCTTCTGTTGGCCTCCACAAGGCGCCTAATAGCCTCCCAGATACGGTCTGGGAGCAGGAGTGGTACCAAGTGGTGTAGGGCAATCTCGCACCAGATGTCCCTACCTACCGCAACGATAGCAGAGGGCTCTCCCCACTCAACACTCTCCCAAATGTCTCTTTTCACAAGTCTGACAGATAGGAAAACTTTGCACCGCCTGCAACTCACGACATCCAGTCTGCCTTGCTTTCTTTACTTCATCAGGGATAATATACGGAGCGAAACAAGACAACTCTATGAACCTTGTTGCATATTGCTCAATTGACTGCTGTCCTTACTTCAAATTTAGGAACTCTTCCACTTTAGCTTCCCTGATAGTGACTGGGAAATATCTATCAAAGAATAATTCTTTAAATTGGTCCCATGTCATGACTATCGGCATCGTTCTCTGCTACTCCAGAAGTTTCACCGCAGTCCACCACCTCTCAGCCTCCCCTATCAGTTTATAGGAGGTGAAGAGGACCCTCTACTCCTCCATGCACTGCAATACTGTCAAAACTTTCTCAATCTCCTGCATCCAATTCTTGGTGGCTGTAGGATCAACTCCTCCTGAAAATGTTGGAGGATTCATCTTGGTAAATTTCTCTATCGTTAACCCATGGTGTGCAAACGGACCCCCCTGATCTCTGGAGCTCCTAGAGATCTTAACCATAACCTACTGAGCCACACTGTGTAATACCGCATCAGAGTCAGTCCCGCCTACACTCGAGGACCCTGCATCGTCACTAACGCTCGCATGGGCACTACCTCCTTCAGGGTCCATCCTGAAAAGACAATAAACATGACTTAGGGACCCTATTCTTATAACTTACGCATCTAACCAAAATCCCCTATCTTGACATCCTTACCTTATTTCAAGATTCAGTCCTACACTTTTAGAAACACAACGTGATAATAGTTTATTATGGCTTTCCTGAAATCATCACCCTAAGAAAGATACAGAAACCACCACTGAAGTCCTACCTCTAAACTGCAAAAAAGAACCTCAAATCCTTTTCCAATACTCTGGTATTGTTTCCGCTGCACTCTAGAGTCTGCATAACCTAGCAACCTAGGCTCTGATACCAAACTATAACGACCTGCCTAATTTACCAAATTGATTTTTTTTTTATGATAACAATCTTGTACCACTGACTAACATAATCAACCTGGACCCATGGATACCAGGGATATACCCAAAATACAACTCAGATACCTAAGCAGCATGAAACGTAAATTACAACATACCATACAACCAACCACAATACCAGATTCCTACTAAAACTGTTATATATATATATACAATCATCCACAAAATACCAAAAGTAGCCTAGGGTCACTTCCCAAAAAAAAAATCTAACCCTAGCTCATCAACTCACCCTTCTGATAAGGTACCTCAGTCAGACTTTACTGTCGTGCAGCTCTATCTGCTCCTCTACCCAAATCTCCTGAAATTTTTATATAGCTGGGGTGAGACACCTCTTAGTAAGGAAAATAAACTAACATCGATGTGTGGCAACATGAGTATTTCCGTGTTATACATATAATAATACATAAATCTTATCTAGCAAAATTGTATATATCATATCCATTTAAAACATAATTTATCATAACATGGTACAACAAACTGAGTTTCTATACATGAAATCATCATATATAACCATACATAAAATAACACCCTGGATGCATAGCTAGTTAGTGTCATGTCTTACCCCTACATGACTAGGTTGTGCAGCCCGAAGGCAGGACCTTGCAATGGCTGGCTAACCACACTAGATTAACATAAGTCTGTAAATACGATGGGTCTGCCCCTCCTTGTCCAAATTCCAAAGGGACACCTGCACTACCATAAAACCATATCGACTTCCGATCTCCCACTGTCCCTTACGACATGTGGTAACACTAATATATACATGATTGTGATCATATAGCTATGGTACTGTGCTTTGTGAAAGCCTAAACCAAGCCATCCAGGTTATGCTAACATATAGTATATTTCCAAATAATGATACATTACTATTTCATAATAATATCTGTCATGATAATATTTCATAAAATTTTGCATAACATATCATATAAAATTCACAGCCCTTGTGCCGGCATTTTGTATCTTGTAAATCATGACCCTTACGCCGGCATATCATATAAAACCACGGCCCTTACGCCGACATATCATATAAAACCCATAATTTGTAATCCTTGTACCCTTTTTAGTATTTTCCTAAAAACAGTAATAACATGCTTATTTCGTAAACATAATATTATGATATTACATAAAATTATAGAATTTCACACTTATGCCACACAAAAGTGAATATTGTTCCATTCATAAAATTTACACAAAATCATAATCCATGTGTGAATTGTGTTAAAATTGTTTTCCTATTAACAACAGTATTTCCAAACTCAGTTCTATAACATACATAATTTCCTTGAAAATAAAAGATGAATATTAATAATTAACTTCATGGAAATTCTGACTTTGTTTATCCTTTTACCTGACTTATGGAAAAACCTACAAATTACTGCAAAATTACACCTGTGTGGTCCCAGCTCAACACCCTGAAATTAATATTTTCTTAAAAAAACTTCATTATTATTTTACCTAACATATTCTCCTCAGTCTAGAAACACCAAATACTCAATAAAACTAAAATTAACTAACTGACCCAAATTTTGGGATGGTGCCCAAGTAGGCCTAACCAACGATCTACTCCAGCAGATATGAAGAGAATCTTCCCAGGAGTAGCGTGGGAGCTTTGGATCGTCGAACTGGAGAAGAACCGATCCAAAAACCTAGAGATAAGATGGAGGGGACGAAGTTATATATATATATATATATATATATATATATATATATATATATAGAGAGAGAGAGAGAGACCTGCATGTAATTTTTCTCGCTGAAAACCCGAGTTTGAGTTATTTATACACCTGCCTTCGTCGACAAGACACGTCACTTCATCAACGAAGTCAAGAAGAGAGTTCGTCGATGAACACTTATTCATCGTCGATGAATTTCAGGCTCTACAATAGCCCTCTCGGTAATTTCTCATCGATGAGACACGTGTCCTCGTCGATGATCCCAATAAGCTGCTTCGTCGACGAACGCTTGCATTCCTCGACGAGATCCTGCTGTGACCCCCTTTAAAATTTCCCTTTTTCTATCCTTTTTTTATTATTTAATTGCTATAATTTACTGGGTATCTACACACCAGGTGAAGGTTAAAGAAGAAGACATCTCTAAGACAGCTTTCAAGACCAGGTATGGGCATTATGAATTTCTAGTTATGTCATTTGGTCTGACGAATGCTCCTACAGTATTCATAAACTTGATGAATTGAATCTTTCATCAGTATTTAGACCGATTCGTTGTGGTTTTCATTGATGATATACTGGTCTACTCGAGCAGTTTTGAAAAGCATGACGCACACTTACAACTGGTACTTCAGACACTCAGGGAAAAGAAATTGTATGCCAAGTTTAGCAAATGTAAATTCTAGTTAGAGAAAGTGTCATTTTTGGGGCATGTTATATCAAGGGATGGAATTTCAGTGGATCCCAGTAAGATAGAGGCAGTGGTAAATTGGGAAAGGCCAAGGAATATTCAAGAGATTATGAGTTTCTTAGGATTGGCTGGATATTACCGTCAATTTGTAGAGGGATTCTCAAGACTATTAGGGCCTTTGACACAACTGACTGGGAAGAATGCCATATTTGGATGGGATGATAAATGAGAGTAGAGCTTCCACGAATTAAAGCAGCGGCTCGTCACTGCACCAGTACTGACAATTCCATCTGGAAGTGATAGCTATGTAATTTACAGTGACGCGACTTTGAAAGGGTCTAGATATGTGTTGATGCATCATGGTTGGGTCATAGCTTATGCATCCCAACAGTTGAAAGGGTATGAAAGGAACTACCCTACCCACGATCTTGAATTGGCTATAGTGGTACATGCGTTAAAGATTTAGAGGCATTACTTGTACGGTGAGAGATATGAGATAATCTCAAATCACAAAAGTTTGAAGTACTTTTTCACTCAAAAGGAGTTGAACATGAGACAGAGGAGGTGGTTGGAACTTATTAAAGATTATGAATGAACTATCAGTTACCACCCAGGGAAAGCAAATGTGGTAGCAGATGCTCTGAATAGGAAATCAGTGGGACCAGCACTGGTAGCTATGGAGGTTCAGCATCCGATCCTGATGGCTTTGGAGAGACTTAATGTAGAGTTGGTAGAAAGTGATCCTTAGGAATTTATTGCCAACTTGGTGGTGCAACCTACATTACAGGAAAGAATTAAAACTTCTCACTGTTAGAGATGGAGCCAGACGACAGCGAGGAGCTGAGTTGGAGAGGCGTATCATTCATGGAGATGAGTTGGAAAAATGCGTTGAAATTAAGTGCAATTTATCTCTCCATTATCCCTCCCATTGTAACTCTCATTCTTGATTAATTTTTATCTTATTGTAATTTAATCCAAGCCCTATAAATAAAGGGCTGTGGAAGATGTAAGATACAACAGCACAGAGAGAGTGCTGAAGCATGAGAAGCTCAGAGAGAGCTGAGAGGAAAAAAGGAGGAAGAGAGAGAGAGAGAATTGTAATATTTTCTGGCAAGATAGTGAACTCTTGGTGTGTGCTCCGTGGACGTAGGTCGCTATTGATCGAACCACATTAAATATTTGGTGTCATTTTGATCTGGATGCTCACAGATTCCTAACAAGTGGTATTAGAGCCCGGTTGGAGCAGAAAAGCCAGATTGGAAGTGATCCCAAAATTCAGAGCTCTGTCCAGTAGATAAAAATTGTGTTTTGAGGACACCATCGCATTCAGCTCACCGAGATGAAGAGAAGGGTGCAATTCATAGCTCAAACGGAGTTCTGTAGAAGCCACATGCGCCACCATGCGCCTTGCCGAAGCAAGACACCTCTCCACGTGCCGTCCACACTCCGACGAATAGTCCCTCATGCACTGCACGCGTTGCACGCCTCTTCTTCGCCTGATCCTCCATGACCTGACCCAGTCCACTACCCAACCCGAACTGGCAAGACACTTAAACTCGGGGTAACCCGAGATCCGATTCCTGACTCGGGTTAGACCTCCGGATCAGCACCACGTCAGCATGCACACCACGTCATGCTCCACGCTAGTAGAGGTGCCATGTTAGTAGGACTGCCACGTCAGCTGCCACGACGTCAGTGGCCCACCCTGACACGTCATCCATGGGCCTCACCTCTACCTCGTTAGTAGGTGCACACGTCAGCAGTGACACATCAGCGCCACGTCAGCAAGCTTAACCAAGTTTGACCAAACTTTGACTGAGCTTTTCGGAGTTGTTTTGGATCCGTTTTTTGAGCAACTTGAACCATTTCTAGGGTTTTCGATCGTTCTAAATCCAACCGTGCTATCCATTTGAGCTAATTACATCTCTAGATTATAAAATCAAGATGTCGAATGAAAAGAGCTCAAAAATCAAAATGTTCAACAGGAACAATTTCGATTTCTGGAAGATGCAAAGAGAAGATTATTTGTTTGGGAAGGAATTGCACTTACCGTTGAAGGGTAAGCCAACATCCAGGAATGAGGACGAGTGGGAGTTTCTTGATTGAAAAGCCCTAGGAGCCATTAGAATGACGTTGTCGAAATATGTGGCGTTCAATATCAAGCATATAACATCTACCAAGTCTCTGATGGATGCACTTTCTAATATATACAAGCAGCCTTCAGCAACAAACAAGGTACATCTCATGAAAAGACTATTTACAATGAACATGTCTGAAGGTGAGAGTTTCAGCAGGCATTTAAATAACTTCAATGAGTTGTCTAATCAACTCGCCTTAGTCGGGATAACTTTTGATAATGAGATTCGGGCTTTACTGATTCTCAGTTAGTTGCCAAAAAATTGGAATGGTGTCGTCACTGCCATCAATAGCTCCGCAGGAAAATTGAAGCTTGTATACAATGAGGTCGTCAGCATGATTTTGATGAAGAAAATAAGAATGCAGCCGAACCATAGCTCCAATTCGAGTTCAGCCTTGAACATGGAGAGTCGAGGCAGAGGAAACAGGCATGGACGATCAAACAACTGCAGCAGATCTAGGACCAGACGGTCTAAATCCAGAAATCCCAGAGGTACTCAGGACATAGGTTCCCAGAGCACTAAAGTTATTGAGTGCTGGAACTGTGGAAAGACTGGTCATTACAGGAACTAGTGTAGGAGTCAGAAGAAAGAATTCGAGACGAGGGCAAAGATAGAAGAAAATATTGCTTCTGAGAATGATGAGATGTTGATCTGCTCTTGGTAAAACAAGTAGGAGTCTTGGGTCTTAGACTCCGGAGCCTCATTTCATGCCACATGCTGCAAAGATTGCCTAGAGGAGTACACACCAGGCAATTTTGGTAAGGTGTACCTTAGCAACGATCAACCTTGCGACGTAACCGGCAAAGGAGTTGTGAAGATCAATATAAATGGGTTAGTATGGAAGTTGAAGGATGTCAGGTATATTCCAGACCTGAGAAAGAATTTGATCTTAGTTGGTCAACTGGAAGATGAGGGATACACGACAAAATTCATTGGCAATGAATGGAAAGTTTCAAAGGGTGTACTAATGATTGCGCGAGATAAGAAAATTGGAATACTTTTTCTAACCTCCAATGCCTCCATGTCTATTTCAATTGCTGCAGGAAATGACGACAGCAACATCTGGCACCAAGGACTTGGTCACATGAGCGAGAAGGGACTCAGGGTGATGCACTCAAAGGAAAATTTGAGTGGTCTATAGTCAGTGCAGGTTAACATGTGTGGGGATTGTATAGTCAGGAAACAGAAGAGGGTTAGTTTCCAGATAAACACCCATGCCCCAAAGAAGAAGGGACTACAACTGGTCCACTCAGAATGTGTCGGGACACATCAGCAGAATACCGAGAATCCTCAGGTGGAGGAACCAGTGGAGCAGATCGTCGCATCATCGTCTCCTACTCCAGCTCCGGAGCTTAGAAGATCTACTTGGTCCCATATACCAAACAAAAGGTATATTGATTACTTACTTCCTACAAATAGAGGAGAGCCTGAATGCTATAATGAAGCATGTCAGGTGGCATATACAAGCAAGTGGGAGCTTGCGATGAAGGATGAGATGAAGTCCCTCACCTCCAAAAGAATGTGGAAGTTACCCAAAGGCCTTCACAACAAGTGAGTGTATAGAATTGAAGAGGAGCATGACGGCTCTAGAAGGTACAAGCCTCAGTTGGTAGTCAAAGGCTTTGAGCAGAAGGAAATGATTGACTACATCGGCATTTTTACACTAGTTGTGAAGATGACAGCCATCAGATTAGTCTGCAGAAATCAAACAGACAGGAAGATGGTGACTACAGAGAAATTGAAGTTGTGTTCAACTTCAGTTGGTCTTCATGCTTGAAGACACATATTATGAGCACATCATTTATTCATGGTTGAGGAGGCGTCTCTGTCTCCAAGTGGAAGATTGTTAGAGATGGATTCAGACGACAGCCATGAGCTGAGTTGGAGACGCTTATCATTATGGAGATGAGTTGGAAAAACGTGTTGAAATTAAGTGCAATTTATCTCTCCATTATCCTCCCCATTGTAACTCTCATTCTTGATTAATTTTTATCTTAATTGTAATTTAATCCAAGCCCTATAAATAAAGGGTTGTGGAAGATGTAAGATACAACAGCACAGAGAGAGTGCAGAAGCATGAGAAGCTCAGAGAGAGCTGAGAGGAAGAAGGGAGGAAAAGAGAGAGAAAGAGAGAGAGAGAGAGAGAGAGAGAGAGAGAGAGAGAGATAGAGAGAGAGAGAGAGAGAGAGAGAGAGTGAGAGAATTGTAATATTTTCTGGCGAGATAGTGAATTCTTGGTGTGTGCTCCTTGGATGTAGGTCGCTATTGATCGAACCACGTTAAATATTTGGTGTCATTTTGATCTGAATGCTCATAGGTTCCTAACACTCAGAAAGAGGACCCAAAATTAGCAGAGGTAATAGCTAGAGTACATGGTGGTTAGGGAGAGGAGTTTAGTATTTCAGATGACGGAGCTCTGCATTTCCGTTCCAAATTGTGTGTGCCTGTAGATGTAGATATCAACAAGATGATTTTATAGGAGGCTCATAGATCTCTATACACAGTTTATCCTGGTAGTACTAAAATGTAGAAGGATCTACGAGAGTATTTATGGTGGAGTGGCATGAAAAAGGAGATTTTTGAATTTATGCAGCACTGTTTGACGTGCCAACAGGTTAAGGTTGAGCACCAAAGGCCGGCAGGGCAGTAGCAGCCACTTTACATTCTTGAGTGGAAGTGGGACCACATATTCATGGATTTTGTCACTGGGCTACCGTCGGCGCCGAATGGTCAGAATGTCATCTGGGTAGTTGTTAATTGGCTGACGAAAGCAACCCACTTTCTACTTATTAAAGTTAGCTACCCTATGAATAGATTGTCAAAGATCTACATTTAAGAGATTGTTTGACCCCATGGAGTGCCAGCATCTATAGTCTTGGACCGTGGCCCACATTTTACATCACGATTTTGGAAGAGCTTGCAGGAGGCTTTTCATCCTTAGACAGATGGTCAAACAGAGAGGACAATCCAGGTACTTGAGGATATGCTGCGAGCGTGTGTATTGGATTTCGGGGGTAGCTGGACCCAATATTTTTTGCTGGTTGAATTTTCCTACAATAACAGCTATCAGGCCAGCATCGGCATGACACCTTACGAGGTGCTTTATGGTAGGAGGTGTCGTTCTCCTTTATACCGAGATGAGTTAGGTGAAAGGCAAGTTTTGGAGCCAGAAATAGTGCAACAAGCGTACAATAAAGTCTGGCTTATTTGAGATAGAATCAGTGCAGTTCAAAGTCGGCAGAAAAGTTACGTAGATACTTGCCGCCAGGAATTAGAATTTAAAGTGGGTAACCATATGTTTTGGAAAATAGCACCATTGAAGGGAGTCATGAGGTTTAGGAGGAAGGGTAAGTTGAGCCCTAGGTTTAGTGGCCCATTGGAGATACTTGAAAAGGTTGGGTTAGTTGCTTATCGGCTCGCTTTACCAGTTTTGTTCAGAATACATAACGTATTTCATGTTTCTATGTTAAGGAAATACGTCTCAGATCTCTCACATGTTATCAGTTATGCAAAATTGGAACTCAGTGATGTTTTAGCTTATAAGGAAATTCCAGTAAAGATATTAGATAGGAAGGAATAAGAATTGCGCAGTAAGAAAATTCAATTAGTAAAAGTCCTGTGGAGAAATCATGCCATGGAAGAAGTTTCATAGGAGCTTAAGGAAGAAATCAGACAGAAATACCCATTCCTGTTTAGTGGGGTACAGTAGTGATATGTATATTCAAATAATGACAGTTTTATTTTTTTTAGTACAGAGTGATGAATATGTAATTGTAATTTAGAATATAGGATAGGTGGTGTTTTTGGTTCTGGGAGAATTTTCTTTTATGAGTATATTTGTAATCTCCTAGAACTGCTTATGTAACCATGGTATTCCTCCGCCATAAGTGAGGGTTAGTAATAAAATAAGTAGTCATTTTTCTTTAAGGACGGTGTACAATACAGATAGTAAATTTCAAGGATGAAATTTTTATAAGGAGGGGAGAATGTAGGGACCCGAAGAATTAGAATAATTTAATGATAAAAGAAAGGAGAGAAATGGGAATTTTTAAGGGGGGTTCATAGTAGGATCTTATCGACGAGAAATTACCAAGAAGGTTGTTTTTAGGGCCTGAATTTAGTCGATGATGTGTAAGTGTTAGTCGACGAACTCTCTTCTTGGCCTCGTTGACGAAGGCTGGTGTATAAATGGACTAAAATCCGATTTTTGCGAGGAAATTTCATGCAAAACCTTTTTTTTTCTCTCTCTCTCTCTAAACTTTGGCTCCCTCACTTTCTCTCTACGATTCTTGCCCCGTTCTTCGCCGGTTTAATGATTTGAAACCGCCATGTTACTTTTGGGAGGATTCTCTACAAATCTGCTAGAGTAATTTGTTGGTTAGGCCAACTTGGGAACCATCCCAAAACCAGGGTAAGTAGATTATTTGGGTATTGTTAGTATTACCAAGTTCATTTGAGTCCAGATTTTGTATTATATGAGAATATACTGGAGTTTTATGAAGTAAAATCAAGGTATTATATTTTCAGGAATAAGGTGTTTTGGGGACCTCAGTGGGTGCTATTTCAGGAACCCAGGTAAAATGATACATGGTTTATAGTTTAGAAGTTATGCACACAAGGATTTAGGGAGAATATCTATGTGTTAATTATTTAGGTGAATTCATTTGTTTGATTGGGAAATTATACGTGTATCATCATAGGATGGTGAAATTATGAATGTCGCACGCGTGAAGTTGTGAATAGCATCTAGTGCTCAAATAATCAGGTAAGGGAAATATGCTATACTAGAAAATTTTAGTATGGTTATCAGTATAAATTATATGTTTTACCAGATTATTATTCAAATCATAAAATATTAGTATAACAGAAAATACAGATTTCAGAATATGTGAGTCTAATTATTTAATTGTGTGGCGTGAGCTCATAGTAGATTAGCACAGTATTTATACAATTTACAAATACCATGTTTTACAGTATTTCAGTAGAAAATATCGTGAAATACACATGTTCTATAGAATGATGAATTTTCGGTATACATACAAATAGAAATTTTACAAAATATCAGAAACATGTTTTACAGTATTTCCAAGATACCATGATTTACAGTATACATATTGAAACATATATATTATTAGCATTTTCAGAATACCCTGATTTTAGAACCATAACACCTAGATACTCAGATATTCAGACAGATATTCAAATATACAAATATTAAATACTCAGTCAGCTATTCAGATTTTCAGATTATTCAAATAAGTTTTATAGTGTTATGGTTATTTCAAAATCATGGTAAAATAGTAATATAGAAATATCAGTTACATATATATAGTATCAGACCCTGATGGACCAGATTAGTTTCAGAGCATGGTACCATAGCTATTTTCACTTCAGAGTGCAACCACATAACTTAGATAGCATGTGGATTTTCAGCAGTCGATCGTGCCTATGTTGTGGACAGGCTCCCCGTCAGTTAGGGTTAAGGAGGCCAATCTGACTTTCGGAATTCAATTGACTTATCCTGGTCAGCCAGCTGGTGATAGGTCCCGCTTACGGGCCGTACAACCCTGTCATGAGTGGTTAAATCATGACTTCCAGTTATGAGCTATATTGTGTATTAATTATACTTGTTTCTCAGACTCAGTTATTTACGGTACTTCTAAATCATATTTTACAATTATGTAAACTCATTGGTCACACACTAGCAGTAGCATATTTCTTCTTACTGAGCATTGTCTCATCCCAGTGATTTAACATTTTTTAGGTGATCCAATTAGGCGAACAGATCAGGCTCGCAGATAAAGGGGACTACAGTACTGCTCTGTCTATAGGGTGAGTGTTTTTGGGAAGTCATTTTTTAGTAGTCCCTAGGTCCAAGTGAGGGCATTTTGGGAATGGCTATGTATACATATTCTAGAAAATTCTAACACTCTAGTATTGTATATATTGTCGTGGTTATATGAATTATGCTTCCCATTGCATAGGTAGTATATTGAGTTCCAGATTCCATGGTCCCTATCTGGTCTGTGTTGATGGTTTGGTTTTTATTCGAAGATATCAGAGCAGTGAAATTTTAAAGTTTATATATGTGGAAAAAAATGCATTAAAAATCAGGTCGTTACACCCAATGCTAGCGCTGTGGGGAGTTTAATGTACGTCATGGTGTGTACAAGACCAGACTTAGCACATGCAGTGAGTTTGGTGAGTAATTTTCTTTCTAATCCGAGTAGATAGCATTGGGAAGGCCGTCAAATGGATTTTTAGATACTTACAGGGTATTTCTAGTTATGACATCATGTTCGGCATGCAACAGGATAGTCCGTCAGTTGTGGACTTTGCTGATGCTGATTATAAAGGGAATATGGATGACAAAAGGTTTACAATGGGTTGTGTCTTTTCCCTTGTGGGAGGACCTATATGTTGGAGGTCTATGGTACAATCCCTTATGGCATTGTCTATAATTGAATCTGAACATATGACAGTTACGAGATGCAAAGGAAAGACTTATGACTTACCAATTTGGTCAAAGAGTTGGGTATATCGCAAAGTGGGGTGTTGATACGTTGTGAAGTTGAAAGCCATTTACGTAGCGAAGAAATCAAGTTGTACCATGTAGAACCAAGCAATTGATATAGGTTCCATAGGGTCTAAGAATTGATTTATTTTCAGTGAACTTGTATTGGAGCAGGTTCACACATTTCCAAAATATAGCATACATTTTGATAAAACTGGTTACGACTAACGTTCAAGCATGGCTTGAAATACTTCATGTCTCAAAGTGCTGCGGGGAGACGGACCCAACCTAACGTTCAAGGTCAAGGTGGAGAACGCTAATTCAAGTTCTCCTAAGGGTGTATACTCCGCCAAAGTGGTATTGTTGTGCTTTTTGGGCTCATATACTTGATGGAGTGCATAAACACGGAAGAAAACTGGTTATTGTCAATTGGCTGAAGAGCAGTAGCAAACTGGGACTGATAGCCAAATTAGTTATAGTTTGATTCAAATTTAGATAATTACATTCTTCTGAAACAGTCGACTAATTGGCCCAATCAGTCGATTGTTTGGCTTGAGGAGGAGGTTGATTCAAAAGTGAATGGGAACATTAATATGGTGGGTGTTTAGAGGGGAAACCTCCAAAGTGTTATAAATATACCATTTTGGGTATATTCTGGAAAAAGAGCGGAAGATCATTGTGAATTGTATGTATTGTGTACTTTTAAATTTTCATGGTAAAGACCTTGCGATGCTCTCGTTGTGTAAGCTTTGCCGAACCGCATAAATCTTTATGCCATTGTTTTTGCTTTCAGATATAATTGTGTGTGTGGTGTGTGTGTGTGTGTGTGTGTGGGTTCCATATTTTGTTCTTCATTTGTTGCGTTAAATTCCGTTGTGAATTCCGAGTTCATTTTCCAACAATTCGATACAAATTTTATATAAATCCAAATGCAAAAAACATCCAAACATAGGGATTAATTCTTTCTTTTCACTCATGAATCGGAACACAGTGAATGTAAAAAAGTAAGAAGAAACAAGTTTTCATTACATGGTCTTATAGTTTAGATGTTATGCACACCAAGGGATTTAGGGAGAAGATTCTAGTGTTATATTTAGGTGAATCATTTGTTTGATGGGAAATATAGTGTATCATAATAGGATGGTGACAATTAGGAATGTCGCACGCTGAAGTGTGAATAGCATTAGGGCTCAACTAAGCAGGTAAGGGAAATATGCTCTTGACTAGAAAATTTAGTATGTTATCAGTTATAAAATTATATGTTTTACCAGATTATTATTAACATCATAAAATATTCGTATAACAGAAAATACAGATTTCAGAATATGGGGTCTATTATTTAAGTGTGGCGTGAAGCTCATAGTAGATTAGCACAGTATTTATACAATTTACAAATACCATGTTTTACAGTATTTCAGTAGAAAATATCGTGAAATACACATGTTCTATAGAATGATGAATTTTCGGTATACATACAAATAGAAATTTTACAAAATATCAGAAACATGTTTTACAGTATTTCCAAGATACCATGATTTACAGTATACATATTGAAACATATATATTATTAGCATTTTCAGAATACCCTGATTTTAGAACCATAACACCTAGATACTCAGATATTCAGACAGATATTCAAATATACAAATATTAAATACTCAGTCAGCTATTCAGATTTTCAGATTATTCAAATAAGTTTTATAGTGTTATGGTTATTTCAAAATCATGGTAAAATAGTAATATAGAAATATCAGTTACATATATATAGTATCAGACCCTGATGGACCAGATTAGTTTCAGAGCATGGTACCATAGCTATTTTCACTTCAGAGTGCAACCACATAACTTAGATAGCATGTGGATTTTCAGCAGTCGATCGTGCCTATGTTGTGGACAGGCTCCCCGTCAGTTAGGGTTAAGGAGGCCAATCTGACTTTCGGAATTCAATTGACTTATCCTGGTCGGCCAGCTAGTGATAGGTCCCGCTTACGGGCCGTACAACCCTGTCATGAGTGGTTAAATCATGACTTCCAGTTATGAGCTATATTGTGTATTAATTATACTGTTTCTCAGACTCAGTTATTTTACGGTACTTCTAAATCATATTTTACAATTATGTAAACTCACTGGTCACACACTAGCAATAGCATATTTCGTCTTACTGAGCGTTGTCTCATCCCAGTGATTTAACATTTTTCAGGTGATCCAATTAGGCGAACAGATCAGGCTCGCAGATAAAGGGGACTACAGTACTGCTCTGTCTGTAGGGTGAGTGTTTTTGGGAAGTCATTTTTTAGTAGTCCCTAGGTCCAAGTGAGGGCATTTTGGGAATGGCTATGTATACATATTCTAGAAAATTCTAAACACTCTAGTAATTGTATATATCGTCGTGGTTATATGAATTATGCTTCCCATTGCATAGGTAGTATATTGAGTTCCAGATTCCATGGTCCCTATCTGGTCTGTGTTGATGGTTTGGTTTTTATTCGAAGATATCAGAGCAGTGAAATTTTAAAGTTTATATATGTGGAAAAAAATGCATTAAAAATCAGGTCGTTACACCCAATGCTAGCGCTGTGGGGAGTTTAATGTACGTCATGGTGTGTACAAGACCAGACTTAGCACATGCAGTGAGTTTGGTGAGTAATTTTCTTTCTAATCCGAGTAGATAGCATTGGGAAGCCGTCAAATGGATTTTTAGATACTTACAGGGTATTTCTAGTTATGACATCATGTTCGGCATGCAACAGGATAGTCCGTCAGTTGTGGACTTTGCTGATGCTGATTATAAAGGGAATATGGATGACAAAAGGTTTACAATGGGTTGTGTCTTTTCCCTTGTGGGAGGACCTATATGTTGGAGGTCTATGGTACAATCCCTTATGGCATTGTCTATAATTGAATCTGAACATATGACAGTTACCGAAGATGCAAAGGAAGACTTATGACTTACCAATTTGGTCAAAGAGTTGGGTATATAGCAAAGTGGGGTTGTGCTACGTTGTGACTGTTGAAGCACTATCTACGTAGCGAAGAATCAAGTGTACCATGCTAGAACCAAGCATATTGATATAAGGTTCCATAGGGTCTAAGAATTGATTACTTCAAGTGAACTTGTATTGGAGCAGGTTCACACATTTCAAAATATAGCATACATTTTGATAAAACTGGTTACTACTAAAAAGTTCAAGCATTGCTTGAACTTACTTCATGTCTCCAAGTGCTAGAGGGGAGACGGACCCAACCTAACGTTCCAAGGTCAAGGTGGAGCAACGCTATATTTTCAAGTTCTCCTAAGGGGTGTATACTCGCCAAAGTGGATATTGTTGTGCTTTTTTGGCTCATATACTTGATGGAGTGCATAAACAAGGAAGAAAACATGGTTGATTGTCAATTGTGCTGAAGAGCAGTAGCAAACTGTCGACTGATTAGCCAAATTAGTTCATAGTTTGATTCAAAATTTAGATAATTACATTCTATCTGAAACAGTCGACTAATTGGCCCAATCAGTCGATTGTTTGGCTTGAGGTAGTGAGGTTGATTTCAAAATTTGAATGTGAACATTAATATGGTTGAGTGTTTAGAGGGAAACCTCCAAAGTGTTTATAAATATACCATTTTGGGTATATTCTGGAAAAAGAGAGGAAGATCATTGTGAATTGTATTGTATTGTGTACTTTTAAATTTTCATGGTAAAGACCTTTGTCGATTGCTCTCGTTGTTGTAAGCTTTGCCGAACCGCATAAATCTTTATGCCATTGTTTTTGCTTTCAGATATATATTGTGTGTGTGTGTGTGTGTGTGTGTGTGTGTGTGTGTTCCATATTTGTTCTTCATTATTGTTGCGTTTAAATTCCGTTGTGCAATTCCGAGTTCATTTCCAACATATTCGATACAAATTTTATATAAATCCAAATGCAAAAACTATCCAAACATAGGGTTAATTCTTTTCTTTTCACTCATGAATAGGAAAACAGTTGAATGTAAAAAGTAAGAAGAAACAAGTTTCATTTTCTTTTCTCTCTAATCACCAAATGAGAAAAGTGAAGAAAATTTGAAATTTGTTTAGTTGTTGAAAATCGTTTTCATTTTTTATTTTATTTTTAAATAATTATGTAAAAATTAGCTTTTTTTTTTTTCATTTTTACAACATTTAGTATGAAATAAATAAAAATAATAAGCAGTTTTGACTCTATTTTCTCGTGGAAATAGTTTAATTTTTCATTTTTTCAAATAATTACAAATATGCCACCTTGTTTTCTATTTTTTTAAAAAAAATTTATATAGAAAAGTTGGAAAATAAATTATTATTATTTTTTTAAAAAAATTAATTCTTAGTTTGCGTATGAAAACATGAAATTCGGATCTTAAACTTTAATTTGTGTGAATTATATATAGAATTTCTTTTAAATCTAATAAACGTAAATTCAAGTCCCAAATTCCATAATTCTAAATATGATCTTATATACATTTTTAAAAATTTGAAAAGAAGTTGTATTTTTTGTGATTACTTTGAAATGCAAAAAAATAAAAAATTAGTTTGCACATTTAGACAAACTTTTATTTTCTACCTAGTTTAATAAAAATCTTCAAAATTTTAAAAATGAGTTAAATTTTTTATAATTCCTTAATTAAAAAATAAAAAATAAGAAATATTTTCCACAATTAACTTTGTAATTTATATTCAAAACTAAAATTTCAAAATTTAAATTTCAAATCAAATTTGCATACCCTTGAAATGAAAATTTTCATTTCCAAATATTTAGCAATTTTCGTAATTATAGCAACAACGGCAGATAAAAAGATTTTCAATTAAAGAATGTTGGTCCATTTACTATTGCAATTAGATCATTATGACAAAAAGTTTGTGTCAATTGCAAATTTACTAGTTTTGAAAGCATTTAAATAAATGAGGATCTTATCATTCATAAAGTTTGATTTTTTTTTTTTTATTACATAAGAACTCCAGCCACCAACGAGCCTTTCTGACTCCCTAGTGCGGCACCAAACCTACGGATCAGCGTCCTCTGCCCCCAGGTCATGTTGATCAGGGTAAAGTCCAGATGCGAACATGACTTCTATGCATCAGTTGGATGTTTGACCAACCCGACTCCCGGGACATATCTCCATTACCATCCACGGTCCCCGCTGGTTTACAGAGAAGTCTCACCATCCACGGTCCCCACTGGTTCACAGAGTAAACTCCTACCATCCACGGTCCCCGCTGGCTCACAGAGTAAACTCTCACCATCCACAGGTACGGCTGGTTCTGTGAGTGTATTTACCTGGAATTAAACCTCCGATACTCCTTCTTACTTGCTGATACCTTTCCACCGCACCATGTCGTGGAGGCAGGGCAGTTTGATTTTCTTTTTGTTACGATGTCTGGAAACCAACAATTAAAATGCAAAATTAACAATGCAATCAAATACATTGTTATTATCTATTTCTTCATTATATATAATAAAAATTATAAAAACAATATCAAACGGCTACTTAAAAAACCTTAGTCCTCTGTTTGGTTTGCATAATCAGACTTGTAATGGAATTAAATCTTCATTCCTTGGTATCAAACTTATATTATAATAATTTTTTTTAAAAAAATGCTAATAATACTAATTATTACTACAATTATAATAACACTAATCACAACTAGTAATAATTGCAATAACAATAAATAATACTTATTGTTATAAAATAATAATAATAACTAGAACAATATTAATAACAAAAAGACCAAAATAAAAATAATTATTTTAAGTAAAATAAAAAATAATTATTTTAAGGATAATAATTATTAAAAAATAAAAAATAATAATTCTAATTGTCATTATTATTATAAAAACAATGACAACTAATAATAATTATGATAACAATAATAACAACTAACAATAACTATGATAGAATAATATTTATTATTGTAAAATAATGATAAAAAGGGAAAAATAATTAGTATTTTAAGGATAATAATTATTATAAAAATAATAAAATAATAATAATTACACTAATCATGATCACTATTAAAAAATAATGAAAAATAATATTCAAACAAAAACAACAACAACAATAATAATACTAATTTGAATTGTTATTATAAAAACAACAACAATTAATAATAATTACAATAAAAAAAAAGTATAAAACAAATAATAATATTTACTACTATAAAGTAGTAATAACAACAGGGAAAATAATAATAAAAAGTGCAAAGTAATTATAGTTATTACTATTTTAAGAACAATAATTATTATAAAAAACTAACAATAATTGCAATGACAATAATAATTAATACTATAAAATAATAATAACAAAAGGACAATAATTAAGGAAAAATAATAATAATTATTATTATTATTATTTTAAGGACAATAATTAGTATAAAAAAATAATAATAAATTAAAATAATATTACAACTAATAAAAATCCTAATTATAAAATTAAAATAATAATACAAAAATAAAGAATTATTATGCATTAAGAATTTTTTCATTAAACAATGACTTATTTTTTATTTTATTATAGAAGCCATTGAAAAAGATCACATATTGAAAAGAAATTGAATCTGAATTCGTATCAAATGCAGTAATACGTTTAAGAAGTAATTCTATCATTATCTTAATTCTATTCCTCTCTCCTAATTTCTTTTTTACTTCAATTTCATTCCACAAATCAAACCGTAATTGCTTGAAAATGCCCTATCCAAACGTAGTCTTTGTATCTGCTGGCGCCAAACAAGCTGTCATGCTCTTCACTAATCAACTCCTATTCGAAGAAAAATACTCTTCGGCCTTCAACCATTGCCGCTCTTGCCCCTTCAAATCAAAACTTCCCAACGCTTCTCTCTCTCTCTCTCTCTCTCGCTGATCTTCTCTCCTATATGATGGAGCCCTTAGCATCAGCCGTTGACAAGGTGAAGGGCTTCGCGAAATCGACTCAAGATCTCTTCGTTAATGGCGTCACTCATCATCGCCGCAACTTAGCTCGTCGCCATCCGGTATTCCTATTCTTTCTTAGTTATCTTCCACCTTTCAATCCCAATTTACTAAAACTTCCGCTGTATTGTCTGATCGAAGATATACCTTCGTTTGAATTTTCTGCCTTGGAAACCTGATTCCTTTTTATTATTTCTATTTTTGTAAATTAAAATGGCATTTCCGCTGTTCTTATAAAGCCTTGATTTTCGATATACGAACCCTGTTGCATAAGGGGCTTCGAGGGTTCGTTGCAGTTGATTTAATGCAGCGTACTATTGAATTCTTTGTATTCGGTTGTGCTGCTGAGGCGTGCTTGACTAGCAAAACCCTTATACTGGAGTTTCAGGAAATTTCTTGTTGCTCTCACTGCAGATATAGGGGACGTAAATACATTATTGGCAGCCTCTTGCTGGTCTAATCGTGCTTGTGTTGTGATTTATTTTTTATTTTTATTTTGTTTCCTTCCTCCATTTTTTTCCTGCATAATTTGTCCATGTCATTGGTTCAAGATTGCAATCGAGTTAAATTTTTGGTTTTCCCTATCTGGTCTTCTGAGGTTACCATTTCTCATTTCACAATTGTTACTTGTTAAAACTGCATTCTGATACAATCCTAGGAACCTACTTTGCCCAAACCATCGAGCTTCTATGTAGAATCACGATTTTTTAGGTTGCTAAAGGATCACAGTTGGATTGGTAGGATCTTTGGGATCAGTAGGAATGTACGAATTTAAGATACTACAATAAATTTATATTTTGGCCCTTTTGTAAAATGTTTGGACCATAGTCTTGGTGTTTGTATGACATGTACAAGAAAGAGGCGACTGTTTGTTTGTTTGTTTGTTTAGTGTCAAGAAAATTATAAAGCTATAAAATTATAAAGCCATAAATTTTTTTTCATTTCATTGTTGTTCGATAGGTGTTGCACTGATGTTAAGATTGAGGATGAGAAATCAAAAGAATAATGCATTTGATGATGATGATAATTATAATAATGATGATGACGATGATGATGATGGGCCTCATGAAGACATTGATGATGATCCAATGATATTGATGAAACTGATTGTGAATTGAATGCGATTAATGTTGAAGAGCTAACTTGATGGTTCAGATTTTGTTATTGGCTAGTGAAAACAACTTTTGAATTTTACGTGTTTTTGTTATGAACTTGTTTGTCAATTTATGGTTGTCAATTTACTTATATTAAAAATTATGTTATTCTTGTTTTTAATAAAAAAATATTTATTCATTTTTTAGTATATGTTGACTTAATGGAGTTAGAAATGCTACAATTTGAACCTTGATCTATTTGTTATGTGATCTCGATCTCTTTGTTATGTGAGAGCTCCACTGTTTGAGCTACTTTAATTGGTAAATTGTTGAGAAAGGATTCATGTAGCCTACCTCACCAAGTGGGACTTAACACTTAAAAGGCTTGGTTTGTTGTTGCTCGTTTACAGTTTGAGCTACTTTAGCTATGATTCCTAGTTTTGAACACTCAGAGACTCACCAGACAAGTTGTAGCTTCATATCATTGAAACTAATGAGATAACATAAACGTGTTTTTTATATTTATTTTTTATGGTTGGTAGAATCTTATGATCCTTGATCCGATCCTATGATCTTATCCTGACCTTGATGCGCACATCCCATTAATGGTGTGGCTACGGCAAGAAGCATTTGAGATTTCTAGCCTCCAAGAATCTTGCCCATCTTATCATATAATTACCTTTACTTTGCTGTTATTTCCATGTATGTGCATGCGTGTGTGGGGTGGATCCGTGTGGGTCTGTTCCTCTCTCAACTCTCTGCATGTGCAATTTTGCATTGACAAATTTGTTGGTTCAATAGGTAGCAACAAGCTGTATGATGGGCCTTTACAACTCTTCCCATGATATTATTTCAGATTGAAATTTTGAAGCGGCTACAAAGAGAAGCATTTTCAGATTTGATGAAACTTAGGGACAGACAAGACAAGGTTGAGCGAATGCTTTCCTTCCACAAATCCTCTAATGGAAACCCATTCCAAGAAGCCAGTACTCATGTAAGGGGAGAAGTTGATTTCTTAGGGGCTCTGTTGATGATGGATAGTGTTGATCAACAAAAATACGATACATTTTGTAGAGCAGGAATGAGAACAGGGATTGATTCAAGGTTCACCTTTGAAACAAGCATTCGGCAGAATGATACTCTTGTAGCGGAGTTTGTGGCTAGCCAAAAAGGCCAGGGATATACTGGCGATGTCTTCGGTAGTTCACTGTCACTTGCTAAAGTGCTTTATATGGCAAATGCTAGTGACTGGTTTTCAGCAATTGCAATCCCAGTGGGAGCTCAGTGCAGAGATGTTGGAACTGCCACTGGTTATTCTCATCAGGTACAGCTATTTGGTTGCTGAGGATGTGTTATGGCATGCATTCTGTTTTACCATGAATTTCCTTGGCCCTTGGATTGCTCTTTTTCTTTGCTGATCTGCTGTTAATCAACAGATTGATTGCCAGGGAGAACTGGAGCAGATTCTTATCTACCTGTATTTTTTTTAGGGGATTGAAAATGGGACTTGAGCTTGAGATTCCCAAATCCCAATTAGTCATCCATCTATGCAATCACTTGATCACTACTACACAAAATACCAGGTTGCATAATATTAATGATTTTTATTTTTTGGTTTAAGGAGAAAAATGTAACCAATCATATTGAATGATAACTGAATGTAACCACCATGAAACACAAATTGCTGCTGCTCTATACATAGATGCTCTCAAGGCACATTAAACCTCTAGGTTTTTCTTTTTTACCTTTTTGATAGAAGACCTCTAGGTATTTTTAGAATTCAAATTGGTTGGTTAGAGAAAGAGTTGTTGGAATAAAGTTATATCATATGCACAATCCCTTAGCATAGATTAATTGATTACATTTTCTATAAAGGTCTTTCAGCGTGAAAGTAAACACAAGCTGATAGTCTTAAATATTCAGTGGAGATTTGTAATGCTCATTTCTCCCGGTAATGCTGGTTGTGACCTTTTCTGTCACAATCGAACTATAACCATTTTCCTGTGCTTCCGTATTATATTCCATTCCTTTATTAAACACTTTTTAATTCCTCTTAGTCTTTAGTCATCAATCGTAAATTTCTTTTTTGACAGCGAAGGGGCCTAACTGATTTTTTGCCATGTGGACCATCCCTTCTTCATAAACATAATGGCAGTGCCATTGGCTTAACGGTGAGCAAATCAAATGTGGTTGCTTCTCTGGCTCAGTTTGTTTCTGTTTCTGTTGGAAGCAGGCATTCCTTCAGCACCTTTGGTCAAGTTGCCTGTCAGCTGTCGAGTGGGACAAAACTCTCTCTTTCTGGACTTCACCAAGTGTCAAAATCATTTAGTCAACAAATGATTCCTGGAGCTCTTAGCTTACCATTTGGCATTTTGAAATGGCGCAAGGCTCCTGAGATGCCAAACGACACATCTGCTGAATCCATCGAGACAAACACCGAGGAAAATCCCTCTGCTGGATCTATTGCTCTAGTGCTTGAATCACAGCTTGACGAGAGCACTAGAATCGGAGGTTGGGTTGAGATGGAAAAATCAAATCCTAGAGCTATGCAGTGGGCTATATCCATGTCTGATACTCCCGAAGATGAGCTTGGATGGGGTCTCAGCCTTGGTGGGATAGTCCAAGGTCGTGCAATCTGTGACCATCTTCAGGCTGAGGCCTTTGTAAAATTCAACCTAGGTAAGAGATTCAGCTTGCAGCCTGGTTTTGTGTATGTAAGGGATGGGAATACCCAAATACCTGCCATCATGTTTCGGTCTAGTTGGTCCTTGTGACAACTCTTTGGAAAAAAGTATTATCATCATTATTATTTTTCATGTGCTTTCAGGAAGTTTGGAGGGTTATTTTTTTCCCAATGCAAACGAGTGGTTGCAGTCTTTCTTGTTTTACAATATTGTGGTCTTTAGTGATGAAATGTTCAGTTCAGATGTTCTTGCCTCTTTTGTTCTGTTCTTTGGGATTGTCACCAACATGAAATGTGAATTTCATCCACTTGAGAAGGAAGGCTTTTGTTGTGGCCTGTATGATTGTAATACTCACATTTAAGCCCCCGTTTGGATAAACCATGCCAGTGAGAAGGAAAAGAAAAATGAAAAAGAAATCGATTTTCATTGCGATTTTTCTTTACATAAAAAATTATAAGAATCAAATTTTAGGGTAAAAAATACAGACTTCTCTTGAAGATTTTGATCCAAATGAAAAAAATAAAATGAGACTTTCTCCTAAGATTTCAAAATTCACTCGATCCTCAAAGAGATATAGGTTCTCTTTCAAAGTTTTAAAAATTTTATGGACCCTAATATTTAATTTTTGGGATAGTAACAACTTTTTGATTTTTTTTTAAGGGAAGGACTAAATTGTAGCATAGGTCAATGTCTTTTTTTTGTGAAATTTCAAGGCTTCCATTGAATTTGAAAAATTCAAAGGATGTTCATATCTTTTTGCTAAATTTAAGAAAAGATCTGTGATATTTTTAAAAAAATCATAGGAAAAGTTTATCTATTCATCAAAAAAATTTTAAAAAGGCGAATATCTTTTGTTCTAAATTTTATTTATATGTGATTAAAATTTTTCAAACTTAAAGGTTAACAACATGTAAAATAAAATTATATTAATTATATATAACAATAATAGTGGACCAATATTTTATATATATATATATATATATATATATATATATATCTGAGCATTGTTTTTATTTATTTGTTACATTCCTAAATTGTTATGCTAAATTAATGCGCAACTAGATATTGATATAATTTAATTGTTAAAAAAACATAATTTGGCGACTAATTAAATTAAAATAAAATATTTAAAATTCAACTAATTGGGTTTTTTATTGTGAACTGAAAGTTCATACTAAGTAAGGGGCTTTACAACGAGAGATAACCCATCTTCCATCTCATTTCCCTTCCCACCATTTTGAAGATTCAAATCTGAAACTTTTAATAAAAATGTCTCAAACTTTGACCACTGAGATGTTTCTTAGGATACAGTTAATTTTAAATCTTGTGCTTGTAATAACCAAATATATAAAGTTATAATGGAAGAAATACTATTTGAGATTGTAATATTATTTACTTGAAGTTAAAAAATTTTGTATAGTCCTAAATTGTTAAACTATACTTTTAATCAGATTATCTTTACAAATTTTTGAATAATATGGGCATAGTTACCAAAAAAAATTGCAGTTAATTTATAATTAAAGACATTAGCTGAGACTTATACAAGAACCCAAAAAAAAATGTGCATGGATCCCCTCTCTTTCTTTCTCTCTCCGTTAATTTTCTTTTTTGTTTTCCTCTTTTATACTAAATTCATTAGTGTATATGCTCATTAGCATGTACTAGCACGAAATAATGAAAGGCTGCAAAAAAATTTGAATTTCATTTTATATAAAAAAGTTCAACATTACTCTATTGATCGTGTTATCACCGGAGGAGTCCATAGATGAGCTTGATACATATGCGTGAATACCAACTTGACTCAAAAGTTTTAAGTCTATTGGGTCTGAGGTCCAACCATGTATATAAACACTCATCATCCACTCAATTTTTTTAATGTGAGACAAACTCATAAGTGGAATTCTTAACAGATCTTTATAAGCACATTTAGTTTACTCATTTTTTGGCAATGACATAAGAATTCAAAGGTCTAGTTAGTTCGAGTTTTTGACTCTACCCTTGGTTCTAATTAATTTTCATAATAAACTAAAATTTTTAAAAAAATTTGTACACTTTAAATCTAAATATACCCTTATTGAGAATTGCACTTGTGAAGTTTATTCCACATTGAAAAAAGTGAGTATTTGATAGGTACTTATATACATGGTGTAGCCTAAGACCCAATAGGCTTAAGTTTTTTGGGTCAAGTTGGTGCTCACTCATGTCTATCAAGCACACCTATGGACTCCTCCGACGCTAACAAGTGGTATCAGAGTTAGGTTGAATGGTGCCTTTACAAAGGTGTTCCTTTGTTAGGATTCTTAATTCCACGTTTAATGTCTAAGAAACACATTATCTAAGCAAGTGTTTAGAGACCATTTGTAATAACCCAGAAAAAAAATTAAATTAAATGAATGAATGAATGAATTAATTAATTATTAAATTAAATTAATTAAATAAATAATATGATATATATATATATATATATATATAAGGATAAAAGTAATATGTAGATATGTATATAATATTAGTATGCTATTTGAGATTTTAATTTTATTTACTTGAAGTTAAAAAAATTTGTATTGTCCTAAATTGTTAAACTATACTTTTAATCGGATTATTTTTACAAATTTTTGAATAATATGGGCAGAGTTACAAAAAAAAAAAAAAAAATATTGCGGTTAATCTATAATTAAAGAAATTATATGAGACTTGTACAAGAACAAAAAAATAAAAAAATAAAAAATGTCCATGGATCCCCTCTTTTTCTTTCACCATTCATTTTCTTTTTTCTTTCGTTTTTTTATGCTAAATTCGTTAGTGTATATGCTCATTAGCGTGTAATCTACTAACAAGAAATAATGAGTGGCTGCAAAAAAAATTTGAATTTCATTTTATACAAAAACAGTTCAACATTACTCTCTATTGATCATGTTAGCACTGGAAGAGTCCATAATTGAACTTGATACACATACGTGAACACTAACTTGACCCAAAAGTTTAAGCCTATTAATTATGAGGCCTATTTATATATATAGGCACCTATCATCCATTCAATTTTTTTAATGTGAGACAAACTTATAAAGAGAATTCTCAATAGATCTTTATAGGCACACTTAGTTCACTCATTTTTTTGGCAATGACATAAGAATTCAAAGGTCAAGTTAGTCCGAGTTTTCGACTCTATCCTTGGTTCTGCTAAATTTTTATAATAAAGTAAAATTTTTAAAATTTTTTGTACACTTTAAATCTAAATATACCCTCACTTTCTTGAGTTTTGAAAAAAAAAAATCAAACTCAAAAAATTTTGCATCCAAAAAATTGGGTAAGTGAATTTTTTATTCTTTTTTAGATTTTTATTCATCTAAGTTTGAATAATTAATTAATCCTCAAAAGTAATTTATTTTAATACATAAAAACATTGGACATGAGACATTCTCCACTTGTACTATATTATTTTCGAAAAAGAGAAAAAAAATTTTGATGACATAGGAACTCCAGCCACCAACAAGCCTTTCGGACCCCCTGGTGCGACACCAAACCTACGGATCGGCGTCCTCCCCTTAGGTCTTGTTGATCAGGTAAAGTTCAGAATGCGGACACGGCTTCCGTGCGTCAGTTGGACATTCGACTAACCCGACCCCCAGGACATATTTCCATTATCATCCACAGCCCCCGCTGGCTCACAGAAAACTCTCACCATCCACAGTCCCCGCTGGCTCACAGAGTAAATTCTCACCATCCACAGGTACCGCTGGCTCCGTAAGTGTATCTACCTGAAATTGAACCCCCGATGCTCCTTCTTACGTGCTGATGTATTTCCACCGTGCTGATGCCTTTCCCCACTGGCTTAAACGAGAACTTTCTAGATAGTCACTCATCCTAATACTAATTCCGTCAAAACACGCTTAAGGTATGCAATTCTAATGGGATTCGGTATATTAGTGCTGGTATGATCGCACCCTCAAAAAAAGAGAAATTAGTATAATAAAATTATTGTCAATCCTTAGCTCATTTGTGGTGTGTGAATCGTATTTATTTAAAAAAATGTGTCTAATAAGTTATTTCTCATTTGCAGAAATTTTGAATAAATTAATTTCAAATTTGAGTATGAACTTTTGTAGCCAATGAAGCCTTTTTGATAATTATACTTTTGACTTTTCTACTAGCTGTCAAAATTATTGCTACAGATTTCAAACAGCCATATGCATTTAAATTGCTACTATTTTTAAGACTCACCAAAAAGTTTCAAAAGAAACAACTCAAAATTAAGAAAAAATTAATCAAGGGAATCATTCACGTTTATATTGTATGCCCATGCCACTATACCTTCTCGTATATTTAAAAAATATATTTATTTATGAAAAATGTTATTAGCACTTTAAAATATTACTGACATTTTATAATTATTTTTAGTGTATAAATAATAGTTTTATCTTTAAATTTTCACTTTTATTTTTTACTTTTTACTTTGACGAGGAAAAAGACAAAAAAAAGGAGATAAATCTGTTATTTTATTATAACAATTTATTTTATGAATTAATCTTTACTCTTTCAAACAATCACCTCTATTTTTTAGAAATTGCTTTCTTAAAAATAAGGAAGGCAATTTGTTTAAAAATGAAGATAATTTCTTAAAATTCTTATGAGGGGTATTGAATTTTTTTTTTTTTTTTAAAGATGATTGAAAAAAAATAATTAAAACTATTTGGATTTATTTAATTAATATTATACTAGTTGTAGGCACAAAGATAGTGTGTACACTTTTTTATATTTATTATCTTTAGGGAATAATAATAAATTAAGAAGATAGCAAGAAGTTATAAAAATTTACTTAAAATTTTCATATTTTTTAAGTTGATTATTTTTAGGAGATAATAGAAAATTAAAAATGTAATGGGAACTTATGAAGATTTATAGAAATTTAAAAATAAAAAAAATTATTAAATTATTTATATATGCATTATTTTTTAAATAACAGAGTTATAAACTATTTGTAAATTGATATTATTTTTAAAAAAATAATTGAAGAAAAAAGGTTTTGAAAATCGCCTCAACCTTTCTTTAACTAATCCGCACTAACATATTAAAATAGGTCATCCTGCCTTTATATGCTCTAAAACCTAAATTTGATTTTTTAAAATCTTTAATTCTTTAATTGTATCTTAATTTTTAATTGGTCGGTTTTTTTAGCTTACTATGTAACACCCCAAAGCCGCCAAGTGAGGCCCGGGGTGTTATGTGATCATTCATCCGTCTTTGATACCATAACATCAATCACGCGTACCATAATATCAATCACGCAGTGAAAAATAATAAATAATTACCTTAAATAAAATATCAAAGTATTATCTATACATCCCAAAAAGTGCACTCATCTATCCATATTACATCGCCGACATTTTAAAAAAAAAAACATAAACGGTACATATTAGTTTTTACAACCACCCAAAATTACCAAAATTTTAAACCTCTGCCCCGGAGCTTTCTAAGCTCGATCACCTGAAGGACCTGAAAAATAGATAATTCACTGGGGTGAGACACTTCTCAGTAAGGATGGAATAAACTATGTGTGGCAGAAGAGTTTTTAGTAAATATAAAATACAATCATTTATTAATCAACTGCAACTGACAAAATACAAGCAGACCATAGTCACACTTATGCAAACATTATTTATCAAGAAAAGTTTCTGAGGATTGGGGAGATTACACACCCATACATGTAACGCCCATTTGCTCTTATACCATTTGTAACCTTACTCGATTTAATTTGGTACTGCTACAATTGATACTTATTAGGGCACTCACCTTACTCAGTAAGCCCTCGGGCGGGGAGTTTTTCTTCGCCCTAATTATTTATGCAATTAAATTCATGTACATCAATTAACACACATTCAACACTAACATATCCCAGAATCTGCATGTATAATGTCACAGCACATCCACACAGGATACAACACATTTCATTCACATCCACACAGGATACTACATAAGCTTCACATCCACATAGGATACCACACATATACTTCACACACTTCCACAATCATAACACACACTCACAACCCCGTTCATAGTAAATCGGTAAAACGAACTCCTCATTCCACTGTCAACGTTTTACCCCTTTTATATAAAGACAACCTCCTCATGTAACTGTCAACGTTATATGGCAATTTATATCAAATACGATATAACGACCTCCTCATGTCACTGCCAACGTTATATCGCAATTTACATGAACCACAATACACATCAACGCATTCACCATAGTATTCACAATCAGATAGTATTCACAACCAAATAGTATTCACAACCGGACACTTTTCACAACCAGTTAATTATGAAGAGTTATTTTCATGCCACACGGTTTTTCCCTAAATATAAATTATGATAAAAAACCATCATTTTCAAGTACCTAATCCATTTAGAAAAATCATACTATATATAAACGACTCATATATTTGAAATTAATCGATTCAAATTTAATAAAAAAACTGGTATAATTTATTCCCCTTACCTGATCCTCGAAGTTCTGCCTAAAATGAATGGAAAAAAGAACTCTATATTCCACAAATCTTAACTTAATTAGTTCAACCCTTGAATGCCTAATATCTTAACATTTTCAAGTCCGCACAGTCAAATAACTAATTCATCTTGTTAACTTTGGTGCAATCCCAAGAAAAGGGGGGGTGAATCGAATATTTAAAAATTTTTTCCTAGGTCAAACAGTCTAACAACAGTATTACGCAACTTAAGGTCTGTCTATACAATTATAAATCCAATCATTCACAATAAAGCATACATGTGCAATAAATGAATTGCGAAAATGTAAAATGCACACACAATATGTTATCGAGGTTTGACCAAAATGCCTACATCCCCACCTTGGCTTACCAGCACATGGATTCCACTATAAAGCTCACTTAATGGGTGGAGCGGCACCGATTATAACCAGGTCAATTAGCAAAACTGATCTCAACCTACAACCACACCTTACCAGGATGGTGCACCTAACCTTTCTAATTAGGTTCAAGCCAATCCGGGACTATTCAATAGGGCTAGTCTCCCTCTTTAGGTCCATGACTGGAATACAACAAATGTAATTTTTGCGTACACGGAAATATGCTTCTCAACAAGCAGATATGCACCACAATACAATCCAGATAATAATGTAAGTACAGATGATAGTAAATATGCTCAGTGCTAATAGTATGTGCTAAACACTCAATCTAATGTGAATATACAATCAAAATCTAGAGTGTATTTTCAAGCAAACTTTGAAACAAATAATCAATGTAAATCAATCACCACAAGTTTCAAAGTGTTTCAACAAGAATATTCAAAATATCTCAAACAAGATTTTTCTCAAAATAAATAGCTCCAGAGATATTTTAAAAATGTAAACTTGTGGAAAATATTTTTACAAGTCAAAAACACACAAGTTTGATGAGTTTTGCAACCAAGATGCAAAGACTCACTAGCTACAAGGGTTTTCCCACACAAAGATTTATTGATTAATTAGGAGAGGAACTCAAGCTAAAAACTCACAATAAAAACAAATAATCAATCTATAACCGGGAGAGTTTTAGCAACTAGAAACACTCAATAACACTCTTAGGAAGTTAGATTTCTCAAAGGAATAGCAAAGAGTAAGTGTATGGGCTTAGTATGTGAAAGATATGATCTTTGAAAAACAGAAGATTTTTGGCTAATCAAGTATGATAATCTCTCTTAATTTTTGTAAATAAACATATATATAGAGAGAGGGTCAAAGTTATGACTGTTGGGGATACACAAGATATTATTAAATTTATTTTAAAATTGATTAGAATAATTAACCCTATTTAACCCCTCTTAATCACAATAAAAAAAATAGTAAACCCGAGAGTTTCGGGCGCTTGACCCATGGTTTGGTTGCCCGAACAGACACAACAAAAAAAGTAATTTTTGCAGTTCGCGTGCCTGAATTTTTTGCAGTTCGGGTGCTCGACGTCGGTCGACCGAAGAGTGCCTTACAGTCATTTGGTTCCCTATGGTCATGTTGAGCATAAATACTTATCATGCATGCAGATGCATTATTACAGACCACATAGTGTTATAGTCCAATTATGAATTACAACCTATAATGAAGAATATACAATTACAAGTACAAGTAAAGCACAATAATCTTCAATCTTCTGTGAGGTCATTTTACGTCATCATGATATAACATTCTTTTCAATTCAATGCATAGAGTGAACCTGCATGCAAGCTTAGTGCAAACATCAGTACCAAATGTATTTGTCATTATCAAAATGGGATATGACCAATCAGGTCAACAAATCTTAAAAATAACTCCCTCACCCTAGTATTAGGGTGGTGCCCAGGAACCCCAAATCGCGAATCCGCTCCAATTATCTTGGAGAGAATTGCCCCTAGAATCTCATGGTGATTTCCGATTGTCGAATCGGGCTGAATCTAGGCCATAATCGAAGAGAGAAGTTAGAAGGGCTGAAACCCTAGAGAAAGAGTGAAAAGAGGAATTTTTCGCAGATAAAAATGACCCAAGGCCTATTTATAGGCTGGCACTCGTTGACAAAAATAAAAGGTTTGTCGATGAGTCAAAAAGGACACTCATCGATGAGAACAACGGGTTCATCGAAGAGTCTATTAAATCTGAAATTTTTTTGGCTCTCGATAACTCCTCGTCGACAAGCACAGGGCACTTGTCGACGAGGCCCTGCTATGTTGCCCCTTCACATTTTTCTTCTTTTCCTTTATTTATTATTCTTTTATTTTTCGGGTTCGGATCTCTACGTACGAGCTACTATTAATGATTCATTTAACAATTTAATTCTCACCAATTTAAATTTCTTAATTATATAACTAATTTGTGTTTGGATGGTTTTTTAACTTTTGAACTCTTATTAATGGCTCATTTAACAATTCAATTAATTTTTCACAATTTTAAATTTAAATTTTATTTTACAATATATATATATATATATATATATATTTTTAAACCTTATTCTCCATGACATGTAAATTGGCAAAACAAAATTCATATAGCGGATCCTACCTATGGAATTTCAGGCGTGGTTTTTGTTATATGTTAGCGTATTTTAATATTATTATTTTATTTATTATTTTAGAAAAGAGCATGTACCTTTGATTGGGTTATGCGTATACATTTAATTAGATTATTCATTCATGTATTTCATAAATGTATAAGATTAATTATATGAATGTACCTTAAATAAATGTGTGTATTTATTTAATATATACACATCTTATTTATTAAGTACATGGAGCATGAGGGGTCATTTTGTGCCTATAAATAGATCATTGATGTAATAACCCAAGAAATTAATTCATAGCCTCGTCGACGAACACAAGGGATTCATCGACGAGGGAACAAGAGAGTCTCATCGACAAGAAGATGCCGAGAGACTATTTTCTAAGCTTTGAATTTCATCGACGAGAAGATGGTGTTCATCGACGAACCTCCTTCATAGCCTCATCGACGAGATGATGTGGCTCGTCGACGAAACCCGCAGTATAAATAGTACTAAACTCAGTTTTTACGTAGAAAAATCGACCAAAACCCTCTCTCTTCTCTCTCTACGGTCTTTCCTTTCTTTCTTTTCAATTTTGGCCCCGTTAGTTGCCGGATCGACAATCTGAGGCCACCACAACGCTTTTGGGGAAGTTCTCTCCAAGTCTGATGGAGAAGATCGTTGGTGGGACGAAATTGGATTTCATCCCAGATTCAGGGTAAGACCTTTTTGTTAATATTTGGTTTCACAGTAGTTGTAGAAAATGTAATAGATGTAGAAATAATGATATTTTGTTATTGGAAATGTTGCTTTCAGGGTATTGAGTGGGGAGCCCTGCGGGTGTAAGGCCCGTTACAGTAGGGGATTTTAGCAGGAATCAGGTGAGGGAAATATGTTATGCTAGGTAACTTTAGTATGATTTCAGTATAAATTATATGTTTTTACCAGGTTATTATGCAAAGTAGGAATTTATACATTTTATCAGTTATGTTTAAGATGTTTTAAATTATCGTGTGGCATGAGAATATGGATACAGTACATAATAATGTTTTACAGTATTTATACAGAAACATATTTTACAGTATTTTCAGGAGTATGTTTTACAGAATATTCAGACAGGAAACATGCTTTACAATATTTTTCAGAATACCATGATTTTACAGTTTTACAGTACCAAGACATATAGATTTATAGTTCATCTCAGAAATACAGTTAATATAATTACAGTTTACTACAGCGTCATGGTTAATACAGTTGTTACAGAATCATGGTAAAATAGATAGTTGTATATAGAGATGTACTATATAGTATCAGACCCTGATGGACCATTACAAATACAGTTTACAGAGCACGGTACCATAACTATATACAGTTCAGAATGCAACCACATATTCAGATAATACGTGGTAGATAAGTCAATCGTGCCTATGTTGTGGATAGGCTCCCCATCAGATATGAGTTGAGGAGGGCCGATTTGACTGACGGAGTATAGTGGTTTATCCTAGTAGGCCAGCTCAATAAATGTAACGACCTCAAAATTCTTATCATTTTTTTTATATGTATACACAGTAAACATTCCTATGCAGCGAAACACACATCATAAAACCATTTATACATAAACTGTACAATACCAGACTCTAGAATATACAGACCATACACAAAAGTGTCACTCCAGTATTATCTATCCCAAAAACATACACAACTCTGCCAAAAACTCACCTTATAACCAGGGTGACCAAACACTCTCTTTATCCGCGAGCCTGATCTACTCGCCTATCTGGCTCACCTGAAAAATGTTAGAATAAAGGGGTGAGTCAACGCTCAGTAAGTGGAAATATGCTATTACTAGTGTGTGGCAACTAAGTTAAGAATACTTTTATAATAATGACTGAACTGTAACGCAATAAATCATCTATAAATCATATCTTTCAAGCATATCTTTCTTTCTTTATTTAAAACATATTGTATCATCTGTTTTCTACTTTTTATACTAGTAATATCATACTATACTGTAAAACTGTAACTATATATATATATATATATATATATATATATATATATATATATATATATAACTGTGCTTTTATCTCTAGGACTTTGTACGTCATGATTTAACCCCTCATGACAGGGTTGTGTGGCCCGTAGGTGGGACTCTATCTGGTCAGCCCTCCAAATAGGTCATCATACTCTACACTACCTCAGTCCGGCCAAACTGCATCCTCTCCTAAGCTCGGGACTGGCTACTACCTCGTCAAACCGGCCCCCTCAACCCAGTGTACTGGAGAGCTGCATACTCTCTGAACACGGCTGACGGTACACACATACTATCTGAGATATATGGTTGCACTCTATCTGTATCTAGCAACGGTACTGTGCTCTGTAATCTGTATCTGTCTGTGTAACTTTCCTTAGGGATTTGATACTATATACATATATACATATATATACTCTTTTATTGTTTTCATCGTGTTTCCAAAATTACCATAACTCTGTCTTTCTGTACTGTAAACACTGTATCTGTAGCATCTTGATGCTACCTCTGTATATCTATCTGTGTATTTTGTATATATACTCTGTCTGTGTTCTGTATGTTATGGTAATAGGAAAAACATGGCATGTTATAACACTGTATATATGTATATACCGTTCTGTAATAAACCTCAATATAAAATACTGATCTGAGTATCTGTATACATGTATTTGGATATATGTATATAACCGTTTTATGAACTATTCATATAAAACTGTATATGCATGTACATTTCTCTGCGAATATAAATCTATCTCCGTATAATCTCATATGCTGGAAAACCATATCAAATGTATATACTATCTATATCTTTGTATTTAGTATAGTATGATGTTTCATAACAACTGTATAAATTCATTCTTCACATGAAAAGTCTGCTTAGACTACACAAACATTTATGCTCATTTTCTATAAAAATAGTATAACAAATTGACATAAAAATATGCTCATGAAATCTCTATTAACTCTATTAAAACTCCTAGCATAACATATTTCCCTTACCTCAACTTTGAAAAGCCCCTATAAAAATCTGGCTGTATACCCGCAAGATTCCTAACCCAACATCCTGAAAACACAATGTCCCAGAACAAAATTTCAGTATTTTTTAGTCTACATCATTTTCTATAACTGCCAGAAAGTCAAAAACTCAATAAAAGACCTTATCCAGAATTTGGGATGAAACCCAACTTTGTTTTTCCGACAATCCGCTCCGGTAGATTTGTGAAGAACTCTGCCAGGAGCATCGTGGTAGTTTCGGATCGTCGATCCAGCAACTAGTGAGGCCGAAAATGAAGAGAGAAGGGAGAGAGAGTCGTAGGAGGGAGAGAGGAGAGAGAAAGCTTGGTCAAAAATAAGAAATATCCCGGATTTTGTATATATATATATATATATATATATATAACAGGGGATTTCGTTGATGAGACCCTGTATTCGTCGACGAGTCCTTCACAAATTTCGTCGACGAGACCCTGTATTCGTCGACGAAATTCAGGCTGCCTCAGAACCCCTCTCGGTATTTTCTCGTCGACGAAGCCCTGTGTTTGTCGATGAAATTCTCAAGGCCTTAGTCAACGAGACCCTATGTTCGTCGACGAAGCTTGGCAATTTTTTTTTCTGAGATTATTTTTATTTAATATTATCTCCAAAATGCAATGTCGTTCCTTCTGTTTCTGTATTTATTTTCCTCTCTCTTTAATATTTGAATATGGATATTTTCTGAGTCGTTACAATAAATCCCGCCTATGGGCCGCACAACCCCGTCATGAAAGGTTAAATCATGACATACAACTATCCATCTAGGGAAGTTTTTCAGTTATTATTATGTATATACAGTTTTACAGAAATAGAGAATATACTTATGTACATTAAAAGTATTATGAGTAGAAACCTAAAATACGGATATGCTAAGCAACATGGATATAGGTGGTGGTTTATATTATTTATAATGTATTTACAGATTTAGTTGTACATGATTATATAGAATCAGACTTTTATAGAATTGTAACTCATTTGCCACACACTAGCAATAACATATTTCGTCTTACTGAGCGTCGTCTTATCCCATTACTTTAACATTTTTCAGGTGATCCAGTTAGGCGAACAAATCAGGCTCGCGGGTAGAGGGGCTTCAGTCCTGCCCTATCAGTAGAGTGAGTATTTTTGGGAGATTGATTTTTGTATAGCTCTAGTACTGATGAGGGTGTTTATGAGGAATAGTTGTATATGTATATTTTGGGAAACATCTAAACACTCTGGTATTGTGTATTTGTAATTATGATTATAAGGATACAACTTCCTGCTGCATAGGTTGAATTATATATATATCAGAAGGTATCAGAGATATGGAATTTCATAGTAGTTATTACTGGAAAGTCATAAAATATTTATAAAATATAGCAGGTCGTTATAATTGAGGCATTAACACAACACACCAATCTTTTCTCTTCATTCTCGTCATATCATCTTCATTTTGAGTTTAGAAGAGTTTGACAAGTAAAGAAAAATGTTTTTTAGTGGAGATTTGGGCTCCTCCGTTTGTAAAGAGTTGGAGAGGGTCATATAATTCAAATTGGGTTGTTGTATCCTGAGGGAAACAAGTCTTGAGAAGTTTTACTGCACTGGTTCATGGGCCAAGCCAAAAATCGCAAAGGACTTGAACTCCTTAAAGAGAGTGAGCTATCCGTGCTTCAGCCTATTTGTGAGTTATATTTATATTTTGTATTTATATTTGTATTAAAGTTTTTATTTTTTTTATTTTATTATATTTCCTAACATTATATATAATAGAAATTTATTTATATGTATATTTTATGTAAATCTAGCATTATAAATCTCCTCCTTTTAATGCCTCTCTCTCTCTCTCTCTCTCTCTCACACACACACACACAAAAATTTATGTTCTTTCAATATTTTCCTTCATATTCTTTGTATTTTAATGGTTTGTTTGGATCAAGAAATTTACTGGGAGAAAGAAAAGGAAAAGAAAATAAGGAGGAAGCTCATTTTTAATGCCTCTCTCTCTCTCTCTCTCTCTCTCTCTCTCTCTCTCTCTAATCATCTAGTGGTCCCTAATCTCCCTCTAGTAGTTCTTTTTGTCTGCATCTGCAAGGAGATCTTTGCCCCATCTTGCTCTCTGTCTCTAATTACTCCATTTTTTTTTTAAAAAAAATTTTGAAATCTCTTAGTCTTAGTCACTCAAACCATTGAACTATGAAAACATAACTAATTATTACTCATGAGTTAGGATCCTCCACATAAATATATTTAGATATATAAAATAAGTCAGAATTTGAACTCAAAGATTTGATTTTAAACTAAAGCCATCATGTCGATTGAAAAAAAAAAAAAAGTTGTTCTAGGCTTCTCTTAATCACTCATGTATGTAAGCAATATTACATTCCAACTAAAAATGTTTTAATATTTTCTCTCTTTTTTTCTAAGAAAAAAATTTCATGGATTTGAAAGTAATATGATTTGATTGACTGAGCCTTTTATTCTTGTTGAATTGATTAAATTAAAATATTTTTTATAATTTCTATTAATAATGTGCAATTGTTATTAAGAAACAAATTAATTCATGAAAAAAATAAATAAATTGGTTAATATTTCAAAATCTGCACATAAACAAAATAATTAGTATTTTGAAAACTCCTCACTAGTTTATAATTTAAATTTTACAATAATAACAACAACAACAACAAAACCAAACCTTAGTCTCACTAAGTGGGGTTGACTATATGAATCATTTTCCGTCAATTTATGCGATCATGAACCATTTTTTTGTATAGATTCAAGGATATTAAATCCTTACTCATTATCTCCTCCGAAAGTTATTTTAGGTCTACCCGTACACCTTCTACTGCCCCCCACAATAATTAAGTCACTCTTCCTCACAAGTACACTATAAGACCTACGTTGCAAGTGTCTGTACTATCTGAGTCGTCCCTCCCTTATCTTATCTTCTATAGGAGCTACACCTAACTTACCATGAATATGTTCATTCCTTAATTTATCTTTCAATGTTATACCACTCGTCCATCTAAACATTTTCATCTCTAGAACTTTTACTTTTTGGATATTATGTTTATTCGTCGCCCAAAATTCCGATCCATATAGCATACCTGGTCTTATAGCTATCCTATAAAACTTCTCTTTCAATTTTAAGGGTATTCTACGATCACATAGCACACTAGAAGCACTTCTCCATTTTACCCAATTTGCTTTAACTCTATGCATTACATCATCTTCAATTTCTCCTTCAGCTTGCATAATAGATCTAAGGTATCAAAATCTACAAGTGCTATTTATTTCTTTATCATCAAGTTTAATTTTGTCTCCAATATTCCTTCTATTATTACTAAAATTACATTTTATATATTCTGTTTTATTTCTACTTATCCTAAAGTTTCTAGATTCCAAAACTTTTTTCCATAATTCTAACTCAGCCTCTACTCCGTCCTTAGTTTCATCAATTAATACAATATCATCTGCAAACAACATACACCATGGAACCTCCTTTTGAATACTCTTAGTCAGTTGGTCCATCACTAAAGCAAAAAGATAAAGTCTCAAAGCAAATCCTTGATGTACACCTATGGTAATTGGAAATTCTCTAGTTTCTCCATCTATAGTTCTTACACTAGTCATTACTCCATCGTACATATCCTTAATGACATCGGTATACCTACAACGTATACTTTTTTTTTTTTTTTTTTCTAAAACCCACCATAAAACTTCCCTAGGTATTATATCATATGCTTTCTCAAGGTCAATAAATATTATATGCGAGTCCATCTTCTTTTCCCTAAACTTTTCCATTAATCTTCTTAAAAGATAAATAGCTTATGTGGTAGATCTCCCAGGCATAAAACCAAATTGATTTTCTGAGATCTTCGTTTATAACCTTAATCTTTGTTCAACTACCCATTCTCATAGTTTCATCGTATGATTCATAAGTTTAATTCCACGATAGTTATTACAATTTTGAATATCTCCTTTATTTTTGTATATAAGTATTAAAATGTTTTTCCTTCATTCATCTGACATTTTCTTAGTTTTTACAATTGTAATAAATTAGTTAACCATATAATTCCGTTATCACCCAAGCATTTCCAAACTTCAATTGGGATGTTATCTGGTCCCATAGCTTTCTCATTTTTCATATTTTTTAGTGCAAAGTTAACTTCGTTAACTCTAATTTTGTGAATAAATATTATATTTTTAGTCTTTTCCTTATTTGACAATTCTAAGTTTAAGCCTTCTACTTGGTTTTCGTTAAACAATTTACTAAAGTAACTTCACTATCTTTCTTTAATATCTTCGTCCTTAACGAAGACAATATCATCCTCATTTTTTATATATTTTACATTTCCTAAATCCTTACTCTTCTTTTCTCTAACTTTAGCAAGTTTAAATATATAATTTTCCCTTTCTTTTGTACCTAATCTATCATACAAACTATTAAATGATCTATATTTAGTTTCACTAACGGCCTTTTCTTGTGCATCTTTTCTTGTCTCCTTATATTTTTCAAAGTTATCTCTGTGTCTACATTTTTGCCACATTTTATACCAAATTCTTTTTGTCATAATGATTTTTTGTACATCTTTATCCCACCACCAACTCTCTTTTCTATTTGAAAATCTTCCCTTTGATTCACCCAAAATCTTTTTTGCTATCTTTTTAATAGAGCTAGCTAATCTATTCCAAAGAGTATTTGTATCTATTCCATCCTCTAAGGTTCAATCCCCATCTTTGATCATTTTATCTTTAAATTTTATTATCTTTTATCTTTTTAGATTCCACCATCTAGTTCTCCAACACTGATTTATTTTATCATTTTTCTTCCATTTTTTAATACATGTATCTAACACTAAGACTCTATATTGTGTGGTTAGGCTTTCACCTGGAATAACTTTACAATCCTTACATGATAAACAATCTACCCTCCTAGTTAAAAAAAAAATCTATTTGACTTCTATTTTGTCCACTTTTAAAGGTTATTAAGTGTTCTTCTTTCTTCTTAAAGCAAGTATTCATTATACTAAAATCATATGACATAGCAAAGTCTAAAATCATCTCCCCTATACTCATTATTGTCTCCATATCCATATCCTCTATGTATCCTCTTATAATTTTTATTATCTATTCCAACGTGTCCATTCAGATCTCCTCCTATAAATATTTTCTCAGTCTTTGGTATGCCCTGTATACTACTATCCATATCTTCCCAAAATTGTCTCTTAAGATTTTTTACTAAGCCAACTTGAGAAGCACAAGTACTAATGATATTTGTTTATCTGCTCTTTGGAGAACAAAAAGGAGTCTTGGGTGTTAGACTCTGGAGCTTCATTCCATGCCACTTGCAGCAGAGATTGCCTAGAGGAGTATACATCAGGTAATTTCAGTAAAGTATATCTTGGAAATGATCAACTTTGCAACATTTTCGGCAAGGGGACAGTGAAGATCAATATAAATGGGTCTGTATGGAAACTGAGAGATGTTAGATATATTCCAGACCCGAGGAAGAATTTGATCTCAGTTGGTCAATTGGCAGATGAAGGATATAACACAACCTTCATTGGTGATGAATGGAAGATTTCAAAGGGTGCATTGACGATTGCACGAGGTAAGAAAAGTGGTACTCTTTATGTAACTCCTAATGCATGCATGTTTATTACAGTTGCTATAGGAAATGATGATAGCAACTTATAGCATCAACGACTCGAACACCTGAGTGAGAAGGGACTCAGTGTGATGCACTCAAAGGGTAAGTTGAGTGATTTACAATCGGTGAAGATTGACACAAGTGAGGATTGCATATTTGGGAAACAGAAGAGAGTCAGTTTCCAGACAAACATCAGTACCCCAAAGAAGGAGAGACTTGAGCTAGTCCATTCAGATGTATGGGGACCAACAACCATTTCGTCCATAGGTGAAAAGCATTACTTCGTCACATTTATCGATGATCATTCATGGAAGGTATGGGTTTACTTCCCGAAGTATAAATCTGATCTTTTTGATGCTTTTAAAATTTGGAAAGAAATGGTAGAAAACAAAACTGATTTGAAAATCAAGAAGCTGAGAACAGATAACGGTGGTGAGTATGTTGACACCGAGTTCAAGAAATTTTGTTATAAGCATGGTATCAGAATGGAAAGAACTGTGCTAGGTACACCTCAACGCGTATGCAGTCAAACTTACCAAAGATATTTTGGGCAGAAGCAGTCAACACAGCAGCTTATTTGATCAACAGGAGTCTATCAATACCATTGGACTATAGTCTACCAGAAAAAGTTTGGAGTAACAAAGAGGTAAAACTTTCACATTTGAAAGTTTTTGGTTGTATTGCATATGTACATATCAATGATCATGTTAGGAATAAGTTGGATTCGAAATCCCGGAAATGTACTTTCATCGGTTATGGTGGAGATGAATATGGATATCGCATTTGGGATGATGAAAACAAAAAGGTGATCAAAAGCAGAGATGTGTTTTTTGATGAAAAGGTGATGTACAAAGATAGACACACAATAGAAACAACCTTTGTAGATATGGATGATGTTTTAGAAGGTGTAAGGAAACATAAGCAGAACACCGAGAATCCTCTACAGAATACCGAAATTCCTCAGGCAGAGGAATATGTGGAGCAAATTGTTGCACCCCCACCTCCTACTCCAGCACCAGAGCTTAGGAGATCTTCTCGGCAACATGAACCAAACAGGAGGTATGTGAACCATTTACTTCTTACAGATGGAGGATAACCTGAATTCTATGTTGAAGCATGTCAGGTAAAAGATTCGAGCAAGTGGGAGCTTGCAATGAAAGACAAGATGAAGTCTTTTAACTCCAACAAAACATGGGAACTAGCTAAGTTGCCCAATGGTAAGAAGGCTTTTCACAACAAATGAGTGTATAGGATTAAAGAAGAGCATGATGGATCCAAGAGGTATAAAGCTCAATTAGTAGTCAAAGGTTTCGAACAGAAGGAAGGAATTGACCACACTTGTAATGACCCGACCCTTTTTATGGACCTTGGTGTCACTTACTTATACCAAATACCTATACCTATTCAAGATATGTAAACAACCCGCCCTAAACAGGGACATACGGGTATAAATCATACGTAATCATGATGTAAATGTCGCGAAAAAACATAAACATCTATTGGGATTTCTACTAGACTTATACCAGAGTTTACTAATACATCCATAATTTACATAAATTTGGGTACAGAATAATTCTCATTATTACAACCCTAAAAAAAAAAACTTCATCTAAGTTTAATACAAGATTAATATGCTTACGTAAGTTGACCAAAATAATCTCCCCAGTCCCTTTAGTTATTAGGACCGACGCACTGATGGACCTAAAAACAAAGGTCGTATGATAAGCTGAGACACCTCTCAATAAGGAAGAAGAAGTTACAACAGTGTGTGACTGCATCCATGTACATTTTAACAAGAACTTATGCATTCAAAACATTTTTTTATAATACTGTATCATATCACATTTATTTGCACCTAAAGTATTTAAATCATGTATATGATTATTAGAACAACTCCAGCTTGGTATGATAGTTTGCCTATTTACCCCGTGGCACGGGTTGTGCACTGATTGCCTTTGACAGTGTCCTGTTTGTGCAGACAAAGCCGAGCATCTTTTATGATCCGACCGCCCCCTGGTTTATTTTTACCAGAAGCTTACTAACTCCTCGTAGGTCGACCATCTAATATACCCATATTGATTTTACACATGTATGGATTGCACTTCCAGCATCGGTACCTAGCCTTAGGAGTTTATTTCAACCCCCGAACTGGAGTATTTTTCAATCCCTTTTACTGAAGTTTCTTTCAACCTCTTTTGGTCACAAGCTGTGGTTCCAGTATCATATATATAATTTATAGCAAAACAGTAACCTGTGCAATTCCAATATTTTTCATAAATTTAGATAATCACATTGGGTTCAAACTGGCGCCTTTCCACTCAGTTTACCCCTCTTTGTTTACTGATTCAACTCGGTGTATCACCAGCCTCCGTTTATCACATTCTTAGTATAAAAATTGGAACTTCATTCCCATATTCTATATCAGTAGTATAGAAAATCCATTCATTTCCATTTCAACATATATCACACAAGTTTAACCCAAAAACCCGTTAAATGATAGAAATCAAGTAAACATCATTTAAATGAATAAGTAAAGGATTCAAGCATCTCCTACTATAGTATAAATGTAAATAAATGATTTTTGTAATATTTGGAGATCATACGTCAAAATCCTGGTTTTTACCAAAAATCGTAAAATCGAAATTTCTACTCAGTAGAATTTAGCAAATAAGCAGTTAAATCATACATAATAACATAAACTAGCTTTTTAGCGGTTTAGTTTTCCAAAAATGCTGTTGTAATCAAATTCCCCTTCCCTTATACTCGAAGTGAAAGTTCGTACGAACACAGTTCAAATTGACAACCTGGAATCTCGAAAACCTAAAACCACAGAACATAACCTTACTATGTTTTCTATTGCTATTCAAATATCTAATCAAAACTAAGATTAGATCCCTACCTTGATTTTTGAGAAAAACCTGAAAATCTCCGAAACGACGATTCGATTCGCTAAAATTGTAGAGTTTTCTTTTCTGATCCATGCAGTACCCTCCGTTTTTGGAAACGGATGATGAACGACGAAGAATCCTAGAGAAAGAGAGAGATTCGCAGGTTAGAAAGAGAGAGAGAGAGAGAGAGAGAGAGGAGAGAGAGAGAGAGAGAGAGAGAGAGAGAGAGAGAGAGGATGAGAGAGAGAGAGAGAGAGAGCTCTTGGGTGAAACTTAACTCTTAAGCAACTCAAATGGGATTATTATAGGGCCTTTGACTCGATCCATTTTGTCGACAAGGCGGCGTCTTCGTCGATGAATCCACCACACAAATCATCGATGAGGCCCTGAATTTCGCTGACGAGGATTTCCCAAGCACCTCCCAAAACCCCTCGGCATTCTCTCGTCGACGAGGCTCTGAATTTCGTCGACGAGGCTCCGAAGGACTTTGTCGACGAATGTGATCCTTTGTCGAAAAATCCAGCTTATAAAGGTTTGGGTCTTTACAATCTCCCCTCCTTATAAGAATTCTGTCCTCGAAATTTACTAATAATTGCTAACATAATCTTTTCTTATAATTTCGCTTTCAAAAGAGTTGACCGTCACCTAGAAAGTGACTTTGGCTTAAATTCATTACATACCCTCACATATGACGGAGGAATACCGTGGTTACCCAAGAGATACATCGGAAAATTACATACATAAACAAAACTCTCCCAAAGGTTATACCATTTAACCTATATCATCTACTACATATTCATATAATATCAAATAACTGTGGGTGCTTCTGGCGTATCTCAAATTTTAATTCCCATGAAGCTTCTTCTACTGTATGGTTACGCCATAATACCTTTACAAGAGGTATTTCCTTAGTCTGTAACTGTTGTACTTTTCGATCTAATATCTGCATTGGTACTTCCTCATACGATAAGATATCACTGATCTCTAGAGGTCTGTAACTCAGTACGTGTGATGGATCTAGTACGTATTTCCTCAGTACAGACACATGAAATACATCATGGACTCTGGATAGCGCTGGAGGTAAAGCCACTCGAAAAGCAACTGAACCTATCCTTTCAAGGATTTCAAAAGGCCCAACATACCGAGGACTTAGCTTTCCTTTCTTTCCGAATCTCACCACCCCTGTCATCGAAGCGATTCTCAAGAATACCATATCTCCTACTTCAAACTCCAACCCTCGCTGACGAGTATCAGCATAACTCTTCTGTTGACTCTAAGCTGCTTTAATTCTTTCCCTGATCAAGGCGACCTTTGTAGAGGTCTGCGGAACCATTTATGGACCTAGTATCTGCCGCTCACCTACCTGATCCCAGTACAACGGAGATCGACACTGACGACCATACAAAGCCTCATAAGGTGCCATCTCTATGCTCGCCTAGTGACTGTTGTTATATGCAAATTCAACAAGCGGTAGATATCGCATCCAACTATTACCAAAATCTAGTATACAAGCCCGCAACATATCCTTTAACGTCTGAATAGTCCTCTCCGACTGTCCATCCGTCTGTGGGTGAAAATACGTACTGAACATCAATCGTGATCCCATGGCATCCTGTAAACTCTTCCAGAAACAAGATGTAAAACACAGATCCCAATCTGAAACAATAGATATAGGAACACCATGGAGTCTACCACCTCCTGTACATAAAGTTCTGCCAGCCTATTCAGAGAGTAGCTGACTCTGATTGGAATAAAGTGTGCAGTCTTCGACAACTGATCTACTATAACCCATATGACATTCTGCCCATGCACCGCCGTAGGTAAACTCATCAGAAAATCCATCGAGACATGTTCCCACTTCCACTCAGGGACGTTGAGTGGCTGAAGTGGTCCTGCCGACTTCTGATGTTCTGCTTTGATCTGCTGACATGTCAAGCACTGTTCTACAAATCGTGCGATCTCTCTTTTCATATTAGACCACCAGAAAGATTCCCTCAAATCCCGGTACATTTTCGTACCACCAGGATGTACAGTATAAAGTGAACGATGTGCCTCATCTAGAATGACCCGTTTTATCACAACATCCTTCAGTACACAAACCCTACCACGAAATCTCAATATCCCATCACCAGAGATACTAAAATCCTGCTTTGGCCCCTTATGAATTCCTTCCATAATATCAACCAACTCAGGATCCTCCTTCTGCGCCACACGGATCCTCTCCTGCAAAGTCGGTTGTACCATCAAGCTAGCAAGGACAACTTGATGGTTTCCTTCCACTACCTCCAAACTCAATCTCTCAAGGTCCATGCAGATCTGATGCTAAACCTAAAGTACTAAGACTGTCGCATCATCTGACTTCCGACTCAGAGCATCAACTACCACAGTAGCTTTTCCTAGGTGATAGCTAATAACACAGTCGTAGTCTTTAATCAATTCAAGCCGCCTACGCTATCTCATATTGAGCTCCTTCTGGGTGAAAAAGTATTTAAGACTTTTATGGTCGGTAAAAATCTCACACCTTTCACCGTATAAGTAGTGCCTCCAAATTTTCAGTACAAACACTACCGCTACTAATTCTAAATCATGTGTCGAGTAGTTCTTCTCGTATTCTTTGAGTTGACGAGAAGCATAAGCCACTACTTTGCCTTGTTGCTTTAGAACACAGCCAAGACCCTTTTTCAAAGCATCACTGTGTATAGAAAAACCACCATCACTAGATGGAAGAGATAAAACTGGAGTAGTGACCAGTCACCGTTTCAGCTCCTAGAAACTTAGCTCGCACATATCCGTCCAATCATATCTCTCATTCTTCCATATGAGTTTCGTCAAAGGACTTGCTAAACTAGAGAACCCTTCAACAAACCGACGGTAGTAACCTGCAAGACCCAGAAAACTTCTGACCTCTTGCACATTCTTCGGTCTCGCCCAATCCACTACTGCTTCTATCTTACTTGGGTCTACTGATACACCTTCCTTAGACACTACGTGCCCCAGAAATGCAATTTGTTCCAGCCAAAACTCGCACTTCTTCAGTTTAGCATATAACCTTTTATCTCTAAACATTTGCAATACTAGCCTCAAATGAACTTCATGTTCTGCAGCACTCCTAGAATACACTAGGATATCATCAATAAATACCACAACAAATAGGTCTAGATATTCGTGGAAGACCCTGTTCATCAAATCCATAAATGCTGCAGGTGCATTAGTCAAACCAAAAGGCATAACCATAAATTCAAAATGGCCCTACTCGGTTCGAAATGCAGTTTTCGAGATGTCCTCCACTTTCACCTTCAGCTGGTGATACCCAAAATGTAGGTCAATTTTAGAGAAGACCTGCGTGCCCTGAAGTTGATCAAACAAATCATCGATCCTAGGTAGTGGATACTTGTTCTTTATCGTTACCTTAATCAATTCTTGATAGTCGATGCACATCCTCATCCACCCATCCTTCTTTTTCACAAATAACACCGGTGCTCCCCAAGGAGAAACACTAGGTCAAATGTACCCCTTGTCAAGCAGCTCTTGAAGCTGTTCCTTTAACTCTCTTAGCTCAATTGGAGCCATACGATAAGGAGCCTTTGATATCGGCGCCATATCTGCAGCTAATTCTATGGCAAATTCCAACTCACGGTCCGGAGATCATCTTGGTAAGTCCTCTGGAAACACATTAGGGAATTCACGTACCACAGTAATCATTTCCAATTCCCGTTCTCCTACTGGTATGCCTTTCACAATTGCCAGATATCCTTGGCACCCCCTATGAAGTAACCTCCTAGTTTGCATAGCAGAAAGGATACATGGTGTAGAACTCACACACGATCTAAGGAACTGAAATTCCTGCTTTCCTGGCAGTCTAAACAATACCTCCCTCTTGCGGCAATCAATACTGGCATAACTGTCAAACAACCAGTCCATCCCTAAGATGATATCAAAGCCATACATGTCGTACACCACAAAATTAACTGGTAGTATCCTCCCCTGTATTTCAATCGGGAAGTCCCGAACTACCTTGCTACACCCGACCACAGATCCAGACGGTGTAGCCACCACTAGTTCATCATCTAACAATTGCACTTCTAATCCACACAATTTAACAAAGCCTTGGGAAATAAAAGAATGTGTTGCCCTGGAATCAAATAATACTACAGCTTTATAATGAAGCATGTAAATGATACCTGTGACTACGTCACCAGCATTCTCAGCGTCACCAGGAGTCAAAGAATATACCCTAGCCTGGGAAGTACCCCCCTGTTGACCACCACGCTGTGTCGGAGCATTCCCTCTGTATTGCTGCTGTGAGAATCCATTATTCTTCTGCATTTGATAGTCTCTCATCTGATGTCCTTGTCTACCAGACCGCATACAGGTTCCCGTAGACAACCAACACTGCCCCTAGTGTTTCTTACCATATAAAGAGCAATGTGGAACTCATGCGGCATTCTAAGACATACCACCACTGTTCTTCTTCCACTTACCCTATCCTGCCCCAAACGAATAATTAGGAGGCGCTGGCTTCTTCTTTGTAACCTGAACCTCTACATCCTTTAGTAAACACTCCTCTGCTACCATGGCTTTATCAACCAACGTAGCAAAGTCCTGCAACTGCAAGATCGCCGTCTGCTTACGGATCTTGCTCCTCAGACCCCTTTGAAACTTCCAAGCCTTCTTCACTTCATCAGGAATCATGAATGGAGCAAATCAATACAGCTCTTGGAATTTGGAAGCGTATTGCTGCAGTGTTAACGATCTCTACGTCAAATTCATGAATTCCTCCACCTTCGCATTTCTAATTGTGGCTAGAAAATAACGTTCAAAGAAGAGCTCTTTGAATCGGGCCCACGTCAATGCTATTGGTATCGGTCAATGATCTTCCATCTACTTTACAAACACCCACCATCTCTCAGTCTCCCCTGCTAACTTGAACATGGCGAAGGTGACTTTATGCCTCTCAATGTAGTTTAACACATCAAGGATCTTCTCGATCTCCTGGATCCAATTCTTAACACAAACTGGATTTGTACTGCCCACAAAAGCAGAGGGCTTCAGTCTGGTGAACTGCTCAATGGAGCAACCCAACTCAGTCGTAGGACGATCTTGCCCCCTATTCGAACTCACTACTTCAGCCATAAGCTGCTGTGCGAAGTCACGTAACACACTAGTAGAGTCGTTACCAGCCTCGGGGCCGGCACCCTCACTACTACTGCCACTCACATTGGCAGTGATATCCCTAGATTCCATCCTAAAAACATTTACGAGAACCCATTAGAAAGTAATAGCCTACCCGTCATTACTACTATCATATTATAGACTCCATTCTCCAAGTTCACATTCTTAATATTAACATACTCCAAAAATTTGACATCCTTATTCTAACTCAAGTTCCACTCTTCTACTAGGAAACAAAACCGTCAATGGATTGCCGTGATTTTCTTGAACCTTTCAATTGATCTAGAAAAATACAGAAGTCTATCAACGGATTTACGTCTCCAGGTATACAAAGCAAAACTCCAGGTCTTATCCATGTCCTATACTCTGGTATATTCTAGATTATCACAACTAACAACTTCTAAGTTTAGCACATATCCCTAACCAGGCAGCATGAAACAAATCATACTTCTGACTGGCTTTGGGCTCTGATACCAACAATAATGACCCGACCCTTTTTATGGACCCAGGTGTCACTTACGTATACCAAATACCTATACCTGTTTAAGATACGGAAACAACCTACCCTAAACAGGGACATACAGGTATAAATCATACATAATCATGATGTAAATGTCGCGGAAAAACATAAACATCCATTGGGATTTCTACTAGATTTATACCAGAGTTTACTAATACATCCATAATTTACATAAATTTGGGTATAGAATAATTCTCATTATTACAACCCTCCAAAAAAAAAAAGAACTTCATCTAAGTTTAATACAAGATTAATATGCTTACGTAAGCTGACCAAAATAATCTCCCTGTCCCTTTAGCTATTAGGACCGACGTACTGATGGACCTAAAAACAAAGGGCGTATGATAGGGTGAGAGACCTCTCAGTAAGGAAGAAGGAGTTACAACAGTGTGTGACTGCATCCATGTACATTTTAACAAGAACTTATGCATTCAAAACATTTGTTTATAATACAGTATCATATCACATTTATTTGCACCTAAAGTATTTAAATCATGCATATAATTATTAGAACAACTCCAGCTTGGTATGACAGTTTGCCTATTTACCTCGTGGCACGGGTTGTGCACTGATTGCCTCTGATAGTGTCCTGTTCGTGCAGACAAAGCCGAGCATCTTTTATGATCCAACCGTCCCCTGGTTTATTTTTACCAGCAGCTTACTAACTCCTTGCAGGTCGACCATCTAATATACCCATACTGATTTTACACATGTATGGATTGCACTGCTAGCATCGGTACCTAGCCCTAAGAGTTTATTTCAACCCCCGAACTGGAGTATTTTTCAACCCCTTTTACTGAAGTTTCTTTCAACCTCTTTTAGTCACAAGTTGTGGTTCCAATATCATATATATAATTTATAGCAAAACAGTAACCTGTGCAATTCTAGTATTTTTCACAAATTCAAATAATCACATTGGGTTCAAACTTACGCCTTTCCACTCAGTTTACCCCTCTTTGTTTACTGATTCAGTTCGGTGCATCACCGGCCTCCGTTGATCACATTCTTAGTATAACAATTGGAACTTCGTTTCCATATTCTATATCAGTAGTATAGAACATCCATTCATTTCCATTTCAACATATATCACACAAGTTTAACCCAAAAACCCGCTAAATGATAGAAATCAAGTAAACATCATTTAAATGAATAAGTAAAGGATTCGAGCATCTCCTACTATAGTATAAATGTAAGTAAATGATTTTTGTAAGATTTGGAGATCATACGTCAAAATCTTGGTTTTTACACAAAACCGTAAAATGGTAAAACTAGCATTTCTACTCGGTAGAATTTAGCAAATAAGTAGTTAAATCATACATAATAACATAAATTAGCTTTTTAGCGGTTTAGTTTTCCAAAAATGCTATTGTAATCAAATTCCCCTTACCTTATACTCAAAGCGAAAGTTCGTACGAACACAGTCCAAATCGACAACCCGGAATCTCAAAAACCTAAAACCACAGAACATGACCTTACTATGTTTTCTATTGCTATCCAAATATCCAATCAAAACTAAGATCAGATCCCTACCTCGATTTTTGAGAAAAACCCAAAAATCTCCAAAACGATGATCTGATTCGCTAAAATTGTAGAGTTTTCTCTTCTGATCCACGCAGTACCCTCCGTTTTTGGAAACAGACAACGAAAGACGAAGAATCCTAGAGAGAGAGAGAGAGAGAGAGAGAGAGCTCTTGGGTGAAACTTAACTCTTAAGCAACTTAAATGAGATATTTATAGGGCCTTTGGCCCGGTCCAATTCGTCGACGAGGCAGTGTCTTCATCAACGAATCTACCACACAAATCGTCAACGAGGCCTTGAATTTCGTCGATGAGGATTTCCCGAGCACCTCCCAAAACCCCTTGGCATTCTCTCATTGATGAGGCTCTAAATTTCATCGACGAGGCTCTGAAGGACTTCGTAGACGAACGTGATCCTTCGTCAACGAATCCAGCTTATAAAGGTTTGGGTCTCTACAACACTGATTATTTTGCACCAGTTGTCAAACTGACAACCATTAGATCTGTTTTGAGTATTGTTGCCTCTGAGGGTTTACATCTTGGGCAGTTGGACATGAAGATGACATTTCTTCACGGTGGTTGTGGTGACAGGTACCTGTTTCAATACTGTCATTTAAAGCTACTGTTTTGTTTGATTCTGGGGCGACGCATTCATTTATCGCCTGGGATTATGTTAAATTGTGGGGTTTGAGCCTCAGCAGTTAGAAATTAGTTTGTCTGTTGCTACGCCAACTGGAACCGTAGGGGTATGTAGGCAGGTACTCAGGGACTGTCCAGTGGATATTCAAGGGAGGTATTTGTTAGCTAATTTGGTGATTTTAGACATGCATGGGTTTGAGGTGATCTTGGGCATGGATTGGCTAGCTGCCCACTATGCTAGCATTGATTGCCATCAGAGAGTGGTAGTGTTTAGACCTCCAGAGGGACAGGAGTACAGATTTGTGGGATCACATGTGCGCACCCCACCTCAGTTATTATCGGCTATCCAAGCGTGTAGATTGCTATCAGAAGGTTGTCAGGGATATTAGCCTATGTGAAGACTGTATCAGAAGGCGAACTGAGGGTGGAGGATATCCCAGTGGTGAGAGATTTCCCTGATGTATTTCCAGAGGATTTGCCGGGACTACCTCCTGATCGTGAGGTAGAGTTTGTTATTGATCTGGTTCCGGGGACAACACCGATTTCGAAGGCGCCGTATAGAATGGCACCGGCAGAGCTAAAAGAATTGAAAGAGCAGTTGCAGGAGCTGTTAGATAAGGGGTTCATTCGACCCAGTGTGTCACCCTGGGGAGCACCAGTTTTGTTTGTGAGGAAGAAGGATGGCTCGATGAGATTGTGCATCGACTATCGAGAAATAAATAAAGTAACTATCAAGAATAAATACCCGCTCCCGCGTATTGATGATTTGTTTGACCAGTTACAGGGGACACAGATCTTTTCGAAGATAGATTTACGCTCCGGGTACCATCAGGTGAAAGTCAGGGCGGAAGATGTTCTGAAGACGGCATTTAGAACACGGTATGGTCACTATGAATTTCTAGTTATGCCATTTGGGTTGACGAATGCTCCTGCGGTGTTTATGGATCTTATGAACAGGGTTTTTCACCAGTATTTGGATCAGTTTGTGGTAGTATTTATTGATGATATACTGGTATATTCGAAGAGTGCAGAGGAGCATGAGGAGCATTTGAGTATAGTGTTGCAGGTGCTGCGAGAGAAGAAGCTATATGCAAAACTCAAGAAGTGTGAGTTCTGGCTGGAACAGGTTACCTTCCTTGGACACGTTGTATCCAAGGGTGGTATTTCTGTTGATCCGAGTAAGATTGAGGCGGTAGTTGACTGGGTACGACCAAAGAACGTGCACGAGATCAGGAGTTTCCTAGGATTGGCTGGGTACTACCGCAGGTTTGTTGAGGGCTTTTCTCGATTATCAGGCCCGTTGACCAGATTGACTAGGAAAGGAGCGAAGTTTGAGTGGTCCTGATGAATGTGAGCAGAGCTTCCAGGAGTTGAAGCAGCGACTCATCACTGCGCCTGTGTTGACGATTCCTTCAGGAGAAGAGGGGTTCGTAATTTACAGTGATGCGTCCCATAAAGGGCTCGGATGCGTGTTGATGCAGCGGGGGAGAGTGATAGCCTATGCCTCACGACAGTTGAAAGAATATGAGAAGAACTACCCTACCCACGATTTGGAGTTGGCGGCGGTTGTTTACGCGCTGAAGATTTGGAGGCACTATCTATATGGGGTAGGTGTGAGATATTTACTGACCATAAGAGTTTAAAGTATTTCTTCACGCAGAAGGAATTGAATATGAGGCAGAGGAGATGGTTGGAGCTAATAAAGGATTACGACTGCACTATTAGCTACCACCCGGGAAAGGCTAATGTGGTTGCTGATGCTTTGAGTCGGAAATCAGTGGAATCATCTGTATCTGCAGTGGGGATTCAGCATCCGATTCAGATGGATCTAGAGAGGCTCGGTGTGGAGCTGGTAGAGGGTGATCACCAGGCGTTCATTGCTGACTTGGTTTTGCAGCCGACTCTACAGGAGAGGATTAAAGCAGCTCAGAGGAATGATGCAGAACTAGTAGAGCTTATGGGAAAGGTACAGGATGGTCAGGAATCAGAGTTCAGCATTTCAGATGATGGAGCCCTGAGGTTCCATACCAGGTTATGTGTTCCTGCCGATCCTGGGATCAAGAAAGTCATTCTGGAGGAAGCACATTCGATCCCTATATACTGTACATCCGGGTAGCACTAAAATGTACAAGGATCTCCGAGAGTCCTTCTGGTGGAGCAACATGAAAAGGGAGATAGCTCAGTTTGTGGGTCAGTGTTTGACGTGCCAGCAAGTGAAGGCTGAACATCAGAGACCGGCGGGATCGTTGCAGCCACTCCACATTCCTGAGTGGAAGTGGGAGCATATAGCGATGGATTTCGTCTCAGGATTATCGCCAGCATTGCATGGACAGGACGCTATTTGGGTAGTGGTGGATCGATTGACGAAGACTGCCCACTTTTTGCCGATCAGAGTTAGCTACTCCATGGACAGATTGGCTGAGTTATACATCCAGGAGATAGTTAGACTCCACGGCGTCCCAGTGTCCATAGTTTCAGATAGAGACCCACGGTTTACATCTCGTTTTTGGAAGAGTCTGCAAGGGGCCATGGGTTCTCAGTTGTCGTTCAGCACAGCTTTTCATCCTCAGACAGATGGACAGACAGAGAGGACGATACAGATTTTGGAGGATATGCTACGAGCATGTGTGCTGGATTTTGGAGGTCGTTGGATGCAGTATTTGCCACTGGTTGAGTTTGCGTATAACAACAGCTACCAGGCCAGCATTGGGATGGCACCGTATGAGGCACTGTATGGCAGGAGGTGTCGATCCCCATTGTACTGGGATGAGGTTGGAGAGAGACAGGTATTGGGGCCGGAGTTGATACAGCAGACTCAGGATAAAGTCAGACTCATCAGAGACAGGATCAGGACAGCGCAGAGCCGGCAGAAAAGTTATGCTGATACTCGTCGGCGAGAATTGGAGTTTGACACAGGAGATCACGTGTTCCTGAAGGTGGCACCGCTGAAGGGTGTTATGAGGTTCGGGAGGAAGGGTAAGCTGAGCCCTAGGTATATTGGACCATTCGAGATTCTTGAGAGAGTGGGTCCAGTTGCCTATCGTTTGGCATTACCACCGGTCCTATCTAGGATCCATGACGTATTCCACGTTTCTATGCTGAGGAAATACGTCCCAGAACCCCGCCCATGTGAATAGATATGAAGCACTGGAGTTGGGCGATACTTTAGTTTATGAGGAAGTGCCAGTGCAGATTCTTGACTGGAAGGAACAGGAGCTACGCACGAAGAAGATTCCACTGGTAAAAGTTCTGTGGCGCAACCATGCCATTGAGGAGGCTTCTTGGGAACTAGAGGATCAGATGCGCCAGAGATATCCGCACTTATTCAGTGGAGTTAGAGTTGAGCCAGTTAAGTGAATGGAATATTGTTGTAGTTTTTATTTGTATAGTGTAACATAAGATAGATAAAGTTTTTAGTTTTGAAACATGAATGGTTTTGGGAGAATTTTGACTAGTTGTAATCTCCCAGAGCCCTCATTGTAACCACGGTATTCCTCCGCCATAAGTGAGGGTAATTAATAAAAATAAGAAGTGGTTTCGCTAAGAAAGGGAAATAGGGGAATGGCAAATTTCGAGGACGAAATTTTTATAAGGTGGGGAGAATGTAAAAACCCCAAAAAGAGATATAAAATATTAGTGGATTGATTTCAAAAAAATAAAAATAAAAATAAAAATAATAATAATAAATAATTAAAAATAATAATAATTATTAATTAATTAATTATTAAATGAATTTAAAAAAAAAAAAGAAAAAAAAATAATTAATTAATTAATCGAATTTAAAAGAAAAAGAAAAAGAAAAAAAAAAGAAAAAAAAATTAATTAAAATTTATTCTATTTTTATTTTTTTTTTAATAAAATATATTATTATTAATATTAATTAAATATATTTATTATTATTATTATTATTATTATTATTATTATTATTATTATTAACATTATTACATCCTGAAGCTTCCAGCTTCAGGATTTCGTTTGCTTCTGCGTCTTGTCTTCTTCTTCTTTACTTTTCCTTTCTTTATTTTTATCCTTCTGCAACTCTCAGAACACTCTCTCTCTCCTCACGTTCTCTCTCCCTCTCTCCTCGATTTCGCGACGGATTTTCGCCCGATCGAAAATCCGAAGATACCACTGGATTCCATTCGCTGCTGCCGTCATTTCTACTGGAGCGGATCGATGGTAGGAGCGGCGTAGGCATATTCCCTGGGGTAAGCCATTTCCCCCTTTTTCTTTAATTTCTTGCAAAATATAAGCCCAATTGACGAACGGACACCACCACGAGAATCTAGGGATGATTCTCTACAAGTCTAGTGGGACGGAATTCTCATGGGAGTGTCGGGCCAAAACTCCAAATTTGGGGTGCGGCGATTATTAAGGGGCTTATTTTTAATTAATTAGCATTAATTTAGAAATGCTAAAATATTAAGCATCTGCGACTGAAATAGGATTTCTGAAATTTAGGGCTCGGGTGAGCGCCACGGGTGTAATTTTGGGACCCGCAGGCAAAATTTAAAAAAATTAAGTAGGGATATTAAATAATAGTTTAAATATTAATTTGAGGTATATGGAGCCTAAGGAAGGCTAGATGAGTATTATTTTGGAGAAATAGATTAATTAATCTGGGGAAAAATGTAAATTGCAGGAATTAAATTTCGGGCGCCAAGGGCGTGAAATTTTGGGTTCTAAGGAATTTCTGAATAGTCAGGTAAGGGAATAAACTAAAGCAGTAATTTTTCATACAAATTATTATTGATTATGAGTAAATTTATTTTCAGAAAAGCATATGTTATATTGTGTATTACGCATGAAATGTACGATTGGGAAAATACTGCTATGATGATTAAAATATATATGTATGTATGAGATGTAAATAATTCACGTTTTTAGAATATGAAGTACGACTTTTAACAGCATATGTGTGGCATGAATATTATTTTATGTGAAATGTATTATGATGTGAAAGATTTTACGAACCAAGCATGATTTCAGGCATTTATGAAAATATGAGTTATGTTGTGATGGTTTTGACGATTGTGTGATAATTGAGATATTTTCAATATATATATACCTGAAACAATTTTGGCGCGAGGCCATATATTTATGTTATCAGCACGAGGCCGTATTTATGTTTTTGGCGCGAGGCCATATATTTATGTTATCGGCACGAGGCCGTATTTATGTTATCGGCACGAGGCCGTATTTATGTTATTGGCGCGAGGCCACGTATTTATATTTTCGGCACGAGGCCGTATCTATGTTTTCGGCACGAGGCCGTAATGATGTTACGTATGATCATGTATTATATGTTTTCACAACCAGGATGTTAGTTTAGTTCAGACCAGGAGCTCGGTACCGTAGCTATGGGTTCATTTTGGCACGAGGCCTTATTAGTGCTACCGTCCCACGAGGGGATGGGAGATGGATAGTCGATGTGGCTTTCAGTAGAGTGTGGACGTCCACCTGGCAGTCCGGACCAGGGTGTGGCGGGCTCATCGTACTTACAGACATATTTGATTCGACAGTGGTCGGCCAGCCATTGTCGGGTCCCGCCTTCGGGCTGCACAACCCGTCATGGGGGGTAATACATGACACCAGCTAGCTAGTCATCCTGGGTTTATTTTTAGTACTACAGTTATAACAAATGATTTTATGGATGATATGAATTATTAACAGATGTGAAAATATATGTTTACCCAGTACGATATAATGATGTTTATGGAATTATGAAATGTACTATATACGTATAAATGCATTAAATATTCATGTTGCCACACAGCTGTATTTAGTTTATTTTCCCTTACTGAGAAGTGTCTCACCCCCAATATTATTACATTTTTCAGGAGTCCCTGAGAGACCGGCGGGTCAAGGCCGCCGTTGAGATTAGTGAGATTACCCCGTGAGGAGGGTAAGATTTTGTACTAGGGTTAGAATTATTTTGTGTTTGACCCTAGAGATATTTTGATGTATGTGAGGATGTATAGAATGCTCTGGTATTATATTTTATGACGGGATGTTTGAGATTTTATGTGTACTGCTGCTAGGTTTTCCGCTGTGTATGACAGGTGTCCCCGTTACCCACGGGTTCGGGTTGACCATTTTATTTAGTATGTGATATTTTATGTTAAGAAATTGAGGGACGTTACATGTAGAGACCTGGGAAAAATAAAATAATAAAAAAAAATGAAAAAAATATAATTTTTGGCTATAAAGGAAGAAAACCGACAATGGTTTTCTAAGAACTGGAGAAAAATGGCGACGGTTTTCTCTGTAGTGAGACCTATAAGGAGATCTCGTGATAGATAATTCTTAAAAACAAATTTTCTTCTTCTTCTCTCTTCTAAACCCTATGAAACCCTTTCCATTCTACCTTCAATTCTGTCTTCATTTTAGCCCAAATTGACAATCAAGAACCACCACGAGGTTCTTGGGAAGATTCTCTGCAATGTACGCGGAGCAGATTTTCAAGTTGGGGTTCCGGGACACCATCCCAAAACCAGGGTAAGTAGTGTATTTTAGGGTTTTTAAATTAAATTGGAGTATATGAAATGTATGAACGTCGAAGGGCATAGAAAATTGGGTGTTTAGTGGAATCTCAGCAAGTCAGGTAAGGGGAATAAATTATAGCAGTCTTTTTATGGAAATTATGGGTTGAGAAATATGTGAAAACGGTGTATGATATTTTACCTAAAATTTATTTATGATATAAATATGAGATGAAATTTGTGTGGCATATGATTTATATTGAGAAATGTTTAAATTGGGTTAAATGAATTACCCTGAGAAATATGAGTTTACAAAATGTGTATATAGGATTTGAAATGGGGAAAAATGATGGAAGTAAAATGTACCGGAGTATATATGTATATCCTCCGAGATATGATAATGTGTATTGAGAAATATTGAGTAATTGTGAAATAAGATATGTATATGATAGTATGAGATGAGATGAATTATGAACTGAGAAAATATCATTGAAATAATTAAATGTGTTGAAAATATTGATATTGAAATGTGAATATGAGAAATATGATTATGGGAAATGTGAATATGTGAAATGAAAATATTGTAATGTTAATTCTGCAATATGAAAAATGAGAAATGTGAATATGAGAAATATGATTATGGGAAATATGAATATGTGAAATGAAAATATTGTAATGTTAATTCTGTAATATGAAAATGAGAAATTTGAATATGAGAAATATGATAATGGGAAATGTGAATATGTGAAATGTGAATATTGCACTGTTAATTCTGCAATATGAGTATTAAATTGTGAGAAATGAAATGTGAAATTCTGAAAGGGGAATATAGACATGTGATTGATGAAATGCCAATACCACATAATGATTGCTAGTATGTGGCAGTGATAACCCTGAGGGATGGATATGGAAACTCTAATGATAGGTTGTGATATTGAGAGCACGGTACCGTTGCTAGTGGTGTTAGTGCAACCGCACGGACTCGTGGAGTGTGTAGCGTGATAGTCGACTGAGCTATATAGTAGAGTTGTTGTGCCCCCTGAGTCCAGATTAGGGCTTTTGGCCGGCCAATCGTACTATAGATATGAGATATGTGATGATATTTGACCTAATCGAGTTGGCCAATTGTGGTTAGGTCCAGCCTTCGGGCTGCACAACCCTATTCATGGGGGGAAGCATGATGTGGAGCAATATCATTAGGGCAGCCATGAGTATAGACATGGATGTATTGGTTATGGTGACACTCATGAGCTTGATATGGAAATGGAAATGAAATGAAAATGAAATGAGAATGCAAACGAGAGAGAAAATGAAAATGAATTAGCGTGAATTAATAAATAATTAAAGCAAAGTAAAACACAACGTATGAGGGCTTACTGAGTAAGGTGAGTGCTTTGATAAGTATCAGTTGTAGCTAAACCCGAGTTAATCGGGTTAGACTGCAAACGATATCGGGGCAGAGGGAAGCTGCTTGTATGGGCGAGTAAGCTTCCCTATTCTTAGGAACTTTGCCGGTAAACTTGGGATAGGAATGAATGATTTTGGAAATGGAAGTAAAAGCTTATGAAAGCTTGTACTATATATCTATATGATTATGATTATGGAATTGGTATATTTTCTCTAAAGATATTATTATTGAAACGAATATGTGTTATTATATAATGAATCTCATATTGTCACACACTGTAGATAATTTATTCTGTCTTACTAAGATGTGTCTCATCCAATCATTCAAATATTTCAGGAAACCAAGCTAGACCTAGTGATAGAGCTCTGAGGTAGAGGGGAGCAGATACCCTGAGTAGTGACGGTGAGTATTTTGTACTAGGGAGGTTTGATTCCCCTAGATCTATGGTTGACTTGTATTTATGAATGGTAGTACTCTGGTATGTGTATTCATTGTGGTATGTATGTATATATATTTGAAATGACTTCCGTTGTTAGGGTTGTGTATGAGTATGATTGTATACTCGATACCCACTTTCGGGTCGAGTTATGTATTATGGCATCAATGGTTGACGTGGCCGATATGTGGTGTATGTATTAATTATATGGAAAAAAATGGTATGAAAAATCGGGACGTCACACTGTAACTCATAATCAAATACTATGCTTTATTGGTATAATTTCTAATTTAACTGGCATAACATATTTCCCTTACCTCATTCCCGTGAAGTCTGCTAAACTCTAAATCTACACCCTTGCGGCATTCAAAGCTCAAATCCCTGAAATTATATTTTTCCCCAAATCAATCAACCCAACTCAGAATGACAACTATACTCGCCTTCCCCAGGCTCACATATTGCTTTATCCACAAAATTCTAAATTACAAATTAATTATCAATATTACCTGAGTTCCTAAGAAAACACCCGCTGAAATCCTCAACCTATGCCTGTGGTGTTTGAAAACCTAAATCCTGAAATCACAACACCCTAATTTAATCAACTCAAACTTCAGTACATTTTCATCTAACTCAAGATTTGGGTTCAAAAAAGCTTGATAAACATGAAAACCCTAAAATAACCTACTTACCCTGATTTTGGGATGGTGCCTGAACTACTCAAACCAAAATTTTGCTCCGGTTAAGTTGTAGAGAATTTCCTCGGGATCATTGTGGTAACTTCTGATCATAGAAACGGGGAAAAATAGGGCCAAAATCTTAGAAAGAAGGTGGAGAAACCGAATTTTAGAGAGAGAAACAGGGAAAAGAAGAATTTCTCACCGCAAAATGAATTTTCAGCTATAAATAGGCAGCTGTTCGACATGACTTCATCGACGAGACAAGTGGGCTCATCGACGAACTTATGAAGGGAGTTCGTCAATGAGGATGATGAGTTCATCGATGAACTAAAGGGTATGAATTTCCCCCTGTCGGTATCTCTTTGTCAACGAGGCACTGAAGCTCGTTCACGAACCGTATAAGGGAGTTCATCAACGAAACTAGGGCATTCGTTGACGAACCCTGCTTTGTCCCTTATTAATTTTCCTTTCTCTCTATTATTTAAATTTTATTATTTTTTGGATTTCTACAATAAGAATGTTGAAATGTGAATACTGGAATATGAATATTAAAATGTGAATATGGGAAAGTGAATGTGAAATGTGAATGCTGGAATATGAATATGAAAATGTGAATACTGTAATATGGAAGTTGAAATGTGAATACTAAAATGTGATTACGGAAATGTGAATATTGCAATGAGAATATTGCAATGTGAATACTAAAATGAGAATATGAAATATGAATGATGAAATGTGGAAATGAGAACCTTGATGGACGATTGTTGATATTGAGCACGGTACCGTTGCTAGTAAGGTGTTAGTGCAACCACACGGTCTCATGATGAGTGTGGTGTGGGCAATCGATTAAGCCATTGAGAAGGGTAGTTTCACCCCTTGGGTCCGGACTAGGGTTATTTCAAGCCAATCGTACTACAGACGCATGGATGGATTTCTTGTTTTGATCTAACTAGGTAGGCCAACCACGGTTAGATCCAGTTTTCGGGCCACACACCCTTAATCATTTGGGGGGGGGGGGGGAGCATGGTGTGGAGAATATCTTCAGGGCAGCATAACCTTGACCATGGGGTAAAGCATGGCGTGAATAATATCATTAGGGCAACCATGAGTTACAGACGTGGATGTATTGGTTACCGAGGACACTCATGTGCTAGATGATGAGATGAAATTAAAAGTGAAGAGAAAAGCATGAGTTTAATAACATAAATAAATAAGGTGAAGTAAAACTCTCTGCCTGAGGGCTTATTGAGTAAGGTGAGTACCCTGATAAGTATCTGTTTTAACCGTACCCGAGTTAATCGGGCAGGGTTACAAACGATATCAAAGCAGAAGGGAGCTACATGTATGGGCGTGTAATCTCCCCTATTCTCAGGAACTTTCGCTGGTAAATATGGGTTGCATGTGAATGGGTTTAAAGTGGAATTAAAGTTTATAAAAGCTTGTGTTTATATTTATATGATTATGAGAATAATTGGTATATTTTCTCGAATGGTATTATCACAGAAATGAATATATATATGATATAATGAAACTCATACTGCCACACACTGTAAATAATTTATTCCCTCTTACTGAGATGTGTCTCACCCAAATATTTAAATATTCAGGGAACCTTGAAAGGCTAGGAGATAGAACTCCGAGATAAAGGGAAGTTGATACCCTAATAAACAGGGTGAGTGTTTTGAGCTATGGATGTATGATTCCCCTAGAGTTTTTTGTTATTTTGGGAATGTGTTAGATATGTATATGTGTATGGATGTTTAGTACTCTAATTATTTGTATTCTGGATGATTTGTATACATTGAATTCCGTTGATAGGGTTGTTATATAAGTTTGACTGATTACCCGGCATCCCACTTTGGGTCGGGTTATGTTTAAATTGTATAAGAGATTTTGATGTGGCCGATGTGAAATTTGAATATTATTATTTGTAAAAAAAAAATGGTATCAAAATCGGGGCGTCACAGGAGGAGTTTGGATTTGAGCACATTTTGGTTTCTGCATTGTTGGGTTTTGTGGTTTTTGATTTGTTGAGGAATAGGTTTTGGTTAGGCCATCTCAAATTTGTTGGATGCCCCTTTATTTTGGCGGATGAGATGAATTTGGATTTGATTCGTTGTTTTTTCTTTAATTTCTTTGTATTTCAATTTTTTTTATTTATGCAATGCCTTTTTTCTTTGATCCTTAACATGAGATTGATTTGCAACACTCTCATTGTTTTTCTTTTTTTTAAATAATTCATTTAAAGATTTGATTTCAGAAAATGGGTTGGTTAAGACTTGTAGCTGATTTAATATTTGCACAAACAAATTTGCGCCAAAGCAATTACTTTTTGAAATTCTAACTCAGTAGAGAATAGATCTATTACGATTTTTAGTTAGAGAACAAAAATTAAAGATAAGCATTGTTGTTAATATAGCATTGTTGTGTTCTTGAATCTGATAGTGATTTAGAAGTGTGGGTTGGTTGACTTGGTTCTTTCCACTTATGCCTGTATTAAGTAGATATTTTCGTCCAAAATGAGTGTGTAGCCTATGCCAATTTGTTATACTGTAAAACTCATTCTAAGTTCTCTATTGTATTTGAAATATTTTGAAAATATATGTTCTAAAATGAACATCTTTTCAAAATAACACAATGGAGCCATCCCCAATCATAATATGTCTTTGATAGAAAAGGATTCCTTTCCCACCGAAATTTTTATTTTTGAAACAAAAGATAATTATGGAGCTTTCTTTTTTTTTAATATGTAAAAATTATGTAAAAATGAAATAACAAAAAGCTGTGCTCTTAAAAGCCCCCACCAAAAAAAAAAAAAATAAGTAAGAGTAACTGTATAATTTCAGCAAGTGAAATAATTATGGAGCTTTTTTTGAATAGAATGAGATGGATAAGATTTATGTGTAACGACCTCAAAATTCTCATCATTTTATTTTTATTTTTATATACACTAAACATTCCTACGCAGCGGAAACACATACATAAACTGTACAATACTAGAATTCAGAATATACAAACCATACAAAAATGTCCCTTGAGTGTCATCTATCTAAAAACATACACTATTCTGACAAAAACTCACCCTATAATCAGGGTGATCAGAACTACACTCTATCCACAAGTTTGATCTGCTCGCCTCATTGGCTCACCTGAAAAATGTTAAAATAATGGGGTGAGTTGACGCTCAGTAAATGGAAATATGCTATTACTAGTGTGTGGCAACTAAGTTAAGAATACTTTAAAAATAGCAGCTGAATTGTAATGCAATAAATAGTTTGTAAAACATATCTTTCAAACATTTCTTTCTTTGTTAATTAAAATATACTGTATCATATGTTTTCTATTGTTCATACTGATAATATATCATACTATTCTCATCATATACTGTAAAACTGTTTTCATACATATAACTATTTTGTATCCTTGGAACTCTGTATGTCATGATTTGACCCCTCATGACTGGGTTGTGCGGCTTGTAGGTAGGACTCTATCTGGTTGGCCCTCCAGATAAGTCATCATACTCTAGACTACCTCAGCCTGGTCAAACTGCATCCTCTCCTAAGCTCGGGACTGGCTACTACCTCATCAAACCGGCCCCCTCAACCCAGTGTACTGGGGAGTTACATACTCTCCGAGCACGGTTGACGGTACCCACATACTACCTGAGATATGTGATTGCACTTTATCTGCATCTAGCAACAGTACCGTGCTCTGTAATCTGTATCTGTCTGTGTATCTTTCCTCAGGGATCTAATACTATATACATATATACATATATTCTCTTTTACTGTTTTCATCATGATTTCAAAATTACCATAATTCTATCTTTCTGTACTGTAAATACTGTATCTGTAGCATCTTGATGCTACCTCTGTATATCTATCTGTGTATTCTGTATATATATACTCTGTCTGTGTGTTCTGTATGTTATGGTTGTAGACACCCCATTTTTACCCAGGCCTAATATTATTATTTTTAATATTATTATTTTGCTATTATTATTATTTTTATTACTATTATTATTGTTATTATTATTATTATTATTTTCACTATTATAATCATTATTAATTATTTATCATTATTATTTTTAGTATTTTTTATTATTATTTACAATATTATTTTTATTATGATAATTATCATTATTTTAGATATTACTTTATTATTATAGTAGTATTTTTATTATTACTTTACTATTATTTTGCTTATTTTTATTTTTCTTGATTATTATTATTATTATTATTATTATTATTATTTATTATTTTTATCATTAATATTATTTATTTATTATTATTATTAGTATTTTTATCTTTATTATTATTATTATTAGTATTATTACTATTTTGTTATTATTATTATTATTATTATTATTATTATTATTTTGCTCATTATTATTACTATTTATTTATTATTATTATTATTATTTAGGGTTTGGTGTAGGGTTTTGGTTAGAAGCCTATATATAGGCTCTTATTCACACAAGGAAGAGGGGGCGCAGCGCACAGGAGCACGCAGCCAAATCAAAAAAAAAATTTCTACTTTTCTTCTTCTTACCCAGGGATTCCCCGGGGGCCTTCCGGGGCTCTCCCTAATCACAAACCTCACCATCCCTCCATCTTCTTCCTCCTTCATTCTCGTTTCTCCCCATCTCTTTCATGCACAAGTAGCCGCAGGGAACCCATACGGCCAGAACCCCACCAGCACAGCAGTCCCCAGCGGGCCTCTCGGCCACTCTCTGCAACACTCCACGGCCGTGAGCAACCACCACACCAACCGACCTCAGCCACGCTCCGGCAGAGCCTCAAGACCTCTCGGACAACACCACCCAAGCACCCGAGCACATCTCTTGCCTTGTTCTCCATCAACACTGTCGTGGACCTCCCACGCACAGCAACACCCGCAGACCACCGGCCAGTCCTCCTCACCACCGCCTGTCACACCAGCCTCCGGCCGCGCACGGCAACCCACCAGCCGCCGTCGTCACTGTCAGTCCCACCACTCGCCGTTTCCGCCATCACCGCCTCATCGCCCATCCTCCGGCCACTAGCCTCCTCTCCGTCAGCCCACGGTAAGCCTGCTGTGAGTTTCCCTGATCTCTGCACACACTTACGCACACTGTACACACACAGACCACCCTCACTCACAGATATACACAATTGCTTTATGGATTAGTGTTAATATATATATATATATATATATATATATATGTATATAGGCAAGTAGGTACACATATATTTTATATTGATTATACTGTTACTATTACCTGTATTTTATTAGTAATATTGTTATATATATGATTTATGTGGATTTATGTGTATTTATTTTGCCTATTATTATTATTATGTTGCATATTTGTTTTATATATATTTTTACATACATATGTGATTGTTATTATTATAACCTTATATATTTATATTTATGTTATTTTTGGTTGCATCTTGTAATTGTATATCTAAGTTGCATGTATATATATTTATATTTATGTAATATCATTGTTGTATTGTGTATTCATGTGATATCATTGTTTATTATTGATATAATTATCATGTTAATATTTAGTTGATCTTATTATATAGTTATTTTATGGTTTTCATCATTCTCATATTGATATTGTATATTTTGGGTTATCATTATTGTCATATTGATATTGTATATTAGGGCAGTTATATTGTTATAGGGTTTTTGATTATTATTATATATTATTTAGGTTTGATTTGTTGCCTTAATTTCATTAATTGTTTTAAATATATATTATTGTTTATTAACATGTTAATTTTTAGGTCGATTTGTTTCCATAATTTCAGTTATTTCCATATTTATTATTGCATTTAGTACATTTATTTTAGGGTCCAAATGGTTTCCATAGGTATTAATTGTTTCCATATGTGTATATATTGAATATTAACTTTAAGGTTTTGATTATTTCCGGGTTGTTATTATTGTATTTATAGGATGTTAATATCGTATTATATGGTAGTATATTATTGTCATTATTAGTATTATTGTTATTATTATTACATATGATATAGTATCATTATTATTATTATTCTAAGTTTAGTATTATTATGATATGAGTTACATTATTATTATGCGTGTATTATTACTATCTATTAGGATTGGTTCATTATTAGGATAAGTTATTAGGTGCTATAAGCAATTTATTACTATATAGTATATATAGCATATATGTATCCCTATTATTATTACATGTATTATAGTAATTTAATTTATTAGTTTATTATCTTTTTAATATATATTAAAACCTCCCATACTATTATATTCCTATAAACATTTTATATATAATTTCAAAATTTGGGAGTGTATTTTCTTAATTATTATCCCTATGATTTTATTGCGGGGGTATGAGCCTTCGGGCTTCACGTACCTTAAGCTCTGAGGGAATATATGTATATATTTATTTATTTATTCATTTTTCATGTGTGTTTATTAATTCATAAAAGGAGTAGTTTAAAGAATTATTAGATTAACTTAGGGATAATTTCAAATTAATTAGGTACCGTTCGTAAGAACGGGCGTGTAGGGGGTGCTCGTACCTTCCCCTCGCGTAACCGAACTCCCGACCCCAACTCTGGTAATGTAGACCGATTCTACCCCTAACGGGGTAGTAATCATGTGTTCTAACCGCACTAAAAGTTAGTGGCGACTCCGACATTCCATGTTTTTCCATGAAAATATTAAAATGATTTTTAATTTCGCCGCCCGGGGCACACGCTCTCCCGGGACGTCGCGACAATGGTAATAGGAAAACATGATATGCTATAACACTGTATATATATACTGTTCTATATAAAGCTGTAATATAAAATACTGGTCTGAGTATCTGTATACATGTATATGGATATATGTATATATCTATTTCATGAAACCATTCATATAAAAGTTGTATAAGCATGTACTGTCAATAACTATGTATTCAGTATAGTATGATACATCACAAAATTATATAAATTTTTTATCTCATGGAAATCTACTCAGGCCACACAAGCATTTAACTCATATTCTATATAAACTATATAATAAACTGATATGAGTATATGTTTATAAGTTCTCTAATAACTTTATAAAAATTCCTAACATAACATATTTCCCTTACCTCAACTTTGAAAAGCCCCTACTGTACTCTAACCCGATACCCGCAGGGCCTCCTACAAAACACCCTGAAACCAATATTTTCCAGAACTAAACATCAGTATTTTTCTGCCTGTATCATTTCCTATAACTACCACAAGGCAAAAAGAAGACTCAAAGGTCTTACCCTGAATTTGGGATGATTTCCAACTCCGATTTCCAGATGATTCGTTCCGGTAGATGCGTAGAGAACCCCGCAGGAGCGTCATGGTAGCTTCGGATAGTTGATTCGGCGACTGGTGGGGCCGAAAATGAAAAGAGAAGGGAGAGAGAGTCATAGGAGAGAGAGAGAGAGAGAGGAGAGAGAGAGCGGCAAGAGAAATGAGAAATATCCCGGTTTCCCACCTTATATACTGCCAGATTTGTCGACGAGGCCTGACATTTCATCGACGAATCCTTCAATAAATTCGTCGACGAAATTCAGACCACCCCCAGAACCTCTCTCAGTATTTTCTCGTCGAAGAAGCCATGTGTTCGTCGACGAAATTCTGAAGACCTTCATCGACGAAGCTTGGCAATTTCTAAAATGTTGATTATTTAATATTATCTCCAAAATGTAATGTTGTCGATAAAGTCTATGGCCTCCTTCTGTTTTTGTTTCTATTTTCTCTCCCTCTTATTATTAAAATATTATTATTCTTCGAGTCACTACATTATGGCTAACCCTTTTCTCTTTGCTTTAAAAACTATATAATATTACAAGTCTAACAAAACTTCAAAAATTTTGTAGAAATTTCAGTAGTAGACAAGTATGAAATGAAGGTAGCCAAATACTGTAAATATTTGTCCACCATCTCTCAGCCTCCCCCACCAGTCTATATGTAGCATATAAGACCCTCTGCTCATCGGTATAGTGAAATACTATCAGGATCTTCTCTATATTTTGCACCTAATTCTCACCAACTACAGGGTCAGCCGCTCCAGAAAAGGCTGGCGGATTCATCTTCATAAATTTCTCTATGGTACATCCCTGAACTGGAGATGGACTTTCTTGCTCTCTAGAACTCCGCGCTATCTCAGCCATAACTTACTAAGCCGCACTACGTAGCACAGCATCTGAATCTCCACCTCCCACGCCAGAAGGACCCACTCCATAATCCCCATTGGCGTGAGTGCTACAACCTCCTATGTCCATCTTGCAAATATGTAGAATACTATTTCAGAATCCTATTCCCCATACATACCTAACTTATTCAACTAAAACTTCAAATCTTTTATTAACCATCGCTCCTAATCCTAATCCCAAAATCCAATCCTACAACCCAAACACACAACTCGTTGGTAGTTTACTATGGCTTTCCTGAAATCGTCACTCTAGGAAAAACACAGAACCCACCTCAAAATCCTATATCCAGATCACAAAACAAAACTTCAAATTTTTTTTTCCTATATTCTGATATTGTTTCTAGCTGCACTCTAGAGTCTACAGAACCTAACAACCTAGGCTCTGATACCAAAATTTAACGTCCTCAAAATTCTCACCATTTTTTTTTGTATATATAACCATATCTATGTAGTGGATATACAAGTCATACACCTATATATACTAAACAATATCAGAATTCAGTACATTTAGACTATAGCCATATACAATAACTCCCTTCAGTATAATCTACCCCAAAAATACAAAATCCTGTCACAAACTTACCCTACAACCAGGGTAACCAAGTCAACTCTCTATCCGCGAGCCTGATATGCTCGCCTAGCTGGCTCACCTGAAAAGTGGTAAAGTAATGGGGTGAGACGATGCTCAGTAAGTGGAAATATGCTATTACTAGTGTGTGGCGACCGAGTAATAAAACTATAATAATAGTATTTAAAATTGCGTGATCTGGAAAATCTGTAAAACACATGTATAGTAGCTTCAAATATTTGTATCATTTGAACTTTCTATCATTCATACTGCTATATCATACCACATACGACAAAAGCTGTAAAAATGTATACATATACACATACATAATTGTGCTCTTTCCCAGGGATTCTGTATGTCATAATTTGACCCCTCATGATAGGATTGTGCGGCCTGTAGATGGGACTTAACTCTGGTCGGCCCTCCAGGTAAGTTATCATACTCTACACTACCTCAGCTTGGCCAAAATGCATCCACTCCTAAGCTCGGGACTGGCTACTACCTAGTCAAACTGACCCCCTCAACCTAGTGAACTGGGGAGTTGCATCTTCTCTGAGCACAAGGTACCCACACACTATCTGAGATATGTGGTTGCACTCTATTTTGTATATAGCAATGATACCGTACTCTGTAACTATATCTGTCTATAATCTTTCCACAAGGATCTGATACTATATACATATATACTATACTTTTTTTACTGTTTTCATTATATTTCCAAAATAACCATAACACAATTAATCTAAACAGTAAATACTGTAATATCTGTAGCATATTGATGCTATAACTGTATAATCTATTTGTACTTTCTATCTGTGTAATCTGTCTGTATACTCTGAGTGTTATGGCATTTGAGAAAACATAACATTCTGTAAATACTATGTATACTGATCTGAATAAACATATGTGTACATATATATATATATATATATATATATATATATCTGTTTGTGAAGCTATCTAAATAAAAACAGTATAGAATTCTACATTAAATAATATCTACTCAGGCCACATGTACTTTAGAATCTCATATTCTATAAAAGCTACATAATAACTTGTATACATGCACATATGTAAAATTCCTATTAATATAATCAAATCTCCTAGTATAGCATATTTCCCTTACCTAGTTTCTGAAAAGCCCTCATTGAACTCTGGCCCTACACTTGCAAGTTTCTCCACTTAACACCCTGAAAACGACATCCCCCAGAACAAAACATCAGTATTTTCCTACATACAACATTTCCTGTAACTGCATGGAAAGCAAATTCTAAATAAAATACCTTATCCTGAATTTGGGATGAATTTTAAACCACCTCCACTGACGATCAGCTCCAGCAGACTTGCAGAGAACTTTGTCAAAAGCATCGTAGTGGCCTCAGATCTTCAATCAGGCAAGAAACAGACCCGGAATCGAAGAAAGAAGGAGTGGGAGACGTTTTAGAGAGAGAGAGAGAGAGAGAGTGTGTGTGTTTGCTATGCCAGTTTCTGCAAATTAATTCGGGTTTTTACTATTTATAGAGTCGGATTCATCGACGAGACACGTCACCTCGTCGATGAGTCTTGTAGAAAGTTCATTGAGGAACCTGTACCCTCGTCAATGAATTTCAGACTTCCAAAAACCTTCTCTCGGTATCTTTTCATCGATGAGACGTGTCTTCGTCGATGAGATACTCAAGAACCCTCCTTGATGAAACCCCTGTGTTCGTCGATGAGATGCTAAAAAATTCCTTGGGTTATTACAAGGACACCTATCATACATAGCGGAACCTAGCAGTAGTAAATGTAAATCCTAATCTCATAACCACAAAGTACATAATACTAGAGTCAAAAATAATCCAAAACACAGTGTTTATATACAATCTCCTAAAAATACAAAAAATATCTCTAGGATCCCACATCAAAATCTCCTAATCCTAGTTCCAACTTACCCTCCTAGCGGGGTAGCACAACTGACTCAACGGCAACCTCGATCTGCCGGTCTTTCTGGGTTTCCTGAAAATTATTTAATGCTGGGGGTGAGACACCTCTCAGTAAGGGAAAGTAAACTAAATACAGTTATGTGGCAACATGAATATTTAGTGCTATAGTACATATACTGTAACGACCTGTTTAATTTAACATAAATGAAACATAAATAATAATAATCTCAACTCGAACACCTAGGTAGCGGGGCACTTTGTCAATCACAGCGGAAACCTAAGCAGCAATAAATATAAAATCTCGAACAACCATCACGGAAAAAAATATCAGAGTTTACTATAACATCATAATATTGTATTTATTTACATCCTCCAAAACATCAAAATAACTCTAGGATCAAACACAAAATAATTTTGACTCTAGTACAAAATCTTACCCTCCTAGTAGGGTAACTTAATAAGCTCAACGGCGGCCACGACCCGCTGGTCACTCAGGGTTTCCTAAAAAGTTAATTAATATTGGGGGTGAGACACATCTCAGTAAGGGAAAATAAACTAAATACAGTTGTATGGCAACATGAACATTTAATGCAATAATAAATATACAGTACATTTCATTTAATGATAAACATTCATCATAACATACTAAATTCTCATATACTTTCGTATTTATAAATAAATCATAACGTACATAAAACATATGTTATAACTGATAATACGAAAACATAACCAGGATGAATAGCTAGCTAACATCATGTATTACCCCCCATGACGGGTTGTGCAGCCCGAAGGCTGGACCCAACAATGGCTGGCCGACCACTGTCGAGTCAAATATGTCTGTAAGTACTATGGGCCCGACACACCCTGGTCTGGACTGCCAGGTGGACGTCTACAACTCTACACTGAAAGCCACATCGACTATCCATCTCCCACCCCCTCGTGGGGTGGTTAGCACAAGTCTGAACATAAATATTTGATCTATATAGCTACGGTACCGAGCTCCTGAAGTGAACTGAACTAGCATCTGGGTTCTAATAACATATATTACATAATCATATAGCATCTTTCATAATTGCATAAATATGGCCTTGCGCCAAGAATTTCATATATCACGGCCTTGTGCCAAACATTTCATAAATTATGGCCTTGCGCTGAACATTTCATAAATTACGGCCTTGCGCCGAACATATCATAATATCGTTCTGCAAATAAATCATTTATCATGTATTTCAACATTGTAATGTACTGTACTCTTTCATAATTTCTCAAAACATATCCCATTCGTAAATTTATCATATCATGATATTCTTCCATGTAAAATAATATTCATGCAACACATTTGCTGTATAAAAACCATGCATTAAATTCTAGAATCATAGTTTCTGGCATCTCATACGTATATATGCATTTCAACATAGTAACATTATTTTTATCAAACGTACATTTCCTTCGTAATATATAGATATAATATATGCTTTTCCTAAAAATAATTTTTCTCATAAATAACAATAATTTGTAAGAAAGTAACTGCTTTAGTTTATTCTCTTACCTCACTACTAAGAAAGCCCTTAAAATATCCTGGTCCAACCCCCATAGGATTTCCTGATCAATACCCTGAAACTAAAAACTCCCAATATTAAACTTCAGTATTTCTACGTGTATATCATTTCTTATAACTGTCGTAAGACCAAATTTGGCTTAAAAAGCCTTATCTCAACTTAGGGATGATTTCCAACTTGCTTTCACCAATGATCCACTTCGGCAGATTTGGAGAGAACTTCTCCAGGAGCATCGTGGTGGCTTCAGATTGTTGAACCGGAGTAAATCCGACTCAAAATTGAAAAAAGAGAGAGAGAGAGAGAGAGAGAGAGAGAGAGAGAGAGAGAGAGAGAGAGAGAGAGAGAGAGAGAGGGCTGAAGGGGAGAGAGAGAGAAGAGAGTTAGCTTAGTTAAGAAGTTAAAACCGGATTTTTCTATATTTATAGAACTAGATTCATCGACGAGCCACGTCATTTCATCGACGAATCCTTTAATAATTTCGTCGATGAATTCAGTTCTCGTCGACGAAATTCAGTCGGTTCAAAACCTCTCTCGGTATTTATTCATCGATGAAATTCAGACTTCGTCGATGAATTGTCTTAAACCTTCATCAACGAATCCCCTGTATTCGTCAATAGGTTATTCCTTCCAAAGTGCAATGTCGAACTTCCTCCTTCTGTTACTGTTTCCATTTCCTTTCCTCTTTATTATTTAAATTCCATTTTTATTCGGGTTGTCACATAAAAACGTTCATCATAACATATTGAATAATCATATACTTTCATAATTTCTAATAATTCATATTGATTATGAAATGTCTGATATAACTGATAATACTGAAATTTACCCAGGATGTATAGCTAACTGATGTCATGTATTACCCCCCATGACGGGTTGTGCAGCCCGGAGGAGGGACCCGACAATGGTTGGCCAACCATTGTCAAGTCAAAAATGTTTGTAAGTACGATGGGCTCGCCACACTCTGGTCCGGACTGCCAGGTGGACGTCCATAACTCTACACTCAAAGTCACATCGACTATTCATCTCCCACCCCTTCTACTAGCAGGGGCAGTTAACACAAGTCTAAACATAATAATCTGATATGTATAGCTACGGTACCATGCTCCTGTAACTAAACTAAACTAACATCTGAGTTCTGATAATATATAATACATGATAATATACAGTTTAATGTAAATAGATTGATAGCATTTTCTGTGATAACAAAAATATATACGGCTTTGCGCCGATTACTTTCACATTTGTGGCCTTGCGCCAAAATCATACATATACATACGACCTTGGGCTGAAATCATACATCATACACGGTCTTGCGCCGAATATTTCATACATATCACTCTGAATAAATAATTCATTTATCATGAATGTACTGCATTATTTCATAATCTCTAAAATCATGCTTTATTCGTAAAATTGCCATAACATAACACTTTTCATGTAAAATAATATTCATACCACAAAATGCTGAATAAACCATACATTCCATTCTAAAATCATATTTTCTGGCATTTCATACTAATATATATATACATTTCAACATAATAGTAGTATTTTCCCAAATATGCATTTTTACCAATCTTCTCATATATATTATACATGCGTCTTGAAAATAAATTTGCTGATAAATAATAATATAATTTGCATAGAAAATAACTACTTTAGTTTATTCCCTTACCTGATTCCTGAGAAGAAACCCCCTAAAATACACTCGTCCTACACTCGCAGGGTTCCCTGTTCAACACCCTAAAAACGACAACTTCCAAAACTAAACTTTAGTATTTTTTCGTGAATAACATTTCCTATAACTATGGGAAGACCAAATTTTGCATAAAAAGTCTTACCTTAACCCAAGAATGAATTCCAACTCTGCCCCACCAGTGATCGCTCTGGCAGACTTGGAGAGAACTTCCCCAGGAGCATCGTGATGGCCTTAGATCGTTGATCCAGTGAGAAACAAGGCTGGAATCGAAGAGAGAAGAAAGAGCAACTATAGAGGAGAGAGAGAGAGAGAGAGAGAGAGAGAGAGAGAGAGAGAGAGAGAGAGAGAGAGAGAGAGAGAGAGAGAGAGAATTTTTGCTGATTTTCTGCGTAAAAATATGAGTTTTAGGCTATTTATACTATGAGCTTCGTCGACGAGCCACATCACCTCGTCGATGAGACCAAGAAGGAGGTTCGTCGAAGAATGCTTTCTCCTCATCGACGAAATTCAGAACTTGGAAAAACAGCCTCTGGATATCTTCTCGTCAATGAAGTGTACCCTCGTCGATGAGTCCACAATGCCACGTCGTCGACGAACGCGGTTGCCGCCTTCTTTTAGATTTCTATTTTTCTCTATTTTTCTATTATTTAAATACTATTATTCTTTGGGTCATTACAGATCATATTAGTAATAGTTTTTGGAACCGTCACTAATAATTAAAAAAATAGTTTAACTTAGAGATCATTAAAACCTAATGGTGAGGCCTTTTCACAGAGACAGAGATGGCCAAGGAATTACCTTAGCTTGCCGTGCCAGACAAACATGCCAGTCCCATTAGTACTATTCTAGGTCACCAAAGTAGTGGCTAAGATGAAAACAAAACAAAACCAATGCTACCTAAAATCAGGTACATTTTGAATTAGCAATTTAAAAGATAGGTGTTACATGATTCAAATTAGGATGTGGTCATGTAACGACTTGAATTTAAAATGAAATTTAAATAATAAAGAAAGGGAAATGGAAGTCGGAAACAAAAGGAATCCGTCGACTTCGTTGACGACATTGAACTTTGGGAGGAAAAATGGAAAGGGGATTAGCAGGACTTCATTGATGAATATAGGGGATTAGTTGACGAAGGCTTCAAAGATTTTGTCGACGAACACATGGCTTTGTCGACGAGAAAATGCCGAGAGGGGTTTTTTTAAGCCGACTGAATTTCATTGACGAGGAGTGGATTTCGTCTAAAAAATTTGTGAAGGACTCGTCGACGAAATCCGCTGTTTTATAAATATGAAAAATCATATTTTTAACTTAAGAATTAAGAAATCTCTCTCTCCTCTCTCTCTCCCTTTCGGTTCTCCCTCTTTCTTTCGTCGATTTCGGGCCAGATCTTCGCCGAATCGACAATCTAAAGTCACCACGACGCTCTTGGGAAAGTTCTCTTCAAATCTGCCAGAGCGGATCGTTGGTGAAAGCTAGTTGGAAATCATCATAGAGTTGAGGTAAGGCTTTTTAAGCCATATTTGGTCTTGCGCTAGTTATAAGAATTGTTGTGCGCATGAAAATACTAAAGTTTAATACTGGAAGTTTTCATTTCCAGGGGTGTTGGTTGGGAACATTGGGAATTATCCCTGAGTTGAGGTAAGGCTTTTAAGCTGAATTTGACTTAGTGGTAGTTATAGAAAATGTTGTACGTACAGAAATGCTGAACTTTAGTTCTAGTGAATTTCATTTTCAGGGTACTAAGTCAGAAACACTGCGGGTGCGGGGAGGATTTTTTAGGGGCTGTCCATGAATCAGGTAAGGGGATAAACTAAGCTAGTTTATGTTTTTGAGAAAATGCTTATATATATATACTTATCATTTGATTTATGAAAAATGTATATGTTTATATATATATACATATATGTGTGTTTTATATTTGCAAAAATACTGTGAAAATGAGCGTATGTTGAATATGTGGAAAATCTGTTGTGTGGCATGAGTAAAAATGTTGTGAAATATTGTTTTCTGGGAATGTGGATGATACGGATTTTTATGATGGAAAATCGGCATACGAGCCGAGAATTTTATGTGATTTTCCAGCGTACGGGCCGTGCTATGTGATGTGACTTGCCGCCGTATAGGCTGTGCTATGTTATGTGATTTGCCGGCGTACGGGCCGTGCTATGTGATTATGGTTTGCCAGCGTACGGGCTGTGCTATGTGTAGCTAGTGTACAGGCTGAGATATGATAAAATGTGTAATACCGGCGTACGGGCCGATGATTTTCATGATACACGTATATATGTGAAATGATATGATTGATGTGAAAATAAATGATATGAGATATTTATGTATCATGGTTTCAATATATGTATATGATATCAGAACCTAGTTGGCTTGGTCTAGGCTAGCACTTATACGGTACCGTTCCTATGTGTCAATGGTTTTCGTGATCATGATATCTGTGTTAACGCCGCTGTACGGAGTGGTGTGAGATTGGATAGTCGATGTGGTTATTTTCAAGAAGTGTGCTGTTATCGCCCCTGGTGTACGGACCAGTCTGGGTAGACCCATCGGACCTACAGATTAGACTATTGACTTGGCAGTGGTCGGCCAACCATTGTCAAGTCTCGCCTTCGGGCCACACAACCCAGTCATGTGGGGCTAATACATGACAACAGCCACCTAACCTACTAGGATGGTTTTTATGTTACCATTATTATGATATGAGGTGAGAAATGTTTATGAAAATGCAGTATATTCTACCATGTTTTGATATACACATATTTTCCCATATTTAAGAAACAATATTGAATATGTTATGTATGGTATATGTAGAACACAGAATACTCATGTTGCCATACACTAGTATTAGTTTATTTCCCTTACTGAGGGGTGTCTCACCCCTAAATTTTATTAACTTTTCAGGAGCCCCAGATAGGAAAGCGGGAAAAGCCCCGCTGATATAGAGTAGTTATCTGCCCTTGTTGGAAGGGTAAGTCTTGGATGGGATGGTTAGATTTTTGTGGGAATTTTCCCTAGATTTATTTTTGGGATGTATATACTAAGAGATGGTGTTTGTAGTACTCTGGTATATGTTATGCACATTATGATGAGATGTATATGATTTTATACTTTTTGCTGCGTGGGCTTCTGCTGTATGTTCTGTTATATCCCTAGTATCCACAGGTCTTGGTGGATGGTGACCTACTGAGCTGGAATGTGATATGATATTGATTTTATGTTGTTATATTAAAAAAAAATGTGAAAATGAGCAGGTCGTGACAGCTTGGTATCAGAGCCTAGGTTGCTAGGTTCTGTAGACTTTAGAGTGCAGTAGAAACAATACTAGAGTTAGGAACTGATTTAAGGTTTTGTTCTACAGTCTAGAGGTAGGACTTCCATGGTAGCTATTGTCGGGTTGTGTTCCTAGAATGTAGGACTGGGAATTGGAAATGAGTTGGGAAATGTTGAGATAAGTGGTGAGGATAGGTGAGTAAAATATGAGGATAGGATTTCTGAGTTGCGTCTATTGTTTTTAGGATGGATCCGGAAGGAAATAGTGCCCATGCTAGTGGCAATGATGGAGCAGGACCATTAGGTGCAGCTGGGACCGACTCTGACGCTGTATCATGTAGCGTGGCTCAGCAGGTTATGGCTGAGATCGCTAGGAGTTCAAGGGAGCAGAGTGGTCCATCTACAGGCCATGGGTGCACTATAGAGAAATTTACAAAGATGAATCCTCCAGCATTCTCAGGTGGAGTTGATCCTGTAGCCGCTGAGAACTGGATGCAGGAGATTGAAAAGATCTTGGCTGTGCTACAGTGTACTGAGGAACAGAGGGTCCTCTTTGCCACTTATAGACTGACAGAAGAGGCTGAGAGGTGGTGGACTGCAGTGAGACTGCTGGAGCAGCAGAGGGTGACTCCTATAGTCATGACATGGGATCGGTTTAAAGATCTGTTCTTTGACAGATATTTTCCAGCTACTGTAAGGGAGGCTAAGGTAGAAGAGTTCCTGAGTTTGAAGCAGGGACAGTTATCTGTTCAGTAGTACGCAGCACGTTTCATTGATTTCTCTCGTTTCGCCCCATACATTGTTTCTGATGAGGTGAAGAAGGCGAGGCAGTTTGAGAGAGGCTTGAGACAGAGTATATTTAGGCAGGTGGTGATGCTGCGGATCCAGGACTTTGCTGAGTTGGTTGACAGGGCAACTTTGGTAGAGGTTGGTAAGCGTCTTAATGTAGAGGTGCAAGGACAGAAGAAGAGATCTGCATCTACGAGCTACCAGCAGGGGCACAGGCCGGGTCAGTGGAGGAGAGGTAATCATGGTAGAGGGCGGAGACAAGAGACGAGAGGACGTGAAGTGCAGACAGAGCAGGGTCCTCCAGTCTGTCAGACTTGTGGTAGGAGGCATTGGGGGGAGTGTCGAGCTGGTGGTATGGTGTGCTACCGCTGTGGTAGATCGGGGCATATGGTGCGAGACTGTCCTACCTCATCAGATGCAGTTCCGGTATGTTATCGCTACGGTAAACCAAGGGATATGGTACGAGACTGCCCTACACCACTGGATGCAGTTCCAGCTCCTAGACCATACTAGGGAGGTTATCAGGCGCCACGTGGGGGCCAGCAGAGGAATACGGCTCCAGCCAGGGTGTTCACTTTGACTCCGGGCGAGGCTGAGATGGCAGGTGACGTGGTGATAGGTATGGTGATTATGTTTTCCTTTAAAGTTATTGCTTTATTTTATTCAGGAGCTACACACTCGTTCGTGTCTTCGGGGTGTGTTAAACTATGTGGGGCTGAAACATAGTCATTAGAAGTTGAATTATTAGTATCTACACTGACTGGATTGGTAGTGAGATGTAGTTGGGTGCTTCGAGATTATCTAGTTGATATTCAAGGAAAGATTGTGTATGCCGATTTGATAGTGCTGGACATGCATGGGTTTGATGTTATATTTGACATGGATTGGCTAGCGGCCAATTTTGCCAGCATAGATTGCCAAGCACGAGAAGTGATATTCAGATCTTTGGGGAGAACAGAATTCAAGTTCGTAGGGGTTTTGGCCCGACGCCCCCACGAGAATTCCATCCCGTTAGACTTGTAGAGAATCATCCCTAGATTCTCGTGGTGGTGTCCATTCGTCAATTGGGCTTATATTTTGCAAGAAATTAAAGAAAAAGGGCAAATTGGCTTACCCCAGGGGATACGCCTACACCGCTCCTACCACCGATCCGCTCCGGTAGAAATGACGGCAGCGGAGAATGGAGTCGAGTGGTATCTTCGGATTTTCGATTGGGTGAAAATCCGTCACGAAATCGAGGAGAGAGAGAGAGAGAGAGAGAGAGAGAGAGAGAGAGAGAGAGAGTTCAGAGGCTGGCGCAGGAAGCAGAAAAGAAAAGAAAAGAAAAGAAAGAAGAAAAAAAAGAAGATAAGGGGGGGACGGCTCCTATCAAAATGCATTCCTGAAGCTTCTAGCTTAAGGAATGATAATAATAATAATAATATATTTAATTAATAAAAATAAAAATAAAATAAATTTTAATTATTATTATTTTTAAATTCGATTAATTAATTAATTAATTAAAATTTTTTTTTTGGGAATCAATCAACTAATCTTCTATATCCCTTTTTTAGGATTATTACATTCTCCCCTCCCTATAAAAATTTCATCTTCGAAATTTGTCATTCCTCTATTTCCCTTAGCGAAAATACTTCCAATTTTTATTAATTACTCTCACTTATGGCGGAGGAATACTGTGGTTACAATGAGGGTTCTGGGAGATTACAACTTTTCCAAAGTTCTTCGAAAGCCATTCATATTTCAAAATTAAAAAAAACCCTATTTATCCTATGTTACACTATACAAATAAAAACTACAATACTATTACATTCACTTGACTGGCTCAGCTCTAAACTCCACTGAATAAGTGCGGATATCTCTAGCGCATCTGATCCTCTAGTTCCCAGGAAGCCTCCTCAATGGCATGGTTGCGCCACACAACTTTTACCAGTGGAATCTTCATCGTGTGTAGCTCCTGTTCCTTCCAGTCAAGAATCTGCACTGATACTTCCTCATAAGCTAAAGTATCACCCAATACCAGTGCTTCATATCTGATCACATGGGAGGGGTCTGGGATATATTTCCTTAGCATAGAATCGTGGAATACGTCATGGAACCTAGATAGGACCGGTGGTAATGCCAAACAATAGGCAATTGGACCCACTTTCTCAAGAATCTCGAATGGTCCAATATACCTAGGGCTCAGCTTACCCTTCCTCCCGAACCTCATAATACCTTTCAGTGGTGCCACCTTTAGGAATACATGATCTCCTGTGTCAAACTCCAATTCTCGCCGACGAGTATCACCATAACTCTTCTACTGGCTCTGCGCTGTCCTGATCCTGTCTCTGATGAGTCTGACTTTATCCTGAGTCTGTTGTATCAGCCCTAACCCCAATACCTGTCTTTCTCCAACCTTATCCCAATACAACGGGGATCAGCACCTCCTGCCATAAAGCGCCTCATACGGTGCCATCCCAATGCTGGCTTGGTAGCTGTTATTATACGTAAACTCAACCAATGACAAATACTGCATCCAACGACCTCCAAAGTCCAGCACACATGCTCGCAGCATATCCTCCAAAATCTGTATTGTCCTCTCTGTCTGTCCATCTGTCTGAGGATGAAAAGTTGTGCTGAACGACAGCTGAGAACCCATGGCCCCTTGCAGACTCTTCCAAAAATGAGATGTGAACCGTGGGTCTCTATCTGAAACTATGGACACTAGGATGCCATGGAGTCTAACTGCCTCCTAGATGTATAACTCAGTCAATCTGTCCATGGAGTATCTAACTCTGATCGGCAAAAAGTGGGCAGTCTTCGCCAGTCGATCCACCAGTACCCAGATAGCGTCCTGTCCATGCAATGTCGGCGGCAATCCTAAGACAAAAACCATCGCTATATGCTTCCATTTCCACTCAGGAATGTGAAGTGGCTGTAATGATCCCGCTGGTCTCTCATGCTCAGCCTTCACTTGCTGGCATGTCAAACACTGATCCACATACTGAGCTATCCCCCTCTTCATGTTGCTCCACCAGAAGGACTCTCGAAGATCCCTGTACATTTTAGTGCTACCTGGATGTACAGTATATAGAGACCGATGCGCTTCCTCTAGAATGACCCTCTTGATCTCAGGATCGGCAGGAATGCATAACCTGGTATAGAACTTCAATGCTCCATCATCTGAAATGCTGAACTCTGGTTCCTAACCATCCTGTACCTTTCCCATAAGCTCTACTAGTTCTACCTCATTCCCCTGGTCTGCTTTAATCCTCTCTTGTAGAGTCGGCTGCAAAACTAAGTCAGCAATGAACGTCTAGTGATCGCCCTCTACCAGATCCACACCGAGCCTCTCCAGATCCATCTGAATCGGATGCTGAATCTCCACTGTAAATACAGATGAATCCACTGATTTCTAGCTCAAAGCATCAGCAACCACATTAGCCTTTCCTAGGTGGTAGCGGATAGTGCAGTCGTAATCCTTTATTAGCTCCAGCCATCTCCTCTGTCTCATATTCAATTCCTTTTGCATGAAGAAATACTTTAAACTCTTATGCGTAGTAAATATCTCACACCTACCCCCATATAGATAGTGCTTCCAAATCTTTAGCGCATAAACAACGGCTTCCGATTCCAGATCATGGGTAGGGTATTTCTTCTCATATTCTTTCAACTGTCGCGAGGCATAGGCTATCACTCTCCCTCACTGCATCAATACACATTTGAGCCCTTTATGGGACGCATCACTGTAAATTACGAACCCCTCTTCTCCTAAAGGAATCGTCAACACAGGCGCAGTGATGAGTCGCTGCTTCAATTCCTGGAAGCTCTGTTCGCATTCATCAGACCACTTAAACTTCGCTCCTTTCTTGGTCAATTTGGTCAACTGGCCCAACAATCTAGAGAAGCCCTTAACAAACCTTTGGTAGTACCCAGCCAATCCCAGGAAACTCTTGATCTCGTGCACGTTCTTTGGTCATGCCCAGTCTACTACCGCCTCAATTTTACTCGGATCAATAGAAATACCATCCCTGGATATAACGTGTCCAAGGAAGGTAACCTATTCTAGCCAGAACTCACACTTCTTGAGCTTCGCATAAAGCTTCTTCTCTCGCAATACCTGAAGCACTATACTCAGATGCTCCTCATGCTCCTCTGGGCTCTTCGAATACACCATTATATCATCAATAAATACTAACACAAACTGATCCAAGTACTAGTGAGAGACCCTATTCATCAGATCCATAAACACTGCAGGAGCATTTGTCAACCCAAACGGCATAACTAGAAATTTATAGTGACCATACCGTATTTTGAATGCCGTCTTTGGAACATCTTCCGCCCTAACTTTTACCTGATGGTACCCGGAGCACAAGTCTATCTTTGAAAAGATTTGTGTCCCCTGCAACTGGTCAAACAAATCATCGATACGCGGGAACGGGTATTTATTCTTGATAGTTACTTTACTTATTTCCCAGTAGTCGATGCACAACCTCATCGAGCCATCTTTCTTCCTCACAAATAAAATCGATGCTCCCCAGGGAGAAACACTAGGCCAAATGAACCCCTTATCTAATAGTTCTTGCAATTGCTCTTTCAATTCTTTCAACTCTGTCAGTGCCATTCTATATGGCGCCTTTGAAATCGGCGTTGTCCCCAGAACCAGATCAATAACGAACTCTACCTCACGATCAGGAGGTAGTCTCGAAAAATCCTCGAGAAATACATCAGGAAAATCCCTCACCACTGGGATATCCTCCACCCTCAGCTCCCCTTTTGATACAGCCTTCACACTGGCTAAATATACTTGACAGCCTTCTGATAGCCATCTATGCGCCTGAATAGCAGATAGTATCTAAGGTGGGGTGCGCACACGTGATCCCACGAATCTGTACTCCGATCCCTTTGGAGGTCTGAATACAACCACTCTCTGATGGCAATCAATGCTAGCATAGTGGGCACCTAGCCAATCCATACCCAAGATTATCTCAAACACATGCATGTCTAAAACTACCAGATTAGCTAACAAAGACCTCCTTTGAATATCCACTGGATAGTCCCTAAGTACCTTTCTACATACCCCTACAGCCCCAGTCGGTGTAGCAACAAACAAACTAATATCTAACTGCTGAGGCTCAAACCCACACAATTTAACATAATCTTGGGCAATAAACGAATGCGTCGCCCCAGAATCAAACAAAATAGTAGCTTTAAATGACAGTATAGAAACAGTACCTGTCACCACATCTCCTGCCGCCTCAGCATCTCCCGACGTCAGTGCATACACTCACGCCGATGCAGTATTCCTCTGTTGTCCATCCTGACGTGCCTGATAGCCTCCTCTGTACGGTCGAGGAGCAGCCGCCACCGCTAGTGGTGCTTGGCAGTTTCTCGTGATATGTTCAGGCTGGTGGCACTGATAGCAAACAACCTCTCTCGCTCGGCACTCTCCTGGGTGCCTCCTCAAACCTCTAGGACATGGAGGGAGCATCTGTCTGCCCTGTACTACTCGCTCTCGTCCTCCCTATCATTGTCCTCCTCCGGTATCATATCTCCTCCACGGCCCTTAACTGGGCCCTGCCTAAAAGTCAGAAGGCGCGGGCCTCTTCCTTTGGCTCTGGGCTGCTGCACCTCTCTGTATGCTGCTCTCAATCACCGCAGCTCTGTCTACTATCTTCGAGAAGGTTTGAGCTCGGAAACCTACCACTTGCTCATACAGGTTCTGCCTCAAGCCCTCCTCAAACTTCCTCGCCTTCCTCTCCTCATCTGGAACCATATATAGGGCGAAGCGGGATAGCTGAACAAACCTCGCTGCGTACTGCTGCACCGTCATAGACCCCTATGTCAGATACAGAAACTCTGACGCCTTCGTACTCCTGACTGTAGCGGGAAAGTACTACTCGAATAAAATCTCCCTGAAGCGACTCCACGTCATTGCTACAGGATCTAGCCTCTACTCCTCTAGTACTTTCACTGACCTTCACCAGCGCTTTTCTTCCCCAGTCAATTTAAATGTGGCAAATAACACCCTATGCTCGTCTGTACATGAGAGGACCGCCAGTATGTTCTCTATGTCCTGAACCCAGTTCTCTGATACCAGTGGGTCCGCTTCTTCAGCAAAAGACGGGGGTTGCATACGCGTGAACTGATCAATCGGGCAGCTCCACTCCCCTGAGCTTCTGGCCATCTCAGCCATCACCTGCTGAGTGATGCTACGCAATACCGCGTCAGGGTATGCACCACCTATACTGGAAGGTCCTGCTCCATCACCTCCCGCATTCGTGTTACTATTCCTCGGATCCATCCTACAAAGGAAACAGCTAATCTCAGCATACAATTACTATCATGCAACCCATACACTACAATAACTCATAAATTATTCTTCTATTCACATCTTTAATTCTCATTTAAGATTCAGTCCCACCACTTAAAACAAGACCCAACGGTAGTATCCATGGATTTCCTAAAATCGTCACCCCAGGAAAAACATAAAAACAACCCCGGTACCCCTGTCTCTAGGCTGAAGATCGAACCCTAAATTCTCACCTCATCCTCTAACAATCACTAACCCCCATTTCAATTTACCCATCACCTATTTTCCTTAGAATCCACTCCTATACTATGGTATTGTATTCCGCTATCTACTAAAGTCTACAGAACCTAGCAACCTAGGCTCTGAAACCAAACTATGACGCCTCGATTTTTCATACAAATTTTTTTTTCTCAATATTAATAATAAATAAATAATCACGTCATAAATCCAAAAATTGGCCATGTCAACGATCCTTCTATCATTCATATCACCCAACCCACATAAGGTATCGGGTAAAAAGTTATTTTATTATACAACCTAACAGTGGAAGACAATATACACATATAAGTCAGAATACAATGCCCAGAGTATCAACATACATACAAATATTCATACTACCTCCCCATACTAAAAAAAGTGACTCAACTCTAGGGGAATTACATCTCATCTAGTCCAAAAACTCACCCTGGGTATCAGGGTCTTAGCTCCCTACTATCACGGAATCTCTGTCCCTTAAAAAATTTAGATAATTTGGGTGAGACACATCTCAGTAAGAAGGAATAAATTATTTACAGTATGTGGCCATACGAGTACAATTATAATACACTTACTTTTCAAATCACCATTTCATCTGAGAAAATACATTGATATACACATTCTCATAATCTTATAGATATACAACACATAATTATCCGTGAAGTTCCTGAGAATAAGGAAGATTACCTGCCCATACAGGTAGCTTCCCTCTGCCCTAACACATTATGCAGCCGAGTATGGCCACTTATGATATCTAACAGGGCACTCACCTTACTCAGTAAGCCCTCAGATGGAGAATTTCACCTCGCCTTAATTATTTATATTATTAACTCACACGGTTCCATTTCTCAATTTTGTCATTCTTTATTTCTCAATTTCCATTCTTTCTTTCATTTCTCATTTTAGCCAATTTTATCATTCTTTCACTTTTTGTTTCCACTTTACTTTCCGACTCATGAGTATTCTCGGTATCAAATACCAACATCGCGTCTGTAACTTATGGCCACCCTGAGGATCTTTCTATACACGCCATGCTTCCCCTCATGGTCAAGGTTGTGCGGCCCGAAGGCTAGATCTAACTGCGGTTAGCCGACCCTGTTAGATCAAATATCATATCACATATCGCGTCTGTAGTACGACTGGCCGGCCTATAACCCTAATCTGTACTCAGGGGGCCCAACAACCCTACAAAATGGCACAGTCGACTGTCACGCCACACGCTCCAAGAGTCCGTGTAGTTGCAACCACTCGCAATGGTACCGTGCTCAATATCATAACCATCCAACAGAGTTTATCACCACATACCCGCAATCATTATGCGGTATTGGCATTTTATCATTCATATTTCACGTATTTCCACATTTCTCATTTTCATATTGCAGAATTAACATTGCAATATTTTCATTTCACATATTCACATTTCAATGTCAGTATTCTCAACACATTTCATCATTTAAATGATATTTTCTCAATTCATAATTCATCTCATCTCATACTATCATATACATATCTTATTTCACAATTACTCAATATTTCTCAAAACACATTTCCATATTTCACCTTTCTTCATTTTCTCAAAGAATGCATTTCTTACACATTTCACTTTCATCATTTTTCCACATTTTAATTCTCATATTAAAACACATTTCAGTATCACATATTTCACAGGGTAAATCATCTAACTCAGTTTAAACATTTCTCAACATAAATCATATATCACACAAATTTCATCTAATATTTATATCATAATAAATTTCAGGTAAAATAATATACGCCATTTTCACATATTTCTCAACCTATAATTTTCATAAAAATACTGTTATAATTTATTCCCCTTACCTGGCTTATTGAGAATCTCGCTAGAATCCCAAATTCTACACCCTTGGCGCCCAAAATTCAACTCCTGCAATTTGTATTTTCCTTAGATTAATTAATCTATTTTTTCAAAATAATACTCATCTAGCCTTCCTTAGGCTCCATATACCTCAAATTAATATTTAAACTATTATTTAACGCCCTCACTTAATTTTCTGAATTTTACCTACGGGTCCCAAAATTACACCTGCAGCGCTCACCCGGACCCTAAATTCCAGATATCCTACTTCAACCTTAGATGTTCAATATTTCAGCATTTATAAATTAATTTTAATTAATTAAAAATAAGCCCCTTAATAACCCCCGTACCCTAAATTTGGGGTTTTGGCCCGACACTCCCACGAGAATTTTGTCTCGCTAGATTTGTAGAGAATCATCCCTAGATTCTCGTGGTGGTGCTCGTTAGTCAATTAGGCTTATATTTTACAAAAAATTAAAGAAAAAGGAGAAATTGGCTTACCCTAGGGGATACGCCTACTTCGCTCCTACCACCGATCTGCTCCGATAGAATTGACGGCAGTGGAGAATGGAGTCTAGTGGTATCTTTAGATTTTTGATCAGGCAAAAATTCGTCATGAAATCGAGGAGAGAGGGAGAGAGAATGAGAGGAGAGAGAGAGAGAGAGAGTTCAAAGGCTGGCGCAGGAAGCAGAAAAGAAAAGAAAAAGAAAAGAAAAGAAAAGAAAGAAGAAAAAGAAGAAGATAAGGGGGGGCGGCTCCTTTCAAAATGCATTCCTAAAACTTCTAGCTTCATGAATGATAATAATAATAATAATAATAATAATAATAATAATAATAATAATAATAATAATAATAATAATAATAATAATAATATATTTAATTAATATTAATAATAATATATTTTATTAATAAAAAGAAAAATAAAATAAATTTTAATTATTATTATTTTTAAATCCGATTAATTAATTAATTATTATTATTATTTATTTTTTATTTTTTGGGAATCAATCCACTAATATTCTATATCCCTTTTTGGGGTTATTACACTTATAATATCATAATACACTCTTTCTATCATTATTCAATTATTCACATCCATTCATGTTCATAGCTTAACATTGCATTACATTTCAATTTAAGTGACTCTTTCCCATTTGTATCGTTCACGTTTCACATTTTATTTTATTGCATTGTCATTCCATTGTCATTTCATTACATAACGTTTTCATTTCATTCCTTCGTACTACAGCTGGTATTTAGCCATCATCAGTTAGTTCACATAGAAAGGTGCTAGAATCTACTAACACAGCTCCTTTTAGCTGTCATCAGTTAGTTCACATAAAAATACTCTAGAATCTGCTAACATGGTTATCTTTCAGCTGTCTTACATTTACGTGGTTGTATTTAGCATATACAAGAAACATAGTTTATAACATATTTTATTCTCAATATTTTACTTACTTAGCTTGCATCTCATACATTTAACATATATTTGCATAGAATCTCATGCCACACAATTTAACAATAAAAATTCATACATATTCCTGTAAAATAGGTCAACCCACATTTAACATTTGTATGCTGAAAATACATTTTATTTCTTACATAATTCCTCAGAAATCACTTTTCACTTTCATTCATTTACTTTCACATATACATACCAACATAAGCAATCCTAGGCTCAAAAAACATAGTTTTACATGGTTGGAATTTTATAATTCATACCAAAACATACATATAATATCACATCATTTATTACCTTTAATTTCATAAAATTTGGCTTATTATATAATTTTTCTTTACCTGGTTTCTTGAACTACGCCAACAGGGACCTCAAAAAATACCTGCGGTACTCACCTGGACCCTGAATAAAAAATCCTAATTCCATTAAATCAATTCTAAATAAAATAATATTTTAATATTTTTTAGACCCATGAATTCTAAATAAAAAATATACCCTTAAATATAACCAAATTACCAAATTTCCCAAATCTCACTCTCGCTCTAGAGTGGGGCCTAGAAAACCCTAATTGGAACTTTACTTATGTCAAAATGACGACGATCACGACTAGGACCCCGTGGTGGTGCCTGATCGTCGATTTAACAGTAGATTTAATGAGAAATTGAGAAATTAAGGGAAAGTTACCTTACCCCAGGAATGGTGTCTAAGCCGCTCCCACGACAAATTCGCTCTAGTAGATATGTCGGTGGCAGAGTTAGGAATCCAACGACACCTTTCGTTTCCTGATCGGCGCTCGTTAGGCCGACGAAATTGAGGAGAGAGAGAGAGAGAGAGAGAGAGAGAGAGAGAGAGAGAGAGGCGGAGACGGAGACGATGGATTGAGCTGAGAGTGAACAGAGAGATGCGGGAAGCTTCTGTCGCAGGAAGCCCTCTGGCTTGCTTATCTTTTTTTTTTTCTTTTACTTACTTTATATATATTATAACAATATCATTTTATATTAATTTATATTATATTTTATATATATATATATATTTTATCCTTATATATTCATATATATATATATATATATATATATATATATATACACACACATATATATAACTACCACTTTACTTAATTTAATTAATTAAATTTAATAATGTTTAACTAATTAATTACTAATAAATAATTTTAATTTAATTTGATTTTTTATTATATCCTTTATTTTTTTATTTAATACATTAATTTAATAATTTTTCACTAATTAATTGATTAATAATTTTAATTAATTTATTAATTATTATTTTTTCGGGTTAGTACATATAAGATCGAGCAAGTAATACTCTTGTGCACATGTGGGAACACTGCAAATAGGAGTAGCAAATTGTAGCTCCTACTTACAATATATATATATATATATATATACACGTTCCTGGCATTAATTTCCTTGTTATTTTTTTTTCTTTTTTTCCTAAAAAAAAATTAATCTTAATTAATTAATTCTAAATAAATGTGCCAAGTTATAACTTTTAAGCATCCCCTAAAAAATTATTTAATATTATATTATATATATATATATATATATATATATATATTACGTATAGAATTTTAGTAATTGTAATAGTTTGTTATTAGTGATGATTTAGAAAAACCGTCACTAATAGTATATTTTTAGTGACGGTTTAGAAAAATCTTTACTAATATTACTTTTATTTAAAAAATATAAAAACAATTTACTTACATATTAATGACGGATTTAAAGTACTTGCGACGGTTTTAAAACCATCACTAATACTCTAACCCTCTAATAGTCCTATGCCCACGCTGATGAACCCTCATTTCCCTCCCTCCCTCACTCATTTCCCCTCCCTCCCTCCTTTTTCCTCCACCCAAATTCCTTTCCCTACAGGTCCCGCCACCGTTGCCGCCACCTCCATCATTGCTCGTGGGAGCTCCTCCCGCTGTCGCTGCCGCCACCACTCATCTGAGGTCGTCCCACCATTGTTGCTGCCGCCGCTCGCCTGACCTAGATAGGTTGTCCAGCTGAAGCTCCTTGGGTTCTGTTTCTTCTTCTTTTTCTTCATCTTGGTCTTCTGCAAATCGTGAGGGTTCAGCATGTGTGAGTGTGTATCCATGTGTGTGTGTTGATTTTTATGAGATTGTCTATTATGCTCTAGTTTGGTAAATGGATCTATGATTTACGAAACTCAAAATGAAGGCTTTCGATAATATTCGAAACTTCTTTTTTTTGCATTTAATATGGCGTTATTTGTATGATTTGCTCCCATGAATATTCTATTGTTCTGAAGTTTCATGTTCTGGTTTTAATTTGTGGAGATGTTTTGGTATCTGAGTTTTCAGGGGCTGTATGGCTTTTCACTTTCAATGGTTTTTGAATCTAAAAATGATGTTAACTTCTAATTATATTAATTCGTTTCTTGAGCTGTATAAATCTAGCTAACGTTTTCATTTTTTTTTTTAAATATTTATGGTATACATATTGTAATGACCCGAATAATAAAAATGGTATTTAAATATAGAGGAAGGGAAATGGAAACAGAAATAGAAGGAAATAACCAAGAAAATTAATCAGGTCCTCTTCGACAAACACAGGGGATTCGTCGACGAGGATATAAGAGGGCCTCATCGACGAAACTGATATAAGAGGGCCTCATCGACGAAGCCAAGTTTCGTCGACGAGAAGATACCGAGAGAGGATTTTTGGAAGTCTGAAATTTGTTGACGAAGGTGCAGGTTCGTCGACGAACTTTTTACAGGACTCATCGACGAGGTGACGTGTCTCGTCGACGAATCCGACCCTATAAATAGAAAAATCCCGCATTTAAATGTAGAAAATTAAGAAATCTCTCTCTCTCTCTCTCTCTCTCTCTCTCTCTCTCTCTCTCCCTTCAGTTTCTCTCCCTTCTCTCTTCGATTTCGAGCCGAATTTCGGTTGGTTGGAGGATTTGAAGTCGCCCCGACGCTCCTAGAGAGGTTCTCTACATATCTGCCGGAGCAGATCGTTTGTGGAATTCTGTTCAAATTCATCCCTGAGTTGAGGTAAGACTTTTTATACCGAATTTGGTCTTACTGTAGTTATAAGAAATGATATACACGTGAAAATACTGAAGTTTAGTACTGAGAGTTTTCATTTTCAGGGTATTGATCAGGAAATCCTACGGGTGTGAGTCCAGAAATACATAGGGGCTTTTTAATTATCAGGTAAAAGAATAAACTAAAGCAGTTATTTTTCCACACGTATTATTATTATTATCAGCAAAGTAATTTTCAGGGAATATGCATGATATTTGAATATTATTGAGAAAATGTATGTTATTGGGAAAATACTGCTATTGTACGGAAAATGTGGTTTAGAATGAAATGTATAGAACTACTTAACTTTGTGTAGCGTGAACGTTATTTTTCATGAACAGGTAATGATATGACAAATTTTACGAGTAAAACATGTTCTTAGGACTTATGAAAAGATACAGTATATTATGATGATTTTGACAAGTACATGATAATTTATTTATTTTTAGCATAATATGTATGAAATGTTCGGCGCGAGGGCGTATATATAAAATGATATCGGCGCGAGGCCGTATTTATGAAATGTTCGACGCGAGGTCGTATATATGAAATGATTTTGACGCGAGGCTGTATTTATGAAATGTTCGGCACGAGGCCATATTTATGAAATGATTTTCGGCACGAGGCTGTATTTATGAAATTATGAAAAATTCTATAATATTATGTATTATATGTTATCAGAACCCAGATGTTAGTTTAATTCAGTTTCAGGAGTTCGGTACCGTAGCTATATAGATCAGATATCTATGTTCAGACTTGTGCTAACCACCCCACGAGGGGGTGGGAGATAGATAGTCAATGTGGCTTCCAGTGTAGAGTTGTAGACGTCCACCTAGCAGTCCAGGCCAGGGTGTGGCAGGCCCATCGTACTTACAGACATTTTTGACTTGGTAGGAGTCGTCCAGCCATTGTCGGGTCCTGCCTTCGGGCTACACAACCCGTCATGGGGTGTAATACATGACATCAACTAGCTATTCATCCTAGGTATGCTTTCAGTATTATCAGGTATAACAGATGTTTTATGAACGATATGATTTATTAGCAAATATGAAAGTATATGATTATTCAGTACGATATGATGAACGTTTACAGAAATATGAAATGTACTATATATATATATATATATATATATATATATAATTGCATTAAATGTTCATGTTGCCACATAGTTGTATTTAGTTTGTTTTCCCTTACTGAGAAGTGTCTCACCCCCGAATATAATTAATTTTTCAGGAGACCCTGAGAGACTGGCGGGTTGTGGCCGCCGTTAAGTTTGTTGAGTTACCCCACTAGGAGGGTAAGATTTTGTACTAGGATCAGGATTATTTTGTTGTGAGATCCTAGTTGTACTTGGCATATTATGGGAGATGGAAAATACATGTATGTTATTTTGGTGTAAGTAGACTCTAGTATTATGTTATATTGGTTGGATGGTTGTAATTCTATACTTACTGCTGCTTAGGTTTCCGCTGTTTATGACAGGGCTATCCCCACTACCCACGGGTTTGGGTTGAGTAGGTTGTTACATATATTGTTCATTAGGGTTTTTGATATTACTGTTGTACATGGCCATTCTATTTAATGTTAGGATTTTTTAATGTTTGTTACTTTGGATTCCCAAATCAATTGGGATTTATAATTAATATAAGTCATAAATCAATTAGGATTCTATTTGATGTTAGAATTATTTAGTGTTTGTTAGGATTCCCAAATTAGTTAGGATTCAAGGGGATATTTTACAGCCCTAATAAAAGTCAGTTTGTTTACCTTATATATATGTGACCCCTATAGGGCTTTTGGCATTAAAGCAAGCAATGAAGTAATAACATAATTCATAGCCTTTGGCGAATTTGGAGGTAGATCCCCTTGAAGTGATAAAACTTAATTTCTCTTAATATTTTCCATTCTTTAAATTTCTTTAATTTATCCATGATAAAACCCCAGGGTCTTATCATTTTGTATCAGAGCCAACATTCTTGTGGATGTCGTTAACCCACCAATACAAATAAGATATTAGAATTCATAATGTTCACTCATTTGAATATGGAAAGACCTTAAAGCAAGGGCACATCAAATTCACTTGTTCATTTAAAGGTGCCAGAGGCAAGAATAAGAAGTTGATATGGGTAATCATGAAAGCAAACCCCTTAAGACCTAAGGAGGAATGGATTCTAATTGGAATTACATAATTTCTTAATCCTTCCTTAGTTTTTAGGGTTAGGGGTAGTGATGACTAAAGGCTTAGGAAGTGGTTTGTGCCTAAATTGACAAATCTTGGTATATGCATTCACTATACACCTTTGGTATACTAATTAAGAATGAGATGTTAGTCTCCACATGTTTAATATCATTCCTCTAAATGGTTCGAAATAAATCTAAAGAGATATTCATTGTGACTTTCTGGTCCTATATGCCTTATGAGATCAACACTACAACCTACTATCCATATTGTATTAAATAATTATATCTCTTTTATGGATAGTTTATATTTTGACATGAACTATATTAGACTATACTAAATCGCTTAAATATTATGGATTGCATATTTGTCTAGAACGCCGACTGCATGGCTAATGGAGTGACTTGTGTATTGCATACTAGTAGATATTTTTAGGTTCTCACATGTTTAATCTGAATTACTTGCTGTAAACAACCAAGTTTTTGGAGCATGTCTTCATGGGTAGATGTTCTATTTACAGACGGCATGCTACCAAAATTTTGTTATAATTTTCCCAAAATAATCAAAAGTCCATAAACCATGCGGGTGTTTTCATGGAGTTCATATAACAATTTAGCGTCAGAAACTTATTAAATGAACCTATAAGAGTTGTTTTACATATAGGGTCTTTGTGTAAGGATCCCACATCGGGTGTGCCAATTCATCAAACCATATCCCAATTAAAATTAAAGGAGTGTATGCAAAACAATCATACCAATAAATGCAAACATACACGTGTGGAAAAGTTAAAACACAATTCAACTAACCTTGAACCTTTGCGCACATACATGGGCCCCTGTTTTGTACTTCATTTACCCACCTCATCAACAAAGTCGTATCCTTTTCCAAGCACAAAACCCTAGCCTCTAATTCAACAAACAGCTTCTTCCAAGCCTCAACCTCAACCTCAGCCTCGATTCTTGGCTTCGCACACTCCAAATCCTTCATCTTATTCTTCAGATAAGCAATAGCCTCTTTCTCACCTTCACAATAACTCCTCGAAGGCCCCAATAACCTCTCGCATTCCTCCTTCCTCCTCTTTTCCCTATCGCTCGTTACTCTGTTATCCTCTTGCATCCCTTTTCCTCCTCTTTGTACTATTTCTTCAAGTCTTCCAATTGATCTTCAAGCAAGCATTTACTAAGCGCTAGCTGTCCATTCTGCTCTCCATTCATGAGTGATCTTCTAGTGAAGATCACACTTATATAGGAGCATTGAGCAAGTGTTTCGTGGATAATATCAGGAATTATTTTCATCTGTCCACTGCTATGAAGATAGTCTCATAATGACCATACTAAAATGTAGTCCTCTTCACGAGCAACCCACCCATGCATGCATGCAAAGAAAGGACGGAGGAGTTTCAAGGTGCCTAAAACATGTACTTTGATTAATTGTTTTTTTGAATGATTTTATCTTTTTAGAACATCTTGTGAATAGAAAATAATGGATGTTCTTTTTTTGCATAGTCTTGTAAAGGTGGTTTATTGGTCAAAATAAAACTACAAATTAAATCCTTATTGTTCTGTATGGTATGAGGTTGACTTCTTTTTTTGGTTTATAAACTAATGTACTTTACTCTGTTCAGAGTTGGACATATTTTGCTTAGACACAATTTAACAATGGAGAACTAGCCTACCACCTTACTAGCGTCTAGTTCAGATTCAAAAGAAGGCGGTGATTCTAGTGTTGGAAGTGCTGCCTACCATGAGGATATTTATAGTTCAAATGTCAAGAACAAGTCAATTTTGTCTCAGTCTATCGAGCAAGATTTAGATATGGGAGGGAAAACTTCACTTATGAATAGAATCACTGTGTAACGACTTGAAGAATAATGTTATTTAAATAATAAAGAGAAAGGGAAATGAGAACAGGAATCGAAGGAGGCAGCAGACTTCATCAACAACATTACATTTTTGATATAATAACCCAAGAAATTTTTCCAGGCCTCGTCGATGAACACAGGGGTTTCATCGACAAGGGTTCATCAGGACCTCATCGCCGAGGTCCCGTCTCATCGACGAGAAGATACCGAGAGAGGATTTTTGGGAACTTTGAAATTTATCGACGAGGGTGCAGATTTCTCGATGAACTTTCTACAAGACTCTTCGACGAGGTGACGTGGCTCATCGACGAATCCCGCAGTATAAATAGCCCTAAACTCAGTTTAATCGCAGAAAAATCAACGCAACTCCCTCTCTCTCTCTCTCTCTCCTACGACCTCTCCTCCATCTCTCTTCGATTTCGGCCCCATCAGTCGCCGGATCGACTATCTGAGGCCACCACGACGCTCCTGGCGAAGTTCTCTCCAAGTTTACCGAAGCAGATCCTCGGTGGAATTGACTTGAATTTCTTTCCAAAATCAGGATAAGGTCTTTTAGTCAGTTTTTGACCTTCTAGTAGTTGTAGGAAATGAAGTAGGCAAAGAAATAATGATATTTTGTTCTGGCGAATGTTGTTTTCAGGGTGTTGAGTAGGAAGCCCTGCGGGTGTTAGACCAGTATACTATAGGGACTTTCCAGTAGTCAGGTAAGGGAAACATGCTATGTGAGGAAACTCTTTTATAATTTCAGCGTGAATTATATATTTTTATCAAATTATTATTCAGGTTATATATATATATATATATATATATATATATATTACAGTTTCTAGAACTTGATAATATTAGTATGTATTTGTGTGACTTGAGTCGATAATAGAAACAATACTATATTTGTAACGACCCGAATTTAGAATGGAATTTAAATAATAAAGATAGGGAAATGGAGGCCGGAAACAGAAGGAGGCTGTCGACTTCGTCGACAAAGGCTTAAGGAAATTCGTCGATGAAGGACTGAATTTCGTCGATGAAGAAATACCGAGAGGGGGTTTTGAGCTAACTGAATTTTGTCGACGAAGACTGAATTTCGTCAACGAAATTAATGAGAATTCGTCAATGAAGGACGGGCTCGTCGACGAAATTCCCTGTCTATATATACGAAAATCCAGGATTTTTAAGCTTCTTAAAGAAGCTAACTCTCTCCCTCTCTCTCCTTTTCGGTTCACTCTCTCTCCCTCTCTTCGTTTTTGCACTATTTTTATGCTGGATCGACGATTTGAAGTCACCATGACGCTCCTGGCGGAGTTCTTTTCGAATCTGCTGGAGTGGATCATTGGTAAGTGCAAGGTGGAAACCATCCCAAATCCAGGGTAAGACTTTATACTCAGCTTTTGGAATTGTGACAGTTGAGAAAAGTGTTTTACGCGATAAAATATTAAAGTTTAATATTGGGAGTTTTCATATCCAGGGGTGTTGATTGGGAACGTAGGAAATCGTCCCTGAGTTGAGGTAAGGCTTTTAAGCCGAATTTGACTTAATGGTAGTTATAAGAAATGTTATACACGTTGAAATACTAAAGTTTAATTCTGTGAGTTTCATTTTCAAGGTGTTGAGTTAGGAACCCTGTGAGTGTGAGGAGGATTTTCTTAGGGACTTTGCAGGAATCAGGTAAGGGGATAAACTAAGCTAGTTTCTATTTTTGAGAAAATGCTTTTATATATATATATATATATATATATATATTTATCATTTAATTTTCTTAGGAACTTTGCAGGAATCAGGTAAGGGGATAAACACAGTTTATATATATGTTTTATATTTGCAAAATACTGTGAAAATGATCGTATGTTGAATATGTGGAAAATCTATTGTGTGGTATGAGTAAAATATTGGGAAATATGGTTTTCTGGGAATGTGGATGGTATGGGTTTTTATGATGGAAAATCGGCGTACGGGCCTAGATATTTTATATATATATGTCATTTGCCGACATATGGGCCGTGCTGTGTGCATGAGATTTGCAAGTGTACGGGCTGTGCTATGTGATTTGCCGGTGTAAGGGCCGAGTTATGTGATTTGTTAGCGTACAGGCTATGCTATGTGATTTTCCGGCGTATGGGCCGAGCTATGTGATTTGCCAGCGTACGGGTTGTGCTATGTGATTTGCCAGCGTACTGGTCGTGCTATGATAAAATGTGTAATACTGGCATACGGGCCGATGATTTTTCATGATACACGTATATATGTGAAATGATATGATTGATGTGAAAATAAATGATATGAGATATCTATGTATCACAGTTTTAGTATATGTTATATGATATCAGAACTTGGTTGGCTTGGTCTAGGCTAGCACTTGTACGGTACCGTTGCTATGTGTCCATGGTCTTTGTGATCATGAAATCTGTGTTAATGCCGCTGTATGGAGTGGTGTGAGATTGGATGGTCGATATGGTTATTTTCAATAAGTGTGCTGTTATATCCCCTAGTTTACGGACCAATCTGGGTAGACCCATCGGACCTACAGACTAGACTATTGACTTGGCAGTGGTCGACCAACCATTGTCGGGTCTCGCCTTCGGGCCACATAACCCATTCATATGGGGGAATACATGACAACAGCCAGCTAACCTACCAGGGATTGTTTTATGATATTATTATTATGATATGAGATGAGATATGCTTATGAAATGCAGTATGTTCTGCCATGTTTTGATATACTTATGTTTTCCCAGATTTGATAAACAATATTGAATATGTTATGTATGGTATATGTAGAACACAAAATACTCATGTTGCCACATTCTAGTATTAGTTTATTTCCCTTACTGAGAGGTGTTTCACCCCTAAATTTTATTAACTTTTTAGGAACCCCAGATAGGAGAGCGGGAAAAGCCCCGCATATTTAGTGTTGTATATCTACCCTCTGTGAAGGGTAAGTTTTGTAGGGATAGTTAGATTTTGGGGAAAATGTCCCTAGATTTATTTTTGGGATATATATACTGAGAGATAGTGTTTGTAGTACTCTGGTATGAGTTATGCACATTATGATAAGATGTATATGATTTTATGCTTTCTGCTGTGTAGGCTTCTGCTGTATGTTCTGATGTATCCCTGGCACCCACGGGTCTAGGTGGATTGTGACCTGCTGAGCTGGAATGTGAGATGTGTGGTATTGATTTTATGTTGATGATTTGATGTTAATATATTAAAAAAAAAATGTGAAAATGAGCAGGTCGTGACAATATTTATAGAATTTGTGAATACCATGTTTATAGTCATTAACAGAAATACCATGATATTTGCATATTATAGAATGACGAATTTTTCAGTGTACAATGTACTCAAAAATATGCATTTTTAGTAATTTCAGAATAACATGTTTATCAGCACCATAACGCCCCAACATACAGATATTCAGACCGCAGTTCAGTTATATAGAAATCAAATTTTCAGTTAGTTTATTTAGAATTTCAGATAAATTATATGGGGTTATGGTTATTTTAGAAACCACAGTAAAAATAGTATATTACAGATATCAGTTACCTATATTGTATCAGACCCTGATGGATCAGATAGCAGAGTACGGTACCGTAGATACAGATATTGAGTTTAGAGTGTAACCACTTTACTCAGATAGTAAGTGGTATGAGGTCGATCGTGCCCACGTCGAGATAAGCTCTCCATCAGATATGGATTGAGGGGGCCAATCAGACTGTCGGAGTTCAGTTGACTTACACTGGTCAGCTAGCCAGGATAGGTCCCGCCTTTGGGCCACACAACCCTGTCATGAGGGGTTAAATCATGACATATAACCATCCAGGGAAATTTTCTCAGATATTATAAGTATAAGTTGATTTTTTTTTTTAGAAATAGTAGTATTAATATGAAAAGTAGTTTTATACAGATTGACATGTTAAATAATATAGTTAATGGTTTTATTATACGTTACGTAATATCAACATTTTCAAATTCATTTATTCATATTATTCTTAAATAAGATTGTTTTTACCAAACTATAGCTTAGTGGCCACACACTAGTAATAGCATGTTTTGTCTTACTGAGCGTTGGCTCATCCCAGTGTTGAATTATTTTTCAGGTGAACCTGCTAGGCGAGCGGAGTAGGCTCGCAGGTGGAGGGGCTATTGTATTGCCCCTTTTTGAGAGTGAGTATTTTGGTTTTGGAGTGGCATGTTTTTGTAAACCCTTAGTATCAGTAAGGGTAGTTTTGAGGAACAGTGATGTTTGTATATCATGGAATGGTTTGACACTCTGGTATTGTATTATATGTGGATTTATTTTAAATGATTAGCCTCCACTGTTTAAGTTAATGATTGAATTTAAAACTAGGGAAAAAGATTTTATTTTAGTTAGTAGGTCTTTTCAATTTGGTATCAGAGCCTAGGTTGCTAAGTTCTGTAGACTTTAGAATGCAACGGAAGTAATACCAAAGTATAGGAAATTATTTGAGGTTTGTTCTGTGGTCTGGGTACAGGATTTTCCGTGGTGGTTTCTGTGTTTTTCCTAGGGTGACGATTTCAAGAAAATCATAGTAAACTATTGTCGGGTCATGTGTTTAGGTTGCAGAACTGGATTTTGAGTTAAGATTGGGGAGAGTAGTTAATTATAAATATAGGATTTGAATAGCATGAAATAGATAGGGTCTGTGCAGAGGATAATCTTCTCAAGTGTGTTCTTGTTTTTCAGGATGGATCCAGGAAGTAGCGGTACGAACGCTGGGAGGGATGAAGCAGGACTTTCTAGTATGGGAAGTGCTGATACTGATGTCGTTCTACGCAGCGTCACCCAGTAGTTGATGACTGAGATGGCCAGGAGCTCTAGGGAGTGTGGCTGTTCGATCGAACAGTTTACGCGGATGAAGCCCCCATCCTTTGCTGGAGGAGATGACCCTATTGTAGTTGAGAATTGTGTCCTGGATATCGAAGAGATGCTGGTTGTGCTTCCATGTACGGATGAATAGAAAGTGGTATTTACGACATTTAAACTGATAGGGGAGGCGAAGCGCTGGTGGAGATCAACGCGACTGATAGAGGAGCAGAGGCCGGTTCCGGTGCCAGTGACTTGGGATCGATTCAAGGAACTATTCTTGGAGTGATATTTTCCTTCTGTCATTCGGAGCGTGAAGGCAACAGAGTTTTTGCATTTGGTATAGGGGCAGATGACCGTATCCAAGTATACAGCTCAGTTTATCGAGTTGCCATGTTTTTGCTCCACATCTAGCATCTGATGAAGAGAAAAAGGCCAGAAAGTTTGAAGAGGGATTGAGGCAGAACTTGTTTGAACAGGTGATTAACTTTAGAGCTCAGACATTTACAGAAGTTGTAGACAGAGCTGCGATTATTGAGAGTGGTATTCAGAGGGGTTTAGCAGCGCAGAGTCAGAGGAAGAGGCCGACGCCTCAGGGTTACTAGGCTGGCTCCAGTAGGGGTCCATGGAAAGGAGACCAGAGGCAGGTGGCAGGACCTCGAGAGTACCAGGGTATACAGACCTTTCCAGTGTGCCAGACATGTGGGAAGCGACACTCGTGCCTGCCAAGGAGAGGTGTATGCTACCGGTGTGGGAGATCCAGCCATATGGCACGTGCATGCCCAGGGCCACAGGACCAATTTCCAGCTCCTAGTCCCTATCGAGGAGGACATCAGGCAGTTCAAGGAGGATATCAAGTGCCTTGTGGAGGCCAGTAGAGGAATGTAGCCCTAGCGCGAGTTTACGCTCTAACACCGGGTGATGCTGAGGCTGCTACAAATGTGGTGGTGGCAGGTACATTTACTGTTTTATCATATCCGGTTATTGTTCTATTTGACTTACGTGCCACTCATTCCTTTGTCTCTGCATCTTACATTAAATTATCTAGAAGTGAGACCCAATTGTTAGATATAGCATTGTTAGTAGTTACACCATCAAGGTCAGTGATGAGATGTCAAAAGGTACTTAGAAGCCATCCGATAGAAATTCGGGGGAGAGTGTTACCAACATATCTGATTGTATTTGATATGTGTGGGTTTGATGTATTACTAGGTATAGACTGGTTGGCTGCTAATCACGGCAGCATTGACTGTTGTTAGAAAGAAGTAATCTTCAGACCCCCTGGTGAACAGGAATTCAGATTCGTTGGTTCACGGGTATGTACTCCACCATAGTTGGTGTCAGTTATATAGGCAAGCAGATTACTCCAGGACGGAAGTCAGGGATTCATGGATTTTATAAAGGAAGCCTTCGGAAATGAATTGAAGCTCAATAGTACCCTAGTCGTGCGAAATTTTCCAAATGTTTTTCCTAAGAAACTACCAGGATTACCTCCTGAACGCGAGGTGGATTTTTCTATAGATTTGCCTCAAGGGACAATGCCGATCTCTAAGGTTCCCTACCATATGGCTCCAGTTGAATTGGGAGAATTAAAGGAGCAATTGTAAGATTTTCTGAACAAGGGGTTTATACAACCTAGTGTATCGCCATGGGAAGCTCCAGTGTTATTTGTAAAGAAGAAAGACGGGTCTTTGAGGATGTGTATTGATTACAGAGAAATCAATAAGGTTACTATCAAGAATAAATATCCTTTACCCCGTATAGACGATTTTTTTTATCAGCTCTAGGGTACACGGGTATATTCCAAGATCGACCTCAGATTAGGGTATCATTAAGTGAGAGTAAAGGCAGAGGACGTTGCAAAGACAGCCTTCAAGACCAGGTACGGGCACTATGAATTTCTCGTTATGCCTTTTGGCCTGAAGAATGCCCCAGCTATTTTTATGGACTTGATGAATAGAGTTTTTCACTAGTATCTAGATTAGTTTGTGGTGGTTTTTATTGACGATGTACTGATGTACTCGAAGAATTTCAAGGATCATGAGCTGCATTTGAGGCAGGTACTGCAAACACTCAGGGAGGAGAAGCTTTACGACAAGTTTAGTAAGTGTGAGTTATGGCTTGATAAAGTTGTATTTTTGGGCCATATGATCTCAAGAGATGGTATTTCAGTAGATCCCAGCAAGATTGATGCGGCGGTGAATTGGGTCAAGCTAAGGAATGTGTAGGAAGTCAGGAGTTTCTTGGGACTGGTAGGTTATTACCGTCGATTTATGGAAGGATTCTCAGCCCTATCAAGACCTCTCACACGTTTGACTAGAAAAAATTCTAGATTTGTGTGGGATGAAGAATGCGAACAGAGTTTTCAGGAATTAAAGTAGCGGCTCGTCACTACACCAGCTCTGTCAATTCCATCAGGAGGTGATGGGTATGTGATTTACAATGACGCGTCTTTAAAAGGGCTTGGTTGTGTACTAATGCCACATAGTAGGGTGGTAGCGTATGCATCCAGGCAGTTGAAAGAATATAAAAAGAACTACCCTATTCACGATCTGGAATTGGCTACAGTTGTACATGCACTGAAGATCTGGAGACATTACTTATATGGTGAGAGGTGTGAGATATTTTCTGATCACAAGAGTCTAAAGTATTTCTTTACATAGAAAGAGTTGAATATGCGGCAAAGGAGGTGGTTAGAACTCATCAAGGGTTACGACTGTACCATCAGTTACCATCTAGGTAAAGCAAATGTGGTGGCTGATGCTTTGAGCCATAAATAAGAGGATACGGTGCAGTTAGCAGCAGTAGTTCAGCACCCAATTCATATAGACTTGAAAAGCTTGGTGTGGAGTTAGTAGCAGATGATCTTCAGGCGTTCATAGCCAGTTTAGTTGTACAACCTACACTTTACGAAAGAATTAAAGTTGCTCAGAGAAACGATCACAAATTAGGGGAGGTGCTAGCCAAAGTTCAGGGTGGCCAGGGAGAGGAATTCAGCATTTCCGATGATGGAGCTCTGAGATTTCGTACCAGATTGTGTGTGCCTACAAATGATAGTATCAGGATTATGATTCTAGAAGAGGCACACAGATCTCTATACACTGTTCATCCTGACAGTACGAAGATGTATATAGATCTGCAGGAGTATTTCTGGTGGAGTGGCATGAAGAGGGAAATAACAAAATTTGTACAGCAATGCTTGACGTTCCAGCAGATTAAAGCTAAGCACTAGAGGTTGACTGGTCAGTTACAGCCACTTTTCATTTCCGAGTGGAAGTGGACCACGTATCCACGGATTTTGTCACTGGGCTACTGCCAGCGCCGCATGGTCAGAATGCCATTTAGGTGATTGTTGATAGGTTAACGAAGACGCTCATTTTTTTCCTATTAAAGTTAGCTACCCTATGAAAAAATTAGCGGAGATTTACATACAGGAGATTGTTCGACCCCATGGAGTGCCGGTATCCATAGTCTCGGACCGTGATCCACGTTTTACATCGCGGTTCTAAAGGAGTTTGCAGGAGGCACTGGGGACTCAGCTAGCATTCAGCACCACTTTCCATCCTCAAATAGATGGCCATATAGAGAGAACGATTCAGCTACTTGAGGATATGTTGCGAGCGTGTGTACTGGGTTTTGGGGGTAGCTAGACTCAATTTTTGCCGCTAGTTGAATTTGCTTATAATAACAGTTATCAGGCTAGCATCGGCATGGCACCGTACGAGGCGTTGTATGGTAGAAAATTTCGATCTCCTCTTTTTTGGGATGAAGTCGGCGAGAGGTGAGTTTTGGGTCCAGAGATAGTTCAGCAAGCGTGCGATAAAGTTTGCCTCATTCGAGATAGAATCGGTGCAATATAGAGTCAGCAGAAGAGCTACGTAGATACTCGCCACCGGAAACTGGAATTTGAAGTGGGTGATCATGTATTTTTAAAAATTGCACCATTGAAGGGAATCATGAGGTTTGGGAAGAAGGGTAAGTTGAGCCTCAGGTTCATTGGCCCATTTGAGATACTCGAGAAGATTGAGTCAGTTGCCTATCAGTTGGCTTTACCACCATCTCTATACTGGATTCACGGCGTTTTTCATGTCTCTATGTTAAGAAAATACATCCCAAATCCTTCCTATATCATTAGCTATGCAGAATTGGAACTCAATAGTGATTTAGCATACGAAGAAGCTCTAGTGCGGATCCTAGATAGAAAAGAGCAGGTATTGCGCAGCAAAATGATTCTATTAGTGAAAATCTTGTGGATGAATCATGGGGTAGAAGAAGTCTCGTGGGAACTTAAAGATGAAATCAAACAAAACTATCCTCACTTATTTAGTGAACCCAGCGGCGATGTATAGATTAGAGTAGTAGTAATTTTATTTTGTTTTGTATAATGTAATTGTCATATGGAATATAGGATAGGTAGTGTTTTGGTTTTGGGAGAATTTTCTTTTTATAGTTGTAATCTCCCAGAACTGCCCATGTAACCACGGTATTCCTCCACCATAAATGAGGGCAGGTAATAAAATAAGTAGACCGTTGCCTTTAAAGGATAAATAGCAAATTTCGAGGATGAAATTTTATAAGGAGGGGAGAATGTAACGACCAAGAATAATGTTATTTAAATAATAAAGAGAAAGGGAAATGGGAACAGGAACAGAAGGAGGCAACAGACTTCGTTGACGAACGCTTTGTGTTCGTCGACGACATTACATTTTGGATATAATAACCAAAGAAATTTTTCTAGACCTCATCGACGAGAAGATACCGAGAGAGGATTTTTGGGAAGTCTGAAATTCGTCGATGAGGGTGCATATTCATCGACGAACATTCTACAGGACTCGTCAATGAGGTGACGTGGCTCGTCGACGAATCTTGCAGTATAAATAGCCCTAAAATCAGTTTAATCACATAAAAATCAATGCAACTCCCTCTCTCTCTCTCTCTCTCCTACGGCCTCTCCTCCATATCTCTTCGATTTCGGCCCCATCAATCACCGGATCGATGATCTGAGGCCACCACAACGCTCCTGGCAAAGTTCTCTCCAAGTTTACCGGAGTAGATCGTCGGTGGAATTGAGTTGAATTTCTTCCCAGAATCAGGGTAAGGTCTTTTAGTTAGTTTTTGACATTCTGGCAGTTGTAGGAAATGAAGTAAGCAAAGAAATAATGATATTCTGTTCTGGCGAATGTTGTTTTTAGGGTGTTGAGTAGGAAGCCTTGCGGGTATTAGACCAGTATACCATATGGACTTTCTAAAAGTCAAGTAAAGGAAACATGTTATGTTAGGAAACTCTTTTATATTTCAGCGTGAATTATATATTTTTATCAAATTATTATTCAGGTTATATATATATATATATATATATATATATATATATATATATATATATATATTACAGTTTCCAAAACTTGATAATATTAGTATGTATTTGTGTGGCTTGAGTCGATAACAGAAACAATACTATATTTATAGAATTTGTGAATACCATGTTTCTAGTCATTAACAGAAATACCATGATATTTGCATATTATAGAATGGCGAATTTTTTAGTGTACAGTATACTCAGAAATATGCATTTTCAGTAATTTTAGAATAACATGTTTATCAGCACCATAACGCCCCAACATACAGATATTCATACAGCAGTTCAATTATATAGAAATCAGATTTTCAGTCAGTTTATTTAGAATTTCTGATAAATTCTATGGGGTTATGGTTAATTTTAGAAACCACAGTAAAAACAGTATATTACAGATATCAATTACCTATATAGTATCAGACCCTGATGGATTAGACAGCAGAGCACGGTACCGTAACTACAGATATTTAGTTCAGAGTGCAACCAATTCACTTAGATAGTAAGTGGTATGAGGTCGATCGTGCGCACGTCGGGACAGACTCTCCATCAGATATGGATTGAGGGGGCCAATCAAACTGTTGGAGTTCAGTTGACGTACCCTGGTCGGCCAGCCAGGATAAGTCCCGCCTTCGAGCCATACAACCCTATCATGAGGGGTTAAATCATGACATACAACCATCCAGGGAAATTTTCTCAGATATTATAAGTATAAGTAGTTTTTTTTAGAAATAGTAGTATTAATATGAAAAGTAGTTTCATACAGATTGGCATGTTAAATGATATAGTTAATGGTTTTATTATACGTTATGTAATATCAACATTTTCAGATTCAATTATTCATATTATTGTTAAATCAGATTGTTTTTACCAAACTATAGCTCAGTGGCCACACAGTAGTAATAGCATGTTTTGTCTTACTGAGCGTTGGCTCATCCCAGTGTTGAATTATTTTTAAGTGAACCAGCTAGGCGAGCAGAGCAGGCTCGCAGGTAGAGGGGTTGTTCTACTGCCCTTTTTTAGAGTGAGTATTCTAGTTTTGGAGTGGCATGTTTTTGTAAATCCTTGGTATCAGTAAGGGTAGTTTTGAGGAGCAGTGATGTTTGCATATCATGGAATGGTTTGACACTCTGGTATTGTATTATATGTGGATTTATTTTATATGATTGGTCTTCTGCTGTTTAAGTTAATGATTGAATTTAAAACTAGGGAAAAAGATTTTATTTTAGTTAGCAGGTCGTTTCACACTGACTATGACCATTTCGTATTAATTGACAATTTGGAGAAAGACTTGTCCCTAGGAATAGTTGTTGAATTCATACAGAAGCAGATTACCATATCAACACAAGTCTGCATTTTCCTAAACTTGTCTTCAGAGACATACATGAGGGGAATCATTGTGTTGGATTCTAAAGAGAACACCTGGAAAAATTATAGGAATTTTGGACAATCCAAATCACATTATAACATCTTCAACAAAAAGGTATGAACTTAATTGATTATTATTGTTGATTGTACAGTGTCCGCTTTTTATTCTATTTTTATATCGAATTGTATTGGATTTGGAGTAATTTCTTTCATTAGAACTTATATTTTTCTTGTCAGTTAGCTTCCATTGTTTTGTTCATTTTCTGCAGGTCATGGGAGATAACTGAAAGGATGCCAAGTCATGGATGATTTCAACCATTAATTGCGAACCTGAAACTGAAGTCCATGACAAGTTTTTTCATTTTTATTTTTATTAATTTTTGAGGAAATACCATCAACTATAAAAGTGAGATTTTGTGCTACTATTGGAGCTCTATTGTCGAATTGCATAACTGATTTTATGATTCTCATATTGTAGCGGAAATTACAGAGCACAAATGCTATAATTGGCGAAGAATTAAAACTCTGTCACTCAGGAACTGCAGAATACATGATAGCTAAGGAGCTAAAGGATTTATTCATGGAGTTTGCAGATCATCAAAAGTGATTGCACAAGAGACTTGCATCGGAAGAGAGAAAAATCATGCACACGTCTGCCCCATAAGTGTTTGCAAAGTTCAGACGTGTTCTTAGATGACCACTCAAATAAGCAGGTGAAAATTTGTACATGTGTCTCATTTTGTAAATTGAGTGAATGATTACATTTTTTTTTTATGGATGATTTATATTTTGTATGACCTATTATTTGAGCTACTGGATTACATGCTTTATCTGGAATGCCAAATGCATGGCTGATACAGTGATTTATGTTTTGTATGCTATAGAAAACTATTAGGCTATATGGCATACTCTTTTTGATTTACAGATTTGGGAAATGTTCTATTTATAGACGGCATACCGTCGAAATTTTGTTAAAATTTTTCCAAAAATAATCATAACCCAAAAACCAAGTGCTAAATGTGTAGTGACCCGAAGAATAATAGTATTTTAATAATAAAGAGAGAGGAAAATGGAAATAAAAATAGAAGGAGGTAGTAGGCTTCGTCGACAAGGTCCCATTTCGTCGACAAGAAAATACCAAGTGAAGGATTGGGCTACTATGAATTTCGTTGATGAAGGGTAAGTTTTGTCGAAGAATTTACTAAAGGACTCGTCGACGAGGTGACGTGTCTCGTCGACGAATCCGGCCCTATAAATAGTGTAAACTTGGATTTTTATCCAAATTCAGCGCCTCTCTCTCTCTCTCTCTCTCTCTCTCCTTTCTCTCTCCTACAGTCTCTCTCCCTTCTCTCTTTGATTCTGGCCTCGTCAGTCGCTGGATCGACGATATGAAGCCACCACGACGTTCCTGGAGAAGTTCTCTTCAAGTCTGCCGAAGCGGATCGTTGGTAAAACGAAGTTGGATTTCATCCCAAATTCAGTGTAAGGCCTTTTAGTCCATTTTTGGCCTTATGACAGTTATAGGAAATGATGTAGGCGAAGAAATACTGATATTTTGTTTTGACAAATGTTGTTTTCAAGGTGTTGTGTAGGAGGCCCTGCGGGTGTTAGGCCAATATATTGTAAGGGCTTTCCAGTAGTCAGGTAAGGGAAATATGCTATGTTAGGAAATTTTAAAATATTATACAGTTTATTAAATTATAAATATTATGTATTAAAGTATGGTGTGACTTGAGAATATGAATATTGTACGGAGATATGTTTTATGAATTTCAGTATTATAATTTTATGAATTTCAGTACCATGATTATACGAATTTTAGTACTATGATTATGCAGTTTTCAGTGATATGATTATACAGTTCTCAGTACTATGGCGTATGGATTGCAATTACAGTTTATTCAGTATCATGGTTATTAAACGGTTATTTCAAAATCATGGTAAATCAAATAGTTGTATATAGAGATATATTATATAGTATCAGACTCTGTTGGACCATACAGTTACAGAGCATGGTACCTGTAACGACCTGCTCCTTTTTCACATATTTTTTTTATTTATATATATATAAATTATTATCACATCATACATCCCAGCTCAGCAGGTCACAATCCACCTGGACCCGTGGGCACCAGGGATATAACAAAACATACAGCAGAAGCCTACACAGCAGAAAGTATAAAATCATATACATCTCATCATAAAGTGCATAACACATACCAGAGTCACTACAATTACTATCTCACATTATATACATCTCAAAAATGAAACCTAGGGACAATCCCCACAAAACCTAACTGTCCCTACCAAAAACTTATCCTTCCAAAGAGGGCAAACAACTGATCTAGATCAGCGGGGCTTTTCCCGCTCTCCTATCAGGTTCTCCTGAAAAATGTATAAGATTTAGGGGTGAGACACCTCTCAGTAAGGGAAATAAACTAATACCAGTGTGTGGCAACATGAGTATTATGTGTTCTACATATACCATACATAACATATTCAATACTGTTTATCAAATCTGGGAAAACATACATGTCTCATCTCATACATTAATAATAATATAAAACAATCCTGGTAGTTTAGCTGGTTGTTGTCATGTATTACCCCCACATGACTGGGTTGTGTGGCCCGAATGCGGGACCTGACAATGGTTGGCCGACCACTGCCAAGTCAAACAGTAGTCTGTAGGTCCGATGGGTCTACCCAGACTGGTCCGTACACCAGGGGCGATAACAGCACACTTCTTGAAAATAACCACATCGACCATCCAATCTCACACCACTCCGTACAGCGGCGTTAACATAGATATCATGATCACGAGGACCATGGACACATAGCAACGGTACCGTGCAAGTGCTAGCCTAGACCAAGCCAACCAAGTTTTGATATCATATACATATACTAAAACCGTGATACATAAATATCTCATATCATTTATTTTCACATCAATCATATCATTTCACATATATACGTGTATCATGAAAATCATCGGCCCGTACGCCGGTATTACACATTTTAACATAGCACGGCCCGTACGCCGGCAAATCACATAGCACAGCCCGTATGCTGGAAAATCACATAGCACGGCTCATACGCCGGCAAATCTCATCCACATAGCACGGCCCATACGCCGGCAAATCACATATACATATAAAAATATCTCGGCTCGTACGCCGGTTTTCCATCATAGAAATCCATATCGTTCCCATTCCTAAAAAAAAAACAGTATTTCACAACATTTTTATACTCATGTCACACTAAACAAATTTTCTACGTATTCAACATATCATCATTTAAACAGTATTTTCCAAATATAAATCATATATATAAATATATTTATTTTTCCTGAAACCAGATGCTATATATATATACATACATTTTCTCAAAACAAAACTAGCTTAGTTTATCCCCTTACCTGATTCCTGAAAAGCCCCTAAGAAAATCTTTCCCGTACCCACAAGGTTCTCAACTCAATACCCTGAAAATGAAAACTCGCAGAATTAAAGTTTAATATTTTCGTACGTACAATATTTTCTATAACTACCACTAAGTCAAATTCGACTTAAAAAATCTTACCTTAACTTAGGGATGATTCCCAACGTTCCCAATCAATACCCTGGAATTGAAAATTTCCAGTATTAAAGTTCAGTATTTTTACGCGTATATTACTTTCTTCAACTGTCAAAAATCCAAATATTGAATATAAAGCTTTACCTTGGATTTGGGATGAAATCCAACTTCGTTTTCCTGACGATCCGTTTCGGCAGACTTGTAGAGAACTTCGACAGAAGCGTCGTGATGGTTTTGGTTTGTCGATCCGGCGTAAAACTAGCCCGGAATCGAAGAGAGAGAGTCGTAGGAGAGAGAGAGAGAGAGAGAGAGAGAGAGAGAGAGAGAGAGAGAGAGAGAGAGAGAGAGAGAGAGAGAGAGAGAGAGCACTTCCACAAATATCCAATTTAGCTTCTTGAAGAAGCTTCCCACTTTATATATATACATATATACACCTTTAACCTTTATGTTAAATACATATCATAATAACTTACTTATATATATATATATATACACACACACACACACACACACAAATATATATATATATATATATATATATATATATATATATGCTTCAATATATATATATATATTTTCCTTATCATACTATTCATTTTACTATTTAATTTAATTAATTAATTTTATTTTATTATTTTATTATTATTATATATACATATATATATTTTTTTAAATTAAATTTTATTATTATTATTTTTTTCCGGATACTACAGTACCGTTGCTATAGATATTTATGTTATGAGTGCAACCACCTATTTAGATAATACGTGGTAGTAGGTCGATTACCTAGGCCCTTGATGTGGACAGACTCCCCATCATATATAAGTTGAGGTGGGCAGATCAAACCGATGGAGTATAGTGATTTATCTTGGTCTGCCAGCTAGGGTAGATCATGCCTACGAGCCGCACAACCCTGTCATGAGGGGTTAAATCATGACACACAGTTATCCACAGGGAAAGTTTTCAGTTACTATTACGTATATATAGATTTACAGAAACAGGGAACATACTTATGTACACTAGAAGTATTTTAAATAGTAACCTACAATATTGTTATGTTAAGCAACATGGAAAGGGTGGTGGATTTTATCACTTGTACTGCATTTACATATTCAGTTATACATGATTATATGGAAACAGATTTTTATAATATTGTAACTCATTTGTCACACACTAGTAATAGCATATTTCGTCTTACTCAGTGTTGGCTCATCCCAGTGTTGAATCATTTTTTAGGTGATCTAGGTAGGCGAGCAAACCAGGCTCGTAGATAGAGGGGCCACAGTACTGCTTTGTCAGCAGATAGTGAGTATGTTTGTGGAGGATTTTTGTATATCCCAGTATAGTTTAGGTATGTTGGGAAACAGATATATGTGTATATTTTGGGAAACATGTTAGTATTCTGGTATTGTATATATATTTACATATGGTTATGTTTATTTGATTTCTGCTTCTCACTACTTAGGCAAATGATTAGGTTTACCCCTGGTATGGTTAAAAAAAAAAAAAAAAAAACCATGGAAATTAAGCAGGTCGTTACAGTATGTCTATAATATGATGCATGCTTAAATTGTTATTGAAATGATGAGCGATTGCTAAATGAAGATTGATCTTCATCCTAAATTGAAAATGCATGCATAAGAACATATATAGAGGAGTTGAGCACCATTCTTAGATCATCAACACTGACAACCCCTTGTTTTTTATAATGGCAAATGAGGAGAAATGGATGGTAATGAGGATGGTGTTCGTTTTTTGTGCTTGAACTGATGATGTTTTTGGAAGTCAAGAAAGTTTTTTCATTGCTTCTCTTAAGGATGTTACTGACTATTTGCATCTATTTTGGTGTATTGATGCAAATCATCTTGTACTTTTTTTAAAAAAAAACTTTGTAATGAAAAATAATTATGCTCAACTGACGCTTGCAAGGACCTACTTAACTTGATTGTTTGTATGAAATGTTTGGACTGATCATACTAAACTGCTTGTGTTGAATGGAACATTGCCAAATATTGAGTATACTGAACTGCTTGTGTTGAATGGATTATTACTAAAATGTTGAGTATACTAAATTGCTTCAAGCTTGTATGTATGTTTTATTATGGAAAAATGCTCTATTTACAGATGACAGGCTACCGAAATTTTAGTTAATTTTTTTAAAAATAAAATATGATAAAATGGTCATAAAGTGCATACATTAAATATGGATTGTTCTTTGGTTACGAACACAAAATCATGTTATGTACATATATATATGTTCAAACGTTGTATACTAGCTAGTTAATTTCTTGTGAAATTATTATTTTGTAGGGTTTGTGGCTCTCAGAACGCTACGACGATGCCAGACACTGCAGTCGGGTCGAATGCGCGCAACTTTTGACTTTTCCTGTATTTCTTGTTAACTGAACATAATTAATTTTTATATTTTAATTTGAATTTGTACTTGTATGTATTTTAATTTTGAATAATTTATATTTTAAATTTTAATAATTTATGAATATTTTAGTAATTTTGGTTCAATTTTATGTATTTTAAAATGTAATTAAAGGTTTTTACATGAATTTAAAAAAATTAATTTTTTCAAAGCATTAGTGACAGTTTGCAAAACCATTAATAATAATGGGAAGATGAAGTATTAGTGACGGTTTAGAAACCGTCACTAAATGACTAAAATCGTCACTATAGAATCAACCTTATGGGGGCCAAATATTAGTGACGGTTCTATAATCGTTACTAATAGTCAATTATTAGTAACGGTTTTAATAATCATCACTAAAAAGCGCACTATTAGTGACAGTTTCTTGATCGTCACTACTACAGTCATATTATGACGGTTATTAAATCCGTCACTAATACATACACTTTAGTGACGAAGTTGAGCCGACCATATGTGCAATTTTATAGTGACGATCGTAGGCTATTAGTGACGGTTCTTTTCCGTCACTAATACTCCACTATCAGTGACAATTTGAATATTTCATCACTAATAAGTATTAGTATCCGCAGATATGGTGACAAAACTAGAACCATCACTAATACTGAGAGAATTTTCATTAGTGACGGTTTTAAACCGTTACTAATACCCTTATTTCTTGTAGTGTGTGGTGATTTTAAAATGAAGTAAGATTTCCTCGTGAGAGAACATGAAAAAGTAGAGTAACCAAAAACATGAAGGAATTCACATACTTCATTGTTTAGTAGGATCTAATTGACTCCCTGTTGAATGGATGCATGTTTACAATAAAGTCAAACAACTGCTTATGGTTTACAATTAATTCACATTGAACATAACTATCTCATGCATTACATAGATGTTTGTTATTGCATTCACTTTCATAATCTCAAAATCTTCTCTACATGAGAGATTTCCCCCCACTTTTCTTCCCTTAATTTAGGCAAATATATGAAGTTAGTACTTTGAGAGTTATGAGTTTAGTTACCTATCATTCTAGACAAACTAAGTTCTGTTTTGTAGGTGCATGTTTTTTAATAGAAATATTTGCGGATAGAAAATTGGTGTAATGTTGTAATGGAGGTGGGTTCTCTACATTGTCTGCATATGACTAGGTAGCTAGCAGCTAGCATTAGTTATCAAATAGTCTTTGATAAATTGATCATTCAGTCTATGCTGAATGTAGGGTGCTTTAAATGCTTCATTTTGATATTCAAAGTTGTAGTATTTGTCGTAGCAAACAATAACAATGGTTATTACTACTACTCCACTACTTTAATTTGTCAGAGTAGTTTATTTATAGTTATAAGAAAATGATAGGATAAACTTCATCTTGATAAGCCCTACAACTTTTTGCATGTGACAATGACATTACAATAACTAGTACAAGGTAAGATTATTGAGGTTTGCCAATCTAGCTACCATGAGGAAGTTGGTGAATCTTCTAACATTATATGTTTATATATATTAATGCTCTTTTTTTGTTTTGTTCTTCTGAGATTGAATAATACATAACATTTTCTAGAACTCATTTGAAGTGATGTCATACATATCTCAATCATCATAGCACGTGCATTTTAAGAAATGAAATAAGAAAAATATAAGGAAATTTTATTGATCTTGCCCTTAGTTACCATAGCCATCTGCAATAGCCCCAAGGCTATGCGCTAACAATAAATGGACTTCGGACTTTATACTTTCCATTACTCCATGTTATAGAACCAAATACTTCTCCTTTGAATGAGGAAGATTTTGAGGATGAGAAAGTCACTTGGTAACTTAGCTTTTTTTCACTCTTCCTAAATTGCAATTTATTGGGCAGTAGTTCAACATTCAATGTAGCAGATGCTTCCACCTTTGCTATGTAAATTGTTTCATCATCTTCCCCAACATTAGTAACAGTTCTACTCACGGTCTTGCTCTTCTCCCCACCAAATTTGAAGATGGCTATTGATGGGTAGTTGATGTTGGAGATTAAATCAGTATTTGAGTTCGTAGGACAAGCAAATCCATTTGGCAGATTTGATGCAATCAATTCAATTTTGGATAAATCATACCCATAGTAACAAAGAAACTGCAAGTAATCCATGGTGTTCGTCTCAAAGACCAACCCTGGCTGTAATGATCCCACTGGGCTTACCTCCCCGGCACCATAATCATAAGGTGTGGCTACCATACCTAAATGATTCGTTATTTGAGCCCTCAAATTGTTTGTTTGAGTTGCTGCAAAAATAAATAAATAAATAAATAAATAAAAGGAAGAGTGAATATGAAAGACATATAAAGGGCAATTACATCAAAATGCAAAGGCAGTGTAATTAAGTAAAACTGCAAGCCCAAAGGTGTTCATCTTAATTAGTTTCATCTATAGTAAAGATTAGATCCCGACCAGTAGTCATGACGGCTGATCGAATTGCCGATGGAGTCCATATGGGGTGTTGAGATTTGATTGTGGCAGCAATCCCTGAAACATGTGGACAAGACATTGATGTTCCTGAATCCATACTAAAGGGTGGGGGGTATTTCCCTCTCGGAGCTTTTGACGTGTCATTGCCTATCCATGCTGCCAAAATGTTCACCCCCGGTGCTGCAATATCAGGCTGAGAGAGAGAGAGAGAGAGAGAGAGAGAGAGAGAGTCATAATAGACTATCCATTTAGCTAGATTTTCCTTTTTTGTGTACTAATTATACTAACTTTCAAAAATTTTCGTTCAAACATGAGAGAGAGAGAGAGAGAGAGTACCTTTAGAAGGTTTGTTATGGTAGATGAAGGACCTCTTGATGAGAAATCAGGGATGGCAGGCGCTGGCTTGTATTTTATCACTGTCGTAGTCGGTAGAATTTTTGCCACTGGATTTCTTTAGGAAGTTTTACATTTTGTCAAGAATAGAACACTCTAAATTTTTTTAATGTGCTTGCAACACATAAAGTATAGAGTTGGTACAAAATTACCTAGTTGAAGTGATATAAGAGAGTATCTTAGCAGCGTCCTTTGAAGTGACTGTAGTCATTGGAAAAGAATTAGAAAGCAAAGTATATGTTTGTAGTGGTTGATCATATGCCAAAACCAACCCTATAGCTCCATGCCCCTTAACTTCATTGAGCTTTTCTTTCACAGAGTAAGTAGTGTCGTCGTTGTCACATAGAACTATTTTTCCCTTTATTTTCTTTCCATCTAGTGAATCCATGTTGCAGTTTCTAAATGAATAGATATTTCTCTTAGGAAAAGCTAGGGAAAAGTCATGGTGAAACAAATATATAAAAGTTAGCTAAAGAAATGAAAAAATAAATAAATGAGTATGTACCTGGCTTCATCTTCATTGCTAGACTTTCCCTTGGCTGATTTAGCATAAACCAATGGATACAAAATGTTTTTATTAATTTTGGCAAAATGAATCCCTTCACCCTGTGGTTGCATTTTAAAAATAAATAAAAAATATTAAAGAATTTACGTGAATAAGTTCGCAATCCTATTAAAAGAAGAACTAGGAGGATGCAATTCAATGATGTATTCATATTGGTCCCAAACTCAAATCTTGAAAATGAGTAAAAGGAGTTTCAAAATGGAAGATGTGTTACGTCCATTGTAATCTAGGTCCAATATTGATTGCACTAGAAAGTGAGGATTAACATTTCTAATAACAAAATTTCAACTCTTTTTTGTTCATTTTAATTTTGATTCGTCTTTATTGTATGTGAAATATAATTATTTTTTATGATAGAGTAACCTAACTACAAATTGTGCATATAAGGAAGAACAAGTCTCGTTTATTTTTGTAAAGATCACAATCTAGTTTAATAATGGACTAGTTTGCTCGTATAGAGTCTATATGGTTATAGTTTGGGAATCTTAGTAATTTTTATGGCGAGATTGTATTCCTAGAAAGTTTTTATGTGCCACCACAACAATGTAGTCCGCTAATCAAACACCAAAAAAAGAGAGAAGTAATATTTAACTTTAAAGACACTATAATGGTTTGTGACAATGTTTTTTATATCTATTTTAATGGAAAATCGATCTTTCTGCTGAAAGCCAATGGTTAAGTTAGTTTGGCATGATACAATTAAGTTCATGCAATAGGATATATAAATAAATGAGACAAAGTTGACAAGTACCTTAAAAACTTGTTGCCCCCCTAATTCAACATCAGTTTCAAAACCTCGATCAATAGTGGTAGCTGCAACAGTGAAGATCCATGGAGCATCATTGACAACACTTTGAGCAGCAGGCCCATCATTTCCTGATGCACATACTACAGTAATCCCTTTCTCAACTGCATGGAATGCTCCAATAGCAATTGGGTCATCTGATAAAGGAAAGTTCTGAAATGCTGATGCACCAAGCGATAGCGACAACACATCAACACCATCGGCAATGGCGTCATCGAATGCTGCCAAAATACTGGACCCAGTACAACCTCCGCCCGATGAACATACCTTATACACGGCGATCCTCGACATGGGTGACCCACCTTTGGCAGTTCCCATTCCTAGGCCATAGTATGATACATTGGGAACCATCCTCCCTGCCGCCGTTGAAGCGACGTGCGTGCCATGCCCCATAAAGTCTCTTGGTGTCGCCTCATCCTCGTGGTCATAATATCTTGCCCCGATAAGTTTTCTGATCATGAACCCAGGTTAGAAAAGTATTGTGAAAACATTGGTTGTGGTTCACTCTTGTATTTAATGTCTAGGAGAGGAATTAGGGATTGATTACTTATTACAGTTGGAGGAACTAAAGCGAGTCCCCTTCATGCAAATTCCTTTCCATCTTGATGGGATTGAATTCATACCCTCGTCATTAAAGCTCTGTGATTCTGGCCAAATACCTATATTCCACAATTTTTTACAAAATTGAAAGAAATTAAAAGTAAAACATGTAGATACGCATGCATGTATGTATGATAGTATAGTATTTTTAAAATCTTGATAATTAGTATGACATATTTTATAATAATCAAGAGTAATCAGTATTGGTAATTAAGAATGAGCATAATGCTTTTTGTGCCTAGAAAAACTCAAACGGTTGATCAATTGTTTCGATTTTAGTTCCTGAGTGAGGGACTAAAAGCTAGACTGAAAAAATAAAATAAAATTGATACAATACAAATTATATTTTAGGTTACCTGTATCCAAAATGCCGATAATTGTGTCTGATCCAAGCGTTTCTGACTTAGTTGAGCTAGGACCAAAGTTAAAATTGGTTTTTGGAACACCTTCATTATTGAGATTAAGGAAATCCCATGAACGAGTTGTGTAGAGTTGCAAGAGTGGATCAGGAAACACTGATACAACTCCTGGCTGTTCAGTAATAAAATGGACTTCTGCTTTTGACAAACGAGCGGCAAAGCCTGAGAAACCATTTTTATAATTGTGTACCACAGCATTTTTTCTCCTACATATGCATATACATCACAAATTTTAGTTCTAATTATGAGTAGCTCAATTTCACTAGATAATCCCTACTCCAAATTATTATATATATTTATTTATATATGTTGCTTCTTTATTAATTTGGAAGCACGAAATCAAGGCCTTGATTTAAAAAAATCAAGTATAATTTTTAATTATATTAATGATCCTCATAAAAAGTACATGTAATTTTTTAGGTTTTGAAAGTATAATACATATACTACTTTAGATTGTGCAATAACAAAATAATGAACTAAACCTTAAATTTGATTAGATGGGATTGGTTATATATATAAATCCTTTTTTGATAATTTACACGTATAATTTTAAAATAAAATTAAAAAAGTAAATAATCCAATAAGAATAATTATGACCAATCGATGCTTGCAAGAGAATTTAATAAAATAACTACACTCACTAAAAATGTTCATATGAAGTTCTTATTTGTTAATGTTATCGTACTATACCATCCAATTAGCAAGTTTAACTAAAAGCAATTCAACGGAAGCTATAGAACCAAGTTTAAGAATAGAAATTAGCTTGAGTCCGTTGATAAGTTTGGGACTTCTATTTTTAGAAAGTAAAAAAGAAAATAAAAAATATATCAAATCAATGAAAAAAAATTAGTTTTATACACCGTTGATGTTTAATTTTTCTTAATTTTTAATCATATTAAAGCAAACTTTTAATTTTAGTATTTGATGTAGAGAGAGAATCATAAGAGAAAAATAAGTTTCCTTCTCATTTTCCTTTCCTTTTATTTCCCCACCAAAATTCTTGATCAAAAACATCTTAAAGTTACGTGTTTGAATGTTTAATGGTTTGTTTGAATCAAGGATTTTGTTTGAGAAAAGAAAATAATGAGAAAACTCATTTTTTTAGCATATTTTCCTTCTCTATCAAATACAATAAAAAATAAAAGTTTGTTTTAAAATGATTAAAAATTAAAAAAATTAAATATTAATAATGTGTAAAATTCAATTTTTGTTTATAAATTTAATATATTTTTTATTTTCTTTCTCACTTTTCTTGATAACCAAATATAAAAATGTATATTGCTTAATGTTTTTAATTTCTTCCATTTTCCTAATATTTTCTGAAACGGGGCAGAAAGAAATAGGAAAAGCTCTTGGGCTGATGTGTGTGTGTGTCTGTGAGGGGGAGAGGGAGGGAGAGAGAGAGAGAGAGAGAGAGAGAGACCTGCTTGAGACATAGTTGAGAAGATGAAGATGGTCAAGCCTAGGGGAACCATTGGGGGTGGTAGCAGCACCCATGTACACAATGTAAATCCCATCTTCACTCTGTGCCTGCAGCTCACCACCGTCACCAGCTCTACTACCCCCAGTAGAGGAGGCAAGGAAGATGAGGAAGAGAAAAAAATGGAAAAATGAGAAGCCTTTCATGTCTGACTACTTCAGATTAATTATACTTCGGGCTTTGAGACACAATCTCCTGCTGCGTTTCCCTTCCAACCAAGCCCTTATATATATATACACACGCATGGAGGAGTAAGAATTATAATTAAGCTGTATTCATGCATATGGTGGGTTTGTGCGTCTGCGCACCGAGCACCACTCCACCTCCTCTGGTTTCCCGAAAGTGCGCTCATCCTAGCCGCCCACTGAAGAAGACCGAGTCAACAAATCGAAGAGGTTGATGGTGGTGGTGGAGCTAGGGGCAGCGGTGATGGTGACCGGCACCGGTGGGGGTGAACGTGGTGGATTACTCGAGGGGTTCGAAGACTAGGATCGCCAATAACACATTATTGAGGGTGTCTAACAAGTGTATTTGTTTCGGCATCTTTGCATACATGGACATTGGCCAACAGTTTTAGCTAGTGCGTATGCGTGCTGAAACCACAACTGCAGTTGGATGATAAAATTATACATCCAAGAAATGCGAGTTCTAGATGCCACAGATATTGTATTCCATACATTTTTGGTTAACGTAGGTAATTAAAATATTTAACGATACATTAATTTTTTTTTTTTTTTTTTTAAAGGATAAAATAAAGACAACTAATGGTGGAATTAGTTGACAATTAATGATAAAATTAGTTGACTTTTTTATACTCAATAAATTTTAATAAATCATATGATGCTACAACACTTTGTGAATTGCTCTCGTGATGCTTTTCTTGTGATAAGTAGAGTTTTTCTTTAAAAAAAAAGATAAATAAAGACAACTAATGATGTAATTAGTTGACAATTAATGATAGAATTAGTTAAATTATTTACCTCAATAAATTTTAACAAATCATGTGATGTCACATCACTTGTGAATTGCTCTTGTGATGTTTTTCTTGTGACAAGTATGCTAGTTGTGATTGAAATTCAGTGAGGATTGCATTCAATTTGCACAATAAACATTCAATTGATTTCAATCTGAAAAATTAAAATACAGACAACTTCTCAAAATACAATTTCTCTCTTCTCACTGGTTATTTACCCTCTCTACACTACATATTACATTACACACACACACACACACACACATCTATTTATAGCAAAGGATGGACGATAGGTGAAGATTATAATCTACAATGGTGGGCTGAAGTTGGTGAAGGGTTGGTGGCCGCTGATCCCTAATGTCAATAGAAGCAGCTGATTGGTGTGGCTGCCGACGACTCTAGTCAAGTTTAATTTTCAACATCCCCCCTTAAACTTGACTCTCCTAGTTTTGTCATTCCAAGCATCGTCTTCAGTTTTGCAAAAATATCATGTTTGAGTGGTTTCGTGAAAATGTCAGCAATCTGATCATACGTTCTGCAAGATATCAACTCAACTTTTTTCTTCTTGACATGCTCCCTGATAAAATGATGCCGGGTATCAATATGCTTGCTTCTTTCATGAAATACTGGATTCTTCGCAAGTGCAATCGCTGATCGATTGTCGATGTAGACTTATGTGGGGTCATTTTGAAGAAATCTCAGATACTTCAGTACATTCCTGATCCATATACCATGACAAACAGCTGAGTTGGCAGCAACATGCTTACCTACACATGATGACAACATTACAATGGGTTACTTCTTTGATGATCATGTAAACGTTGTATCTCCCATAAATAATGTGAATACAGTCGTACTTTTTCTTTCATCGAAATCTCTTCCCCAATCGCTATCTGAATAGCCAATAAGTTTGCAATCACCTCTTGATGAATAAAACATACCATCAGTGATGGTACCCTTGACATAGCAGAGTATCCTCTTCGCTGTATTCAGATGGGACTGGTTAAGAGTCTCCATGTACCTGTTGACAAATCCAACTTTATAGAGTATGTTTGGTCTAGTGTACGTCAAATACTTCAAGCTTCAAACTAGACTCTAGAAATATGTGGGGTCACCATTTCCCAACTCATTTTTTCTCAACTCCAATCCCGTTTCAATCGGAGTTGTCATAGGGTTGCATTTGTCCATTCCAAACTTCTTCAGTACTTCTTTTGCATAGTGGCTCTGGGAGATGAAGATTCCTTTCTCGCTTTGCACGACTTCTATGCCAAGGAAATGAGCCATCTGGCCAATACTTGTCATTTCGAACTCTTTGACCATGCTCCTTTTGAAAGTGGCAAACATCTCTAGATTGTCACTACAAAAAAATGGGTTTTTAGTGACGAAAGTATTAGTGACGAATTCAAATTCGTCACTAAATGTTAGTAATAGTGACAGTTCTTAAGAACCATCACTAAAATTATAAGCATTAGTGACGGTTTATGAAACTGTCACTAATAGTATACTATTAGTGATGAATCAAATTAGTCACTAATATTTTCGTCACTAAAAAAAGCGCGGTAACCAATTTCCGCCTGAAAATTTATCCGGGAAAATATTAGCGACGATTTTATCGTATTAGTGACGATTTTAAAACCGTCACTACTATTTTTTATATTTAAAAAATATTAAAAAAGAAAAGGTTTAGAGTATTAGGGACGATTATCCCTAATCGTCACTAATAATTGGTATTAGTGATGGTTTTAAATCGTTACTACTAGTTTTTGTACTAAAAAATATTTAAAAAATAAATGTGTTTTAGGGTATTAGTGACGGTTTGGGAATAATATTAGTGATGATTTTAGCACTGTCACTACTAGTTTTTTATTTAAAAAATGTTAAAAAAGAAATCGTATGGGAATTAGTCACGGTTTGGAACGACCGTCACTAATAATGTCGTATTAGTGACGGTTACGAATCATCACTAGTAGTGTTTTTATTTAAAAAAGATTAAAAAAGAAATCGTTAAGTGTATTATTGACGGTTTGAACAACTGTCACTAATACCCCAGACCTTGTCAGCCCAGTGAGCCTACTACCCAAGTGCGCACACGGCCCATACGCCCTGCTCAACCCTCCCACTCCCAGGCGAACCCTAAATCCCTAATCCCTAATGCCCTAATCCCTATTTGATTCTTCATTTGTAGTGTCTGTTCAGAGAGCGAGGACGAGAGGAGAAAGTGAGAGACCCTTCAGTTCTGGCCTTCTTCTTCGACCCATCAAAGCCCTCTAGCCTTCTTCTGACCTTCGTGAGTTCATCGTCAACCCTTCGAACCAGCAGGAGCTTCGTGAGTTAGTCTTCAACATTGCGAACCAGTAGGAGCCCTTCGCGAGTTTGTCAGAAGCTTCGTGAGTTCGTCATGGAGATTTCGAACCAAAAGGAGCTCGTCGCAAGCTCGTCTTTGAGCCTTCGTGAGTTCATCTTCATGGAAGTTCAAATTTGTAAGTATTCTTCTTCTTCTTCTTCTTCTTCTTCTTCTTCTTCTTCTTCTTCTATAGATCTTAACTCATTTTGCAAATGTCATTAGAAACTAAAGTACCTTCTCTCGTTTTTGTGTAAAAGATTAAGAAAACTTTGAACAAATATTCAAATTTTCGACTAAATCAATTACTTGGTCAGATGAGGCTCTAGCATTGGCACAGAAACTCTCCAAAGTAGAAAATATATTTCAGGGATTTACAACTGTTAGAATACCACTTTACCTTAAATCTTAAGTTATTAGGTTGTGGACCAAAAATGTATATTAAGGTTTAACATTCCCCTACACGTGCAGCCCAACAGCACGAGGAGAGATAAACACGCGATAGATAACACCTATTACAGTGAATACAATAATTTTTTAAACACCACATGATAAACTGAGGCAACGAGACTAGGACCTATTTGTAACCACCTCTAATACCATGTTAGAATACCACTTTAAAAGCTTAAGTTATTAGGTTGCAGGCCAACAATGTATCTCAAGCTTTAATAATAATAAACTACGAACAACTCATTTTGAGGTAAAATGAGTCGCAAAAAATTATCTACTTAAGGTTGTACTGTTATGCTCACAAAGATTTTGAATCATGATGTCAAATTTGTCATTTTGATGTAAAACAGCGGCAAAAAGAAACACCAAAAGAAATTAGTAATGAATGAGAGAAATAGAATTGACAACAACTTCTGTAATCTAGCATAAGCAAAATCTCTCATGAACGTGAAGATTGAAGAATATAACCCCACGGAAAATATAGACACACGAACATGTATGTCATAATTCATATATCAAATGGAAAATTTTCAATTGTTCCAAATTTGGGAAGCCATCATCCACCAATATTCTTATCTCAGAGGATAACGTATACCAAAAGAGAGATTAGGAAACAATCTAGTGAAAAGTGTACCACCAGATATTTGTTTCAACAAAACTATGATTTCAAGCAGATAACTAGAAAAATCAGCTAATAGTGCATCAATTTTGCACTCAGAAAACTTATCTCAGCAAAAAGTATTAATAACAAACTAGAACACAAGCCATGACAAACAGAAAAGAACAATACAATTTAGTTATACCAACCGAAGAACATAATCTTCAGGCTCCACAAACTCTTTCTTCTTGTCTTCCTCGTCAACACCTTCCTCCTCACTATCGCTGCAAATTAAAACCTCACCACCATTTTGATCATAATAAAATCTTCTTCGGCCCACTACAGATTGATCTTCAGTCATTCTTTGATTCCTGGACCATTTTTATAAAAAAAATAAATTATTAACATTTTCCATAAGCTCAAACTCTATCTACAACAACCCAGAAATGGAAAAGAAAAACATAATTCATTGAAATATTATTGCAATCAATCAAAGAACACTTCTAAAGGAACAAAACCACAACCATTAGCTAAAAAATATGGAGACTAAAAATCCACAGCCCACAAGGTTGGAGAGGATAATGAGAGAATTTCTTTGGTCAATGCTCGGTGAGAGGATGGATCATCTTGTGAATTGGAAGCTAATTCGTACATCTAGTAATTAGCATGTTGGTTTAATATTCACAAAAGAGCTCATTCCATAAAAAGCAAACCATAGAGCAACAAAGAAAAAGATGAGCACGAGCAAGCTATCTTTATTTTCAAAGAATGTTAGGTGTGCAAAATTACACAAGTAATTAGCATGTTACCCATGATCATCTTGTGAGTTGGGAGTTTATTCTGAGTGTTAGGTATGCCCAACCTACAATTCTTTGGAGGTTGTTTTTCTTATTGATTCTAGAGGCTTTGGAAGCTTAATGGTGTAAGAATGTGACGATTTTGTGGTGGTGTGCAGTTCTTGCTGTTTTATAGGTACTTTCTCTCACAAGAAATGCTCATATTTTTGGAGATAGCACTTCATGATTTGATTTGGGCCAGGAATTTCTTCTTCCCTTCGCTATAGGTTTTCTCGTCAAGTTGTTTTGGCAATGTGGTTTTTTTCTGATATTTTGTATGGACTTGTTATCTTGATTTTTATTTCATCTCATAGTTGTTTCCTTTTAGCTTTTCCTCCTTTGTTTTAGAAGATTTCTCATCCACTTTGTATATTATTCTCCCTTAATAATGCTTTCCTTCCCAAAAAAAAAAAAAAAAAAGAACCCCTGATTAACAGTCCACCACCATCAGTATTTTAAAAGGCACAGACGTAAGGTAAGGTAAGGCAAGGCGTAAGCCTCAGAGTGTTGGCACAAAAGCCTTTTGAGCTCAAAGCTTCTTCTTTCGCAATGTAACTTCCAGGACTTCTTTGTAGTTGGTCTGTTCCATGCCTCATTTCATAAGGAACCTCAAAGTGGCTCTATTTCATTATATTCCATTCATATCTTAATTTCATTCATTTAATTTCCCTTCAGTGCCATTGACATAAGATATGTCGCTTCTAGTCTATCTATTTCTATTTCTGTATATGGAAAGTTTAAAAATCATCATATAATAATCCAAAAATTGAAATAGAAAAGAAAAAGGGAGGTTTTTGATCATTTTTAAATCTTTTCTACTAGGTAATCAAGTATCCTTATGCATGAAGATAATCAGTCCTGTGTTGTGGTCAAACTCTACTATGGATTTTTGACCACTTTCTCCATTATTTAGGGCCCTCCAAATAGGGAATAATTACAAATCCCTCATCAAACCATTACTATTGTCCGTAAAACTAAATACTAACAATTATAATTACCGTTATCATGCAATGTCATAACTCATAAATTTCACTAATATAAAAACAGCAATGAATATAAACTAGCAAGTCAGGTCCAGAAAATCCTGCAAGTATAAAAGGTTAATATGCATAAAATGCTCGCAGGCTGTTTGCTCCTGTACAATATAGGTAGCAAAAGGAACTCCATAACTCCACATTCAAACACATGCTAGGTTTATAACCATACTAAAGCACAATTACAAGTTTTTAATTAAGATGATAGATCTATTTTCAGACAAGAGTAAGAAAGAAATCTAATGTCTCAGTTTAACCTGTCCAAGAATATCCACGTTGTATAAGGAGGCAGCCTTTTCACTTCAGTAAGCTTGATGGGGCGAACTGCATTCTTAACTGCAATGCTAGATCCTAAAAGAATGGCTGAAGCAGCATGGCCATCTTCCTGGGAGCTACTGCTATCCTTATCCCCATAACTCACATCAATGCCATTTTACATATCAAGAGCATATTTTTGTCTCTTAGACAATAGAATAACACTTTTATCAGCTTCGGTAACCATACCATTTCTTCTTTCTATTGATAACTTGTAAAGATAGTTTGTGACCCCAGCTAACTTTTGCCTATTCTCTTCCATTTTTATCTGGAAAGGAAATGCAACCTAATTAATATATAATGGCTGCATTCAAAGGTACACAAGCCAAACAAACAAAAATAACAAACATAGTGTAGTAATGCACCTTTATGGAAATACACTGGTCAGCAGCAACCTGTTTTTTAAAAGAGTCAATTACCGATAAAATTTCCCTAGAAGTTGGGCTTGTTTCTTGCAGTCTCGCCATCTGTACAAGAATGAGCAGGAGGCCACTCCACTTGAGATCTTAATTTACTCAAAACCAAAAAATCATAGTATGCCAAGAAACAGGTCTAATTGACCTATTCAATTTTTGGAGTGAGTGAAGATGCTAGAAATCAACTTTAATAATAATCAATATGTCTGAGTGGACGTGAAAAGACTTGTAGCTTAGCATGTCGCAAAAATCAAAAGATTTTTTATGTGTCTTTAGGAGCCAATGCGAGATTTTATAGGGCATGCTAGAGTATTGTTATGTCAAACCCTAGGAGCTCTCATATTTTGACATATGTCCATATACAATACTTGAGCTTATGGATGAATAAATTGTATTTTACTAGTGAAACCCAAAGCCCATTTTCTTAATGAAGATCACGTGCAAAGGTTACACAAAGCCACAAAGCATTATAAAAATATGTTGATTTTTTTTCCTCTCATTTTTGCATACTGAACTTATAAATTTGGCACACATTTTTTTGGAAAGATTTTTGCTTAACTTTCAATTTGCCTATACTATAAATTTGGCTGAGCGGACTATTAGTCATCCCTTAAATCTGAGAATACTTTCAATTTGCCTATACTATTTATGATGCTTCTGTCTTTCTACTTGACAATTATTTAAAATCTTTCCTTGTTCTAATAGTGATCTGGGCGTATCTGGTATCAGTGCCAGTTTTATTCATTGCTCTTTCAAAGGTTTGTACTTGAGATTAAATGATACTGACCATTAGGCATAATTTGTAATTACAAATGAATTTAATTTGGAATTACAGTTTGTTCAGATATGCACTTGCCTTCAGTTAAAGAACTAATTCACTTAAAAGTTTAAACTCATTAGGCATGTGTTTCGATTGATTATGTCTTCTCAAGGTTGCTAAAGGGTTGTCAGTCAAGCCAGGCTCGGCCAGTTATTCTGACGTAATAGCACGTCCCTCCAGCGGACTATTAATCATCCCTTAAATCTGAGAATACTTTCAATTTGCCTATACTATTTATGATGCTTCTGTCATTTTACTTGACAATTGTTTAAAATCTTTCCTTGTTCTAAAAGTGATCTGGGCGTATCTGGTATCAGAGCCAGTTTTATTCATTGCTCTTTGAAAGGTTTGTAATTGAGATTACATTATACTGACCATTACGCATAATTTGTAATTACAAATGAACTTAATTTGGAATTACAATTTGTTCAGATATGCACTTGCCTTTAGTTAAAGAACTAATTCACTTAAAAGTTTAAACTCATTTGGCATGCGTTTTGATTGATTATGTGTTCTCAAGGTTGCTAAAGGGTTGTCAGTCAAGCCTGGCTCGGTCAGTTATTCTGATGTAATAGCACGTCCCTCCAGCGGACTATTAGTCATCCCTTAAATCTGAGAATACTTTCAATTTGCCTATACTATTTATGATGCTTCTGTCCTTTTACTTGACAATTGTTTAAAATCTTTCCTTGTTCTAAGAGTGATCTGGGCATATCTGGTATCAGAGCCAGTTTTATTCATTGCTCTTTTAAAGGTTTTATTCCCTGCAACTAGTTATAAAAAAAGCTGAAAAATATAAGAGAAAAGTGAGAGAGAATGCCTGTGCGTGAAAGTTTTATGTACCACTTTGCTTTATTTGAGAGAGAGAGAGATGCAATTTGGGTGGTAACATGTAAGATATGGGTATTTATTTGAGTATTTTATTGAAAGTACTTGTGGGTGGGAATATATGTCTATGAAAATATAATTATTTAATTAATATCGTTTTGTTTATATTTTTGTTAATACTTTAATACCGTTTGTGTAATGATTATTATAATATGATAAATATTTTATCTTGTTTGGTGTAACGCATTTTTATGCAACTGAGTGATTCATGGTTGGAGGTAGTCTTGTTAGCGCATGATTAATTTCTTTTCAGTATCACTCTCATAGTCCCATCAATCGTGATTGTTACCTATTGAAGCATTTATCTTCAACAGCCACATCTTTACACCTTAATGCCATAAGGCTTATGCCTTGCCCACTTATCACGGGCTCCTTATGCAAAATTAATTATTATCATTTCATGTGTGCATCGAAGCTTAGACCCATTCAATAATGGTTACTATACATTTATGCCTCATCGTACATGTGGGACAAATCAATTGTTAAAATTCAATTGAGTATTAGTCATATTATGTAGACTAATAATCAATTGAACATGTCGATTATTTGTTTCATTTACGACTAGTCATGTTTGTATTTCAACCATTATTGAATTGTCCAATGTGGACAGTTTAGGAAGTTGTATTGACATTCTTGTCATCGTTCACGCTTTCGTCATTATCATTATATATTTCGATCGCGTCTCTACTTGTGTTCTCTGGGTGCATAGTGGGGTGTGGTGACAATTTGTTAGTGATGGAAAACTAGCAGATGATGTGCACTTCCCCCATCTCATGTACTTGGAGAGCCATGGGGAGATGCTGCTGAAATTTATAATGACTACGACAAAGGAATTTGAGCGATTGATCGCAATGTAATTGCAACATTCCTGAATGGGATAGGATCCGTACCCTTTTGTATAAGGAGCCCATTGATTATAGGATTCACAATGCATGCGTCATAAACATTCTGACAATGTAATCAACACCATTTACTTGAACATGTTATAGGGAATTAATTAACATTGATAAGAGTTGGATGAATGCTCAGGATAGGTTTTTTCCAGAATACGTGAAAGGGGTAAATGATTTCATAGAGTTCGCGCATCCTCGTGCTGACGGTGCTAGTAGAATAAGGTGTCCTTGCAAGAAATCCCAAAACATAACATTCAAACACATTGATCTAGTCCATTCACATTTATTAGACTTCAGAATGGAGAAAAGGTACACAAGATGGGTGTTCCACGGTGAAGCTTATGCGGTTCAGAGCAATGATGATGACGATGAAGATGAGGGGGCAAATATAGTAGGTAGTGATACACGTTCGGAAGGGTTAATCGAAATGTTAGGTGACTTACCAAGGGGGATTGCAGTGGACACAGAAGACGTTAATGTGTCGCGTACTGGTGATGAATCTACTTCAGTAGGTACCATACCTTGCAATCATAGTACGTTAAATCAATTTGGTAAACCATTTGCTAATCTCGTGAGGGATGCACGGGTGCCCCTATATCCAAACTGTAGACAGTTTTCAAAATTAGAGTTCTTGATAAAGTTGCTTCATGCAAAGACAATGCATAGGTTATCTCAGAGCGCATTCAACATGCATTTAAGCCTTATTAAGGCGGCACTTCCTGATGATGAAACACTTCCAAAGTCCTTTTATGAGGCGAAGACATACATGCGTGAATTGGGTCTCGGTTACACTACAATACATGTATGTAGGTATGATTGTGCACTCTTTTATGGTGAACATGAAAACGCAAATGAGTGTCCAGAATGTGGTGAACCGAGGTATACAACTAATCAGAAGAAGGGTAAAAAGATCCCCCAAAAATTTTTGCGATATTGTCCATTAATCCCGCGGCTGCAACGATTGTATATGTGCAAAAAGACTGCTACATATATGAGATGACATAAAGAGAAACGTCTTCAAGATGGAAACACCCTTAGCCATCTAGCGGACTCCGAAGCTTGGGACAAGTTTGATAAAATGCATCCGTGGTTTGCTAGTGATCCTCACAACATCAGACTTGGCCTTGCTTCATATGGGTTCAATCTTTTTGGTAACATGAACAACCCGTACAGCATGTGGCCAGTTATGATGATGCCATACAATATGCTGCCATGGCGATGCATGAAAGAACCCTTCATTTATATGTCTCTGCTTATTCCTAGACCGAGGGCACCTGGTAATGATATTGACGTTTACTTGAGGCCATTAATTGATGAGTTGAAAGAACTATGGGAAAAAGGAGTGGAGACATTTGATGTGCAAACCGAGACAACATTTCGGATGCATGCTGTACTTTTGTGGACAATTAATGAATTCCCCGCCTACGGTAATCTGTCGGGCTGGAGCACAAAAGGTTACTTAGCATTCCCAGTGTGTAATAAGGATGCTTGGTCCTTATCCTTAAAGCATGGACACAAGTTATGTTTTATGTGTCATCGTCGTTTTTTACGGCCTAGACATCCTTAGAGGACTCGTGGTGTCAGAAGCTTTAATGGAAAGCCTGAACAGAGGTTGCAACCAAACCGACTAAGTGGGGAAGAGATATTAAACCAGCTCAGGTTGATCAGAGATATGAAATTTGGGAAATCACCTAGCAGTAGAAAAAGGAAACGTGCCGAGTGGGAGTTAAATTGGATAAAGAGAAGCATCTTCTTCGAGCTGTCATACTGGAAAGATCTTCCACTACGCCACAACCTGGATGTCATGCACATCAAGAAGAACATTTGTGAGAATGTCATTTGTACATTGTTGGATATAAATGGGAAGACAAAGGACAACGCAAATGCTCGTCGGGATATGGAAGATATGGGAATATGGCCCGAGTTGCATTTGATTCGTTATGGGGACAAACTTCTTATGCCATCTGCCTGTTACACATTTTCGAAAGATGAGAAGAATAATTTCTTCGAATGGTTGAAATCAGTAAAGTTCCCTGATGGATATGCATTGAACATATCTCGATGCATAAGCACGAGGGAAGGGAAGATGTTAGGAATGAAAAGTCATGACTGTCATATCCTTTTGCAATGAGTTCTACCCATTTTCCTTCGTGGACACTTGACCGAAGATGTTCGTTTGGTGCTGATTGAAATGAGGATCTTCTTTCAACAGTTGTGCTCCAAGAAATTGAGTGTAAACGTACTTGAACAGTTAGCGGAGGACATTGTGATCATACTATGCAAGCTAGAGAAAATATTTCCGCCAGCATTCTTCGATGTGATGGTCCACCTAGCCATCTATTTACCAATGAAGGCCATAATTGGAGAACCGGTCCAATATCGTTGGATGTATCTTATTGAGAGGTACATTATAAAGTCCTGCAACGTTCTCATGATTTCCTTGTTTTTTTTTTTTTGTGTGTGTACAACTCACTAATGCTTTGTAACTGTACATGTTTTTATCCACTTTGAAGGGGTATGTGCGCAATAAGGCACGACCGGAAGGTTCAATCATTGAGGCATACATTGACAGTGAATATCTTACATTTTGCTCAATGTATCTACATGATATTGAAACAAGGTTCACTCGTGAGGAGCGAAATGCAGACGTTCATGCTATTAATGCCGAAGATGAAGAACCGAGGAGCTCTATATTTCGAGGAAATGTTCAGCCGTTTGGTGCACGGGTTTACGATTTCATTGATATAAACAACCTACGAAAGGCACATTTTTAGGTCCTCAATAATTGTGATGAAATTATTCCATATATCGAGTATGTAATTCAAAACTCCTGACTTCGAATTGTATTTACATATGCATATATACTTAGTTAACATTAACATGTACTATTGTTGCATATAGCGAACATAAAGCTGAGCTTTTCGCTCAAAATGAAAGGAATGGTGACGAAAGACATAAGAAGGAATTTTTCAATTGGTTTGGGTGCCGTGTAAGTAACAACTACTGCCTGAGTTCGCTACGATGTACATTTTCAATATTGACGGTTTACTCATCTAAAGTCCTTTGTAATTAATAGATGAAAATCATGTATTATAATAAAGAAGCAACAGCAAGTAAAGATTTGTACTTATTGGCATGTGGCCTCGATCAATGAGTTAACCGCTACAGCGGTTGCATTGTCAACGGCTTACGCTTTCATACCAAGTCCCTTGAACTGCATAGAAGAACCCAAAATTGTGTCGTTGCGGTGCTAGACAAAGAAGGAGATGAGGAAATTGACTACTTTGGTGTGTTGGATGACATTATAGAGCTTCACTATGGAGCTAACAGACTTGTCCACATCTTCAAGCGTACCTGGTGGGACATTAGCAATAAAAAGAGTGGGATAAATACGGATGCCTACTTTACTAGTGTCAATTTCAGTAAAACATGGTATCAAAACGACCCTTTTGTGCTTGCGACGCAGGCAGAACAAGTGTTATACCTTAAGGACACAAAATTAAAGGGCGAATGGCATGTGGCCCAAAAAATTCCTCCTCGAAGTTTGGAACTCACGTCCCTATACATTTCAGCGTACGGTAATAAGCCGCCACATAGCTGTTTTTCACAAATACCTGGAACATTTACATACATACACACGTACCACACTTTTTTGGTTTACGAAAAATCATATCGTTTACAATTTCAAGTATACAGTTTATGCAAATATGGATTACGGTCACCTCAATAATACAGTTTAAACAACATAAACGGTTTTCCAATCAAATAAGAGATGATACCCGAAATCCCCAATTTTCCCGAAAACTATTACCCGAGAATCCCGTGTTTTTACTCGATAGATTTCCCCAAATAAGTAGTCAAAACATACATACGATCGTAGCCTACAGGCTTACCGATCCTGATTTCGAAAATGAACTAATATAAACAGAATCCCCTTACCTCAACCCGAAACTGAACCACGAACTCTACGGCCCTCAAAACTACGAATCGAGACTTCAAAATCTACAAACCACAATACTAAACATGCTTATAATTGATACTACTATCCATATACAGAATCAAAAATGAAAACCGAGCCTTACCTCGATTTTTGGCCCGAAACCCGAAAATCCCGAATCAAGATTTCGATCCACAGAAGTTGTAGAGAATCCTTCCACGATCCTCGTGGTAACTCTGGATTTCCGATCCTACCAACGACCGGCAAGGAAATCTAGAGAGAAGAGAGAGAGAGAGAGAGTAGAGAGACTTAATGAAGAAGAAAACAATTTTTCCTTTTTTAAGCCTTTGACCCGCCCAGTTTTCGTCGAAGAAAAGTACCGTCGTCGACGAAAAGTCAAGGATTTCATCGCGGATGTCGGTAGCCTCATCGACGAAGTCTGATATTTAAACTTTTCCAAACCTCTTGGCTTCTCTTCGTCGACGAACCTCTGAATTTCGTCGACGAAAAGTCTACTACCTTCGTTGACGAAATCTGGTTTCGTCGACGAAATCTGCAGGAATCCATTTTCTATTTTCCGGGTTCTTACAATCTCCCATCCTTACAAAAATTTCATCCTCGAAATTTGAAATCTCTTATCACAACACATTCATAGTACACTTACATACTCACTCTAAAGCGATACCAAGCTGTCACGATAGACACATACGTATCCTAGAGGATACCAACTGTCACAATACATACATACTGATACCAAGCGGTCACCATCCATACATACATTCTCTAGAGGACACGGTGGCCATTTATACGCAGCACCATTACAATACATACATACACACTCTAGAGAATACGGTGGCCATGATACCCAGCTGTTACGATACATACATACTCTACGAATACAACAGCCATTTATACGCAGCCTCGTTACAATACATACATACATTCCCTCACTTATGGTGGAGGAAAATACCGTGGTTACATACATACAAAGTCTCGGGAGTTTACAATACAAAAAAACTCACCCAAAGACTAACCATCAATACCATACGATAACAGGGTATTACATACATACATACTCATACTACCCTGCTATCAAAATACTACTCAAATAGCTGTGGATACTTCTGGCGTATCTCCATTTCTAGTTCCCAAGAAGCCTCCTCTACCTCGTGGTTTTGCCACAATATCTTCACTAACGGTATCTCTTTGGTACGGATCTTCTGAACTTTACAGTCCAGAACCTGAATAAGTATCTCCTCATACGCTAAAGTATCCTCAAGCCCCAACTCATCGTAGCTGATAACATGTGAAGGATCCAACACATACCTTCTCAGCATAGATACGTGAAACACATCATGGACCCTCGAAAGTGCTGGAGGTAATGGTACTCTGTAGGCTACCGGACCCACTCGCTCAAGCACCTCGAATGGTCCGATATACCTCGGGCTCAACTTGCCCTTCCTGCCGAATCTCATCACCCCTTTCATTGGAGCGATACACAGAAAAACCTTATCTCCCACTTCGAACTCTAACTCACGACGGCGAACATCCGCGTAACTCTTTTTCCTACTCTGAGTTGATCTAATCCTCTCCTGGATTAAACCCACCTTCTCAGATGCCTGCTGCACAAGTTTAGGTCCTAAAACCTGACGCTCACCGACCTTATCCCAATACAAAGGAGATCGACACCTTCGACCATACAAAGCCTCGAACGGTGCCATCCCTATACTAGCCTGGAAGCTATTGTTATAGGCAAACTCCACTAGTGGCAGAAACTGAATCCAACTACCACCGAAGTCCAATACACAAGCCCGTAACATATCCTCCAAGATCTGTATCGTCCTCTCCGATTGTCCATCAGTCTAGGGGTGGAACGCTGTACTGAAAGTAAGCTTCATCCCCAATGCTTCCTGCAAGCTCTTCCAAAATCGAGAAGTAAACCTCGGTTCCCGATCTGAAACAATGGACATCAGAACTCCGTGCATTCTCACAATCTCATGCACGTACATATCAGCTAGTCTACCCAAAGGGTAGCTAACCTTCATCGGTATAAATTGAGCAAATTTTGTCAATCTATCCACAATTACCCAAATAGCATTCTTCCTGTGAAGTGCTGTCGGTAATCGGGTAACAAAATCCATGGAAATATGCTCCAATTTCCACACTGGAATAGGCAAAGGCTGCAACGGCCCTACCGGCCTCTGATGTTCAGCTTTCACCTACTGACACATCAAACACTGCTCCACAAATCGGGCAATATCCCTCTTCATACCACTCCTCCAGAAAGACTCGCGCAAATCCCGATACATCTTCGTACTACCCGGATGTACCGTATACAAAGAACGATGCGCTTCCTCCAGAATCATCTTTCTGATCTCCTCATCGTTTGGAACACACAGCCTGGTCCCAAACTTCAACACACCTCTGTCAAAGATGTTAAAATCTGCAGCCGAACCCTGCTGCACTTTCTCCACAATCCTAGCTAACTCCGCATCATTAGCCTACGCGGCTTTAATACGCTCAAACAAGGTTGGCTGAATCACCAAGCTAGCAATGAAATCCTGATGATCACCAAACACCATTTCCACGCCAAGACTTTCCAGATCTCGCCTGACATGATGCTGAGCTACAACTGTAGATACTACTGCATGTTCTGACTTACGACTCAACGCATCTACTACCACGTTAGCCTTTCCTGGGTGATAGCAAATCGTACAATCGTAGTCCTTAATCAATTCTAGCCACCGCCTCTACCTCATATTTAGCTCCTTCTAGGTGAAAAAGTACCTGAGACTTTTGTGGTCCGTGAAAATCTCACACTGTACCCCGTACAGATAATGTCGCCAGATCTTCAGTGCATATACCACGGCAGCTAACTCCAAATCATGCGTAGGGTAATTCTTCTCATATTCTTTCAATTGTTGAGAAGCATACGCCACTACCTTACCCTGCTGCATAAGCACACATCCCAAACTCTTGAGAGACGCGTCGCTATAAATCACATATCCACCATCCCCTGAGGGAATAGTCAACACTGGAGCAGTAACCAGCCGGTGCTTCAACTCCTGAAAGCACTGCTCGCAATCACTAGTCCACTCAAACTGAACTCCCTTCCTAGTTAATCATGTCAGAGGTCCAGACAGTTTAGAGAAACTCTCTAACCGACAATAATAACCCGCTAGTCCCAGAAAACTCCGAACCTCCTGCACACTCTTCGGTCTAACCCAGTCAACCACAGCTTCGATTTTTCTAGGATCAACAGGGATACCGCCTTCAGTCACCACATGGCCTAAGAACGCGACCCGATTCAACCAGAAGTCACACTTTGTCATCTTAGCGTACAATTTCTTTTCTCGCAACCTCTGTAGCACTAACCTCAAATGACCCACATGCTCTTCCATACTCCTCGAGTATACCAGAATGTCATCAATAAACACCACCATGAACCGATCCAAGTACTCATGGAAAACCCTATTCATAAGACCCATGAACACCGCCGGCGCATTCGTCAACTCAAAAGGGATGACCAAAAACTCGTAGTGGCCATATCTGGTTCGGAAAGCAGTTTTCATTACATCCTCTACTCTGACCCTTACCTGATGATATCTTGACCGCAAGTCGATCTTTGAAAAGACCTGCGTCCCCTGCAACTGGTCAAAGAGATCATCTATACAAGGCAAAGGGTAACGGTTCTTCACCGTCACTTTGTTGATCTCGCGGTAATCAATGCACATACGCATCGACCCGTCCTTCTTCTTCACAAATAATACTGGAGCTCCCCAAGGCGAAACACTAGGTCGAATGAATCCTTTGTCTAGTAATTCCTGCAACTGCTCCTTTAACTCTTGAACTTCTGCTAGAGCCATCCAATACGGAGCTTTAGAGATCAGTGCCTTACCAAGCAGCAACTCAATCGCAAACTCCATCTCACGATCTGGAGGTAAATCGGGTAAATCATCTGGAAACACATCCGCAAACTCGCTGACCACTCGAATATCCTTGAGTCTCAACTCATCTTGCGGCGGTTCCTGTACACAAGCTAAGTACCCCTGACATTCGTCCAAGAGTAACCTCCTCGCTTGTAGTGCCGATAAGATCTGTGGCGTCGAACGCACACACGATCCCACAAACTCATACTCCTGCTTCCCAAGAGGTCTGAACACTACTACCTTCTTTCGATAATCTATCACTGCATAACTGGAGAATAACCAATCCATTCCCAGTATAACATCAAAACCCAAGATGTCATACACCACAAGGTTTGCTGGTAACAGTCTCTCCTGAATCACAACTGGGCAGTTTTCTAACACCTTACTACAAACCGATACACTCCCCGTTGGCGTAATCACGGACAACATCTCATTCATACATAGGTTTCTGCCTCATATAATTTCACAAAAGTAGCAGATATGAACGAATGGGTTGCCCCCGAATCAATTAAAACAACAGCTTTATTCGAAAGCAATAACATGGTACTTGTCACCACATTCCCAGTGTGTTCCGTATCTGTTGGAGTAAGTGAATATACTCTCGCCGAAGCCGTTGCCGGAGCCGTGGTTGCCTGATAATTTCCTTGAGGCACCTGATTACTCCTACGGTTCTGGCTTTATGCAGGCATAATCCTTCTCTGTTCCGGACAATACTTCGCCATGTGGCCCGACTGGCCATAGTTGAAGCAAACACCCCTAAATAGTTGACACTCGCCTTCGTGCCATTTATGGCACTACGTGCATGGTGCGAAGGATGGATCCCTCTGAGAACTCAGCCACTCGGTGTTCTGCCGATACCCGAAATTATAGCTCTTCTTCTTCTTCCACGGTCCCTGCCGAGAACCACTTTGAGAACCAGTAGATACTGGCCTCTTCCCCTGTACCTGTACAACCTCATCTCCTCGAAGGTCGGTCTCAACTATGGTGGCTTTATCCACCAGAACAGAAAACTCACGGATCTGCAGCATCCCCACAAGACGGCGGATGTCTTTCCTCAGACCCTTCTCGAACCTCTGAGCCTTCTCGTGCTCATTTGGAACTAAGTATGGTGCAAATTGAGATAACTCGATGTATCTGGAAGCATATCTCTACACCGACAAAGTCCCCTGCGTCAGGCCTGAAAACTCATCAGCCTTCTCCTCCTGAGTGGAGACCGAAAAGTATCTCTCGAAGAATACCTCCTTGAAGTGGCCCCACGTCATATCAGATGAACCAACTCTCTGCTTCTCAAGCATACTCATCGCTGTCCACCATCGTCCTGCCTCCCCAGCCAGGTGGGTAGCGTACAAGACCTTCTGCTTCTTAATGCAATGGAGGACTCCCAAAATCCTCTTGGTCTTCTCAATCCAATCTTCCGCCACAATCGGATCCGGTCCTCCCATAAATGTCGGAGGGTGCATGTGTGTGAACCTCTCGATGGTACACCCAGCATCAGTAGGAGAGCTCTTGTGTCTCCTAACACTCCGCCCAATTTCCCGAATCACCTGTCTTGTCATACTATGAGACACAGAGGGAGACTCATCACTTGCTGTCTCCTCGGAGCCACTTTCCAAGTTATTATCCTTGGGCTCCATGCTAAAAACATAATAGGATTCGGTTAGAATCCCTACAACACATACAGTTAACACAATGATCTACACTAATCATGTTAACTACTTCGTGCCAGGTCCAGGTCTATCCTATCACACCGACACGAAAGTCATCAATGATCTGCCCTACTTTTACTGGAATCGTCATCCCAGGAAAAACACAGAATACCATCGACAGTTACCGGTCTAGCAACTGAACAACCCACAACCAACTCTACCCATATCCACATCCTATACTCTAGTATGTACACATCAATACTCCAAACCAAGTCTACAAGACCTAATAACCTAGTTAGCTCTGATACCAAGTTGTCACGCCCCGAACCCTAAAATGGGACCCAGGGGTGAATTAACTTACCTAACCTGTCTCTGTATCAATATAAACCATCCATGATACCATATACAAGAGGGTCCGACCCCGTGGGGTAACGGATGCCCTATATACATACATACAAAACATGTCCATACTCATCAATATACGCAGCGGAATACGGTCTTTCTTTACATCAAACTGTACCATACCAGAGTCTATACCATACAAGGTTAAACATACCTACAAATACTATACATATCACGGGTGTCTACAAAATCCATCAAGACAACCCAGTACAAAATTCGTACCTATCAGGTACTAACAATAGCTAAACACACCCCCCGCTTTCGGATGTTAGGACGCTAGTTTCGGCTACCCGAAGGACCTGAAAAACATTTGTATATATTTGGGGTGAGACACCTCTCAATAAGGGAGAAAACAGGTTATATCAGCGTGTGGCATACCAGTGTCATTTTCATACTTCATAACACATACATACGATACAATTTGAAACACATACGTACAGTTTCAAAACAAGTTCCATACATTCCCATACAATTCCATACAGTTCCAGTATTTCCACAAAATCCATTCCAGTTCATACGATACTCAAATACATACATACATACATATGGTCATTGTCGTCACACTACTTACAACTACACAAGTCACCTAGTCTCACAGTGGTTACGTTCCAACACATTAAACTACGAAGGTTTCCGACTCAGGCCCAATAGTGAATCCATTGCTACATATGCAACTACACAAGGTCACCTGGTCTAACCCCGATTACGTTACCATGTGCAAACTACGCTGCATCAACCTAGGCCCATGTGGTCTGTTGCTACATTCGGTGACCAACTGAATCATACTGGTGATATTTCGCACCCCGGATATAGAGCCGACCACTCTTGCCCATGGTAGTTAGCTGTTACAGGGCACATCGTACGGTAGTTAGCCGTCCCTAGTTATTACGGCGTACGGTAGTTAGTTGCCCCTAGCCGTTTTGGCGTACAGTAGTTAGCCGCCCCTAGCCGTTTCACAAAACCTGGAATCACTTTGGAACTCACGTCCCTATACATTTCAGCGTACGGTAATAAGCCGCCACATAGCTGTTTTTCACAAATACCTGGAACATTTACATACATACACACATACCACACTTATTTGGTTTACAACAAATCATATCGTTTACAATTTCAAGTATACAGTTTATGCAAATATGGATTATGGTCACCTCAATAATACAGTTTAAACAACATAAATGGTTTTCCAATCAACTAAGAGATTATACCCGAAATCTCCAATTTTCTCGAAAACTATTACCTAAAAATCCTGTGTTTTTACCTGATAGATTTCCCTAAATAAGTAGTCAAAACATACATACGATCGTAGCCTACAGGCTTACCAATCCTGATTTCGAAAATGAACTGATATAAACATAATCCCCTTACCTCAACCCGAAACCGAACCACGAACTCTACGGCCCTCAAAACTACGAACCGAGAGTCTGAAATCTACAAACCACAATACTAAACATGCTTATAATTGATACTACTATCCATATACTGAATCAGAAACGAAAATCGAGCCTTACCTCGATTTTCGGCCCGAAACCCGAAAATCCCTAATCAAGATTCCGATCTACAGAAGTTGTAGAGAATCCTTCCATGATCCTCATGGTAACTCCGGATTTCTAATCCTACCAACGACCGACAAGGAAATCTAGAGAGAGAGAGAGAGAGAGAGAGAGAGAGAGAGAGAGAGAGAGTAAAGAGACTTAATGAAGAAGAAAACATTTTTTCCTTTTTTTAGCCTTTGACCCGCCCAGTTTTTGTCAACGAAAAGTACCTACGTCAACGAAAAGTCAAGGATTTCGTCGCGGATGTCGGCAGCCTCATCGACGAAGTCTGATATTTAAACTTTTCCAGACCTCTCGGCTTCTCTTCGTCGACGAAATCTGGCTTCGTCGACGAAATCTGTAGGAATCCATTTTTTATTTTTCGGGTTCTTACAGTTGGTAAGGTTATGCGTATTTGATTTAGAATAATATATTTACTATCATTTCATGTGTATGATTATGTTATTGTTCTTTAACTCTTCTTTCAGCATCGACCTCTATGACGCATACAAGTGCAGGCCGCGGTCCAAGGAAGAACGTTGCGCTAAAGAAGCACCTGGAGAGGACCGAGCGGCGGATCCGTATCGACATTCATCTAGGCTTTACGGCCCTGCTTGATGATTGGTGCACAGCCTGGTCCTGGGAGCTTGAGATTATATGTCGCCAAAATGCTCCAGTCACTTGCTTCACCTGGCCAAAGGTGACGGAGGCACAACACTTGGTTCTATATGAGCACATCTTGGTAAGTAACCCTAAAACATTTCTTTCACTTTTAATATAGTACACTAAAGATTATCTAACATTAAAAAATATATTTCATATGTAGGAAGAGTTTGATATGGACATTTTCACCACAGACCATGTGAAAAAGGTAGTGAACATGCAGTTGTGCTCTCAATTTAAGACCTATTGCAGCAAAATGCGCAATCATTTTAGGGAGATGGGAGATCAGGCAGAAGCGCACCCATACGATAAGATTTCCCTAGGGGATTGGCGGGTGGTGTGTTGCCATTTTCGCGACCCTAACTATCATGTGATGTGTTTCTATTATTTACATTAACTACTTTTTTAGATTTATGTGAATAATAAGAAGTGATTACATCTATTTTGTAGGCTATCTGTGAGAAAAATGCTACGAATCGCAGCAAACTAGATACGACGCATTGTGGTGGCTCGAAATTGTTCGTCAATCATCGAAAGGTAATTGCTACGAAACTATCTAACCATCACTTGACAAGTGTTATTTATATTGACACCGCTGAATTCATAGTAATGAACTTTTATATGATAATGTAGCGTGATCCCGTCATTGGCAACCTGGAGTCGAGGGCGGATCTGTATCGGAGAACACATCAGAGGACATGGGGGGAGTGGTGCCATGGTGCACTGATGAAACATGTAAGTCAAGCAAATTATTTAGTTCATTATGTTATTCAAAACATCAGTTGTATTCTTATTTTTTCATTTTCATCATTTTAATGACTGAAAATAGGCAAGGATGCTTGAGCTGCGGGAAGCACCCATTGCAAAGGGCAGTCAGCCAATGACGGATAAAGAGATCTGCACTTAAGTGCTTGGGCAACGATCAGGTGGCTGGTTGAATGGTCTTGGGAGTGGATACGTTGCCCCAACATCATCATCTTCTTTCAGTGCGGCGTCTCATGCTGATATTGACCGAGAGCGTCGAGCCACCGAGGCTCAAGAGGAGGCAATGGTTATCTGGGTGCAAATGGTGGAAACGGAGAACCAGCAATTGAAAGAAAAAATCTTGAACTAGCAAGCGGAGATGCAAGCCATGAAGGATTGGAAAGTGCAGATGGAACAATTCCTGCGCCAATCCCGTCCAGAAGATGCGGGTGACTCCTCTCATTAGAAGGTATGTAAAAGCTAGTGACAATTAATTGAAATAGAAAATGCATGAGAATTTCAATTAGAATAAATACTTTATCTTTTTTTTTTACTTGCAAAATACATCAATAGATATTTAATAATTATTGGTATAATGTTATGGCTGTTCCAAATTCTTTATTAGTGCTTGAAATAATATGCTCTTTATTTTGAACAGCCTAAGTGTGTTTTGTCGATTATGGAGTTTGGATAAGAAAAGTGCCATTATATAATTGCTCTTTATTTCCCAAGGTTTGGCTTCTTGTCCTACATCAACTCTCCCCTAGTTAGAAAAAATGTGGCCTTGAATTTTTAAGTGTTGGAGGATCAGACTTAAGAAGCACACTTGAATTCTTCAAAAGCCAGCGGTGGAATGATACAGGAAATCAAAATCCTTTGGCAGCATCATATACTTAAATTGAGAGTTGGCAACAATGAACTCATTAGGGATGACAACTCTACAATGGGAATGTTTGAAACCGTGGATGTTTTCAAACACATTCATTTCCTTGCCTGTAGTGTCTTCAAGTTGAGTATCTCTACGAGGATATAGTCATGTTTAGTTGGTAGTGCAGGCTTTAAGGTGATCTTCTTTATAGTAGAAGACATGTGTTCTCATGTCCTTGAATCACACCCAAATCATCCAACCAAGGAGAACCAAGGAGTACATGGTCTATCTTTATAGGTATGATATCACACCAAACATTATCAAAGTAGGCACCCATTTGAATAGGAACTAAACATCTTTCATAAATATTTAAGGTTGTGTCATCAATCCAAGACATCTCATAAGGCTTTGGATGAGGTTATGGATGAAGTTGCATATGAACGACTCCATTTAGCGAAACCATATTCATAGGGCATTGTCCATCAATGATGATTTTGCAAACAATTCCTCCAAGCTTGATAAAGATGTGGAAAAGCTTGAAATTGTGCCCAAGGTATGATAAATGATTTATCATTTCTTTGTCCAATTATTTGTCCCCATGTTTGCTGGATTTATACTCGTATACACTGCAACCGTATATCACCAAAAGTTCTTCCCAAACTTGCCCACAATTTCTCAAACTAATCCTTCAAAAACAATAGACTTGACTCCCAATTTTTAAGAAATATCTTCAATTCACCTTAATCCAGAGTGTCTTGCTGAAATGAAACAAATTCACTTACAAAACTCTCAAATTGCAGCAATAGAATCTGATTTTTGATGCTAGTAATGACAATTTCTAGTGTTTTGTGCCACATTATCATGCTTGTTCGCAATATAAAATGTGTCCGCGGTAAAAATATCAACCTGCAGCTCAAAATTGGCAACCAAGTAATGAAGGGGTGTTTTAAAATACTGACGTTAAGCTAAATAACGTTAGCCCACAACACAAACATTTTTATATTAGGAATAAAAAAATAATTATTTCTAAACTTCATGAGAATTGCTGTCTTTCATATTCTATATTAAATGGAATAATACAAACTTTTACATGAATAGTTTCTTTTTAAATTATTACATTTCTGTACAAATTTAATAGTAATTTTTACTTTATATTGGATAATTATTATGAATTGAACGTAATATTAGATAATTATTATTACATTTCATTTAAAGGGTAGTTATTAAAAGTGATTTTGGTTTGCAAGAGAATGGATTGGGAGTTATATTACAGCTAGGGTTTCTTATGAAAGCATGCAGAAGTTCATTTTCCAAGTAAATCATTTCTTCTTACCTTGTATGACTTATAAAATGAGAGATAGTTGAAAGGTTCATTTTTGTAAGGACCATTGGCTTGAGGAAGTTTGTTTTTCGGTTGCTTTTGCTTCTACGTTTTCATCTTACCTTGCATATTGAGGCACATTTTTTAATCTCTTCTCATCATTGATAGTACTATTGTTTCTTGTGATTTTTATTTTCATAGGAATCTAAAAGATATAAGGAGACAAAGGAGCTCTCTTGATTCCTAAGTTTGTCGGATTGGGACAAAAGAGCTCTCTTGACTCCTTAAGTTTGTCAGATTTTCGTCAATTCTCATTTTGGGGGTCTTAGGATGCAGTGTTAGGATGCTTGTGGGGTTTTTCTTTTGAATCCTTTTATTCTCATGTAACCATGACTTCCATTCTTTTCCTCTTGCTAATTGAGTTTGGAAAGGCAATGCTCCTTAAATATCTAAAGCATTTTGTGGATGGCCATTCTTAATAGAGTTAACATCAACAATTTGTTGCAGACTAGAATTCCACGTACAACTCTTTCTCTTTCTCCTCGTGTATGTGTTGTGTTATGCTGGTAGTGGGGATCATGCTCATTTATTTCTTCACTGCTTGGTGGCTTGGTGTTTATTGAACAAACTTTTCTGTTTGTTCGCAGTTAGTTTATTCTCAGTCTTTGGATTCTTTCTTCTTGTTTGGTTTTGAAGGTCTGGGAAGGCAAAAGAATGAAAAAATTATATGTTGTTATATGGGTACTGTGGTTGCTGGTTGGAGATAGTTCTTAGATCTTTAAAGATTGCACCTCAACTCTTGATTCGATTTGGGACAGAATAATTTTTTTTGGCTTCCATGTAGGTTTTCATTGAAGCAAGAAAAAGACAATTACATAGAAAGAGGATTAGGCATCCTCCAAAACAAAACCAAAAGCCATAAAATAGAAAATAGAAAGGATTTACATGACCGCTGCCTTCCAGTCCCCGTGGACATCGGACAGTGAAAGACCCTCAAAATTCCCAAAACCAGTGAGCCCAAAAGTTAACCAAAAATTTAGCTTTCTCTGAAATCAAACTCCCCCTGGTTTTTGCTTGGGGGATGGGGTGGTTCTTATGGTCTCTAAAAGTTCTGGCATTACATTCAAGCCATATTGTCCATAAAATAGCAATTACTAAACTATCCAACAATGCAAAACCAAAAATAAATGAAAATTAGTGCACCACTCATGAAGTGTCATTAGTGCCACCCAAACCCTCACCAAACAGGAAAAAAGATTGTTCCACAAAAATCTTGCCACCTAACAAGGCAAAAATAAATGATGATTAGTCTCATTTTCCTCTGAACACTTCACGACGCAAACATCTGGCCTTAGAGGTTTGAAGGACCTCCTATATTATGAACCAAGTCATCATATTAAGTCCATTGAAACAATGTCTAAATGAAAGCTTGAATCCTGAAAGAGTCTTTTACACTACTTTGTTCAGATAGAAAGGACCAGGGCTAAGAGATGTAGCAAGATGGACAGAAAAAAGACTTTGAAGAAAAGTACCCCAAAGAGTCCAGCCTAGCATCCCCCCTCCTATTTGGATTGAAAAAAATTAGAACAATGAGCAGGCAAGTGAGCTCATTTGTCTCTTTCTCATTGAGACTCCAAAAAAAATGGAAGCCCCTTGACACGATACCTCCGCAGAACAGAATTTTGAAATCGATGCGTTATGATTGTAAATTCTCTTTCTTAATGAGAAACCTGCAAAACAAATTTCCAAGAGCTTGCATGAGAAACAATGCTACTCCCCATATTATCCCGCCCATTACTATGAATACCATACTTACTCATTACCTTGTGCCATAAGGAATTAGAATTTTTAATAAGAATCTACATAACCATTTACCTATTAAGGTGGTGTTCTTAGAAACCACATTATGGAGCCCAAGACCTACCTCTTATTTTGGTGTGCATAGGGTGTTTTGACAACATGGCTTGTTCAGATATCTGGTGTGATTGGTTTACTTTATTTGCTTACATCTGTTTTCTTCTAGCGCATTCTTCTCTCAAGAAATTTCTCTTTTTTCAAAACAAAAAAGAAAAGGTAACTGAATTCTTCAGCTGGAAGCTCAATTCCATAGTACATATTCATCATTGATGATTGGAACAATTAACATTGGGATTCGTGAGATGGGACATAATTATGTAATATAAAAAACAGAATTGAGGATTCCTCGATGTAGGTGCAGAAGACGGAATTTTATCCTTAAGTTAGTTTATAGCTACATTGTAATGTTCAATTCACAGTAACAGTTCTAATCCAAATCAAATCAAGCCAAAAAATCAATTTTGAATGGTTTAGAGGTCAGTTGGTGGTTTTAGCGCTAGTTTATGAATTGAGTACTAAATCACTAGTTCAACTCGACCCATCTCTAATACATGCACACACGCACATATAATAATAATAATAATAATAATAATAATAATAATAATAATAATAATAATAATAATAATAAGGACTTACAAAAGAAAGCATAGGATGGAATGTAAGATCGACATATTTTAGAATGTTTTAATTTTCATTTTATTTATATTGTAATAGTGTTTATTAATATGATATTTTGTCATTTTAGAATATAATGAACATATTTTGCAGTTTAAAATATAATACATATATGGTAGCGGCAAACATAATAGTTTTTTTTAGAACTTTAGAACCTTATTTATATTGCATTATTAACGCAAAGCTAAAAATTATAACATACTTATATTGCTATATCCTATTGTTATATTGATGATTCTTTGTTTTTTTTTATGAGATGTTTACTAATACATGCAATACATTTAACATGAATGACATTAGTATAAGTAATGTTTCAATGCAATATATGTCATTATATTTGCTAAAAACTTCACTATTTTTATATATTTTTTAAAATTTTCTATTTCGCTTTCAAGTTAAACTACAAATCCAAAAAAAAGAATTGAGGATTCCTCAATATATGTTGGAAATTGTCTCCTTCTCAAAACCAATTGTTGGAAATTGCTTAGCATACTCCTCAACATCGTGTCGAAGCTTTGTAATATCGGACTGAATATGGACATCTGACTGCATGTTTGGCACAAAATCCTTCAACTTTGTTCCTGGTTTTGTAGAAGTCCAAAATGTTTTGTGAGAATTCAAGCATGGCGGCTAAAAGACATTCTATTGTATATCATTAGATATAATGACATTTCAACGTGTCCAATGTTGAAAACTTGAAAACAGAACTAAGAACATTTTGTATCGGTCTTGATCTTCACAGCCAATTTCACTACAGCATCAAAAAATTTGGCTACTTCTGCAAAATCCTCCTCAATGAATCCCCTATGTGAGAGCTGGGGTTCCTGGAGCACCAGCAAACAAGAAACTTCAACAAAATTTAAGTGTTTTACTAGTCAATAGGAGCAATATGATCTAAGAAGAGATGATACCCATCTGGATGCCACCAGGAACCATTGCAGACACATCCCTAGGAACAGTGTTCTTATTGGCAGCAATATGAGCTGATTCCAAAACTTTCTCCACTCTAGAGCCATCAATGCCCTGCAGTTAGAATTTCCAAACAAAGAATTCATTACTTTCTAAGGCTAAAGGATTCTACAGTTCATCTTGCAATTCGAGTTGTCAATTTTTCATTTCCTATGGCATCTACATAATTCTTGTAAATTAATTCTAAAGCGCTTGAAGTGCTTCAAATTCATTTCAACCAAACGTGAGAACCCTAGTAAAAAACCAGCCCATCAGTTGCAATGCAAAAAAATACCATGCTTATATTTTTTAAAGGTTTGATTACATTGTTAACCTGCAACTAGGGGTGTAACCATGCTCAATTTGTGCTAGAAATCAACTCATCTTGATTCTACTTGAGTAGTTTGACAAGTTGAATTTAAGATTTGTAATGGCATATGCGAGCCTAGTTAAGTATTCATATTTTTACTATTTTAATATTATTTAAGTGATATATATATATATATATATATATATATATATATATATATATATATATATATCGTATAAAAGTGTAAAGTGTTGAATACTACTTTATTATCAACTCGAGCTTAATTGAGACAAGCTTGAGTTTAAAGTGACAAATGGGTTGATGGGGAAAATAAGAATCCCCATCTCGGCAAGGATAAAATATATTAAAAAGGAAAGTAACTGTGTTTATTTCTTTTCCTAACCAAAATTTTGAATTCAATAAATGGAAGAATCCTCATTCCAAATAACATAATAGAAAAGCCAAGGGGTTCATTCCATATTTTATATTGATTAGTTCAAAACTTTAAGGGAGCTTGCCACCGAGTCGAGATTAAGCTTAAAATTCAAAACCCATATTATCAATCATTCTTTTTTAAAAGACTTCATCAACATAAATTTTCAAAATAAACCAAACCAAAAGCATGAATGAATGGGAGAAGAAAAACTCACCAAAAAATCGATAACGACGTAAACCTACAAGAATTCCTTCATTTGCAATACTTCTGTAGGCAGTGTTCTCTATTAGCAAATTTGACAATCAATACATTGTCATCCCCTAAAATTCTTTGCAGGTGAGTCCTTTGTTTGTTTAGATATGGGCCCTGGAATCAATGTAATTAACTAATGAGAACAATGAAAAGAAAAATATACTTTCTAGAATATCAGCATACATCTTGAGAAACTCCTCTCTAGTTCTGTTTGGAAAAAGCTTTTTAGGAGTGACGCTAAATTTCACATTATGTCCTTCAAGGCCTCAAGGTTGTTGTGGCAGTCCAAAATACATCTTGTAACGACCCAAAAAAAATAAAAAATAAAAAAATAATTAATTAGAAAAAGTTATTATTAATTAATTAATTATTATTAAGAAAATTAATTAAATTAAGAATATGGGGATTGTGGATATATATATATATATATGTATATTTAATTATATACATATATATATATATAAGTATATATGTAAGTAATATGTATAAGTATATATAAGTATATATATATATATAAGTATATGATAAGGTTAAAGAAAGGATAAAGGAAAGAAAAAAAAAAACTTAGTGTGTAAGTTTTCTTGCTGGAACAAAATAAAAGGAAAGAACGATAAAAAAAATTCATGCGCACAGAACAGAACAAGAAGGAAAGAAAGAGAGAGAAAGAGAAAGAAAAATTAAATATATTCTCTCACTCTCCACTCCTCTTCTTTCTACGATTTCACGGTCGATTCTCGTCCAATTGAAAATCCGAAGATGTCACCGAACTCCATTTTTCGCCACCGACATATCTACTAAAGTGGATTTGTCGTAGGAGTAACGTGGGTATATCTCATGGGGTAAGCCAAATTCTCATTTTTATCTCAATTTTTTCTAAATTTTAAGTCAAATGGGCGATCAGACACCATCACGAGAATTTAGGGATGATTCTCTACAAGTCTAACGAAGCGAAATTCTCGTGGGATCGTTGTAGGAATAGCTCCAAAACTAGGATAAATGAGTTATTTAGAAATTAATTGGTATTTAATTATTATAAATTAGGAAATGTTAAAATAATATTTTATTGGGGTTGATTTGATTGAATCAGGGTTCGAGTGAGCATCACGGGTATAAGTTTGGGAGCCCTGCAAGCGTAATTCAGGGAATTAGGTAAGGGGAATAAAATTATATCAGTATTTTATTAAGGTGAACCGATTATTTACGAGTGTATGAAATTTATTATTTATCTATATGATTTTCAGAATAGCCTGATTACTGGAAAAATGATGATTTTTGTTTAAGATTTATATTTGGGATAATTGCTTATGATATTAAATGCGTGTGACATAGGAGTAATTTTTCCTAATAAATTGAATATGAATTACTGTGGTATTTGGATTTGCATGTGGGGGTGTTTGAAATGATTATGACATGATGAATGAGTTGTTATGTTTGACTCCTGTGTGGAAATGTATTGATCTGTTGGGATACTGTGTGGAAATGTATTGATTTGTTGGATTACTATGTGAGAATCTATTAATCTGTTAGATTCCTGTGTGGAAATAATTTGATGCGTCTGTGTGAACTAACTAGTGTGGTTATTCGTATGCATCTCAATATAATGTTGGCATGAGGAGGTTGTTATATTGCCTATATATAAATGTTGATGTGACGTTGGCAGGTCGAGGAGCTCGTTGTATTGTTATTTATATGGGGTAGGACATTGGCAGGTCGAGGAGCTTGTTCTACTGATGTATGACGGGTAGGTCATGGGGATTGGATACTGGTGAATAATGGCGCCTGTGTGGGCCATATTATATACCATGTGTGGGTAGTGGTGCCTGTGTGGGCCACGTTTTATCCTATGTGGATAATGGCGCCTGTGTGGGCCATGTTATATACCCTGTGTGGGTAGTGGTGCTTGTGTGGGCCACGTTATATCCTGTGTGGATAATTACGTTTGTGTGAGCCATGTTATATACCCTGTGTAGGTAGTGGTGCCTGTGTGGGCCACGTTATATCCTGTGTGGATAATGGCGCCTGTGTGGGCCATGTTATCTACCCTATGTCGGTAGTGGTGCCTGTGTAGGCCACATGTAAATAAGAAGTACGTAGGTGCTTGTGTGGGCCATGTACTGACATGTACGCAGTTGCTCTATGTGGGTCACGTATTGAGGACATTGGAAGATGAAGTATGAGATGCATGATTCCTGTGTGGATGTGTTGTGCGCATGTGAATTTAATTATAGCATAAAAATAATGGTATAGCATATTGTGAATGCATGTGTGTGCATGCAGCGAGGTAAATATACCACCGGGGGCTTGCTGAGAAAGGCGAGTGCTGTGTTAGGTAGTTTCTTGGTATCAGTGCAAAAGGATGCTACTTGTATGGGCGGGTAGACATCCCGATCCTTGAAAACCTTCGCCTTTAAAATAACAAAGATTTGTGTACTGGCGGCGAGGTAATACTTCACCTAAGGGCTTATTGAGTAAGGTGAGTGCTCTTGTAGGTTGTTTTTAGTACCAGAGCAGAGGGAAGCTACTTGTATGGGCGGGTAATCTTCCCTATCCTTAGGGACTTTCGCCTGCATAAAAATTATGTACTTGTGCATATTAGATGTGTGTATGATATTAGATGTTGGGGATGTTATTAATGGTACATTTTCTCAGTTGTTATTGATATTATATAAGAAGCAATTTATTTTGTTATGTAAATATTAAAACTCAGTTGTCACACACTGTTATAATTTATTCCACCCTTACTGAGAAGTGTCTCACCCTAGTGGATTAACAATTTTTCAGGTTCTTCTGGAAACTGGGTTTGAAGGCCTAGGCTGGGACTGTTTTTGCTGGTTTTCTTTTTTTGGGGTATTGTGAGATACTGAAATATGTATAGATATATTTGTACGGGATTATGTTTTAAATACTGGTTGTGGAGATAGATATCTGGATGTTGTAGTGTTAGTTTTTGGTTGTTATATAGAACTCTAGTATTTATTTGAGGTTATTTATTTATGTTCCGCTGCGTGCATGATAATTATGGTATCAGATGCAGGTGATTGGAACACGTGGCACTCATGCCCCACTTGGTGGGTTTCGGGGCGTCACACATCTTCAATGCATTATCTTAGCATAAGACAACTTACAAATGTTTCTGATTCTTCTTCTAATTGGTTGTCAAGTGAAGATACTGTAATGATGTTGTGTGTGTGTACGTGATCACCTAGCCTTGCTTGCAAATGCTTCGACCTGCTGCTAGATTGTTTATTGAGTGTCAGCACGGTTGCTTAAGTGCCTGCGGTTATTCGAGGATATGTATATCTGTGATTTCTCCTAGAATACTGAATTCTGTAGTCGTGACTGCTTTTTGAACTTAACCTTTGAAGTTCTATAGTGTTGCTTTGTGCAAGTGTGTGCAACCTAATTTGCATTGTTGCTATGTTTTTCATTCTTTGTATTAGTGTGTACTAATTGAGGGGTGGATTATTTCCTCCTCTACAATTTGATGTTGATGTGATTTATTTTTCATGCCTGTATATGTGCTACGTAGTGATTTATTTTCAAAAACCGTACACTAATTTTTTTTAACTTTCTTAATTTGTAGGGTTTGCAACTGTGACAACGTCAGGACCATGTCATGCAGTTCGAATGCAGCTTTCCATTTTTTTTATCTAAACAAATGAAATGTATTTAAATTTGAATTTTTATAATGTTGTGTATTTAAATTTGAATTTGTATAATATATTTGTATTTGAATTTGAATTTGAATTTGAATTTGAATTTGAATTTGAATAATGTATTTGTACTTAAATTTGAATTGCAATTATGGTTTTTACAGGAATTAATTTGAATCAGATTTTTACAGGAATTAATAATTAGAAAAAAATACACATTAGTATTAATTGTGCAATTTAAGTATTAGTGACCATTTTAAAATCGTCGCTAATACCATGTCTTTAGTGACGGTTTAAAACCGTCACTAAAATCATAAGTAACGGTATTGAAGAGCAATAGTGACGGTTTTGAAACCGTCACTATTACTAGACAAATAGTGACGGGTTAGAACTCGTCACTACTAATGCAATAATAGTGACGAAAATAAAACCGTCACTAATAATTAGTAATAGTAACGATTTAGGACCCGTCACTACTAAGGCAGTAATAGTGACGAACATAAAACCGTCACTAATAATTAGTAATAGTGACGGTTTGGAAATCATCACTATTACTAAGCAAATAGTGACGGTTTAGGACCCGTCACTACTAAGGCAGTAATAGTGACGAACATAAACCCGTCACTAATAATTAGTAATAGTGACGGTTTGGAAATCGTTACTATTACTAAGCAAATAGTGACGGTTTAGGACCCATCACTTCTAAGGCAGTAATAGTGACGAACATAAAACAGTCACTAATAATGTAGCAATAGCGACGCATATAAACCGTCACTAATGATAGAGAATTAGTGACGAATTTGAAACCGTTACTAATAATGGAGCATTAGTGACGGTTTTTGATTGATCTTGTCTAGAATCTATAGTGACGGGTTTCGGTCTTTAGTGGTGGTTTTAGATATTCGTCACTAATAAGTGTTAGTAACGGCAGGTATAGCGACAAATTGAAAACCATCACTAATACTTGTAGAACCGTCACCAAAACTAGTAGTGACGGTTTTGTGAGTATTAGTGACAGTTTAAAACTGTCACTAATAACCTCATTTTTTGTAGTGTGTTGTCGGTGAAGATCAAATCATCAACATATAGGCAGGCTATTAGCATGCTTCCATCTGTCTCCATCTTCATGTATAGCGTATGCTCGTAGGGATACTTCTGAAATCCATTCTTCTAGAAATAGTCATCAATCCTCATGTTCCACGCACAAGGTGCCTACTTCAAGCCATAGAGTGCTTTATTTAGTTTGTACACTCTATCTTCTTTTCCTTTCTTCACACATCCAGGTAGTTGATTGATATAGATCCCTTCTTCCAAAAAACCATTCAGAAGTGCTTATTTCACGTCCATCTGGTAAATCTTCTAGCCATTTTGTGCTAATAGTGAAATTAGTAATCTGATAGTTTCAAGCCTAGCAACCGGGGTAAAGATTTCTCCATAATCAATCTCTTCTTTCCTCCTGTCGCCCTTGGCGACAAGTCTTACTTTGTATCTCTAGACTTCTCCTTGAGCGTTCTTCTTAGTCTTGTATACCCATTTCACACCAATAGTTTTGTGGTGGAGATTCGTCAACTCTTAACTCTTGTTCTTCTCGATGGATTAAATCTCCTCATCCATCATTTTTCTCCATTTTTTCTTCGTTAGCCTCCTCAAAACTAACCGAGTCGCTGGTCAACAACAAGCAGTATAGAGTAACATATTCTTCTATAGGTTCTGTAGTTTTATACAGATCAACTCGATTACGGGCTTCTCTAGAACTCATGTCCGAGATTTCATGCTTAATTGGTGATGGAACTTCATTCCTCTGTTGTGAACCATGTGGAGGTGTCTACAGCTCGGGAACTTATGACTCGATAGCCACTTCTCTTGTCTGTGTGGGTTCTTCTCCTTCAAGCATCAATTCCGCATCTTTGGAAGATTCAGCCTGGGCCCACTTCCAGGATTCATTTTCTTCAAAAATGACATCCTTACTGTGAATAACTTTCTTATTGATGGAATTGTATAGTTGATATCCCATGGTGTTGTCGCCGTATCCAACAAAGATATATTTCTCTCCTTTATCTTCTAACTTTGTCCTTCTTGCCTCTGGGATCTTGGTGTAGGTTATGAAGTTAAACACTCTAAGATGACTCACACTGGGGTTGTGAGTACTTTAGGTTTCATGTGGCGCCTTTGTATCAAGACTCTTCATAGGACACCTATTAAGTAGATAAACTACACATGATACTGCTTCTTCCCAAAAACTCTTGGGCACATTTTTATCTTTTAACATGCTCCTGGCCATGTTAAGGATCGTGCGGTTCTTCCTCTTAGCTACACCGTTCAACTGGGGAGTGTAGGTCAGTGTGAACTATTTTTAAATGCCTTGTTGCCTAAGGAATTCTAAGAAAGCTTCATCCTTGTACTCTCCTTCTTGATTTGATCGAAGTGACTTGATGCGATAACCACTCTATTTCTCCACAAGGGCTTTGAACTTGTCGAACACCTCTGACTTCCTTTTCAGAAAGTAGACCTAAGTCTTCCTACTGTAATTGTCAATGAAGTTGAGGAAGTATCGGTTCTGTCCATTTGAAAACGACCTCAATGGACCACACACGTCTATGTGAACTAGCTAGAGCGGCATGGTAGATCTCCAGTCGGCTTGCTTTCCAAAGCTATTTCTGTGTTGCTTGCTCAAAACACAGCTTTCATATATCACATTTGGGTGGTGGATGTTGGGTAAGCCTTTCACCATCTTCTTGCTTCCCAATGTTTCAAATTTTCAAAATTCAGATATCCGTACTTGAGATGCCATAGCCAATCTTTGATGGTAGCGCTCAAACACCTTGGCGTATCATGTTGAATGGTGAGCGGAAACATTCGATTATTTACCATTTGTACTCGAGTAATGAGCTTACCTCGAGCATCTGTTATCACCATCTGCTTATCTTTAAGGCTAATTTGGTAGCCTTTCTCCACAAGATGTCCGAGACTAAGTATATTAATCTTCATGGCTAGCACATAGTACACGTTGGAGATAAAAGCAAGGTCTCCATCCTTCCTCTTGATTAAGACATTTCCCCTTCCTCAAACTTGGACTTTAGAAAAATCACCAAATGATATCTCTCCCTGAACTTTCTCATCAAGTTCATTAAATAGGTTCTTTCCATCAGTCATATGATTGCTGGCTCCAGAGTTAAGGTACCAAACATTTTGGTCCTGGTGAGTTGAATTGTGTGCCATCAGCATCAATGATTTTCCTTCGGCTTTCTCCTTTTTTGCAAAGTTAGCATTTTCATTTATTTCATGATTTTGGGGATTACCTCTGCACTCATTACTGTAGTGTTTGTACTTGTGGCAGTTGTAGCACTGAACGTTTCTCTTATCTACATTCGGGCGGTTATTGTATCCCCTTCTTCTTCCTTGTCCTCGACCTCATGGGACATAGTTATGTTGATTTTGTCCTTCTCTAGTGGGACCTCTTCCGCCTCTACCGCCTTCTCTAGATTCAAAATTTTCGTAATTTCTTCCATGAGATCCTCGACTTCATCCTCTTCCTCGATGTGACGTCCTCCCTTTATCGTATCTATCTATAGTAAGGGACAACTTCGTTTCGAGGGCTTGTTCCAGTGCTTTATCTTCACTCCTTCTGTTGACTTTTTGCTTATGGGCTTGGAGTGAGCCCACAAGTTCTTCTACAGACATGGTTTCTAGATCTTTTGTTTCTTCCATAGTCGCAGCTATATAATCAAATTTTGGATCCAAAGATCGCAAAATTTTCTCACAAATTCTCTCATCATTGAGAGTCTCATCATTTCTTCTCAATTGATTTGATACTACCATAACTTGTGTATAGTAATCATCAATAGATTCAGTAGATTTTATTCTTAAGGATTCGAAATCACCTCGCAATGTTTGAAGACGAATTTTCCTTTGTCTGCACATTTGTGTGTTCGATGGAGAGAGTCCTAAACTTCTTTAGATGTCTTAGGAGAGGTGATGATTTCGAACATAGCCTCATCAAGGCCTTGGTAGATTATGGACTTTGCCTTGCAATCCTTCTTTTGATCGGCTCGCAAGATCGTTCTTTGAGCATCAGACATAGTTGCTTCAGCTTCTTTTGATGGGCTTTCTTTATACTCATCTTCAATGATGTCCATGACATTCTGAGCACCTAGAAGGACTCTTATTTGAATAAACCAGTTGTCATAATTGAAACAACTTGCTAATAAAATAAAATATTTTTTCCTAGTTTTAAATTCAATCATTAACCTAAACAACGGAAAGTCAATCATGTAAAATAAAACCACACATAATACAATACCAGAGTATCAAACCAATCCACAATATACAATCATCACTGTTTTCCTGAAACTACCCTTACTGATACCAAGGGTTTACAAAAAACATGCTACCCAAAAATACTCACTCTCAAAAAGGGTAGTACAACAGCCCCTCTACTTGTGAGCCTGCTCCGCTCGCCAAGCTGGTTCACCTGAAAAATAATTCAACACTGGGATGAGCCAACGCTCAGTAAGACGAAACATGTTATTACTAGTGTGTGGCTATTGAGCTATAGTTTGGTAAAAATAATCTTATTTAAGAATAATATGAATAATTGAATCCAAAAGCGCTGATATTACATAACGTATAATAAAATCATTAATTGCATAACTGAACATGTCAATCTGTATGAAATTACTTTTCATATTAATACTACTATTTCTGAAAGTATGATAGTACTCATAATATCTGAGAAATTTCCCTGGATGGTTGTATGTCATGATTTAACCCCTCATGACAGGGTTGTTCGGTCCGAAGGCGGGACCTATCCTGGCTGGCCAACGAGGGTAAGTCAACTGAACTCCAACAGTCTGATCGGCCCCCTCAATCCATATCTGATGGAGAGCCTGTCCCGACGTGAGCACGATCGACCTTATACCACTTACTGTCTGAGTAAAGTGGTTGCACTCTGAACTCAATATCTGTAGTTACGGTACCATGCTCTACTGTCTGATCCATTAGGGTCTGATACTATATAGGTAACTGATATTTGTAATATACTATTTTTACTGTAGTTTCTAAAATAACTATAACCCCATAAAATTTATATAAAATTCTAAATAAACTGACTGAAATTCTGATTTCTGTATAACTGATCTGCTATCTGAATATCTGTACATCAGGGCATTATGGTACTGATAAACATGTTATTCTAAAATTACTGAAAATGCATATTTCTGAGTATACTGTACTCTAAAAAATTCGTCATTCTATAACATGCAAATATCATGGTATTTATGTTAATAACTATAAACATGGTATTCACATATTCTATAAATATAGTACTGTTTCTGTTATCGACTCAAGTCCCACAAATACATACTAATATTATCAAGTTCTGGAAACTGTAAATATATATATAATTTGAATAATAATTTGATAAAAATATATAATTCATGCTGAAATCATAAAAGAGTTTCCTAGCATAGTATGTTTCCCTTACCTGACTACTGAAAAGCCCCTATGGTATACTGGTCCAACACCCGCAGGGCTTCCAACTCAACACCCTAAAAACAACCTTCGCCAGAACAGAATATCATTATTTCTTTGCCTCCATCATTTTCTAGAACTTCCAGAAGGCAAAAAACTGAATAAAAGGCCTTACCCTAACTTTGGGGAGCAATTCGACTCAATCCCACCAACGATCCGCCCTAGCAGACTTGAAGAGAACTCCGCCAGGAGCGTTGTGGTGACCTCAGATCGTCGATCTGGTAACTAACGGGGCCGTAATTGAAGAGAGAAGAAGGAAAGACCATAGGAGAGAGAGAGAGAGAGAGAGAGAGAGAGAGAGAGAGAGAGAAAGAGAGAGGAAGAATTCCGTGAAATTTCTACGATTAAACTGAGTATAGGGCTATATATACTGCGGGATTCGTCGACGAGCCACGTCACCTCGTCGACAAGTCCTATAGAAATTTCATTAACAAATCTGCACCCTCGTCGATGAATTTCAAACTTCCCAAAAATCCTCTCTCGGTATCTTTTCGTCGATGAGACGGGACCTCATTGACGAAGCCCCTGTGTTCGTCAACGAGTGCTTGGAAAATTTCTTGGGTTATTATATCCCAAAATGCGATGTCGTCGACGAAGTCTATTGCCCTCTTTTGTTTCTGTTTCCATTTCCCTCCCTCTTTATTATTTAAATATCATTATTCTTCGGGTCGTTACAATAATTCTCCTGTGTCAATTTTGGAATGACCGCTTAGGTAGCACCGTTCACCATCAAATTTAATATATATATATATATATATATATAAAGTGATGGAGATAGATTTTGGAAAATTTGATGCCACCAATGTGTTCAGAAGGTTGAAAAATTTAGGAACCGGTTTTGGGTTGCAAAGAACTGGTTTAAAACTCACTAAACTGGCCAAAATAAGTTCTAGACTTGTTTTTTTTTAAAAATAGTTTGACTTAACAGAATGTAACGGCGTCAGTGATTATAGTTAGGACACGTGGTGGATTTTGTGTGTGCTGCGTGTCGCAATGATCCACGGGTCCATCAGTAAGGTTGGGTTGTGCTCACGGGGTCGGTTCGGGGTTGTTGGTTGTTGGGCCGGGCTGCAGATCGGGTTTTCGGGTCGAATCACGTCAGTCGAGTGGAGAAGATGCGTGAAGACACGTGCAGCGCGTTACATCGCTGGTAAATAGTCTTGCCGGCGCGTGAGGTACGTGTTGTTGATGCTGAATTCGTTGGCAGTACGTGAAAGCGTGTGTCGTTGATGTTGAATTCATTGGCGGTGCGTGAAAGCACGTGTAGAGACTCTAGGGCTCCGTTTGAGACGTGGTTTTCAGGTCTGGACTCGTCTCGATGCGAATTTCACAATGGTGTACCCAATTTTGGATTTTGAGCAACTTCAAATCTAGAAGAAAATTTGAATTTCTCTCTGTTCACCTCTGTTTGGCGAATTTCAACGAACCTGGGTGCTCTAATACCACTGATGGGTGGAGAGAACTCACTTAATCACTGGTTGTGATTGAAACTCAGTGAGGATTGCACTCAATTTGCACAATAAACACTTAATTGATTTCAATCTGAAAAATTAAATACAGATAACTTCTCGAAATACAATTTCTCTCTTCACACTGGTTATTCACCCTTTTTACACCACATATTACATTACACACATACACACACACATCTATTTATAGAAAATGATGGACGATAGGTGAAGATTATAATCAACAATGGTGGGCTGAAGTTGGTGAAGGGTTGGTGGCCTCCGATTTCCAATGTCAACAAAAACGGCTGGTTGGTGCAGCTTCCGACGGTTCCAGTCAAGTTTAATTTTCAACAAAGTGAAATTTTTTTTTTTTTTAATAATTAGCGGTGGTGGGTGCAATGCATGCTTCGTGACTTTTTTAGTGATAATTATAATAAAATATTCGAGAATCCTAACTACACTCTTTTGTCTTCCCATTTTGTTTCTTTCTTTCTTATTTTCTATCTCTGCCGTTTTATGCTTGGCTGTTGTATGCTACTATGGTTTGTGGGAAGTGCAAGCTTCACATTATTGCAGTCAATTCTTACCCTTTAAAAAAAATATAATAAAATAAAATAATAAATAATTTTTTTAAAAAAATAATAAATAAATATGTTTAAAGAAAATATTATTTAAAATATATATATTGAAAAGGTAACTTCATTAGAAGTCAAAAGACAAACAAGTGGTTTGAATGTTATTTAAAAATAATTATGAGTGATTGTGGAATATTATGGACGGCTATAGGAGAATTTTTTAAATCATTAATAGTTATAGCCTAATAGGGATTTTAAAAAAAAATATTTATAAATAATTAAAGGGGCATTTTGGAAATATAAAAAATTAGAGTCGCTAGACCAAGAAAGGGGAATCCCCTTCTAATAGTAGAGGTGGGTTCGAAAAAATAATTTGTAAAGAAGGGGATGATCCCTCGCCTCAATGTGTTTTCTATGCAGGAAACAACTAGAATCAGCTGAACATCTCTTACTCCATTGTGATTTCAGCTCGAAAGCCTCGTACTCTATATTAGCTTATATGTAACTCAATTGGGCTATCCCAAGATTGATCAAATAACAATTGCACCTTTAGAGTTTTTCAAGATCGAGAGGCAGCCATAAAAAAGCTCAAAAATTCTATCTCGGCAGTTATTATGTGGGAATTTTAAAAGAAGAGAAACTATAGATTATTTTAATACAAAGCTTTCCCAGTTCAGATACCATCTTGTAGGGCTCTCAATGACTTATTCCAATGGATTATATTTTCTTCTTCCTCCTTTTATCTCCACCGATAGGAATTTACCTTTTTGCTTTCGTCTATTGAGTTGTAAATTAAGTTCTCAGTACTTTTCTCTTTCCTCAAGTCCCTAGCTTAAGTCTCAATACAAATCTACTTTCATAGTTTATATATATATATATATGAATAGCTAAGAATGTTATAAAAATACGAATAGTTAGGAATGTTTTATAGTTAAAGTTTGCCAAAAACCTTCTTTCAAATAGAATCCTAAATCAAAGAAGATAAATAAAAATTAAAGTTACATATTTTTTTTTTGTAAAATATATATTAATTCCTAGTAATGGAATGGAACAAGGTGGGAATTATTAATGTAAAAAAAAAAAATTGTATACAAAAATATAATAATTTAGGGAAAAAATGTCATTTGTGTACAATTTTATATTATTTCATTTAAAATTGGAAAGGATAGAAATAGAGATCATAATGGTTTGAAACAAGTATATGTTGATTTTATGGCATGGAATAAAAAATTTTGGACTACTTTAAGAAAAACAAACAAACATATTTTCTTTTATAAGCTATCAAAATCTCATACTATCACTTTTATATTCTTAAAAATAGATATTTTACAACTTTTTTTCTCTTATTGAGCATACATCACCCTCTCTCTCTCTCTCTCTCTCTCTCTCTCTCTCTCTCTCTCTCTCTCTCTCTCTCTCTCTCTCATCACACACACACACACACACACCAAATAAATCAAATAAGGCAAATAACCAATCAAAATTGTGTATTTCCTTATATTTTCATATTACACCCATTAATAGTTTAATACAAATTAGTGCCAAATGTATAATAATAATAATAATAGAATAATAATAACCCATAATATATATATATATATATGCTTGAAATTGAATGACTCACTCTAAAAATGAATAATTCGGAAGTTATCCAAAGTATAAGATTTCAGTCATATAATAATTAGTCCAAGGGTCAGATCGTCTCCTCAGGAAATGTAGTTTAATTCCAAACTTCATGTAATCCCAAAGAAAATAAGAAAAGAAATTTTTATTGAACGTAGTTCAAATTCAGTTCCTGGGATGTTTGAAATTTTGTAACGAAATTAAAATAATGTGAAATTTAATTTATAACCTAACACACACTAAATTAACGACAAGAAATGAGAAACAAGCACAATAAAATAGATGGTAACAAAATTAACTATGGAAAAATAATCCTACGTCTAACCATTCAGATAGGGAATAAAACTTATGTTTGAAATTTCGGACAACACCTAAAAAAACGATAATTTTATCACGTAATTGAAACATTCAACCTTAAAATCTTCAATCAACCACTAATGCAACCAAAATTAAATTTTTAACACAATCAAGAACTTAACAAAACGTAAACTAAAAACTGAACTTTAATAATAATCAAACAAAAATTAAAAATTCGAAGACTTAAACCTGTTTTTTTTTTATAGTGGTAGCTATGATGATGATAGTTAGTGCAACCACACTAACCAGAGTATGTTTTGAGAAAATTATGTTTCCTCATATATATGTGTGTGTGTGTAACGCCCCGACCCTCTACATAGGCCCGGAGTGCTACTAATCTATTCATTTACCTAATAATCCACATACTAATATCATGTACGTAGCCGAAAAACATAAATATAATTTCCACAAATATAATACCAGAGTTTACTATTCCTATCTATAATCCAAATTAACTATTCACCACCTATAATCACACTTCCAGTATTCACAACCATCCATTTCTCAGAAGACTTAACACAGAGAACATAAAACATAAATTTATACATCTCAAAATCAGCATAAAAATATACCATTTTCTCTTTCTATTTTCCAAAAAATCTATAAAACCTCAAGCTTTCTAAGCTCGATCTCGAGGACATCCTGAAAAAGATAAATTCATATTTGGGTGAGACACATCTCAGTAAGGGAAGAAATAATATATTAAAACAGTGTATGGCTAACATGAGGTTTATAAATATCATTTTAATAATATTTTCAAAACGTTATCATAAACACTGAAATCATTCTCTGAGCCTAAGCAAACACATGCAAAAGATTTAACCCATGAGATTACCCAAGGATATGGGTGATTACCCGCCCATACAAGTAGCACCCCTTTGCTCTGATACTTAGGCAATCCTAAGGTCACAACTAAAGTATACCAAGACACTCACCTTACTCGATAAGCCCTCAAGTATTAAATTGATCTCGTACTCATATAGTTCAAACAAAAGTTTACCAGGGAAAGCCCCAAGAATAGGGAAATATATCCGTCCATACAAGTAGATTCCCTCTACCCTAGTACATTATGCAGCTACTGCCACATCTGAAGTTACTAGCGCACTCGCCTTTCTCAGCAAGCCCTCAGGTGAAGAGTATGCCCTGCCCAATCATAACATGTTCTATGAGCATAGATACTTCAAATATCATAATACATTATTATTTCTGTCATTATTCAACCATTCATATATGTTCATGTTCATAACTTTAACATTTTATTTTATTTCACTTTAAGTGACTATATCCCATTTTACATTGTTCACGTTTCACATTTCATTTTTGTTTCATTCATTTCTAATTTCATTTCATTTCATTACATACCCAGCATCTTTTAACTATTTTACCCAGAATCTTTCAGCTGCTTTTGTGACGACCCGAATAACAATGGTATTTAAATAATAAAGAGTAAGAGAAATGAAAATAGTAACAAAAGGAGGGAGTTGATGACAATGCACTTTGGAAGGAATAACCGAGGGAAATTATCAGGGCCTCGTCGACGAACACAGGGGATTCGTCGATGAGGGTATAAGATGACCTCGTCAACGAAGGCAAGATTTTTCAATGAGAAGATACCGAGAGAGGGTTTTGGGAAAATCTAAAATTCGTCGACGAAGGTGCAGGTTCGTCGACGAACTTTCTACAGGACTCGTCGATGAGGTGGCATGTGTAACGACTTCAAAATCCTTACCATAAAATGTAACATAATAAATGGAAAAGTCGACCTGAACCTGTGGGTAACGGGGACATCTGTCAGTCACAGTGGAAACCTAAGCAACAACAAGCATAAAATCTAAATCATCCATCCTTAAAGCATAATACCAGAGTTTACTACAATATTATATAACTGTATTTATATACATCCTCATATACATCAAAATAACTCTAGTATCAAACACAAAATAATTCTGACCCTAGTACAAAATCTTACCCTCCTAATGGGGTAATATCCCTAACTCAACGGTGGCCACGACCCGCCGGTCACTCAGGGTCTCCTGAAAAATTAATTAATGTTGGGGGTGAGACACATCTCAGTAAGGGAAAATAACCTAAATACAGTTGTGTGGCAATATGAATATTTAATGCAATTATATAAAAACAGTACATTTCATATATCTGTAAACATTCATCATAATATACTGAATTCTCATATATTTTCATATTTATTAATAAATCATAGCATACATAAAACTTCCGTTATAACTGATAATACTGAAAACATACTCAGGATAAATAGTTAGCTGATGTCATGCATTACCCCCCATGACGAGTGTGCAGCCCGAAGGCGAGACCCGACAATGGCTGGTCGACCACTGCCAAATCAAATATGTCTATAAGTACAATGGGCCTGCCACACCCTGGTCCGGACTGCCAGGTGGACATCCACACTCTACTGAAAGCTACATCGACTATCCATCTCCCACCCCCTCGTGGAGTGGTTAGCACTAATCTGAACATAGATATCTGATCTATATAGCTACAGTACCGAGCTCCTGAACTGAACTAAACTAACATCCAGGTTTTGATAACATATAGTACATGATTATATAGCATCTTTTATAATTACGGCCTTGTGCTGAATATATCGTAATTACGGCCTCGTGCTGAACATATCATAATTACGGTCTCGTGCCGAACATATCATACATATTGTTCTAAAATTAAATCAATTGCCATGCATTTCAAAATCATCATAATATACTGTACTCTTTCATAATTTCGCAAAACTTATTTCATTTGTATCATCGTCGTATCGTGATATTCTTCCATGGAAAATAATATTTATGCCACACATTTGTTGTATAAAACCATACATTATATTCTAAAAATCATAATTTCTGGCATCTTATACATATATATACGTTTCATCACATTAGCAGTATTTTTCTCAAACGTACATTTATTCCATAATATTCAAATATTGTAAATACTTTTAGGAAATCAAGTTACTCATAAATAATAATAATTTGCGTGAAAAGTAACTGCTTTAGTTTATTCCCATACCTGACTCTTGAGAAAGCCCCTAAAATATCCTAGCCTAACACCCGTAGGATTTCCTCATCAAGACCCTTAAAATGAAAACTCTCAGTACTAAACTTCAGTATTTCTACATGTACATCATTTCTTACAACTACTATAAGATCAAATTTTGCTTAAAAAGTCTTACCTCAACTTAGAGATGATTTCCAACTTGCTTTCACCAACGATCTGTTTTGGCAAATTTGGAGAGAACTTCCCCACGAGTGTCGTGGTGACTTTGGATTATCGATCCAGCGTAAATTCGGCCCAAAATCAATGAGAGAAAGAGAGAGATAACCAAAGGGGAGAGAGAAAAATGAAAGATGGCTTAACTGTGAAGTAAAATCCGGATTTTTCTATATTTATAGAACTAGATTCGTCAACGAGCCACGTCATTCGTCGATGAATCCTTAATAATTTTGTTGACAAAATTCAGTCCTCATCGACGAAATTCAGTCAGCTCAAAACCTCTCTCGGTATTTCTTCGTCGACGAAATTCAGTCTTCGTCGATGAATTCTTTTAAACCCTCGTTGACGAATCCCCTGTATTCATCGATGAAGCCCTGATGATTCCCCTCGATTATTCCTTCCAAAAACCATTTTTAAATTCCATTTCCCTTCCTCTTTATTATTTAAATTCCATTTTTATTCGGGTTGTCACAACGTGTCTCGTCGACAAATCCAGTCCTATAAATATCAAAAACCTGGATTTAAACTTTAAAATTAAGAAATCTCTCACTCTCTCTCTCTCTCTCTCTCTCTCTCTCTCTCTCCCTTCAGCTCCCTCCTCTTCTCCCTTCGATTTCGGGCCAGATTTCCGCCGGTTCGAGGATCTGAAGCCACTACGACGCTCCTGGGGAAGTTCTCTCTAAATCTGCCAGAGCGGATCGTCGGTGGAACTCCGTTAAAAATCATCCCTGAGTTGAGGTAAGACTTTTTATACTGAATTTGGTCCTACTTTAGTTATAGGAAATGATATTCGCATGAAAATACTGAAGTTTAGTACTAGGAGTTTTCATTTTTAGGGTATTGATCAGGAAATCCTATGGGTGTGAGTCTAGAATTTATAGGGGCTTTTCTCAGTAGCTAGGTAAAGGAATAAACTAAAACAGTTATCTTCCATGCAAATTATTATTATTTATGAGTAAACTTATTTTCAGGAAAACATGTATTATATCAGTATATTACAAAGGAAATGCACGTTTGGGAAAATACTGCTATTATGCTAAAATGTATATATATGTATGAGATGCCAGAAATCATGATTTTTAGAATACAATGTATGACTTTATACAGCAAATGTGTGGCATGAATATTACTTTACGTGAAATGTATTACGATATGACTTTGTTACAAATAAAGCATGTTTTCAGGAATATGAAATGTTACAGTACAAATGATGTTGAAAATACATGATGATTGATTTATTTTTAGAATGATATATATGAAATGATTTCGGCGCGAGACCGTATATACAAAATGATTTTGGCGCGAGGCCGTATTTATGAAATGATGAAAAATGTTATAATATCATATATTATATGTTATCAAAACCCGAATGTTAGTTTAGTTCAGTTCAAAAGCACGGTACCGTAGCTTATAGATTAGATATATATAATCAGATTGGTGCTAACCACCCCACGAGGGGGTGAGAGATGGATAGTTGATGTGGCTTTCAGTAAAGTGTGGACGTCCACCTGGTAGTCCGGACCAGGGTATGGCGGGCCCATCGTACTTACAAACATTTTTGATTCGGTAGTGGTCATTGTCGGGTCCCACCTTCAGGCTGCACAACCTGTCATGGGGGGTAATACATGACATAACTAACTATTCATCCTGTGTATGTTTTTAGTATTATTAGTTATAACAGATGTTTTATGTATGATATGATTTATTAGCAAATATGAAAATATATGATCATTCAGTACGATATGATGAACGTTTACAGAAATATGAAATGTACTATATATGTATAATTGCCTTAAATGTTCACATTGCCACACAACTGTATTTAGTTTATTTTCCCTTACTGAGAAGTGTCTCACTCCCGAACCTAATTAATTTTTCACGAGACCCTGAGAGACCAACGAGTCGTGGCCGCCGTTGAGCTTATTAAGTTACCCCACTAAGAGGGTAAGATTTTGTACTAGGATCATGATTATTTTGTTGTGAGATCCTAGTTATATTTGGAATGTCATGAGAGGTTGAATATATATATATATATATATGTTATTTTGAAGTAAGTAGACTCTGGTATTATGTTTTATAGTTGGATGGTTGTAATTTTATATTTACTACTGCGTAGGTTTTCGCTGTGAATGACAGGTGTCCCCGTTACCCACGGGTTCGGGTCGTCTTCTCTATTTATTATGTTTTATTTTATATTAAGATTTTGAGGTCATTACAGCTTTACCCAGTATCTTTTAACTATTTTACATGATTGCATTAACACTCACATGCAGCATATTTCATATAACATTTTCATACTCAGTTCATTTCCTGTATATCCTACATCTCATACATATAACATATTTCCACACAGAATCCCTATTAACTCATGCTACACTATTTAACAGTAAAATTCATATATATTTCCTATTGAATAAGTCAACCCACATTTAACATTCACATACTCGAAAAATACCTTTAATTTCTTACATAATTATTCTGAAAAAATATTTCACTTTCATCGGTTCAATTTCACATATACGTATCTAATAAAACAGCTCGAGGGTCAAAAAACATAATTTAAATGATTGACATTTTAAACACATACCAAAACATATAAACGTATATATAACACAATTCATTTTCCTTTAAATTCATAAAAATTTTGGTCTAATATATATTTTTCTCCTTACCTAGTTTCTTGGACTACGCCAACAGGGACCCCAAAAAATACCTGCAGCGCTCACCCGAACCCTGAATCAAAAATCCTAATTTTATCAAATCAACCCTAAATAAAATATTATTTTAATATTTCCTATGCCCATAAATTCCAAATAACTAATTATACTCTCAAATATAACTAATTCACCTAATTCCCCAAATCACACTCTCGCTTTGGAGTGGGGCTTAGAAAACCCTAATTGAAAATTTACTCACGCCAAAATGACAACAATCGCGGCTAGGATCCCGTAGTGGTGTCTGATCGTCGATTTAACGGTAGATTTAAGGAGAAGTTAAGAATTTAGAGGAAATATGTCTTTCCCTATGAGTGGTGCCTATGCTGCTCCCATAACAAATCCGCTCCATTAGAAATGTCGGTGGCGGAGTTAGGAATCCAACGGTACCTTCCGTTTTTCAATCGACCGAATATTGGCCGAGAAAATGAGGAGACAGAGGAGGAAGACGGAGGAGTGAAAACGGACGCAAAAGAGAAACTGAGAGAGATGCAGAGAGGCAGCTGAACAAGATGGAATTGGATTTCAAATTGAAATCCAATTCATCCTATTACATTTAATATATGTTATTATATTATTAAATCTTGTATACATATATATATATATATATATATATATCTCTTTATTTCAATTTTTTTTTCTTTTCCATACTATTCTTTTTATTTGTTTATTTAATTCAGTAATTTAATAATGTTTAATTAATTAATTAATTAATAATTACTCTTAATTTAATTATTTTATTTTATTTTATTTTATTAATTATTTTTATTATTTTTTTCCCAGGTTACTACAGTGTATGTGTGTGTGTGTGCGTGTGTGTGATCAGTTCAGCTTTACTTGATTTATCAGTAAAAAGTTAATTGTATAAAGAATATATTTATGATATATTAAAAACTCATATTGCCACACACTAATAATAATCTATTCCTTCTTACTGAGAGATGTCTCACCCCATGATTATCCAATATTTTTTAGATATCATATGGAGTATAATAGTGATCAGAGTAGCATAGTAAAGCGTGGGTGGGATAGAAGGTTTTATTTAGAATAGATCTTTATTAAATTATGTTTTTGATGTATTTAGAATTTTAGAGGTGTTAATTGTGATATTGGAAATGATATTGTTATATTGGGTTAATTAGTACTCTGGTAATTTGTATTTGAGGTTTTCGTTGTATGAAAATATTATTACAAGTGGTATCAGAGTAGTGGAATTTTCAGGTTGTTACAGTTGGTGTCAGAACTTAGAATACAGAATATGTAGACTCTAGGAAGGATTATTACCAGAGTATAGGTATGAAGTAGGATGAGGATAGAATTGGGCAGGCTGGGTTTTGTAGGAGCGATCGGTTATAGGATGCATAGCGGAGTAAAGTACAACAAGCAAATTAGAATTTTTGGAGTGTTGTTTTGTAGCCGAAAGCAAAAATTCATCGAGGCTTTATGATGATTTTTCTGGAACAGTCGACGGTTTCACAAAAGTCACGGCAAACTATTAACATTTTTCTTTCGAAATGTTACATTATGATCTGGTCTTGTGTAAATAGTCACTGCAAGGAATGAGCTACCATTTGTAATACTGGAATATATAAAATAGAATTTTGTGCATTTTTTAAATGTGTGCACCTTTGCACATTAGAGTACACTCCTAACTCTCTATGGTTCCCTTATGGTTTAGTGTGCGTGGATCCAAGAGCAACTAAAAGAATGTTAACGGCTATCCTCAGATTTAGATACCTAGAAATCCCATGAGTTCTTTAATGGTGAAGTTCTTGTGGATATTGATTATCCTAAGGTTTCATGAAAAGTTATGGTTCTTTGGTGTATGTTCTTCTCCCTCATATTTCTTGTGCTTAAAGAAAGTATTCGATCTTCCATATTCTTATAAGTCAACCATGGGTCTTGAGAACAGTTTTTCAAATGGATAGTGGCTTGTCAGTCAACTGAGACAAAGTCCTCAGTCGCTTGATGAATTGTAACTCAGGATTTTGGGGTGTCAATGTAGGGTCAGTCAACTGACAAAGGGACCTCGGTCAACTTACTGAGATTTTAGGCAAACTACCGAGAACTATCAAAGGGCAATCAAACGACCTCTTTGAGGTCAGTTGTTTGACCTGCTATAGGTTTGGGATATTAAGCTAATTTTCATAGGTTTTGTTCAACTGAAATTTATGGGATTTTGAAACAAGGATCTTTTTAAAGTGGTTAAAGAAAATGAGGCAACAATAATGAAATAAATTTAAATTAAATAGGTGGAAAATGTTGGAAACAATAAATTCTTTTAACTTTTAGATGACCCATAAATGAGATAAACTTTGTATATATAACTTAAAGGCACAACCAACCTTATTAGAGTGAATTACCAAAGGATAAGAGTAGGACCCCTAGTTTTGTTGAGAGGTATTGAAGTAGGTACACACTCTGAAGGGTGGACAAAATCTTTAATGGGGGGACTTTGTGATTTGGGGAGGTTTGTGTTTCACATGATTTGAAAGAGGAAGTCTTACTGGAAGCACTTCATTCTAGATACATGATCCAACTTGGTAGCACTAAGATGAATATATTCTGAGAAAGTCTAATCGCTTATCCATAACAGCTAGGAACATAGGCATTACGGTGTTTGGATGTTTCAGATACCTAATATTTTTAGTGTTTTCTCGTGGAATGTTTAGTAGCACAAGCATATGATAATGGACTTGGCCCTTTAGCTAAGGCATAATAAGAGAAGTGAACACGTTGGAAGTTGCATTCAAATTTTTGTGGATATTCAAAAAGGGATATTTTTCTTCCAATTGTTAAAATATGATTGAAAATTTCTCTCCAATGAGTGTTTATGAAGATTGCATGTCAGCTTAGTAGGACAAACATGACATGGTTTAACGGTTAAGAAGAAATTAAGAAACGTCTTCGCAGGTGTGATCAGTTACATTGTAAAATGTCTTGAGAGTATTTTTTGCCAAGTCTTTGAATTTAGAGCTAGTGTATTGTTTTAGCTTTTTTGAGGGACGGTGTTGAAGCGGTGCCACCAAAAATTCTTTAGACATTGTGTTCTATTATGTAGCATCTAAAACAAAACCATTTTGTATTCTAAAGTTGTTAGACATGTTCATGCTTGTCCATTATATGATAGTAGGATTCCAAAAATGTTGATTGAAAAGTGTAAGCCTGTGATTCAATTTGGCATTGAAAAGGAATAGGGTGATTAAAATTCTAGGGAATGCTTAGAAACCCATATAATTTTTGCTTAAACGAATTACAAAGTTATGATGAGAATTTTGAAGTGTCTTCTATACATTTGATCTGACAGGCAAATGATTACGCATCCTAGTCTGAAATATCCCAGTAGGTATGGTGCTTGATGAGTATAAAATCATCATTGCAAGTTTTCTGTTTAAAGGAGAGGCTGACCATTGGTGGGAATCTATGCAACGAGTAAGAGATATTGAGGATTGAGGCTATGAGTTAGGACTGACTTTAAAATAGTTTTCAACGGGAAATATTTTTGAAAAGCACTCCAAGAAGCCAAATTACAGAAATTAATGTAGTTGAATCAGAGGAATTGTTTGTTAGCTAATAATATAAAAGCAAATTTGTTAAATTATCACGGTTTTACCAAGAACTAGTCAACACTAAGGAATTGAAGTATGATTCTTTAACACAACACTTAGGCAAGAGTTTTATTTGATTTTGGTTCTACCCACTCCTCCATTGTTGCATCCCTTGCTAATATGTTGTGTTTATAATTTGAACACTTAGAGTATTGTCTTGTGAGTTGCTTCACCCGTGGGGAAGACCATAAATGTGGACAAAGTATGCAGACATGCATTTTATATATCGGTGGAAATGACTTATCGATTGATTTATTAACATGGATATTGTGGATTATGTGGTAATCCTATAAATGGAGTGGTTATCTATTTATCATACACTTAGTTGATTGTTTTCAAAAGAAAGTAATACTTAAAGATCCAAATGGAGTGACGCTTTCCTTGCAACTAACCAGCTCTCATGTTTGATATCTTGAGTGCTTGTGGAAGGATGCAATTTGGCCTCAGTTGTGGACAATGCAACTGAGTTTTGTTTATTAGAGAACCAAGAAAAAAGAGATTGTCCTAAAAAGTGACAAGTGTCGTTCATGCTTTTTCTATCCACTTTACTATCAGCAAAGTTAGCATCAGAATAACTTACAATCTCAAAAGTGGTGTACTTAGGATACCATAATCCAAGTTCAATAGTTCCAATAAGGTATCTAAGTATTCTTTTAGCTACTAATAGATGTGACTCTTTAGATGCAACCTAAAACCTTGCGCACAAACAGACGCTAAACATAATATCAGGTCTGCTAGTAGTTAGGTATAACAGGCTACCAATCATTCCATGGTAGAGCTTAACATCCACTGGTATACCTTGCTCATCTTTATCTAATTTTGTGAAAGAACTCATAGGTGTTCCTAAAATTTTTACCATCTTCCATGTTAAACTTTTTGAGCAAGTCTCTAATGTATTTTGATTGGTTTATAAAAATTTCATGTTTTGCTTGTTTGATCTGAAGTCCTAGAAAGAAGTTAAGTTCACCCATCATGCTTATTTTGAATTTACTTTGCATGCAGCTAGCAAACTCATTACACAACTCTTTGTTTGTTGCTCCAAAAATGATATAATCTACTTATATTTGTACTAGGAGCAAGTTATCATTTTTAGTTTTTTATGAAGAGTGTTGTGTCAATCTTCCCTCTAATAAACCCATTATCTAGTAGAAAACCACTAAACCTTTCATATCAAGCTCTAGGAGCTTGCTTCAATCCATACAAGGCTTTAGTCAATCTATAAACATGATTTGGAAATTCGTGGTTTTCAAATCATGGAAGTTGTTCAACATAAACTTCCTCATTTATATAACCATTTAGAAAAGCGCTTTTGACATCCATTTGATATAATTTGAAATTCTTAAAAGTAGAATATGCCAATAACATCCGGATGGCTTCCATTCTAACTACAGGAGCAAATGTTTCTTCAAAATCTATGCCTTCCTCCTGGTTATATCCTTAAGCTACTAGTCTGGCTTTGTTTCTAATTACTATGACATTTTCATCTTTCTTGCTTTTATAGACCCATTTTGTTCCAAAATTGTTTGATTATCAGGTCTAGAAACTAATATCCAGACTTTACTTCTCTCAAATTGATTTAATTCTTCTTACATAGATATCACCCATGATTCATCCTCAATTACTTCACTCACATTCTTAGGTTCTTCCTGTGATAGGAATGCAAAGTAGCTAACCATATTTCTAAGTGATGATCGTGTAGCTACTCCACGTGACGGTTCACCTATAATTTGATCTATGGGGTGATTCCTTATATACTTCCATTCCATAGGTAGTTCTGTTGGGACTGGTGTATTCCCAAGAGGTGGGTGAAATAAGTATTTCAAAATTTCTTCCTAGGTCAAATTAAACCAGCAATAGTAATACACAACCTAGGGTCCGTCTAAACGAATACCAATTACCCAACAAGAATTTAACTGAGCAAATAATCAAAGCAAGTATAGCAGACTCAGTTTCTCAATCATTCACAATAATAAAACATAAACATTCAAGTGCAAAAATTTAAATTGCAAAAATTAAAATTAGGTACAAGAAATGTTATCGGGGTTCGCCCAATACTGCCTACGTCCCCGCCTTTAGCTCTCAAGCTCGAGGATTCCACTAATGCTCACTTGCGGGTGGAGCGACACCGATTACAAAACCTTACAGAATGGCGCACCTAATTCTCCTAACGGGGTCTGCACCAGTCTAATGCTCTCCTAACCGAGTCTAAGCAATTCAGGACTTTTCACAGGGCAAGTCTCCCTCTTCTGACCACCCGTCGTGTAGTAACCTAGAAAAATAAAATTCAAATAATAATAATAAAATAAATTAAATTAATTAAATTAACAAGTAAAATGAATAGTATGATAAGGAAAAAAAAATATATATATATATATATATATAAGCTATTAGGATATATATGTAATACATATAAGTTAAAAGTAATAATGATATATATATAATATATGTAAGTTATCTTAAAATGAGCTTCTCCAAGAAGCTTTGTTTAATTAATAGTTATCACGATATTAATATATATATATATATATATATAATTGTATTAGGAAGCTTGCTTTAATTAATAGTTAGTATGATATTAATATATATATATATACACACACATAATAGTGCAAGCTTCTTCAAGAAGCTTGCTTTAAGTGTGGAAGTACTCTCTCTCTCTCTCTCTCTCTCTCTCTCTCTCTCTCTCTCTCTCTCACTCTCTCTCTCTCTCTCTCTCTCTCTCTCTCTCTCTCTCTCTCTCTCTCTCTCTCTTCAATTCTGGGCCAGTTTTACGCCGGATCGGCAAACCGAAGCCACCACGACACTCCAGGCGAAGTTCTCTACAAATCTGCCGGAACGGATCGTCAGGGAAATGAAGTTGGATTTCATCCCAAATCCAGGATAAGACTTTATACTCAATATTTGGATTTTTGACAGCTGAAGAAAGTGATATACACGTTGAAATATTAAAGTTTAATACTGGGAGTTTTTGTTTCCAGGGGTGTTGATTGTGAACGTTGGGAATCATTTGTAAGTTGAGGTAAGACTTTTTAAGCCGAATTTGACTTAATGGTAGTTATAGAAAATGTTGTACGTACAAAAATACTGAACTTTAATTCTGCGAGTTTTCATTTTCAGGGTGTTGAGTTGAGAACCCTGTGGGTACGGGGAAGATTTTCTTAGGGGCTTTTCAGGAATCAGGTAAGGGGATAAATTAAGTTAGTTTTGTTTTGGGAAAATGCATGTATATATATGTAGCATCTGGTTTCAGGAAAAATAAATATATTTATACATATGATTTGTATTTGGAAAATACTATTTAAATGATGATATGTTGAATACGTGGAAAATTTGTTCCATGTGGCATGAGTATAAAAATGTTATGAAATACTGTTTTCTGGGAATGGGGATGATATGGATTTCTAGGATGGAAAACCGGCGTACGGGCCAAGATATTTTTATATATATATGTTTGCCGGCGTACGGGCCGTGCTATGTGGATATGTTTGCCGGCGTACGGGCCATGCTATGTGGATGAGATTTGCCAGCATACAGGCTATGCTATGTGATTTGCCGGTGTACGGGCCGAGCTATGTGATTTTCTGGCGTACGGGCCGAGCTATGGTAAAATGTGAAATACCGGCGTACGGGCCGATGATTTTCATGATATATGTATATGTGAAAAATGATATGAATGATTTGATAATTAATGATATGAGTTATCCATGTATCACGATTTTAGTATATGTATATTATATCAGAACCTGGTTGGCTTGGTCTATGCTTGCACTTGCATGGTACCGTTGCTATGTGTCTATGGTCTTCGTGATCATGATATTTGTGTTAACGTCGCTGTACGGAGTGGTGTGAGATTGGATGGTCGATGTGGTTATTTTCAAGAAGTGTGCTGTTATCGCCCCTGGTGTACGAACCAGTCTGGGTAGACCCATTGGACCTAAAGACTATTGTTTAACTTGATAGTGGTCAACCAACCATTGTCAGGTCCCGCTTTTGGGCCACACAACCCAGTCATGTGGGGTTAATACATGACAACAGCCAGCTAACCTACCATGAATGTTTTGTATTATTATTATTATTATATGAGATGAAATATGATTATGAAAAATGCAATATGTTCTGCCATGTTTTGATGGTATATGTATGTTTTCCCAGATTTGATAAAAAGTACTGAACATGTTATGTATGATATATGTTGAACACATAATACTCATGTTGACACACACTAGTATTAGTTTATTTCCCTTACTGAGAGGTGTCTCACTCCTAAATCTTATTAACTTTTTAGGAGCCCCAGATAGGAGAGTGGGAAAAGCCCCGCTGATATAGTACGGTCTATCTGCCCTTTTTGAAGGGTAGGTTTTGTAGGGATAGTTAGACTTTGTGGGAAATGTCCCTAAGTTTTATTTTTGGGATGTATATATGAAAATACAGTGATTGTAGTAACTCTGGTATATTGTGGTATATGGTATTGAGATGTACATGTTTGTATATTTTCTGCTGCTAGGGCTTCTGCTTTATGTTATGATATATCCCTGGTGCCCACGGGCCTAGGTGGATTGTGACCTGCTGAGCTGGAATATGGGATATGTGATATTGATATTATATATAAAAAAAAAATAGGTGGAAAAATGAGCAGGTCGTGACAGCTTGGTAGGGGATCTATTCTTTATTTCAACTACTATGTTCTATTGTGGTGTCCTAGGTGCCGAAAAGTTATGATAAATTCCTAGTGAATCACAATATTCTTCCATACCCTTGTTTTGAAACTCTCTACCCCTATCACTTCATATGTGAGTGATTGAGCCCTTTGCATTTTGAGTTCTTCTACATAATTTAATAAAATTTTCACATGCTTCATCTTTATGTGCAAGAAACAATACCCATGTGAATCTAGAATAGTCGTCAACAATGACGAACGCATATGACTTACCTCCTAGACTTTGAGTTTGATTAGGACCAAATAGATCTAAGTGTAACATTTGAAGTGGCCTAGTGGTGGAGATGACTTTCTTCTTCTTAAAGCTATATTTTATTTGTTTTCCTAGTTGGCATGCATCACAAATTTTATCTTTCGCAAATTTTGTCTTAGGTAATCCCTTAACTAATTCTCCTTTAACTAGTTTAAATAATAAGTTCATGTTTGCATGTCCTAATCTCCTATACCAAAGCCAACTAACTTCATTTATAGCAGAAAAACAAATTACATGTTGAGAAGCAAGATTATCAAGGCTAGTGGTGTAGACATTTTCATGATGATTAACAATAAACAATATTCTTTTTTCAGATTTACTCTCTACAGTGCATTTGTCATGTTTAAAGGAAACCCTATAACCTTTATCACATAATTGACTTATACTTAACATGTTATATTTTAGACCATCTACTAATAACACATTATCAATAACAAGGGAAGGTTCCTTACCAACCTTACCTACTCTGATGATCTTGCCCTTTAAGTTGTCCCCAAAGGTCACAAATCCTCCATCCTTAGGTGTGATCAATGCGAACTTTGCTTTATCTCCGGTCATGTGTCGAGAGCATCCATTATCCATGTACCATTTATTCTTTGTAGAGGACGATCTTAAGCACACCTGCAATGGACATTTAATTGACTAATTTTGGTACCCATATTTTCCTGCCTCCATGGGGGTTGGTGCTCGATTCTCCTTTGACTTTCTAGACCTTCTTAATTTTAACATCTTTGTCATTAAAAGGACAATCAAATTTTATGTGACCTAACTTCTTGCATTTAAAGCATGTAGTAAATTTGTAAGATTCTTTAGATGGAACATATAATTTTGACCCTCTCACAAAGTGACCCATGTAAAGGTGTTTCTTTTTAAAGTTTTCTTTTCCATTAAAACCAAGACCTTCCTTATCTAGAGATTTTCTTTGAGCTTCAAGAAGTCTTTCAAAATTATTTTGACCTTCTGTGAATTTATAAATAATTTTATATTTGTCTTCCAAACTTCTTTCTAACTCCCCAATTTTCAAATCCCTTTCTTTTATTAAAGAGGTATGAGACTCATTTTGTTTTTCCAACAACTTTGAAAATTCCCTTAATTTTAATTTCAAATTAGAATTTTTCTTAGTCATTTTTCTTAAGCATTTTAAGAGTATACAGATATTCCTGTTGCAATTCATCATACGAAATCATACTATCATCATTATCAGAATCACTAAAATAATATAATGATGTGGAGCAAAACGATTATACCTCGTGATCTTCTTGTGCCATTAGACACAGATTGGCAATCTGGTTGTCGCTAGATCCAGAATCTGAACTGCTGGTACTGCGTGTATCCCAACCAACCTTTAGTGCCTTCTTCTTCTTTTTGGACACTTTCTTTAGCTGAGGACAGTTCGATTTGATGTGCCCAACTTCTTTGCAATTATAGCATGTCGGAGGATCATCCTTTTGCTTCCTTTTGCTTGACTCTCCTTTTTCCATTTTTGAGTCCTAAATTTTTTTGGCATACTTCCTGTTCTTTTTTAGGAACTTTCTGAACTTCTTAGTTAGAAGAGCCATATTGTCTTCTGATTCTGAACAACTCTCTTCACTAGAATTGCTAGAGGAAGCTTTGAGGGCTGTTACTTTCTTAGTTTTGTTCTACTCACTTATTCTTTCATTTATTATTAATTCGTATGTGATGAACGACCTGATCAACTCATCTAGTGTCATTGCTTTTAGGTTTCATCCTTCTGCTATGGCTGTAGCCTTTGCCTCCTAGACTGGTGGTAGACCCCTAGGAATTTTCTTGATCATTTCATAAGTAGGGTAAGTCTTACCAAGAGTTTGCAATGAATTTTTGATGTGAGTGAACCTGGTGTACATAGATTGGATTGATTCACTAGAAGACATTTTAAATGCTTCGTATTTACTTGTTAGCATGTCTATCCTACTGTATTTTACATCATTAGTGTCTTCATATGTGACTTCTAGTTTATGCCATATTTCCTTAGCAGTTGTTCAAGGCATGACCCTATTAAATTCATTTATGTCTAAAGCACAGTATAAAAGATTTATTGCAATAGCATTTATTTGAACAGCTTTCATATCCTCGTCTGTATATTCATCTTCAATCTTAGGTACATTTTCTTTCTCTACAATTTTCATAGGAATATGATTTCCTCCGGAGACAACTTTTTATACTTCCAATCAACATTTTGAATAAAGATACACATTCTTTGTTTCCAATATGTATAATTAACGCCACAAAAAATAAGTGGTCGTGTGGATAAGTGTCCCTCACCGAATGGGATTAAACAGATGTGTATCATCGTGATCTTTTACAAAAAAAAAAATGTTTAAGTTTAGAGAAACCTGGCTCTGATACCAAATGTGAATTTATGTGTAATCCGAAGAGGAGGGGTGAATTGGGTATTTTTAAAATCTTAGTCTTTAGGTCCTAATTTAGAAAACTCACAGTCACAAATGCACAAGTTTGGTGACAACAAGTTCAGTATTACACAACTTATAAATTTAATGTTTGACTTTAACCAACACACAAAATTCCCAATCACTTACAAATGTAATAAATATTTAATAAGTGCACAACAAATAAATAATTAAATACGTAGGAAAATTAAATGAGTTAAGGGAAGAGAGATGCAAACACGATTTTTATGAGGTTCAACCAACCCGACCTATGTCCTAGCCTTGGATAAACTACCCAAGGATTCCACTATACTATTCCTTAACTTAGGATGAAACTTTTTGTTACAATCTGCTACTTACAAGAGACGCAGCTATCTCCTAACCTGCTACTTACAAGAGGCGTAGTTTCCTCCTCACATTTCACAAACCGAATCGTTAATACAAATAACAAATAAATATTCCTAAACACTCAGACACTTCTCAATAAGTTAATGAGTACAATTAACCCTAAGCACTCTCATAAGGTATAATATGAAGTTCAAGAGAGAATATATTTTTCTCAATGATGTATGTGAAAATATGATCTTTATATGAAGAATATATGTGTATGAGATGCTTCAAAGATCTAAACTTTATTCAATATCTCCCAAGAATGATATATTAAAAAATATGCTTTGGAGATCCTAGGCTTTGCTTTCAAATAACTTTTGCAAGAATAATAAAATATAAAATCTTTGAATAAGAATATAACTTTGAATATCACAAAGATTTGAGCTCTTGCTTTCAAATACCTTTTGCAGAAATAATATGAAGTATTTTGAATAAAATATATATCTTTGAATATTACGAAAGATTTTTCAAACAAATATATATGTGAAATTCAAGTTCTTGCTCCCAATAAATATTTTAAATGAAAGAATATGGGAATAGATGAGCTTATGAAAATAAGATTGAATACTCAATAATAAACTTAACCTAACCTCAAGATCAAACCAGTATTTCGTAAGATGATATGTGTGTAAGCATTTGGATCTTGAAGATGATATTAATGAATGCCCAAACTTGATGTGAATACGTTGAAAGTAGGCAAAGTTTAGCAAAAGTTGTACTAAAATGTTAACCTAGGGTTTAGAGTTGGTATATATAAGTAGTCTCGGCCTTTGATCAATTTTCAACCGTTGGATCATTTAATTAAAAAATATTCATCCGTTTTTGAGCTGAAGCATTGTACTGTGCTACGAATTCGTCGATGAATGTTTGTACTAATCGACGAATGTCCTTTAGTTGCTCGTTGACGAGAACATGGGATTCAGCGACAAGTGGCCTATCTAAGAAAATCAGGGTCTCGATATTTTCTCATCGATGAGATGACTCACAAGTCGACGAGTGTACTACACTCGCTCGTTGACGACTCCATGAGGCTAGTTAACGAGTGCCCTATTTTTCAGCCCTATAACCCTTCGAAAATGCAGATCCACCCTATGACAAATGCATATAAATATGTCATGAAAAACATGCATCTTAAGGTCAATCTGTATGTCATTTTGAGTTTCGCATCATATCTTGTGAGTTATGCATATACAATCAAACCTAATACGAATTACAATTGAAAATCCAGATTGCCTTTATCCTTTTACTCTTTGGCTTCCATGGATTGAGCCAAGTGGTATGTACTTCGTGTTCTTCGTGGCTTCCATAGCGTAGTTACGCTTTGTGCATGCTAAGTCATGATCCTGTTCAAAATCTCAATGCACAGGTAAAATACCAAGTGATTTGTCATTATTAAAACATGATTGGACTCATAGAGTCAACATCCTTAAACAACCCTCAAGAGTAAAGAACTTGCTAATGAAGAGCATAAAAGAAATACTCTAAGCTCTCTTAAAAAATGATTTTGAAATGAATGATAGTAATAGAATATGAAAATAAAGTTTTGAAGATGAAAAATATTTGGGAGAATTTCTCAACTAATCTTCTTACTAATTATGTCTATAAGGGGCTATTTATAGATTTTTGGAAAAATATGACTTTTGGGGATATGCACGTTATTTTTAGAAAAGTTTAATTAAAATTTTAATGACATTTAGCGCTGAAATTTTACCAAACTCGAGAGGTGCCGGTCAACCAACAGAAGCCAAATGAAAGCCAACCCATGAGCATTGGTCGACTGGCCAAGGTGTTGGTCGGCTGACCTCTCATAATGATTTTGAATTTTAGGGCAGGTTCGGTCGACCGTGTGAGATGTTGATCGGCTGGCCGAAAGGCAATTCCAAACCTTCGTAGGTTTGGTCTAGTGTGGGAAAGGACCAGTCTGCCAGTTCTTGAGTTCAATTGGTTGAAACATTTTTGACCTAGAGTGTTGATCGGCCGAGGATGATAGAAAAGCAAAGTACAGAGGTCGGTTGACTAAGGACTCTAGGTTCAAAAAGGGTTGGTCGACTGAGCCAAGTCAAAACATTGATTTCTGGCCTAACGTATGGTCCGTTGACTGAGCAGATTTGAACTGGACAAGGTTGATCGACCGAGGACAGTAAATATCTCAGTTTTTCCTTGATTTTTTACCCTAAAATTATTCCAAAAATCCTTATTTGATTTTAATTTTTATAGAAAAAAAATTTTGGCGCAGGTGTTGGGTCCCTTATGGTCAGTTTATGGTCAGTTTGACTTTTCATCCACATCAAACATGTTATGCATTATTACATATCGAACACAAAATGCAATTACAATTAAATTCTATATGTTGTCTTTCTTCTTTCCTCTTCTGTCTTCAAAGGAGTGCATCAGATTGTATAGTCTTCAAGTTCCTTCTAACTTCCATGACCCTTTAATCTTATGTGCGTGTCAAGATATATACCTGTTCAAGCACTTAAACATACTTAAGATCCTTATGTTTTGTCAACATTAAAATAAAGATCGGACTCAAAAAGTCAACTAAATCCTTACATTTTCATTTGAATTAGCCACTAAACCAATAGGGTAAATGCAACTTTTTTCCAAGTTCACTTTATGTCCAAAAAAATGTCTCAACACACAATTGTAAAGTCTTGAGCCATTTGAGCTTCAGAATAGAATCTTTACAAAAATTAAGTGTCATTGACAAAGAATAAGTGAGAAACCAGTAAGGACTCATCTTCATTTCTAAATTCAATACCATTAATGAGCTTAAAAGTACAAGCCTTGTCATTTAGTTGACTCTCTCCATGACAATTGTGAAACGAAATGGAGAGAGTGGATCTCTTATCTCAACCCTCTTTAACTATTGAAAAAAACAATAGACTCGTCATTAATGAGAATTGATAATGATGCAGAAGATATGCAATAATAAATTTATTGTCTCCATTTTACATGGACATTAAAACTTATGATTTCCAAAACATTATAACCTCAATTAATATAATCAAACACAAGGTCTTATTTTAATAAAAGTCCCTTAATTTTTCTCTTTCTCCATAAATCTATCAATTTATTTTTCATTAAAGATGCATCAATAATTTGTCTATCCGAGATGAAGTCCAACTGGTTCTCTAAATCAGACATAACTTTTCTAAATTTTAATCATTTTTGAGTCTTAATTTATTATTTTGATGTTGATATAACTAAAATAACTTTCTTTAGATGTGACATGAATATTTCTTAAGATTTTTAATAAGTTATTTATTGAGTATGTACCATCAATATCTAGTTAGGGACGTGTATTGCACGTGACCCACATTGTTAGACGTTAGTTTTTAGAAAACACTCATTCTCCCGAACGAACGGTGGAGTGAAGTTCAGCCCTAACCCCCCCACCCAGGAAGTTGAGCCCTCTACGCATCTGCCTTGCACCGCTACGGCACCAACGTGGAATGTCACGAGCTAAGCTTGTTTAGGGCATTATGCTTACTTGTGACCGCCTATCTCGTGTGCTTGGGATGGGTTTCCATCATGTAAATACTAATGTAGGGTTATTTTCTACTATTAGTGTCTTTGTATGCCAAATAAGACAGTTTGACTCCTCAGTCACTTTGATATTTCCTAGTGTCAAAATGATAATTACATAAAAACTTCTTTAGAGGAGGGTGAGTTTTCATCAGTCATTGTAAAACTCACTAGCAATTGTCAACGTGCTTAGCCTACTTGCCTCCCTCGCTAAGTACACCATGTCAACGGAGGATTTGTTAATGAGTTACGTTTGCTTCAATATTTACTGCTTGCTTACCACGACTTTCATGAATTGATCACTGTTTCCACTGCTATCTGAATGAATGTTAATGAAACTTCTTCGTGGATGAATGTTGGTAAACGATAGGCTAGCTAGTTAAACAAGAGTGCTTTAGCTAGCGTCGCACGGCCCTTCACAAGGGTGTGAAAATAGTCGGACTGTGACATTTGGTATCAGAGCCAAGTCGATGAAACTTGGTGGGAGCCCAAGGTTGAGTAGCTACGTAAATTCGATTGCCTTCGTTGTTGGATTTGAGAAGCTTTGGTAAGTGACCATGGCACCAAACAACGCTGAAAGAATCAGTGCACTAGAAGCACAGGTTGAAGAGACAACCAAGAATATGGCTAACGAGAAGGCCCAACTGAGGGGACTTGTTGATGAAGTGATGGGATCACAGCAGTAACAAGCAAGTTTGACAAGTGAAATGTCAGAGGACTTTCATCACACTGTGGAAACTTTGCAGGCCTGGATGGCATATTTGGATGCAAAGATGAATATGATGGTTCTTGCTATGGGGAACTCCAATACTCTAGGAGTTAGCAAGACCAAGGTGCCAGAACCCAGGACGTATGGGGGTGCCCAAGATGCCAAGGAGCTAGAGAACTTCTTGTTTGATGTGGAACAGTACTTTCACAATGTGAGGATGGCCTCAGAACAGGCAAAGGTGGATACTGCGGCTATATACTTGATTGGTGATGCGAAACTGTGGTGGCATACCAAGTACAGAGAAATTGAAAATGGAAGCTGTGTAATTGATAGTTGGGCAGACTTGAAGAGAGAGCTCAAGGCCCAATTCTTTCCTGAGAATGTTGAGTATAATGCAAGGAGAAAACTGAGAGATCTCAAGCATACAGGGTCGATTAGCGAATATGTGAAACAATTTTCTGCTTTAATGTTGGATATTCGGGATATGTCGGAGAAGGACAAGTTGTTCTATTTTCTTGAGGGGATAAAACCGTGGGTAAGAACTGAACTTCATAGGCAAAGGGTTCAAGACTTGTCAATTGCACAAGCGGTTGCAGAATACTTGACTGACTACGCTGGTGATGATACTGCTTCGTCCAAACGGTTTGGCGGAGAGGGAAACAGTGGAAAGTCTTTCAAGAATGGCAAACCCAAGAGTGGGGGAGCCGACTCTAAATTATCAACTTCAAAGGAGGTTTCGTCGTCTCAAGGGTTCAACACACCCAATAGAAAGGGGAAGAGTCAAAGTTCGTGCTACTTGTGTAGTGGGCCTCATAGAGTTTTTGAGTGCCCTCACAAAGCATCACTTAATGCTTTACAGGCTTCCATTGCAAAGCAGGCAGTGGAAGATGATAAGGAAGAGGATGATGCCCCAAGGGTGGGTTTGGTGCGGCTGGTAAGCGCATTGGAAAAGTAGGAAAAAGCACCAAAAGTTACACGAGCAAAAGGGTTAATGTTTGTGGACTTGAGGATAAATGGGAAGAGTGCTCTCGTTATGGTGGATATAGGGGCTACTCATAATTTTGTTTCACAGTTGGAAGCATGGAGACTCAACTTATCTTTAGAGAATGATACAGGACACATGAAAGCAGTTAACTCTGTAACCCAACCTACTATAGGAGTAGCCAAGCAAGTGACTGTAAAACTTGGACAGTGGGAAGGTTATGCAATTTCCACAGTGGTGCCATTGGATGACTTTCCAGTCATTCTAGGGATGGAGTTCCTAAGGGGCACGAGGGCAGTGCTAATGCCTTCGGCTAGTTCCCTGTGTCTGATGGGAGATCACTCGTGCAAGGTCCAAGTTGTTGCAATGAAAGGAGACGATAGGAAGTCCCTTTCAACCATACAACTCAATAAGGGATTGGGTCAGGGTGAGTGGACACATCTAGCCACGGTGGTGGTATACAAAGAAGTAGGCCAAGAGCTAGAGCCTACAACCATCCAAGCGGTGTTGGATGAGTATAAGGAGGTGTTGCCGGATAAGCGGCCTCACAATTTGCCTTCACGACGGACTGTGGAGGATGAGATAAAGTTGTTATTAGGAGTGAAACCACCTGCTAAAGGGCCATGTCGGATTGCGCCTCGAGAGATAGTAGAGTTAGGGAAGCAACTTGATGAATTGGAAGCGGGATGTGTTTGCCCTTCCAAAACACCGTTGGGAGCATCGATGTTGTTTTAGAGGAAACATGAAGAGCATCTATGGAAGGTGTTTGACAAGTTGAGGGGAAATAGTTTGGATGTGAAGAAGGAGAAATTCTCTTTCGCTCGGCGAAGCAACAAATTCCTTGGTCAAGTGGTTGAACAAGGTCGTATCTGGAGGGATATGGAGAAGGTAAGGATGATTTAAAAACGGAAGATCCCCACTACAGTGAAGGAGTTGCGTTCTTTTCTTGGCCTTACTAAATACTGCAGGAAGTTCGTTGAGGGCTATTCGTGGAGAATGACTCCAATGACAGGACTATTGGGAAGGTATTATTGGCCACACATGCGGGATGATGTGGTTGATTATACCAAAACTTGTTTCACTTGCCAACAAGATAAGGAGGAGCGGAAGAAGTATGGTACTTTCATGGTCGCAACAAAGTACTATTCGGCAGAGGAGATGACAGAATTGTTCCCTATGACTATTGTGAAACATTGGGGGTGTTCCCCAAGTTATTATTTGTGACCAAGATTTAATGTTTACTAACAACTTCTTGATAGGGTTTTTCAGGATATTCAGCTCACATCTTGACATCTCTTCGAGTTATCACCGACAGATAGACAAACAGATGAAAAGATTCAGAGAGCTACTAGATGAGTACTTATGCCATTGTGTCAACGACAACTAGAAGAATGGCGTGCAACTACTTAATGTGGCTTCATTCTGTGGCAATGCCCAAAGGTGCTTAACAACCAACAAGAGCCTTTTTGAGCTTGTTACAGGCTAGCTGCCGCTGTTACCTTACATAGTGGGTGAGCCGTACAGACGAAAGAGTCCTAGGGCATACATCTTCACCAGTGAAGGGAGATAGAATGCAGAGTTTGCCCAAGCCTATCTGGAGAAAGCTTCTGAGCAGATGAAGAAGTGGGCAGATAAAGGGAGAAGACCGCAGTTTCATGTCAGCTGCCTCAAGCCATTCAACACCAACACCAATGACCTCAGCAGAAGTCAGTCCAATAGAGTAGAGTTGAAGATAGTGCAACCTGACATACATGACGTTGAAGAGATCCTTGTAGAAAAAAAGTTCACATCCTCAAGGAAGAAGCAGCAGAAGTTCCTAGTGAAGTGGAAATGCCTTGATGACAAAGAAATTAGCTGGATTTTTGCAGAAGCTATACAACCGTTCGTGGACAAATTTGACTTATACCTACCACCAAAAGTCTACAAGGACGTCAACCGCATAAGTGGGGGAGAATGTCACTAGCTAAGCTTGTTCAGGGCATTATGCTTGCTTGTGACCGCTTATCTCGTGTGCTTGGGATGAGTTTCCATCATGTAAATGCTAGTGTAGGGTTATTTTCTGCTAGTAGTGTCTTTGTATGCCAAATAAGGCAGTATGACTCCTTGGTCACTTTGATGTTTCCTAGTGTGAGGATAATAATTATATAAAAACCTCTTTAGGGGAGGGTGAGTGTTTATCAATCATTGTAAAACTACTAGCAATTGTCAACGTGCTTAGCCTACTTGCCTCCCTCGCTAAGTACACCATGTCAACAGAAGATTTGTTAATGAATTACGTTTGCTTCAATGTTTACTGCTTGCTTACCACGACTTTTATGAATTGATTACTGTTTCCGCTGCTATCTAAATGAATGTTAATGAAAGTGGTTCGTGGATGAATGTTAGGCTGACTAGTTAAACAAGAGTGCTTTAGCTAGCATCGCACGGCCCTTCACAAGGGTGTGAAAATAGTTAGACCGTGACACCATGTAGCCATCGAAGTTCTCTCTCTCTCTCTCTCTCTCTCTCTCTCTCTCTCGGTTTATAATCTTAGATGCATGAGAGTGGGAGGTCAGCCCACTGTCGAAGACAACATAGGTGGTTGTCGCTGGTAGTGCTACTGCTTGTGGCTGTGCTGCTGATGGCGGCCACCGGACCGTATTCCACTGGTTATTTCACCTATATTTTCTCGGGCACTTTCTCGGTGTCCCTGGGGCTTTCTAAGTGACCAAACAGAACCCCTCCTCCTTTTTTTTTTTTTTGGTTTTCTAAGTATGTTCTTTCCCATTCTTCCAAATTAGGGAGGCTACTAAGACCTCTCCTCACACTCTTGTCGTCGTGGACTCTGTGTTAATGGGATGAACAATGCCCTAGATTCTCTCAGCTCTATCATTTCTACGACCCTCTAATCTCTTACTCATTACAGATTCATTGACTCTCTCTCACCCTTGCAGGTGTACAGATGTTGTCTCAAATTTCAGTTTATGAATTACAAATGAAGAAGAGGAAGAAAAAAGAAAGCAAGGAGGAGTCGTGGCTATGAGAGGTTCCCCACTTGTCCTTCCTCTACTTTGATTTTTTTTACTGATGTTTTACACTCTAAGCTAATGAACCAGATTATGCATGTATGTATAACACAGACATAATGATTTTGTTGTGCATAAGAGAACGACATACAAGATTCTGAATATGCAGATCTATAGTGTTTGGGCATTGATTGATCTTAAGTAATCATGAAAATCAATACCCTAACATTCTACATGCTCAAATGGTACTGATACTACATAATCTGAACAACAAGACCTGAAAATGGGAGAGTAGGGGCACCTTTTCTTTCAGTTTTTCTGCACTGTTGCAAAGTTCGGATTTGATTTCTCTCATCAATGAATCCCTCCCTTTCAGACTCTTCTCTCCTTAGTATATGATAGGGTTTAAGGTTTGAGAAATGATGGGTGAGAATCAATGGGCGAATGAGTTGATTGAATCAATTAGAGAATGGAGAAGATAATGGATGGAGAATGAAAATAGAGTCTCCTAGGGTGAAAATGAAAAAAAACCTAAGACAAAGGTTGAGAGAAAGGTTCCCCCCTCCTCATTGCCCGCCCCTTCCCATGCTAGATCATGAGGTGGTTAACAATATTGGTTTTTGGGCTCCTTCTTCCATATCTGTCCCTTTTAAGCCAAAACAATGAAATGGGTTGGTATTTGGTTTTTCACTTTTTAATAAGGGCAAAATTGAGAGTCTAGGAGATGATTTTGAGCTTCCTCGTTGTTGTATTCCTCCTTAAATAAATGAGGGAAAATCATGTGATGTTTAGGGGTGAGGAATCTTCCCTAATTGGAAGATGTAGGGAAGGTGCAATTTCAAGATATCATGTTGTTTGCATTTGCATTTTGCACGTGGAACTAATGTGACATTTAGGACTTGGATTTTGCATGGTTGCATGGAATGTGCATTACATGTGGGGGTTGAATTGGGTTTGAACTTGCTTATGGAATGAGTTTGATGTCAGTTTTGTGTTTGAGATGTGAATTTGATTATCAATGTAACATGTCATTGTGATATTTTGCTTTAAAATTGCATGTGAATATGGTATTGAGTGTGAATAGGGAATGCTTTGCTGACTTGTTTGGTGTATGCTATTCTTTGGACAAAAGTGCAAGATTTTTCAATGCTCAAACAATTTCTTTCCACTTGTTTCATGATAGAATGTCTTCCTTGCTTGTTTCTAGGATCATTCTTTGGGTATTTTCAGGGGGAATTTTGGTGTTTGGCTCTCATATCCAAAGGTTTAGAGCCTACACTATTGAAACTGCTCTCTTTTGATAAGTGGAGGATGTCTTGTCCTCCCCAAATTGTATTTTTTTCTTGTATTCGTGAATGGAATTTTTTATTATCTAATGTTAAAGCTGATATACATTGTTGGCCCATGATCTAGTAGTTTAAGCTTTTAGGTAAAGTGCTAATCTAACTTGGTACTAGAGCTGGTTACTAGAAGTTCCAAGGTTTTAGCTTATTGCTCGCTTTTATTGTGTGGTGTTTTAAAAAAAATTGTGTTTAAAAAAAATTATCGCTTTCCCTATCATGGGTGTTATTTATCATGTGTTCTCTCCACGTGCTGTCGGGCTACACCCATGAGGAGTCTTACAACTTGATATACGTTGTTGGCCCACAACCTAGTAGTCCTCTTTGATGTAAGTGATAAATTCCTATTTTTGTATACACATTTCTAAGAAGTATTGTACACATTGTTTGGCTTTCGAACTCCTTTCAAATACCATTTATTTTTTGCAAATTTTCTAACAAACTAGTGAGTAGTAAGAAGCAGATGATATGGTTTGCTCAGGTTGCTCCTATTATCTAAAAGCTCTAGACCCTTGGGAATGTCCTGTCTTTGACTTGGTTTCACATCCATTCCATTGTTTTGGGAATGCCGAATTTTTGAAAGAGGGTAGCTGTTGTTTGTCTTTTTAGGGTAACTGGATTGAGTTTGAAATATTATCTTATGTTTCTCTCTCCAATATTGCCTCCTCCTTTTTTTAGTTCTAGACAAAGCAATCACTATTCACTTATACGTAAATCAAACGTGTAGGAAATCATGTAAATAAAGTGCATTTGTCATTTCAAGAAATTGGACAAAATATGGTGCAACTGCAGCTTAAACCAACAGCATTTTCTTGCTTATAAACCTTATATACCTTTTCTTTATAGATTGCAAGTTGAGTACAACATTAATGTTAATGAAATTTGGATTAGGAACAATTTGGGTGAAGTTCTTCATGTTCTTTTCCCATTTTCTCCTAACAATAGTACATTGAACTAGTAAGACTGACATGAAGTGGTATTCTTTTCTTAGTCGACATGACATACCTTTGCTACATAATGAATCGATAGTCTACAACTTTACCCAAGTCTTAGCCTTTATTGTCATAGTTATCCTCATCTTTTCTTGCTATGTTCCAACAACAAATGGACTATGAACTCTATGCATCCCAGTAGTCCATAAAATTGACCCAAATGCTTCTCCATTGAATGGGGAAGATTCCAAGTATGAGATAGTCGCTTGGTAACCCAGTTTCTTTGTGTTCTTTGAAAATTGTAGTTACTGGGTACCGCTTCAACTATCAATCCACTAGGTGCTTGTAACACCCCGAACCCTTAAACCCGGTCTGGTGCGTTATACTTGATAATATTCTAATAAATCATAATCCTTACATACAGGAAAATATAATCATAGTCTCCATAAACATAGTTCTACAATACCAACATTCCCTAATATTAGAGTTTGCTATATCCTATCTAGAAATCCATAAAATCCAACCATCACTTGCATTTCCATATATACATACATCTCCAGAACATTTCAGTATTTTTGCAACCATACTTTCTCAACAGACTTAACATAAAGACATAAAACATAAACATATACATCCCTAAAATATTATCAACATATACCTTTTCTTTTATAGTCCTTAAAAATGCTAAAATACCCTTGAGCTCCGAAGCTCGACCTCGAGGATGTCCTGAAAAAGAAACATTCATATTCGAGTGAGACACATCTCAGTAAGGGAAGAAACCTACATATTAAAACAGCGTGTAGCCAACATGAGGTATATAGATATCATTTTAATACATTTGCAAATCATTAACACAACTTTGAAATCATTTTCTGAACCTAAACAATCACATGCAAATATTTAACCCACGAGATTACCCAAGGATAGGGGTGATTACCCGCCCATACAAATAACACCATTCTACTCTGATACTTAGGTAACCCTAAGGTCACAACTAAAACATACCAGCGCACTCACCTTACTTAGTAAGCCTTCAAGTGTTAACTTGATCTCGTACTCACGCATTCAACAATAGTTTATTGGCAAAGGCCCTAAGGATAGGGAAATCTACCCGCCCATATAAATAGGTTCCCTCTGCTCTAGTACGTTATGCAGCTACTACCACATTTGAAGTTACTACTGCACTCGCCTTTCTCAACAAGCGCTCAAGCGAAGAGTTCGCCTTGCCTAATTCGTAACATGTTTTACATACATAAATACTTCTAGTAACATAATACTTTATTCCTTTCTGTCATTATTCATTCATATATATTTGTTCATGTTGATAGTTTAAACATTGCATTTCCTTTCATTTCACTTTAAGTGACTCTTTCACATTTACATCGTTCACATTTGTCATTTCATTTCATTTCCATTTCATTGTCATTTCATTGCATAACATTTTCATTTCATTCCTTCGTACTATAGCTGGTTTTTAGCTATCATTAGTTAGTCCACATAGAAATGTGCTAGAATTTGCTACAGTTAGTTCACATAAAAATGCGCCAGAATCTGCTAACATGATTGTCTTTCAGCTGTCTTACATTTACATGGTTGCATTTAACATACACAAGCAATATTGTCCATATCATATTTTATTCTCAATACTTTACTCATTTAGCCTGCATCTCATACATTTATCATATATTTGCACAGAATCTCATGCCACACAATTTAACAGTAAAATTCAGATACATTCCTTATAAAATAAGCAAACCCACATTTAACATTTATATGCTGAAAATATATTTCATTCCTTACTTACTTCCTTAGAAAATACCTTTCACTTTCATTCAATTACTTTCACACATATATATATATATATATATATAGCTATAAACAATGTTAGGCTCAGAAAACATGGTTTTACATTGTTGGCATTTTAAATCCACATAAAAACATATATATATATATATATATATATATATATATATATATATATATATAACACATAATCCATTTTAATTCATGAAAACCTGAATTAATACATAAATTTCCCCCTTACCTGACTTCTGATCTACGCCTCTAGGATCCTTGAACTGATACCCACAACGTTCACTTGGACCCTAAATCCAAAAATCCTAATTTAATTAAATAAATTTCAATTAATTCAAATCTTAAGGAAAACACTTATTTACTATTTCCTAAGCTCCAAATAACAACATTCGTTAAGGAAATTCCAAAATAACTCACTTACCTTGATTTTGGGATATTTCCCAAACCTCACAACCCAACGATAAGCTCCTATAGCCTTACAAAGAATGATCTTACGAACCTCGTGGTGGTTCTGGATCATCAAATCGGGTCAAATCCGGCCCGAAATCGAAGAGAGAAGGCTGGGAGATCGTTTAGAGAGAGAGAGAGAGAGGAAAGTGAAATCCCGAGTTTCTCACTGAAATATGAGAGAAATTCTATTTATAGGCAGGACGAGACACGTGGATTAGTCGACGAGGCGCTATAGAGACTTCGTCGACAAGAATATACCTTCGTCGACGAAATTCAAAGTTCCAAAATATGCTCTCTCGAGATTCCTTCGTTGACAAGCTTTAGAAGGACACTCGTTGACGAGGAGAGGACATTCATCGACGAGGCCTGCTGTTCCTAAAAAAAATCCTTCCTTTTCCCTTGTTATCCATTAATCCATTCCATTTATTATTTTTTCTAATTATTTTAAATTTTTGGGTCATTATAGTGCTTCCATGCTTACTATGTAAATTGTTTCATCATGAGCCCCAATGTTCATAAATGTTTGACTCACTGTCTTCGTTTGGTTTGTGCCAAATTTGGAGATTGCTATTGATGAGAAAGTCATTTGTTTGCTTTTGACTTGCAATTCCATTGGGTAGGCTTGGTGAAATCAGTGTAATTGTGGATAAATTATAGCCATAATAGCATCAAAATAGGGAGTAATCAATGGTATTCGTCTAGTAAACTAAGCCTGGTTGCAATGATCCCAATGGGTTTACCTCCCTAGCACCATAATCATAAGGAGTGGCTTTTGAACCTGAATCAGTGATAATTTGGGCCCTTAAATTGTTTGTTTGTGTTGCTGCAGATTTAGAATAGAGAAAAGAAATATTTAATCCCACATAAGGTAGCTCAACTGATTTTGTTTGATTGGTTTGATTTGTAAAATACAGGAATGCCTTTTTGAGATGCAGGCAGAAAGAATCAACTATATTCTCTTTTATTAGAAAAAATGAACTACTACTTTTATTATACAAGTAGTCTTCTTATATATAGATACAATAACAGCAATTGAACAACTAATCTAACTACACATATTAGTTATAACAGCTTTATGTATTTTGTTTTGGTTCTTGATCTTGCTACAAGGCATCTTGTAAGCTCCAACACCCCCCCTCAAGATGAGAATGGATATTTATCATTCCCATCTTGTGAATAAGATGATGAAAATGGATTGAACCAAAAGGCTTGGTTAAGATATCAGCTAGTTGGTGCTTAGAAGGAACATGAATTATATTGATGAGGCCTGCTTGCAGTTTTTCTCGAACCAGGTGGCAATCCAGCTGAATATGCTTAGTCCTTTCATGATGTACAGGATTAGAGGCAATTTCAGAAGCTGGTTTGCTGTCTATGTATAATAAAGCAGCTTGAGGATGAGAAATATGCAAATCAGCTAACAGATAAAGAAGCCATTGAATTTCACATGTAGTTGTAGCTAAAGCTCTGTACTCGGACTCAGCAGATGATCTACTGACAGTAGGCTGCTTCTTCAATTTCCAGGAAATAAGAGAATCGCCAAGAAAAACTGTAAAACCAGTCACACTTCTACGAGTATCCAAACAACCACCCCAATCACTATCTGAGTATGCCTTGAGATGAAGAGATGAGTTTGCAGACATAAAAATACCCTGACCTGGTGTAGATTTAATGTATCGGAGAACTCTTTCAGCAGCTCGAAGATGAAGTGTACTTGGATTAGCCATAAACTGACTTAATGCTTGAACAGAAAAAGCAATATCAGGCCGAGTTATAGTGAAGTACAACAATCGACCTATAAGCCTTCAAAATGATGCAGGATCAATTAGGGAAGGAGAAAGATCTACAGCACTGAGTTTCAGAGTAGAATCCATGGGAAAATTGGCTAGTTTACAGCCAGAGAAACCACTGTCTTGGAGAATATCCAGGGCATATTTTCCCTGAGATATGGCAATGCCTTTAGCTGATCTGGCTATTTCCAAACCCAAGATGTATTTTAATTCACCAAGGTCCTTGATTGTAAAAGAATCATGAAGAAATTTCTTAGCTTCATTAATCTGATCAATACTATTAGAAGCAATAATAACATCATCAACATAAATGAGTAAAGCTATAAAAGCTGAGGAAGTTGTTTTGATAAAGAGAGAAGAATCTGATTTGCCCTGAGTAAAACCAATTTGCAGCAAAGAGGTGGATAACTTGGAAAACCATTGGCGTGATGCTTGTTTTAATCCATAGATACTCTTTTTGAGTTTGCATACACGAGGGTCATTAGCTGAAGAGTAGCTTGGTGGTAATTGCATATATACCTCTTCATTAAGATCTCCATGTAAGAAGGCATTATTTACATCTAATTGATGTAAATGCCAGTGTTTTATAGCAGCAACTGCAAGTAATGTTCGCACAGTTGTCATTTTAGCAACAGGAGAGTAAGTATCAAAAAAATCTAACCTTCTTGTTGAGTATAGCCCTTGGCCACTAGTTTGGCTTTATGCCTAGCGATTGTGCCATCAGCATTGAACTTTACACGATAGACCCATTTACAACCTATTGCAGTCTTATTGGATGGTACAATAGCAAGATCCCAAGTATTGTTTAATTCAAGAGCTTTTAGTTCGTCTGCCATGGCATTTTGCCATTGAGGATGAACAATAGCCTGTTTGAATGTGTGAGGTTTGAAAGTGGAAGTAACAGCAGCAACAAATGTTTTATATTTAGGGGATCACTGAGAAGTAGAAAGATAATGAAGAATAGAATGAGGATTACCTTTAACAGAAGCTGAGTTACAATTGGAAGATGATTGAGATGCTGGAAGTGTTTGAGCCATATTACCACAATAAAAATTCTTTAAGTATGTAGGAGGATTTCTGATCCTTTGAGATCTTCTGAGAGTATCAATAGGAGTATGTTCAATGGAAGTGTCCTCAAAATGGGGAGTATGTGTAATAGAAGTTGAAGAATGGGTGGACTTTGAAGAATCAAAATATTGAGGAAAATTAGGAAAAACAAAAGGTGTATGAATTGTGTTTGGTATGGAAGGAAATATAGATTCATGAAAAACTACATTTCTGGAAATAAAAGTTTTGAGAGTAACAAGATCCAAAAGTTTATACCCTTTTACATTTGGAGGATAACCCAGAAAAATACATTTCGAAGCTCTTGGTTGGAATTTTCCTCTATGAGCAGTGAGTGTGCTAGCAAAACACAAACACCCAAAAACTTTTAGATAGTTATAAGCTGGATGTTTTTGAAATAAAGGAAAGTATGGTGTTTGATTTTGAAGATTAGAAGAAGGGGTTCTATTAATAAGATGTGTGGCTGTTAGCACACAATCTGTCCAATAAGAAAGTGGCAATTTGGATTGAAAAAGCAAAGCTCTAGCCACATTAAGTAAATGTTGATGTTTTCTTTCAACTTTACCATTTTGTTGAGGTGTTTCAACACAGGATAATTGATGTATTATGCCATGACTATTGTAAAAATCAGACATGTTAAACTCTTGGCCATTATCAGTTCTAAGAGTTTGAATCAATGTGTTGAATTGAGTATGAACATAAGAAACAAATTTTGTGAGAATATTACGAGTTTGTGTTTTGGTTTTCATGAGATAAAGCCAAGTAAATCTTGTATAATCATCTACAATAGTGAGAAAATAATGAAAACCAGAATATGAAACAGGTGAAAAAGGACCCCAAATATCACAATGAACTAATTGAAAAGCTTTATTGGAATAACTGCTTGATACAGGAAATACAAGCCTTTTCTGTTTGGCTAAGGGACAAACTTCACATATATGAATTGGATTTGCTAATACATTGGGATTTATAGCATTGATAAATTTCATTCTAGTAGAGGGAATATGTCCTAGGCGAAAATGCCAAATATCAGCATTGATAGTACAATTATTTGCTGAAGAAATAGAAGATTTACACTTGAGATCAAATTTATCCCTTGCTATAACAGGAGATTGTTGTAGATGATATAGGCCAGATTTTACTTCAGCAAGACCTATCATCTTCCAACTGATTAGGTTCCGCAAAATACATTTGGATTGAAGAAGAAATAAACCAATAGAATTTTCTTTAGTAAGTTTTGAAGCAGAAATGAGATTAACACTGAAAGAAGGAATATAAAGAGCATTATGTAAAATAATATCAGCTGAAAAATGAACACTTCCAGTAAAAATAACAGGAGCAGATTGACCATTCGGCAAATGAACTGCAGATGGTTGTTTTGGTAGATGAATTGAAGTGAAAAAATGAGGAGAACAAATCATATGATCTGTAGCTCCTGTATCAAGAATCCATGGAGAAGAGTTTTTGTCAGCTGAAACAACATGACAGGAAATGCTACCTGATGTAGAGACTGTATTTGTTGTAGGGGTTGCATTTGTATTTGAAAGGCTATTTGCAAGGGACAGCAAGTTTTGAATTTGCTCTTGAGAAAATATATTTGAGATGCTTGAATTTAATTCCAAAGAAGAAGCAACGTTTGCATTTGACAAATTTGTATTTGTATTTCCATTTTGAGGGGTAATAATTTTCTTGCCTCATGGACCTTTACATCCAGGTGGAAATCCAATCAAATGGAAACACTTATCTGCAAGGTGACCAGTATATCCACAATGAGAACAAATAATATTTCCTCTGGCTTTTGATTTTGTGAAACGAGTACCATTAGTAATAACAGACTTCTGTGTTTGTGCAGCAATCGTAGCATGAGAATCCATGGAAAAACCAACAGCATTAGACAATGATCTTTGACTTTCTTCTTGTAGTAGCAAAGAAAAAACTTTGCTCATAAAAGGCAAAGGTGATTGGAGAAGTAATTGACTTCGCATCATAGAGTAGGAATCATTTAAACCAATGAGAAATTTCATCACATAATCTGATTGCTGCCTATCTGTAAAAATCTTTAAAAGATTGCAAGAACATCTATCAAGAATTCCACATTTGCAACTTGGAATTGGTCTGTAGCTAATATATTCATCCCAGAGTGTCTTGAATTCATTGAAATATTCAGTGACTGATCTTGCTCCTTGAGAAATTGAATTCAGAGATTTTTCTAGGGTAAAAACTCTTGGACCATCACTTCAAAGATACCTTGTTTTGAGTTCTTCCCAAACATCACACGCAGCTGTGAAGTACAGCAGACTTCCACGAATTTCTTTTGCTATTGAACTCATTAGCCAAGATAAAACGAGATTATTTGCTCTTAACCAAGCAATTTGAATCCGAGAATCACCAGAATTTGATTGAGGCAGAGTACCATCTATAAATGCAATTTTATTCTTAACTATAAGAGCAATGGAGATAGATCTACTCCACGCAACATAATTTGTACCAGTCAAGATTTCAGAAACTAGAAGAGCACCAGGATTATCCAATGGATGCAAGTAATATACACTTGAAGAATCATCCGATGGATTTCTTGAAGATTCATCAGCATTTGCCATAGAAGCAGAATGCGTAGAAGATTCAGGTTCCACCATAGAAATGAAACAGTAAAGAGAGAAAAGAAAAAAAAAATAAAAATTAAGAGAACAATCAGAAATTGAATCAATTAATTTCTGAAATTTGAAAAACTCCCTTGATCAACCATAGTTGTGTCTGCAGTTGAATTTCGAATTTTGAAGATGACTATGCTACTCCTGCAATAAGCATTTCCCTGTGAAGTTCAATCAATGTGTCTGTCGGAAGCCATTGCTCTGATACCATGTAAAATACAGGAATGCCTTTTTGAGATGCAGGCAGAAAGAATCAACTATATTCTCTTTTATTAGAAAAACTGAACTACTACTTTTATTATACAAGTAGTCTTCTTATATATAGATACAATAACAGCAATTGAACAACTAATCTAACTACACATATTAGTTATAACAGCTTTATGTATTTTGTTTTGGTTCTTGATCTTGCTCCAAGGCATCTTGTAAGCTCCAACATGATTCTTAACATTAAATCCCAACCTGTAGTCATAATGGCTGATTTGATTGCCAAGGGACTCCATGTGGGGTTCTCAGATTTGACTTTTGCAGCAATCCCTGAAATATGTGGAGAAGACATAGATGTACCTGCGACTATGTTAAATGGCAGAGGTCTCTTTCTTTTTGGAGCTAGTGATTTATCCGCCTCCTATCCACGCTGCCAAAATATTCACTCTGGTGCTGCGATGTCAGGCTACAGAAGGATGTGCACATATACACGCAGAGAATCATATTAGACTGGTTATTTAACTAGTTACTGGTTACTGAGAGATTGAGAAGGTTCGTTATGGTGGCTGGAGGCCTCTGGATTAGAAGTAGGTGGTGATAGGGGCTGAATTATTTTTCGTGTGTCTTGGTGGGTAGAATTGTAGCCACTGGATATCTTTATGAATTTTAAAGCTTATCAGCTGTTGTATATTGCCTTGAATTTCTTGTTTTGTGTGTGTTGTGTGTATGTTGTGTATTGTGATGAATTACCTGGTTGAATTGATATAGGAGAGGACCTGATCTGCATTATTTGAACTGATTATAGCCATTGGAAAAGCAACAGAATTAAAAACATCTTCTCTTCTCTGGTCATCCACCAAGATTGGTCCAATCCCTCCTAGGCTCTCCACTTTTTGCACCTTATCTTCCGCAGGGTAAAAATATTCTGCAGTACTTTTACTGAGAACAATCTTCCCCTTTATTTTATCTTCATATAGCGAATTTTCCTTGCATCTTCTAAATCAGTAGATATATGTATGTATTAGAAAAGATAGATAAATGCCATTACTAAAACAAAGTAGATGTATTTGCGAAGCAAAAATTGATATACGTATATAGACATTGCCTCAGCTTCACTGCTCAGTTTCTTTGTAGCTGATCTGTCATGCACCAACTGGCATATTGGGGATTTTTTCGGCAGTTGCAAGATGTATGCCTTCTCTCTGTGACCATAGAGTCAAACATCAGATAGGATTTGGGGGCTTTTGGAGGTTTAAGGTGGGAGTAGTACCTCCACATGACAAAATGTTCTTTTGGGTTGGCTCCACAAAACATGGCTGCCTTTTTTTATTTATCTTTTTAAAGCTCAATGAAATTAGAAGAGAACAGCTACCTTAATGACTTTGTTTCCTCTTAGCACGACATTAGACTGAAAATTTCGGTCAACTGTGGTTGCAGCAACAGTTAGAATCCATGGAGCTCCATTTGTTACTGTTTTTGGTCTAGGTCCATCATTCCATGCTGATCAAACAACAATAATCCCATTCTTAAGTGCATGGGCTCCAATGGCAATTGAATCATCTAATAAATCAGGCTGCCATGGCACTGATGAACCAAGTGACAGCGATAAGACATCAACACCATCTGAAATTGCATCATCAAATGCTGCTAGGATATTGGACCCGTGACATATTCCACTGAGTGAATATCCCTGTAGATAGCTTCCTTGATTTGGATGATCCATATCCACCTGTGGCTGTCCCTGTTGCTAGGCCGTAATACGATGCAGTAGGAATCATGGCACTGGCAGCAGTTAAGGCAACATGTGTACCATGCCCATGGAAATCTCTAGGTGTTTGATACTTCTTTGGTTCATTCTTTGGATCACTATAATGTCTTGCTATGATTAGCTTTCTGAATCATGAATCAAAGTTAAAATTTCAGAATTAACAAAAAAAGAGAATTATATTTGAAATTAGAATAAGAATGAGACGGAGACGTTTAGCTTTTTGAAGTGAGTAAAAGAATGACATGGAGCTTATTCTGAAAGTGTTGGTTTAGTTTGTGAAGAAGCCAAAATTAAAATGCTTAACATTGCATATCGAAATAAGCATATCAAATAGGCAAGAATATAAGAAGCTAGTTATTTACTTATTGTGGTTAAAGGAACTAAAACGAATCCCATTAATGCAAAGACCTTTCCATTGCAATGGAATTGGACTCAAATCTTCATCGCTAAAGCTCTTTGACTTTGGCCAAATATCTATACTTCATTACTTAAAAAAATTAAAATAAAGGGAAAAAAATATTGACCTCCCTTGAGGCTTGGGAAAAAGGCAATAACCTCCACTGAGGGTTAAAAAATTCTAGACACTTCCCTTGAGACTTGCCAAAAAGACACAAACCTCCCCTTGAATTTTGCAAATAGTCAAGTTTTGTGAAGGGGAGGTAAATATCTTTTTGTCATGTCTTTTTGTCAAACCTCAGGGGAGGTAAATATCTTTTTCCCTAAATAAATCATAACATCATATATATATTTATGGATATGCATGTTTGCATATGTATGTGTGTGTATGTGAAATTTTGCAACCAAGATAATTTTTAAGTTTTTGACATTTGACACAATACAAGTAATAAAATATAGGTTTACCTCCATCCAAGATGCATTCATGGAATTGCAAATCAGGTTTGGAATTCGAGTTAGTATCAATTTCTAAATTATTTTGATCGAGGAAATCCGAAGAATGAGTCATGGAGTTGTAGGAGGGGGTCAAGAAACACCGATACAACTCTTGGTTGTTGAGCAATTGGTTGTGTGCCTCTGCCTTTGTTAAACAAGCTGCAAAGCGGGAGAGCTATTTTTGTAGTTGTGCACCACCAAATTTCTTCTCCTTTTAAATCATAAATTCCATTCATATGAATTATTAGCTTAATTTGGTCTAAAAATCCAAACTCCAAATTGCTATTGTAACGACCCGACCCTTTACACGGACCCAGGTGGCTACTGAACATACAGAATACCTGTTTCTGATAAACATGCACGAACAACCCGCCCTAAACAAGGACAAACGAGTGTAACACATACATAATTAGGATATAAATGTTGCGGAAAAACATAAACATCCATTGGGATTTCCTATTAGACATATACCAGAATTTACTAACTGTAACGTCAAATACAAACGTCCATACTTAGAACATCACTAGTTCTTTCAATCTCCCAAAAAGGTACTCTGAATAAGTCTATTACACAAATAAAATACTTATGTAATCAAAACTCAAAACAAACTCCCTAGTCCCTCCAAGTAACTAGGATTGACGTCCAGAAGGACCTGAAAACAATGGTTGTATAATGGGGTGAGACACCTCTCAGTAAGGGAGAAAGAGTTACAACAGTGTGTGACAGCACATATGCACATTTTCATACGAACTCATACATTTGAAACATATGTTTATAATACTGTATCATATAACATTTATCTGCACATCAAGTATTTAAATCATGCATATGATTATTAGAACAACTACCAGCTTGTCATACATGTTTTGCCTATTTACCCCGTGGCACGGGTTGTGCATTGATATCTTCAACAATGCCCTGTTCGTGCAAACATATGTCAAGTATCTATATATAGTCTGACTACCCGCATCTGGTTTATTAATTCACTAGTGGTTTCATTACTCCTACTAGCCGACTATCTATGTACCCAAACTGATTTTAAACACGAATGGTTGCACTGTACCCTTCCAACTGAGGAATATTCCCTGCCATTGGGGGTTATCTTTCAACCCCATAACTGAAGCTTTTTCAACTTCTAACTAGAGTATCTTTCAACTCCTATTACTGGAGTATCTTTCAATACCTTTAGTAGCAAGTTGTGGTTCCATTTATCATATATACAATTTATAACAAAATATAGTAACCTGTGCAATTCCAGTATTTTCACAAATTCAAATAATCACATCGGGTTCAAACCGGCGCCTATCCACTTGGTTTACCCCTTTTCACAAATACAGCTCGGTGTATCACCGGCCTCTGTTTTCCACATACTCAGTATAACAAATTGGAACTCCGTTCCCATAATCTATATCAATAGTATAGAAAATTCATACATTTTTCATTTCAACATATATCACACGAGTTTAGTCCAAAAATCCGCTAAATGATATAAATCCAATAAACATTATTTGAAAAGAAAAGTAAAGGATTCAAGCATCTCCTATTACAATATAAATGTAAATAAGTGATTTTCGAAAGATTTGGAGATCATACGCCAAAATCCTCGTTTTGACCAAAAACCATAAAATCATAAAATCGGCATTTCTACTCGGTAGAATTTAGCAACTAAGTAGTTAAATCATACATATAAGTATAAACTAGCTTTTTAGTGGTTTAGTTTTTTCAAAAATGCTATTGTAATCAAATTCCTCTTACCTTAAACTTGAAACGAAACTACGTTCGGAAACGATCCAAACCAACAATTCGGAATCCCGAAAACCTAGAACCACAAAACATAATCTTACTATATTTTTTACTACTATCCAAATATCCAATCAAAATTAAGATTAGATCCCTACCTTGATTTTTGGGAAAGAAACGAAAATTTTCGAAACGACGATCTGATTCGCTAAAATTGTAGAGTTTCCTCTTCTGATCCACGCAGTACCCTCCATTTTTGAAAACGGACGACGAACGACGAAGGATGTTAGAGAGAGAGAGAGAGAGAGAGAGAGAGAGAGAGAGAATGAGAGAATTTATAAAATAAAACCTAACTTAACGTTTAAATAATCTAAATAAATATCTCTTCCAAGATATTTATATACAAATATCTCAAAATATCTCATTTCAAAATATCTTCTCCAAAATATCTCTTTATTTATTTATTATTCATTATTTATAATTTATTTATTTATTTATTTTTTTAGGGGTCGGGTTACTACAACTATGCTCCTTTTGGTTGAAACATAAGATTAGTGCCTTAAAATTGATAATATATAGTTTAGAGATTTAAAAACTCTATTAATGTGGCATTCATTCAAATGATTTTGTAGACAGAGACACCTTGTTGACATATAGTTGAGAAGATGAAGATTATCAGCTCTAGGGGAACCATCTGCAGTAGTAGCAGCATCCATGCACACAATTTAAATCCATCCTCACTCTCCTTTTTATCACCTCCTCTACTTGCCCCTTTGAAATGCCATAAAGAAAAGATTTAAGAGAAATAGGAAGAGAAACGTCAATTAGAAGCCCCTCATGCCTTAGTTATTGTATCCACCCTTCTTTGTCTCCAGTTAACCCCAATTAAGGTCTTATAAAGGTGGGGCAATGGTAAGCTTGTCTGGTGGGGGCTGGTGCCTGAACGCCACTCATGCCCCTCAGCTTCCACCGAATGTGCAGCAAATAAGATGATGATAAGATAATTTATGGAAGTGAAGATCTAGTCAACCCATTAAGGGGTTTATATAACAATTTCACCATAAGTGGGTGGAATTGGCAACAATTTTTAGAGTGTTTGAACTAGTCCTTAGGTTATGTTTGTTTCGCACAATGCTTGTTTGTAGGAATAGATCAGTCATAATAAGTTAGCTACATTTATACAAAAATTATGTTGTTATCAAGGAGCAAATAATACTGAAACTTTTTATAAGTTCATGACAAGGAGTAGACAACGAACTATTCCTGAATTTCACCAAGGGAATTTCTATTCCTTTTTTATTACTTGGTGAATGAAATAATTAGAAATATACAAGGAATATCCATTCCCTCTATTTTCAAAATTTTCACTATATTACATCTTAGTACAAAGAATCGCTATTCTGCGAACTAAATGTAATCTTAATATCATTTAGATGTTCCCATTCATACATGCTCTCTAGAAGGGAAAGGAAGGCATTTCAGTGTATATGTGCATGTTTCCTACCTGCTGCAGTTGCTTGGTTCTGGGCATTAAAATTTTATTCCATTACATTTCGTGTAATTTCATTCCTTAAATTAAACATAATGTTAGATCTTTGATATCTATGGCAGAGACCATTTGTAGGGTAAAACTTTGGCATTGTCAGTGCAAGTTGCTTATTATTTTATGTGTGAGCCCAAATGGCTGGCTGACTAGATTCATATTTGATGATCTGAATGATTTGTGGTCCAAATGAGCCTCCCAATAGATGATTATAAAAACACGTGCACAGATAGAGATCAACTAGCTTGCCACTGATGTTCTTGCATAGTGAGAATGGTGAGTGATGCAGGCTCCTCAAGAATACTGCAGAACCAGGGTCTTTAAATATTGAGAAAAAATTAGGTCCTCCTAGAGCACTATGGTGGTCCTTCTTTTAGCCCTCCTTGGCTAATGAATTCACGCTAAGTAATCAGATTGGGTCCTTATGTAGTCAGGTTTAGTGCACATGCCACAAAACTTACATTACATGATTTCATTGGCCATGGGAGCACTAGGGTAGGTTCCTTCCATTTATTACTGATGATGAAGGGGATATTTTGGGCATTGGGTTATACCACTACACTACTTATGGTGCATATAAGGGCTGCAAATTGGTTATTGAGTTTTAGTTAATTTTAATTTAAAAATAAAATTATTTGATAAATTTATTAGTCTATCATATGTATACATTTTTTTTTTTTTTTTGGGTCATAAGCTAGCAAATTAAAATCATCTATAACATTCAAAGTTAAGGATGTTAGAATTTTTAAACATAGTAGGGAAATGGATCTTTTGGAGAATTTGAAAAAAAAAAAAAAGGAAGAAGAAGAAGAAGAAAGAAAAGGGAGAAAAAGCTAAAAAATTGAGTCAGTTCCATACCATCCCTTCTGCCAATGGTGGAATTGTCATCTTTGTTATCTTTATTGAGTGGGAGTAATCTATCTTTAGGGTGGGACATTCATTCTTGGTCTTGGACCAGTTAGGTGTGTTTTCTTGCAAATCGTTTTTTTTTTTTTAGAATTTTTTATTCGTTCCAACTCCTCTTTCTTGCTATACTCCACTATTTGGAAGGCTAAGGTCCCCCCGCCCCCCCCCCCCCCCCCCCCCCCTTTTTAAACTAAAGGCTTTCTCTTGGTTGGTTGTGCTTAATAAGACAAATACCAATTACTTTTTGCAAATAAGGAGACCGTTGAAGGCACTTTATCCCAATGTATGTGTGCTTTGTTACAAGAACTCTGAGACAACTTCTCCTTTTGCAATGTGAATTTGCTGGAGTTTTTGGAATATGCTTTTTTGGTGTTTTGGGAGAAATCTGGGTTTGTCTTCCCTCAATGGAAAATATTTTAGAAATATTCTTCACATGTTTTGGTAAAAGAAAGGACAAGGTGACTTTATGGAAGCGTGGTGTTACGGACCCTCAAAATGGGACTCAAGTAAGGGCCGCATGGCACTCATTGAGAGCTCTCCCCCGACGAGTCAGTCAAATCTCACATGTTCAAGCCTACAAGCACGAGCACAAGGTGAGTCTCAATACTCAAGAGAAACAAGAAACAATATGATATCACACAAGCAATATATTCACATACATGGAATAAGGCTACAGCAATCAGGTATATCACAATCCAAGGCAACAAAACACCATAATGAAAAGGACTACGTGTATTATTCAAATCCAAGAGAATAACCATACAAACGTTAACACACGTAATCATATATTCATTCTAAATCCCTGGAGAATACAATTATAGTAGTATCTCTCTCCTCCTTTTCCCCATTACATTGTCACTCTCTAACATCCTCCCCCACTCATTTTATCGATGTCCTCGTCGATGTGTTGTAGAAGGCCTCCTCACTCTGCTGATGTTGATGCTGATGCCGTTGTCTTCGAATTTCTGAAATCTTCAATCTTTTGTATGGCATGCTGAAGGTTTTCTGCCTTTTCCCAACTGTTCTCTTCTTCCCCTAGCCCCATCCACTGAACCAGATATTGTTTTTGTTGACGACCTTCTACATTGACGACTCTGTCTGCAATGATCTCTTGAACATCTTTGTGGCTGCCTTATGGAAATTGTTGATCTCCTTATCTTTTGTTGGTGCGGATATGCTTCATCTGTGTGGAATGACTTTAAATTGCTTACATGAAACACGGGATGGACTGGTCGTCTGTGGCTTTTCATCAACTCTGGTTGTTCAAGCCGATAAAATGCATGTCCTACCTTCTCGATCACTCTGATTGGACCTTCGTAACGGCGTAAAAGCCTTTTATCCTTGCCGCGAAGAAATCGAAATGTCTCTGGAGGCACTTTTACAAGAACTAGATCCCCAATTTCAAATTGTTGTGGTCGTCTCCCTTTGTCAGCCCATTTCTTCATGCACTTCGATGCTTTTCTAACTAAGCTCGAGTGATTTCGATGTTTTGCAACCAATTCTTTGTGAATTGGTATGCTTTCGGGCAATTTTCTTTGTATGGACCATCCAGAGTGTGCGGGAGAGCCGGTTGTTGACGTGTCACAATCTCAAAAGGGCTTTTATTAGTCGCAAAAGATTTCATAGAGTTAAAACAGAATTGTACTGTGTCCAGCAAAGTAACTCAATTCTTTTGATTTGAGTTAACAAAATATCGCAAGTATTCTTCCAGCATCCCATTAAAACGTTCGGTTTGACCATCTGTTTGCGGGTGGTAGCTGGTGGATAGATTAAGATTTGAACCCATCAAGCAAAAGAGTTCACCCCAAAATCCCCCAGTGAATCTGACATCCTAGTCACTGATTAGGCTTTTCGGAACACCCCAATATTTCACCACATGCTTGAAGAATAGTTGAGCTGTCTTCTCTGTTGAACATGGCTTCGAGACTGGTACAAAAGTTGCATACTTTGAAAACTGATCAATCACAACCAGAATCGTGTCATACTCCTCTACTTTTGGCAATGAAGAAATGAAGTCCAAAGAGACACTCTCCCATGGCCTTACAAGAACTAGAAATGGCTCCAAGAACCCTAAGGTCTTCTTTCTTTCTACCTTGTCTTGTTGACAAATTAAGCAAGTTTTGGTATAACTCATCACATCATTTTGTATATTCGGCCAATAGTACCCTTGTGTAATCAATGCACGAGTTCTTCGCCATCCAGGATGACCAGCCCACAATTTATCATGACACTCTTTTAGTAAGGTTTTCCTCAAGCTTCCCGCTTTGGGCACGTAGACTCTCATACCTTTAGTCATTATTAGCCCATCCTCTACCCAAAATTGACGTGTCTTCCCTTCTTCTATCAGTCTGCTCAGTGTCTGCGCCTGGTGGTTTGTACTTAAATGTTTGCCTATAAGATTTTTCAAAGGTAATGTCACCCTACTAGTTGATAAATGACTTATAAGTTTTAATACTGCCAATTCAGTTTTTTCTGCTTAAAGCATCCGCCACTTCATTCGTCTTCCCTGCTTTGTATTCAAAATCAAAATTAAATTCAGCTAGCTTATCTTACCAACGGGGTTGTTTTGAAGTTAGTCCTAGTTGTGACAGGAAGTGGGTAACTGCCACATTATCAGTTTTTACCACAAATTTGGACGCCAAGAGATAGTGCCTTCACACCCAGAGACAGTGTACCATAGCGAGAAGCTCCTTTTCCTGTGCTGTATAGTTCCGTTTGACACCTGTTAATTTTCTACTTTCAAAAGCAACTGGATGCCCGTCCTGCAAAAGAACTCCCCCTAATGCAAAGTCTGAGGCGTTTCTTTGTACTTCAAATGGCTTTGTCACATTAGGAAGGATTAGCACAGGATCTCCTACAATCTTTTCCTTTAATTCAACAAATACTGATTGACACTCTTCTGACCACCCACATGGTACCCCCTTCCTCAGTAGATTTGTTAACGATACAACTCCTCTAGAGTACCCTTCTATAAACTTTTGATAGTAGTTGGCTAGCTCGAAAAAGGATCACAGTTCTCTTAATGGATGTAGGTGCTTGCCATTCATTGATGGTTTGTACGTTAGCTGAATCCGTCCATATCTAGCCCTCTTTAATGATATGCCCCAAAAATTTAATACGCTTTTGAGTGAAAGCACACTTCTCCCCTTTTACATATAATTGATTTTCTCAGAGTTTTTGAAAAACTTTCTGAAGGTGATCTTTATGCTCTGCTAAGGATGCACTGAAAACCATTATGTCATCAAGGTAAAGAACCACAAATTGATCAAGGTAGTTCCGAAAAACCTGATTCATTAAAGAACAAAAGGTAGCAGGTGTATTTGTTAGCCCCAAAGGCATGACAAGGAATTCAAATGCTCCATACCGGGTGACACAAGTGGTCTTAGGTTCATCTCCCTCTACAATGCGTACTTGATGATATCTTGATCTCAAGTCCAGTTTAGTGAACTATTTAGCCGTACTTAACTGGTCAAAAATATCAGCAATCAATGGAACGGGATACTTGTTGCGAACCGTCACTTTATTAAGAGCTCGATAATCTACACACAAACGCAAACTTCCATCTTGTTTCTTCTGGAATGACACTGGGGCCTCAAAAGGTGCTTTTGATGGGCAGATGAATCCTGCTGTAATTAGGTCATTTAGTTGCCTTCTAAGTTTAGCTAACTCAGGCAGCGCCATTCGATAAAGGGCATGTGCTGGTGGTTTTACCCCCGGAAAAAGCTCGATTTCATGGTCAATCTGTTGTTGAGGTGGTAGAACCCTGGGTAGCTGTTTTGGAATTACCTCCTTGAACTCTTCTAAAACTTCCTTAATTTCAACTGGATATTCACCTGTCTCTTCATTTTTTGAAACTACCAATAGAACCACGAAAGAAGGTTCTCCCTTTTTTACTCCCTTTTTGAATTGGAGGGCTGAAAGCAACTTCCTCTTATCGAAATTATTGTAGGTTGTGGGAACCGCACCTGGTGTATCTCCCATTATCACAAGACAGTCCCTAGCTGGGATCGGCATCGAGCGTGTCACTTTAAGAAAATCCATCCCCAATACCAAAGTCATCGAAGGGTGCCACGGTGAAATCAATTGTTCTAGACCATGACCCCATTTGGCAGGCTACTTTAGGTGCCACTCCCACCACGATTAACGCTTGAGAATTCACTGCTTTCAACTTCCTCACATCCTTATTTACTTGTAATTCCAATCGTTGGGCTTCTGAATCAGCAATGAAATTATGGATGGCCCCTGTATCAATCATGACCTTGATTTTCTTTCCATTCAAAAGTAGATCAACGTACATTAAGCCTTTCTCCGGAGACTTTTTGGTAACTACTTGACGCTCTAATGCCCCCAAAAATCCCAATGCTCTCACCATATTCTATTATTCTTCTGGGGTTACTGTCGGGGTTTCGGTTTCCCCTCGAAGGGCCTTTAGAGCATTCAAAGCCTTTTGTTAAGGGCACTCCGCCACTCGATGCGGTCCTATGCAAAGGAAACATGAGACCTGCAACCGACGCTCCCCAACACCTATTTGTCCTCCCCTCGATTCCCTATTCATGAGCGCTCTTTTATCTTTCCAATAACTATTTATCTCCTTGTCCCTTCCCCCATTTGTGGGCTTATACACTTTATTGGGCCTGGAATCATTATTGGTAGACGTGGGGAAATTTCGCTTCCCAGAATTGGCTGAAAAGTCATCCAACCATTCCGCGGCAACGAGGGTGGAAGAGAGATCATTAGCACCTTGCTGACACAGTTCATTCTTCAGGCATGTCTTCAAACCCTGGAGAAAATGAAATAGTCTATTTGACTCGGTCATGTCTATGATGTCCAACATCAAGGCCTGTTATTCTCGTACATAACTCCTTATTGAGTCGATCCGTTGCAATTCCATTACTTTGCACCGTGCTATGTACTCTACATTTTCTGGGTAGAATTGGGTCTTCAACGCCTGTTTCAAACCCTCCCAAGTGTTAATGACACACTTATTGTGCTGAATATCATTCGATTTAGTTCTCCACCACAATTTGGCATCCCCAACCAGGTATACAGTTGTCATATTTACCCAATCCGCTTCTAGATCGACTCGTGAGCACATGAAGTAGTGTTCCATATCAAAGAAGAAACTATCCAGTTCCATTGCATATTGCATACCCCCAAAACTTTTAGGTTCTGGTACCTTTAATCGAAAATCCTCACTTGGATCTGCAATCGACCTTCAGGTTATCTGTGCCACTGCATTCACTTTCACCGTCATCTTTTGTAAATCTCTCTGAACCTGGTCCACAACACTTTGGACATGGCCCATCTCCTTTAAATCTTCCTTCAAAGTAGTAATGAACTCCTTAACATCTTCTGCCAGGAAATCAAAATTATCTGTTAGCTCCTATAAGGAGGCCTCAAGCTCTATTGGCTCTTCCCGTTGGGATGAAAGAGATGACAATATGCCCTTAATATGTTCCAACCAACTCTCAAAGTCTTCTAATTGCTCGATACTCCTCTAGAAGGCCTTAAACTCTATTGGCCTTTTCTCTAGGGATTTTACATGTGGAATGAACTTTTCAAGTTCCTCAAGTCTCTTTACAAATTTTGATACCCCATAAATATTTTCTCTAGGGTTTTCTTCAGCGGCCTCAAGCTCTGTTGGCACGCCTTTCTCCTTTATCAATGTTGCCACCAATCCTTGGAGTTCATAGCACGTTGTCTCCAAGGTTACAAGTTTTGTCTCAAGCGCCTCAATGCGCTCAACTTTTCTCGACCTGTTTCTCATGTTACTACTCATGGTGCTCGCACACACTATGCTCTGATACCAACTGTCGCTTGTTGGGAATTAAGAATAAATTCCCGAAACCCGTGAGAGATAAAATAGATAAAGAATACACGCCAAAAAAAATCAATCACACGTACAAGAGAGTATTTACATGCTTCAATAATTTTTCCTACATCCACGGAGTTGCAGGGATTTCACTATTGTCAGGAAGAAAAATACAGATAGTGCGGCGGTACAATGCTCTCTTTCTCGCTCTCTCTCGAAGTGTGACCGCTTTCCCTAATCACCCAAAAACAATCATTTTATATGTTGCATACAGGATTTCGAATAAGCTACAAAACGGGCCCAAAAAATTTTCCCAGGGGCCCCCACAAGTACAGCTTTGGCTCTTAGATCCACGGATCTTCTCATGTATTACCAACTTATCTTCAATAAGGTAACATATAAAGTGGTATTTTGTCTGTATATGTTTCCACTTTGAATGAAAAGTCAATTTTTTGGCATGAAAAATTGCACTCTAACTGTCACTGTGTAATTGCACTCTTACTGTCACTGTGTAGAATGCCCATCTTCTATTTCTTACCCAATTCATCTAAGAAACCATGTAGCCAAATCATCTCCTTTTCAGCTTCAGTTGCTGCAACATACTCAGCTTCTGTAGTAGACAAAGTAACAATTTTTTGTAAATTTGAAGCCTAAGATATAGCTGTACCACCCAAAGTAAATACAAACCCAGTAGTACTTTTTCTACTATCATTATCACCAGCAAAATCAGCGTTTACATAACCCTGCAGTTTCAAACTTGCACCTGTTAAGCAAAGACATATATCTGATGAACCCCTCAGATATCTCATAATCCACTTGATTGCCTCCCAATGCTACTTTCTTGGCCTACTCATGAATCTGCTCACAACTCCCACTACATGTGCAATGTCTGGCCTTGTACACACCATAGCATACATCAAGCTACCAATAGCTGAAGCATAGGGCACCTTGCTCATATGGTCCCTTTCTTCTTTTGTCTTGGGTGACTGTTCCTTGCTTAGTTTGAAATGACTACCCAAGGGTGTGCTCACTGGTTTAGCTTCATTCATATTGAACCTGCTAAGAATTTTCTTCACATACTCTGACTATGAAAGCTTCAATGTACCATTAGCCTTGTCTCTAATGATTCTCATTCCAAGGATTTGCTTTACAGCTCCCAAATCCTTCATTGCAAACTGTTTTGACAATTGCTTCTTCAAATTATTAATCTCCTCAATGCTAGACCCTGCAATGAGTATATCATCTACATATAACAGTAAAATGATGTAAGAATTGTCAAAGAACTTAACATAACAACAGTGATCAATTTCACATCTCTTGAACCCAATTTTATGCATAAAACTATCAAATTTCTTACACCACTATCTCGGAGCTTGTTTTAGACCATACAAGCTCTTTCTTAGTTTGCAGACTAAATTCTCTTGTCCCTAGACAATGAACCCTTCTGGCTGAATCATGTAGATGTCTTCCTCCAAGTCACCATGAAGGAATGCTAGTTTCACATCTAAATGCTCAAGGTGTAAATTTTCTGCAGTCACCATTCCCAGTGCTAGTCTAATTGTCAACATCTTCACAACTGGAGAAAATATTTATATGAAGTCAATGCCCTCCTTTTGCTGGAACCCTTTGACAACTAATCTGGCTTTGTAGCGCTTGCTATTATCATGTTCGTTCTTTATTCTATATACCCACTTGTTGTGCAAAGCCTTCTTCCCTATTGGCAATACAATTAGTTCCCATGTCTAATTCCCCAACAAGGAATCCATCCCATCCTTCATGGCTAACTCCTACTTAGTTGAACTTTCATCCTGCAAGGCTTCATCATAACACTCTGGCTCACCACCATCAGTTAGCAGGTGAATAACGCTGTGGAGGTCCGATGGTCCTGGAAAATCTACGGACCACAGCTACAAGTGTATTCTAATTTGCCTGTGATTCTACATTCTCCTTATCATCTTCACCCCTTTCCTAGACAGTGCTTTTAGTCAACTCATCTAAGTTAACTAACTTAGATTTCTTCTGATCTATCACTGTGACATTTGACACTACAGTTGACCTGTCCTTGTACATAACCTGTTCATTAAATATCACATTTCTATTTCTGATGATTTTCTTGTTTTATTCATCCCAAAACCGATAGCCAAATTTCTCATCACTATAGCCAATGAAATAGCATATTTTGGACTTTGCATTACTACGAGCATCAGAATCAATATGAACATAAGAAATATGATTACGCGTCGAAACTACGTAATTGGACGTTTAACCTGAGTTTTACGGTTTATATTTTTAATTAAATATCTAAAATTTTCCAATATTTTAATAAAATTCCAAAATCATCATTCTTGAACTTTATTGCACTATTTATGAAGTTTTGGTAATTTTTTGTCGCAGGAAAATTCCCGAGAATTAAAATCGACACCTGTTTGTATTTTGTGCATAACTTTTCCGTCCGAGTTCCGATCGAGACGATTCAAATTTTTGGACAAAGAGGAAAGGATTATCCACAAATTTTGTGTTTTGAGTTTTGTGAGATACAGCCCCCAAAAGAGCAGAATTTGTGATGAACAGAGAGCAAATGAAATGAAAAAAAATAAAATATATATATATATATGAAAGGGAATTTGATGTGACCCGGCCATGCATGGCCGGGTTGGGTTGGCTAATCCGGGTAGGGCACTACAATGTTCTTTTAAAAGGACCACCAGAGTGCAGCCTTCTTCATCTTCTTCATCTTCTTGATCTTCTTCATCCTCTTCATCTTCTTTTTCTCTTAGTTAGTTTTTTTTTCTTGTCTTTTCTTTCCCGCTGGCCTCTCCTTCCTGCCCCTCTGTTCTTCCTCACACCAGCCCCTACACCAACTCCTACCCGCAACCCCTGCTTCCCGCTGCAACTCCTACCCAGCAGAGCCACGGCCAACCTCCCTCCATCTTCATCCTGCTACAGCCCGCACAGCAGCAGCTCCTCTGCTGTCTCCCTTGTATCTCCTCTGCCCCGAACCACCGTCCGGAAACACCAGTAGCAGATCCTTCTCCAGCAGCAGCTCCTCTGTTGTCTGCTCCAGATTTTTAGCCCTCCAGCAGCCTCCACGGCCAGCCAGAGCAGCTCCCAAGCAGCAGCAACAGCAGGCCACAACAGCTCCCTCTCCTCTGTTTCTCACGGCCTGCCATGGCCGTCCTTCCCTGCTCTCTCTTTTCCCTTCTTTCTTTTAATTATTTATTTATTTTTGTTAAGACTTTAAGTATTGCATAAAGTTCAGATTTTTTTAGTTTATTTGAAATTTCTTTTAAGATTGAATATTGTTAGGCATTTAACTCTTGTTGAATTTTTTTTCCATTAAACTAGTTCTTGGTGGTTTTAATTAGTCCTTTAAATTAAGTTCAGTTCGGAAAAAAAAAAAAAAAAAAAAAAAGACAGAAAAAAAATATTGTTTAGTTTTGAAGTTTTCCAAGTTTTAATTTTTTTTCTCTTTCTTTTGAAATTCAATTTAGATTAGGATTGGTTCGATTCAAGTTCGTATTTTTCTCATGTTTCGGTATCTTTAAGTGTTAGGTTTGTTTTATTTTGATGCCTTTCCTTTTATTGATGCAATGAGCCACCATGAAATTAATTTAACCCGAAAAGTGTGTATTGTTAGCATGAGTGGCTAAGTTCGGTAACTCGGGTTGTGGGTCGATGTCGTTTGCGTTCTATGGTTTATTAGTTATCCTATGATGTCATTGTTAAACTTTTATTTGGTTAAAACCGAAAATTGAAGGAAGCGTTGATAAATCGCTAGCTCTTGCTTCTTGTTTTATTGTTGACGTTAGGCACATCAAAACCTTGAGTTAATCTAGGATTTTAGTCAACTTATTTTTACATAAAAATTCGGTTGATGCGTAATAAGAGTTTTTATTTTCTTCCGTTTGGATGTAGCCAATTTACTCGATCTTTAGTGACAAAATTTCATCTTATTAATGTCTTGATTGGATTAACAAAAAGAGGAGTAAGGTCTAGGAAATTAGTAAACGGTGGAAGCAAACAGACGTTGAACCCGTAACCCGAGTGTTTGGTAAAATTTGTTTAGTTTTGGTTGCTTTATTAGATTTACATTTTTGCAAAATTGATAAAATTTCAGTTTCATTTTGATAGTTTACTCAAGCTTCTCTCACTTTGTTTACTGTTTTCAAAATCGTAAAAGACCAAAAAGATTTTCAACCCACATTTTACTGCAACAGGATTTCGCTAAACTTGTATAGACACTTTGATACTCAGTGGTCCCTGTGGAATACGATCCTGGACTCATCATTGATACAACTTGACACTTCTGCACTTGGAAGCATAACTCAAAACGAGTCAAGTTTTTGGCACCGTTGCCGGGGGCTAATTGATGTCATCGAAGTGTTTCTCAGATTTTAGAGAGGTGTTTTAGAGCTGTGAACGTCTTCACAGCCTGGGTGATCTCTATTTCCTCTCCTTTGACCTGTTTGCTTTTATTGCATTTATACTAAGTTTGTATGACTGGTTGGGCTAGAGATAACACATTTAGACTAGTCAGGACAGACTCATCCATCTCATCATCGAGTGAACCTGTTTCACTTGAATCACTTGAATCTCCATCTGACACGTGTAGCATCATGGCTGAAAATGAACCTCACGATATGGAGAACCCTAATAGGACACTCAGAGAATATTTGCAACCTGTTAAGACCAGCACCCCATCCTGCATTATTCTACCTTTGAATGCAAATGCTTTTAATTTTAAACCTGGGATGATTCCATTGTTACCTCATTTTCATGGCGTTGAATCTGAAAACCCATATTTGCATATTAAAGAGTTTGAAGAAGTTTGTTCCACTTTCATGGATAGAACATGCACTGAGGAGGTAATAAGATTGAAATTGTTCCCATTTTCTTTAAAATACAAAGCAAAAACCTGGTTGAATTCCTTAAGACCAAGATCCATTGGGACATGGCAAGAAATGCAAACAGAGTTTTTAAAGAAATTTTTTCCCATGCAAAGAACTAATGCTTTGAAAAGACAAATAATGAATTTTTTCCAAAAGGATGTGGAGACATTTTATCAGTGTTGGGAACGTTTCAAAGATCTCTTAAATGCACGTCCTCACCATGGGTATGAAAATTGGAGGGTCATCAGTTTTTACTATGAGGGATTGCAACCAAAGATGAGGCAATTTGTAGAAACAATGTGCAATGGTGAGTTTTTCAATAAAGGGCCTGAAGAAGTTTTTGATTATTTTGATTACTTGGCTGAAAATGCCCAATCTTAGGATGTCTTTGATGTGTATGATAGATCTGAAAAGCAAAAATGCATTGGTGGGGGTGGTAAGTATCAATTGAAAGAAGTTGATGATTTGAATGCTAGGCTTGCATTGATGTCTAAAAGGTTAGAGTCCATTGAACTTAAGAAGGTAAATGAAATGCACGTTGTACCATCATCTTCTGAAAAATGCAGCATATGTGAGGATCCAGGGCATGTGACTGATACATGTCCAACTATTCCTGCTTTTAAGGAAGTTTTGCTTGATCAATCTAACCCAGTGCATATGGTCTCTAAGAATTCTTCTGGACCTTATTCTAATACATATAATGCAGGTTGGAGAAATCATCCAAATCTCAGTTGGAAAAATGACCAAGTGGGGCCATCTACGCAGGGACCAAGTCAATATAATCCTTATGCAGCCGCTAGCCAAGGCTTGGGGCCACCTCATTTTCCAAATCAGCAACCCCAAATGCAAAGAAGAGGAGTGGAAGACTCCATACAACAGCTAACTGTTAGCTTGCAACAGTTTATGCAGAGTCAGAGCACGATCAACAACCAAAACTCCCAGGCTATCAATGACATCAGAGGGACTCTCACTAAAGTAACCACCACTTTGAGTAACCAGGAGAAAGGAAAGTTTCCAGCTCAACCCCAGCCCAATCCACAAGGGCACAATCGATCATCTCAGCATTCAGGTGAAGGGAGCAACGTGAAATCAGTGAAAGCTATTACAACTTTGAGGAATGGTAAGGTTTTGGGTGACCCTGCCCATAGTGCAGGGAGTTCAGGTAAAAATGCTAATCATCCTCTTGATAGTGGTGAGTCGAGTACTTTAAATTCACATAATGATGCATGTTCCACACCTGCACCGTTTCCACAACGTTTGGTTTCTTTGCACAAGGATAAACAGCATGCTGAAATCTTGGAAATTTTTAAGCAAGTTAGGATTAACATTCCACTTCTAGATGCTATAAAACAAATTCCTGCTTATGCTAAATTTCTAAAGGATTTATGCACTGTAAAACAAAAACTGAATGTGCAGAAAAAGGCTTTCCTCACTGAGCAAGTTAGTGCTATTATTCAAAATCACACACCACCTAAGTACAAGGATCCTGGGTCACCTACTATTTCATGTGTCATCGGAAACTCTAAGATAGGGCAGGCCTTGCTAGACTTAGGTGCGGGGGTTAATTTGCTACCTTATAGTGTGTATGAACAATTGGGGCTAGGGGAATTGAAAACCACATCCATTATCTTGCAGCTTGCTGATAGATCCATAAAAATACCTAAGGGTATCATTGAGGACGTCTTGGTCCAAGTGGATTAATTTTACTACCCTGTGGATTTTGTGGTCTTGGATATGAAAGTGTCATCCCGCGTAAATTCATCACCACCGGTGATTTTGGGAAGACCATTTTTAGCAACTTCTAATGCCATAATCAATTGTAGGAGTGGTGTTTTAAAATTGAGTTTTGGAAATATGACTTTAGAACTGAATATTTTCAATTTGTGCAGGCAACCTCAAGAACATGAAGAAATCCAAGAAGTCAATTCATTGGAATCTTTAATTGTAGACACTCCTTGGTTAAACTATGATTGTGACGAGCAGTGGGAGGAATTAGAAGATTCCCTTGATTTAAGTGAGTCCACTGATCATTGTTCTTCGCTTTGTGTTGCAGGTGACTCAACTGAGATGCAATGGAAGCTTAAATTTGAACCATTACCGGCAATACAAACCCCCGCACAACCATCCGATGAGAAGGCACCAGTGTTAGAATTGAAGCCACTACCGCCGGAACTAAAATATGCCTACCTTGGACCAAAGAACTCATTCCCAATGGTGATTTCTGCATTGTTGACTCCTGACCAAGAAAGTAAGTCGTTGAGAATTTTGATACAACACAAATCAGCCATTGGTTGGTCCATTGCCGACATTAAAGGTATAAGTCCTCTCATTTGTACACATAGGATATATTTGGAAGAGGATTCAAAACCCTCTAGAGAAATGCAAAGGAGACTAAATCCCACAATGAAAGAAGTGGTAAAAAAAGAAGTTTTGAAATTGTTAGACATAGGCATCATATATCCAATTGCTGACAGTAAATGGGTTAGTCCAATACAAGTTGTCCCAAAAAAATCTGGCATAACCATTGTAGAAAATAATAAGGGAGAATTGGTGCCTACTAGAGAGACCACAGGTTGGAGGATGTGTGTAGATTATAGGAAATTGAATGCTGCCTCTAGGAAGGATCATTTTCCTTTGCCTTTCCTTGACCAGGTTTTAGAAAAAGTGGCAGGGCATGAATATTACTATTTTTTAGATGGATTCTCCGGTTATTATCAAATAGAAATAGCTCCAGAAGACCAAGAGAAGACTACCTTCACTTCTCCCTTTGAAACTTTTGCCTTTAGGAGAATGTCATTTGGGCTATGCAATGCCCCGGCTACTTTTCAAAGATGCATGTTAAGTATTTTTAGCAACTCGATTGAGGACAGTGTAGAAGTATGCATGGATGATTTTTCAGTTTTTGGAAAAACATTTGATGCATGTTTGTCTAATTTGCAAGTTGTTTTGAAAATATGTGAACAAAAGCAATTGTTGTTAAATTGGGAAAAATGTCACTTTATGGTCCAACAAGGAATAGTTTTGGGGCACATTGTATCCTCTCGAGGCATAGAGGTGGATAAAGCTAAAATAGACTTGATTTCAAATTTTCCTGCACCTAAAAATGTGAAAGATGTTAGATCATTTTTAGGGCATGCCGGTTTTTATAGAAGATTCATAAAGAATTTTAGTTTTATTTCAAAACCTCTTTGCAAACTTTTGATGCATGATGTTAAATTTGAATGGACCCAAGAGTGTCAAAATGGTTTCGATGAATTGAAAACATGTCTCACCACTGCACCTATCATTCGATCTCCTGACTGGTTACTTCCTTTTGAATTAATGTGTGATGCAAGTGACTTCGCTGTGGGGGCTGTTCTTGGACAACGAAGAGATAAACTGCCATATGTTATATACTATGCTAGTAAAACTTTAAATGCAGCACAAAAGAACTATTCCACCACAGAAAAAGAACTACTAGCTATAGCATTTGCATTGGATAAGTTTAGATCTTATCTTCTGGGTTCTCCTGTCATAATATTCACTGACCATGCAGCTTTGAAATTTCTACTGTCAAAAAAAGACACTAAGCCAAGACTGGTAAGGTGGATACTTTTGCTTCAAGAATTTGACCTCACAATAAACGATAAAGAAGGAGTGGAGAACGTGGTGGCAGATCACCTTTCTCGGCTTCAACCAGAAGTTTCTGAGAAGTTTTCTTTAATTTCTGATAAATTTCCTGATGAACAATCATTTGTCGTTGAATATTTACCATGGTATGCTGATATTGTAAATTTCTTGGTTGTAGGAAAAACGCCACCTCATTGGAATGCTCAAGACATAAGAAGGTTGAAGACTGAAGCTAAGAATTTCTTTTACGATGATCCTCATCTCTTTAAATATTGTTCAGATCAGATCATTAGAAAGTGTGTGCCTAACAATGAAATTTCTAGTGTTTTAAATTTTTGCCACACAGAGGCTTATGGTGGGCATTTTTCCGCCCACAAAACAGTGGCTAAAGTTCTTCAAAGTGGGTTTTATTGGCCAAATATGTTTAAGGATGCTTTAAGTTTTTGTAAAGCTTGTGAACCTTGTCAAAAATTAGGGGGAATCACTAGGAGAAACATGATGCCTTTACAACCTATACTAGTGATTGAAATTTTTGATTGTTGGGGTATAGATTTCATGGGACCATTTCCTTCTTCTTTTGGCTATTTATACATTTTGCTTGCCGTTGATTATGTTTCCAAGTGGGTTGAGGCAGTCCCTTACAGAACTAATGACCATCAAGTGGTTATAAAATTTTTGAAAGAAAACATTTTTGCAAGGTTTGGCATGCCTAAAGCCATAATTAGTGATCAAGGCACGCACTTTTGCAACAAACATGTTTCAGCCTTATTGAAGAAGTATGGTATCCATCACAAAATCTCTACTGCCTACCATCCTCAAACCAACGGGCAAGCTGAATTAGCAAATAGGGAAATTAAACACATCCTTGAGAAAACTATTAACCCAAATAAGAAGGATTGGTCTTTGAGATTGTCTGATAGCTTGTGGGCTTATAGAACAGCTTTTAAAACTATTTTAGGCATGTCTCCATATAGATTAGCGTATGGTAAGGCTTGCCATTTGCCTGTAGAGTTGGAACACAAGGCGTATTGGGCAATTAAACAATGCAATTTTAACATTGATGATGCTGGTTGCGTGAGAAAATTGCAGTTATCTGAATTGGACGAGCTGAGGATGGATGCCTACAATAATTCTAAATTGTCCAAGGAGAGAATGAAGAACTTTCATGATAAACACATTCAACGTAAGACTTTTAAGCCCGACCAATAGGTGCTATTGTACAACTCTCGCCTACACTTGTTTCCTGGTAAGTTAAGGTCTCGGTGGAGTGGACCTTTTGTGGTGAAAACTGTTTTTCCTTATGGTGCTGTAGAGATTCTGAATCCTCAAAATGGTAATGTTTTTAAGGTTAATGGTCAAAGGCTCAAGCCTTTTATTTCTAACTTTGCACCTGAGGAATCTACTCTACATTTGCTTGATCCCACTTAGTATAGTTCATTTTCTTTTCTTTTCTTTTCCCTTTTTGTGTTTTTTTTCTCATTTATATTTTTATTTTTCTCATTGTTTTCCTTTGTTCTGTAGTTGTTATTTCTTATTCTCTAGCGTTATATTCTTTTCAAAGCGGTTCAGGTACTTCTTCTTTTTCTCGTTTATATTTTTAGAATTGTTTTGCTTTGAACTATTTATCGTCCTTTTGAGCGTTAATATCAAATCAGAGTTCACATAACTCAATTCTATTTTTTGGATGATTTCTTGTACGCTAGTCTTTGTTTTTGATTTGCTAGCCTAGAGGTGACACCTAGTGGGGAGATAGAAACCTAGGTCTTGTAGCTTACTCAAAATGCGAAGGCTGAGCTACCCCTAGAGATAGACTTAATTCATGAACTCCTATTCGAGTTCAATTCCCATTGATGGTATGAAGATTACAAAAGAAGTGTTAATATTGTCCTTATTGCTCAAGAAAAGACAGAAAATAAAGAATGAGCAGGAAAAAAGAATAAGCAATACACATGCGCATGAAATGAAATGTCAATGCCGGCCAAATACATATCATAAAAAGTCAAGGACGACACATATTTTCCACGTATGCTTCAACCGGTTAATGCCTCAGATGTATTCACGACAAGTTTGTGAGTAAGTTGATCTAGGGTGGTCTCAGTTGGATATGGCGAGTAGGAGAGAAGATGCTAGGGTGAAGGACCCGACACCTCATAGATAGGTTAGATCCTTTCCAGACTAGTCCACTCCATATACTTAGCATTGTTCCTTTTAATATGTGGGATGTTTGATCGCGACACTCCTCCTCACATATGATGAGTGAACCCATTTTCTTTGAGTGTTCTTGAGGGTATACCAGTTAGGCCGAGTCAAAGCAACCGTTCTGTAGGTGTCCACTGGCATCCTAGGTGTACTGAGTCACACACATCACACACACCTCGAGAGTTTACCTGTTTATACTCGAACTTATATGATTGCATTAACTCTGAATGTGCCACTGATTAACTTCATGTGAGAATACTACTCTCAAATCACATATAAACGATGAAACTTGCATGAGTGACGTGCTTCAGAGTCATGTGCATTGAATATGAATGAGCTAGTGTGAAATTCAGTTATGTTCTTGTATGTGAAATGGTATAGTTATATCGCATGTGCATTGATTTCATAATAACTGGAGTATGTAGTTGTAGACACCACCCTAAGATTCATTCACGTCATTTGCTAGAGACTAGCAAAACGTTAGTTGGGGGGTGTGATTACGCGTCGAAACTGCGTAATTAAACGTTTAACCCGGGCTTTACGGTTTATTAATTAAATATACAAAATTATCCAATATTTTAATAAAATGCCAAAATCATCATTCTTAAACTTTATTACACTATTTATGAAGTTTTGGTAATTTTTTGTCGCAAAAAAATTCTCGGGAACCAAAACCAACACCTGTTCGTATTTTGTGCATAACTTTTCCGTCCAAACTCCGATCGAGACGATTCAAATTTCTGGAGAAATATAAAATAATTATCTACAACTTTTGTGTTTTGAGTTTTGTGAGATACGGCCCCCAGAAGAGCATAATTTCCGATGAACAGAGAGCAAATGAAATTAAAAATATATATATATATATATATATATATATATATATATATATATATATATATATGAAAGGGAACTTGATGTGACCCGGCCATGCATGGCCGGGTTGGGTTGGCTAATCCGGGTAGGGCACTACAATGTTCTTTTAAAAGGACCACCAGAGCGCAGCCTTCTTCATCTTCTTCATCTTCTTGATCTTCTTGATCTTCTTCATCTTCTTCATCTTCTTGATCTTCTTCATCCTCTTCATCTTCTTTTTCTCTTAGTTAGTTTTTTTTTCTTGTCTTTTCTTTCCCGCTGGCCTCTCCTTCCTGCTCCTCTGTTCTTCCTCACACCAGCCCCTACACCAACTCCTACCCGCAACCCCTGCTTCCCACTGCAACTCCTACCCAGCAGAGCCACGGCCAGCCTCCCTCCATCTTCATCCTGCTACAGCCCGCACAGCAGCAGCTCCTCTGCTGTCTCCCTTGTATCTTCTCTGCCCCGAACCACCGTCCGGAAACACCAGTAGCAGATCCTTCTCCAGCAGCAGCTCCTCTGCTGTCTGCTCCAGATTTTCAGCCCTCCAGCAGCCTCCACGGCCAGCCAGAGCAGCTCCCAAGCAGCAGCAACAGCAGGCCACAACAGCTCCCTCTCCTCTGTTTCTCACGGCCTGCCATGGCCATCCTTCCCTGCTCTCTCTTTTCCCTTCTTTTTTTTAATTATTTATTTATTTTTGTTAAGACTTTAAGTATTGCATAAAGTTCAGATTTTTTTAGTTTATTTGAAATTTCTTTTAAGATTGCATATTGTTAGGCATTTAACTCTTGTTGAATTTTTTTTCCATTAAACTAGTTCTTGGTGGTTTTAATTAGTCCTTTAAATTAAGTTCAGTTCGGAAAAAAAAAAGAACAGAAAAGAAATATTGTTTAGTTTTGAAGTTTTCCAAGTTTTAATTTTTTTTCTCTTTCTTTTGAAATTCAATTTAGATTAGGATTGGTTCGATTCAAGTTCGTATTTTTCTCATGTTTCGGTATCTTTAAGTGTTAGGTTTGTTTTATTTTGATGCCTTTCCTTTTATTGATGCAATGAGCCACCATGAAATTAATTTAACCCGAAAAGTGTGTATTGTTAGCATGAGTGGCTAAGTTCGGTAACTCGGATTGTGGGTCGATGTCGTTTGCGTTCCATGGTTTATTAGTTATCCTATGATATCATTGTTAAACTTTTATTTGGTTAAAACCGAAAATTGAAGGAAGTGTTGATAAATCGCTAGCTCTTGCTTCTTGTTTTGTTGTTGACATAAGGCACATCAAAACCTTGAGTTAATCTAGGATTTTAGTCAACTTATTTTTACATAAAAATTCGGTTGATGCGTAATAAGAGTTTTTATTTTCTTCCGTTTGGATGTAGCCAATTTACTCGATCTTTAGTGACAAAATTTCATCTTATTAATGCCTTGATTGGATTAACAAGAAGAGGAGTAAGGCCTAGGAAATTAGTAAACGGTGGAAGCAAACAGACGTTGAACCCGTAACCCGAGTGTTTGGTAAAATTTGTTTAGTTTTGGTTGCTTTATTAGATTTACATTTTTGCAAAATTGATAAAATTTCAGTTTCATTTTGATAGTTTACTCAAGCTTCTCTCACTTTGTTTACTGTTTTCAAAATCGTAAAAGACCAAAAAGATTTTCAACCCACATTTTACTGCAACAGGATTTTGCTAAACTTGCATAGACACTTTGATACTCAGTGGTCCCTGTGGAATACGATCCTGGACTCATCCTTAATACAACTTGACACTTCTGCACTTGGAAGCATAACTCAGAACGAGTCAAAATACAACCAAAAACTTTTAAGTAAGAAAACTTTACCTCTTTATCACTCCAAACCTCTTCAGGAAGTCTGAACTCCATGGGAACTGAAGGTCCTCGGTTTATTAGATAAGCTGCAATACTAACAGCATCAGCTCAGAAAGTTTTTGGTAGTCCAGCATGCAACCTCATACTCCTAGCATGCTCATTGAGAGTTTTGTTCATGTGCTCAGCCACACCATTCTACTGTGGTGTCCTAGGAATGGTCTTTTCCATTCTGATTCCATGTACTCTCTGAACCCTCCATCTATGTACTCTCCTCCATTGTCTGATCTCAAACACTTTACTTTCAAACCTGTTTCTATCTCAACCATAGCCTTCCACTTCTTAAAAGTTTCAAATATATCATATTTATTTTTTAGAAAATAAACCCATACCTTTCTGGTTGAGTCATCAATGAAAGTAACGTAGTTCCTTGAACCTCCAAGGGATGCAACGGGAGAAGGCCCCCACAAATCTATGTGCACTAACTCCAATTTTTCAGCCTTCGATGTTCTGCCACTTTTCAAGAAACTCACCCTTTTCTTCTTTCCTAAGATGCAGCTTTCACACAAGTCAAAATCAAGGGACTTCACAGCAGCATCTTCATTCCTTTCTCACTCATGTGACCAAGTCTGCGGTGCCATAAGCTTGTATCAGTACTTGCTTCAGCAACTGCAATTGTGTCACTTGGACTTGAGGTCATGTATAAAGTACCAGATTTTTTTCCACGAGCCAATACTCTAGCTCTCTTTGTAACCTTCCAAGTGCCACCAGCAAACAACATTGCATGCCCTTCATCATCAAGTTGTTCGACATAAATCAAATTCCTTCTCAGGTCAGGAATATGTTGTACCTTCTCCAGTAACCAAACAGACCCATTGGGTAACGACATTTGAACGTTTCCCATACCCACAACATCCAAGGCTGTACCATCAACCAAAATACACTTTACCAAAATCTCTTGCTACATAGTTCTGTATGATTTCATGGTGTGAAGTGGTATGAAACGAAGCTCCTGAATCCAAAACCTAATCATCAAGTGGACTGTCTATTGCAAGAAGTAGTGCATCCTGTACCTCTTCTGTTACAACGTTATCAGAAACATGCTCATTCTTCTTCTTAAGGCTTTTGCATTGTCTCTTAAAGTGACCTGTTTTCCCGTAGTTCCTGCATTGTCCCTTTTGGCCAAATCTAGATTTACTTCTGTTTCGATTATAGTTTCTGGATTTTGATCTACCCCAATCTGAATTTCAGTCATCACCTCTGCCTTTTGTCTCAAGGTTTAGGGTAGAACCAGATCCTGAGGTTTCACCCACATCTTTTCTGCGAATATCCTCAGTCAGAATTAAATTTCATATATCATTATACTTAAGTTTTTCTTTTGCAGTAGAGTTGCTTACTGCCATCCTCATTGCCTCCCAACTGTTTGGCAACGAAGCCAAAACGATCAATGCACGAATCTCATCATCAAAATCAATTTCTACAGACAATAATTGATTTGTGATAGTATTAAACTCATTCAGATGTTGTGCTACTGATGCATTCTCTGCCATCTTCAAATTAAACAATTTCTTCATAAGATGTACCTTGTTATTTGCTGACGGTTTTTCATACATATCAGACAAAGCCTTCATCAGATCTACTGTAGTCTTCTCCTTCACAACGTTGTGTGCAACAGACCTAGACAGAGTTAATCTTATAACTCCCAATACCTGTCTGTCAAGGAGAGTCCATTCCTCGTCCTTCATAGTAGTAGGTTTTTCTCCTAAAAGCCGCAGATATAACTTCTTCTCATAGAGATAATCCTCGATCTGCATCCTCTAGAGTCCAAAGTCTGTACCATCAAACTTTTCCATTCCCTTTCTTGCTTCCTCTGCCATTGCTCCCACTCGAACCTAACTTGGCTCTGATACCGGTTGTTGGGAATTAAGAACAAATTCCCGAAACCTATGAGAAACAAAATAGAGAAAGAATACACGCCAAAGAAAAATCAATCACACGCACAAGACAGTATTTACGTGGTTTGGGAATTTTGCCTACGTCCACGAAGTTGTAGGGATTTCATTATTATCAGGAAGAAAAATACAGAGAGTACAGTGGTACAATGCTCTCTTGAAGTACGACCGCTTATCCTAATCACCCAAGAACAATCATTTTATATGTTGCGCACAGGGTTTCGAATGGACTACAAAATGGGCCTAAAAATTTTTCACAGAGGCATTGCCCCCGGACCTCCATGAGTATGGCTTGGGCTTACAGCCCAATCCTTCGTTCCATGGACTAAGCCTTAGGATAGAAATCTCTCATTAAAGAAAGGTCGGGTCATCATCTAAATTTAACGCAACTAGACTCCACAAAAGCCCAACATCACGGACCCTCAAAATGGGACTCAAGTAAGGGCCGTGTGGCATTCGTTGAGAGCTCTCCCCCGACGAGTCAGCCAAATCTCACACATTCAAGCCTGCAAGCACGAGCACCAGGTGAGTCTCAATACTAAATAGAAACAAGGAACAATATGATATCACACGAGCAAATATTCACATACACGGAATAAGACTACAACAATCAAGTATATCACAATCCAAGGCAACAAAACACCATAATGAAAAGGACTACGTGCATTATTCAAACCCAAGAGAATAAACATACAAACGTTAACACACATAATCATATATTCATTGTAAATCCCTAGAGAATACAATTATAGCAGTATCTCTCTCCCCCCCTTTTCCCCATTACATTGTCACTCCCTAACACGTGACTTATTCTCAGTACTATGAGGTTTATGGATGGAACATAATACCTGAATATTTTCTAGGAAAAAAATTAAATAGATGTTGGTTTGGGGGAAAAAAAAAAAAAAATTGGCTTCTTTTTGGTGTGTCGGGTATGGATTTTTCATAGAGGCAAGCTTTCAGGAGCTGCAAAGAGATTGGAGGAACACATTGATTGGATGTTTTTTATTAGGCATTTTTTATGTTTTTGTTTAGTCTAGGAATGTCTCAGTTTGTTTGGGGAGATTTCTCATTTGCCCTCTTGTAAGTTCTCTTTCTATTAATGATATCTTTTTTTGTTATTAAAAAAAACAAAAAAAAAGGCTCTTGATTTGGTGCACTAATTCATTGTAAATTAACCATGCAATCTATCCTAAATTTACCTGTGCAAATTTTAAACGGGCTTTTTTAAGGTTGGTGATTTGGTATAGAATTGTCATCTCATGGATTGACAAACGCTCATAATTTTAATTTATGATTATCACTTTATTTAATTAAATATTTGCTTGTTTTGGGAAAGGACAGGACATGAGCCATTCTGTTTTGGAAAAGAAATATCCAATCTTAGAAAGCCATCATTTTATATAGTATAAAGTAGATTGTGCTGTTTTTTAGCATGGCATGGGTAAACTTGATTTTCTTACATGCACGTTAATTCAACTCTGGATTACCTAAAGTTCAAGAAAATTATACATAATATGCTAGAGGATGTAGAAATTTGTATTCAAATGCAATTTATATTTGTTGAAAATTTATCTGCACCAAATTGTCATATACATTTGAATGTATGATTGAAGATGAAATCATATATTTGGATAATATTTGATCGAGCTCAACACGATGAGTTTCTTAAATATATTGCATCTCAATTAATACAAGCTTTTAGATTTATTTGTAGAACTCAAATTAACTTGATGAAGATAAGACTTATTCTATATCTTTGATTAATTTCTTGTTCGACTTGGAGACAAATGGTGAAAGCTTTAGGTAGTATATCTTCATTCTAGAGAGCCATTCTAGAATGGTTGGAAGACTTCTTGACAATCCTAATTATTTAGTAGATTTAAAGTAGAAATAGCGATTTTGAGACTCATTATAAAAGAAAGATGGTTCAAAACTCATTGGGCATCAATTAACAAGAGAAACATGTTTCAAATATTAGGAAGCTCATTTTGGGTGTGAAATGACTTTTAAGACGAATAGCCTCATTCTTTTCCTCCACTATGCATTATTATGGATCATTTGAGTGAGGATAAAGCAATTATAAAGGTTGTTTAAGGGTTTGGAACTAGGGGTGTAATTGAGTTGAGTCGAGTAGACATAGTAAGATACTTGAGCTCGACTTGACTCAACTCGAAAATGTTAAGCTCAAAGCTTGACACAAACTCGATTGATCTCAAAATTGTTAAATTTGAACTCAAATTGGTTATAAGCTCTTAAAACTCGAGTTCAATTTTATTATAAAGTAATATTAAATAATAAATATTTGTATAAATATATAATGTGGGAAAACATGTTTAATGACTTGTATTCTATGTTGTAAATAGCTTAGTTTAGTTTATATTTATATTGTATAAAGCAGCTGTAAATAATGGTGCAAATCAAGCGGCATGCTGGCACTAAACAAGTGCCTGAAATTCTGGTAGCATTTGGGTGTGGAAATCTGCCTGAAAATATGGCACCCTCTATGAAAATTTCTTCTATATAATGAAAGCAAACCCTATGGAAGGGTAATTCAGACCAAAAAACTGACATGGCATCATAGCCTAATGCTGCTTCTTTGCTGCTTTACCCTAGTTTTTAATTCAAAAAACAGAGTATTTTTGCACTTTATCTGTTCAGCCTTCATTGTTGAAATTTCTTTGAAGCAGTTTCAGTTCTTATTTCTACCGTTGCCAACCTTCATTGCTGGTGGTTTCCATTATTTTTGTGTCGCGACGTCCCGGGAGCGCGTGGGCCCCGGGCGGCGAAATTAAAATCAATTTAATATTTTCATGGAAAAACATGGAGTGTCGGAGTCGCCACTAACCTTTAGTGCGGTTAGAACACATGATTACTACCCCGTTAGGGGTAGAATCGGTCTACATTACCAGAGTTGGGGTCGGGAGTTCGGTTACGCGAGGGGAAGGTACGAGCACCCCCTACGCGCTCGTTCTTACGAACGGTACCTAATTAATTGGAAATTATCCCTAAGTTAATTTAATAAGTCTTTAAATTACTCCTTTTTATAAATTTATAAATACATGTGAAAAATAAATAAATAAAATAAAGATAATATATACATATATATTCCCTCAGAGCTTAGGGTACGTGATGCCCGAAGGCTCATACCCCCGCAATAAAATCATAGGGATAAAAAAATCGAAAATAATGTACGAAATACACTCCCAAAATTTGGAAATCTCATAGAGTTTTTCTAAGTATGAAAATACTAACTTGGGAGGTTTTAATATATGGTAATAAGGTAATAAGTAACAAATACCTACTAAAATATTATGAATGTCAAAATAAGTAATTAGATACTATAATACTATATATATTAATGTGCTAAGGATATTATAACAGTAATACTTTATATATTAAAAGGCTAAAAATGCCCTAATAGGTAATATTAGATGTCCTAAAGATACCATATTAAATAGTTCCCTATACGTTAAAATTTTAAAAATACCCTAATAAGTGATACTAAATATAAACGTAGTAATAATACCATATATATACCTAAAATACTATAATGAGTTACGTATACCAAAATATCAATAAAAAATATATACATAAAAAAGGAACAATATCATAATAGCTACTATCATGTGAGTATACCAAATATATAACGCAGTATATAATACTAAGAATACCATAATAATATCACATATGTACTAAAATACTAAAACACAAACAAATGCCATAGCAATATAACATCATATTAAAAATGAGGACCCTATCACAATGATAAACTGGAACCCTACATATGTACCTAAACAAACAATAACGCCCTAAAAAAAAATAAGTATTATGATAATAAGAATATTAAACACACAATGAACATACCGAAACGGAAACCCTAGAAACGAATATCAAACATTATGAACAACATACACCTTATAACATGTACATTAATATTTTAATGAATACAACCACAACCCTAATATTAGGTATACAACTTGACTATTATATACTCAAATAAATACAACATTTAAATGCCAAAACTCATATTAAATCTTTAAAATTCTTATGTCATTATGACTCATGCCGCGAGATTTCGAACTTTAACTATTAAAAGGAATTTTCACAGTAAAGATTCTACAATCATATCTAATATTTAAGAATAAATGAATAAATAAATAGACATTAACAAGTATCATAAGAATTAAACTTAATATATATATATACAATAAAATCATTACCACAAGATTTAATTTTTAAATATTGAAATAAGCCCCTAACAAGAATCCTACAAAATAGATAACAAACAAATTAGTATTTAACTTAAAATAATAATAAAAAAGAAAAAAAAAACAGAACAAGGAGGGTGACAGAAAAAAAAAAAATAAGAATATTTACAATGAAACCAAAATAAACAGGCTCGTGTACTGTGTGTGTGTTGTGGCAAGCGTGCGGGGAATTACCTGGGAGAAGCCGCTGCTGGAGAAGGTGACCGGAGAGCTGGTCGGCGGCGACGGCATGCACAGGGCGGCAGCAAAAGTGCTGTGTGGGTGCTTGGGTGGTGGAGTGGCTCGGGTTGGTGGTGGTTGCTGGCCTGTTGCTGTGAGGTCGGGGCTTCTGGCTGCGGGTGCTGCCGGCTGCAGCTGTCTTCTGGATTGGTTGATGCGTGGCCGGAGCAGATGAATCAGATGGCGTGTTCGGCGGAGCTGGAGATTGATGGCTGCAGAGGGTAGTCTGGTTTGGTGGCTCTGTTTGAGCAGAGAGAGGTGAGGAGGGGCTGCTGTGTGGAGAGGATGAAGGAAAAAGACAGTAAAGGCTGAGGGATTGCAGGGAATGAAAGAGAGAGCGTGATGGAGAAGGTGGAGTTGGCCGGGGATGATGGCTGCGTGAGCGTGAGAACAGAAGAGTTTTTTTTTTTTTTTTTTTTATGGCTGTGCGCCCACCCGGCTGTTGTCCCCCCTCTTATAAAAATAATTTTTGAAAAAAAACCCTAAAAACATTTCCTTTTTCGGTTTTTGGTATTTTTCTTTTTTGGAAATAATATATACTACTATTATGGTTATAAGGAAATAATAATAATAATAATAATAATAATAACATAGGATAATAATACTAATAATAATACATACTAATAACTACTTAATAACAAAGCTAATAACTAAATAATATACTAATAATAATATAATAATCCCCTCCCCGTAAAACAATACTAATAATAAAATCACTCCTCCTTAAAAATAATGTCTAATATAATATTAATGAAAATAATAAAATAAATATACTAATAATAATAATAATAATATAATAAAACAATACAAAATAGAAAGAAAAAGAAAAGTAATAATTAAATAATAATGGAAAAATAATAATACAAATAAAAATAATAATAATAATAAATAAGATAATAAGAATAATAATAGTAATAAGATAATAAATAATAAAGTAATAATACTAAAATAATGATATAATAATAAAAATAAATAAAATATAATGAAAAAATAATCATAATAATAAAAATTAGACGTAAAACAAAAAATAAAAGAATAGTAAATTAAAATACTAATGAAAACTAATAATATAATTAATAATAAAGAAAATAAAATAATAATCTAATAATAATAATATAATAAGATTAGTGAATTATAAATAATAATAATAATAAGAATAAATAAAATAATAATAATAATAATAATAATAATAATAAAAAAATAACAATAATAATAATAATAATAATAGTAATACATATATTGGGCCTGGGTAAAAATGGGGTGTCTACACCTTAGTTTTTAATTCAAAAAATAGAGTATTTTTGCACTTTATCTGTTCAGCCTTCATTGTTGAAATTTCTTTGAAGCAGTTTCAGTTCTTATTTCTACCGTTGCCAACCTTCATTGCTGGTGGTTTCCATTATTTTTGTATTCAACTTTCATTGCTGAAATTTCTTTTTCGTTACTTTTCCATTTCGAGTGATCAACCTTAATCGCCAAGAGATCATTGTTTGTGAAGAATGTCGGAGGTTGCAGAGACGACCACTACAGAACAATCGGAGGAGATTGTTCGATCCCAACAACCTGGGGAATTGCAAAATATCCAAGCAGCATATAGGCTGAATGGAAAAAACTATCTCAACCAAGAAGAGGTCGAGAGGGTGAGATCTCTTATTAGCAATCTTGATAAACCTTTAGATACTGGCTCATTGGCATATTCAGGTGAGTTTCCTACCCCTATTGGATTAAGTGTCTCGGGTGAAACATTTGCCAACTCCTGGGTCATGGACTCTGGAGCTATTGACCATATGACCCACTCACCAAATGGTTTTTTTCACATATTTGCCATGCCCAAGCAGTAGGAAAATAGCCACAGCCGATGGTTCCTTGACCACTGTAGCAGGAGTAGGAGATGTCAAAATAGGTCCATCATTGATTTTAAAAATTGTTCTCCATGTTCCTAGATTATCCACAAACCTTGTCTCTATTCAAAAACTCACTCAAGATACACATTGCAATGTGGTTTTTCATCATTGTTATTGTGTATTTCAAGATGAGGATTTGGGGAGGATAATTGGACACGCTAAAGAACGGGATGGACTCTACTACCTCGAAGCACCGAGTCAGTCAAACATTACCAAGGGATATTTTCGTCCAAGAGAAAGTTTGGCGTCACCATCACCAACTTGGACATCCGTCATTTAGAGTCATTAAAATTCTGTTTCCTTCTTTATTTAAAGGTTTAAATGTTGAGAATCTTCATTGTGAAGTGTGTGAACTTGCTAAACACAAACGGGTATCATTTCCAGTCAGTGATAAAAGAAGTTCTATTCCTTTCTATCTCATTCATAGTGATATTTGAGGTCCTAATATTCCTAATGTTTTTGGGGCACGATGGTTTGTGTCATTCATTGATGATTGTACTCGTGTTACTTGGCTTTTCTTGCTCAAACATAAATCTGATGTTAGTACTGTTCTCCCAAATTTTTGTTCTATGGTTAAAACTCAATTTGGGGTCGATATCAAAAGGTTTTGATCGAATAATGCTAGGGATTATTTCAATCAAGTCCTAGCTTGATACTTTCAGAAGGAAGGAATAGTACACGAGTCATCTTTTGTCAATACCTTACAGCAAAATGGCGTAGCAGAAAGGAAAAAGGGTCACCTTCTTGAGTCAACCCAAGCTTTCATGTTCCAGAAAAATGTACCTAAATGCTTTTGGGGGGAAGCGGTTCTTACAACCACTAATCTTATAAATCGTTTGCCTTCTAGAGTCTTGGGATTCAAAAGTCCAATGGAGATGCTCTCAACATTCTATCTTTACCTACACACTACAAATAATCTTATTCCTAGGATATTTGGGTGCGTGTCATTTGTTCATATTCATAGTCAAAGTAGGGGAAAGCTAGATCCAAGGGCGTTATAATGTGTCTTTGTGGGTTATTCTTCGACTCAAAAGGGGTATAAATGTTATCATCCTCCATCTAAGAAGCTCTATGTTTCAGCGGATGTTACTTTCAATGAACAAGAATCCTATTTCACCACTCCTTATCTTCAAGGGGAGATTTCAACAATGGATGATAAGGATAGGGAGGATAGGGATATTTTACTTGATCTGTTGTCACTTCCCATATCTAAGCCAATTTTTTGTTCCCCTATGCCAAATCCCATGTTTGAGACTGTGCCAAAGGCTGTGCCAAATCCTGTGTCTGCCCTAGACCAGTTTTTTGTTCCCCCATGCCAAATCCTGTCCAAACCCATGCCTGAAATTCCCCAAGCTGATTATGCTCTTGAGAATATGAGATTTGGCAAAGTGTTTTCAAGGAGGAAGGTGGCTGTCCTTGAATCTGTGCAAGTTCAAGACTCCAACTCGAATCCTAAGAATGAGGTAACAATATCTAGCCCTTCATTGCAAGCTGAATCTGAACCTCAGGTTAATGACCAAGATCTTCCCATTGCCATTAGAAAAGGAATTAGAGAGTGCAAAAAACAACCTTTATATCCTCTCACATTTATTGTCCTTCAAAAATTTTTCACCATTCAGTAGATCCTTCCTTGTTAGCTTAAACACCACTGTCATCCCTACCACCTTATTCGAGGCTTTATCTAATGAGAAATGGAAACAAGCTATGAATGTGGAGATGGGGGCGTTGGAAAAAAAACAAAACCCGAGAGTTGGTGAAACTGCCAACAGGAAAGAAACCTGTGGGGTGTGAATGGGTTTACACTGTGAAGTATAGAGCAGTTGGATCAATAAAGAGATACAAGGCAAGGTTAGTGGCCAAGGGCTATGCTCAAACCTATGGAATTGACTACCTAGAGACTTTTGCTCCAATTGCGAAAATGAACACTGTTAGAATCATGTTGTCTCTAGCATCTAATTATGGTTGGGACTTGCCGCAGTTTGATGTCAAGAATGCATTTTTGCATGGAGAGCTAGACTTTAGAGTTGAGAAGGCTCTGGACTACCCAACACTGGTATTAGAGCCATGGTTCAACATTCTCCCCAGGATGCCAGGTACGTGGTGCCGCCGATTTGGAGCCCGATGTGTGAAGGGGAGATTGTTGGGGTTATCCCACATCGGGTGTGGAAGGGGCTGGTGGTCAGTTATTAAGTGTGAGGAAAAGCCTCACCCTCTGAGCTCACTTTTGGGGTTGGAAGTCCCGCCAGCTTATAGGAATAATTTGGCTACTCATACTGTGTGCAAGCTAAAGAAATCCTTGTACGGTCTTAAAAAATTGCCAAGGGCATGGTTTGGAAGGTTTGCAAGAGTTATGATGACCATGGGATATAAACAGAGCCAAGGGGATCATACATTGTTCATTAAACACACACCTTCAGGGGGAGTCACAACCCTCTTGGTATATGTCGATGATATAATAGTGACAGGGGATGATGATAAGGAGCAACATATTTTGAGTCATTGTTTGGCTAAAGAGTTTGAGATGAAGGCGTTAGGGAGGCTGAAATATTTTCTCGGGATCGAGGTGGTTCACTCTAGACAGGACATTTTTATATAGTAGCAGAAGTATGTTATGGATCTCCTTAGAGAAACCGGCAAGACGGCGTGCAAACCAGCAGGTACGCCAATAGATCCTAACCTTAGACTTGGAAAGGCAGAGGAGGATGCTACAGTAGATAGAGAAATGTACCAACGCCTGGTAGGAAGAATCATTTATCCATCTCACACACGACCGGATATAGCTTATGCAGTGAGTGTGATTAGTCAATTTATGCATAGCCCGAAGGAAGTCCATCTGCAGGAAGCTCACCAAGTGTTACAATACCTCAAATGGACACCAGGAAAAGGTATTTGTTTAAAAGGAAAGGAAGCTTATCTGGATATTGCACCTTTCTTGGCGGAAACCTTGTGATGTGGAGGAGTAAGAAACAAAATGTGGTGGCTTGGTCTAGTACGGAGGCAGAATTCCGAGCAATGGCTCAGGGTGTATGTGAACTACTTTGGTTGAAGATTATCTTAGAAGACATGAAGATTAAGTGGGATGGTCCGATGAGACTCTATTGTGATAATAAGTTTGCAATCAGCATAGCTCATAATTCAATACAGCATGATTGAACAAAACACATTGAAATTAATAGACACTTCATCAATGAAAAGTTGGAGAGCGGATTCATCTGTACACCTTATGTGTCTACACATGGCCAACTTGCTAATATACTTGCCAAGGGGTTAAGTAGTTCAGTGTTTGAGAGTATTGTATCCAAGCTAAGAATGAAAAATACCTATTCACCAGCTTGAGGGGAGTGTGGGAAAACATGTTTAATGACTTGCATTCTATGATATAAATAACTTAGTTTAGTTTATATTTATATTGTATAAAGCAGCTATAAATAATGTTGCAAATCAGGCAGCATGCTGGCACTGAACAAGTGCCTGAAATTCTGGCAGCATGTTCCTGAAATACTGGTAGCATGTGCCTGAAATTCTGGCAACATTTAGGTGTTGGAAATCTGCCTGAAAATATGGCACCCACTATGTAAATTTCTTCTATATAATAAAAGCAAATTCTATGGAAGGGATATTCTGACCAAAAAACTGACATATAATATATTTAAAAAGCATATATTATATGACATATATAATATACAAATAATGAAATTAAAAAGCTCGATTAGGCTCGAAACTTGACTTGAGTACTATTGGCGACCTCTTACTCAACTCGTTAAAATACTTGAGTAGCTTGAACTTGATTAAACTTGAGTAGAATCGAGTCGTGTCGAGTTAGGGGACGAGTTGAGTCCAAGTAGCTCGTGAGTAGGCTTGACTCACTTACACGTCTATTTAGAACTCTTGCTCATTAAGGATAGGTGGTCTTAACAAAATGATCTCAAGTAGATATTGAAACTGTAAATTAGGGATATGATGCGCGTGCATGCACACACGCGCACATATGTAATGGCTGAAACCTTTTTGGCGTGATAATTAAATTAGTCACTCTTGACTAGCCGAATTTGGGTATTAACCCATATTTGCTATGTTTTGGCCATATAAAGCATTTATACGCTTTTTGACGTGATAATTAAATTAGTCACTCTTGACTAGCCGAATTTGTGTATTAACCCATATTTGCTATGTTTTGGCCATATAAAGCATTTATACGCATGCACGCATATACGTACAATGTTTGGCCAGATCTCACTAATATCATATTTGACTAATTGTATATTTTAAAAAAGCATTCAATTGTATTTAATTACTAATTTTTGTGTATTATTTGACCATATTTATATTTATCTAGGCTGAATGGTTTCCTAATCAATCAAATTAAACATTTATAAATGCACATAAATGTGATGAACAAAACATTCAATAGATTCCTCAAAGTCCTTTTCTTCAAAACTGTATAGTAGTTACACATTTGGAAGATCTATTATCAGCGCAATTACTGCTCTAACATTTGGCCTGCTTACAACATTAGCTGGTGTCACTATTTTTTTCGCTAGATTTTGCATTCTTCCTTCAATCAGTCTTTTCAAATAAGACTTCTTTGTTCAAAATTCAACTATTTCTAAATACCACTTAGTGTTTTTGTCTTGTTGCAACTGCAAATTGGGGATCTGATGCCTCAATTGAGTGGTGTTCTAAAAATATGTGCGATACATACATATATACACACATAAACATACGCATAGAGTGCTTGGCTAGATCTCACTAATGTCATATTCGACTAATTGTTTTCTTTTTTCCTTAAAAATTGTTCACATGTACTTAATAACTTGTTTTTGTGTATCATTTGACCATGAAATCTGCATTCATTTCACTGTTTCTCTAGGAAAAATGGTTTATTATATCAATAAATTAAACATTTATAAATGCACATAGATAGGATGAAAGAAACTTTCAATTCCTAAAATTCCTCTTCTTCAAAACTGTCGAGTAGCTACATATTTTTCAAAAGGGGGGGGGTCTATTATTAGCCCAATTACTACTCTAAGCTCATGTGGTCCGCTAGATTATGCATTCTTCCTTTAACCAATGTCTCAAGTTAGACTCACCTCTTCCAAATTCAATTATTTCTAAATTTTCACTATAGTGTCTTTGTTTTGTTGCAAGTTGCAATTGTAAATTGAGGATTTGATGCCTCAATAGAGTACAACAACAACAAAACCAATCCTTAGTCCCATTAAGTGGGGTTGGCTATATAAATCCTTTTCTGCCAATTTATGCGATCATGGACCATTTCTTTTAATAGATTCAAGGATATTAAATCCTTACTTACTATCTCTTCCCAAGTTATTTTAGATCTACCCCTACCCCTTCTACTACCCTCCACAGTAATTAAGTCACTCTTCCTCACAGGTGCACTATGTGGCCTACGCTGTAAGTGTTCATACCATTTGAGTTGTCCCTCTCTTATCTTATCTTCTATAGGTGCTACACCTAACTTTTCATGAATGTGTTCATTCCTTAATTTATTTTTCAATGTTATACCACTCATCCATTTAAGCATTCTCATCTCGGTAACTTTTACTTTTTGGATATTATGTTTCTTCGTTGCCCAATATTTCGATCCATATAATATAGCTGGTCTTATAGCTGTCCTATAAAACTTGCCTTTCAATTTTAAGGGTATTCTACGATCACAGAGCACACTTGAAGCACTTCTCCATTTTATCCTACCTACTTTAACTCTATGCATTAACATTATCTTCGATTCTCTTTTAGTTTGCATAATAGATCCAAGGTATCGAAATCTACAAGTGCTATTTATTTCTTCATCATCAAGTTTAACTTTGTCTCCAATATTCTGCCTATCATTACTAAAATTACATTTCATATATTCTGTCTTATTTCTACTTATCCTAAAGCCTCTAGATTCCAAAGTTTCTCTCCATAATTCTAACTCAGTCTCTACTCCGTCCCTAGTTTCGTCAATTAATACAATATCATCTGCAAACAACATACACCATGAGACCTCCTTTTGAATACTCTTAGTCAATTGGTCCATCACTAAAGCAAAAAGACAAGGACTCAAAGCAGATCCTTGATGTATACCTATGGTGATTGGAAATTCTCTAGTTTCTCCATCTATAGTCCTTACACTAGTCATTATTCCATCGTACATATCTTTAATGACATCGGTATACCTACTACATACACCATTTCTTTCTAAAACCCACCATAAAACTTCCTTAGGTATCCTATCATATGCTTTCGCAAGGTCAATCAATATTATCACTAACATGCTATTGTCTTATTTTTAGTTAAATTAATTATTATCATTTTATAGGGAAACTAAACAAAGTCTAGGTTTACAAAAAGGGTAGGTTTCACCTTGTGACTAAGTTCGAAAAGTTTGAAAATGCAAGAAAACGATGTTAGTACAAGAAAAGCACCTTGTAGGGTGTCACAAATATAAAAAATTACATTAAATTCATTTGTTTTGCAGTAAACCACTGCTCTTTGCTGAACTAAAGCGTTGAGATTAAATTTTTGAAAACCCTTTTGTTCCTCTCTTTCCATGCACACTAGAAAATTGTGAGAGGAATGAGAGACAAAGCCTTCCTCTCTTCCTTTATTGCCCGAATCCTTGTCTAGGCCCAGAGTTCCCCTCCCATAGATCTAGTGGTAACCCACCTTTGGCCAATAAGAGTCAAACTACACTCCAAAGATCTCTATGGTTTACTAATTTAGCCTCAACCATGCAAAGGGTACATTTGTCGGCAGTGGAGAACCCCTTTCTCTGCAATGCATAAAACTATCAAACTTCTTATACCACTGTCTTGGAGCTTGTTTTAGACCATACAATCTCTTTTTCAGTTTGCAGACTAAATTCTCTTGTCCCTGGACAATGAACCCTTCTGGCTGAATCATGTAGATGTATTCCTCCAAGTCACCGTGAAGGAATGCTGTTTTCACATCTAACTGCTCAAGATGTAGATTTTCTACAGCCACCATTCCCAGTACTAGTCTAATTGTTGACATCTTCACAACTGGAGAAAATATTTCTATAAAGTCAATGCCTTCCTTTTGCCGAAACCCTTTGACAACTAATCTGGCTTTGTAGCGCTTGCTACCATCATGTTTGTTCTTTATTCCCAACAACTAGTATCAGAGCCTAGGGTTAGGTTCGAGTGGGAGCAATGGCAGAGGAAGCAGGAAAGGCGTCTGGAATAGAAAAGTTTGATGGCACAAACTTTGGATTCTGGAGGATGCAGATCGAGGATTATCTCTATGGGAAGAAGTTACATCTACCGCTTCTAGGAGAAAAACCTGCTACTATGAAGGACGAGGAATGGAATCTCCTTGACAGATAGGTACTAGGAGTTATAAGATTAACTCTGTCCAGGTCTGTTGCACACAACGTCGTGAAGGAGAAAACTACAGAAGATCTGATGAAAGCTTTGTCTGGTATGTATGAAAAACCATCAGTAAATAACAAGGTACATCTGATGAAGAAATTATTTAATTTAAAGATGGCAGAAAACGCATCTGTAGCACAACATCTGAATGAGTTTAATACTATCACAAATCAATTATCGTCGGTAGAAATTGATTTTGATGATGAGATTCGTGCACTGATCGTTTTGGCTTCGTTGCCAAACAGTTCGCAGAAGAGATGCAGGCAAAACCTCAGGATTCGGCTTTGCCCTAAACCTTGAGACCAGAGGCAGAGGTAATGACCGAAATTCAGATCGGGGTAGATCAAAATCTAGAAACTATAATCGAAACAAAAGTAAATCCATACCTGACCAAAAGGGACAATGCTGGAACTGCGAGAAAACGGGTCACTTTAGGAGACAATGCAAAAGTCTTAAGAAGAAGACTGAGGATGATTCTGCTAATGCTGTAACAGAAGAGGTACAGGATGCACTACTTCTTACAGTAGACAGTCCACTTGATGATTGGGTTTTAGACTCAGGAGCTTCATTTCATACTACTTCACACCATGAAATCATACAGAACTATGTAGTAGGAGATTTTGGTAAAGTGTATTTGGCTGATGGTACAGCCTTGGATGTTGTGGGTATGGGAAACGTCCAGATGTCACTGCCAAATGGGTCTGTTTGGTTACTAAAGAAGGTACAACATATTCCTGACTTGAGAAGGAATTTGATTTCTGTCGAACAGCTTGATGATGAAGGGCATGCGATGTTGTTTTCTGGTGGCACTTCGAAGGTTACAAAGGGAGCCAGAGTATTGGCTCGTGGAAAGAAATCTGGTACTCTATACATGACCTCAAGTCCAAGAGATACAATTGCAGTTGCTGAAGCAAGTATTGATACAAGCTTATGGCACCGCAGACTTCGTCACATGAGTGAGAAGGGGATGAAGATGCTGCTGTCAAAAGGGAAACTACTGGAATTGAAGTCCGTTGATTTTGACTTGTGTGAAAGCTACATCTTAGGAAAGCAGAAAAGGGTGAGTTTCTTGAAAAGTGGCAGAACATCGAAGGCTGAAAAATTGGAGTTAGTGCACACAGATTTATGGGGTCCTTCTCCTGTTGCATCCCTTAGGGGTTCAAGGTACTACGTTACTTTCATTGATGACTCAACTAGAAGGGTATGGGTTTATTTTCTGAGAAATAAATATGATGTATTTGAAACTTTTAAGAAGTGGAAGGCTATGGTTGAGATAGAGACAGGTTTGAAAGTAAAGTATTTGAGGTCGGACAACGAAGGAGAGTACATAGATGGAGGGTTCAGAGAGTATTGTGCTGCACATGGAATCAAAATGGAAAAGACCATTCCTGAGACACCACAGCAGAATGGTGTGGCTGAGCACATGAACAAAACTCTCAATGAGCGTACTAGGATTATGAGGCTAGATGCTGGACTACCAAAAAATTTCTGGGTTGATGTTGTCAGTACTGCAGCTTATTTGGTAAATCAAGGACCTTCAGTTCCCATGGAGTTTAGACTTCCTGAAGAGGTTTGGAGCGATAAAGAGGTAAATTTTTCTTACTTAAAAATTTTTGGTTGTGTTTCTTATGTTTATGTTGATTCTAATGCTCGTAGTAAACTTGATGCAAAGTCCAAAATATGCTATTTCATTGGCTATGGTGATGAGAAATTTGGCTATCGGTTTTAGGATGAACAAAACAGGAAAATCATCTGAAGTATAAATGTGATATTTAACGAACAGGTTATGTACAAGGACAGGTCAACCGTAGTGTTAGATGTCACAGCAATAGACTAGAAAAATTCTGAGTTTATTAACTTAGATGAGTTGACTGAAAATACTGTCCAAGAAAGGGGTGAAGATGATAGGGAGAATGTAGAATCGCAGGAAATTCAAATTACACCTGTAACTGCGGTCCGTAGATCTTCTAGGGCCACTAGACCTCCACAGCATTATTCACCTGCTTTAAATTATCTTCTGCTAACTGATGGTGGTGAGCCAGAGTGTTATGATGAAGCCTTGCAGGACAAAAGTTCAAGCAAGTGGGAGTTAGCCATGAAGGATGAGATGGACTCCTTGTTGGGGAATCAGACATGGGAACTAACTGAATTGCCAGTAGGGAAGAAGGCTCTGCACAACAAGTGGGTATACAGAATAAAGAACGAACATGATAGTAGCAAGCGCTACAAAGCCAAATTAGTTGTCAAAGGGTTTCAGCAAAAGGAAGGCATTGACTTTACAGAAATATTTTCTCCAGTTGTGAAGATGTCAACAATTAGACTGGTACTGGGAATGGTGGCTGCAGAAAATCTACATCTTGAGCAGTTAGATGTGAAAACGGCATTCCTTCACGGTGACTTGGAGGAAGACATCTACATGATTCAGCCAAAAGGGTTCATTGTCCAGGGACAAGAGAATTTAGTCTGCAAACTGAGAAAGAGTTTGTATGGTCTAAAACAAGCTCCAAGACAGTGGTATAAGAAGTTTGATAGTTTTATGCATAAAATTGAGTTCAAGAGATGTGAAACTGATCACTGTTGCTATGTTAAGTTCTTTGACAATTCTTATATCATTTTGCTGCTATATGTAGATGATATGCTTATTGCAAGGTCTAGCATTGAGGAGATTAATAATTTGAAGAAGCAATTGTCAGAACAGTTTGCAATGAAGGATTTGGGAGCTGCAAAACAAATCCTTGGAACGAGAATTATTAGAGACAAGGCTAATGGTACATTGAAGCTTTCACAGTCAGAGTATGTGAAGAAAATTCTCAGCAGATTCAACATGAATGAATCTAAACCAATGAGCACACCCTTGGGTAGTCATTTCAGACTAAATAAGGAACAGTCATCGAAGACAGAAGAAGAAAGGGACCATATGAGTAAGGTGCCCTATGCTTCAGCTATTGGCAGCTTGATGTATGCTATGGTGTGTACAAGGCCAGACATTGCACATGCAGTGGGACTTGTGAGCAGATTCATGAGTAGGCCAGGAAAGTAGCATTGGGAGGCAATAAAGTGGATTCTGAGATATCTGAGGGGTTCATCAGATACATGTCTTTGCTTCACTGGTGCAAGTTTGAAACTGCAGGGTTATGTAGACGCTGATTTTGCTGGTGATAATGATAGTAGAAAGAGTACTACTGGATTTGTATTTACTCTGGGTGGTACAGCTATATCTTGGGCTTCAAATTTGCAAAAGATTGTTACTTTGTCTACTACAGAAGCTGAGTATGTTGCTGCAACTGAAGCTAGAAAGGAGATGATTTAGCTACATGGTTTCTTAGAAGAATCGGGTAAGAAGTAGAAGATGGGCATTCCACACAGTGACAGTTAGAGTGCAATCTTTCTTGCCAAAAATTTGGCTTTTCATTCAAAGTCGAAACACATACAAACAAAATACCACTTTATCCGTTAACTTGTTGAAGATAAGCTGGTAATACTTGAAAAGATATGTGGATCTAATAACCCAGCAGACATGTTGACTAAGGGTGTTACTATTGAGAAACTGAAGCTGTGTGCAGCTTCAGTTGGCCTTCTAGCTTGAGGAGAGGATGTTGAGTTGCAAGGATGAGGGATTGTTTTTTTTAAGAGGATTGCAGTTGATATTGGTGATTGAACTAGTCTCCAAATGGGAGATTTGTTGGGCTTTTGTGAAGTCTAGTTGTGTTTTAATTTGGATGATGACCCGACCTCTATTTAATTAGAGATTTCTATCCTAAGGCTTAGTCCATAGAGCGAAACATATAAAAAGGATTGCTTTCGGGTGATTAGGGTTGGCGTGACTGTACTTGCGAGAGAGCGAGAGGGAGAGCATTGTATTGCCGCACTCTCTGTGTTTTCTTCCTGTTGAAATCCCTGCAACTCCGTGGACGTAGGCAAAATTACCGAACCACGTAAATATTGTCTTGTGCGTGTGATTGATTTTTCTTTGGCATTATTTTTCTTCTATTTTGTTTCTCACAGGTTTCGAGAATTTGTTCTTTATTCCCAACAAGTTGTTCAATGTCAAGATCTTACCATGAGCTACTTCCAAGGTAAAAAAAAAAAAAAAAAGCAACCTTATTTGGAGCACTTGCTTCCATAATTGGGACCAAGAGGAGTGAATGTTGGCCAATTCCCAGATTAAAAATTCTTGTAAAAAGTTCTAATAGTGTACACCCCCTTCTCGTCCAATAACCAAGAAGGAAGGTCATGAGTGTTTTGAGACTAATCTTGTAAAGGTGACTGTAGAGATTAGTGAGCTGGTAAGTTCCCAAACTTCCACATTTCTATCGGTTTTTCTAGAAAAACCCTTGTAATGATGCTTGAAGGTGCTGAATAATGTGAGCATCTCTATCACAAGTTATGTTGTAGATGACTGGAAATGAGACGCTCAGAGCCCCCAAATAAATCCACACATCATGCCAAAAATAAATGTTTTCTCCATCCCCCACTTGAAATCTAGTAAAAGAGAAAAATTCATTCCAACCTTTCCTATTATGTTTCCATACCCTTGCACCATATGGTCCTCTACTTGCTTGGAAGGTCCACCCGTTGTGCTCAAGCCCTTATTTCAAGTGATACCTAATTAAAACTAGATTATCTAAATTTCAGTATTGATTTGTCTTATGATGATCTAGTATTTCGATTTAGCCACACTCACCTTTTAAAAGATAAAAACATGTGAAAGCACCAAGACATACAAATAGAAACACAAGATAAATGCTCAAAATACAAGATTAGTAGTCTCAAAGGGTCTATTTTTCTAGAATTTTGTAGATTTATTTTATTTTTATAAATAATACGGATTTTAAAATTAATTTTCAATTTTTTTTCGCATTTTTTTTAAAAAAAATTAATTTTTATTCAATTTTAAATTTATTTGGATTTTTCATGTATTTTTTTTAAAAAAATTTATGAAATTTTGTATTCTTTAAAATTTATTAGATTTTTTTTGTTTTATGAAAATTTCTTGATTTAATTTTTTTTTATCAAGCTTTTGAATTTTTCAGAATGTTGTAGTGCTTTCTAGTCTCTCTATAATTTTTACGGAGTATTCGAAATTTATGTATTTTTTCTGATTTTTTTTTATTTCAATTGTCCTGTATTTTCAGATTTTTTTTTTTTTTTTGATTTATAATGAAATTTCTGGAATTATGAAGTTTTTATTTTTTGGATTTGATGGCATTTTATTTGATTGTTTTTTATGAAAAAAATAAAAATCAATAATAAAAATAATAGAATCGGAGTGGTTTGACCTGACAGTCCTAAAAGGGTCATACCAAGATGAACTGTCAGGTTGAGCCTACACTGACCAATCGACCCCTGTCATTCTTCCTCCCGAATGCAGCAGAGGCCCCACACGCTAGCCCCACCCTCAGCGTTGAGTCCTTCTGCGCATCTGCCTCCGCACCGCCAAAGCATCGATGCGGCCATATTAGCCAGCAAACTTCTCTTTCTCTTCCTTTGGTTATTTCCCTCTCTCTCTCTCTCTCTCTCTCTCTCTCTCTCTCTCTCTCTCTCTCTCTCTCTCTCTCTCAGTTTCTAATCTCAGCAGCATGGGAGAGGGAGGTGTGCCCACTGTTGAAGACAATGCAAGTGGCTGCCGCTGGCAGTGTGCTGCAACTGGCAGCCACCAGACAGTCTTTCACTGGTTATTTTCACTTGGATTTTCTAGGCTACTTTCTTGGTGTCCCCAGGGCTTTCTAGGTGATCAAACAGACCCCCTCCTCTCTCTCTCTTTTTTTTTTTTTAAAGATATGTTCTATCCCATTCTTCCAAATGGGCTATGAGAGGTTCCCTGCTTGTCCATCCTCTCGTTTGATAATCTTTACTGATGTTTTATAATCTAAGCTAATGAATCAGATGATGCATGTAAGTATATACACATGCATAATGATATTGTATTGCATAAGAGAATGGCATACATGATTCTGATTATGCAGATCTGTAGTGTATGGGCATTGATTGATCTTATGTACTCATGAAAATCAAGACTATATTGTAATTCCTTATTTATTATTCTTTTCCATTCTCATTCTTTCTTTTCTATAACCTACCGTTTTCCTTGTACAATTATCTGATGTGATGAAGTATCATCTGTGAAAAACAGTACCTGAAAATGGGAGTGTAAGGGCACTTCTTCTTCCTCAGCTTTTTTCTCTCAGTGAGCAGTAAAATCTCTTCCTCCCAATTCTCTCTCTCTGCTTTTATATTTCCAGCACTGTTGTGAAGTTCGGATTCTCTTTCTCTCATCAATGATCCCTCCCTTTCAGACTCTTCTCTCCTTAGTGTATGATAGGGTTTAAAGTTGGAGAAATGATGGGTGAGAATCAATAGGAGAGGGAGTGGATAGAATCAATTAGAGAAAGGAGAAGATAATGGATGGAGAATGAGAATGGAGTTCTCCTAGGGAGGAAATGAAAGGACACCAAAGACAAAGGCTGAGAGAAAGGTTCCCCACCTCCTCACTGCCCGCCCCCCTCCTGTGCTCTATCATGAAGTGGTTGACAGGATTATTTTTTGGGCCCTGGCCCTTATATGCCAAACAATGAAATGGGATGGTATTTGATTTTTTAGTTTTTAATAAGGGCAAAATGGAGGGTCTAGGAGGTGATTTTGAGCTCCCTCATTGCTAGATTCCTCCTTAAATCAAAGAAAAGTGTCTCAATTTTTTTATTAAGTAAAATGAGGAAAAATAATGTGGTGTTTAGGGGTGAGGAATCTTCCCTAACTGGAAGAATGTAGGGAAGGTGTGATTTCAAAGTATCATTCCATTTGCATCTGCATTTGCAGTTGTAGGTGGAATTGATGTGACATTTGGGATTTGGATATTGAATGGTTTCACGGAATGTGCATTGCATGTGGGTTTGATATGGTTTTGATGTCAATTTTGGATTTCATTGTCTGCCCACTAGGGTGAGACTAGGTAGGATTGAAGGACTGGGGGATGAAATGGGAGTGTAATGTTGCGATTAGAGGCCAATTAGGCTTCAATTTGGTGTTGTGGGAGAAAAATTGTGGCCTAATGTGGAAATACAGGTTCAATTTGGGTCCAATTTTGAGGGTTTAGGATTGAGTTCCAATTGGGCCTTGATTTGGGAATTGGGGTTGAGTTGGGTTTGAATTTGAACATTTAGGGGTGCAGTTGGGCTAGAATTTTGGAAATGAAGTCCAGTTGGGCCTCAATTTGGGTTTGGGAGACATTGAACTTTAGTTGAGAGCTTGAGGACCAATTGGGCCTCAATTTATGAATTTGGGAGGAATTGTGCTTGAATTTTTGTAGATTTTCAAATCATGAAAATGACTATTGTATTTGCATGTTATTGTAGTTTAAGGTGTAATTTCGAAGATTTCCTTTCCTTTTCCTTTTGTTTTTTGCTTTAGTTATCTGTTTGTCATTTTCCATTTAAGTTTTTTCCCTTTTTGCTGTTTTGAATGCAAAGGTTGTAATTGTGAAAACTGAAACCACCTAGTGAAAACTCTTATTTTGTTTTTGTGGAGTCTTGGTGAGATGGGAGAATTGAGAGACTGAGTGCAACATTTCTAGAGAGAAAGATCAACCTTGAGTGCACCCATTGTAAGAATTTGACTCTGCTGCTGCAAGTGGGGCTAAACTGCAATGAACCAGACAGAGAGGGGAAGAAGGAAATGCAAAACAGAGGGAAAACGAAATGGTAGTGGAATTCTCTCGCATGCCTTTTGTGTTTGGATTAGCAAAGAATATATACAGTATAAAAATGGAATTAAAAGTCGTTAGAGCCTAACTACAGGAATAAAGGAAACAGTTATTGCTAACTAATCTCTGTAACAGAATGGAGAAAGAATAAAACAAATTAAATAAATGAAACAAAAACAAGAATTGTGCAGGTACGGTTATGAGCAGCTGCCTGCACCAGGTTCAGGTTTCTTCATTCTTCAATAGCCCCCCACAAGGTGGAGAGTAGATGTCTTCTACTCCCATCTTGGATAAGCATGAATAAATGGCCTGGGAACTAAACTCTTTGTGAGAATGTCTGCCACTTGCAACTTGCTATCCACATGTTTTGCTGAGATACAGCCTTCTTGAATCTTGTCTCTAATCAAATGACAATCTATTTCTATATGCTTTGTCCTCTCATGAAATATGGGATTTGTGGCAATGTGTATAGCTGATTTGTTATCACAGAACAAGGAAGCTAACCGTGAATGAGTAATTTGCAGATCGCTGAGTAGATACCTCAGCTAAGTTAATTCACAGCTCACATTTGCCATTGCGCGATACTCTGCCTCTGCAGAAGACCTAGAGACCACACTTTGTTTCTTTGATTTCCAAGACACTAAGGATCTCCGAAGGAACACACAGTAACCTGTCACAGATCTTCTGGTGTCTGGACAAGCTCCCCAATCTGAATCACTAAAACCTCTAAGATGGATTTCTGAGCCCACTGGATAGAACAAACCCCGTCCTGGTGACCCTTTGATGAACCGCAGTACCTTGTGGGCTGCTTGCAGGTGTGGCACCCTTGGATCCTTCATGAATTGGCTTAGCATTTGGATTGAGTAAGCTAATTCAGGCCTGGTTATTGTCAAATACAATAATCTACTGATCAATCTTCTATAAAGAGCAGGCTCAGGAAGTAATTCCCCTTCTTCTTTGGACAGTCTCACATTTTGATCAAAGGGAATCCTTGCTGGAGTGGAGCTAATGGTACCCGAGTCTCTTAAAATGTCCAAAGCGTATTTGCGTTGACATAAGTGAATCCCCCTTGTTGTTCTTGCCACTTCAATACCTAGAAAATACTTTAGCTTGCCAAGGTCTTTTATTTTGAATCGATCATCAAGAGACCTCTTCAATTGATCAATTTCATCCATGTTGTTTCCAGCAATGTTTATATCATCTACATATACAAGAATGGCTATGAAAGACCTCTCAGCTGCCTTTGTGTACAAGCTATAATCTTCCTTGGATTGAATATATCCTTGGTGTGTGATGAAATTTGAAAGTTTTGAGTACCACTGACGTGAGGCCTATTTGAGGCCATACAAACTTTCGTTTAACTTGCATACTTTTCTTCCATTTTCATTGGGATACCCCGGTGGCAATTCCATGTACACCTCCTCCTCCAAGTCCCCATGTAAGAAGGCATTATTGATATCAAATTGCTGTAAGAACCACCCACTTACTGCTGCAATTGCTAACAGGGTTCTCACAGTAACCATTTTTGCCACTAGGGAGAAGGTTTCATGGTAATCCAACCCGTCCTGTTGTGTGTACCCTTTGGCAACAAGTCTGGCCTTGTATCTTTCTATGCTACCATCAACAAGAAATTTTATTTTGTAAACCCATTTACAGCCTATTGGTTCTTTGTTAGGAGGTAAATCCATAACAATCCAAGTGTCATTGAGTTCAAGGGCAGCAATTTCAGCCTTCATGGCTTCAACCCAGTTGGATGATTTACTTGCCTCTAGGTAAGTTGTAGGTTCGGTGTGTGAAGTTATGGAGGTCACGAAAGTCTTGTGAGGTGTATACAATCTATCATAAGATATGGTGGCACTTAGAGGAAAAGGCTTACCTGATGAGATCTGGTCCTTCTGCTTGTCCAAGTTCTGAGATGGGGAAATTAAGGATGACTGCTGACATATGAAATCTTGCAAATGAGTGGGTGCTCTCCTTGTTCTGGTCAATTTTCTGGGTAAGTGTGTATGGGTGTTGTCACCAGCTTCTGTTTCTGGTCTGGAGTTGTTTTGCGAACTAATCTATTCATTGCTTTGTGAATCAGATAATGCAGCAGGCATTTGTTCAACTTTTGGATTGACATGGGGGCTGACAGTGTCTATGGATTGACTGTGAATGGGCAAAGTAGGAATGGAAATGACAGGATTTTGAGTGAAGCTTAACTCATTTGGACTTGGTGGTGAATCGGTGTTGCTGAAACTAGCATTAGGATCACTGATTTTCTTCGTTTCAAATGGAAAAATTTTTTCATGAAACATGACATTTCGAGAGATGAAGATCTTCTTAGTGTCTAAATCCAGAAGTCTATATCCTTTTACTCCGAAAGGATAACCAATAAAAACAGATTTTCTGGCCCTTGGATCAAACTTTTGTCTTCCATTAACTAAAGTGGTAGCAAAAGCCAAGCACCCAAAAACCTTTAGATGGTCATAGCTGGGTTTCTTTTTGAATAAAACCTCAAAAGGACTTTTATGATTTAATAATGGAGATGGAGTTCTGTTAATGAGGTATACAACCGTAAGAATGCAGTGGTTCCAATATCTCAATGAAATGCCACTTTGAAGTTTTGGGGCTCTTGCAACATTTAAAATATGTTGATGTTTTCTTTCAATAGTGGCATTTTGTTGAGGTGTCTCCATGCATGTCCTTTGGTGCAAAATTCCATGTTTTAGATAAAACTCTTTCATGTCAAACTCACCTCCATTATCACTTCGAATGATTTTTACTTTTGTTTCAAATTGGGTTTCTATCATCACACAAAAATTTTGTAAATTGATGCTTGCTTCTGATTTCAATTTCAACATATAAGCCCAGGTACACCTACTGAAATCATCCACAATAGTCAAAAAATACCTGTAGCCATCATGACTACTTTCATTACATGGACCCCATATGTCACAATGTATCAGCTCAAAGCATTTCTTAGATTGATGTTGACTAGTTGGAAATGGTAGTTTGTGTTGTTTAGCCAAAGGACAAATGAGACATGGGTTATCATCAGAAGACTTTGATATGTTGATTTTGCTATCTATGTCAAAGTAAGAGGAATGGCCTAATCTATAGTGCCATAGGTCAAAGGAATCACTGCTGTTGCTGACACAAGCTGAGAAGCCAATTTTGAGGTCATGTTTGGATAGAGCATCAGATAAGGCTGAAGGAGAGACTTCCTCTTGCAGCAAATGATAGAGTCCTTGCTTCACTTTACCCATCCCAGTCGTTGTCCAAGTTAGAAGGTTCTAAATATAACATTAATCAAAAAAGAAAACAAGGCAACAGTTTAGTTCTTGAGTCATTTTCTTTGCTGAGATCAAATTAAAAGAAAAACTGGGTACACAAAGAGCATTGTGTAATGTAAGATTCTTGGTGACCTTGGCTATTCCTATATGAGTAACAGGAACAATCTGACCATTTGGTAAAACTATAGATGAGGAAATGCTGCTCTGGATGGAATGAAATAAGGATTTGGAGTAGATCATATGGTCTGTTGCTCCAGTTTCTATAATCCAAGGGATTTTAGAGACATTGCTGGATTTGGAAGTAAAAACAGAAGACCATAGAGATATACCAGAAATTTTGTGGTTATTTGTATCTAAGGATGAAGGTGTGACTATGGCATGATTTGCCGAGGGAATGAAAGTTTGGTTGCCTGAGATAGGTTTGAGAAGAGCCAGAAGTTGAGCATACTGCTCTGGTGTCAATGACATTTGAGATTTGTCTTTCAAAACCCCTTGCTCAGAACCAACAGCTGCATTCACATTTGACAGATTTGTGACAGATCTATGTTTCTCTTGTCCTTTGTACCCTGCTAGGTATCCATGTAATCTATAGCATTTATCTACTGTGTGGCCTGGCATTTGGCAATAAGTACATGTGAGTTTGTTCGGATTTGCTTTGAAGCATCTCTCTGGAGAGTGCCCTGGTATTTTGCAGAAGGTACAATAATACCTATCCTTCCTCTGCATCCCAGCAGATTGTTTGCCAAAATTCCCTTTGCTCACCAAAGCCATAGAGTCACTCCCAAGGTTGTTTGTAGAGATTTCCCTTCGCTTTTCTTCTTGCTGAATAATAGAGTAAACCTCATTTAGGCTGGGAAAGGGCTTGATCAGCAATATTTGTGCTTTAATAGTTTTGTACGTATCATTGAGCCCCATCAAGAACTTCATTACACAGTCCCTTTTCTGATTTTGAACAACAATCCTTAACCCTCCACAGGTGCAGTTAGGAATTGATTCATAGTTGAGTAATTCATGAAGCAAGGTTTTGAGTTTAGAGAAGTAAATGCTTACTGAGTCTTGATCTTGTTTGAGGTTTGTGATGCCTTGCTTTACCTCAAAAATTCTGGGAGCATTTTGCTGAGCAAAGCGTTGCTCCAACTCCAACCAAAGTTGATGCGCAGTTTCTGCATACGTGGTGCTGGATTTGATATCAACCGTCATTGCGTTCTGCATCCACGTTATCATAATGTCGTTGCACCTCAGCCAATGTTCCATCAAAGGATCATTGGGGTCAGAAGGTTCACAGATGGTACCATCAATGAATCCGAGTTTGTTCTTGATCCGCAAAGCCCTCTTCATGGATCTAGCCCAAGAATGGTAGTTGCTGCAGTCCAAAGTATGTGTGATAAGCATGGCACCTGAACCATTACTGCTGCCAATAAAATAGGGACTGGTGGGTTGCGTTGGTTCGTGAGGAACAGTTGCTGGTAAATTGGTGTTTGGTGGTGGATTTGGAGGAGTGGTTTGGCTGGTATTGAAGGATTCATCCATCTTGCTCTGATTCCATGTAAGAATTTGACTCTGCTGCTGCAAGTGGGGCTGAACTGCAATGAACCAGATAGAGAGGGGAAGAAGGAAATGCAGAACAGAGGGAAAACAAAATGGCAGTGGAATTCTCTCGCATGCCTTTGTGTTTGGATTAGTAAAGAATATATACAATATAAAAATGGAATCAAAAGTCGTTAGAGCCTAACTATAGGAATAAAGGAAACAGTTATTGCTAACTAATCTCTGTAACAGAATGGAGAAAGAATAAAACAAATTAAATAAATGAAACAGAAACAAGAATTGTGCAGGTACGGTTATGAGCAGCTGCCTGCACCAGGTTCAGGTTTCTTCATTCTTCAATACCCATACCTAAAAGTGCTTTTTTTTTTTTCCCCCTTTTTTTTAGAAAAAATTGGAAATTTTCAGTAAGAAATAGCTTAAAATCCAATTACAACCCTAAAAATTCTTTGGCAATCTTTGATAAAATGGTTTTGCTAAAAAGGTTATTTAAAATTTATTCAAAAATATAACCCACAAATCTTATTTTGGGAAGTAATCCAAAAAAAGAAAATTTGATTTAAGCCCCTTTTTAAAATTTTCTTTTTTCTTGAGGCAAATGGAAACAAAATTTAAAAAGCACATAAAAAAATTCCTATGCTTTTTAATAAATTATCCCCCAGAAATCTGGTGTAAACATGTCTATTGATTCTGGCAACTCTAGAATTTGTAAAAGCCTATTTTGAGTCTCAAGAAAGCCTATTTTGAGTCTCAAGAATTCCATTGTCTTTATCATAAGCTTGAAACCTAGATTCACAAAGTTTTTTCTCTACCCTGTTTCCTAGTTATGAAGAATTTTTTCCACTGTTATAGTTTTATATAAATATATATTATGTATATATGTATATATGCATGTATGTACTTCCATTAAGTTTTACCATTCTACTAATTGCATGAAGATTTGTCTTCTTCTCTAGTGGCCTTTCCATGAACCTTTCAGGCTTCTTTTTTGTTTTTCACTTAATCTTTTTAGCAAAATGTCTTCAATTATTTAGGCTATAAGTTGAGGGCTCAAAGTTCCCTTTCCACCGTTATTGTTATATATATATATATATTATACTATATTATATATGTATGTTTGTATGTATGTATTTTCATTAAGCTTTACCATTTTATTTCTACTATATAATAATCAATTAGTGACATTAAAAATATTCTATTATATATTTTGTGAGTCTTCCCACTGCTCATTGTAAATGAGCAAGGAATAATGTTACTACACTTTGTATTTGGACTTTCAGATATTGATATGAATTTCTTGTGATTTTGAATTAAAATAAAATAAGCTAATGGGACCTAAGAAAATATTTTTCGTTGTTTTTAAAAACTATTCCCTTTTAAAATAAGTGACCCACATATTTCAAACAATTTGCTCCTTCTAACATCTTGGGTTGATCGCGAAAAATGATTCATATAGCCGATCTCACCTAGTGGGACTTAAGGCTTGGTTTTGTTGTTTGTTGTTGAACATCTTGAGTTGAGAATTCTCATCACACTTTTTCATTCATGATTTTATGTTTCCTCATTGATTCTCCCCTAGTACCTTCTATCTTTGCCATTTGTATTGGAGTGCCACTCCTATTTGTTGGAAAGCCAAGTTTCTAGAAGGAGCTATTTGTGAAAATCTCTTGCACATTTTTTTATTACCTTGATTTAGTGAACCTTTTTTAAAATGAAATGGCAACATACATTTTGAAAAGCTTTGGAATCTAAAGGTTTTAGGATAAGTAGAAATAAGACGAGATATATGAAAAGTAATTTCAGTAATAGTCAAAGGAATATTAGAGACAAAGTTAAACTTGATGATGAAGAAATAAATAGCATTTGTAGATTTCGATACCTTGGATCGATTATGCAAGCTGAAGGAGAAATTGAAGATGATGTAATGCATAAAGTTAAAGCAGGTTGGGTAAAATGGAAAAGTTTCAAGTGTGCTTTGTGATCGTAGAATATCCTTAAAATTAAAAGGGAAGTTTTATAGGATGGCTATAAGACCAGCTATGCTATGAATCAAGATGTTAGGCGATGAAGAAACTAAATATCTAAAATGTAAAAGTTGTTGAGATAAGAATGCTTAGATGGATGAGTGGTATAACACTGAAAGATAAATTAAGGAATGAACATATTTGCGATAGGTTATGTGTAACTCCTATAGAAGATAAGATAAGGGAGGGACGACTCAGACGGTTTTGACACTTACAAAGTAGGCCACATAGTGCGCTAGTGAGAAAGAGCAAATTAGTTAGTGTGTGGGGTAGTAGAAGGGGTAGGGGTAGACCTAAAATAACTTGGAATGAACTAGCGAATAAGGATTTAATAGCCTTAAAATTGTCAAAAAAAATAGTCTATGATTGCATAAATTGGCAGAAAAAGATTCATATAGTCGACCCAACCTAGTGGGACTTAAGGCTTGGTTTTGTTGTTGTATTTAGAAAATTTTAATCTCTACTTTTGGAATTGAAAGTCTTTTGTGGTAAAGCTAATTCTGAGAGGGTTATAGTCATCATCAACAAAAGTGGAAGTTGATTTCTGAAGGAATGTGCTGCACATTGTTTTTAATCTTACATTGGTTGTCTTCATTAATCTTAATAGTTGTATTTCAATATGCATAATTTTATATATATATATATATATATATATATATATATATATGTTTTATTTTTTCACATGGACTATTAATAATTTTCTTGATTGATTTCATAGGGCTTCCTCCAAGACTAAGGTGCCATAGCTGTGCTAGCTTTGGTTTTTTTTTTTTAATTATTATTATTATTATTATGATTATGATTATTATTATTATTATTATTATTATTATTATTATTATTATTAACATTTTATTTTATTTTTGTTTAATCTTTGTGATTTTTTTTCCGGATTTATGTTGGGTTGGCTATATGAATATGTGAGCAAAATTCAATTCAATATTTCTTGTTATTATGTACATCCCAATCTTACATTATATAATACAATCAGCTATTCTAAACAAGGAAATAATCCTCCTATAGAATAATATATAATCTTGTACATTTACTCACTTTCCTAATGCCAACCCTTTAGTAAAGATATCTGCAGTTTGTTCCTTGGTAGGTACATAAGTCATACAGATAGTTCCTACTTCAACTTTCTCTTTGATAAAATGTCAGTTCACTTCCACATGTTTAGTCCTGTCATGTTAAAGTGTATTGAGAGAGATAGTGATAAATGTTTTGTTGTCACAATAGAGTTTGATAGGAAATTTCACTGGGACCTATAGTTCATCCAAGAATTTCGTAACCACAGTCCTTCACATATTCCTTGAGCAATTGCCCTGAACTCAGCTTCGGCACTACTACGAGCCGCTACATTCTGTTTTTTGCTTCCCCAAGTTACTAGATTTCCCCAAATGAATGTGCTATAACCAGTGGTGGACCTTTTATCTTCCACTGATCCTGTCCAATCTGCATTTGTAAAGATCTCTACTTCCTTGCTTTCACATCTTTAAAGAAGAGTCCTTTGCCCGGGGAGCCCTTAAGATATCAAAGGATCTTGTACAAAACATCTAAATGAGCCTTTTTTGGTGAATGCATGTGTTGGCTTACCACACTAACCGCAAATGCAATATTTGGTCTGGTATGTGATAAGTAGATTAGCTTACCAACCAATCTCTAATACCTCTCCTTTTTAACTGGTATGTCACAGTCTTCGATCCTCTTTACTGCTTCAATCGGGGTTTCACTAAGTTTGCATCCAAGCATGCGAGTTTCAATTAGGAGATCAGTGATATACTTTCGCCGAGAGACACTAATACCCTTTTTTGTTCTAGCAACTTCCATGCCCAAGAAGTACCGCATTTGTCTCAAGTCTTTAACTTCAAATTCAGTAGCTAGAACTTTCTTCAATCTTTCCATCTCTACTGTTTCATCCCCAGTTAAGATTATATCCTCAACATACACTATTAGAATTGTTCTCTTACCTCTTTCAGTTTGTTGTAAGAATAGGGTGTGATCAGATTGCCTTTGTTGATATCCTTGGTTCTTTATTACTCTTGCAAATCTGTCGAACCATGCTCTGGGAGATTGCTTGAGTCCATACAAGGACTTCTTGAGTTTACACACTCTGTTTTCTTCACCTTTCTTACTGAAGCTTGGTGATATTGTCATGTAGACTTCTTCTTCTAACTCGCCATTTAGAAATGCATTCTTAATTTTAAGTTGTTGTAGTGGCCAATCTAAGTTGGCTGCCAAGGACACGAGGACTCAAACCATATTCAAGTTTGCCACCGGTGCAAATGTCTCCGTATAGTCAATGTCGTAAGTTTGTGTAAATATTTTTGCAACGAGTCGGGCTTTATATCGTTCAACTATCCCATCAGATTTATATTTCACTGTGAAGACTCATTTACAACCAATTGGCTTCTTCCCTCTCAGCAAATTCATTACATGCTAAGTTCCACTTTTCTCCAGGGCCCACATTTCCTCCATGACAACCTCCCTCCATTTAGGTATTTCTAGAGTTTCCTGAATATTCTTTGGAATTCTTATCCTATCAAGGTTAGAGGCAAAAGCATGATATCCTATAGACAAGCTTTTATAAGACATGTATTTAGACCAGGGATATTGAGTACATGACCTGATTTGTTTTCTAACCGTAATAGGTAAATTGATGTCATCAAGTACAAGATTATCACAAGAAAGCTCATGACTATCTATTACCAAATCAAGATTGGGCGTGGACTTATGGTTGTTCGGAGTCATCACCAATTCCAACGCTCTTGGTGCCTCAGGTATGAGATTTTCTCTGTTCTTTGTGTTTGACTTTATTGATTGAACAAGTATGTTTGTGTTGTTTTGCTTTCCTATATCTCCTCCTGAGGTTAAGTGCTCTTTTGTGTTTAACAGGTCAGGAAGTGATGCAATGGGAGGCTCAGTAGATGGGTCAGGGAATGAAGCAATGAGAGACTCAATAGATGACACAAAGTCAGTAGTAAAGAAGTCAAAGAACCGATCTTCACTCCATTTCTCCCCTTGAAGAGAGGTCTTTGGGAAATAAGGAGTGGTTTCAAAGAATGTGACATCAAGGCTAACAAACATCCTTTTTGAGATAGGGTCATAGCATTTGTAGCCTTTCTGGGTTGGGGAGTAACCAATGAAGACACATTTAATAGCATAAGGATCCAATTTATCCCGATGGTGAGCATGAACATGAACAAATGTAGTACAACCAAATATTTTCAGCGGAAGACTGGAGGGGAGTCGAGAGGTAGGAAAATGTTCCTGGAATTTCTAGAGAGGAGTGGCAAAGGAAAGTACTTGACTCGACATTCGATTGATGAGATGTGTAGCTGTTAAGATGGCATCTCCCCAAAAATGGTTTTTCATGTTTGTTGTGAACATCAAAGCTCGAGCTACTTCAAGTATATGTCTGTTTTTTCGTTCAACAACCCCATTTTGTTGAGGGGTATCCACACAAGAACTCTGATGAACAATCCCATTTTCTTGAAGATAAGTTCCCAAAATGTCATTAAAATATTCTGTACCATTATTAGTACGTAAAATTTGAATGTGAGTCTGGAATTGTGTTTGAATCATGGAATGAAAACTAACAAAAATGGAACAGACTTCAGTTTTATCTTTCAACAAGTAAACCCAACAAAGACGAGTATGGTCATCAATAAAAGTAACATACCATTTCGTATGGGTGCGATTGAGGGATCTTGAGGGTCCTCACAGATCTCTGTGAATCATAGTAAATGGATGGGATGGTTTGTATATAGATGTTGGGAAACAAGCACGTCAGTGTTTTGCAAGCTCACACACTTCACATTGAAACTCAGAAGACATTTTATTTGAATAAATAGACGGAAACAAACGTTTTAAATATTGAAAATTTGGGTGACCCATCCTAGAATGCCATAACAAAAGTTCACTATCTCTAAAAATAGATGCAGAATCACAAATTGCAGTATTACATTGTTCGCTCAAGCTTGCCTCCTCAAAGTAGTAGAGTCCCTCATATGCCTTAGTAGTGTCAATCGTCTTCCCCGATGATAGGTCCTGAAAAACACAATGAGATGAAACAAATTTAGTAGAGCAATTTGAGTCTTTTGTTAACTGGCTGATGGATAACAAGTTGCAAGATAACTTGGGAACATATAGGACAGATTTTAAAGTTACAGAGTCAGATATGCGAATACTTCCTTTACCGGTAACTGGTGAGAGAGAACCATATGCAATTTTGACTCTTAGATTTCTTGCATATGGTGAATAGGATGAAAAAAATTGATAAGAACCAGTCATATGATTAGATGCACCCAAGTCAATTATCCATGGTGATTTGTAACAGGATATAATATTTAAGGCTAATAAATAATTACCTCGGTGAGCCAGAGAACCAGTAGAAGACTAACCCGATGTTTGAATTGAGGTAATCATTTATATAGCTGATCCAACTGCTTAGGGCTGAATGCACTACTTGGAGTGGGATTATTGGTTTTTTCACCTTGTGATTTTTTAGTTGAACAGTCAATGGTAGCCTGATACCCTTGATTTTTTTGATATTGTGTCGACTTCCAATCTACAAGCTTTCCATGAATCTCCTAGCAGGTATCTTTTGAATGATTGGCTTTCGACAGTGCTTGCACCTTAATTTACCTTTTTCTGATCTTTACCCGGATCCCTCAGGGCTTTTTTAAGTTAGGGCGGAGACGTCAGGCCCATTCGGATTTAGGGCTAGTATTTCAGACCCAAAACCATCCACCTGTGGCCTCAGCATCACGCGTCGTCGGCTCTCCTCCCTCCTTACTTTGGCGAACACCTCTAGGATTGATGGCAGAGGTCGTCGGCCAAGAATTCTTCCCCTTACGTCATCCAGATCTCGGTTGAGGCAGGCCAAGAACTCGAAGACTCGTTCATTTTCGAGTCGTTTTTTGTATCGTGCACTGTCGCCAGAGCACTCCCATTCTTCTTCGATGCTCAGATCGAGCTCCTGCCAAATATGAGTCATCTCCATGAAATACTCAGTAACGCCTCTCTCACCTTGCCTCATCTGCCACAATTGGGTCTTGATCTTGAAGATCTGCGAGTAACTCTCGACGTTGGAATATGTCTCATGAACGGCATCCTAGACGTCCTTCGCCATTGGCAAGAACAAGTAAATTTTCCCAATTAACGGCTGCATTGAGTTGACGAGCCAAGCGGTGACCATGGAGTTTTCGGACCTCCATTTTTGGCTACAACATCGGTAGAGTCTGGTTTCCTCCGTTCGCCGGTAAGACAACCTAGCCTCCCTTTTCCTTAAATTACCAATTTTATGGATTGAGCTCACTCATGGAAATTTTTTCCTTTTAATTTCTCCACCGAGAGTGGAAAGGCTGTGGTGTCTAGCCCATTCGAACCCCCAACGGATGTGGTCTCTGAGTCGCCGTCGATATTTTTAAAAGAGGGTCGGACCCTCTGCTATTGACGGTGCCACTGGCCATAGTTAGCTAAGGTTGAGAAACCCTAGCTCTGATACCATGTGAGCGAAATTCAATTCAATATTTCTTGTTATTATGTACATCCCAATCTTACTTTATATAATACAATCAACTAGTCTAAATAAGGAAATAATCCCCCTACAGAATAAAATATAATCTTCTACATTTACCTACTTTCCTAATTTACTTATTATTCACAAAGATACTTGGTATTTTAACAGAATCCTTTTTCGCAAATTCACATAATCGATGATGTTTTCCTCAACTAACTTAGTGTTGTTAAATCCTTCTTCGTTATCTTATTCCAAGTTAAGTTTAGGTTGATCCCTACGCCTTCTAGTACCATTAACAATAACCAACTCACTCCTCATTGTGCCCTAGTTGGCCTATGTTTCAAATGCCCAAACTATCTAAGTCGCCCCTTCCTTATCTTCTATCAGTGCTACACCTAATTTAGTGTGAATATATTCATTCCTTAATTTATCCTTTAATGTGTAATGCTATGCACTCATCCATGTTAGCATTTGCATTTTGGAGTCTTTTGACTTTTTGGATATGTTGTTTCTTAGTTGCCTAACATTTTGATCTATATAGCGTGGCTGGTCTTATAGCCGTCTTATATAACTTTCCTTTTTATTTTAATGGTATTCTATGATCACACAATATACTCAAAGCATTCCTCCATTTTACCCATGAGAAGTAAGGTGTACTCCCGAGAGGAGGGGTGAATTGGGTTTTAAAATTTTTGTTTAAAATTTTTTTTAATTAAGTATAACCCTTTTTATTTTAGTTTGATTTCAGTCACACAATCCCTTTTCAATTTAACTTGATTATGTTCACAGATTATAACCAATCGATACAATTTTTACCAACCACCTTGCCAACCAACAATCCAACATAAAGATGATATTATGAATTCAACTTACTTCAACAGATAATAATTTATATCAAATTTTCTTTGCGGAATATATTAAAGACAATATAAGTTTCAGAAAGATTATCTTAAATGCCATGCAATTTTTCTTCAATGAAATAATTTATTTCACAAGGTATCTTTCAATAATGATATCTAGCAATTTAAATTTAATCTGAACTTTCAATTCAACTTAAATAATCAATATAGTTCCTTAAATAAAAAAATAATCAATATTCCAGCAATTCCCAAATATCCAACAAGTTATCAACAATTTAAATAAACATATATGCAATTTTTATACTTGCAAGAATGTAAGGAGATTTAGGGAAGAAGAGAGGAACACTAGATTTTTTACAAGGTTCGGCCAGCGGCTTACGTCCTTGCCCCAAGCAACACGTTGTGAGGATTCCTTTCCAACTTCTTTATCAGGCGAAGTTACAACTTCTCTCCGTTCGAGGTGGAAATCCCTCTCTAATGAGAACACCCTCTCGCTAGGCAATGATCCAACAATCCTGAATCGTCAATTCAAAACAAGAACAAAGAAACAACTTTTGTTCATACAACAAATAATCTCAGTTAGAGTTGATTAGTACAATTGAAATCAATATACTTCAATCAATAAACAATATAGAAAGATGAAGCTCAATAGAATATCACCAAGGTTTTGATTTGGATTTGAAAATCTCAGTAGAATAGATCAGAAAACCGTGGGTTGTATTAGCAAAAGAACATCAATACTTTAGAAAATATTTTAGCAGGAGAACTCTGAATTTGTGATTCGTATGTGCTTGATTGTTGTATGTAATTTGTGAAAATAACAAATATTTATAGAGTAAATAAGCATATTACCGTTTTCCACAAGTTACTTGTCATATTTCCGAGGTATTTTCCAAGTTTGGGAGTCAAGAAATCAGTTTTGGAAACTTTGCAAATGCTATTTAAAAGTTAAAACATGTACCTCAGTCGACTGTGACACAAGGGTCAGTCGCCTGTGACTTTAAATTTCAACGTATTTTGAAACACAGTGTTAGAGTCAGTCAATTGGACATTAAGGGGTCAATCGCCTGTCTCGGTTTTGTTTGTTTAAAAATCATCAGTACAAATTGTCAGTCGCCTGATGCAACTTCCTCAGTCACCTGTCCTGCTTTCACCATATATGCTCTTCAAAATTTGATGTCAAAACTTTAACTTTGATCTTGGAAAACGTAAGTGAAACTTTATGAAAACATTTTCCATAATTTAAAATAAGGTCTCTAAGTCAATGAAATTTCTTAAGAGCCTCATACGTCCATATTGAAATGGTGAAGTACTTACATGAGACTTATATGAAATTAAACTATCTAAACTCCAAGTCTTCATGCTTTGACTTCCATTCTTTGTATCTATCTTGAGCTCTTTCTTCAACATATTTCAACTTTATCATTCCTCATGGCTTTTAGTTCAAGCTTTATTGAATTTCTTCCATAACTCGATCTTGATCACTTGAAAGCATTTGAACCCTGAACTATACTTAAAAAAATATGTTAAGTATCCTTGATTTGTTATTATCAAGCCCTGAGATTAAGCCTTGTTAGGCCAACAACCTAGTTTGCTTTAACTCTATGTACTGCATCCTCTTCAATTTCTCCTTCCATTTGCATAGTAGATGCTAGATATCAAAATCTATTAGATTTGTTGAAGGATTATCAAGTTTAATCATATCATCAACATTTCTCCTTACATGGCTGAAATTGCATTTCATATATTATCTTCTTTCTATTTATCCTAAATACCTCTAGACTCTAAAGTAGTTCTCCAAAATTCTAACTTTGATTCTACCACACTTACTTTCATCAATCAAAATAATATTGTCTGCAAACAGCATATACCAGGGATATCTTTTTGGATATTCATAGCGAGTTCATCAATTGTTAAAGCAAACAAATAAGGGCTCTAAGTAAAAGGTAAGTACATTCACGAAATTGGACAAAGTGCTAACAACCATGTAGAAAATCATGTAAATAAAGTGCATTTGTCATTTCAAGATATTGGACAAAAGATGGTACAACTGCAGCTGGAACCAACAGCATTTTCCTGCTTATAGACCTCATATAACTTTTCTTTATGGATTGCAAGCAGCGAACTAGTACAACACTAATGTTGTTAAAGTTTGGGTTAGGAACATTTTGGGTGATGTTCCTCTTGTTTTTTTGCCATTTTCTCTTTACGATAGTACACTGAACTTGTAGGACTACATAAAGTGGTATTCTTTTCTCAGTTCACATGACATACCATTTAAAAGAGTACAGAATGAGTCGATAATCTGCAACTTTACCCAAGCCCTACACTTTATTATCATAGTTATCTGCAACTTTTAGTGCTAAGTGCTGACAACAAATGGACTACGAACTCTATACTTTCCACTAGTCCATAAAATTGACCCAAATGCTTGTCCATCAAATAGGGAAGATTCTAAGTATGAGAAAGTCACTTGGTAACTCAGTTTCTTTGTTTTCTTTGAAAATTGTAGTTTATTGGGTACCACCTCGACTTTCAATCCAGTAGGTGCTTCCACGCTTACTGTGTAAATTGTTCCATCATCAGCCCCAACATTTGTAACGGTTCGACTCACTGTCTTCCTTTGTTTTGCGCCAAATTTGGAGATTGCTATTGATGGGTAGTTGATGCTAGAGATTAAATCAGTAGTTGTGTTATTGGGACATGCAAATCCGTTGGGTAGGTTTGGCGAGATCAGTTTAATTGTGGATAAATCATAACCATAATAGCACAGAAACAACAAGTAATCAATGGTATATGTCTCGTAAACTAAGCCTGGTTGTAATGACCTCAATGGGTTTACCTCCCCAGCACCATAATCATAAGGAGTGGCTTCTGAACCCGAATCAGTCATAATTTGCGCCCTTAAATTGTTTGTTTGTGTTGCTGCAAATTTAGAATGTAAAAAGGAGATATTTAATCCTACATGAGGTAGTTCATATCAATTGATTTGATGCTTGACATTAAAACCCAACCTGTAGTCATGATGGCTGATCTGATTGCCGAGGGACTCCATGTGGGGTTCTCAGATTTGATTCTTGCAGCAATCCCTGAAACATGTGGACAAGACATAGATGTTCCTGAGATTATGTTAAATAGCGGAGGCCTTTGTCCTTTCGGAGCTAGTGACATATCGCTCCCAGTCCATGCTGCTAGAATGTTCACCCCTGGTGCTGCAATGTCAGGCTACGAAAGGACACATGCAGAGTCATATTAGACTGGTTATTGAAATAATTATTGAGAGAGAGAGAGAGAGAGAGAGAGAGAGAGAGAGAGAGAGTGAGTGCCTTGAGAAGGTTTGTTATGGTGGCTGGAGGGCCTCTGGATGAGAAGTAGGCGACGATAGGGGCCGGCTTATTTTTTGTGACAGTTTCAGTGGGTAGAATTGTAGCGGTTGGATTCCTTCGAAAAATTTGAAGCTTATCAACAATGAGATATTGCCTAGAATTTCTTGTGTTGTGTGTTTTTTGCGCACAATGTGTAGTGTCATGAATTACCTGGTTGAATTGATATAGGAGAGGATCTGAGCTGCATCATTTGAGCTGATTATAGCCGTTGGAAAAGAAATGGAATTAAAAGCTACGTCTCTTATCTGATCATCCACCAAGACCAGTCCAATCCCTCCTAAGCTCATGACTTGTTGCACCTTATCTTCCACAGGGTAAAAGTATTCAGCAGCACTTTCACAGAGAACAATATTCCCCTTTATCTTATCCCCGTCTAGTGAATTTTCCTCGCATTTTCTAAATCAGTAGATATTTATTTCTTAGAAAAGATAGATAAATGCCATCATCAAAACAAATTAGATGTATTTGAGAAGTGGAATTTCGATATACATGTATACCTTGCCTCATCTTTGCTGCCAGGTTTCCTTGCAGCTGATTTGGCATGCACCAATGGGTATATTGGGGATTTTTCGGTAGTTGCAAAATGTATGCCCTCTCCCTGTGGTTATGCAGTCAAACGTCATATAGGATTAGGGGATTTTTGGAGTTTTTAAAATGGGATTGTATACCTCCACTTAAAAAAAGGTTCTTTTGGGTTGGTTCTACAAAAGATAAGAGGCCTTTCTTTAATTCCTTTTCTTTTTTGGGGGGCGGGTGGGATGGGGGGAAGCCCCCATGGGAATATAACAATGACGTTAATGAAATCAGAAGAGAACAAGCACCTTAATGACCTTGTTTCTCCTAGCACAACATTAGACTGAAAACTCCGGTCAATTGTGGTTGCAGCAACAGTTAGAATCCATGGAGCTCCGTTTGTTACTGTTTTTGGTCCAGGCCCATCATTCCCTGCTGAGCAAACCACAAGAATCCCTTTCTCAACCGCATGGAATGCTCCAATGGCAATTGGATCATCTGATAAATTAGGCTCCCAAGGCGCTGATGAACCAAGTGACAGTGATAACACATCAACACCATCTGAAATTGCATCATCGAATGCTGCTAGGATATTGGACCCACGACACAATCCACTGGGTGAACATACCCTATAAATAGCTATCCTGGATTTGGATGACCCCCCCGTGGCAGTCCCTATTGCTAGGCCATAATATGATGCATTAGGAATCATTGCCCCGGCAGCAGTCGAGGCAACATGTGTGCCGTGCCCATGGAAATCTCTAGGTGTTTGATACTTCTTTTGTTTGTTGTCTGGATCACTATAATATCTCGCCCCGATTAGCTTTCTGGATCACAAATCAAAATTAAAGTTTCAAAATTAACAAAAAAAGAGAATGGTACTTGAAGTGAGACTGAGAATAAGAATAAGATGGAGTCAATTTACTTATTACAGTCGGAAGAACTAAAGCGAGCCCCTTTCATGCAAACCCCTTTCCATCGCGATGGAATTGGACTCATATCCTTATCGCTGAAACTCTCGGACTCTGGCCAAATACCTATATTCCATAAGCATGTGTGACTGAATGAATGAAATTTGCATCCAATAAAATTTTTATGTTTTTGGCAATTGACTCCATACAAATAATAAAATCTAGGATCACCTGTATCCAAGATGCCAATAATAGTATCTGATCCATGGAATTGCAAACCAGAGTTGGAATTGTAGTTAGCACTAGTTTCTAAATTATTTTGATTGAGGAAATCCCAAGATCGGGTTGTGTGGAGTGGCAGGAGTGGGTCAGGAAACACTGATAGAACTCCTGGTTGTTGAGCAATTGAGTGTGCCTCATCTTTTGTTAGACGAGCTGCAATGCCGGAAAAACCATTTTTATAATTGTGTACCACCGCATTTTGTTTCCTGTTAAATCATAAAATCCATTTCAAATTAATGATTGGCCAATTACTATGCTACTTTTGGTTGAAAACATTAGATCAGCGCCCTAAAATCGATAATATACTCGAGATATTTAAGGCTCCAGTAATGTGGCATTCATTCAAATGATATTGTGCGCGCGCGTGCACGCGCACACACACACACACACACGCACCTTACTGACAGATAATTGAGAAGATGAAGATGGTCAGCTCTAGAGGAACCATTTGCTGTAGTAGCAGCACCCATGTACACAATGTAAATCCCATTCTTACTCTCCTCTATATCACCTTTTCTACTTTCCCCCAGAAATGAAGGAAAGAAAAGTGATGAGAGAAATAGGAAGAAAAACGTCAATGTGAAGCCTTTCATGTCTCATTTACTGTATCCACTCTTCTCTGTGTCTCCAATTTGGGGCTTAAACTCTCTCCAGTTAAGGGTTTATAGGGCGATGGTAAACTTGTTTGGTGGGCTGCTGCCTAAACACCACTCAAGCACCTCAGCCTCCACCCAATGGATGGAAGTGAAGATCTTGTCAACCCATTAAGGGATTTATATAACTATTTCACGTTATTTGGGTGGATTAGGCAACACTTTTTATATGGTTTTGAGCTAGCCCTTAATGTCATTTAGATGTTCCCATTCATACATGCTCTCTAGAAGGGAAAGGAAGGCATGTTTCAGTGTATATGCATGTTTCGTACCCACTGCAGTCGCTGGGCTCTGGCGTCTAAATCGAATGCAATGAAATTAGTGCATTCGGAATTAAACTTATTGTTTGATTTTATATGTTTCTAAATTAAATTTTCATTCCATTACATTCCTATTTCATTTCATTACGTGAATGGAACATGATGTGAGATCTTTGATTTGCATGGCAGGGAGCCATTTGTAGAGAAACTTATTTTGGCATTGACGGTGAAAGTTGCTTATTATTTTATTTGTGTTGAGCCCCCAAATGGCTGGCTGATTAGATTCATATATGATATGAATGATTTGTGGTTCAATGAGCGTCCCAATTGATGATTATAAAAACAGTCGCACACAGAGATCAACTAGCCTGCCACTTATTGTATAGTGAGAATGGCGAGTGACGCAGATTCCACAACACCAGAACCAGGGAGCTGAATTTATCATCTTCAAGTTTATTCATTAAAATTTTAATTTAATTCGAGATTGACTCGAGTTTAAATGGAGTGTTCAGTATATTTGATCAAGCTTATTCCTTGAGATATTATTTAAGTTCGAGCCAAATTTGAATTTGGCTATTGAGTTTTAATTAGCTTTAACTAAAAAAAATTGATTTTCAAAAATTTATTAGACAAATGTATCTAAGCCTTTCTTTCTTTTTTTTTTTGGTTGTAATTACCTAGCAAATTAAAATCATCTGGAAAAAAAAATATTGTGTGTGTGGATAGATAGGAGAGAAAAGCTTAAAAAATGTATTTTTTTTTTTGGATTACGCACTGGGTTTCCAAGTGTCCGTTTTACGGTCCACGTGACTAATCTCGCGCTCCTTGAAGCCGACCCCACAACTCCAAAGGGAGGTAAATTTCAGGAATTCAGGGGCGGAAATAAACCCAGGAGGGTTTGAACACCTGATTTCGTGAAAGACACTCCCACAGCCTGCACTACCACCTGAACCACATCCTGGAGTTAAAGAAAAAAAGTATTTTTCTTACTTTGCGTTTGTGAGCATGAATTTTGGATCTTAAATTTAGATTTGGGTGGATTAATTTGGACAAATTTTTGTATAATTTTGTAATGTATCTTTTCTAAAATCAATACAAATTCAAGTCGAGGGTTTTTCAAACACGTGATTGATTTTCTTACATTTGTTTTTTGGTTTTTTTTTTTTATTTTTTTTCTTTTGTGAGAAGTTTTTGATCATGAGAAAGAAGGTTGATACACATATTGTTTTAGGTAAATTTGAATATTTATTTTTTAATGTTCACCTTAATTCAACTATAGATATTCTGAAATTTAAGGAAATTTCTTGATGTTGAAACTCGTATATAAATGCGATGCGATCTATATTCGTGGAAAATTTGTCATGTTTAATTGAAGGTGAAATCATATATTTTGTTAAGCTCAAAGTTGGGGAGTTATTAAATATATTGTATCAAAATTAATAAGATATGGATCTAAGGCAACTCATTTGTATCTCCTATAAATTTTTTGTTCCACTTGAGGCAAATGGTAAAATCCTAGGATGGTACATCTTCAATCCAGAGAACCATTCTAGACTGGTCGGAAGACTGCAAGGCGTTCCCGAGTTGCTTGTAAATTTAAAGTAGCAATACGTAGTTTGAGACTCATTATAAAAGAAAGGTGGTTCAAAATTGGTTGGGCATCAATGAACAATAGAAATATGTTTTGATCATCCTAAACTTAGCCAAGACAGATAGCCTCTTTCTTTTCCTTCTCCATACATTATTATAGAACCTTTTGAGTGAGGATCAAGCGATGATAAAGGTTGTGCGAGGTTTTAGAACCTTTGGTCATTAAGGATTGGTGGTCTTTAACAAAATGTTATCATGGTGTTTAGGCTGAGAATTTGTTATTAACTTGATCTACTGATGAAATCGTTAGTCACTAAGGTTTTGTATGGAACCGAGAAAATTTAAGGAAAAGGAAAGGAAAATATCAAGAAATTCATATTTTATGTTTGATTATTAAGGAAAATGAGAAAGAAAATAAAAATATACCAATTCTATGAATACAAAATTTTGATTTTACGCATCATTAATATTTAGTTTTTTCTAATTTTTATTCATATTAAAATAAATTTTTATTTTTTTAGTATTTAATAGAGAAGAAAAATATGATGAAAAATGAATTTTCTCCTTATTTTCTTTTCTTTCATTTTTTTCAAGCAAAATTCTTGATTCAAATGGATTACACGACAGTGGTCTTTAACAAAATTTTCTTGAGTAGATCATGTTTCGGTTGAGTGATCTTCGTTATGTTGAATTAGTGATGAAATACTTGATATAACTTCTTAATCAGTTGGTTGTTGGGGTGGATCTATGCGCAAGAATCACACATGAGCAAAATAGACAACCCAAAATAAACATACACATATATATATATATATATATATATATATATATATACATGGATTATGGCGGGGGGGGGTGAAAGTCAAGCAGAGGTGGCTGCAATTTCAGCATGGTAGGCATGGTTGGTGGGTGCCATTCTCCAACATCAACGAATGCGGCTGGGTTGGTGCAGCTGCCAACTCCATTATGAGCCACACCCTAACAATCTCAACCTTGGTGAGTATCAACTCCCAAGTCCACAACTCCACCTTGATGTGAACTCTATCAAGGCAAATCTTCAAAACTTGGTTCAAATGTCTGAACCATGCAAAGAGCACCGCCTTCTTCATCGGCAAACTGAACTCATCTGTCTGTTCCTGACGACGTGCATCTGTCATCATTTGAGATCAAACCATCAACTAATGTGGTTCCCATCAACTGATAGAGCCTATGAGACTCCTTCCCAATAAATATCATTGAGTCACGTCGAGTCACCTCCATAGTTCCACCCGCAAGAGAGATTTGACAACCCTTAGAATCCAACCGACTAAGGGAGATCAAATTTCTTCGCATATTTGGAAGGAAGTTTACGCCATCCAAAATACGGACCGCTCCAATAGGCGTCTTCAGCTTCACATATCCAATCCCTCTGACATGGTATGAAGACCCATCACAGAGTGATACCATACTGCGGACTTTTTTGAAAGAATGGAAAAATTCTTTCTTAAAACAAACATGAATTGAACTCTTAGAGTCCAAAACCCATGCATCATCTTTTGGACTGGTAGGAGCATTTATGTTCTTTCTCATCAATTTCCGACACTCCCTCTTCATATGGCCGTACTTCTTGCAGTATAAACACTACACATCATTTCGATTGATTTGCCGATGTAAGCTGCTTGCCGTTACAAGGACCTTATTATTATCATGCCATGTGACATGCTCCGATACCTTGACACCATCTCGTGTCTTCTTTTCTTCTTCATACCATTTCGATCTTCACAGTTCCTTTTGAAGTGACCCTTTTTATCACACCAATAGCATACAACCTCGCTCGTATCTCGTCCTTTTGGTTTTGAATGCCATTGTTTATCTCCAAGCTTTCGATCTTTGCTTCTTCCTTGTCTCTCACTATTAGCCACCAAAGCATGCTCATGAGAAGTCACAACTGGCTTTTTTTAGCGTCTTAGAATCTTGAAGTGATGCCATCACATCATCCAACATCAAGGTATCATTCCCCACAAGCAATGTAATTACCAAACCATCAAATGAAGCTGGTAAAGATGGCAAAAGTAGAAGCGCCTTACCCTCTTCATCAATTTTCATGCCGAGGCTAAATAATTGGGTTAAAATCTTGTTGAAATCATTTGTGTGATAAAAAAGACTACTTCTCTCGTTCATTCGGAGTTGATAAAGTTTCTTCTTCAGAATCAACTTATTAGTAAGGGACTTCGACATATACCTCTGCTCCAATTTCTTCCAGAGCTCCACCGGTGAAGTCTCGTCTAACACAAAATATTTGACTTCATTTTCCAAACATAATTAGATTGTGCTAACCATTTTCATCTCCAATTCGATCCAATCATCATCTTTGATATCATCGGGCTTCTTCCTGATTAGTGGCTTGATCAAGCCTTATTGAACCAAAATATCCTTTACTGTGCGTTCCGTCCATCAAACTTCTCCACTTCAAATTTTGAAGTGCTAACACTTGCCATTCTGCTCTGAATCTCACAAAACGGAGACCGCCAATTGCTCTGGAACAGCTGAAAACCTTAGAAATTGTTCAATTCGTTCGAAAAATCGACCCAAAATGGCTTCGAAAAGTCTGGTCAAACTTCTGGTCAAAATGGTCAAACTCCAGTCAACTCTCCGTTAAACTTGACGGAATATTCCCTCTGTTAACGGAATATACTTGACGCCATTAACTATCATTGACATTATTACTTGACACCATCTGTTGGCGTGGCCGTGTGGGGCCCACGTGCTGACGTGGCACTAGGTCTCTGGTTGCTGACGTGTCCCAGATCCCGACTGATGTGGCTTGTTGACGCGGATGTCGACGTCACACTGACGTTAACTGTCTCCTTCCTTCAGCCTTGCCATTCACTCACCATCGCGTGGGCACGCATGAGGACACTTACCGATTACCAGTGGCTGGTGAAGGCGCGTAAGGGCATGTGGCAGCATCGTCTCTCCGTCGGTGGCGTGTGTGGCGTCCTCTGAGCTCCGTTTGAGCTCTAGTTACCATCGTTGGCTTCATCTCAACAAGGTGAACACGATGGTGGCCTCAAAACTGAGTTTTGAGCTACTCGGTAGAGGCTCTGAATCGGCTATTTTGCTCAAATTTGGCGATTTTGCTCCAACCTTACTCTGATACCAATTGTTGAGGTGGATTTATGAGCAACAACCACACATGAGCAAAATAGACAACCAAAAAATGGAACACCGGATTTTACGTGGTTCAGTCCACTCTGACCTACATCCACGGAGCACACACCAATTCACTATAATTAGGAAAATTACAAGGAGGAGGAGGAGGCTACTGCCCTCAACTCTAACTCTCTCTCTCTCTCTCTCTCTCTCACACACACACACACACACAACACACTTTCTCCTCACACACTACGCACGTAGCTTCTGCACACCTCACAACTCTGCACTTCCCTCTGTTCTGCACACACCACACCACACAACGCACAGATTACATACACATACATCACATATATATATATATATATATATATATATATATATATATATATATATATATATATATATATGTATATACATGGATGGGGGGTGAAAGTCAAGCAAAGGTGGCTGTAATTTCAGTATGGTAGGCATGGTTGGTGGCCGCCGTTCTCCAACATCAACGAATGCGGTTGGATTGGTGTGGCTGCTAACTCCATTATGAGCCACACCCTAACATTGGTGGCGAAGTTAGTGATCAAATCAATATAGACATACTTGTCTTTGTGAAATTGCAATGCTTTTAATTTAATAAATTTCATGTAGCACTTAGATTATAACTCAATCTTTTTGTTGCACCCCAACTTATTTACTCTTGGGGGAGGTGGCACTCCACTCCATACACACAAGTACGCACCCATGTATTTATTTATTTATTTATTTTTTTCCATTATTTTTATGTTGGTTGGTGAAGACCTTCAATATGGTTGCTTCTTTGCAAAATGCAATATCATTATTATCCTACTCACTTGTTGAAAAATCAGGTATGATACAACTTGAATGGTTTATTTATATATTTATTTCTTAAGAGTCTGTTTGGTATGATTGTTATTTTTTTAATTTTCTGTTTCTATTTTTATTGTAACGACCTACTTAATTTTACCATTTTTTTTTTCTTTCTATAACAATATAATAATCCTGACATATCATAATCCACTTGGACCCAAGGTACCAGGAGTACACCTAAAATACAGTACGGAAGCCTATGCAGTAGGGAACGTAAAATCGTATACATACCAAACTATCAATCAACACAATACTAGAGTTTACTACAACCGTCATATAATTATACACATCCCAAAATATCCCAAAAAGGGTCCTAGGGTCACCTCCCAAATCCATCCGACCATGGCAAAAAGACTTACCCTTCAGGTAAGGTAGGACTATCGAACTCTAGCACTGCAGAACTTTATCCGCTCTTCTATCTGGAGCTCCTGAAATTATTATATAATTTGGGGTGAGACACCTCTCAATAAGGGAAATAAACTAATATCAATGTGTGACAATATGAGTATTTTCATGTTATGCATATAACAGTTTATATACATACTTGATAAATCTATCTGTATCATATTTGGAAAACATATATATAATCATAACATGGTATAACATACTGAATTTCCATACATATAAATTATCTCATATAACTGTACATAGAAAACATCCTGGATGGTTAGTTGGATGGTGTCATGTCTTACCCCCACATGACTGAATTGTGCGGTCTGAAGGCGGGACTTGACAATGGCTGACCGACCACTGCCGAATCAAAAGCAAAAGTGTGTAAATACGATGAGTCTACCTCTACTGGTCCGTACACCAGGGGCGCCAAGACTACAATAAACCACATCGACTGCCATTCTCCCACTGTCCCGTACGGCAAGTGGTAGCACTAACATATCATGATCGTGATCATATAGCTATGGTACCGTGCTCGTGAAAACCTAAATCAAGCAAATCAGGTTCTGATAACATATAACATATTTCCAAATAGTGATACATGACTATTCATAATAATAACTGTCAAGTTAATATCATCATATAATTTTCATAACATAACATGAAAATCTTCGACCCTTATGCCGGCATTTTGTATTTTATCATTCACGGCCCGTATGCCGTATTACATTTCAAATAAAATTCTCGGTTCGTACGCCTACATATCATAACAAAATCCTCGGCCCATACACCGACATATTATATAAAAACCTCTGCATCATTTTAACATTCTTCTGAAATAGTGAACCATATTTGTTGTGAACATAATATTCCATGGTAAGTTTTACTCATGCCACATGAATAAGATATTATTCACATTTAAATCATATCATTATTTACAGCAGTATTTTTCAAACATAATACTACAATATACTTAATTTCCTGAAATTAAATGCTATAAAATTATACATATATTTCTATGAAAAGCAACTGACTTAGTTTATCCCCTTACTTGATTCCTGAAAAGTTCCTAAAATAAATCAGTCCTGCACCCGCAGGGTTCCTCGTTCAACATCCTGAAAATAACATCTCTCAGAACAAAACTTCAATATTTTCTTGACTACCACAATTTCTATAACTGCAGAAAAGTCAAACATTGAATACAAAGTCTTACCCTAAACTTGGGATGGAGTTCAAGTTAGCCCCACCAATGATCCACTCCAGCAGACTTGAAAAGAACCTCCCCAGGAGTGTTATGGCGGTTTCGGATTATCGATGCGGTGAAGAACGGACCCAGAAACTTAGAGAGAAGGGAGGAGAACCGAAGAGGAGAGAGAAAGTTTGAGTTCCTTGAATGTTTTGCGCTGAAATCCAAGTTTAGAACTTTTTATACACTGGACTTCCTCGATGAGGCCACGAAGGTAGTTCGTCGACGAACACCTATTACTCGTCGACGAAATTCAGAACTGGATATAACCTCTTGGTATCTTCTCGTCGACGAGACACGTCCCCGTCGACGATCCCCTCAAGCATGTTCGTCGACGAACATCATGTATTCGTCGATGAGACCTTTGTTTAAAATATTCAAATACAATTTCCTTTTCCCCCTTCTTTCATTGTTTAAATATCATAATTCTCCGGATCACTACATTTATATAGTGAAAAAATAAATTATAAAAATATGTTTGATTATGTTGGCAATTTTTTTTTTTTTTTTTGTTATTGATTTTTAACTATTTACAAAAAAAAAATTGAAAATCAGATTTTATGATTTTGAGTTATTTTGGCAATCTATTGTCAAAAATTTTAATATCCGAATTAAATCATTCATTTTATATACTTTAAAATAAAAATAAAATGATAATATAAATTTAAATGTAATTAAAATAAAAATATACATAAATTTCAAAAAATAATAATAAAGCCAATTACAATACAATTTTACTATTTCTCAATTGTCATGTCTAATACAAATTTTATTGTAAAGTAGGTTTTCAAAGTATGACAATTAAATAAAATAATTATAATCATTTTTATTTTTATTATAGTATTTTTAAATGTGTACTATTTTGAAATTTTATTATTTTAATCATATTCTTATAATTATTTGATTTAAAGACAAAATGAGCATTTTTTAACTAAATTTTTAATTTGTTTTAATTTTATAAATATTAACCAAACAGGTTGTTGATTTTGGTTTTTTAGCTTCTATTTCTAATTTTAAATGAGCATTTTTAACTAAGTTTCAATTTATTTTAATTTTATAAATATTAATCAAATAGGTTGTTGATTTTTGATTTTTAGTTTATATTTCTAGTTTTTAGTTTTTGTTTATGTAATTTTTGACATTAACCCCAAATGGCTCCTAAAATTTTTGTTCTGATTTTTTAGATCCCTCTTTTTACAGTTTCTATAAGGGATTGAAAACATGGATCACAAGTACTAACCGTGCATCATCTTAAAACTTCCAAGTATTATTAGGCTTTGTAAACTCTTTTGACACATGTTTAGTTATGTTGTGCTAGAACTAACTTGGGTTTCTTTGGAAAGTAAGGAAACCTGACCCATTCAATTTTTTGTTTGTTAGGGGTCAGAACAATTAGATTTAGGCCAAAATGTTCTCCAATGCCTTTCTCTCCTGTATAGCTTCTTTTATCAAAGCCACCACTAATGCATATCTCTATGAAGATCAACGTAAACACTTGCATGTGCTTACTTATAAGTCCCGAGTACATTTTGTTTTTTTTTAAGATTGATTGACTTTGACTGTTACAAGATTTATATTAAAGAGGTTTATGTTTTTTAGCTACAATGAACAGTTTGGAGGAAGTTCACATGTCTTTTCTGTGCTAGTGTGCTCTTAGATACTAGAAATCACCCAAAATGGCATATTTTAGATATCCATACAAGATAGTTCTTTTATTAGGAAATGAAAAAGTACAATTTACCAGACTTTTTCAGATCTTAACCACTCCTATTGCTAACAACAAATGGACTTCGGACTATATACTTGCCATTAGTCCATGTAATTGACCCAAATGCATCTCCTTTGAATGCAGCAGATTTTGATAGTGAGAAAGTCACTTGGTAACTCAACTTATTTGTATTCTTCATAAATTGTAGTTTATTCGGCACTACTTTGACATTCATTCCGCTTGGTGCATCAATACTTGCTGTATAAATTGTTTCATCACTAGCCCCAACGTTCGTAACGGTTCTAGTCACTACCTTGCTTCCTTTTCCATCAAACTTGGAGATGGTTATTGATGGGTAGTTGATATTGGAGATTAAGTCACTAGTTGAATTCTTGGGACAAGCAAATCCATCAGGTAGGGTCGGCGAGATTAGTTTAATCTTTGATAAATCATATCCATAATAACAAAGAAACAGCAAGTAATCAATTTTGTCTGTCTCGTAGACTAGCCCTGGCTGTAGTGATCCCAATGGGCTTATCTCTCCTGCACCATAATCGAAAGGAGTGGCTTCCAAACCAGAATCAATTGTTATTCGGGCCTTCAAATTATTTGTCTGAGTTGCTGCAAATTAAAGGGAATATTATTCAATGTTGAAGAATTGAGAAACACGAATTGCAATGTTGCTCACATACATTGGCTTGATAGCTAAAATTAGATTCTAACCTGTTGTCATAATAGCCGATCTAATTGCAGCGGGGCTCCATGTGGGATTTTGGGATTTGAGTGTGGCAGCGACGCCTGAAACATGTGGACAAGACATCGAAGTTCCTGAGATAATATTAAATAGTGGAGGCTCCTTTCCTTCTGGAGTTTGTGATGTGTCATTGCCAATCCATGCTGCCAAAATGTTCACCCCTGGTGCAGCAATATCAGGCTACAAGAGAAAAAAAATACACATGTAGAGTCATCTTAAGCTGTCCAGTAATTAGTTATAAGTTTGTTTTTCTATGACTTAATTATCCAAACTTTGAGCAAGAGGGATTGCCTTGAGAAGGTTTAATATAGCCGATGAAGGACCTCTTGATGAGAAGTAAGCAATGGTAGGTGCCGGCTTGTATTTTATCACTGTTTTGGTAGGCAGAATAGTAGCCACTGGGTTTCTTGAAAAAATATATATATATAAAGTTCATCAGTAATGAATGCCTTAAATTTTTTTTTTTTTGTGTGTGCGCACAGGTAGAAAAAGATAACTAGTCACATTTATTACTTTGTTGAAGTGATATAAGATAGGATATTAGGAGCGTCCTTTGAAGTGATTACAGACACCGGAAAAGATTTATAGTTAAAAGCAACTACTCCACTTTGATCATCCACCAAAACTAATCCAATTCCTCCTTGGCTCTGCACTTCTTGTATCTTCTGTCTCGAGGAGTAACTTTTGTCATCATTATCACAGAGAACAATTTTCCCCTTTGTCATGTTTTTATCTAGTGAACCTGGATTGCAATTTCTAAACAAATAGATTTGTCTTAGAAAAGCTCGCTGAATGTCACAACGAAAACTAATGGAATGTCTTGAAGAGATGTAAAATTTCTCATACCTTGCTTCATCTTCACTGCTATATTTGGCCGATTTGCCATATAGGAACGGGTACACTGGAGAATTTCCTAGATTGGAAAATTGTATGCCTTCACCCTGCAGTTCGAGTTTTTATAAGAAAACAACAATTGATAAAAACCCGGTCATGTGAAATGCCCATAAACAAATAAAAGAATTATTCACATGAATGTAGTGACATGTCTTGATCATGTACCAAGCTCAAAAATTGGAGAAGAGTGATAAATAATTTTTGATCGGTTTTGGAACAAGGATATCTCTACTGTGTAACTTAGGTCTAGTGTAACATATTAAAAAATATATATATGCGTATATAAACACACTTGTTGCCGACATGTGATGAGTGACATAGGTATTGAAGTCTTCCTATTGATTTTTTGTAGTGTTTTCTTCCTCTCAAATAGTATAGTCTTAATTCCCCTTTCTGTTTTCTATTTTCTTTTAAATTTTAGCTTCTACAATGATTATTTTTTTATGAATGAACCAAGTTACTGATTATGCATATGGTCAAGCATGTGTTACATTTTGTTTAAAATAGACCTTATAGGTATTGAGAGGTAATTGCTTGGAGTTTCTAAGGTGGGATGGTATTATGGAAACTTTCAAAGGGCAATATGTGAAGGTACTGGCCAATTACTACAAGGACTTTCCCTATGTTTGAAGAAGTTTTGGATTTGGATTTGTATTCGGTTTGAATAAAATGTAATATAAAATTGTATTGAAATTTATCCAAATCTATTCAAATTCAAATTTAAAGTGTGAAATTCATGCTCCCAAACACAACGTTTGATGAATTTTCTAACTACATATGAAATGAAAAATTGGTTGACAGATGGATTCTACTATATGAAAAAGTTATTCTATAGTATTTTACATTTCAATTGTTTGCCTAGGCACTTTGACTGAATTAAAGAATATAGTTTCGATGTGGTCCCCTTTTTGTCTTTGAACTTCTTTTTTTTTTTTTTTTAAAGGCTTTGGAAACCCATGTTAGCATACAAATAACAATTAGGGTAAAAAATATTGACCTTTTTAAAAGTTTGAAAAAAAGACATTGACTCTTTAAAATCTTTAAAAAAAAAAATCTTAGGACTATCTTGAAATTTGAGAAAAAGACGGAGAACTCTTTTGTGATATGTTCAAAGAACTAGCTTAGGGAGGGATAGTGTTTCAAAAATCCAATTTTAGAAGATGTTTGTGGGATTCTTAAAACCTAATATGTGCTGGCCCCAACACCTATGCATGTAATATGCAAATACAAAAACAAAAAATGAAATAGAATATGTATGTGTGTGTGTAAAACAAAATACCTTAAAGACTTTGTTTCCTCCTACGACAATATCAGACTCAAAATCTCGGTCAATGGTGGTAGCAGCAACAGTCAAAATCCATGGAGCTTCATTTGTGACAGTTTCAGCGTCAGGCCCATCATTCCCTGCCGAGCAAACGACGGTAATTCCTTTCTCAACTGCATGAAATGCTCCAATGGCAATTGGATCAGTCGATAGATCAGGTTTAAAAAATGATGAAGCACCAAGCGACAGTGATAGCACATCGACACCATCTGCGATTGCGTCATCATATCCTGCCATGATAGAAGACCCAGGGCACCCAATTGGCAAACACACCCTATACATAGCAATCCTTGACTTGGATGATCCACCCACAGCAGTTCCCATTGCCAAGCCATAATACGATGCATTAGGAATCAAACTCCCTGCAGCGGTTGAGGCCACATGTGTACCATGCCCCAAGAAATCCCTAGGCGTTTGATACTCCGATGTGTCGTCACCATAATATCTTGCTCCAATTAGCTTTCTAAATCATAAACCATGTTAAAATTTTAAAATTGACAAAAGGAGAAGATTGAGAGGTCTTTGTTTTGTGAATTCTATTTTGGCTCATGTAGGTAAAACCCGTAAAACACAATGTTGTAGTTAAACACATATTGAATAGGTAGCTAATCAGAGATATAGTGATTTACTTGTTACAATTAGAGGAGTTAAAACGCTTCCCTTCCTCACAAGTTCCTTTCCATCTTGATGGAATTGGATCCATATCGTTGTCACTAAAGCTTTCTGATTCCGGCCAAATACCTATATTTGTTCCATGATTTTTATCAATAATAAAAAAATTAGAATATCACACGCCCGCGCGCGCGCACAAACACATGAAAACAAAATAAAAAAATCATAATTCAACATGCAATGCAAAATCTTTATATTTTTGGTTATTGATATGCTTGCGCACACATAAATACTATGATCAATCAATCACCTGTATCCAATATGCCAATAATAGTGTCTGAACTAGAGGATTGTGAATTAGATGAGTAGGAACTAGAGCTAGCATCAATTATTTGATCGGTTTGATGTTTGAGAAAGTCCCATGAACGAGTTGTGTGAAGTTGCAATAGTGGATCAGGAAACACCGATACAACTCCTGGTTGTTGAGCAATTGACTGTGCTTCTGTCTTTGACAACCGAGCTGCGAAGCCTGAGAAACCATTTTTATAGTTGTGCACGATTGCATCTCTTTTCCTATATTTATCACAAATTCCAATTCAAATTATTAACCCAACCCAAAAAATTATAACTCTAATTAAATTACCCCGCTCTTATTTAGAGCCTTAGGTTTTAAATTATATAAATTTTACAACATAAAAACATAATTATCAAAAGACAGATAAGGGTAAAGACATTTTGTCTCCCTAATAAACTCAAGACTTTCTTTGTTACGGGTCAAGATTTGAAACTTTACTTCCACATTTATAACTTGAAATATGATATTAAAGTTGAGGAAAGACAGAGATGGGTCCAATGTACGGTCCCCACACCATTCTATCAAAAAATAATAATAAATATAAATTATAAGACTACTATCCAAATCTTATGGACCCATTTTCCAATATATGTGTGTGTGTGTGTGTGTATGCATGTAACAAGGCCAGCTATAACCTTCTTAACACAGAGTTGAGAAGATGAAGATGGTCAGCCCTTGGGGAACCATTTCGTGTAGTAGCAGCTCCCATGTACACAATGTAAACACCATCATTCTGTGCTTGATGATCAGCTGCTTTGGCTCCCCGCAGGCATAGAACAAGGAAGATGGCAAAGAGAAACACAGGGAGAAATGAGAAGCCTTTCATTGTTTTTATTATTAACATATATATAATTTGGACTGCGTCCACCCTAGGCCAGCCAGCAAGGTAGCTGCTCTAAGCACACGTGGTGGCTCCTTAGTTTTATTTTTTTTTTCTTAGGTCCCCATAAGCCAGGCGAGGGTTTATATAGGCACGCACGGAGATTGTACAAGATGATACATAACATAACATTTCATAGGGGAATATAGGGGGTAATTGTTATGGTGGGTTTCGTGCGCGTGCGCACTTGACACCACTCTAAGCTCCTCTGGTCCACCAAAGTGCGCCATTGCTTATCTTGCTACCCACTCTTGAGCCCACGGTTGTGCTGCACCTTGTAGCGGTGGTGCACTGGTGGTGGTGGTGTAGAAAGTATGCACATCTTTATATATCGATGAGTTAGCTAGCTTCTCATCGATATACATATATGCACATATTCAGGAAAAGTTGGTAACAGAACAGCACATTCCATTCATGATGGGCGAAAGGAGAATTGCGCATGCCATTTGGATGAGAAGCATATTTCAGTGGAAATTTCCTATACGTTATATACATATGGGTAGAAAATAAAGAGTAATGTCTTGATATATAAGATGGCTATTATGCTTCGTCAAAAGACAGTATCATTTTTTTAAGGAACATGTATTTCAACGATTATAGTGTGTGCGACAATATTAGACTTTCCTTTAGTTTTCATTGGAACCAAAAAGAGAATGCCTCCTTTTGCCTGGGAGAAACAAGAATAGCGAATTCCATGAGGGCTGAGGAATAAGTTAGAAGAGAAACATAGACTCATCAAATTAATTTTAGTCTGATCTTGGATTTGAATTTATATTAGATTTGGATGAAATGTAATATAAAATTTGTATTGAAATTTCTTCAAATTCATTCAAATCTAAATTTAAAGTTTAAAATTCATGCTCCCAAACATAATGTTATTGATTTCCTAATATTTTATCGTACTGCATCTCATCTCTTTGAAGAGAATATCCTTGTTAGTGAAAAAAAAAAGGGGGGGAGGGGGGGGGGGGGGGCGGAAATCATTAAAGGTGTGCACTAAATGTGAGTTACCATAACACTGAAGGATGATTCATCATCCCTTATCACATAAACTTTTTCACATCTTTCAAGATTAAAAGTTAAAACCTTCGACATAAAATTTTCAACATTTAAATTACAACAAAATATCTATTTGTAAGAACATTTACACTATGGAAGTTTGAAGGAAATAGAAGGAATATTAAGAGAAAGTAAATGCAGGCAGAGTAATAGATGAGAAAGGTCTTAGGTCAATCCGGATTCGACCCATTAATAAAATGGGTTAAGCGGGTTTGGATCAGATCACCTGACGGGTGACTCGATTATCTTACTGCATATATAAAAAAAATTTAAATAAAACCTAAATCTACCCTAACCCACTCTCAGCCCCTCTCTGGCTAAGCCCTTAGGACCCTCACGCACTGACGCACAATACGACACAACACGACAACTGTAGTGACCCAAATAATTATCATAATTTAATAATAGGAGAATGAGAGAAGAAGAATTTAAAATTGGAAAATTTAAAAGGGTCTCACCGACGAACATAAGGGATTCGTCGATGAGCACACATGAGGGGCTCGTCGACGGGGACATGTCTCATCGACGAGAAGATACCGAGAGGATATATTGTAATGACTCGAATAATAATGGTATTTAAATAATAAAAAGAGAGGGAAATGAAAACAGAAACAGGGTACAAGAGGGTCTCGTCGACGAAGACAAGTTTCGTTGACGAGAAGATACCGAGAGAGGATTTTGGCGAAGCCTGAAATTTTTCGACGAGGGTGCAGGTTCGTTGACGAACTTTATACAAGACTCGTTGACGAGGTGACGTGTCTCGTCGACGAATCCGACCTTATAAATTGCAAAACCCGGATTTAAACGCACAATTTAAGAAATATCTCTCTCTTTCTCCCTCCCTTCTCTCTTCGATTTTGGCTCCGTCGCTCGCCGGATCGACGATCTGAAGCCACCACGACACTCCTAGGGAAGTTCTCCCCAAATCTGCCGGAGCGGATCGTTAATGGAAGTAAGTTGAAATTCATCCCCGAGTTGAGGTAAGACTTTTTATACCAAATTTGGTCTTATTGTAGTTATAGGAAATGATATACACGTGAAAATACTGAAGTTTAGTATTGAGAGTTTTCATTTTCAGGGTATTAATTAGGAAATCCTACAAGTGTGAGTCCAGGAATACATAGGGGCTTTTTAGTTGCCAGGTAAGAGAATAAACTAAAGCAGTTATTTTTCCACACGTATTATTATTAGTATCAGCAAAGTAATTTTCAGGGAGCATGCATGATATTTGAATATTATTGAGAAAATGTATGTTATTGAGAAAATACTGCTATTATACGGGAAATGTGATTTTAGAATGAAATGTACGGAATTATTCAACTTTGTGTGGCATGAATGTTATTTTTCATGAAAAGTAATGATATGACAAATTTTATGAATAAAACATGTTTTCAGGAGTTATGAAAAGATACAATATATTATGATGATTTTAATAAGTACATGATAACTGATTTATTTTTAGAATGATATTTATGAAATGATTTCGACGCGAGGCCGTATTTATGAAATGTTCGGAGCGAGGCTGTAACACCCCAACCCCGAGTGGCCTGGGATATTAACTTTTAACTATTGATTTACAGCGGAAGCAAATAAACTCAATTTTTATTAAACCAGAGCGCTAATTATCCATATTACAATCATTTATTTCAAAAGAAGAAAAATTACACAAACATAAATATCTGAAACCATACTAATATTTCTAATCAATCTTTATTTTTCTAATCCCCACCCGCATGCTTGCTAAGCCTGATTTCCGACATGTCCTTTAGAGTTATTTGAAATAAAATATTATTGGGGTGAGACGACGCTCAGTAAGTAAATAAGATTATTATTAGTGTGTGGCTAAAATGAGCTTTTAAAGAATTTCGTAAAACAATATTTAATACTATAACTTCAAGACTGCTTTTAGAATAAATATAAATTTAAAAATTTCTGCATAAAACTTTTGTCATCAATTTCAACAGTAAATTTTTATAATCATATACTATAACTACTAAATTAAACTTTTAACTTTAAAACTGTAAAAATATTTAATGATAAACATACATATACTTTTCCTTATACGTTTTCCTTAGATCGTCATTTAAGCACCAGAATGATCCTTTTCACGTAAACTTGCACTTTTCCTTCAAATCATCAGTAACTTTGTACACGTAATTAAATATGTATAAACATATATTATAAAAAAAACCACCCTTAGGCCTGTTTGCCGTAAATCATGTTTACCCCCATGACTGAGTTGTGCGGTCCGACAACTGGACTTAGCTGGCTGGCCAACCAAATTAAATCAACGTACGTAACTTTAAGTGAGATTTTCCTTATTAAGTCCTAGTCTGAAATCACTAAGAAATGAGATCGGAAAATTGAGATCGGAAAGAGTGGGTGATTGAGAACTTATTCAAAAATTCTCTCTCCACCACAAATTCTTTCACTCACTAATCCTTCTCTTCCTTGGAAAATTGTTGTGAAAAATGAAGGTTGAGAGTTCCCTATTTATAGGAAAATTTTGGAGATGAAATGAAATTTATAACAGTGTGGGAAGATGGGTGAAATTATAATTTTTTTAAAAAATTAAAGAATGGGCAAGGGATGGGCAAGGTATGGGTTGAGTATGGAATGGGGATGGAGGCCATGTGGGAGTGCTTGCCACCATTCCCATTAAATAAATTTTTAATTAATCACTTACCTAATTAATTAGTCAATTAGTTAATTAATTATTTTATTATTTTATTATTTTATTATTTTATTATTTTTCTTAATCATTATTATCATTATTAGTATCATTGTTTTTAATTTTAAACTATTTTTAGTATTCATTTATTTTATTATTTATTTTTGAATAAGAATTAAATTTGAATTTTGAAAACTCATGTGGGCCCCACACAACTTCGAGACCCGAATGGATCCTACGTAATTCGAATAACTCTTATACGATTTTATGCACACATAGTCTTGTGGGCGCCGCATAAGATACCTATATTATTATTATTTTATCATATATTTCTACAAATTATATCAGTCAAAACATTATTTTATGTACTTATTTACGTATATAAACAGTGTCTTGTGGCTCCGGGACTCATGTGGACCCCACATAGTCTTGTGGGCCCCACATATGATACCTATATTATTATCATCTTATTATGTATTTTTACAAATTATGTCTGTCAAAACACTATTTTATGTACATATACCTATTTACGTGTACAAACAGTGTCTATCCTGTTCATCCTATGAAATTCCATTTTGATCAGGCCGACCTCGAGGGAGCGACTAAGTTGCAATGGTCTCTGAGCACTCGCTAAGATAAGGTCTTTCTTAGGCATCAAACATGGAATCAATGATCTTACATAAAAACACTTCTGTATTGATATTAACTTAATGATCATTTTTATTATTTTATTATTATTGCACTTTAATTATATATATATTTTTGGGTCATCACAGAGGCCGTATTTATGAATGATTTCGGTGCGAGGTCGTATTTATGAAATTATGAAAAATGTTATAATATCATGTATTATATGTTATCAGAATCCAGATGTTAGTTTAGTTCAGTTTCAGGAGCTCAGTACCGTAGCTATATAGATCAGATATTTATGTTCAGACTTGTGTTAATCACCCAACGAGGGGGTGGGAGACAGATAGTCGATGTGACTTTCAATGTAGAGTTGTAGACATCCACCTGGCAATCTGGACCAGGGTGTGGTGGGTCCATAATACTTACAGACATATTTGACTTGGCAGTGGTCGGCCAGCCATTGTCGAGTCCCGCCTTCGGGCTACACAACCCGTCATGGGGGGTAATACAAGACATTAACTAGCTATTCATTTTGGGTATGTTTTCAGTATTATCAGGTATAATAAACGTTTTATGAACGATATGATTTACTAGAAAATATGAAAGTATATGATTATTCAGTATGATATGATGAATATTTATAGATATATGAAATATATTGTATATGTATAACTGCATTAAATGTTCATGTTGCCACACAACTGTATTTAGTTTATTTTCTCTTACTAAAAAGTGTCTCACCCTCGAACTTAATTAATTTTTCAGGAGACTCTGAGAGACCGGAGGGTCGTGGCCACCATTGAGTTTGTTAAGTTACCCTACTAGAAGGGTAAAATTTTGCACTAGGATCAGGATTATTTTTGGTTGTGAGATTCTAGTTATATTTGGAATGTTATGGGAGATTGTAAATATATATATATATATATATATATATATATATATATATATATGTATATGTTATCTTGGTGTGAGTAGACTCTAGTATTATGTTTTATGGTTGGATGGTTGTAATTTTATACTTACTGCTGCTTAGATTTCCGTTGTGTTTGACAGGTGTCCCCGATACCCACGGGTTCGGGTTGACCATTTTATTCATTATGTTTCATTTTATATTAAGATAAGCAGGTCGTTACATATATTGCAGTTCTAAATTTCGTCGACAACGAGTAAGCATTCATCGACGAATTTCCTTTTTGACCTCGTCGACAAAGTGACGTGGCTTGTCGACAAAGGTCAGCGTATAAATAGCCTAAACCTTATTTTTTCCACCTGAAAACCACTCACAAAATCCTCTCTCTCTCTCTCTCTCTCTCTCTCTCTCTCTCTCTCTCTCTCTCTCTCTCTCTCCTGTTCATCTCTCCCACCTTCTCTCTAAGTTTTTGGGTTGGATTCTTGCCGAGTCGACGATCTGAGGCCACCACAACACTCCTGGGGAAGTTCTCTACAAGTCTGCTAAAGTGGATCGTTGGTGGGGCTACCTTGGATTTCAACCCAAATTCAAGGTAAGACCTTTTTGTTGGGCTTTTGTGGAGCCTAGTTGTGTTAAATTTAGATGATGACCCGACCTTTATTTAATGAGAGATTTCTATCATAAGGCTTAGTCCATTCGGAACGGAACCTTATGCACAACATATAAAAGGATTACTTTTTGGTGATTAGGGTTTGTGATCAAACTTCGCGAGAGAGTGAGAGGGAGAGTATTGTACCGCTACACTCTCTATAATATTTCTCACTGATAATAGTGAAATCCCTACAACTCCGTGGACGTAAGCAAAATTTTCGAACCACGTAAATACTGTCTTGTGCGTGTGATTCATTTTTCTTTGGCGTGTATTCTTTCTCTATTTTGTTTCTCATAGGTTTCGGAATTTGTTTTTTCATTCCCAACACTTTTATCCAATATTTGGTTTTATCATAGTTATAAGAAATGTAGTACATAGAGAAATACTGAAGTTTTGTTCTGGGGGATGTTGTTTTCAGGGTATTGAGCGGGGAATCCTGCGGGTATAGGACCAGTCATACTAGAGGCTTTCTAGCAGTCAAGTAAGGGAAATATGCTATGCTAGGGATTTTAGTATGTATGTCAGAAGATTATGTTTATGTATATATATCAGCTTATTGGTCAGTATTTCTATAATATTATTGTTATTAGTATTACAGTAGAATTACAGAAATTGAGCATGAATTTTGATTACTCAAATGTGTGGCATGAGTTTACTACAGAATAGTATGATGATTAAACAACTTTACAAACATCTAGATATACATATATTAGCAGAAAGTATGATTTTTAGTAATTTTCAGAATGATATGATTTCTAACACCATAACACTCAGACAGATAATACAGATATTTCAGACATATAATACAGATATTTTAGACAGATATTACAAATATTTTATACAGTTATTATTGATATTTTTGTTAGATATTTCAGATATTTCAGTTCAGATTTATAGTTTTATGGTTATTTAGAAATCATGTTAAAATAGTAAGATAAATATATATTTATACATATTAGTAGTACACAATATCAGATCCCTAAGGAAATTTTCAGACAGATACAGACAGCAGAGCACAGTACCGTTGTTATTTCAGATAGAGTGTAACCAAATAACTCAGATAGTATATGAATTCCGTCTAACCACACTAGAAGAGATTGCAGTCTCTCCAGCGAGCTAGGTTGAGGTGGCCAGTTAGACGAGATAGATTTGGAGATTGCTCGGAGAGATTGCAGTGGGCTAAATTGGTGGTTGATGGCAGATATAAATTGACTTACCTAGTAGGCCAACCAGAGTAAGTTCTACCTACGGGTCGCACAACCATGTCATAAGGGGCTAAATCATGACATATAGATCCCAGGGTATCATTTGAGAAGTTCCTATGTATAGATATATCACACAGAAGCAGTTATATTATAATATTAGAAGTATGTATGAATAGAAAACTCATATACACAGTTGTATTTTAAATTATATTACGAGAGTTTTGTACAGTATACCAGCATATTTATTTTACAGTATCGGTATTATATCTGTATATTAAATGTGTAACTCAACTGCCACACACTAGTAATAGCATATTTCCTCTTACTAGAGGTTTTCTCATCCTAGAGACTTACTATTTTTCAAGAAATCCAGTTAGGCGAGTGGATCAGGCTCGCGGGTAGAGGGCTGCTTACGCCTCCCTTATTAGAAGGGGTAGGTGTTTCTTTGATGTTAGTGGTTTGGGGTAGATTCGAGGTTTTGATGATGTCACTGGGCATTTTGTGATATATATGTATTTTGGGATTTATAATTTTTTATGGTATTGTATGTAGATGTTCAGTAGTATTATAGACAGAGTGGTTATATGTTATATATATAATGATGAATGATATAAGTAGCAGGTCGTTACAGCTGCAGTCGCCCCTCCCCCTCCTCCTACTATGGTGCTACCTAGATGGCACTCAGCTCGGCAGGCTCCCTCACCCCCTTCGGCCCTCACCTTGTTGGCTGCTACAGTGCTACCCTACCCAACATCCTAGACGGCAGACCTTCGCCTCTATGAAACAATGCAGCATTGACCGAGGGCCTTGACATCGCCGATCTTGTTGAAACAACATTAAATGTTAGTTGGCTTATTTTACTGGCAGTGTGTGAATTTTATTACTAAACTGTGTGGCATGAGATTCTGTGCAAATATATGTTAAATGTATGAGATGCAGGTTAAGTAAGTAATGCATTGTGAATAAAACATGATATGGACTATGTTGTTTGTGTGTATTAATGCAACAATGTAAACAGCTGAAAAATGCTGGGTAAACAGTTGAAAAATGCTGGGTAAACAGCTGAAAAATACTGGGTAAAACAGTTAAAAAATGCTGGGTAAAACAGTTAAAAGATGCTGGGTAAATGTGTAACAACTGACAAATACTAAGTAAAACAGTTGAAAGACGTTAGGTAAATATATGACAGCTGAAAGATGTTGGGTAAAACAACTGAAAGATGTTGGGTATGTAATGAAATGAAATGAAAATGGAAATGAATAAAATAAAAATGAAATGTGAAATGAAAACAATGTAAAATGGGAAAGAGTCACTTAAAGTGAAATGAAATGAAATGTTAAAGTTATGAACATGAACATATGTGAATGGTTGAGTAATGACAGAAAGAACAATGTATTATGATACTAAAAGTATCTATGCTTGTAGAACATGTTACGATTGGGTGGGGCGTACTCTTCGCCTGAGGGCTTGCTGAGAAAGGCGAGTGTGCTAGTAACTTCAGATGTAGCAGTAGCTGCATAACGTACTAGGGTAGAGGGAACCTACTTGTATGATCGAGTAGATTTTCCTATCCTTAGGGCCTTTGCCGGTAAGCTATTGTTGAACGGTGTGAGTACGAGATTAATCTATCACTTGATGGCTTACCAAGTAAGGTGAGTGCCCTAGTATGCTTTAATTGTGACCTTTGGGTTACCTAAGTATCAAAGTAGAGGGGTGCTACTTGTATGGGCGGGTAATCACCCCTATCCTTAGGTAATCTCGTGGGTTAAATCTCTGCATGTGATTGATTAGGTTCAGAGAATGATTTCAGAAATGATGTTAACGATTTTCAAATGTTAAATATTATATTGTTATATAAACTCATGTTAACCACACACTGTTTTAATATATTGTTTCTTCCCTTACTGAGATGTATCTCACCTGAATATGAATGTTTCTTTTTCAGGACATCCTCGAGGTTGGGCTTAGGAGCTCGAGGGTATTTTAGCATTTTTGAGGACTATAAAAGAAATGGTATATGTGGTTATTATTTTGGGGATGTATATGTTTATGTTTATGTTTTTATGTTTTAAGGATGATGAGTAAGTAATGGTTGTGAAAATACTGAGATGTTTTGGAGTTGTGTATTTATGGAAATGCAGGTGATGGATGATTTATTGATAGATTATAGTTAGCATTAGTAAACTCAGGTATTATGGAATTTTTGTATTATAAAACTATGTTTATAGAGAGTATGATTATATTTTCCGCTGTGTATATTATGAATTATAGATTATCAGGATTTTATTAGGTATAATGTGCCGGACCCGGGTTTAAGGGTTGGGGGCGTTACACTCTCTTTCCTCTACGGTTCCTCTCACCTCTCTCTTTGATTTTGGCTCCGTCATTCACCAGATTGACGATCTGAGGCCACCACGACGCTCCTGGGGAAATTCTCTCCAAATCTGTCCGAGCGGATCGTTGGTGGAAGCGAGTTGAAATTCGTCCATGAGTTGAGGTAAGACTTTTTATGCCAAATTTGGTCCTTTCATAATTATAGGAAATGATATTCACGTGAAAATACTGAAGTTTAGTTCTGAGAATTGTTGAATTCAGGGTGTTGAATGGGGAACCCTGCGGGTGCAGGACGAGTGGAATTTTTAGGGGATTTTCTTCAGTACCAGGGTAGGGAATAAACTAAAACAGTTATTTTTCACGCGTATTATTATTATTTATCAGCGAATTAATTTTCAGAAAAACATGTGTTATATTTGAATATTATTGAGAAAATGCATATTTGGGAAAATACTGTTGTTATACAGAAAATGTGATTTTAGAATGAAATGTACGAATATACTCAGTTTTGTGTGGCATGAATATTATTTTTCATAAAAAAAGTATTATGATATGACAATTGTACGAGTAAAGCATGTTTTCAGGAGTTATGAAATAATGCAGTATATTATGATTTTGAAAATACATGATAATTGATTTATTTACTCAGAATGTTATGTATGAGATATTCGGCGCAAGGTCATGATTGATAGCCGGCGCAAGACCATATTTATAAAATGTTCAATACGAGGCCATATTTATGAAATGTTCGACACGAGGTCGTATTTATGAAATGTTCGACACGAGACCATATTTATGAAATGTTCGACACGAGGCCGTATTTATGAAATTACAGAAAATGCTATCAATTCATTTATGTTAAACGTTGTATTATCATGTATTATATGTTATCAGAACCCGAAAGTTAGTTTAGTTCAATTTCATAAGCACGGTATCGTAGCTATATAGATAAGATATTTATGTTCAGATTGGTGCTAACTACCCCACAAGGGGGTGGGAGATGGATAGTCAATGTGACTTTCAGTGTAGAGTTGTAGACGTCCACCTAGAAGTCCGGACCAGGGTGTGGCGGGTCCATCGTTCTTATATACATTTTTGACTCGGCAATGGTCGGTCAGCCATTGTCGGGTCTCGCCTTTGGGCTGTACAACCCGTCATGGGGGGTAATATATAACATCAACTAGTTATTCATCCTGGGTATGTTTTCAGTATTATTAGTTATACGAGACAGTTATGATTAGTATGATTTATTAAAAATATGAAGGTATACGTTTATGCAGTTATTAAATGATTAATGTTTTCTGTATGAAAAATGTACTTTATATCTATATTATCATTAAATATTCATGTTGTCACACAACTGTATTTAGTTTATTTTCTCTTATTGAGAAGTGACTCACCCCCCAACATTAAATAATTTTCAGGAAACCCGGAAAGATTGACGGATCGAGGCCTCCGTTGAGTTAGTGTGTTACTACCTTATCAGGAGGGTAAGTTTTGTCTAGGAACAGTAGATTTGAGTTGTGGGTTCCTAGATATGCATATATGTTTTGTATTTTGGGTGATGTATATAAACACCATATTTATGGATTATAGTTAACTCTGGTAATATATCTTTTGTGGTTATGATGATGATGTTTTACATTTATTGCTGCCTAGGTTTCACTGTGAATGACAGGTGTCCCCATTACCCACGGGTTTATATTGACTTATTTATTCAATTCGTATGATTATATGATAAATTAAGCAGGATGTTACAGTACATGTATTGTTAGCAATTTCGAGGATGAAATTTTAAAAAGGAGGGAAGAATGTAGAGGCCCGGAAAATATAATAATAAAAGAAATGAGGGAAAGAGGAAGAAGGTTTGGGAACAGCCCAAACCTTCGACGGTTTCATGAGGAAGCAAGAAAACAATCGACAATTTTCTTTTTACCGTGCCAGGGTAATGGGGTAAATGGTTAAAATGGTTTGGTTAAAGACCAAACTGTCGACGGTTTTTGTGACACCCAGAAAAACCGTCGACAGTTTTGTCTGGCAGTGCTGAAATTATAAAGTCCCGCGGGTTATTTCCTCTCCCTCTCTCTCTCTCTCTCTCCCTCTCTCTCTCCCTCTCTCTCTCTAAACCCACGAACATCCTCCCATTTACTGTGATTTAAGCCTGAATCGATTATCAAAAACCACCACGAGGTTTGTGGGAAGAGTCTTTACAAGTTTACTATAGCATATTGTTAGTTTGTGGTTCCGGGACACCACTCCAAAACTAAGATGAGAGGTTAAATATTAGTTTAATTGTTAAATTGGAGTATTTGGGGCCTAGTAAATATTAAATGATAAAATTCTAGAGATTGAGCTTATTAATTTGGGAAAAATATAATTTCAGGGTTTTAAACTTTGAACGTTGTAGGGCGTAGATTTAGAGTTTTAGTAGGCTTAATAGGAAACAGGTAAAGGAATAGATTAATTCAGATATTTTTAGAAATTTATTTATGAATTAATGTAGTTTTTGGGAATAGTGGTGTTGAATAGAGAAAACAGATTTTATAACATGTTATAGTATAATACAGAGTAGAACTCACTCGTGTGGCATGAGTATAAGTTTAATGTAAATATAGTATGTTAGAATATGTTATTAATTCTTGGAATAAGTATGATTTTACAATAGTTTTGGAAAGATGATAATCAGTACAGAAGCTAAGATATTTCCAGTATATTATGACAATACAGCCGGCGTAGATGCCGTGAGAATTCAACTGGCGCAGATGCCGCATAATGATAGCCGACGCAGATGTCGTATTGTGACGCCTCGATTTCGTACAAATTTTTTTTATAAACAATAATAAATATTCACTCGTCATCAACAATATTAAAAAATCGGCCACATCAACAACCCTGTTACCACTCATATGACCTGACCAAATTAGGTACCGGGTAAAAAGTTATTTGATTTATACAACCTAACAACGGAAGATAGTATATAATTAACAACCAGAATACACTACCCAGAGTATCAACATACATATATATATATATATACATTATCATCACATACCCAAAACAACACAACCCTAGGGGAATTACACCTCCCCTAAGTCCAAGAACTCACCCTATGTGTCAGAGTCTCAACTCCTTATGGTCCTAGAGCTCTATCACCTGACCTATCCCTGTTCCCTAAAAAAAATTTGAATAATTTGGGTGAGACACATCTCAATAAAAAGGAATAAATTATTTGCAATGTGTGGCAATATGAGTTCAATTATAATACACTTTACTTTTCAAATCATCATTTCATATGAGAAAATATACTGATATACACATTCGCATAATCATATAGATATATAACACAAGCTTTTATAAGCTTTAAAACCATTTCTTAAGTTCATTCATTTCCATAACATATTTATTCGTGAAGTTCCTAAGAATAAGGAAGATTACCCGCCCATATGAGTAGCTTTCTTCTGTCCTAACATGTTATGTAGTAAGGTATGACCACATCTGATACCTATCAAGGCACTCGCCTTACTTAGTAAGCCTTCAGGAGGAGAGTATCACTTCACTTCAATTATTTATATTATTAACTCACATGGATCCATTTCTTAATTTTATTATTCTATATTTCTCATTTTTCGTTATTTCTTTCATTTCTCATTTTAGCCCGTTTTTATCATTCTTTTACTTTCCATTTCCATTTCACTATCCAGCTCATGAGTATCCTTAGTATCTAGTGCCAACATCGCATCTGTAACTCATGGCTACCCTGAGAATATTTCTTTTCACGCCATGCTTCTCTCCATGGTCAAGGTTGTGCGGCCCGAAGGCTGGATCTAACCGCGGTTGGCCGACCTAGTTATATCAAAATATCATATCACATATCTCGGGTTTGTAGTATGACTGGCCAGCCTATAGCCCTGATCTGGACTCAGGGGGCACAACAACTCTACTAAACAGCTCAGTTGACTGTCACACCACACGTTCCATGAGTTCGTGTGGTTGTACTAACACCACTAGCAATGGTACCGTGGTCAATATCATAACTCATCATTAGGGTTTCCATAACCATCCATGAGGGTTATCATTACCACATACCCGCAATCATTATGCAGTATTGACATTTTATCAATCATATTTCAATGATCTCATTGCAGCAGTCGCACTTTGCAATGTTCACATTTTCCCAGTATTCACAGTCAGTATACTCGATTCAATAATCACATTTCAATTCCATATTGCAGTATTCATATTTCCCATTTTCACATTTCAGTATGTACGTTTCAAAATTTACGTTCTCATTTTCACGTTTCAATATTTTCATATCAATATACACCATTAAACTCATATCAGTATATCTCAATTCATCTCATAATAGTATATATCATGTTTCATGTATTTCAACATTTCTCAAAATACCCATATCAGTAATTCACACAATCTCATTTTCATAGAAATCATTTCTATTCACATATAAATACCATATTTCATTATTTTCCACTAACATATCAATAATTCTCATTTCATTATTTTCTCATAAATTACTCATCATTATATTTCACATTTTTCAATATGCGTCATATGCCACACAGTTTTCATCTAATATTCATAAGATATTAATTTCACAAGGAAAAATACCATAACTTTATTTTCCACATATTCACTCAATCAATAATATAAAAATACTGCTATAATTAATTCCCCTTACCTGACTTACCTCGTCTCGTTAAAACCCAGATCCTACGCTCTTGGTGCCTGAAACTCAAATCCTGCAATTCAAGTTTTTCCCAAATTAATTAACTCATTTCTCAAAATAATACTCATATAACCTTCCCTAGGCTCCATATACATCAAATTAACATTTAAACTAATATTTAACACCCTTGGTTTTCTAAACTATGGCTGCAAGATCCTGAAATTACACCCGCGGCGCTCACCCGGGTCCTGAATTCCAAAAACCCTACTTCAACCTCAAAATGCCCGATATTCTAGCATTTATAAATCAACACTAATTAAATAATAATTAGCCCCTTAATAACCCCTTTATCCCAATTTTGGGATTATGCCTACGATGACCCCTCGAGAAATCCGTTTCGCTAGACTCGTAGAGAATTATCCCTAGATTCTCGTGGTGGTGTCCGATCGTCAATTGAGCTTAAAATTTATAAGAAATTGAGGTAAAAGTGAAAATTTAGCGTACCCTAGGAAAAACGCCTAAGCCACTCCTACAACCAATCTGCTCATGTAGAAATGACGGCGACGGAAAATGAAGTCCAACGGTATTTCCTGATTTTCGATCGGGCGAGTATCCGTCAAGAAAATGAGGAGAGAGGGAGAGAGAATGAGGAGAGAGACGAGAGACTTTGGGGGGGGCTCTGCGCAGCTTCCTCTCTGAATGTTCAAATCCTGAAGCTTCAAAAGTGATATTATATATATGTAATAATAATAATAATAATAATAATAATAATAATAATAATAATAATAATAATAATAATATTTAATTAATAATAATAATTTATTTAATTAATAAAAAGTAAAATTAAAATTAATTATTTTTTAAAATTAATTAATTAATTAATTATATATATTTTTATTTTTTTATTTTTTTATTTTTTATTTTATTTTTAATTATTATTATTATTATTATTATTATTATTATTATTATTATTATTTGAAATTACCCCACTAATCTTGTATAATCATTTTTTTGGGGTTATTACACGTATAATAATAGTCGACGCAAATGTCGTGATATGACAGCCAGCGCAGATGTCGTGAAATGTTATTTATGAATAGAAATATATATTGTGAAATGTATTATATAGTAACAGAACCCAGATGGATACGTATGTTATGAACACAGCACCGTTGCTAGTTAGCCAGATCGGAGAGTAGGATACCCACTGTGTGTTGACCCGTTAGAGGTTGACAGAGAGTAGGATGGGCTGACCAAATTGGTGTATAGTCGACAGTGCGACCACACTATTCAAGAAGTGTGGGTCGGAGACCGATTAGCCCCAAAGTGTAGGCGGTGAGTAGGATACCCTATGTGTATTGACCCGCTAGAGGTTGACGAAGAGTAGGATAGGTAGACTAGGTTGGGTGGGCAATCGTGCGTAGTTATGTCCTGTTTGACTTAACCTGGTAGGTCAGCCAACGTTAAGTTCAGCCTATGGGTCGCACAACCCGAGTTATTTGGGATTAATTCATGATATGCAGTTATACATTTAGGGTAGATTTCAGTAATATACAGATTTAACAGATGATTTAAATGATACAAAAATTCATTATGATATAGTAAGATTATGTTTAAAGTACAAATTTTTATGTGTTATCTGTTACAACTTAAGATATATTACAGTTATATTATTTGCAGTATATGTTTATAATATGATAAAACTCACTTTGTCACACACTGATATTAGCGTATTTCCCTTATTGAGAGGTGTCTCACCTCAGCATTACAAATATTTTAAGAAAACCTGACAAACGAGTGGAGCAAGCTCCGTGATAGAGGAGTTCATTGGTACTACCCTAGTTGCAGGGTAAATAGTCGAGTTAGGAGCATGATGAATTTTTGGGGCATATATATATATATATGTAGAAACAGTGAAACTCTGGTATTGTATATGAGTTAAGTATATTATAATTTTCACTGCTTAGATGACATGTATGTATTAACAGGTAAATTCTCGATACTTATGGGTCTGGGTTGACTTTAATTACGTACTATGGTATTAGAGTATTAATTGTATGTGGAAAATATATATATATATATATATAGCGAAAAATTTGAGGTCGTTACAAATACCCCAAGAATCATCGCTCATATTTTCTCGGGATGATTTCTGCGCAAAAAAAATTTTCCCGCAATAGTTTGAGCGGGAAAACCGGTTTTTAGTGATGAAATCATTAGTGACGATTCTTAAAAACCGTCACTAATACCCACTTTTAGTGACGAAATTGAATTTGTCACTAATACGTTCATCACTAAAAACAATTTTTTTTGCAGTGATGTCATCCTGCCATGTGACAGCTTTTGAGTGGCTTAGGGCGAGTGACAAGAATTGTTGATGTGGCAGCAATCAAATCATCCAAAGAAACACGGATCGGATAGTCCAAATTGTGCCACATCACCCCTTAAAAGCTTGGACCAAATCTCGCCACGTGTCACTTTGTGGTGACACATGGCCCACTAACCCCCATATAAAACCAAAATTTTCTCTCCTTTCTCATCTCTCCTGAATATTTTCTCTTTTCTTCTGTGAATCTCTCTCTCTGCTCTCCCCATCTTCTATTCCCTCCTTCTCCTTTGTTCTTTCTTCTCTACTCTTTTCTTTTCTCTCTCTTTCTTCTCATGAGTTCTCTCTCATTCTTTCTCTTTCATTCTTCTTCCTTTCGAACATTTCCTCTCTCTGATCTCTCTTTTCTTTCCTTCTGTTCTTTTCTTTTCTCTTTTTTTGTTTTTTTTTTGCTTTCTAATTTTTGCTTTGTTTTCTGTTTTGCAGGTTAAAGTTCAAAAGGATCAAAGATCCTTGAATCGTTCAAATCCCATAAGTGAGTTCCCATTTCCCATTTTTTTTCTTGATTGAAACAAACAAATCTCTTTGATCTATAGCTTGGTTTGCATTGGGGTATTGTTATAAGGTGAGTCAACTCACCAAACTCGGTGAGTTTGAGTTTACTTGGGTGAGTGAACTCACCGAATAAGGATTTGGGTTGACTCGGGGGTGAGTCAACCCACTGAGTGGGTCTGTTTGAGTGTTTTAAAATTAATGGGTTTTAAACTTTTAGGCCCTATGCCCTTTTTTTTTTTTTTTTTAAATGAGCTTAAGGATTTTTTTTAAAAAAAATTGGGCCCCAACTTTTATATATATATTTTTAAAAATTGAAAATGGGCCAAAGGTCCATCATTTAAAAAATGTAGGTTTTAAAAAAAAGGTTTGGGCCCAGGGCCCTTGTCTTAAAACGAGTTTAATTTTAAAAATGGGCCCAAGGCCTAGTAAAAAAAAATGTGGATAAAAGTTTTAGGGCCCTGGCCTGTTAGTTTTTTTTTTTTTTTTTTCGTGAAAGGAAGTTGATTAAATGGGCCTAGAGCCCTTTTATTTTGAAAACAAGCTGGGTTAAAAGACCTAGGTCCACCTGGACTTGGGACCACCTAAACTTGAATTATTTTTTTGTTTCCTTACACAATTTACTTTATAATTTTTCTATTAGTGGTCCTAGATCTCACCTCTTTAATAAGAAGTACTATTTGTTGTGCTTGTGGTAACATGTAATAAGATTGAAGTTCACCACAACCACTGCCCATGGTTCATCTCAGGATTTCCAAAGGTAATTAGACCGACCTTTAAATTAAGCATAAAAATAAAACTTCCAAAGGTAATTGAACCTTTAGAGGTCTCTCTCTCTCTCTCTCTCTCTCTCTCTCTCTCTCTCTCTCTCTCTCTCTCTCTCTCTCTCTCTCTCTCTCCCACACACACACACACAAAAGTAATGTGGAAGCATGCATCCCTTGCTTGTAATTAGGTTTTGGATTATGCAAGCTTGCTTGATGTCATTGAATCAGGGTTTTCTTTCTCGTAAAAAAATTTAATTTAAGACACACATAAATATTGTTTAGTAACTTGGTTGCCATTTAATGACAAAGCATAAGTTTGAAATTGACTTGTAACAATTATATACGAGAAGACTTTTATGTTTGGAGTTTCGACAAATCTTAAAATAGAGTTAGGGGGAATTGGGATATGAGACAGTCTATCTCCTATTAGGTAGTCCAAATCTAGTGACTCTTTAATAGACGACACAAAAAATGGTGCTTATAATTTGAAATGGAAGGCCAAAAGCAGTAAATTGGCTCATTATAGAACTTCCAAATTTTGACGACCTAAAAATATACTTACTAGTTATTATATTGTAAAATTACGAACTTGGTTTTTGTCTCTTAGGAGAGATTCTTTAGAGATTGGAAGTTGGATATTTCATGTTTTAACATTAGGAAGGATGAAAGAAGTATAAAATTGGAGATGGATAATCTCTCATTGTATAGCACAAGCTCGAAAATTTTCCAAAGAGCCAAAATAATGAAACTAAGCGTAAACTAAAATGTTTAAATTTGTCATGATTTGTTTAGGGAAAAATGACAAAGCATAAGAAAAAGAGTCTTTTTCTAACAAATTTAGAGTCTCTAATTATGGACTTGGTGCAAGTATCTAGGCACAAGGTTGTGCCCTCGAGGATGTCCTCCATTTCGCTCGAGCTCACCCATCTTTTTATTTTGGACTACTTAACACTAGTATGGAAGAGGAGAGGAGCCTAACACGACTACTGTTTGCTCTATAATGGGATGATTAAAATTAGGTCAAATGTTCTTTATTTATTACCATTCTCTCCAATATAGCTATCTTTTTCGGTCTCCTAATTTTCAAGTTTCTTATGAAAACCACCACTGGTATCCTTTCTTTATAAAGATTGACCATACAAAAAATAATAAAGTAGAGCTAATGCATCTATTCTCACATTTCTACATATTGGATGAGGTTCAAAAGTATACTACAACATTAACTTAATATTATTATTTCTCAAGTACATTTGCCTCTTTTGAGCTTCATACACATTTCCCTTTACATATGGCACCATATCAACTACGACAAAATTAACATTATTGAAGTTTTGGCATTTAGTTATTATGGATGGTTGTGTGAACTTATATCCTTTTGCCTCATTGTGCACTAAATTAGTAGGATTGTTTTATCAATCCATATGGCATAGTGCTTTTATTAGGAGATGAGACAAATAGGATATAACGAACGTTATACAAAGCTTACTCATCTGCATCAATTGCTAATAACAAATGGACTTCGGACTTTATACTTCCTATTAGTCCACGTAATTGACCCAAATGCTTTGCTGTTGAATGCAAAAGGGTTTGAGGATGAGAAAATTACTTGAAAACTCAACTTCTTTATATTCTTTTTAAATTGCAATTTCTCGGGTACCACCTTGACTTTCAATCCGCTAGGTGCCTCAATCCTAGCAGTATAGATTGTTTCTTCCTTAGTCCCAACATTTGTCACAGTTCTATTTACAATCTTGCTATTTTTCCCGTCAAATTTGGAGATGGCTATTGATGGGTAGTTGATATTGGAGATTAAATCAACAGCTGAATTATTGGGACAAGTGAATCCATTAGGTAGCGATGGCAAGATCAATTTAATTTTGGACAAATCATATCCCTGGTAACAAAGAAAGTGCAAGTAATCAATAGAATCCGTCTCGTAAACTAGCCCTGGCTGTAAAGATCTTGACGGGCTTAGCTCCCCTGCACCATAATCATAAGGAGTGGCTTGAGAACCTGAATCAGTTGTTATTTGAGCCCCCAAGTTGTTCATTTGATTCGCTGCAAATTGAAAAGAAAAAAAAAAAATGAAGGAATTGAAAAACATAAGTTGCAATGTTCTTCATCTCAATTGGTTGGGTAGCTAAAATTAGATCCTGACCAGTTGTCATAATGGCAGATCTAATTGCCGAAGGACCCCATGTAGGGTTGTGAGATTTGATTGTTGCAGCGATTCCTGTAACATGTGGACAAGACATTGAAGTTCCTGAGATTATATTAAATTGTGGGTGCTCCTTCCCATCTGGAGTGTGTGATGCATCATTGCCAATCCATGCTGCCAAAATGTTCACCCCCGGTGCTGCAATATCAGGCTGCAAGGTACAAAGACAAACACACACACATGTGCACAAGTAAAAAGAGTCATATTGAGTTGTGCATTAACTGATTTTCCTTTTGTCTCTAGAGAGAGGAGGAGAGAGAGAGTCGTTGCCTTGAGTAGGTTTTGTATGTTAAATGAAGGGCCTCTTGATGAGAAGTATGCAACAGTTGGTGCAGGCCTGTATTTTGTCACTGTAACAGTAGGTAGAATTGTGGCCACTGGATTTCTACAAAAAAAATTCAAAGCTTGTCAAAAATAGAATTGTAGTTACGATTCTTCAATGAAGAGAACAAGTCTTATTGATTACCTAGTTAAATTGAGATAAGATCGGATCTCTGAAGCATCCTTTGAAGTAATTACTGTCATTGCAATAGAATCGTAAGCTAGAGCAACGACTGTTCTTTGGTCATCCACCAAAACTAATCCAATTCCTCCTTGCTTCTTAACTTCTTGCAATTTCATTGCCAAGGAGTAATATTCGCCATCATTATCACAAAGAACAATTTTGCCTTGCACCATGTTCCTATCTAGCGAATTTTCTTTGCAATTTCTAAACAAATGGAGTTGTCTTAGAAAAGTTAGGGAAGTGTCATCATGAAGATTAATGGCGTGTCTTGAAAAAAAAAAAATTTGCATACCTTGCGTCACCTTCGTTACTAGAAACTTTCTGGGCCGATTTAGCATAAATCAATGGATACACGGGAGAATTTTTCATAGTAGAAAAATGTATGCCTTCTCCCTATGATTATGGTTACAAACAAATGAATACTTACAATCCAAGAAAATAACTAATCATATGAATGCAATATTAATGTTGAAAATTCTTGTTCAAAACTTAAAAGGTCGTGAGCAGAAGTTGTTGAACAATTTTGGGACAAAAGAACAAGCTACCTCTAGGTCCTCCATTATGTAACCTAAGGCCGACCTTCTAATGGACCGAACAAAAATACTAGTAGAAGGTAAGGGTTAGCATATGTATAAGAAAACTTATATCGAGTTTTAATTATAGTTTCCTTGTTTCAAATAATAGAGTTTAATTTTATTTTTTTATTTTTTTTTTATTTTCTTTAATTTTTAGCATGTGATATAATTATAGTTTTGTGAATGAAAAAAAAGTTACAAATTATGCTGGATATTTGGCAACTTTGTTATACCATGGAGTTTATTTGATTAGTTGGGAAAATTTTGTGCCTTTAATTAATAGGAGCAATTATAAAGGAACATGCATGTGATCAGGTTTAGGCCTCACAAATTCTCACTATTTGAAAAGTTATTTAGTAATATCTTGTAAGTTGTTGGTGACGTAAATGAACAGATATAATTCTATAACCACAGATATAATAAGTGACCCTTACATGTAAAATTTAGAAAACTTGTATGATGTCATATTAGTACTTTCATATAATTGAGAGATTATAAGAGAACAGAAGTAAAAGGATAAAGAATAGAACAAGTACCTTGAAGACTTTGTTTCCACCTAACACAACACTGGACTCGAACTTTCTGTCAATACTAGACGCAGCAACAGTTAGGATCCATGGAGCATCATTTGTGACTGTTTCAGCATAGGGTCCTCTATTCCCTGCTGAGCAAACCACAGTAATCCCGTTCTCTACTGCATGAAATGCTCCGATCGCCACTGGATTTGATACATCAGGTGGTGGAAATGACCCCGGACCAAGTGACACAGACAATATATCAACGCCATCTGCGATTGCATCATCAAATGCTGCCAATATAGCATTGGCAGGACACCCTTGGAGCGAACATACTTTATACATCGCAATCCTTGAATTGAATGACCCACCCTTGGCAGTCCCTGATGCCAACCCATAATATGATGCATTAGGAATCACTGCCCCTGCAGCAGTTGATGCCACATGTGTGCCATGGCCGAAGAAATCTCTAGGTGTATTGTCAACATAATATTTTGCTCCAATTAGCTTTCTAAATCACAAACCCAAGTTAAAATTTTAAAGTTAGAAAAAAATTTTGAATTAAAGTGAAAACAAGAATGAGATGGTGGGGAGTGTTCTACAAATGCGAATTTAGTTCAACATATACAAAATCTGGTTTTCAAGTAGGCAAATGTAATATTGAATAGCCAGCAAAACACGAGGGCTATTGATTTACTTGTTACAGTTGGAGGAATTGAAGTGAACTCCTTCGACGCAGGCTCCGTTCCACCGTAATGGAATTTGACCCATATTCTTGTCGTCAAAACTTTTTGATTCTGGCCAAATGCCTATACAGAGATTTTAAAGAAAAAAGAAAATTAAAAATTGCAATGCAAAAAAGCAGCGTACAAAAGCAAGTGAGTATTTGTCTGCGCACACACAAAGCAACCCGATGAATCATATGGTGGCTCAGTATGCAATACAAGTTTTAAACTGCCGGTGATTCACATGTATGCATATATGCATAATAAAGCTTATCAGCACCTGTATCCAAGAAGCCAATAATGGTGTCCGATCCATAAGATTTTGAATCAAATGATGAGGAGGGGCCAAAATTAGCATCGCTTTGTAAATTAGATTGATGTTTGAGGAAATCCCATGTATGAGTTGTGTGAAGCTGTAAGAGCACGTCAGGAAATACGGATACAACTCCTGGTTGCTGAGCAATTGATTCTGCCTCTGCCTTTGACAGCCAAGCTGCGAAGCCCGAGAAGCCCTTTTTATAGTTGCGTATCACTGCGTTTCTTTTCCTATATATTACAAATTTCAATACATTCAAGTTATGAGCATAATCTTAAAAATCCGAACTGATCAGAGAGTAGGCATGCAATTAATGTTGCTACAGTAATCACTCAAACGTTGTAAAGAACAGTTACATAAATTAACAAACAAATAACGATGATGATGGTGATGGTGATGTACCTTCTTAAGACAGAGTTGAGAAGGTGATGGTGATCGGCCCTTGGGGAACCATTTGGGGAAGTAGCAGCGCCCATGTACACAATGTAAATCCTATCACTCTGTTCTTCATGATCGGCTGCTTTGGTTTGTTGCAGAACCAATGCGAGGGAGAGAGCAGAGAGAAGTAGGAAGAAGAAGAAGAAGAAGGGAAATGAGAAGGCTTTCATGCTTCTAGTACGTAGGTGGTGGTTCTGAGTTTTCACACTCTGCTTGGCTCTCACCCATTAGGCTTTATATAGAAATTATATGGAGATAATATAAAGAATTAAGATATATGGTATTTGGGGGATGTAGGTTACCATGCAGGGGGTTGCTCTAATTAAATTGGTGGATTCATGCGTATGCACACTCATGGTGACTAGCTATTTAGCTCCTCATCACCTGCCATAGGTAATGGTGGTTGTGGTGATGGTAGTGGTGGTGCTGGGTGGTGGTGGTGGTGATAGTGGTGATGGTGGGGGAGTATGATATGACTATTTACGAATAATGTATTAGGACCAAAGTTACTTAATTGTCCTAAAATTGGCAAATAGAAACAAATCTCCCTTCACATTTTGAAAATTTTAAATTTTGATTGAAGTTTGACAAAAAGACCTAAATTTCGCTTGCAATTCTAAAAATCTTATAAGTATTTTCTAGGTTTGACAAAAAAAACTTTAATAGACATCTTTAAGTTCTGGTAATAAGATACGATATGACTATCCCAGAGATCAAGCATCTCTATGTCAAAGTTCAAGTGAAAGAAATTATACAGGGATCTCTTTCTCGCGTGTTCATGTGTGTGTTTCCTAAATTATACACATTTTGAAAATGGGTCCCTCTCTTTACATGTTTGATATTAATGATGTAGGAAGAATTTAGCACATATTTAATATTAAAAAAAATACAAACACACGAATACGTAGAGGGGAAGGTTCTAGTATAATTTCTCTCAAAAGAATTTATGAAATTTTTAAAATTTTTAAAAAATTCATATATATTTTATTTAATCAAATCTTATAAAAATAAATTAACACGCTATTCATATTGGAATATTGAAGAGCATCAAACATTTTATATATATATATATATATATATATATATTCTATTTTGTACACGTGTATTTTTCTATAATAAAAACTACACTTATAAACATAGATTAATTGATCATCATAGTTCTCACTTACTATTTTATTACTTGATTTAAAATTTTTTATTTACAAGATTTGAAAAAGGCAATTTATTTCAGAAGAGGCCGTTCGAATTATAATAACACATATATGGTCAACTTCATGCCCACATACCATTAGGAAACAGGATAAATAAATCCAAGCCTATCCGTTACTAATGTGGATAAAGCCATTTCCATGACAAGCTACATTTTTTTTATTTTTTAAAAAAATTTATTTAATTATTTATTGTTTCAATTCACATCTAAAAGTAATTACAAATTAGTAAAATTTAAAGATAATTTTACTTATGTATCGATTTTTCTCTTTAGTTAATTATAAGTTTATTTATTTTTTCTCACTATTTATTGGTGATGATAGCATGACACTGCCTTCTATCAAAGTTATCACACTAAAAAACAGTCATTATTATCATTGTAAGCCACCGTTAAAAAATACTCACGACTCATGTTGGAACTTACAAAGGCAATTGGGCCTTCAAACACCTCATGAAAATTGATTCTAATTATGTAATCTTATGGTTATTGAGTTTTCATTAGTGGCTATGGGCCTAACTATTATTTAGTATGTGCGTGGGAATCATGTATATAAGGACCGCGTATGTTAATTAGGATCCATCTTATAACTTTTAAAAGATAAGTGGGCCTTCACATGCCCGACGAACACTTTCTTGATCATTTTTATCGACTAAAATTATTTTTTCCAACGCCATTGCAATTTACGATTAACAATTTGTTAGTCTAAAGAACATTATCTCATCACTATGCTCTTCTAAAATTTTCTCCAACAATATTGATATCTAATTGGACAAAATCCAAGACTTGTTAGTATGAATCGAGAAATAATTTTTATATCATTTTTATCAGCTAAAATTATTTTCTCCAATGCCATAAAAATTTGCGATTAACAATTCTCCAGTCTAAAGAACATTAGCTCATCACTATGCTTTTCTAAAAACCTTTTTATCCAATAACATTAATATCTAATTGGGCAAAATCCAAGACCTGTTAGTACGAATTGAGAAATAATTTTTTTAACTATTTTTAAGATTATTTATTTATTTTCTTCTCAATCTCTCTCTCTCCCTCCCAAGGCTAATGATTTAAAAAAATAAATCAATAAATAAAATAAAGAATTATTTAGTTTACTTCATCATACAAATGCGTTCGCTACTAGGGTAACTCTAGGGAAAAAAATATGATTTTATTCCGTTGCCGGGAATTGAACCCGGGTCTCCTGGGTGAAAGCCAGATATCCTAACCACTGGACGACAACGGATATGTTGCAACGTCATACCTGCTTATTTAATTACTTTTAGTTTTATTTGCAGGTCTAAAGCCTAACTTATCAATTTGTTCATTAATTAGTTTTTTTTATAGAGTTCTATTAATTATTCACCTTATAATTTTTTCTAACTTTCATTTTTTTAAATACGTTACTTTTTTTAGCCACCTAATATTTTGAATATAGTATAACTAGTCATTCAATCATTCTTTAGAAATTTTTTTAAAATTTTAAGGATATTTTATAATCATACAATACACTACACCTAAAATACTTATCTATTTTACTTAATCCATTTTAGCTCTATTTATTATATATTTTTTCAATTTCTCTTTTATTTTGTATAATAAATCTAAAATATCAAATTTTAGTAGCACTATTAATTTTAAAATCAACTTTAATTTTTAATTCAATGCCTTATCATGACTGCATTTAAGATTTGGTAAAAAGTTAATCTAATGGGCTTACATGATATTTGACAAGCAAATAAGGACCTCCATTCAAGGTTTCAAAAACTTCACAGATCTTTCTTAACACTTGATTTTATATGCATTTATACCTACTCTTTGATTTATCAGTTTACAAACTATTAGAGGCTCATATATTTTTGATAAACCTTATGAGTTACGAGAAGTCCATGAGGTTTTTGAAACTTTAAAGAGGGTATTCGTATTTTTCCCAAACCTCGAGAGGATGTTGACATTTTGAATTTGATCCATGTTTTGATGCTGATAAAACATTTGTATCTTATATATGTATTTAGTTTGTGAAAAAGTTCATATTTCGGTACACACATAAGGATTAAAAGAAATGGATGCCAAGACGGATCTTAATGCACATACACCTAGCGTACTCCATGAAGTGAAGAATAAAATATCAAGAAGAAGACATTTAATTTTATTGTATTACATTTAGTTTATATTTTGGTCTGTAATAATGCATGACATGCATGATATGGATAATAAGTTCAGGATAGTTGTAGACTAACTCTAGCGACCAGCGCTTTTCACAAAAACTCTTTTCTTAAATAACTAATTGGTTAGAGTCAAAGATTAGGATTAAAATGAAGGTTGACTGACGTTGGATTTTTTGGCTTAATTCAAAAGCCTCGACCGCAGGGAACCGGACAAGGACCATAGCTGACCTTAGGACACAAAATCTTTCATGGAAAAATCCCTCACTTAAAAACCATACTCATACATTTAAGGGGAAATTTTGTTAAAGGTCAAAATCAGGGGCAAAATAGAAATTTCACTTGCCTCGGTCGATCGACCATCACAAGGTCATTTGAGCTTGGTCGACCGAACTGAAAAGTTAACCAAAGTCAAAGATTCGATCGACCGATCGAAATTGAACTAAACTTCCTCGGTCGACCAAATTATAAAAATTCACTTTTTCACCAACTTAGTCGACCGAACTCATAGTTCAAAATAGCCTTGGTCGACCAAACCTCAAAGATGGTCAATCGAACTTAAGCCATGGTCGACTGAACCTACGAAGGGTTCAAAGCCTTAGACTGTCGACCAAATCCATAGTTCAAATTTGCCCTGATCGACCGAACTTAGTAATGTGGTCGACCAAACCTCTCGGGTCAGCCAGTTTTTTAAATGTCTAAACACACTTAAAAATTAATTAATCTTTTCTAAAAATTCTCAGCGTCTCCCCAACAGTTATATTTTTGTTCAACTCTATATATACCCTTCATTACTCATAATTTAGCAAGTTGATTAGCCCAAAAACTCTCTTAAATTTTATACTCAAGATGTCATGCCCCAAACCCAAAAATGGAACCCGGGGGTGAAAACGTAATCTAACCTGTCCTTGTATCCGTAGAACATCCAAAGATACAGTACAAAGGATAAGGGTTCGACCCCGTAGGGTTCCTAGGCATCCTAAACACATCCAACATAACAGAATATAAGCAGCGAAAAAGGTCATTCTATATATATACAGTACCATACCAGAGTCTATACAATAGTAGAACACGGCTCTATAAAAAACGTACAAACGGGTGCCCAAATACATCTCAAAATGGCAACCCACCAAAACAGTCCTAGCACTTACCCAAGCACTAACCACAGTACACCGGCCACTACGCTCCTTACACCAGGACGCTAGTTCTGGTTACTCGAAGGACTTATAAAAATATACGTACAACAGGGGTGAGACACCTCTCAGTAAGGAAGAACACAGGTTATATCAGTGTGTGGCATTTGAGTGTTATCACAATACAACATACATGTAGTTAAATGCAGTCCAGTACTAATTTACACAATGCATACACGCACACATACACATACACATGATCAGTTGTTTGCCCTCTTTGGAAGGGTAAGTTTTTTATAGGGACAGTTAGGTTTTGTGGGGATTGTCCCTAGATTTCATTTTTGAGATGTATATACTGTGAGATAGTAATTGTAGTGACTCTGGTATGTGTTATGCACATTATGATGAGATGTATATGATTTTATACTTTCTGCTGCGTAGGCTTCTGCTGTGTGTTTTGTTATATCCCTGGTGCCCACCGGCCCAGGTGGATTGTGACCTGCTGAGTTGGAATGTATGATGTGATGATAATTTATTTATATAAAAAATATATATATGTGAAAAAGGAGTAGGTCGTTACAGTTGGTATCAGAGCCTAGGTTGCTAGGTTCTGTAGACTTTAGAGTGCAGTAGGAACAATACCAGAGTTTAGGAAATGATTTGAGGTTTTGTTCTACAGTCTAGAGGCAGGACTTCCGTGGTAGTTTCTGTGTTTTTCTTGGGGTGACGATTTCAGGAAAACCATAGTAAGCTATTGTCGGGTTGTGTTCCAAGAATGTAGGACTGGGGATTAACAATGAGTTAGAAATGTTGAGATGAGTGGTGAGGATAGGTGGGTAAATTATGAGGATAGGATTACTGAATTGCAACTGCTATTTTCCAGGATGGATCTAGAAGGACATAGTGCCCATGCAAGTGGCAGTGATGGAGCAGGACCATATGGTGCAGCTAGGACCGACTCTGATGCGGTATTACGTAGCGTGGCTCAACAAGTTATGGCTGCGATTGCTAGGAGCTCGAGGGAGCAGAGTGGTTCATCTACAGGCCATGGGTGCACTATAGAGAAATTTACGAAGATGAATCCTCCGGCGTTCTCAGGTGGAGTTGATCTTGTAGCCGCTGAGAACTGGATGCAGGAGATTGAGAAAATCTTGGCTGTGCTGCAAAGTACTAAGGAACAGAGGGTCCTTTTTGCCACCTATAAATTGACAGGAGAGGCTGAGAGGTGGTGGACTGCGATGAGACTATTAGAGCAGCAGAGGGTGACTCCAATAACTATGACATGGGACCGGTTTAAAGATCTGTTCTTTGACAGATATTTTCTAGCTACTGTGAGGGAGGCTAAGGTAGAAGAGTTCCTAAGTCTGAAGCAGGGACAGCTATCCGTCCAGCAATATGCAGCACGTTTTATCGAGCTCTCTCGATTCGCCCCATACATTATTCCTGATGAGGCGAAGAAGGCGAGGCAGTTTGAGAGAGGCTTGAGGCGGAGTATATTTAGGCAGGTGGTGGTGCTGCGGATCCAGGACTTCGTTGAGTTGGTCGACAGGGCGGCCTTGGCAGAGATTGGTGAGCGTCTTGATGCGGATGAGCCGGGACAAAGGAAGAGATCTGCATCTACAAGCTACCAGCAGGGTCACAGGCCGGGTCAGTGGAGGAGAGGTAATCATGGTAGAGGGCGGAGACAGGAGATGGGAGGACACCAGGTGCAGACAGGGCAGGGTTCTCCAGTTTGTCAGACTTGTGGTAGGAGACACTGGGGAGAGTGTCGAGCTGGTGGTGTAGTGTGCTACCGCTGCGGTAGATCGGGACATATAGTGCGAGATTGTCCTACCCCGCCAGATGCAGCTCTGGTGTGCTATTGCTATGGTAGATCGGGGCACATGGTACGAGACTGTCCTACTCCACCAGATGCAGTTCCAGCTCCTAGACCATACCGGGGAGGTTATCAGGCACCACAGGGGGGCCAGCAGAGGAATACGGCTCCAGCTAGGGTGTTTACTCTGACGCCGGGTGAGGCTGAGGCGTCAGGTGACGTAGTGACAGGTATGGTCATTATGCTTTCTTTTAAAGTTATTGCATTATTTGATTCAGGAGCTACACACTCGTTTATGTCCTTGGGTGTATTAAATTATGTGAGGCTGAAACACAATCATTAGATGTTGAACTGTTGGTATCTACACCGACTGGGTCGGTAGTGAGGTGTGATAGGGTACTCCGCGACTGCCCAGTAGAGATTCAGGTTGATAGTGTTAGACATGCATAGGTTTGACGTTATATTTGGCATGGATTGCCTAGCAGCTAATTTTACCAGCATAGATTTTCGTGCACGAGAGGTGATATTTAGATTCCTGGGGGAAGCAGAATTCAAGTTTGTAGGGTCGCATGTACAATCCCCGCCTCATCTAGTTTCAACTATTCAGGCCAGGAGACTACTACTGAGTGGTTGTCAGGGGTTTGTGGCGATTGTGAAAGAGATGTCAGAGAATGAGTCGAAACTTGCTAGCACGCTTGTAGTGAAGGAGTTTGTGGATGTTTTTCCAGATGAGTTACCAGACTTGCCACCCGACCGTGAGGTGGATTTCCCTATTGATCTACCTCCTGGTACAGCGCCGATTTCTAAAGTATCTTATCGAATGGCACCAGTGGAGTTAGCAGAATTGAAGAATCAGTTGCAAGATCTGCTAGATAAGGGCTTCATACGGCCTAGTGTATCTCCGTGGGGAGCTCCAGTTTTATTTATGAAAAAGAAAGACGGGACTATGAGGATGTGTATAGACTATAGGGAGATAAATAAAGTGACAATCAAGAATAGGTATCCTCTACCCCGTATCGATGATTTGTTTGACCAGCTCCAGGGTACACGGGTGTATTCGAAGATTGACCTCAGATCTAGCTACCATCAGGTGAAGGTGAAAGCAGAAGACGTCTCAAAGACGGCCTTCAGGACTAGGTATGGGCATTACGAGTTTCTAGTGATGCCGTTTGGTTTAACGAATGCTCCTGCGGTATTTATGGACTTGATGAATAGAGTCTTCCACCAATACCTAGACCAGTTTGTTGTTGTTTTTATTGATGATGTAGTGGTCTATTCTAGGAACTATGAGGAGCATGAGACGCACTTGAGGCAGGTTTTGCAGACACTTTGGGAAAAGAAGTTGTACGCCAAGTTCAGTAAATGTGAATTTGGGCTGGAGAAGGTCGTGTTCTTGGGGCATGTTGTATCTGGAGACGGTATTTCTGTGGATCCTAGCAAGATTGAGGCTGTAGTGAATTGGGCTAGACCGAGAAATGTCCACGAGATCATGAGTTTCTTGGGGCTAGCAGGCTATTACCGTCGTTTTGTTGAGGGATTCTCAGCTTTGTCAGGGCCTTTAACACGACTGACGAGGAAGAATGTTAGATTTGAGTGGGATGATAGCTGTGAGCAAAGTTTTCAGAAGCTGAAGCAGAGACTAGTCACAGCACCAGTGTTGATCATTCCGTCTGGGGGTGAGGGGTATACCATTTACAGTGATGCGTCCTTAAAAGGACTTGGCTGTGTATTGATGCAGCATGGCAGGGTAGTGGTGTATGTATCCAAGCAGTTGAAAGAATATGAGAAGAACTACCCTACCCATGATCTTGAGTTGGCTGCAGTGGTACACGCACTGAAGATTTGGAGGCATTACCTGTACGGTGAGCAGTGTGAGATCTTCTCTGACCATAAAAGTTTGAAGTATTTCTTTACGCAGAAAGAACTGAATATGAGGCAGAGAAGGTGGTTAGAGCTGATTAAGGATTTTGATTGTACCATCAGTTATCACCCAGGGAAAGTAAACGTGGTAGCTGATGCGTTGAGCAGGAAATCCAGGGAGCCAGTGTTGGCGGCTATGGGGATCCAGCATCCGATCAAAATGGATCTGGAGAGACTCGGCATAGAGTTGGTGGAGAGTGATCTCCCAGTATGTATTGCCAACCTAGTGGTACAGCCTACCCTGCAGGAGAGAATTAAAGCTGCCCAGAAGGAAGATCCAGAGCTAGTGGAGGTGATAGACAGAGTACAGAGTGGGCAGGGGGAGGAGTTCAGTATCGCAGATGACGGAGCTTTGCGGTTCCGTTCCAGATTATGTGTTCCTGCTGATACTGAGATCAGGAAGACTATTCTAGAGGAGGCTCACAGATCTTTGTATACAGTTCATCCCGATAGTACGAAGATGTACAGAGATCTGCGAGAGTCATACTGGTGGAGTGGTATGAAGAGAGAGATTGCCGAGTATGTAGGGCAGTGTTTGACGTGCCAGTAGGTAAAGGCTGAGCACCAGAGACCGGCAGGGCAGTTGCAGCCGTTATTCATCCCGGAGTGGAAGTGGGATCACATATCGATGGACTTCGTGTCAGGACTGCCGACGGCGTTACATGGTCATAATGCCATCTTGGTGATTGTTGATCGATTGACGAAGACTGCCCTCTTTATTCCCATCAAGATCAGCTACTCCCTCAGCCGTTTAGCGGAGATTTACATTTAGGAGATAGTACGTTCTCATGGGGTGCCTGTATCTATTGTGTCGGATCGAGACCCACAATTCACATCACGATTTTGGAGGAGTTTGCATGAGGCTCTGGGGTCTCAGTTATCGTTTAGTACGGCATTCCATCCTCAGTCAGACGGGCAGACTGAGAGGACGATACAGATATTAGAGGACATGCTCAGAGCGTGTGTACTAGACTTTGGGGGTAGTTGGACTCAGTTCATGCCATTAGTAGAATTTGCGTATAATAACAGTTATCAGTCTAGCATTGGCATGGCACCATTTGAGGCTCTGTACGGTAGGAGATGCCGTTCTCCTTTGTTCTGGGATGAAGTGGGTGAGCGGCGAGTAGTGGGGCCAGAGCTGGTTCAACAGGCATGTGATAAAGTTCGTCTTATCAGGGACAGAATCATTGCAGCTCAGAGTCGACAGAAGAGTTATGCCGACCATCGCCGCAGGAATTTAGAGTTTGACGTAGGTGATCACGTATTTTTGAAGATAGCTCCGATGAAAGGGGTTATGTGATTTGGGAGGAAGGGTAAACTTAGTCCTAGGTTTATCGGTCCATTTGAGATTCTAGATAAAGTGGGACCGGTAGCCTACAGGTTAGCTTTGCCACCTGTATTGTCCAGGATTCACAACGTATTTCATGTTGCTATGTTGAGGAAATACGTCCCAGACCCTTCTCATGTCATCAATTATGATGAGTTGGAGCTTAGTGATTCACTGAGATATGAGGAGGTAACAGTACAGATTCTGGATAGGAAAGTGCAAGAGCTATGTAACAGGACGATTCCTCAAGTAAAAGTCTTGTGGAGGAATCATGCAGTAGAAGAGGCTTCTTGGGAGTCCGAGGAGCAGATGAAGCAGAGGTATCCGCATTTATTTCAAGAAGTCTGAGTGAATAAATGTAAATAGTTAAGTAGTTTTCTATTGCAGGTACATGTAATGGTTGAATAGTGTAGTACTTTAGTTTTGGGAGAATGGTTTTCTTTTGTATATGTAATCTTCCAAGACTCGAAATGTAACCACGGTATTCCTCCGCCATAAGTGAGGGTAGGTAATAAAATGAGTAGACCCTTTTCCTGATTAAAGGATGGCGAGTTACGAAAACAGTAAATTTCGAGGACAAAATTCTTTTAAGGGGGGAGGAATGTAGTAACCGGGAAAAAAATAAAATTAAAAAATATATATATAATAATAAAATAATAAAATAAAATTAATTAATTAAATTAACAAGTAAAATGAATAGTATGATAAGGAAAATATATATATATATATATATATATTGAAGCATGTATATATATATATGTGTGTGTGTGTGTGTGTGTGTGTGTATATATATATATATATATATATATATATATATATATATATATATAAGTAAGTTATTATGATATGCATTTAATATAAAGGTTAAAGGTATATATATAGAAAGTGGAAAGCTTCTTCAAGAAGCTTACTTGGATTTTTTTTGGAAGTGCTCTCTCTCTCTCTCTCTCTCTTCTCTCTCTCTCCTACGACTCTCTCTCTCTCTTCAATTTCGGGTTATTTTTATGCCGGATCGACAAACCGAAGCCACCACGACGCTCCTGGCGAAGTTCTCTACAAGTCTGCCGGAGCGGATTGTCAGGGAAACGAAGTTGGATTTCATCCCAAATCCAAGGTAAGACTTTATATTCAATATTTGGATTTTTGACAGTTGAAGAAAGTGATATACGCATAAAAATACTAAACTTTAATATTGGAAATTTTCAGTTCCAGGGTGTTGATTGGGAACGTTGGGAATCATTCCTAAGTTGAGGTAAGACTTTTTAAGTCGAATTTGACTTAGTGGTAGTTATAGAAAATGTTGTACGTACGAAAATACTAAACTTTAATTCTGTGAGTTTTCATTTTCAGGGTGTTGAGTTGAGAACCTTGTGGGTACGGGGAAGATTTTCTTAGGGGTTTTTCAGGAATCAGGTAAGGGAATAAACTAAGCTAGTTTCGTTTTGACAAAATGTATGTATATATATGTAGCATTTGGTTTCAGGAAAAAATAAATATATTTATATATATGATTTATATTTGGAAAATACTGTTTAAATGATGATATGTTGAATACGTAGAAAATTTGTTTAGTGTGGCATGAGTATAAAAATGTTGTGAAATACTATTTTTTTTGGGAATGGGGACGATATGGATTTCTATGATGGAAAACCGGCGTACGGGCTAAGATATTTTTATATGTATATGTGATTTGCCGGCGTATGGGCCGTGCTATGTGGATGAGATTTGCTGGCGTACGGACCGTGCTATGTGATTTGCCAGCGTACGGGCTGTGCTATGTGATTTGCCGGCGTACGGGCCGTGCTATGTTAAAATGTGTAATACCGGCGTACGGGCCGATGATTTTCATGATACACATATATATATATATATATATATATATGTGAAATGATATGATTGATGTGAAAATAAATGATATGAGATATTTATGTATCACGGTTTTAGTATATGTATATGATATCAGAACCTGATTGGCTTCGTCTAGGCTAGCACTTGCACGGTACCGTTGCTATGTGTCCATGGTCCTCGTGATCATGATATCTGTGTTAACGCCACTGTACAGAGTGGTGTGAGATTGGATGGTCGATGTGGTTATTTTCAAGAAGTATGCTGTTATCGCCCCTGGTGTACGGACCAGTCTGGGTAGACCCATCGGACCTACAGACTACTGTTTGACTTGGCAGTGGTCGGCCAACCATTGTCAGGTCCCGCCTTCGGGCCACACAACCCAGTCATGTAGGGGTAATACATGACAACAGCCAGCTAACCTACCAGGATTGTTTTATGTTATTATTAGTGTATGAGATGAGATATGTTTATGAAAATGCAGTATATTCTGCTATGTGTTGATATGCATATGTTTTCCCATATTTGATAAACAGTATTGAATATGTTATGTATGGTATATGTAGAACACAGAATACTCATGTTGCCACACACTGGTATTAGTTTATTTCCCTTACTGAGAGGTGTCTCACCCCTAAATCTTATACATTTTTCAAGAGCCCCTTATAGGAGAGTGGGAAAAGCCCCGCTGATCTAGATCAGTTGTTTACCCTCTTTGGAAGGGTAAGTTTTTGGTAGGGACAGTTAGGTTTTGTGGGGATTGTCCCTAGATTTCATTTTTGAGATGTATATACTGTGAGATAGTAATTGTAGTGACTCTGGTATGTGTTATGCACATTATGATGAGATGTATATGATTTTATACTTTCTGCTGCGTAGGCTTCTGCTGTGTGTTTTGTTATATCCCTGGTGCCCACGGGCCTAGGTGGATTGTGACCTGCTGAGTTGGAATGTATGATGTGATGATAATTTATTTATATAAAATATATATATATATATATATATATATATGTGTGTGAAAAGGAGTAGGTCGTTACATCCTACAACTGCCATAAGGTCAAAAACTGAATAAAAGACCTTACCCTGATTCTGGGGAGAAATTCAACTCGATCCCACCAACGATCCGCCCCAGCAAACTTAAAGAGAACTTCGCCAGGAGTGTCGTGGTGGCCTCAAATCATCGATCCGGCAACTAACGGGGCCAAAATCGAAGAAAGTTGGAAGGAGAACCGTAGGAGAGAGAAAGAGGGAAACGCGGCGCTGAATTTTTGCGTTTAACTGAGGTTTTGCACTATTTATACTATGGGATTCGTCGACGAGCCACGTCACCTCATCAACGAGTTCTGCAGAAAGTTCGTCAACAAACCTACCCCTTCCGGTTGACGAATTTCAGACTTCCCAATAATCCTCTCTCGGTATCTTCTCGTCGACGAGACGGAACCTCATTGACGAGATCCTGAAGAACCCTCGTCGATGAAACCCCTGTGTTCGTCGACGAGTGCTTGGAAAATTTCTTGGGTTATTATATCCAAAATGCAATGTTATCGACGAATGCTCTACTACCTCCTTCTATTCCTGTTTCCATTTCCCTCCCTCTTTATTATTTAAATAACATTATTCTTTGGATTATTACATAGTGAGATGATTTTCCCAAAAAAATAATGAAAAGAAAGATTATTATACATTTGGTATGTAACACATTAGTAGTGAGATCATTCCATCTTACTGCATTTTTCCAAAAAGTGTGTGCACATATTCCCTTATTCCAAATGGTATGTAGTATTATATAAATGTAATATTTCCAAGCTCTTGATCCACAAATTATGAAACAAGAACTAAAGAAACGTCCTAAAGAAGAAATATATTCATATTGTAATAGTATGTGACAAGATAAAATTAATTACAAAAAAAATAAATAAACAAAAATGTTTAGGAGGAGGCATACGGAAACATAGATAGTGTTGCAGCAAAAAATCGAACAACCTTCACGATCCCTAATTACGACCACTTGAAAAGAGATAAATAAATAAGACTTAGAGGACCCGAGGTGTACTCTGGGAGATCTCTCCGATGCTTAAGCCAGAGATTGGTTTGGGAGGTTTTTTATACAACAGTAAAGTAGAGTTTAGAATGAGATACCTTAACCTCTTCTCTGAATCCCGATTTATAGTGATTGAGTTTTACCCAAGGGTGATGTGCCATTTATTGGCAAATTATGACACAAGCATGAATTGCTCTGGCTGAGCAGTTGACTTAGGGTGTAACTGCCTTCATCAATGCTGGGCTCTAGTCTCCTCTGGACTTATGGTAAGTGATATATTTAGGGTATATCAGTTGTTCCCCCTTCAGTTTCGAATCTTTGAAGCTGGAATCCAAAGTTTGAAATTTTTTGTTGTTGTTTTTTTTTTTTTTTGTCGACCAGCTCTTCTTGAGGCATTTTGGGCTGCTTGTGGCTTAATGTGTCATGCACTTCTTTTTTGTCATTTCTGGCCTAATGAGTCGTGCTCATATTTTGGGTCGTTTCTGGGCCTCACGAGTGTTGCTCGTCAGTTAGGATGATTCTTCTTTGTTTAATGAGTTGTGCTCATTTTTTAGGCAGTCTTTTGGCCTCACGAGCGTTGCTCGTCAGTTGTACCGATTCTTCTTTGCCTAATGAGCTGTGCTCATTTTTGGGTAGTCTTCTGGCCTCACAAGCGTTGCTCATCAGTTGGGTTGATTCGTCTTTACCTAATGAGCTATGCTCATTTTTTGGGCAATCTTCTGGCCTCACGAGTGTTACTCATCAATTGGGCCAATTTTTCTTTACTTAATGAGTTGTGCTCATTTTTTGGACAGTCTTTTGGCCTCACAAGCATTGCTCATCAGTTGGGTCGAATCTTCTTTGCCTAATGAGTTGTGCTCATTTTTTGGGCAGTCTTCTTCTCTCACGAGCGTTGCTCATCAATTGGACCGATTCTTCTTTACTTAATGAGTTGTGCTCATCTTTTGGACTATATCTTCAGTAACATTTCGGTAATTTATGATATCGGGATGGTTGTTTAATTCGACAAGTTCTTGCAGTTTTGATTTCATTGGGGTTAAAGATGTGAGTTCTGGTATTTTTAATATCTGTTAGGATTCGAATTCAATTTGGGATGAATTTGTTTCAAAGGGTTTAGACATGTATACACCAAGTGTTCGATCATTTGCGGCAAAGGGAACTGTAGGTAAGCATGCAGTGTTATAGATTTCGCAGACTATTTTTGTGTCATTTGTGTAATATGCGGGATCTATAAACTCAGATTATTCGATTGTATCCCATTTGATCCATGAGTCCCACGTTGGATTTTTTGGACATGAGGTTGTAAGTGCAGTGGCAGATTGAAGTTTGAGATTGAAATTTGTGAGATGTCTACCATTGACGAAGGGGATTTTGTTACTGTTTGTTTTTATTATGGTGTGGATTGTTCTGTTGATTAGGCTTCAGGTGCTCGACAAAATGTCACTAAGGAGCTCGATTTTTCTGTTTGGGTTTTTTCCAATTGCAGTTGTTACAATTGTGCAATTTTAGTGTGCGTTGCAATTTTAACTCAAATTTTCAATTACAATTTCAAATTCACTATTCAGAGCACTGTTCAGCACACATGAATGTGCAAGAGTCATTATTGTCGACCCCATGATGCATTCGGCCAACCTTTTGGAATTTCAAAGTTTGACTTTATTTATTTGACTAACAGTGCAGCTGTCATGACCCCACTATGCATTTGGTGCATAGGTCATTGTTCAATCAATTAAATAACTTGAACATCCTAATTATTATTATTAGCCATTAAGGCGGAGTTCTTCAAGCGTTGAAATTATGGCATTTATGTTTTTTTTTTTTAGAATTATTATTGTATGATGGAGAAAAAATCATACCTTGAGAATAGGTACGTTGGCTGCATAAATCTTACACATAGAAACATCAATTGTAGTCGGATTCGCACTAGATCTAAAATTTCCCAATATCGTAAGCTGGGTCCCGATTATTCGTCTGTCAATTTTCTTACTTGGCTTCTTCAACGTCAGCAAAGCACCATTGACGTGCTTGAACGTAATAAACTCGTACCCTTTACTTTTCTCGGTGACCTTGCCAAGGATCGCGACGGCTTCTTCGAGGTCACTGTAGGTGGAGAAGAGATTGCGGAGGCTCTTGATGGTAGTGTCTCATACAAGGCCGCGAATGAAGAGTTTGCGTTGGGTAGGGTCCCGATCGGCGATGGATCGGACGGCGTCGAGTACGTCTAGGTGTCGGATGGAGCGACATTTCGGACAATCTCAATCGAGCCAATGCATCGACCTTCAGTTATTTGATGTAGTCATGATTAAGGATTGAAAGAGAAAACCTCTCAAGAAGTTCCCACAGACGGTCCAAAACAAAGCGTATTTTCCCGCTACTTTCCTGTCAACCAAACAAGTACCCAAAACTCCTTGCATTCCTCATATCTTCCCTATAAGAAGAAGGTGAAGTTCATATGGATGAAGACACTTGATAGAAACAAACTTGGCTGACAAGAAAATCAACTCAAAATTTTCTCTCCTTGAACGCCAAACCTGAAAATCATGCCCACCATAACTCACCAAACACGCACACCGGTCACCAAAAACCAAACCAACTATAGTCTATACAGATCCAAAACAATAATCTATGAAGCTCTCAATCATCACTCTGGCAGACAACTTATGTGCATCTTTTTATTATTTTACGTTTCCCTACTTAACTCTCAAAACAATGTCGAGCCTCATTCATGGAAGTGTTATCATCTCCCACCCCAAACATGTCCACAACACGAACTTTATTATGAGGAAGATGATGATTAGATCTATCTTGAAGGGGTGTCTCGATCTGTACCTTCTCCACTGGACAACTATGATTGGCCACCCAACTCCTCAGATGAATAACTACCGGCGAGAACTGCCCTAGCATGAGGGTCTGCCCTAACATTGTAGAAGGATACGAGGATGTGTAGGGGTGTGCGTGTGTGCATGGCTAGGTCGTGTGTGCGTTTACGAGAGAGAGAGAGAGAGAGAGAGAGAGAGAGAGAGAGAGAGAGAGAGAGAGAGAGAGATTCAAAAATTCAACTACTTGAATCATTGTCGGAAGACCAGCTTAACATATGCCAAGAGAAAATAGGAGCTACCTTCTCGGCCTCTCAAAAGGTTGAGATGAATACTTGATGAGGCAGATCAATAGGAAGCCATCTAAGGTTCAAATCAGATTCCCTAAAATGGCGGAAATGATGAGACAAAAATTAAATGATTCTCATGGTTTGGGCGAATCAAATTGATGTAGTGTTGGGAAATGATCGACGAGCAACAATCGCACAAGCAAAATTACGCAACATAAATGTGAGACTAGATTTACGTGGTTCGGTCCACTGTGACTTACGTCCACGGGAGAGCTCAAATCCACTATAATTACCGGAAGATTTACACAAGGAGAAGGAGGAGGCTACTGCCCTCAACTCCTCTCTCACTCTCACAAGGATTCACTCTACCTCACACACAGCTCTGCACTCTGCACCTCACAACACAGCACACTTCCTCAATTCACCATGCATGTTCCACACACACATACAGTACATATATATACACATGGGAGGGGGAAGGAGTCAAATATGGAAGCTGTAATTTCAACGTGGTAGGCAGATTGTTGGTGGTCGTCCATCTCCAGCTTCAACATTTTCAACTGGGTGCGACTGCCGATACACATACGAGCCACACATCTTTTAACATGTAGGATACAAATCCAGACATCAGATGGATCAAATTGAACTTATTTGGAAGTAGATTTTGAAGCTCATTAACAGATGATGAAGGGTTTATTCCCAAGTTCATTAGGATTGTGGTTAATTATTAGTATGGGCTTTGTTTATATAGGAATTTATTTCTAAATGTGAGTCATCGCTCATTTAATTATTAACAGGTTTGCATACAATTTTCGCCACATGCTCCGCAACTTCAATAATAGTAGTTGATACGACGTCTTGCTTTAGTTTCTCTTCCCTTCACACTTGCTTTTAAGCATGGTTTTAAATCGCGATAGCAGGTAGCATAACGTAATGGTAACGGGTGTAACGGGAAGCGGGAGTAGCAGATATTAGATAACGGGAAGCGAATGTAACAGTCATGAATTTTTTTGAAGCACACACAATCTTATGCATATTAGCATACTTGCATGTTTTAAGCTTTTAGTAGAATGAATTTGTATATTTTGAACCTTTTAGTTTGAGTAACTAAGTTATTACGCACACATATTTATACTTATTATTGTTTTTATCTGTGATAAATTCCCATGTGTGCTAAATCAATTAATAAAACAAAATACATTACACACTCTATTAATCTATCACACATATAAGACATACGAATAATACAAATATAAAATAACTAGAAAATAAAAAAATTGAAGTTGAAAAATATAGAACATAAATATCACATTACTAATATTATCAAAATAAAATATTTTCCTAACAAGTTTATATTTTCAAATTATTAATTAATGCATCTCTTGTGAGTATTTAAAGAAATAGTAAATTTTATATATTGAGAATGATTTATGAAATAGATCGGGAGAAAAAGTCAGAAGAAAAAGTAAAAAATAAATTAAATTCTTTTATGTAACAATCCCGCAGCGGTTACGTAATAGTTGTAGCGGCCTTTACGTAACAGTCGCGGTCCATAACAACCGCTACAGCCGTAATTTTTCCTCCTACCAATTTCACAATGTGTAACGGTTTTGATAACCCAAAAAATCATTATGACATTCCGAAAAAGTTGCGGCCAATATTGAAAACTATACTTTTGAGCCACAAGGGGCCGTACCTCCTTCGAACATTTTGCGCAGACACCACAAAACTGACATCTCCCCTCATGCTCTTCCTAATATGAATGATCGTGCTCCACAAGGGAACCACCATTGAACCACCGGTCAACCACCCAAAAAGTTTCATCATCAAGCTGACAAAAAGCATCATGCCCCATGAAAAATTTGTGCCGCCACTATCACTTTTAGAAATCTATCCTGCTGATGAGTTTGATTGCTCCCCATGTTTGGTCTTCGTCCGTGGTGGCCACAATGGAAGGAGAATAAAGTGTTCGGTCTTCGTCCGTGGTGGCCATAATGGAATGAGTATAAGTCATTTTTCAAAAGTATTTCTAATACAAAATTGATTCATTTTTTAAATATATAACTTCAATTCAACATTATTTTTATTTCATTTCAATCTTAATTCTACAAATCATTGTGTTACAAAAGTATATGGTATGAATGAAACATCAAAACAATTTGACATATTAAATATACCGACGGCAATCAAAGTGAGTGGATGAGAGCTGTAACATGTTTAGTCATGACTCATAAATTAAACGAGACAAGACGTTTTGGCATTGAAAAATTATACATCTACTTGTACATAATTATTCATATTTTTTATTTATTAGTTTGTTAAATCAAACTTCTAGTAGTTGGGCGGTGTCTAGAAGTTGAAGGTCACGAGGCTTGGAATGACGGAAGGAGGTCTTTATTGAGAAGACGTCTTTCTTGTTGTCGATATGACGAGATTGTGAGAGAAGTCAAGCTGACGAAGGCTCAAGAGTGAAGAGCTGAATATTTTGTCACGCATGGCATGCTTTGAGGCAAACCTTCACAGCTTCTACGAAGTGGGCTGTGCTCTTTGTTCTAATTGATGGGTTGTACGGAATGGGCCACCCAAAAAGAAAAAAATAAAAGCCTTTTAATTTTGGGCATTAAAATATTTGCCCAGTTGACCTTCATTAGCTGGGCTTCTATATTTTAAAATATTATATTAAATCAAAAATAAAATAAAATAAAATAAAACTGTACAAATTCTATTTCGGTGTCCAATTCAATTTCTGTTTGAAAATCTTAAAACTGATCTTTATTGGCTTGGTCATTAGTTTCACCCAGACCGAACAAAACATAACCAATTACACCCCCACTTAGCCTTGTTGATATTTCGCTCATTGATTAATTGAGCTTAAAATGAGCCTAAACCAGTCGAATCTAATTCTATTAAAATTTTCATTATATAATAATGAACTTTAAAATTAAAACTAAGATTGCTTATTGATGTAAACAAGCAAAAAGTTTAGTTCATTTAAAATGTAAGATATAAAATATAATATGTGTGTATATGTGTGTGTGATTTGTGATGATCAAAGAATACACTTTTAACTTGGATTTGGGAGTTTTGATCTCTTGGATTTGTGTACGTTTGGATAAAACGTAGCACAAAATTTTATCCAGTCTCATGCAAATCCACACAAATTGGACTTAAGACGTGAAATTCATACTTTCAAATACTACCTAAAAGAAATGTTATTGTAAAATAATGTCAATAAAAAAAATCTAAATAAGCTCTAAATCAAATATGTAAGTTAATGAGCCTCCTAACAAGCAAATCGGCAAATCAATTTTCGATCCTGTGAACTTCATGAACTTGCTTTTCATGGTTAACAAGTAAGCCTATTATATTATTTGATTTTTAATTTTTAAACAATCCGAATTCCGTGCTACCTAAATGAACTACCTTGCAAGCTTGGTGAGTTGAGCATCATCTAGCTTTAGCTTGATTTATTTAGTTTTTCGAACTTTAAATCTAACTCGAGTTTCGCTCATTTATCTTCGACCTCAAATGAATCAGGCTCAAGCCAGCTAGTATCAAGACAAGCACCGAATAGCTCATGAATAGCTTGTCTCATTTGCATCCAAATTAAGCACCAAGAAGCATTTAGCTGGTAAAAAATATGGAGAAGTCAATACATGTGATGAGATTAGGTAGATTTTGTCATTTGACTATCTATGAAGATAACAAAGGAAAGAGAACTTGAGGATTGCTTTGAATAAGTTAGAGCTAAAACCTACGATTTATCTAGTACGAATGCATTTATGGAATCTTTTATGGTCGGTTTTGCTTGAAAAAAGGAAAGAAAAGAAAAATAAAAAGAAAATTCATTTTTTACTATATTTTTCTTTTTATATAAAATACCAATTAAAATAAAAAATTATTCTAATATGATTAAAATTAAGAAAAATCAAATGTTAAGGATGTGTAAAATTAAAATTTGGTTTTTTTTTCTTTCTCCTTTTTTTTTTTTTTGATAACTTGACATGGAAAAAAAAATGAAATCTTTTTTATTTTCCTTTTCTTTCCCTTATTTTTTTCATACTCCAAATGAGTCATTAGTGTATGTTTGGATTAAGGATTTTACTTAAGAAAATGAAATGAAAGGAAAATAAGGAAAAAACTTACTTCCTTATTTGAAACTGAAAAAATATTAAGAAAATAAGAAGAAAATATCAAAACACCCCATTTTCATGTTTGATTATTAAGAAAAACAAATAAATTTTATATATATATATCAAATTTAGACGAAATTGGGTCGCCAAATTAGTCCACCAGGTGGTTGATATTTCAAATTTGATTAGATTGATGTGATGATTAGGCTTGGGTCGGTCAGAATTTACTGAGCATTTGGTACACCATTGTGTCAAAATTAAAGCCTTATATTTATTGTATTTATATTTCTACCCCTAGCTTCTAGAAGTCTTAAAAAAAAAAAAAAATTAAGAGTTGAAACTTTTTATTATTATATTTATGAGCGCGGATTTAAAACTTAAATTTGAATTTATGCAGGTTTAAATAATAACATTTAATATTACTTTATACTATTCTTTGTACTGATTTATATAAATTCAAATTTTAATATCGAAATTCATTCTTTTAAATATAATATATCACTATGTTTGAAACTAGGAGCATGATTTCGACCTTTAAATTTAAACTTGAATGGATTTAAATATAATTTTATATTATATTTTATCCAAATATATACCAATCTAAATTCTAGATACATCCTAGAGACGTTTTGGTTCAAAATATCAAAAATATTTTCATGGACAATATTTACTTTGTACGACTATTTTTTATTTGATTGCGTTGTAAAATAATTTTTTATTGATTTAGTATTTTTTTTATTTTTTTTACTTTTCTTGTGCTAATTAAATATGAAAATTTGAATTTTTTTTCCTTTTTCTAAAATTTTCTAACCCTATTTTTGGAAAGGTCTTAGATTTGGATTTGTATTTGCATTGGGTTTAAAAAAATATGTAATATAAAATTATATTGAAATTTGTCTAAATCTAATATCCGAAATTCATGCTCCCAAACGTGGCATACTTAGAAATTGAAAATTGTCGCAACTTAAAAGGAACATTAATAATTGAAGTCATTTCAAATTGGCACATTCAATTACCTATACAAGGAGGATTATTCTTGTTAGTAGGAGAGATAAATGGGTAGATCAATGTCTTGTGATTTCCTTCTAATTATAATTAGTCTTTCTTACTACGACAATGCTCTGTTCCTGTATTGGGATTCCAATTATCGGCTTTTCTAACCCTATGCTGGGTCCAGCATTAATAAGGATCATTACCGCCCAAGTCAATCGCCCGACAAGAGCAATTGACGTCCGCCCTATAATGGCCGAAAGCATCAAGCATGAATACCCTCAATGTCATGACTTTTCTGATATATTCTCTAATCTGCCTCAGGGTACTTCTATTACTCACCCTGAGTTTGCCATTCATGATGGGTTCCTCTTCAAGGGAATGAGATTGTGCATCCCATCCACGTCTTTACGTGATCAGTTGATTGAAGAGTTTATCTGCAGATATTATTCAAAGACATGTAATGGATATTTTGAAAGGCTAATGGAAGGTAAATATCATATTGGCTATCTAGGAGTTATTTTGGAAGTACTTGAAATGAGCTTACTGAAATTATTCGGAATGATGAACACAACACACTCAAACCTTGCTCGATATCTCAAATGGTGATTCTCGACTTTTCTTGAGGTTGTGATTGATTTGCTTGACTGTTGAAGTACTAATCTCACAAAATAGCTACTGGAATGGTAATATGTAAAATGGATAATGATAATCTCGTGGCCTGTCACCACTCAATCTCCAAAGGAGAAGGGATGTGGTCTCTCACCACTCACTCACAAAGAGGGAACAAGCTTAAAGCTTAAGCACAAGGCAATAAATCTTGATTCAATTCAAAATACTTGATCCCTAATAACTTGCATGCCCAGATATATATAGAGATGTTGGAACAACCCTCCAACCGTAAGTAAATAAATTATAACAAGCTTTGAATGGAAAATGATAAAATGAAACCAAAAAATCAAAAATGTAAAATTTTCAAAACAAATAGTCTCATTCTTCAGCCTTCTAAACGTTCTATACTTTGAATTAGTTCACCTACCATATACCAAATTAAAGATATGGAAGTTTTCTTTGCAACACACTTTGAACCACTCCATTTGGACTTTTCTTGGGAAAGTTATGGCATATTTGGTGAGAGGTGTGTAGCTATCCATGTGATGCAGAATTTCTGGACGAATGCCTACTGTTATTGGGCTTCCAAGCCGTGAACAATTTGAATTTCATGGTTTTACCTATACCCAAAGAAAGGTATGGGAGTCTTCTTTCCAGCCCAATTGGAATCGGGTTATTTGGGCCTCTATAGATGAAGTTATGCATTTTCTTGTACAGGTGCGCAGTTGTCTTCATCCCAGCGAATGCATCCACGTGACACCATCTTAGCGAATGTTATGTTTAGGGAATGTTGATCCCCATCACAACCCCACAAAGAAGGCAGAGGATGCGAACAACGTGGGAGTCAATGAGCAACAATCAAATGAGCTAGAGGAGAGAATAAAAAGGATAGACCAAAAGTCACTTTTAGAGAGAGAGAGAGAGAGAGAGAGGAAATTTAAGTTATGAAAATAAAGCTTGCTTAGCATTTAAGTAAAGCCAATTTGCAAGAAAATCATCAACGATTTGGCAGTTTAAGTTCTCGATTGTTTGTAACCGTCGATGGTTTTTCCTGAGCTTAGTGAAACAGTCGATGGTTTGGGGTCTTGCCAAACCGATTTCCTCTTTTTCTTTTCTTTTATTTATTTATTTATTTATTTTTTTGAATTCAAGTTCCTACAATCTATTCCCCTTACCTTATCCCTAGAGTGGTACCTAGGATCCCCAAACAACGAATCTGCTCTAGTTAAATGACTAAGGATCAACACTAGGACACCAAAATGGTGCTTATTCTTCAATTTGGTCAAGGTTTGGAGAGAAATTTAAGAGAGAGAGAGAGAGAGAGAGAGAGAGAGAGAGAGAGAGAGAGAGAGAGAGAGAGAGAGAGAGAGAGAGAGAGAGAGATTTCCCACAAAAAATGAAATAGATTCCTATTTATAGGTGTGCTGGCCCAGACAAAACCATTGATGATTTTCCTGAAACCATCGACAGTTTGATCTTTAACTAAACCATTTTTACCGCGTTTTAACTTTAAGGGCTTTTGGTAACTTGAAATCGTCGACAATTTTCCTGAGATCGCTAAAACCGTTGATGATTTGGTCTCACCAAACCACACACACACACAAAACCGTTGACGATTTTCCTGAGACTCCTTAAACTGTCAATGGTTTGATCCTATACTAAACCAAATTTCCCTTTTTTATTATTATTATTATTTTTTTTTTCTGGGTCTCTACAAAATTAGTCAATATAATGTCTCAAAAGTTGACTATGTAAATTGAAAATCTTTCTGATTCTCAAGTTGATATGTCCAATTAGCTCAATCACTTTGGATCAACCAATTGACATTAGCTGTAACGACAAAAAAAAAAATTAATTATTAATTAATTAAACATTATTAAGAAAATTAATTAAATTAAGAAATGTGAGGGTTATGTGCGTGTGTGTGTGTGTGTGTGTGTATATGCTTAAATACATGTAAGGATAAGTTATCATATATATATATATATATATATATATATATATATATATAAGTATATAATAATGGATAAAGTCAAAGAGAGAAAAAAAAAACAAGTTAAAGCTTCTTTCAGAAGTTTCACTGAATTTCCATCCAAATTGAAAGTTACAGAGCCTTAGGCTCTGTGTCTCTCTCTCTCTTTATTGTCTCTCACTCCTCCGTCTACTTCATTCTCTCTCCTCAATTTTTCGGCAAATATTTGGTCATTCAAAAATTGAAAAATATCACTGGGCTTCATTCTCCGCCATCGACATTTCTGTCAAAGTGGATTTGTCGTAGGAGTGACGTAGGCATATTTCCTGGGGTAAGGTAAATTCTCACTCTTACCTCAATTTTTTTTTAAATCTTAAGCCAAAGTGATGATCGGACACCACCACGAGAATTTAGGAATGATTTTCTACAAGTCTAGTTGAGTGGATTTCTCGTGGGGTCGTCGTAGGCATAGCACCAAAACTAGGATAAGAGGGTTATTTAGAGATTAATTGTTATTTAATTATTTTAGATTTGGAAATGTTAGAATATTGGGCATTCTAGGGTTGAACTGTGTAAGTAGGATTTTTGGAATAGAGGGTTTGGGTGAGCACCGCAGGCATAGTTTTGGAAACCCTGCAGGCGTGGTTCAGTAAACCAGGTAAGGGAGAATAAAATTATATCAGTATTTTATTAAGGTGAACCAATTATTTACGAGCATATGAAACTTAGTATGTATCTACATGATTTTCAGAATTTCTTGAGTACTGCAAAATGATAATTTTGTTTAAGGTTTATATTTGGGATAATTCCATATGATATTAAATCTGTGTAGCATGAGAACAATTTTTCCTAATAAATTGAATATGAATTACTATGGTATTTGGACTTGCATATGGGGATGACGTGATGAATGAATTGTTATGTTTGATTCCTGTGTGGAAATGTATTGATATGTTGAATTTTTGTGTGAAAATGCATTGATGCGTCTGTGTGAATTACCTGGTGTGATTATTCATATGCATCACAAGATAACATTGGCATGAGAAGGTTGTTATATTGTCAAGATATAAATCATGATATAACGTTGGCAAGCTGAGAAGTTTGTCATATTGTCATTTATATAGGGTAGGACATTGGCAAGCCTAAGGAGCTTTTTCTACTAATGTACTACGAGTAGGTCATGGGGATTGGATACTGATGAATAGTGGTGTCTGTGTGGGCCACGTGTCGTGGAAGCCAGAGTGGGGTTTGTGTGGACCACATTATATCTTGTGTGGATGGTGCTTGTGTGGGTCATGTTATGTATCTAGTTTGGATGATGGAATCTGTGTGGGTCATATTATGTACCTTGTGTGGATAGTGGTGCTTATGTGGGCCACGTGTATATAAGAAGTATGTAGGTACCTGTGTGGGTCACATACTGATATGTATGTAGTTGCTATGTGTGGGACATGTATTGAAGACATTGAAAGACGAAGTATGAGATACATGATTCTTGTGTGGATGTGTTGTGTGCATGTGAGGTTAATTATGGCATTATAATAATGGTATAGCATGTTATGAACGCATGTGTGTGCATGTGGCGAGGTAAACATACCTTCGGGGGCGTGCTGAGAAAGGCGGGTGCTCTGATAGGTAGTTTCTTGGTATCAGTGTAAAGGGATGCTACTTGTATGGGCGGGTAATCATCTTGATCCTTGGAAACCTTCGCCTTTAAAAAAAATAAAGATGTGTTTACTAACAACGAGGTAATTCTTCGCTTGAGGGCTTACTAAGTAAGGTGAGTGCTCTAGTAGGTATCTTTTAGGTACAAGAGCATAGGAAAGCTACTTGTATAGGCGGGGTAATCTTCCCTATCCTCGGGGACTTTCACCTGCATAAAAAATATGTACTTGTGCATATTGGATGTGTGTGTATGATATCAGATGTTAGTAATGTTAATAATGATGTATTTTCTCAGTTGTTATTGATATTATATGAGAAACAGTTTATTTTGATATACACACATATAAACTCATCTACCACACACTGTTATAATTTATTCCACCCTTACTGAGAAATGTCTCACCCTAGTGGATTGTTAACTTTTCAGGTTCTTTAGGAGATTAGTGTAGAGACCCGAAGAATTATTGCAATTAAATTGTTGACCTGATAGGTCACACCTATTTTTTATCATGACAAATATTCTTAGTACTAATGTTTGTACTAAGGCTTGCATGCAAGTTCATCTTACACGCGTATTCAAACTAAAATATATATCATGATGGCGTGCAGTGATCAAACAGAAGAATGAAGAAATTTGTGTTGTAATTTGTAATTTTTATTTATTTTCTTCATTCTGAGATGTAAATTTAATTATAGACTGTACACCTATGGCTTGTAATAATTTGCATCATGCATGATAGGTAGGTATGCTCAAATCGACCCTAGTTGGACTTTAGGTACCTACACATAGTGCACATAGTCCCCAACATCACTTATTATATCAGGGGAGTTAAATGAAGCCAAATTAGAATTCAAATGAAAATATTGTGAAAGTTCGGGTGACCGAACTTGTGGCGTTCAAAAAGCCTCGAGCAACCGAACTGTGAACAAGTCAACATGTTGACTTGTTTCGGCAGACCGAACCATTTTTGAACATATCTTCTGCGGTCGACCGAACCCGTTGTCGACACCCCAATTTTAACTAGACCACCCCAAGGAAACCCAACAAAATAGGAGCTGACTCTAAGCCCCGAATTACCCCAAGTTTTGGAACTAATACCATAACTCTAATGACTTGCTTGAGTTATCAAATAATAATCATAAATAACAACAACATCAACCTGAACCCATGGGGAATAGGTACACCTGTCATTTACAGCGAAAACCTAAGCAGCAGTAAGTATAAAATTACAACCATCCAACCAATAAAATATAATACCAGAGTCTACTTACACCAAAATATCATACATGTATTTTCAATCTCCCATAACATTTCAAGTACAACTAGGATCTCGCAACAAAATAATTCTAATCCTAGTACAAAATCTTACCCTCCCAGTGGGGTAATTCAATAAACTCAACGGCGGCCACGACCCGCCGGTCTCTCAGGGTCTCCTTAAAAATTAATTAAATTCAGGGGTGAGACACATCTCAATAGCGGAAAATAAACTAAATACAACTGTGTGACAACATAAACATTTAATACAATTATACATATACAGTATATTTCATATATCTATAAACATTCATCATATCGTATTAAATAATCATATACTTTCATATTTACTAATAAATCATATCGTTCATAATACGTCTGTTATTGTTGATAATACTGAAAACATACCCAAGATGAATAGCTAGCTGATGTCATGTATTACCCACCATGATGGGTTGTGCAGCCCGAAGGCAGGACCCGACAATGGTTGGTCGACCACTGCCGAGTCAAGAATTTCTGTAAGTACAATGGGCCCGCCACACCCTGGTCCGGACTACCAGGTGGACGTCTACAACTCTACACTGAAAGCCACATCAACTATCCATCTCTCATTCCCTCATAGGGTGGTTAGTATAAGTCTGAATATAGATATCTGATCTATATAGCTACGTTACCAAGCTCGTCAAACTAAACTAAACTAACATCCGGGTTCTGATAACATATAATACATGATATTATAGCATTTCATAATTTCATAAATACGACCTCGCGCCGAACATTCCATAAATACGGCCTCGTGCCGAAATCATTTCATATACATGGCCTCGCGCCGAAATCATTTTATATATATGGCCTCGTGCCGAACATTTCATACATATCATGCTGAAAATAATCAATTATCATATACTTGTCAAAATCTTCATAATATACTGTATTTTTTCTTAATTCCTGAAAACATACTTAATTCGTAAAATGTAACGACTTGCTCCTTTTTCACATATATTTTTTTTTTTATAAATAAATTATCATCACATCATACATTCCAGCTCAGCAAGTCACAATCCACCTGGGCCTGTGGGCACTAGGGATATAAAAAAACATACAGTAGAAGCCTACGCAGCAGAAAGTATAAAATCATATACATCTCATCATAATGTGCATAACACATACCAGAGTCACTACAATTACTATCTCACAGTATATACATTTCAAAAATGAAATCTAGGGACAATCCCCACAAAACCTAACTGTCCCTACCAAAACTTACTCTTCAAAAAGGGCAGATGGACTGTACTATATTAGCGGGGCTTTTCCCGCTCTCCTATCCGGGGCTCCTGAAAAGTTAATAAGATTTAGGGGTGAGACACCTCTCAGTAAGAGAAATAAACTAATACAAGTGTGTGGCAACATGAGTATTCTGTGTTCTACATATACCATACATAACATATTCAATACTGTTTATCAAATCTCGGAAAACATATGCATATCAAAACATGGCAGAACATACTGCATTTTCATAAACATTTCTCATCTCATATCATAATAATAATGACATAAAAACAATCCTGATAGGTTAGCTAACTGTTGTCATGTATTACCCCCACATGACTGGGTTGTGTGACCCGAAGGCGGGACCTGACAATGGTTGGCTGACCACTGCCAAGTCAAACAGTAGTCTGTAGGTCCGATGGGTCTACCCAGACTGGTCCGTACACGAGGGGCGATAACAGCACACTTCTTGAAAATAATCACATCAACCATCCAATCTCACACCACTCTGTACAGCGGCGTTAACACAGATATCATGATCACGAGGAGCATGGACACATAGCAATGGTACCGTACAAGTGCTAGCCTAGACTAAGCCAACCAGGTTCTAATATAATATAACATATACTAAAATCGTGATACATGGATATCTCATATCAATAATTATCAAATCAATCATATCATTTTTCACATATACATATTTCATGAAAATCATCGGCCCGTACGCCGGAATTATACATTTTATCATAGCTCGGCCTGTACGCCGACAAATCACATAGTACAGCCCTTACGCTGGCAAATCACATAGCTCGGCCCGTACACCGGCAAATCACGTAGCATAACCCGTATGCTGGCAAATCTCATCCACATAGCATGGCCCGTACACTGGCAAACATATCCACATAGCACGGCCCGTACGCCGGCAAATCACACACACAGATATATATATATATATATATATAAATATCTCGGCCCGTACGCCGGTTTTCCATCATAGAAATCCATATCGTCCCCATTCCCAGAAAACAATATTTCACAACATTTTTGTACTCATGCCACACTAAACAAATTTTCTACGTATTCAACATATCATCATTTAAACAGTATTTTCCAAATATAAATCATATATATAAATATATTTATTTTTTCCTGAAACCAGATGCTACATATATATACATGCATTTTCTATAAAAAAAAACTAGCTTAGTTTATCCCCTTACCTAATTCCTGAAAAGCCCTTAAGAAAATCTTCCCCATACCCGCAAGGTTCTCAACTCAATACCCTGAAAATGAAAACTCGCAGAATTAAAGTTTAGTATTTTCGTACGTACAACATTTTCTATAACTATCACTAAGTCAAATTCAACTTAAAAAATCTTACCTCAACTTAGGGATGATTCCCAATATTCCCAATCAACACCCCTGGAACTGAAATTTTCTAGTATTAAAGTTTAGTATTTTTATGTGTATATCACTTTCTTCAACTGTCAAAAATCCAAATATTGAATATAAAGCCTTACCTTGGATTTGGGATGAAATCCAACTACGTTTCCCTGACGATCCGCTCCGGCAGACTTGTAGAGAACTTCGCCAGGAGCGTTGTGGTGGCTTCGGTTTGTCGATCCAGTGTAAAACTAGCCCAAAATCGAAGAGAGAGAGAGAGTCGTAGGAGAGAGAGAGAGAGAGAGCACTTCCAAAAAATCTAAGCAAGCTTCTTGAAGAAGCTTGAGTTATATTTTATCTATAGTAATCATTAATTAAAGTAAAGCTTTTTAAAGAAGCTTTCACACTTTCTATATATATATATATACCTTTAACCTATATATTAAAAACATATCATAATAACTTACTTATATATATATATAGACACACACACACACACACACACACACATATATATATATATATATATATATATATATTCCTTATCATACTATTCATTTTACTTGTTAATTTAATTAATTTATTTTATTTTATTATTTTATTATTATTATTTTAAAAAATTTTTTTTTTCTGGTTACTACATAAAATTTGTCATATCATTACTTTTCATAAAAATAACATTCATGCCACACAAAATTGAATAATTCCGTACATTTCATTATAAAATCACATTTTCCGTATAATAGCAGTGTTTTCCCTATAACATACATTTTTCTCAATAATATTCAAATATTATGCATATTCATTGAAAATTACTTTATTGATAATAATAATAATAATAATAATACGTGTGGAAAAATAACTATTTTAGTTTATTCCCTTACCTGGCAACTAAAAAGACCCTATGTATTCCTAGACTCACACCCTTAGGATTTCCTGATCAATACCCTGAAAATGAAAACTCACAGTACTAAACTTTAGTATTTTCACGTATATATCCTTTCCTATAACTACAGTAACACCAAATTCGACATAAAAAGTCTTACCTCAACTGAGAGATGAATTTCAATGGAGTTCTACCCACGATCCGCTCCGGCGGATATGCAGATAACTTTTCCTGGAACGTCGTGGTGGCTTTAGATCCTTGAATCGGTGAAAATCCAGACTGAAATTGAAGAGAGAAGGGAGAGAAACCGAAGGGAGAGAGAGAGAGAGAGAGTGTGTGTGAGTTTTACTTAATTTTCTACATTTAAATGCAGGTTTTTGCTATTTATAGGGTCAGATTTGTCGACGAGACATGTCACCTTGTCGACGAGTCCTGTAGAAAATTCGTCAATGAACCTGCACCTTCGTCGACGAATTTCAGACTTCCAAAAATCATCTCTCGATATCTTCTCGTCAACGAAACTTGGCTTCGTCAACGAGGCCCTCTTATACCCTCGTCGACGAATCCCCTATGTTTGTCGACGAGGACCTGATTAATTTTCTTAGTTATTTCTAACAAAATACGTTCGTCGACGAAGTTTACTGCCTCCTTCTGTTTCTATTTCTATTTCCCTTCCTCTCTATTTAAATATTATTTTTATTATTCGGGTGTCACGACCTGCTCATTTTCATATATATATATATATATATATATATATATATATATATTTTCAATGAAAATCAACATCATGCACTCCAACTTAGCAGGTTACCATCCACCTGGACCGGTTGGTACTAGGGATATAACAGAACATACAGCAGAAGCCTATGCAGTAGAAAATATATAATCATATACATCTCATCATAATGTGCAATACAACACATATACCAGAGTACTACAAACACTATCTCTCAGTATATACATCCCAAAAATAAATTTAGGAACAATTCCCACAAAACCTAACTGTCCTTACCAAAAACTTACCCTTCGCAGAGGACAGATAAACAACACTAATTCTGTGGGGCTTTTCTCGCTCTCCTATCTAGGGCTCCTGAAAAGTTATTTAAATTTAGGGGTGAGACACCTCTCAGTAAGGAAAATAAACTAATACTAGTGTGTGGCAACATGAGTAATTTGTATTTAACATATATCATATATAACACATTTAGTACTGTTTCATCAAATCTGGGAAAATGTATATATATAAATCAACATGGCAGAACATACTGCATTTTCATAATATATCTCATCTCATATCATAATAATAATAACATAAAATAATCCTGATAGGTTAGCTGGTTGTTGTCATGTATTACCCCCACATGACTGAGTTGTGTAGCCCAAAGGCGGGACCTGACAATGGTTGGCCGACCACTGCCAAGTCAATAGTCTAGTCTGTAAGTCCGATGGGTCTACCCAAACTGGTCCATACACCAGGGGCAATAACAGCACACTTCTTGAAAATAACCACATCGACCATCCAATCTCACACCACTCCGTACAGCGGCATTAACACAGATATCATGATCACGAGGACCATGGACACATAGCAACGGTACCGTGCAAGTGTTAGCCTAAACCAAGCCAACCAGGTTTTGATATCATATACATATACTGAAACTATGATACATAAATATTTCATATCATTTATTTTCACATTAATCATATCATTTCACATATATACATGTATCATGAAAATCATCGGCCCGTACGTCAACTACACATAGCATAGCCCGTATGCTGGCAAACAGTAATCACATAGCACGGCTCGTACGCCAGCAAATCACATAAAAATTTTGGCCCGTACGCCGGTTTTTCATCATAAAAATCCATATCATCCACATTCTCAGAAAAACAGTATTTCACAATATTTTTACTCATGCCACACAATAAATTTTCCACATATTCAACATACGATCATTTTCATAGTATTTTGCAAATATAAAACATATATATATATATATATATATATATATATATAAGCATTTTCTCAAAAACGGAAACTAACTTAGTTTATTCCCTTACCTGATTCCTGGAAAACCCCTAATAAAATTGCCCTACACTCGCAGGATTCCTAACTCAACATCCTAAAAATAAAAAAATCCCAGAATTAAAGTTCAGTATTTCGAAGCATAAAATATTTTCCTCAACTTCCAAAAACCCAAATATTGAGTAGAAAGTTTTCACCCAAAAGCATTCAAGTTTAACACTTGAGGGGTTCCCTGACCAATACTCTGAAACTGAAAACTCCCAGTATTAAACTTCAGTACTTTCATGCGCACAACATTTCTTCTAACTAGCGCAAAACCAAATATGGCTTAAAAAGCCTTACCTCAACTCTAGGATGATTTCCAACTAGCTTTCTCCCACAATCCGCTCCAACAGATTTGGAGAGAACTCCGCCAGGAGCGTCGTGGTGACTTTGGATTGTCGATCCGACGTATATCTGGCCCACAAATGATGAGAGAGAGAGAGAGAGAGAGAGAGAGAGAGAGAGAAGAGAGTGATAGCTTCTTTCATAAGATAAAATTTCGGATTTTCGTATATATATAAAACAGAGGATTTTGTCAACGAATCTGTTCTTCGTCGACGAGTCCTTCACAAATTTCGTCGATGAAACCCTGTATTCATCGACGAAATTTAAGCTGCCTCTAAACCCCTCTTGGTATTTTCTCGTCGATGAAGCCCTGTGTTCGTCAACGAAATCTTTAAAGCCTTCATCGACGAATTCCCTATAGTCATCGACAAAGTCGACGGCTTCCTTCTGTTTTTGGTTTCCATATCCCTTTTCTTTTATTATTTAACTACCATTTTATTCAGGTCGTTACATCGGGTCATTACAATAACCCTTCAATCGAGTCCTTCTAATTTTAGTTGAGTCTCTAAAAAGTGAGTCTTGTAAATTTTCAGTCCAAGTCTCAGGTGTCTAAGCCAATTGTTTGGGAATGTTTATGGTAATGTTAATTGACTCTTTTAGTTGCAAAATTAATCTTGATTGTTGTGTAGGACCTCGTAGTTCCAAAGTTAACCCCCCCTTAGGTATTAGGATTTGGAGTCTTAGGAGTCCGAAGCTTGATTCCTTCTAAATCAAGTACCTCTAGTAGGGTGGATTTCAAAACCATTTTTCCCTGGGCCGAGCCCCGTAGTTTTCAAATTCATTGGAGATTAGGCTTTAAGGCCCCCTAATTTTAGAGTCTTTGATCTTTGAAAGAAGTCAAAAGTCCTTTTCTCTAAAGTCTTAATTTGATTTCAAAACCCCAAAAATTATTAGTTTAGAGTCCTCATAGAAAAATGGTCCTTCAATGTTGGAAAAATTGTCTTCCTTCATATTAAGTCAATAAATTTAACTCTCAAAAATCAGTTTGGAGTCCTCATGATTAGATTTAATGTTGGTCCTTAGATTTTAGAGTCGCTGCCCTTCATAACAAGTCTAGGTCTTATCCTCTAAGTTTTAATTTTAATTTCGAAATGCAAATGTTAGTTTAGTTAATCGAGTCTTTTGGGTTACCAAGACTCCGGGAACGTTGAAATTTGGAGTTAAGCTTTCAAAATATTAACCCATTTTCAGATTGGGTCTTAATTTTAAAAATAGGTTCATCTGAGGATTAAAGTCATATCCTATTTCATTTGGTCAAAATTGGTCAACTAATTTGGTCAAATTTTGTAGGAACCCGAATCGTGATATATGGAATAAATAAATAAGAGAATGGTAAAACAGTAAATTGAGCAAGCTTCGTCGACGAAGCTAGAATTCGTCGATGAGGGCCCATCTGCAATTCGGCAATGAAATCCAGGTGCTCGTCAAAGGGAGAAGCCGAGAGGTTTTGGGAAATTCAGAAATCTCAAGCTCGTTGCGCAGCCTCATCGATGAGGTTGGCCGAGTCAAAGGGCTATAAATATCCATTTAGGTTGCTTCTTAGCTAAGAAATCAAAAATCCTCTCTCTCTCTCTCTTTCTAGGAACTCGAACCTCACACACACTCTCTCTAGAATTCTTCATTGTACGTTGCTAGAATCGGCGATCCGACGTTCTTATGAAAATCAGGGAAGGATTCTCTTCGAAATTTGTGAAACGGATCTTCGTTTTGAGCATTTTCGAGTTTTGACTCAAAATCGTGGTAAGGCTCGGATTTCATTTTCGTTCTGGTAGTTTTTTTGGGAATGGAATTGTGAGTATGTTTTATACTGTGGTTTATAGGTTCTGGGAACTCGATTTGCTGTTTAGTGGTCGTAGAGTTCGGGTTTGGATATTTAGAGAAAGGTAAGGGGATTCTGTTTATGTCTGTTATTTTCGAAATTGGAATCAGTAGAACTGTGGTTCACGGTACTATGTGTATTTTGGTTACTCATTTTGGGAAATCTAACTGGTAAAATTATGGGTTTTGCATATTACAGTTTTTGGAAAAAGGGGGCAATGGGTTGCATCTCTAGTTTTGTTGGAAAACCATGAATATATTGTGATATATATTGTGTTGTGGAGATGGTCATGCCTTGACTTGTTTTAAACTGTATTTTGAAAATCATGATTGTTGAGATTACCAAATGAGTGTGGATTGATTTGTTATATGAACATGCATGAGTTGTGTTTTGATGAAATGAAATAGGAATGGGGTTTCGAATTGTTCTAGGCTTTGATGTCCAACTTTTTCCGAAGAGTGTGCAATACCACTAGATCGACCAATTTTTACCGAAGGGTGTGAAAACACCAGATCTACACTGGTTTAACGCTATGGGCTTATGCTATGCTAGGTTACCGGAGGCACCAACTTTTTCCGAAGGGTGTGAAATACCACCAGACAGCCGACTTTTGCCGAAAGGTGTGAAATACCACCAGACAGTCCGACTTCGGCCAAAGGGTGTGACGACACCAGATCGTATTACTTTGTTTGTGAAAATACTGAAACTGTATTAAACTGTGTATGTTTTATGTCACGATAACACTTATATGCCACAAACAGATATAACCTGGATTTGCCTTACTAAGAAGTGTCTCACCCCTATTGTACGTACATGTTTGTTAGGTCCTTCGTGTGACGACCTGCTTAATTTCCATATTTTTTTTAATACAATAAATACAATATCACAAAGTTCGGCAGATCATAACCCACCTGGACTCGTGGGTACCAGGGATATATCAGAACATATAACAGAAGCCTAAGCAGTAGGAAACATACAATCATATACATCTCATTATACCATACATCACAATACTAGAGTTACTACAATCACTATATATACACACAACACTCAACCCAAAAAGATGTCTTAGGGCCATTTCCACAAAATACATCCGACCCTATCAAAATACTTACCCTTCTGGAAGGGCAGATCTACTGTACTAGATCAACGGGGCTTTACCCACTCTCCTATCAGGGGCTCTTGAAATATTTATAAAATTCGGGGTCAGACACCTCTCAGTAAGGGAAATAAGTTAATACTAGTGTGTGGCAACATGAGTATTCCGTGTTATACATATACCATACAAAATGTATTTAGTAAATTGTTATGTCAGATTTAGGAAAACATATATATCATCAAAACATGGCAGAACATATTACATTTTCATAAACATATATTATCTCATATAATAATAATATAGAAACATTCCTGGTGTAATAATCTTAAAAAATAAATAAATAAATTAATTAATTAATTTTTTAAAAAATATTATTAAAAATTAAAATTAAAATTAAAATTAAAATTTTAAAAAATTATTATTTATTTATTTATTATTATTATTAATTAAATAATATAATATAATTATAATATAATGTTATAATAATATATGTTATATGGATAAAAGTGAAGCAAATCAATCTTGAGATTGAAATCTCAAGATTGACACAGAGAGCCGCCGCCCACCTCTGCGCAGTTTCATTTCTCCGTCCAGTTCCTCGTCTCCTCTCTCCCACTCTCCTCCATTTCGTCTCCATTATTCGACTGATCAAAAATCTGAAAATACTCTTGGGTTTTGCTCGCCACCACAGACATTTCTACTAGAGCGGATATGTCGTAGGAGCGGCGTAGGCATATCTCCTGGGGTAAGGTCAAATCTTAAACTTACCTCAATTTCTCTTAAATTATAAGCCTCATTAACGAATAAAAATTACCAAGAGACTCGTGGGGAGATTCTCTACAATCTAGCCGGAGCGGGTTTTCAAATTGGAGTTCCGGGGTACCAATCCTAAATTGGGGGTAAGTTTGATAATTTAGGATTTTATTAGGCTATTTAGGGTATTCAGAACCTAAGGGAATTTAAGGAAAAGTTGCTTTAAGAATTATAACGGATAATAGGGTGAAATTTGAATTTCAGGATTTCAGGGGTTTTTGAACACCTGGGGCATAGTGTAACGACCCAAATAATAATGGGATTTAAATAATAAAGAGGAAGGGGAATGGAAAACAATAACAGAAGAAGGAGGTCGACATCTTCAACGAACACGTGCACTTTGGAAGGAATCATCGAAGGGAATCCTCAGGGCTTCGTCGATGAATCCCCTTTATTCGTCAACGAGGGCTTAAGAAAATTCATCGACGAAGACTGGAATTGTCGACAAAGAAATACCAAGAGAGGATTTGAACCAACTGAATTTTGTTGACAAAGACTGAATTTCATCGACGAGATTATTGAAGAATTCGTCGACGAATAACGTGGCTCGTCGACGAATTTCCCTGTTCTATAAATATGAAAAATTTGAGTTTATCTTCACAATTAAGCTAACTTCTTCCTCTCTCTCTCCCCTTCGATCTTCTCTCTTTCTCTCTCTCTCTCTCTCTCTCTCTCTCTCTCTCTCGCTTCGATTTTGGGCCAAATTTATGCCAGATCGAAGATTTGAAGCCACCACGACGCTCCTGGGGAAGTTCTCTCCAAATTTATCAGAGCGGATTGTTTGTGAAAGCAAGTTGGAAATCATCCTAGAGTTGATGTAAGGCTTTTTAAGCCAAATTTGGTCTTGCGATAGTTTTAGGAAATTATGTACACATGAAAATACTAAATTTTAATACTGGGGGCTTTCATTTTCAGGGTATTAGTTAGGAAATCCTATGAGAGTTAGACTAGATTGTTTTGGAGACTTTTTCAGTAGCCAGGGAAGGGGATAAACTAAACTAGTATGTTATGGAAAATGTATGTATATTATTATAGAATTTGATTTCAGGGAAATGAATATATTCATATATGATTTATATTTGGGAAATACGGTTAAAATGATGGTATGTTGAATATGTGAAAAATCTGTTAGTGTGGCATGAGTATAAAAATGTTATGAAATACTGTTTTATGGAATGGGGTTATGATATGGATTTTTATGATGAGAAAATCGGCGTTCGGGCCGAGATTTTTTTATATGTTTGCCGGTGTACGGGCCGTGCTATGATGTGATTTGCCAGCGTATGGGCTATGCTATGATATGTTTTCCGGCGTATGGGCCGTTCTATGATGTGATATGCCAGCGTACGGGCTGTGCTATGATATGTTTGCTGGCGTACGGGCCGTGCTATGATGTGATTTGCCAACGTGTGGGCTATGCTATGATTTGTCGGCGTATGGGCCGAGCTATAATAAAATGTGTAATGCCGGCGTACGGACTGATGATTTTCATGATATATGTACATATGTAAATGCTATGATTGATGTGAAAATTTATGATATGAAATATCCAAGTATCACATTTTCAGTATATATTATATGGTATCATAACCTAGTTGGCTTGGTTTAAGCTAGCACTTGCACAGTACCGTTGCTTTGGGTCCATAGTCTTCGTGATCATGATATCTGTGTTAACGCCGCTGTACAGAGCGGTGTGAGATTGGATGGTCGATGTGGTTTTTAAGAAGAGTGTGATCGCCTCTGGTGTATGGACCAGGTCAAACAGACCCATCAGATTTACTGACTATACTGTTGACTTGGCAGTGGTCAACCAACCATTGTCAGGTCCCGCCTTCTGGCCACACAACTCAGTCATGTGGGTGTAATACATGACAATAGCCAACTAACCTAATAGGATTTTTTTATGTTATTATTATTATATGAAATGAGATTTATTTATGAAAATGCATTATGTTCTGCCATGATTTGACATATATATATATATTATGTTCTGCCATGATTTGATATATATATATATATATATATATATATATATGTTTTCCTAGATTTGACGGAACAATTACTGAATATATTATGTATGGTATATGTAGAACACTAATTACTCATGTTACCACACACTAGTATTAGTTTATTTCCCTTACTGAAAGGTGTCTCACCCCTAAATTTTATTAACTTTTCAGGAGCCCCAGATAGGAGAGCGAGAAAAGCCCCGCTGAATTAGAGCTGTTGTCTACCCTTTTTGAAGGGTAAGTCTTGTAGGGACAGTTAAATTTTGTGGGATATGTTCCTAGATCTCATTTTGGGTTGTATATATGGAAATACAGTGGTTATAGTGACTCTGGTAGTTATGGTAATGTGCTGGATGTTTCTGTATTTATTATATTGAGGTTGTATGTTTCTTCCTGCTTAGGCTTCCATTTGTGTTCTGATGTATCCCTGGTACCCAAGGGTCCAGGTGGATTATGATCTGTTGAGCTGGGATTTGTGACATAGATTTTTTTTTTTTAAATGTGGAAATTAAGCAGGTCGACGCACGTAGGCCGAGGTGTTATTGGGTTTTTTTTTCAGGAATCAGGTAAGGGGATTAAATTAAGTCAGCAATTTTATGAAATTTGAATCAATTAAATTGTTATGCTTATATAAATTTATTTATTTATTTATTCATTTGGGAATTTAAAGGCAATTTTGGAAATCAACCGTTCAAAATGGATTTTACAAACCTAGGATATATGGTATGGTATTTTGAATAAAATGAAAGGTGAAAAGTTTGTTTATTTATATGGATATGTTAAAATTTGGAAAATTGTGTGGCAGATGATTTAATTTGTATGGATTATCGTATATATGAATTTGAGATTTTAAAATACTGAATTGTTTGTGAAATACTGAATTGTTTGAGAAATACTGGAAATGCTTGTGAAAATATTGGAACTGTTTGTGAAATGCAGGTGTTTGAACTAATGGCTAGTGGTTGGGTATTTTTTCGATTGGCCAAGGGCCAGGATTATTATTTAACGGTCGAGGGCCAAGTTTTAATTAATGGCTATATACCAAATTGTATTTTGTGGCCGGGGGCTAGGTTTTTGGAATACAAGAAATATATGTGAATTAACGTTTTAAATGGTGATTTCTATTATCTAAATTGCATGATATGCTTTAGGAACCCTAGGGACTAGTGTATTGTGAGCACAGTACCATTGTTAGAGATTTTTTATGTGGCTGTGTGCGCCCACACCTGTGCTGAGAGGTGTAAGGTGGTCTTGTCTGATTTGCCTACGTGAGGAGAATGCACCCTCTGGGTGAGGGCAATCGGACTAGCAGTTGGAGTTGCGTGTACTCGCGGAGTATGTTAGTGGAGAGTATGGATGACTACTGTCTGGGTGGATCCCCCAGGACATTAGTCCAGCTTTTGGGCCGCACAACCCGTGCCCTGGGGATGTAAACAGCGTGTTTGTCATAGGGAGTGTCTTATATGCATATCTGTTAATTTATGTGAATATGGTTAAGTAATAAGATAACTTCGAGGGCTAACTAAGAAAGTTGAGTGTCCTGGTAACAGTAATGGTACTAGAGCAGTGGGAAGCTACTTGCATGGGCGGATAATCTTCCTTATCCTCGGCTAATTGTGTGTGTGAGTGTGAAATAAGAATGTTTTCATAAATGTGTTTAATTGCTTGGTGAACTGGTTATTTTCTATACACTAAATGTATACTTCCCACACACTGACATTAACTTAGCCTTTCCCTTACTGAGCTGTGCCTCACCCCTACTTTACAAACTGTCTTTTCAGAAAATCCTAGAAATCGGATCTAGCGAGCTAGAGGAGTCGGGCTAGTGGTGTAAATTTATGTAAGTAGTGTGTAGATAAAGATTTTATTTTTGTTTAGTTTTATGGGATGTAGTTATGTGAAAATGGATACTTTTGTGTAAAAAGATAGTTAGAACTCTGGTAATATAATTTGAGGATTTTATATTTTATTTTCGCTACGTATGTGTGTTTTATATTTGATGAATAAGGTATCGGGTACACTGACGTCACTAAAGTAGCACTCTGGGCCCACGTAGCGGGTCGGGGTCGTTACAGGTGGTATCAGAGCCTAGGTTTGCTAGGTTCTGCAGACTTTGAGGATTGATAATTACCAGAGTATAGGTTGAGATAAGATAGGGATAGGAGTGGGTAGGTTAAGATGAGTTTTGGTCTGGAAGCTTGGAGGCAAAAATCTATTGACGGACTTCAGTGATTTTCTGAATTAGTCGCGAGTTTCAGAAAACCATGGTAAATCCATCGATGGCTTTGTTTCTAGGTTGAGGAACTTGAACTCAGGAAATTTAGGTTGGAATGTTAGGATGAGTGGGTATGTAGGTGAAGTTAATGTTTGGATGGAAATTTTTACCTTAATTGTTTGGTGATAGAATTGGAATATGAATTATTAAATTAGAATCTGTATATTATATCAATTATATTATTCCATATTTGCATTAATTATGTTAAACGTGAAATTTCTCAGTTGGGTTATATCCTATTTACCTATTGTCAGATAGTGACATTGCATTATTTGATTTAGGTGCAACCCACTCGTTTGTGTCTTGGGGATTTGTTAAATTATGTGGGTTATAGGCTCAATTGTTAGAGACTAAGTTAGGAGTGGGCACACCGACAGGGTCAGTGTTAATATGTAGCAGGGTGATCGGGGATTATCTAGTAGAGATTCAGGGGAGAGTGCTGCTTGCTAGTTTGATAGTCTTTGACATGCATGGTTTTGACATTATTCTGGGCATGGACTGGCTAGCATCTAGCTACGTGAGCATTGACTGTCGCAGGAAGGAGGTGGTATTCAAACCTTTTGGGGAGCATAGGTTTGTATTTATTGGGTCGTGTGTGTGTTCGGCACCATGGATCCTTTCCACAATCCAGGCAAAGATGCTACTTTTGGGGGGATGCCAGGGTTACCTAGCAATGGTGAAGGAAGCGTCGGAGGAGGAACTCAAGTTAGAAGATATCCCAGTGATAAGAGAGTTCTTGGATGTTTTTCTAGAGGATTTAGAGGGGTTGCCTCCTAATTGGGAGGTGGAATTTGCAATTGATCTGATCCCAGGTACATCACCAATCTCCAAAGCCTCATACAGAATGGCTCCAGCTGAATTAAAGAAGTTAAAGGAGCAACTACAGGAACTTCTAGACAGGGGGTTTATCAGACCGAGTGTATCACCTTGGGGTGCACCGGTGTTGTTTGTGAAGAAGAAGGATGGGTCGATGAAGATGTGCATCAACTACCGAGAGATTAATAAGGTAACAGTGAAAAACAAGTATCGATTACCCCGAATTGACGACCTATTTGATCAGCTTCAGGGTACGCATATTTTCTCTAAAATTGATCTGCGTTCTGGATATCATCAGGTGAAGGTTAAATCAGATGATGTATCGAAGACTGCTTTTCGGACTCGGTACAGCCATTATGAGTTCTTGGTTATGCCGTTCGGGTTGACGAATGCTCCAACGGTATTTATGGATTTGATGAACAGGGTATTCCATAAGTACTTAGATCAGTTTTTTATTGTGTTCATAGATGATATTTTGGTTTACTTGAGGAGCCTTGAAGAGCATGAAGCTCATCTGAGACTAGTACTTCAGGTGCTCAGGGAAAAGAAGTTATTTGCTAAACTTAAGAAATGTGAATTCTGGTTAGAGCAGGTTGCATTTATGGGTCATGTGATATCCAAGGAAGGGATTTCAGTGCATCCAAGCAAAGTAAAGGCTATAGTTGACTGGGCAAGGCTGAAGAACGTGCAGGAAGTCAAAAGTTTTCTCGGTCTTACTGGATTTTACCGCCAATTTGTCGAGGGGTTCTCCAGATTATTAGGGTCTTTGACACGACTCACGATGAAGAATGTGAAGTTTGATTGGACCAATGAATCGAGCAGAGCTTCCAGGTGTTGAAACAGCGTCTAGTCACTACCTCAATGTTGACCTTTCGATCAGGTGAGGGTGGATTTGTAATTTACAGTGACGTATCACAGAAGGGACTTCGCTGTGTTCTAATGCAACAGGGGAAAGTCATTGCTTATGCGTCTTGCCAGTTGAAAGAGTACGAAAAGAACTATCCTACACACGACTTGGAGCTGGTAGTAGTTGTGTTTGCATTGAAGATCTGGCGACACTACCTTTATGGTGTAAGATGCGAGTTCTATACTGACCATAAGAGTTTTAAGTATTTCTTCACCCAAAATGAGTTGAATATAAGGTAGTGTAGATGGCTCAAGTTGATAAAGGATTACGACTGCACCATTAGCTATCACCTAGGAAAGGCGAATGTGGTAGTCGATGCATTGAGCCAGAAATTTGGGGGTACGTCAATCACAGCAGTTATGGCTTCGAACTAAATCGTGATGGACCTAAAGATGTTGGGTGTAGAATTGGTAGAAGGAAATCATCAGGCGTTCATTTCTAGTCTGGTGGTTCAACTAACTTTACAAGAGAGAATCAGAACAGCTCAGTTGAAAGATGTAGAGTTGATGGAGATAGTAGAGAAGATACATGATGGATGAGCAGCACACAGACTTTAATGTTGCTGAGGATGGAGTTCTCAGATTTCATACTCAAATGTGTGTGCCAGATGACGCAAAGATAAAGAGGATGATTCTAGGGGAAACTCACCGTTCTCTCTATACAGTCCACCTAGGTAGCACAAAGATGTATAGAGACTTGCGAGAATCATTCTAGTGGAGTAACTTGAAGAGGGAAATTGCTAAATTTGTGGGTCAGTGCTTGACATGTTAGCAGGTGAAGGTAGAACACCAGAGGCTAGCGAGACCACTTTAACCACTGGACATCCCTACGTGGAAGTGGGAGCATATCTCAATGGATTTTGTATCGGGATTGCCTTCAGCATTGCATGGGCAGAATGTCATATGGGTAGTGGTTAACAGAATGACAAAGACTGTCCATTTCATTCCAATTAGAACCAGTTATTCCATGGATAAGCTGGAAGAACTCTATGTTCAGGAGATAGTCAGATTACATGGCGTGCCCGTGTCCATCATTTCATATCGAAATCCGTACTTCCTGTTTCTGGAAGAGATTGTAGGGAGCGTTGGGTTCTCAACTCACTTATAGTACTGCATTTCACCCACATACAGATGGATAGTCTGAACGAACAGTCAGATTCTTGAGGATATGCTATGGGCATGTGTGTTGGATTTTGGGGGAAGTTGGATCCAATATTTGCCGTTGGTTGAATTTGCATACAATAACAGTTACCAGACCGGCATTGGAATGACACCATATGAGGCTTTGTACGGTTGTCGGTGCAGATCTCCGTTGTATTGGGATGAAGTAGGCGAGCGGCAGATTTTGGGACCAGAACTTATTCAACAGGCCACTGCAAAGGTCAAACTTATCAAGGAAAGAATCAAGGTAGCCCAGATTCGGCAGAAGAGTTATGCGGACACTAGTCGACGGGAGCTAAAATTTAAAATAGGTGATATGATATTCTTGAGGATTGCTCTGATGAAGGGGGTGATGAGGTATGGAAAGAAGGGCAAGCTGAGCCCTAGATACCTTGGGTCGTTCAAGATTCTAGAGAGGATTGGTTCGGCGGCATACAGAATAACATTATCCCCGGCGCTGTCCAGGATACACGACGTGTTCCACACGTCCATGTTGAGGAGGTATGTTCCAAACCCCTCACATGTGATCAGTTATGAGTCATTGGAGATCAGGGATACTCTAGCATACAATGAGGTACTAGTTTGGATTTTGGATCAGAAAATACAGGAACTGCGTAGTAAGGATATACCGTTAGTGAAAGTGTTGTGGCAAAATCATGCAGTTGAGGAGACTTCTTAGGAGTTAGAAACGGAAATACGCCAAAAGTACCCACAGCTGTTCAGAGAGGGCTAGTGCCAGACGGGTAAGGGTATGGTTGTATATAGAGGGATTAGAGTATGTTGTGTGGATTAGTTATGTATAGTTTTAATTATGGATAATCTTTGAGAAAATTTGTTATGGTTATTGAAATTTCTCAAAGGCAGTTTTGTAACCATGGTATTCCTCCACCATGAGTGAGGGTAGTTAATAAACGTAGGATGGGGCTGCTATGTGAGTGGCTACCGATTTTTCTATAGACATGGATCGTGAATTAAGAATGTGACTAGTAATAGTTAATAAATTTTTGATGATGAATTTTTTGTAAGAAGAGGACAATGTAGTGATCCTAAAAAAAATTAAAAAAAAAACTAATTAATTAATTTTTTTAATATTATTAAAAAATAAAAATAAAAATAAAAATAAAAATAAGATTAAAATTAAAATTTTAAAAAAACTATTAATTATTATTATTATTATTATTATTATTATTATTATTAATTAAATAATATAATATAATTATAATATAATGTTATAATAATATATGTTATATGGAAAAAGGTGAAGCAAATCAATCCTGAGATTCAATCTCAGGATTGACACAGAGAGCCGCCGCCCAACTCTACGTAGTTTCATTTCTCCATTCAGTTCCTCGTCTCCTCTCTCCTCCATCTCGTTTCCGTAATTCGATCGATCAAAAATCTGAAAATATCATTGGGTTCTGCTCACCGCTACCGACATTTCTATTGGAGCGGATATGTCGTAGGAGCGGCGTAGGCATATCTCCTAGGGTAAGGCCAAATCTCAAACTTACCTCAATTTCTCTTAAATTATAAGCCCCATTAACGAACAGAAATTACCAAAAGACTCGTGGGGAGATTCTCTACAATCTAGCCTAAGTGAGTTTTCAAATTGGAATTCTGAGGTACCAATCCTAAATCGAGGGTAAGTTTGATAAATTAGGATTTTATTAGGCTATTTAGGCTATTCAGAACCCAGGGAAATTTTAGGGAAAGTTGCTCTAGGAATTATGACGGATAATATGATGAAATTTGAATTTCAAGATTTCAGGGGTTTTTGAACACTTGGGGCATAAGTCGAGGTGTTATTGGATTTTTCCAGGAATTAAGTAAGGAGATTAAGTTAAGTCAGCAATTTTATGAAATTTGAATCAATTAAATTTTTATGCTTATATAAATTTATTTATTTGGGAGTTTAAAGGCTATTTTGGAAACCAACCGTTCAAAATGGACTTTACAAACCTAGGATATATGGTATGGTATTTTTGAATAAAATGAACGGCGAAAAGTTTGTTTATTTATATGGATATCTTAAAATATGGAAAATTGTGTGGCAGATGATTTAATTTGTATGAATTATCGTATATCTGGATTTGGGATTTTGAAATAATGAATTGTTTGTGAAATACTAAATTGTTTGTGAAATACTGGAAATGCTTGTGAAAATACTAGAACTATTTGTGAAATGCAGGTGTTTGAACTAATGGCTAGTGGTCGGGTATTTTTTTGATTGGCCAAGGGCCAAGATTATTATTTGACTGCCGAGGGCCGAGTTTTAAGTGATGGCTATATGCCAGATTGTATTTTGTGGCCGAGGGCCAAGTTTTTGGAATACAGGAAATATATGTGAATTAACATTTTAAATGGTGATTTCTATTATCTAAATTGCATGATATGCTTTAGGAACCCTGGGGACCAGTGTATTGTGAGCACGGTACCATTGCTAGAGATTTTTTATGTGGCCATGTGTGCCCACACCTGTGCTGAGAGGTGTAGGGTGGTCTTGTCCGATTTGCCTACGTGAGGAGAATGCACCCTTGGGTGAGGGCAATCGGATCAGTAGTTGGAGCTGCGTTTACCCACGAAGTATGTTAGCGGAGAGTATGGATGACTACTGTCTGGGTGGATCCCCCAGGATATTAGTCCAGCCTTCGGGCTGCACAACTCGTGCCATGGGGATGTAAATTGCGTGTTTGTCACAAGGAGTGTCTTATATGCATATCTGTTAATTTATGTGAATATGGATAATTAATAAGATAACTTCGAGGGTTTACTAAGAAACGTGAGTGCCTTGGTAGTAGTAATGGTACTAGAGTAGAGGGAAGCTACTTATATGGGCGGGTAATCTTCCCTATCCTCGGCTAATTGTGTGTGTGAGTGTGAAATAAGAATGTTTTCATAAATGTGTTTAACTGCTTGGTGAACTGGTTATTTTATGTACACTAAATGCATACTGGCCACACACTGACATTAACTTAGTCTTTCTCTTACTGAGTTGTACCTCACCCCTACTTTACAAACTGTCTTTTTAGGAAATCCTAGAGATCGGATCTAGCTGGCTAAAGGAATCGGGTTAGTGGTGTAAATTTATGTAGGTAGTGTGTAGGTAGAGATTTTATTTTTGTTTAGTTTTATGGGATGTAGTTATATGAAAATGGATACTTTTGTGTATAAAGATAGTTAGAACTCTTGTAATGTAATTTGAGGATTTTTTATTTTTTATTTTCGCTGCGTATGTGTGTTTTATATTTGATGAATAAGGTATCAGGTACACTGACGTCACTAATGTAGCACTCTGGGCCCACGTGGCAGGTTAGGGTCGTTACACCTGGTAGGTTAGCTGGTTGTTGTCATATATTACCCCCACATTACTAGGTTATGTGGCTCGAAGGCGGGACCTGACAATGGTTGGCTGACCACTGCCAAGTCAAAAGTACAGTCTGTAAGTCTGATAGGTCTGCCAGACCGGGTCCGTACACCAGGGGTGCTCACATTCTTCTTAAAAACCACATCGACCATCCAATATCACACCACTCTGCAGAGCGGCGTTAACACAAATATCATGATCATGATGATCATGGACACATAGCAACGGTACCTTGCAAGTGCTAGCCTAGACCAAGCCAACTAGGTTCTGATACCATATAACATATATTGAAACAGTGATACATGGATATTTCATATCATTAATTTTCAAATGAATCATATCAATTTGCATATATACGTATATCATGAAAATCATCGGCCCGTACGCCGGTATTTCACATTTTACCGTAGCTCGGTCTGTACGTCGTCGGAAAATCATATCCATAGCTCATCCTGTACGCTGGCAAATCACATCCATAGCTCTACCCATACGCCAAAAAATCATATACATAGCTCAGCCCGTACGCTAGCAAATCATTTCCATAGCTTAGCTTGTACACCGGCAAATCATATATATAGTTCAGCCCATATGCCAGCAAACATATCAAAATCTCGGCCCATACACTGGTTTTCCATTATAAAAATCCGTATCATTAACACATTCCCAAAAACAGTATTTCATATTAATTTCTACTTATGCCACACTAAACAGGTTTTTCGTATATTTAACATATCATCACTTTTAATAGCATTTTCCCGAATATAAACAATATATAAATATATTTATTTTCCTAAAATCAAATGTTATAACTATATACATATTTTTTATAAAATACTAGCTTAGTTTATCCCCTTATCTGATTCTTGAAAAGCCCCTAAGAAAAATCTGTCATGCACCCTCAGGGTTCTCTACTCAACACCCTGAAAACAACATTCCCCAGAACTAAAGTTCAGTATTTCTACGCGTACTATGCTTTCTACAACTGTCAAGAATTCAAATATTGGGTAAAAAGTCTTACCCTGGATTTGGGATGGTTTCCACCTCAGCCCTACTGATGATCCGCTCCAGCAGATTTGCAGAGAACTTTCCCAGGAGCGTCGTGGTGGCTTCAGATCCTCGAACTGGTGGAAATCCGACCTGAAATCGAATAGAGAAGGAGGAGGAACCAAAGGGTAAGAGAGAGAAAGAAGTTCTGCGCAGGAAAATGACTGAAATTCACGTTTAACCCTATTTATCCTGTGGGATTTGTCGACGAGCCACGTTACCTCGTCGATGACTCCTGTAGAAAGTTCGTCGATAAACTTCAACCCTCGTTGACAAATTTTAGGATTCCTAAAATCCTCTCTCGGTATCTTCTCATCGACGAATCCTGTCCTCGTCGACGAGCTCCTCTTATACCCTCGTCAACGAATCCCTTGTTTTCGTCGACGAGGAGCTGAAAAATTCCTCAGGATTATCCTTTCCAAAATGCAACATTGTCGACGAAAGCTTTCTGATTTCCATTCCCCTTTCTTTTTATTATTTAAATAACATTATTCTTCAGATCGTTACACTTTGAGTAACCGAAACTAGCATCCTTGTGTTGGGAGCATAGTGGTCGGTGTACTACGAAAAGTACTTGTGTAAGTACTAGGACTTTACTGGGTTGTCGTTTTGGGTTGTTCGCTGACACTCGGGTTTATGTTTTGTATTATCGAGCTAGACTCCTTTTGTATAGACTCTGGTATAGTACAGTGTATGTATAGAAAGAATAGTTTTTGTTGCCTTTTTGTCATATATATGAATGGGTATATGGTGTACAGGAACCCCACGGGGTCGGACCCTTATTCATTATGGTGTATCATTGGTATTTTGTATGATACAGGAACATGTTAGGTTACAAATTCACCCATGAGTCCCATTACCGAGTTTAGGGCGTGACAGCTTGGTATCAGAGCTAACCAGATTGTTAGGTCTTGTAGACTTGGTTAGGTGTAGTTGTGTGTACATACTAGAGTATAAGATGTAGGACATAAGTGGAGTAGGTTGAGGATTGTTGTGTTGCTAGACAAGGACTCGTTGGCGATGTTCTGTGTTTTTCCTGGAACGACGATTTTAGTAAAATCATGGTAAACAATTGATGACTTTCATGTCGGTGTGATAGAACATACTTGGACCCGTGAGATTGTAGTTAGCATGATTAGTTGTAAATTATTATGTTAACTGCACGTAACGTAGGAGTGCTAATAGATTTCTATTGTATTTTCAAAATGGAGCCCAAGGATAATAACTTGGAGAATGGCTCTGAGGAAACTGTGAGCGATAAGTCTCCTTTTGTGCCTCAAGGGTTGACGAGGCAAGTTATATGGGAGATTGGGCAGAGTGTTGGGAGACGCAAACATTCTCCTACTGCCGCGGGTGTTCCATCGAGAGTTTCACACGTATGCACCCTCCGACATTCTTAGGAGGACCTGATCCGATGATAGCGGAGGACTAGGTTGAGAATACCAAAAGGATTCTAGAGGTCCTACACTGCACAAATAAGCAGAGAGTCCTCTACGCTACCTTCCAGCTATCTAGGGAAGCAGGGTGTTGGTGGACTGCAGTGAGTCTGCTGGAGAAGCAGAGAGTCGGTTCTACAGTGATGACTTGAAGCCGATTCAAGAAAATGTTCTTTGAGAGATATTTCCTGGTCTCCATACATGATGCAAAGGAAGATGAGTTCTCTGCTCTGACATAGGGAGATATGACGATGCAGGGGTATGCTGCTCTATATATAGAACTATCCCATTTTGTGCCGTACTTGATCTCGAGCGAGTATGAGAAGACTCGGAGGTTTGAGAAGGGCTTGAGGAAGAACATCCGCAAGTTAGTGGGTATGTTTCAGATCCGTGAGTTTTCGGTTTTGGTGGATAAGGCCACTATGATCGAGACCGGCATTCGGGAGGATGAGGTGGATCAGGAACCAAAGAAGAGGCTAGTACCTTCTGGTTCTCAATATGGATCTCACTAGGGATCATGGAAGAAAAGGAACAAGGGCTCGGGTTACCATCAAAATACTGAGCGTCAAAGTTCCCAGGTCGGTCAGTCGCATGATCGATGTATCAAGTGCCACAAATGGCATGATGGTGAATGCCAGCCATTTGAGGGTAACTGCTACAACTATGGCCAGTCAGGTCACATGGCTCGAGATTGTCACACACCAAAGAGGGGTACGCCCGCTTCGAGTTAGAATTGGGGGAGAAATCAGGTATCTTGGGGAACTTATCATGTGAACACTGCTTCGACAAGGGTATACTCGCTTACTCCAACGGATGCTGAGCATGAGGGGAATGTGGTGACAGGTACTATGATGTTGTATTTAAATAGAACTGTGGTTTTATTTGATTCGGGTGCGACCCATTCTTTATATATGCTAATTTTGTAAAACTATGTGGGCTTGAAACCCAAGTCATGAATGAAGAATTGCCTGTAACTACACCATCTGAGAGTGTATCGTTCAGTAGGAAGATGTTAGAAGACTGCCCAGTGGTTATTCAAGGAAGACTGCTACCGACGAATCTGATGGTATACGACATGTCTAGGTTTGATGTCATATTGGGGATGGATTGGTTATCCTTTCTTATTTAATTCGTCGACGAAGCCTACTGAAAATATCCTTTTTCCTTTCTTATTTAATTTCCTTATTTTCTTGATTTGGGTCTCTACATTAAAATTGTCACTAAAAGTAGTAATATTAGTGACAATTTTCAAACCGTCACTAATGCGTACTTGTGCTGCTATTAGTGACGGTTTGAAAATCGTCTATAATACTTTTTAGGGGTACTAAAATCGTCACTAATAATTTAAAGTAAATAATTTTTTTTTTGATTTATTCATTTAATCCAGTAAAAACCTGTAATTATAAAGCATACATAATATTAAACCATAATTACTAATGTTGATTCTATGAGTTCAATCCTGTTTTGAAAATGACAAATCACTTGGTATTTGATCTGTGCATTGAGATTGTGAACGGGAACTATATTAAGCATGCACGGAAGAATAACAAGTCATGGAAGCCATGAAGAGTAAAGCATACACAACTTGGCAAAATCCATGGAACTCAAAGAGTACAAGAATGAAGATGCAAGCAACAAGTTCAAAAGCGTCGTGAGAATGAGTACTTAGAACTCATGTATTTTCATTTTCATATGATTTAATTTGAAGCTCAAATCATAAACTAGCCTTAGGACTCATGCATTTCATGAATATCATTAAGGGACATTCATGAACTTAAAAATATTTTTAAAACCCCAGAAAATTTTTTTATAAAAGAGCCAAGAAGAGAGCAAAGCAGTTTTTCAAAGTATATTGAAAAAATTCAGGATTTGGGAACTTCAATAAGCCGAAGTCAATGGTCAGTCACCTGAAGTTGCCACTTCAGAAGACCAAAGTTAACATCAGTCGTCTGAAAAATTTCTTTAGAAGACCAAAGATTAAGTTCAGTCGTCTAAAAAATTTATGGTGAAACACAAAACATGGCAGAAGCACCTCAGAAGACTAAACTCAGACCTCAGTTGTCTGAACCCGACACTTCAGTCATCTGAACCCCAAACTTTAGTCTTCTGACCCTGTATCCAGGTTAATTTTTTGAAGCTTTAAAGAACTTCAGTCGCCTGGGCCCTTAACCTCAATTGCTTGAACTTGCGGGAAAGTTTAAAATTTTAATTTTTAGTGAAAGAAACACGCAAGCAATTTCTTTGATCCAACGGTTAGGACTGATTTTAAGGGTAAGACACCTATTTATACATCATCTAAACCCTAGTGCTAAAGCTAAGACTTTTGGAAGAGAAGAGAACAAACCTTTTGTAGAAATTGCACATTTAGCACAACTTTGAACACACTGCTGAAACCTTTGCCTGGGATTTCAACGTTCTTACATCGAATCTGAGCTAAGGCTATCTCGTTTGTCAAAAAGAAATCTAGCTATCATTGTGGAATCATTTTGGTATTAAGGTTTGGTAAATCGATCTACATGTTGATATTTCTTTTCATAGAGTTCTTCATATAAATTGATTTCTTTGATTGATATATATTTTTTTTCAAAGAGCTTCTCATTCCAAAATCAATTGTTGAAATAAGCTGAGTGATTGATAGTGAGTGTACTTTCATATAGATTATTTAGATAATCTCACTACTTGATAAAGGGTTTCATCATTGGTTAAATAGTTTGATTCAAGTGTGCATTCAGTTATAGGATCTATATTTTATATATATTAAAACACTTGATTAAATATCCTTGGTATTCATAAATATTTATTTTATTGAGGGATATTTTCTTTGGAAAACTTTATATTCAGTTTTTTGATCTTTGGAAATTATATTATATATATATATATATATATATATATATATATATATATACATAGATTTGGATATTACAAAGATCGTGTTGTGATTGAATATTTGAAAGAAAACTTTTTGATTGTCATTGATATAATATTCAAGATAAAGTTTTTGATAAGTTCACATTAGATATTCATGCATTTTCGCAAAGTAAACTAGAACCCAAATTTTCTCCAAAGTTTTTAATTATATCATCATTTGGGAGTTTTGGTAAAAAGGGAAATTGTGTGTTGAAGTATATTCATTCATTAACGAGTATATCGTTACATACATTCTGAACTTCAAGTTTCATCATATGATTATGTATTAGGAATTTCAATTGTACTCACTATCTTTGTTGGAAGCAACTTTGAGTATTTTACAGATTTGATTGTATTCACGGTTCGGGTTGTGAACCGGGTTTGAGAAGAAAGTTGTATCTCTTGCAAATAGAAGATTAGGAGGAAGTTGTACCTCTTGTAAGTAGCGGATGTAAGGGAAGTTCCGTCCCAATTTAAGAAATGGGGATTATAGTGGAATCCTTGAGTGTGTTGCTCAAGGCGAGAATGTAGGCCAGGTTGGCTAAACCTTGTAAAATCGCATTTGCATTCTCTCTTCCCTTATCTCTTTACTTTCCGCACTACACTCCATTACTTACATTGGTCATATGGTTGTTGAATAATCCCATACAAACTTGATAAGTAATTAGTTAAATTTAGACATAGGGACTAAGTGGTGAATAAGTTTCAAAGAATTTTTAAAATACCCAATTCACCCGCCCCCTCTTGGGAGTACACCTAAATCAACAACTAAAAAATTCATAAATTATCCAAAATTAAAATACAAATTGTTTAAAATTCAAATACAGATACAAATTCAAATTCAAATACAAAAATTCATTCTCTTCAGATAATAAAAAATACAGAAAAAGTCAAAAGTTGTTTTCGACTGTAGTGTTTGACATCGTCCTAATGTTGTGACATCTGCAAACCTTACAAAGTAATAATTATACAAAAAATTAGTATATGATTTTTGAACATATATGTACGTACTAGAAGTAAAAATGATTTGATAGCAAAATGGTTGAACATTCTCACATAGTTAAAAAAAAAAAAAATGAAACAATTTTAAAAACCTAAGTTTGATCAATCAAAATTTACCCCACTTGGTTTGGATCTCATATACCCGACTTGGACACCTGAGTGCTAAAATCCACTAAGTTTAATTTTCTAAGTTTGTTTATATTCTAACTTTACTTCTAAGTGGATAAAAAGCTTGCGTAGAGGAATTTTTAGGCATTGACGAGCGTGTCAGGACTGACCCCACTTGATTTGGATCTCGTATGCCTGAGTTGGAAACCTAAGTGCCAAATCCACTAAATTTGTTTAGTTTGTTTGTATTCTTACTTTACTTTTAAGTGCGCAAAAAACTTCCGGAGACGAGTTTTTGGGCACCGTCAGCTCCAACACATCTAGTTCAATGTGACGTGCGTGTTAAGATTGACCCCACTCCGTTTGAAACTCGTATGCCCGAATTGGACACTTGAGTGTTTAAAATCAACTAAGTTTACTAAGTTCACCATTAAGCGGATAATTTTCAATTGGGGAGGAGTTTTTGGGCACTGTAAGCTCTAGCACATCCAGCTCAATGTGACGGACGTGTCGAGACTGACCTCACTTGGTTTGGACCTTGTATTACCTCGTATGCCCTGAGCCTGAATTGGCTCGGGGGTTATAGCTCAGTTGGTAAAGCTCCACTCTTTCAATTGGGTCATTGCGATTATGGGTTGGATGTTGTCTAAGCAATAACAATAGTATCTTGTACTTGAACCGGTGACTTACTTTTTCTAAGTAATGGGAAAACAAGTCTGTAAACAAACTGACAAACGAGTCGGCCTATAACCCTAATAAGTCGAGTATGAACTAACTCAAACTTGCCTTATTTAATTGATGACCTTGAAATTTGACTTCAAGTTTCACTCGCTTAATTTGATAAATAAGTTTAAGCGAGTCATTATCAAATCGAGAAGCTCACAAGCAAGTTAAGTCACTTGCATCCTTACTAATTGGTCATGGCTCGTCCAAAGGCTAAACTTACTTTTGCTTGTAGAGATGCCCTATGATTGATTGGGTTGGATTCATTATTATTTGATTTTGAACAGATCTCCCTTGGCCGAGACCTATAAGTTTGTAATAGAAACGTGGCTCTCTTAGATTTCGATAGAAACATGGTTTGTGGGCCGACCATGTTCTATCAACAATACTTCCAAGCCCACAAATTGGTCTCTCCCATGAGGCCCATCTTTCACACATGTTTGTACAATTCAAATTTAAATAAGTTAGATAGTTTTGGAAATATGAATTTCGAAATTTAATTTAATTTTATGTATTTTTAAATATAATATTTAATTACACTTTAAAAGGATAAATTATTATACTTTAAAAACAGAAAACATACAATATAAATGTGGTCAGATTTGTGAGAAAAATAAATTTTGAAAAAAAAAAAACACACACACACAATCACGCACACACACAAGTGACACGTTTCATAACATAATTAAGAAATTAACTACTAGAATAATTTTTGTAATACTAGTGATGCATTTGTAATATATTTTTTAGTAGATTATTATGACAAATTTGAACAATCACTAATAATGCATTTTTTAATGGGAAATAAAGGTTAAAACTATTAGTGACGGTTTATGAGAACCGTCATGAATAATAGACTATTAGTGACAGTTCTAAAAATCGTCACTACTTATGCATTTTTTTACGGCCAAAAAAAGGTCAAGAATGTTAGTGACGCTTTTTATTAACCGTCACTAATAGTCTATTATTAGTGACGGTTCAAAAGCATCACTAACAATAGACTATTAATGATCTGATTCATCACTAATACACGAAAAGGGTCGCTAATATTTTTTCGTGATAGTTTGAGCAGGAAGACTCGCTAATAATGTTGTGACGAAATTGAAAGCGTCACTAATACTTTCGTCACTAAAAATTAAATTTTTTTGGTAGTGTAGTATATATATATTTTATTACATATGAACTCCAACCACCAACAAGCCCTTCAGATCCCCTAGTGCGGCACCAAACTTATGAATCAGCGTCCTCCCCCTAGGTCTCGCTGATTGGGTAAAGTCCGGAATGCGGACACAGTTTTCGTGCATCAGTTGGATGTTCGGTTAACCCGACTCCTGAGACACATCTACATTACCATCTACGGTTCTCGCTGGCTCACAAAGAACTCTCACCATCCACGGTCCCCGCTAGCTTACAGAACGAATTCTCACCATTCACAGTTTCTACTGGCTCACAGAATAAATTCTCACCATCCACAGGTACTGCTGGTTCTGTGAGTGTATCTACCTGGAATTGAACTCCTAGTACTCCTTCTTACATGTTGATGTCTTTCCATCGTACCATGCCCGTGGGGCGTATAATTTATTTATATTGAATTAAGGATTGTGTGTAATAATTACACATTAATTTAAGAGCAAATAAGTCCAAATTATATGCAGAATATATTCCTAAAATTAAGGCAAAATTATCAGCATGATCCCCAACAGGATTGGCATGATCGAGTGAGTAGAGCATGGTGTCCACTAGCGAACTATAGCTACCGCCTCTTCTTCCCCCTTTGGTATTCACGCGACCATCAGTAGTACTCATCTCTTCCCCCCCCCCCCCCCTTCTCTCTCTCTCTCTCTCTCTCTCTCTCTCTCTGAGATATGGCTCAAACAACTCCAAATCACACAGTGGAAGTTTCCGGTTGGGCCGCTCTCGAGCCCTCCGGCGATATCGTCCCTTACCTATTCAAACGCCGGTACGTAAGAATATCTATCTATACATGTGTGAACCTCTTACCTGCTAGCTCACAAAATCAAGTTGTACGTGCGTGCTTATCATTTATTTTGATCAGAGATCTCAATTTACTTTTATATTTAAAATAACTCATAAATTTAAGTAGTGATCATGGGCTCCCTGCTGCTGCTGATGAAGTTATGTATGTATGAACAAACAGAGAAAACGGGGAGAACGATGTGACCATCGAGATCAAGTACTGCGGAATTTGCCACTCTGATCTTCACTACATCAAGAACGACTGGGGCATCACCATCTACCCTGTCGTCCCCGGGTACGTTAATTAATTCCCACTTCAATTCTTAAACATAATTAATTAATGTTCCTTATTCAATTCTCTCTCTTAATTTCTCTCTCGCGCTCTCTCTCTAGGCACGAGATAACGGGCGTGATAAGCAAGGTGGGGAGCAACGTAAGGGAGTTGAAGGTGGGGGACAAAGTGGGAGTGGGGTGCTTGGCGGCGTCGTGTTTGGACTGCGATTTCTGCAGGGCTTCTCAGGAGAACTACTGCGATGGGGTCCAGTTCACCTACAACGGCGTCTTCTGGGACGGCTCCCTCACCTACGGCGGCTACTCCACCCTCCTCGTCGCAGACCGCCGCTTCGTGGTCCGCCTGCCGGATCACCTCCCCATGGACGCCGCGGCCCCGCTGCTGTGCGCGGGGATCACCGTGTTCTGCCCCATGAAGGACAACGGCATGCTGGCGTCGCCCGGGAAGCGGCTCGGGGTGGTCGGCCTGGGCGGCCTCGGACACGTGGCTGTTAAATTCGGGAAGGCTTTCGGACTCCATGTCACCGTCATCAGCTCCTCGCCGTCCAAGGAGGAGGAGGCCAGACAACGCTTGGCCGCCGATGACTTCATTGTCAGCACCGACGTGGAACAGATGCAGGTACGGTGCTCCTTTAATGGAAATTAAACAATATTAAATATTAAATGGGCTCAATCTCCTGCATATTTATTGACTAATTTAACAAAGAGACGACAATTTATATACTTAGTCTAATAAGTCAATCTTTTTTAAAACAAATCAAAACAATTCATAGGTTGATGACGTTATATATCCTATCTACTTCATACTTTTTCGAGTAAGGTTGACACATATAAAATATATAGGACCCATTTTGGTTGTGTCTGTGTGGGATACTCTCTTTTTTTTTGGTTGTCTGTGTGGGATACTCTTATGCCATACTTGGTAAAAAAAAAAAAGAGGCTATAATTCTTCAAAGAAAAATTATAAGGTTTTTTAGTTTTAAAAATTATTTTTCATTCTCTACTTTTCAAAGAATTATAAAAATATAACTTATTTTAATTTTTTAAATGTTTATATTAAAAATATAGAAAATAAATAATTTTTTTAATATGCACAATAATTTATTTTTATTTTAAAATTTTAAAACAATTACAAAAAATATAATATATTTTTAAATTTTTCAAATTTTATGCAAGATAATATTTGAAATCATAGATTTTTGAGACTTCAATTTAGATGTGTGTGGATTTAAAAGAAATTCTATATATAATGCGTACAATATTAAGGTAAAAAATAAGAGTTAAAAATTTAGCAAATTAAATTATTTCAAATTTTGAATAAAATAAAACTATTTTCACAAGCAAATAGTGTAAAAATTATTTTTATTCTTATTCATTTATTTTATACAAATGATCTCAACTAAACAGGTTTCTTAAACATTCTAAGTTTAATACGTTGTTTTATTTGGGCTAAAATGAGGTGGGACCCATCTTGTGTATTTTCCTCATAAAACCTTACTTGAATCCATAAACAAATAGCAGGTATGCTTTTGTGTGGGCCTTTAAATGGTAAAAACATTAGTATAAAATTATATCATCGGACAACTACTTGTAAGTTTTTCTCTCTTGAGATAATGTAATATTTTTTAAGTACGATAATTATATATACTAGAAAGACTACCCCTGTTTAATATAGAAGAAAAGAAATAATATATATATATAAATGTGTATGTGTGTGTATATATATAATAAATTAAAAATAAATCTAAATATTAAAATCAATGGTAACAATATAAAATTGCAATAATATATAGGATAGAGATGGGACGTATATACCATCTTACTATTGATAAATGTGTATAAAAAAGCATATAATTTTGTTAAACAGCTCCTTTAAAACGCATATAGGACAAAAAAAAAAATTTAAGCATAATTTTTTATATGTTTTTAGTGAGATTAATGGTTAATTAAATCACAACAAACAAAGCAACCTAACTTACTCGGTCAATGGAAAACTTGGGAAATACAAAACTGTAATAATATATCATTTTAACGTGCACCTAAACATTACCTTGAAACACAAAGATTATAAAAAATATTTAAGCATAACATTTTTTGTATGCTTTTAGTGCAATTAAATTTCTAATTAAATCACTTATAAAAATAGATCAGCTTAGCTTTCTTGATCAGCAGATAATTTTAACAATAAAAAAGAATTATTTAAAGAAGTAATCAAATTTCTTTAATCAAAGGAGAAAATTTTCACTATCAGTTGTCGAAGATAATTCCTGAAGGGGGATTAGCATTAGGACTCCCTTTTTCTCCAGGAGGTCCAGCTGTAATGTATAATAAAAGAAAAGGAGGAAAAAAAGCTGATGAAAAGAAAAGAGAAAAGAAAAGAGGGAGAAAAAGATGAGTCCTAATACAAATAATACTTAGGTATAACTTTTTTATGTGTTTTAAGTGAGATTAATTGTCATATATACATTTCGATAATTATTTTTGACAATAATATCATAATTTAACACATTCTTTTGTATTATTTGTTCAACATAATTGACAAAAATATTTATAAATTTATACGAATAATTTAATATGTAGTGCCTCAAACTTCCAAAAGAATATTATGGACATATATATATATGATATAAATTTACTTGTGGTGGATCAATTTAAACATAAAATAAATTAAGAAAAAAAATGCACATGTAAATCATAAGAATATTGAATGAGGATTTGAAATGTAAAATTTAAATATTTTATTTTATAATATATGGAAAGTTGAGCACTTATTAAATTACATACCTTTATGTATTTATATAAAATATATATTTATGCATAATTGTAATTTTTTAATATTAGAACTTTTTATGGAATGAAAACAAACACTTATTCTATTTTTAATGTATATAACATATGTAAACGGGAATGTAACACCATACATATATATTTCTATATTCTTGAATAATATTCATTAAAATTAATTCTATTATTTTAGTGAAAAAAAATGTATTGTATTGTATATTATATAGTGAATATTTTAAAAATATTTCCAATTATTTATACTATTTTTAGTGCATAAATTAAAAATAATTCTATAATTTTAGAAGATGTAAATATAAACAAATAATAAAGAAAGTGGAAACTAATAATTTGAATTAATTTTATAATATAAAAATATTTAAAAACAAAGTGATAGGAAGTTGTTGAGTTAGGATTATTTAAAAAAAAAATTATTTAGTGAAATTCATTAACATTAGAATTTTTAAATTTTTTCTAATAAAAAATAAAATAATTGTAAAAATAATTTTTCAAAAAATTAATAAAATCACTATAGAGATAGGATTTTAGTGAAACCCGGGTGGAATCAAAGAAAAAAAAATAGTTTAACAAATAAATTAAAATTATTTTAAAATTTGTGGGGCTCGCTTGGGGCCCCACCATGAGAGAAAGAGTGAACCTGGTAGAAAGAATTTTTTTAAAATGGTGGGACCCGCATGAGGTCCTCTTTAATATAAAAGATAGATGCAAAAACTACTAAATTTAATTTAAAACATAATAAATGTATTTAAAAACTACTACATTTAATTTTTATTTATTTTAATATATTCTAATTATTATTTGATTTTTAAAAAATGAGCATTTGTTCAATTAAGTTTTAAAATTATTTTAACTTATAAAATATCAACTAAAAATATAAAAAATTTAAAAGTCATACTTTTTGTTTTTGATTTTTGATTTTGATTTTTTGTTTTTTGCTTTCATAAATTTTAGGCACAAATGTAATTCAAAACCTCCCTCAACATAATATAAACATACTTAAAAACTACTATCATTTTATTTGCATCTCCTATTTTTATTATTTTAATTATATTTTAAACAATTATTTAATTCAAAGATAAAACTAAATTTACATTCAATTAAAATTTTAATTTATTTTATTTTTAAAAACATTAATTAAACTTTTTGAATTTGATTTTAAAATTTTTATTTTCATAATTTTGACGCTAATACCAAACGCTTATTAAAGGATTCACTATTTTAATAATGGTAAAGTGTGAGGCCAAACGATTTTCATGATCCAAATAAGGATGTGGTTCACTTGATTGTAAATTTTACATGAACAAAAGTCGGTTGCATTAATAATTAACAATGTGTCAATAAGATTACATAATTATTATTTCATTTCCTAAAAAATAATAAAACTAATACCAAGAAAAAAGACATTAAACTCGTCTCTAATTTTATAAAAAGACACATTTATTTGAGGTTTAAAAATTTTATAAACTTCCTCTCATTCATGGCTTCTCCAAATCGTGGTGCGTGTGTCTGTCTATATATATCCATAAGTTTTCTAATATTTTAAAATATTCAAAACTCTATAGACACTAGTAAATATATCATGTGTGTGACATTTAATTATATGTCTTTTAATAAATTCAAATATTTTTAAAATAATAATATTTTTTCATAATTTAATACACAAATATTAGAGTGTTAATATTCAATATTATTTATAAAAATTAATATTTTATTTTGAATTATAAAATTCAAACATCAACATGATATTATTATATGCTGTACAGATATAGGAATATAAAAAATCTTTAAAAATATGATACCACACAGAGTCGGGAGCCCCTAGATCATAAAAATGTCTAAAACCCTAGATCTGAAACCTTACAGACACTTGGCTTAGACTTGTTTTTCCCCAAACCTCATCAATGGGTACTTAAGTCATCAACAGGTGTCCTTAGGGAAAGATCAAAGGGATCTAAACAAAGGTGGATCATAGGGGACCGTATACTCTTTCTGTTGTGCAAGATCCTCATAAAAGGCAAGCATAGAACATACTTGAAAGCCAAGTCATTTTTACAAGGTCATAGAGGTAAGATACAAAAGCCTTACGAATAATTAATTTTCAGGAAGAAGAATGAAATTAGAAGGTCATGGAGAAAACACAGAGGAGAAGTTTATTGATCACAACTGACTTTGCCTTACAACTAGGGAAGGCAGTCCCTATTATAGACTAGAAAAATAGCCTATAGGAAACAAACCATAGACACAGGTGAATTATTGATAACTACAGTGACCAGGCATAGTGATGTGCTATAGCATATGCTACAGTGACAGGGCACAACGATGTGTTACAGTACATGCTACAGTCATATGTGATGTGATAAGGACAAATTTAGATTAATATAATATTTGTCCTTAATGCTTCCATACATAGGATGATGATATGTCTGCGGCATGAATGGTTCTTCAATCTCCATCGGGTCCTGAGAGTCCTAGAAGACATCATCATGAGGTGGAACAAGTTTGGGAGGTGGTATGATGTTTGGAACAGAATGGAGAATCTCTAGTGAGAACTAGTAGCCATTCATTTCATAAAGAAATCGGCGGAGAGGAATTTTGTAATCAAACCACGATTTGGGGAAGTCATGAAGTGTATCCCATTTGTATGAACAATTTTATGACCACAGTAATCTTCTGGTGGGATTGTAGAAACATGGCCTGCGTAAGATGAAGATGCTATGAACTGACATTGCCATGCTTGGCTTGAGCTTCCAAAGATTATGGTTACCCATGAGTTTTGCAAACTTTCTTCTCCATGATGGAAGAGGTTCAAACCATTGTAGGAAAGTCCACAGAAGAGAATCTTGATTAATAGGATCATGCAAATCCGCGTATGCTTCTTGAAGAGGGAGGATGATCGCACGTACCTGCAGAACAGAAATATACTAGAGACACCAAATCTCATTAGTGCCAAAGGAAGATGGGTTGATGAGGTATGGATTTAGGCAAAGGTAAGATGGGAAGGTCAAAAAGTGGTCTATTTGGTCAGCATATTTTTTGTACTGGGTTGTTGTAAGGGCTTTGATCTGGTTTGGCTGGAGGTTTTGGTTTGGTTGTAGGTCAACAATTTTCGGAGGGAAAGTTTTTTGAGTAGTGGAACCCAGGTGAAGGATTTCATCAGATGAGTAAGGTAAGGAGGCCATGAAGAGGAGTGGAATAGTCTTGTGGCTACTGATTAGGAAGGAAGACTTTTTAGGGCGAGAAAGCATGTTTGTCAAAACATTGTAAGTGCCTTTTATATGCTTGACTGAGAAATCATATCTGGAGAACCAATCTTTCATTCTGAGGATTTGGGGATCTTGGAGAATCTTGTTATTGAATTCAAGTACTTTAGGAAAAGATAAGTTGTCCATCTCAACAGTGAAATGCCTAGTTCTGACATAGAAATCAAAATTTTCAATCACGCTTTTTACGGCAAGAATCTCCTTGTAGATGGTATGATAATGTTTCTAGGATTCTTTAAATTCTCCACTGGCATGTCCACTGTATGCTCTTCTCTTGACTTTCTCTTCTAGCAAGATTGCACCCCAAAAATGGTCACTTGCATCAGTCTGCAGGATAAGATTCCCTATCGATGGAATAGTTAAGGGAGGTGGCTCTCTTGCTATCTTTTTAAGATGTTTAATAGCTTTTGTTTGTTATGGGCCCTATGGTGGTGGCCCTTTTTTCAAGAGCTTTGACAGGGAGCTGGTATAATGACTAGCTCATGGAATGAAGTCTTTGATATAATTGATTATCCTGAGGAATTGCTGGCTCTATTTGATAGAGAGATTATCATGAGGGAAATGCAGTAATTGTTAAAGATGTGGGGGCCTGGAGTAATGATTCGATGTGATATATGTATCCCCAAAAATTCAATCTTATCTTGTCCAATTATGCTCTTCTTCTCAGAAAGCATTATACCATATTGTCTTGCCTAGTTGTCCAAAATGTCTGAAAAGGTGATAATGTTCATCTTGAGATTTGGAAAATAGTAGAATATCATCTACGTAGATCAATACACTGTAGAGGATTGGATTAAAAATCCTGGTCATTGTTTATTGGAACAATGAAGGGGCTATCTTTAAACCTGAAAGGTAGGACAGTCCATTGATACTGTTCATTCGAGATACAAGTACAAAACTGCTTTCTATATCCCGAACAAACAATATCGATGGACTGTCTTGCCTTTCGGGTTAAAGATAGCCCCTTCATTGCTCCAAAAAATGATGACCAGGATTTTTAATCCAATCCTCCACAGTGTATTGATCTACATAGATGATATTCTACTATTTTCCAAATCTCAAGATGAACATTATCACCTTCTCAAACAGTTTGGACAACTGGAAAAACAGCAAGGTATAATGCTTTCTGAGAAGAAGAGCATAATTGGACAAGATAAGATTGAATTTTTGGGGATGCATATATCACATGGAATCATTACTCCAGGCCCCCACATCTCTGAACAATTACTGCATTTCCCTGATGATAATCTCTCTATCAAGCAAATCCAGCAATTCCTCGGGATAATCAATTATATTAGAGACTTCATTCCACGAACCAATCATTATACTAGCTCCCTGACAAAGCTCTTGAAGAAAGGGCCACCACCATGGGCCCCAGAACAAACAAAAGCTGTTAAACATCTTTAAAAATAGCAAGAGAGCCACCTCCCTTACCTATTCCATCAACAGGGAATCTTATCCTGCAGACTGATGCTAGTGACCATTTTTGGGGTGCAATCTTGTTAGAAGAGAAAGATAAGAGAAGAACATATAACGGACATGCCAGTGGAGAATTCAAAGAATCCTAGAAAAATTATCATACCATCTACAAGGAGATTCTTGCCGTAAAATGCGGGATTGAAAATTTTGATTTCTATGTCAAAACCAAGCATTTCACTGTTGAGGTGGACAACTCATCTTTTCCTAAAGTACTTGAATTCAAGAACAAGATTCTCCAAGATCCCTAAATCCTCAGAATGAAAGATTGGTTCTCCAGTTATGATTTCTCAATCAAGCATACAAAAGGCACTCACTATGTTTTGACAGACATGCTTTCTCGCCCTAAAAAGCCTTCTTTCCTAATCAGTAGCCACAAGACTATTCCACTCCTCTTCATGGCCTTCTTACCCTACACATCTGATGAAATCCTTCACCTGGGTGCCACTACTCAAAAAACTTTCCCTTCAAAAATTGTTGACCTACAACCAAACCAAAACCTCCAATCAAACCAGATCAAAGCCCTTGCAATAACCCACTACAAAAAAATATGTTGACCAAATAGACCACTTTTTGACCTTCCCATCTTACCCTTGCCTAAATCCATACCTCATCAACCCATCTTCCATTGGCACTAATGAAATTTGGTATATCTGGTATATTTCTATTCTGCAGGTACATGCGATCATCCTCCCTCTTCAAGAAGCATACACGCATCTACATGATCCTATTAATCAAGATTCTCTTCTGTGGACTTTCCTACAATGGTTTGAACATCTTTCCTCATGGAGAAGAAAGTTTGCATAACTCATGGATAACCATAATCTTTGGAAGTTTGAGCCAAGCATGGCAATGTCAGTTCATAGCATCTTCATCTTACACAGGTCATATTTCTACAATCCCACCAAAAGATTACTATGGTCACAAAAATGTTCATACGAATGGGATACACTTCATGACTTCCCCAAATCGTGGTTTGATTACAAAATTCCTCTCCTCCGATTTCTCTATGAAATGAATGGCTACCAGTTCTCACCAAAGATTCTCCATTATGTTCCAAACATCATACCACCCCCCCAAGCCTATTCCACCTCATGATGATGTCTTCCAGGACTCTCAGGACCCTATGGAGATTGAAGAACCATTCATGTTGTAGACATATCATCATCCTATGTATGGAAGCATTACGGACGAAGATTATATTAATCTAAATCTATCCCCATCACATCACATATGACTGTAGAGCACAACACTGTGCCCTGTCACTGTAGCTATCAATAATTCACCTGTGCCTATGGTTTGTTTCCTATGGGTTGTTTTTCTAGTCTATAAAAGGGACTGCTGAAAAAAATTAAATTTTTATACTCACATATATGACAATATAGATAAATGAATTAATAAATAGATTTTTAATCATTTAATTGAAGTTTATAAATATTTTAATATATGACTTGTTCCCATGAAAATATTAATTACTTTATTAAAATTTCTAAATTATGATTTCCTACCTAAACTCTTAATTAGTCTTTTATTAGCAATCAATTAATGAGTTTTTTAATTTTAAATAAATTAAAATTTTACTATTTTGAGGCCATTTCTAATTTACATGTTTATTTCTGAAATCTATTTTTTATAAATTATTTTGTTACTTATTTAAATGGTGATAGCATTTCACAATAATTTTAGGAGAAATCAGATAAATTTATCTACTTTGTTTTATGATGTGCACTTTATTTAATATTTATATTAGCATTGTAATTTATTTTATTTTTAGAATGAAATGAATCTTTTTTAGTCCAAATCTTGACCTCTCTCAAATAAAAATTTTTGAATGTAGCTTTATTTGATGTTATTGAATTTAATTTATTTTAAAAGTATTGCCTTACTTCTAAAAAAATGATAATATTTTTTTACAAAATTATGTATTTTTATTTTTATATATGATATATATATTGTAATTTTTTTGGCTAAATAAAAATTCTTTTTTCTGATCAAATTTTAAAATATCTAAAACAATTTATAAATGTATTTTAATCTAATTTTGGCCGAGTTTATTTTCTTTTAAAAATTTTTTTGTATTGCTTTTAAAATATAGGGATAGTTTTTGGCACAAAATATTTTACTTTATATATATACTTTTATTAATTTATTATCACATACATAAAATATTTTTTAATATCCATATTATTAAATATCTTCTATTATAAAATAATACAAAAATTAATAATAAAATAAATAAAGATGAACAGAAAAATAAATAAAGATGAGACTGAAATTTTATGTGATTCAGGGGAAAGATGGGGTGAGATTTACATTTTCCAAAACCTATTTTTATAACATCTTCCTTATTATTGATCTATTTACTTTTATTCTTTTTAACTACGTAGGCGGCGAAGAGGAGTCTAGATTTCATCTTGGACACGGTATCGGCCCACCACTCACTTGGGCCCACTTTGGACCTGCTCAAAGTGAATGGGACTTTGATTATCGTGGCTGCGCCCGACAAGCCCATTGACTTGCCCTCTTTCCCCTTGATATTTGGTGAGAATTAATTTCATTCAGGCTTTCAGATTAGAAAGCCCTGTGTTAGTCGATGTGATTTGAATTTTTTTTAATTCCTATAGGAAAGAGAACAGTGAAGGGAAGTATGATAGGAGGAATAAAGGAGACGCAGGAAATGATGGACTTATGCGGAAAATACAATATTACGTGTGATGTTGAGGTCATCAAACCAGCCCAAATCAACCAGGCTCTAGAGCGACTTGCTCGAAACGATGTTCGATATCGCTTTGTCATCAACATTGCCGGAGAGCATTAGTCAAATTAATCTCCCTCTCTCTCCTTGTGTTTGGAAACATAGATTTTCAACCTTATATTTGGATTTAGGTGGTGGATTTGAATAAATTTTAATCTAATTTTATGTTAAATTGTATCCAAATTCAATACAATTTTAAATTGGTTGCCTCTCCTATGTCTAGTGGTCATGACGAGCAAAGGAGGCATTGTCATAGCTTGGATCTTTGTTGGCTCAGGTAAAAAATCTAACAGGCATTCGTCAAACACTCACTTTTTTTAATATGGGACAAATTTCACAAGTGAAATTCTCAACAATCTCTCCCTCACTTGTGAGTTCCAACTGCTCCTCCTTGAACAGGAGGTTCACCACATGTGAGTTTCAACTACTCCCCCTTGAACAGAAGTCATCTCCCTTATGGGACAAATTCTCCAACAGTTTGCTTAAGTGGGTCGTTTTACATGTCTCGGATTGTATTCCAAATGACACCTCCAAGTCAATCCTACCTCCACGTTTTGACCCAATTTGGATTCATCTTGACAGCTTAAATGATCCTTCTTAGCCTCAGTCACACTCTCACACTCAACATTATGAACCGTTAGCTCTAATACCACTTGTTAGCACCGGAGGAGTCCATAAATGTGCTTGATATATATAGATGAACATCAATTTGATTCAAAAGTTTAAGTCTATTGGGTTTTAGGCTATACCATGTATATAAGCACCTAGTAAACACTCACTTTTTTCAATTTGAAACAAATTTCACAAGTGAAATTTTCAACAGTTGTTATTGGCTACTTCCCAAAACTCAAGACTGTTGCATAAAATATCTATAATATCTATATATATATATATATATTTATATATTATTATGCTTGTAGTATGGACCAAAGAAGAAAACTGATTGTAACACCCTACGCCAACTCGTGCTTGTTATTCTACAACAACAGATGAATTCACCATCACACGGTCAAAATTTCAACCCATGAATTAGTAGGAATAGATGTGCGGTAACAGACTTCAAATTGTCCAAGGAGCTCATACGGTGGAAGTGTCATTTTCTGATGAGAAACAAAAATGGAAAATAAAAGGATGAGTATGTTATTCTTAAATTTACGTTGATTTCAGTGTATGACTTCCCTCTTATAATGTTGGATTCATTTTTTTTTTTAAATGCCAATTTGATGATTTTTAACTTTTTTTTTTTTTTATGTATATTACTGGTCTTGAGTTTTCTCAATCCCAAAAGCTAGCTCATAGGGTAAGGCTTTTCATTACACTTAATAACTGATTACGAGCCCCTTTCATAATCGATGTAGAATAACCCCAACAATCTCCTCCTCACACATCAGCTTCCAAATCGGTGGTCCCACGTATCCGGCATCTCGAGGAGAATGTTGAACCATGGCTTTGATACCAGTGTTAAGTGGTTTTGGACCTTCTCAATCCCAAAAGCTAACTTATGGGGTGAGATTTTCTCTAATACTGAATAACTGACCACTAATCCCTTCCATAACCAATGTGGGATAACCCCAACCATTGCAAATTAGGGGGAAAAGGGTTGGTAGGCTTCACCAGTGGTAGTTATGTTAAACAAGAGGGTATGCATTTTGGCCCCAATTGAAATAAAACATTTTTTTTACCTATCAACTATTTTAATTTAACATAATTATGTTTCTGTATTTTAATCATCAGTAATAATTAGTGAAGGTTATCAAGTCAATAATGTGAACTTTAAAACATAAAATAAAAAAATCAATAAGAAGAATGTACTTTGTTAATAACTAGAGAACATATAGATATAGTCATTACATAAAGATTTTTGGGCTATTCATTGCTAAGGTGTCCATTGAGGAATTGGAAATTTATTCCTTTTTCTTTTTAAAAAGCTCCTGTTGAGCCTTTGGTCAACATGCTGTTATTCCGGTTTTATAAAGTGTAAGCCTTTAAGAGTTGGGGAATACCATATAATAAAGGCTTACACTTTACAAAACCAGAATAACAGTATGTAGACCAAAGGTTCAGTAAGAGCTTATTGAAAAAGAAAAAGGAAAAAAATTTCAATTCCTCAATAGACACCTTAGCAATCAAAAGCCCAAGAATTTTTGTATAATGACAATGTAGCTATATGTTCTCTAATTATTGACAAAGTACATTCTTCTTATATCATTTTGAATATGAAAGAGAATATTAAAGAAAAACTAAAACACAAAAAGACAATGATATTTTTATTGCAATAACTGAACTGTGAATATTAAGTGCTTAAGAAGGATACTTGTTAGGGTATTTAAATAAGTTTACAAAATATAGTTAACAATAAATAAGATATCATAAATCCCATGATCTGAAATAAAATCTGCGTTGTTGACATATATGCTTCTTTTGATCCAATAGGGTTTGATTGTTAGCATATATGATTCTTTGACGCTCCTTAGTCTTTATTATAATGATTTGCCTCGAATCTTCATCATTTAAATATGTAGCAGATAAATGTAACCGTTGACGGTTTGGTGAAACCGTTGACAATTTGACGGTTTGATGAAACTGTTGACGGTTTTCTTCTGAGTTTATTTCTACCTGAAATCGTCAATATAACCGTCGACAATATTACTCTCATTGAGTGTGTCGAGCTGTGATACATTGTTAATAAATATAAGTAAATAGGAGGAACATAAAATATAAAATTTCCATTCAATTACCAAAAACATAATGTTGTAATTTTTTGAAATATATTTGTTAATGCAACAAAACAAATCACCAAATACAAAAAAAATGGAGTCTTTGTGTCAACTAGATGCAATTTTATGTAAAATATATGTCCCTCACTTGTTCATCAATGCCAAGGATAAATTGTTATAATTGTGACTGGGTTCTTCTCCTCAAATACATCAAGGGTTATATAAAGGTTGTTGTGTTGCTAAGAGAAATATAATATGTACCCACAGAAATAAAGGGTAATCCTTCCTTCCATCAAATTTAACCATGGGAAAAAATAAAAAATAAAAATAAAAAAGTTCATATCAAATTCTCACAAGCAATTTTTCAAACAAATTGCGTGCATTATAGTGGGCTCATTTTTCATGGACAAAATGACTAATTAAATTATATCTTCTATTTTCAGATTTTTAACAGATTCATACAACACATTCAAACAACATATAAATCATATGTAACAATTTGGGGGACGGGATTGTAGTAGGCAACAAAATTAAATATGGATTTGATCAAAGCATTTCAAACATGGAATTTGAAATCCAAACCTAAATAAATATAAATTATGCATAGGATTACAATGTTGTTTGACTGACCTGAGAACCAAATTTATTGAGCTTAGAAATCTTAGTTGATGTTTATTTGGAAGAAACGAGACTTACCGAAAAATCACGGAAGCACAAGCAGAAGTTCTTTCTCTCCCAATTAACAAAATCAGATATTATGATATAACAATAATACAAAAATATATATTTTTAGCAACACAAAATTAGCCTAAAAATAATTGTTGGAATTGGTGTATTCCCAAGAGGAGGGTAAATTGAGTATTTAAAAAATTATCTCCTAAGTTCAACTAAACCAGCAGCAGTAATACACAACTTAGGGTCTTTCTAAGCATATACAAATTGCGCAGATAAAATTAATATACAAAAATTAAATCATGTGCAGCATTCACAATATATCGAATATAACATTCATGTGTAGGAATATAAAGCGCTAGAAATTAAAAGTAGACACATGACATGTTATCGGGGTTCGGCCAATACTGCCTACGTCCCCGCCTCAAGCTCACAAGTAAGAGAATTCCACTATGATTGCTCACTTGTAGGTGGAGCGGCACCTACCTAATACAACACCTTACAAGATGGTGCACCTAGTTCTCTTAACCGAGTCTGAACCAGTCTGGAACTGTTCACAGGACTAGTCTCCCTCTTCCGATCATTCGTCGAGAAATACAACAAATATTCAAGTGAAATATTTCATACAATCAGATTGCTTCTAATACAAGTAGATAAGTACCATTATGCACAATCAATCAATGCACTCAAGTATAATATGAATATAAGCTCGAGTATGTGTGATTTTCTCTCAAAGATATTTTTATGTAAAAATGTGAGAGAAAATAATAATGATGATCTTTGATCTAAAAACAAGATATTCAATAGGTGTTTTTCAAAGATCTAAAACTCAAATAATATCTTTTAAAATATTTTGCAAAGTTAAATGTACAAGATATTTGGGAATGTGCTTACAAAAATATTTATGAAATAAACTCAGTGTAAGCCTTTGAATCTTGCAATGATAATGCAAAGACTCACAAGCTAAAAGGAGTTTTCACAAACAAATATTTATCAAGGAAAATAATATGGGAAATACTTTAAAGAATTACTCTTACGATGATTTTCAAAGATGAAGTGTGTATGAGAGTGAATGCTAGGAAAGATATGCCCAAAATAAAACTTCTTTCAACAATCTTTCAAGAACAAAGGATTTGTAAGTAAGAGAGTGAAAGAGAAATCAAAAGCTCTCTTAAAATGATTTTCAAAAGGAGTATAAGAGAGTTAAAAATTTTAACACAAATAGTTTTTAGGAGAAATTAAAATATAAGCATTGGTTTTAAAATTGAGTAATGAGAGGGTATTTATAGACACGGGCCAAAAAATGACCGTTAGGGACACATTAGGAATTTTAGAAAAGTTTAATCAAGAATTTAACCCTAATACCCTTAATTACCCGCAGTAAAAATGTGACAACCCAAGAGTTTCAGCCGCCCGGCCCTTAGGAACAGTCGCCCAAACAGGCACAGTCAGAAAAAGTTTACTTTCTGACTTCGGGTGCCCAAGTGAAGGTTCGGGTCACTGGGCCAAGGTGATTTTCCAAACGCTCGAGGTTCGATCACCCAGTTATCAGTTCGGTCTACCGAACGTCATACTTTAGTCGCCCGAGTTGTATTTGAACTCAGAGTTCGGGCGCCCGGGGAAGGTGAAAAAGTCAACATTCATGGTTCAGTCGACCGTGAACAGTGTGTTCATTTTGAGTTCAGTTGCTTGAGCCAAGTCAACTATTTTGACTTTTCACCCATTTGATTGACTGAGGCGTTTTCAACGCACAAGGTTTGGTTGCCTAAAATCTTTTCAAGCTTAAGAAATGGGTCCTGTTTTTAAGTATGTTTTTCCCCTGTTTGCATAATTATAGTATGTAAGATTGAGGGGATTTATCAAAGTGATGTGCAGGGACCTAGGGACGATCTATGGCCTCTTAAATTAACCCAAAAAATCTGCCGTCAATCGATCGAAGGTGATCCCTAAGGTCAATCTATGGTCTTGAGCATTCCATTCATATCATGCATGTCATGCAATATTAGAGACCAAAATATAAAACTAAATGTTATTACAACATAAAACAAATGTCTTCTTCTTTTGCTCTCGAATCAGCATGGAGTACGCCAGGAGTATGTGCTTTAAGTTTTTTCTGGCCTCCATCAAGCTTCTCTTATGTGTGTGTTCTGAATTAATGACCTGTTTACTAGACACACACATTAGTTCCAAGTGTTTTATCAGCATCAAGACAAAGATCGGACTCAAAAAGTTAGCAATAATCACAAATATCAATCATATTAGATAGATAATTTCACATGGAAAACTCCTTCCAATCAAAGGGTAAAAACCACGAGACTTGAGAGTCCACTCAGAAATTTCACTATGATAAAAGTATGGGTACAAGATCTCAATTTTCAGTTATCACAATGAATATATAACTTTATTTTTAGCTAACAACAAGATATCTTAAAAATCAAAGGAAGAAAGTTGAGAATTTCACCAAAGCACGATATTCGATGCTACAGTGCTTGGACGATCAATCCAACCATTCAAAATTAAGTTCTATGAGTCCTATGTGTACTGACAAAAAATCTACTCAATCGTACTACAGATGAATCTCCAATCATTGGTTGATCAAAACTGCGCACTATTGCAAAAACTCATATTTTCTCAACGTGGTTACTATTCGAAAGCCAATATATGACGTTACAGTACTTGGATAACTAATCCGACCGTTCAAAATTAATGTCTATGAGTATTCTATTTACAAACAAAAAATCAGCTCGATTGGACCACATATTCAAGCTAGAAAAACACAAAAAATCTTGGATGTCCTTTTTCTTATCTTTCACAAAATATTCAATGCAAACTAAACCATAAAAAAATAATTAAAATATATAAGAAAAAATTAACTCAAATATATGCAGCACTAGGATGCCATGCTCAACATAACAACTGTTGCTGAATAAGAATGTCGATGACCTTTGACAAACTTTCCAATCTCGATCACCTGAAAAGAATGAAGAGAATATTGGCTTGGAGGACCCAGGGTCTAATCTGGGGGATCTCTCTGATGCCTAAGTCAGGGATTGACTTTGAGATGTATGAAATAACAATAAAGTATGGTTTAGAATGAGATACCTTAGTTGTGACGCCCTAGTTTTTATTTTTCAATCAAATACCTCTGATACCATAATAAATATAAAGTCAACCCGGACCTAGGATGGGGTACAAGGGATACAGTTGTCCATATTCATATATTGTCTACGCAAGGGAAAACATAAACATCCAACTTATAGGTACAATACTAGAGTACTACATTCTCCCAAAAATATACAGACCAACTCTCGAAAGTCATCTGACCCCCAAAGTCTATACAAACATATATCCAATCCCAAACGAAAAACATACCCTGACTAATGGAAATCTACTCCTCCTCTATCACGGAGCTCAGTCCGCCTGATGCCCCGAATTTCTTGAAATGTTTAAGATCTATGGGGGTGAGACACCTCTCAGTAAGTGGGAAAAATTTATTATTAGTGTGTGGTGATAAGTTTCAATGCATCATATCATGTTTATAAAAATATTAGTTTAACTGAGGTATCATAGGAATATGTACTCATATCCATAAACATATATATATATATATATATATATATATATATATATATATATATCTGAACCATATACTTTTCTCAAAAATATAATCATGCTCAATAAATATTTCTGTAAAGTATCATATATGTCAAAGTACTATCATATGAGTGTATCGCGTCTGTAATGAGGAGACCCACTCATATCATTGCCATGTAATATCCCCACATGGTTAAGTTGTGCGGCTTGTAGGCGGGACTTAATTCTAGTTGACCCACCAAGTTAAGTCAAAATACCTCGTCTGTAGTACAATTGACCCACCACAGCCTGGTCCAGACCCAGGGGCAGTCAACATCTCTCTGAAGACCTAATCAACTTCAATACCTACACGCTCCCCGAGCTATGTGGTTGCACTAATTTAATCACTAGCAATTGTATCGTGCTCTCATATCGTTAATCAATTGAGTTCTCATTTTCATCACTCATTTTACATAAAAATCTATTTTTCCAAAAGTTTGCATTTCTCATAAACATGCCCAAGCACATGAGTATCCATGTGTAACACATCTCGTCTATAACTCATGGCGCTCAAGCTCATGAGTATCCATGTGCATGCAACACATCTTGTCTGTAACTCATGGTTGTTTATCATATCTATTAGTATAAAACTATCATGACTATGTATATGACATATTATCATATCATGTCTGATAAAAACATATCTGTATAAATCTCATTTCAACATATCTATCTCAAAAATATCAGTATATTACTCATATCATCATATCCGTGTAAAACATCTCTATACATATCTCATATCAACCTAACTGTTTTCATCATATCTGTTTATATCCCAACATAAACTCCATTTCCTCATATAAAATATTCACAGATTTATTTTTCAGTAATCAAAATTATTTCTCCTGCCACACAGATTTCCAATAATATTTAACCATATCATAATTATCCAGTAAAAAAGTTACCATGGTCAAGTTCAAGTGTGGCTTGGACTTGGTTTACGTCTTTAGGTGTTAGAGGGGAGGAGGGTCCTGATCTACAGGCATGAGTGGAGTAGCAGTTATGCTTTTAGATTTCCAAGGTGGTGACTATTCGCCAAGGTGGAGATTATTGGGGATGTGGCTCATATTTAGAGTAGATCACATGTACCATAGAGAGCTATGTTAAGCGAGTGACAATTTCATAAGAAGAGGTTTCAAGAAATAAGCAGGAGGACCTTTGCTCAACACATAACCGTCAACAATTTGGTCAAACTATCAATGGTTTCCGTCGGTGCAGATTACGTAATTTGAATTCGGGGGCTAGTAGATTAGGCTTATCTAAAGGATTTTCCTCCCGAAAGATAACTATATATGTAGTTTAGGTTTACTAGAACTCTTCTATAGGCTTTAGATGGCTATATAAACATCATTATGTAACCTAGAATAGATTAAGTTTCAAGTAAGCTTCAAAGATTGTAGCTTTGACATTGATCATAGGAAACCGAGGTTGCTGCTCCTATGGACGTAGACTATTGCCAAACCATGTAAATCTTGTGCGTTCTAATTATGTTTTTTATTCTTATTATTATTGTTTGCTTGCTTCTTAAGTATATTTCATCATCGAGTGATTGCACTAGTGGTTGTTGATTGTTTCGTGTTTGATTGTGTGCTTTCGCGCTTGTAATGATCCCGAAAATATATATACAATTAAAGCATAATAATAATAATAATAATAATAATAATAATAATAATAATAATAATAATAATAATAATAATAATAATAATAGTAATATATGTTGACTTTGGTGTATTCCCAAGAGGGGGGTGAATTGGAATTTTAAAAACTTCTTCTTAGATTTAATCAAAAATCAGGAATACACAACTTAAGGTATTTCTAATCATATACCAATTACGCAGATAATGATATGCGGAAATTAAATCATACGCAGCATTCACAATATATTAAATATAACATACTTGTGCTGGAATATAACGTATTGGAAAATAATAATAGACACACGATATGTTATCGAGATTCGGCCAATACTGCCTACGTCCCCACCTCTAACTCGTAAGCCCAAGGATTCCACTAATGCTTACTTCAAGGGTGGAGCAGCATTGATTACAACTAGGTCAATTAACGGGGTTGAACTCAACCTACAACTACACCATTGTTGTAGTTGTAGGGTAAGGCTTTTTTTTCAAAATTTGACTTTCGGGCAGCTGTAGAAAATGCTATAGACGTAGAAATAGTGATGTTTTGTTCTAAATTTATGGTTTTCAGGGTGTTGAGTGGAGAACCCTGTGGGTGTTGGACCCGTTATAGTAAGGTATTTTTAGCAAGAAACAGGTAAGGGAAATATGTTATGCTAGCTTATTTGAGTATGTTTTCAATATAAAATTATAAATATTCCACCAGAGTATTGTTTACAACAGAGACTTATACAGTTTATCAAATGTGATTAATGTGTTTTAAAATTACTATGTGGCTTGAGAATATAGATATAGTACAGAAATATGTTTTATAGTATTTTTCAGAGATGTATTTTACAGAATGTACAGACAATAAATATATTTTATAGCAATTACAGAAATACCATGATTATACAGTTTTACAATACCATGACATATAGATTTATAGTTAATTACAGAAAGACAGTTGATATAGATATAGTTTTCTACAGCGTCATGGTTTATACAGTTATTACAGAATCATGGTAAAACAAATAGTTGTATATAGATATGTATTATATAGTATCAAACCCTGTTGGACCATACAGTTTACAGAGCACGATACCGTAGCTACATATAGTTTATATAGTGCAACCACCTATTCAGATAATACGTGATATAAAGGTCGATCGCATAGAGCCCACGAGTGGACAGACTCCCCATTAGATATCGGTTGAGGAGGGCTGATCAGACTTGGAGTATAGTAATTTACTCCTGGTTGGCCAGCCAGGGTAAATCTCACCTACGAGCCACACAACCCTGTCATGAGGGGTTAAATCATGACACACAGTTATCCACAGGGAAGTTTACAGTTATTACTATGATTATACAGTTTTACAAAAACAGAAAGTATTTTGAGTAGAAACCTAAAGTACAGAAATGTTAAACAACAGGTAAAGAATGAAGATTTATATTATTGGTATTGTATTTTACAGATTCGATGATACATGACTATATAGTGATAGATTTTCTTAGTATTGTAACTCATTAGCCACACACTAGTAATAGCATATTTCGTCTTACTGAGTGTTGGCTCATCCCAATTAATTTAATATTTTTCTGGTGACCCAAGTAGGTGAGTAGACCAGGCTCACAGATAGAGGGGCCGCTGTACTGCCCTGTCAGTAGATAGTAAGTATGTTTTTGGAGTATTTTTGTATAGCCCCAGCCCAATTGAGGGTATCTTGGGGAACAGATGTACATGTATATTTTGGGAAACAATTTAGCACTCCGGTGTACTGCGGGTAGCACTTGGGTAAGTGTTAGGAATTTTGTTTCGCAAGTTGCTGTTTTGGGGTATGTTTGGCACTCGGATGTACGTTTTGTATATATGAAGCCTGGACTCCGTTTTTGTATAGGCTCTTGTATGGTACTATATATGTATAGAAAGACCTTTTTTTTGTTGTGTACCTGGTTGTATGTGGATGCGAATAGGGTGCTTAGGAACCCCACAGGGTCGAACCCTCATTCATTGTGCTGTATCATTGATATTTGTATGATATAGGGACATGTTAGATTACTATTTCACCCCTGGGCCCCATTTCCGAGTTCATGGCATGATAGTAGTATATATTATAGTAGAGCTCCTTATACAAAAATGTACATAGGTGGCTCAAAGTTACTTAATAGTAAATAAATAAATAAAATAACCTCATTGGTGGGAATCATCGACTATAGCTCACTTACCCCCAAAGTAAGGCCAGGGCATGAGACCACTTGGGCATAGTGGGGACTCGAACCCGCGATCATAAGGATACACGGTTCCTTACCACTAGGCCACCCACCCTAGTGGTGACCTAAGGATGGGATTAATTATAGTTAAAGCATTAATAAAGATGTAGAAACATAAGGAGAACCTTGAGTCCGCAAATTTTGCAATACACGTCATTTTCTCTCGATTTTCGCAACACACATCTCTCTCCCTCAATTTTTGCAAAATGCGTTACTCGCGACACGCGTCACTCTCTCTCGATTTTCGAGACACACATCGCTCTCCCTCGATTTTTGCAAAATGCATCATTCGCTCGATATCCGCTGCACGCGTCACTCTTTATCTCAATTCTTGGGGCATACATTGCTCTCTCTCGATTTTCACGACACACGACCATTCCCCTATATAAATGGTCTGCCCTCCTCAAACTCTAAGCATCAAAACTTTCTACCATCTCAAACAACCACATTTTGGCTTGTAGAGATTACATCTTCCTAACTTTTTTCTTGGTTATCTCATTACTCGTTTCAAATGTTGCCAAATCACCCAACTCCCCATGTTGCTGAAAGCAACACTAGATTGCCAATCCAAAGGTGGAAACCCAACAAGGAACAGTTGGAGATTTTAGAGGAGGCTTTCCGCAGCAGTCAAGGGGAACTCTCTTCTGTAGAGCGGGCTATCTTGCTTGCAACACGACTCCAACGACATGATCCAATTGAGCCGAAAAATGTAAACTTTTGGTTTGAGAACCGTAGGTGTAGGCGATGATCAGTTGAAGAGGCCACCATTTCGACTACTGCCCCACCAATTATCCATCTTACCTCCTCCACCACTACCGCCCCGAGTAGTGCCCCCGCCATTTTCTCAACCACTCGTACCCTCATCCCTAGCGACAATATTTCGTCTATGAAGCTTACAACTAACATCACACCAATTAGCCTTACCCCTTACAATGGCAACATTGCAGTCACCACACTAATTGTTTTTGATAATGCTGGCCTACTCCACCATTTCCAAGAGATCCAATACGCATTGAGACTCATGTACAAGCCACTGATGTCTCGTTATGAGCTTCCCCACCAAAGGCCACAATGGGAAGAGGGCAGCTTTTCCTCCCTTGCCGAACAAACGAGCGTTCTTTCCCTTTTTCTAAGACAAGCCGACGACGTTACAAGATGTCAACGCCGCCAAGAAAGAACCCAAGTAGATAGCGGTAACACTGCTAACACTTCGATAGATGCTGACGTTGAGCTAAGGTTCTAAAGACTGGATTTTATTTCATTTTATTTTGTTATATATATATTATCCTTTTCCACATTTTTTGAAATTCTGTTCCACTTCAACCCCTATTAAACTGAGGATTCACACTTCAGCTCCCAAAATAAAATATTTCGCCAAATTGACCCTCAATCTATTTTAAGACTTAGCCAAATCGTTCATCAAATTACCCTTTCAAATTTAAGAGCGCAACCAATTGTACAATACTCATTTTGAATTAGCAAATTTTGAGAACAAAATTTTTATGAGGTGAGGATGTAATGACCTCGAAAATGTATATACGATTAAAGCATAATAATAATAATAATAATAATAATAATAATGATGATGATGATGATCATTAAGTTAATATTAATAAGAATGTGTTTCTCTGTTAGGATCATTGATTCCATGTTTAATGTCTAAGAAAGATCTTATTTTAGCGAGTGCTCAAAGACCATTACGGCTCAGTCGCTCCCTGGAGGTTGGTCTGGTCAAAAAGGAATTTTATGGGATAAATATGATAGATAATGTTTGTACACGTCAATAAGTACATATACATAAAATAATGTTTTGACTAACATAATTTGTAATAATAATAATAATAATAATAATAATAATAATAATAATAATATAGGTATCCTATGCGGGACCCACAAGACTGTGTGGGGTAGGGGTGTACAAAAATTACCGAAAAATCGTAAATTGGACCGAAATTGAACCAAAACCATAAACGGTTCGATTTTTCGATTTTCGATTTTGGTTGCGGTTTTCAAAAATAAAAATGTTCGATTTCGGTTTTGATTTTGGTTTTATGTTGAAATCGGACCGAAAAAAACCAAAAAAACTGATTTATATAAGATAGATAGATAGATAGATATAAAATATGGCTAGTAAAAATATAGCATGCAATATAGCCATATAGCCACTATAGAAAATAAAAATTCTCAATAAATTTTTAAGAATTTTATGAAAAATAAAGGTTATTTTTGTTAAAAGTGCCCAACAAATTTTATTTTTTTAAAATTATGAGTTCCTATAAAAAATAAAAATGCTCAATAAATTTTCAACAACTTTATGAAAAATAAAGGTTTTTTTTTTGTAAAAAAAATCGGTTTAAAACCTAAAAACCGCAACCAAATTGCCACATTTTTGGTTTTCAATTAAAGCATAATTTCGGTTTGGTTTCGATTTTAGTTCGGAAATCCCAAAATCAAAAATTTCAATTCAATTTTCTGTTTTGGCCAAAACGGAACCGCACCGAACCGGGTACAGTCCTAGTGTGGGGCCCACATTAGTCCCAAAGTCATGTAGGGTCCACATAAGTCTCGAAACTGTGTAGGGTCCATAAAACCATGTGAGAACTATTGAAGTTACGTAAGACCCACTTGAGTCTCGAAATTGTGTGGGACCCACAAGACCATGTGGGGGCTCACATGAGTTTTCGAAATTTGAACTTAATTCTTTTTCAATATATATATATATATACTATAACGTAGCTTAAAAATAATAACAATGATAATAATAATGATTTCAAAAAAAAATTAATTAAATGGGAGTGTCGGCAAGCACTCCCATTTTACCCACATATACCCCCATCCCCATCTCATACCTCTCATCCCATGCCCATCCTATGCTCATTCCTTGTCCATTCCTTTATTTTAAAAAATTATAATTTCACACATTTCCCCATATTTTTACAAATTTCATTTTCTTTCCCAAAATTTTCCTATAAATATAAAGCTCTTAATCTTCTTTTTTTCACAAAAATTTTTCAAAAAAAAAGAATGATTAGTGAGTGAAAAAATTAGTGGTGGGGGGAGAATTTTTTTTTATTAAATTTTTCATTCACCCACTCTTTCCGATCTCATTTTTTAGAGATATTCGTTGTGGTCGTATTACAAGGTTAAATAAGAGGTAAGTAAATTTTGATTATATTATATTTTTATTAAAATTTATACCCGAATTTATTTGTAAGTAAATTTTGATTATGTTAGATTTTTATTTAAAATTTATACTCGAATTTATTTGTAAGTAAATTTTGATTATGTTAATTATTTTCATAAAATTCTCCCGAATTTATTTTTATGCATATTTAATTATACCAATTTTATCTTTAATATACTTGCGTTTATTTTTTAGTTAACAAATATTATAAACCTCTCAGGTATTTTACAGCATTAATTTCTATTCAAGAAAATAATTTTTTACATGAAAATTGTGTAGCATGAGTTTATTTTTACGTTGCATATTTCAAAAAAATATGAGTAAAAATGACATGAATTGATTTTTACGTTGCGAATTTTATAAAAATATGAGTAAAAATGATATTTTCATGATATTATTTTAATTGTATAAATTATATAATAAGATATTTTCAAAACCCCTTATGGCTCAAATGATACAGAAAATTACGAATATTCAGTACTGCAACTTAAACTTTAAACGGATCAGAGTGTACCCACGCTATCTACAAAGTGGTTTTATATGGTAGTGGATTTTTCCTCAGTGCACACTTGGATCGGACCAAGGTTTAATAAGGAAAATCTTACTTAATGATGATGTACGTTGATTTAGTTTGGCTGGCCAGCAAGTTAAATCTAATTTTCGGACCACACAACCCAATCGTAGGGGTAAACATGACTTATGGCTAATAGAAACATGACTTACAGCTAACAGAAGCATGACTTACGGCTAATAGGCCTAAGAGTGATTTTTTTTACAGTATATGTATATACATATTTAATTACGTGTACAGAACTATTGATGAATTAAAGGAAAAGTATATGTTTATGTGAATATAGTCCTTTTTGTGTCTAAATGATAATCTAAAGGAAACGTATAAGGAAAAGTATATGTGTATATAATTAAATATTATAGCTATAGTTTAAAAGTTAAAAGTTTGATTTAATAATTATAGTATATGAGTATCAAATTTTTCTGCTGTAGTTGATGGTAAAATTTTTATGAAGAAATTTTTAAATTTACATTTATTTTAAAAGCAATTTTGAAGTTATAGTATTAAATATTATTTTACGAAAGCATAATATTATGAAAGGTCATTTTGGTCACATACTAATAATAATTTTATTTATTTACTGAGTGTCGTCTCACTCCAATTGTTATTTTACATTTCAGGTAATTTTGAAAAGTATACCAGAAATTTTGCATAACAAGTGCATGGACAGGAGTAGAAAGAGCAGAGTAGAATAAAAATTTAGCATAATACAATTTAAAATATGTTTGTGTATTTTAGAATTTAATAAATTTTCATTTTAATAGTTGAGACATGTATTTGTAATAAGGCTAATTAGTACTCTGGTAATAAAAATAATTTACATTTATGTGTGTCTCCTGAAAAATTTATATGTAAGAACCCACTCGAGTTTGGGTCCTCACAGCATGCATGTTCAAGTTGAACGAACATCAACACAAAGTTTCGAACCGTTGGCTCTAATACCACTTGTTAACACTGGAGGAATCCATAAGTGTGCTTGATACACATGGGTGAGCACCAACTTGACCCAAAAGCTTAAGCCCTTTTGGGTCTTCGGCTTAACCATATATCACAACATCCACTCACTTTTTTCAATGTGGGACAAACTCATAAGTGGAATTCTCAACAATCTCCCCCTCACTTGAGTTGGTGCTCACCCATATGTATCAAGCACACCTATGGACTCCTTCGTTGCTAACAAGTGGTATCAAATCCGATAGTTCGAATCTTTGTGTGAAGGAGTGTGTGATCAAAGATGGATCCAAATAGGGTCAATATGTGGGAGGAAGGATTTGTTTGAAGGCCCACGTGAAATGCAATACGAGACACGTAAGGTGTGGCGATAAGACCCACTTAAGCAACTATTGGAGAATTAGGCTTGATCCCATAAGGGAAAAGATGACTTAAGTTCAAAAGGGAACAATTAGAACTCACAAGTGGGGGAGCTTCTGTTCAAGGGGGAGCATGTTAGAGGTGGAGCCAGAAACACAACTAGAGACGCGGCATTGCTGAGTTAGAAAACGTGTGGTGAATTTAATTTCACGCGATGGAATTTATGGTGCAATTTATCTCTTTATTGTAACTCTCATTCTCGATTAAATTTTATCTTAATTGTAATTTAATCCTAGCCCTATAAAAGGAGGGTTGTGGAAGATGTTTATATAGCACAGCAATGCAGAGAGAGCTGAGAGGAAGAGGGGAGGAAGAGAGAGAGAGAGAGAATTGTAACATTTTTCCGGCGAGTTATTGAATAGTTGGTGTGTGCTCCGTGGACGTAGGTCGTTTTTTGACCGAACCATGTAAAATTCTTGGTGTCATTCTCTTCTGGATGCTCACAGGGTCCTAACAGAGCAGTTGAAACTCATAAGTGAGGGGGAGATTGTTGAGAATTCCACTTGTGAGTTTTTCCCACATTGAAAAAAGTGAGTGGATGATGGGTGCTTATATATATGGTTGAGCCCAAGATCCAATGGACTTAAGCTTTTTGGTTTAGTTGGTACTCACCCATGTATATCAAGCACACCTATGGACTCCTCCGGTGCTAACAAGTGGTATCAGGGCCATTGTGAACACTATGTCAAAAAAAAAATCCCAGCCATTTTATTATCCATATCACCATTATGTGTACTACATCTCAATGCTACATCATAGTAGGACTCAATGACATATGCAAAAGTCATCAACAAATCAACTACCATTGGAAAGAAGATGGGGAAACAATAGTCAAAGATATTTGCACCCTCGAAGGCTGCTCTTCATTATATTTCATGCAAACTTTGCCTCCTGCCCTAGCAAAGTTTGTAGGAGGGTATTAGTTGTTTGGCTTTTGTAGAGCCTAGTTGTGTTTTAATTTGGGTGCCAACCTGACCCCTATTTAATTAGAGATTTCTATCCTAAGGCTTAGTCCATGAGCGTTGTAGCTTGGGCCTTATGGGGGTTCGGGGGCAACGGCCCCGGGAAAAATTTTTTGGAGCCCATTCGGAACGGAACCCTAAGCGCAACGTATAAAAGGGATTGCTTTCAGGTGATTAGGATTGGCGTGGTTGTACCTGCGAGAGAGCGAGAGGGAGAGCATTGTATCGCCGCACTCTCTGTGTTTTCTTCCTGATAATATTGAAATCCCTACAACTCCGTGGACGTAGGCAAAATTGCCGAACCACGTAAATATTGTCTTGTGCGTGAGATTGATTTTCTTTTGCGTTATTTTTCCTCTATTTTGTTTCTCACAGGTTTCGGGAATTTGTTCCTTATTCCCAACAACCGGTATCAGAGCCTAGGGTTAGGTTCGAGTGGGAGCAATGACAGAGGAAGCAGGAAAGGCGTCTAGAATAGAAAAGTTTGATGGCACAGACTTTGGATTCTGGAGGATGCAGATCGAGGATTATCTCTATGGGAAGAAGTTACATCTACCGCTTCTAGGAGAAAAACCTACTACTATGAAGGACGAGGAATGGACTCTCCTTGACAGACAGGTACTAGGAGTTATAAGATTAACTCTGTCCAGGTCTGTTGCACACAACGTCGTGAAGGAGAAAACTACAGCAGATCTGATGAAGGCTTTGTCTGGTATGTATGAAAAACCATCAGCAAATAACAAGGTACATCTGATGAATAAATTATTTAATTTAAAGATGGCAAAAAACGCATCTGTAGCACAACATTTGAATGAGTTCAATACTATCACAAATCAATTATCGTCGGTAGAAATTGATTTTGATGATGAGATTCGTGCACTGATCGTTTTGGCTTCGTTGCCAAACAGTTGGGAGGCAATGAGGATGGCAGTAAGCAACTCTACTAGAAAGGAAAAACTGAAGTATAACGATATACGGGATTTAATTCTGGCTGAGGAGATTCGCAGAAGAGATGCAAGCGAAACCTCAGGATCCAACTCTGCCCTAAACCTTGAGACCAGAGGCAGAGGTAATGACCGAAATTTAGATCGGGGTAGATCAAAATCCAGAAATTATAATCGAAACATAAGTAAATCCAGACCTGGCCAAAAGGGACAATGCTGGAACTGCGGGAAAACGGGTCACTTTAGGAGACAATGCAAAAGTCTTAAGAAGAAGAGTGAGGATGATTCTGCTAATGCTATAACAGAAGAGGTACAGGATGCACTACTTCGTGCAATAGACAGTCTACTTGATGACTGGGTTTTGGACTCAAGAGCTTCCTTTCATACTACTTCACACCATGAAATTATACAGAACTATGTAGCAGGAGATTTTCATAAGGTGTATTTGGCTGATGGTACAGCCTTGGATGTTGTGGGTATGGGAAATGTCCGGATGTCACTGCCAAATGGGTCTGTTTGGTTACTAGAGAAGGTACGACATATTCCTGACCTGAGAAGGAATTTGATTTTTGTCGAACAGCTTGATGATGAAGGGCATGCGATGCTGTTTGCCGGTGGCACTTGGAAGGTTACAAAGGGAGACAGAGTATTGGCTCGTGGAAAGAAATTTGGTACTCTATACATGACCTCAAGTCCAAAAGATACAATTGTAGTTGCTGAAGCAAGTACTGATACAAGCTTATGGCACCGCAAACTTGCTCACATGAGTGAGAAGGGGATGAAGATGCTGTTGTCAAAAGGGAAACTACTGGAATTGAAGTCCGTTGATTTTGACTTGTGTGAAAGCTGCATCTTAGGAAAGCAAAAAAGGGTGAGTTTCTTGAAAAGTGGCAGAACACCGAAGGCTGAAAAATTGGAGTTAGTGCACACAGATTTATGGGGTCCTTCTCCTGTTGCATCCCTTGGGGATTCAAGGTACTACGTTACTTTCATTGATGACTCAACCAGAAAGGTATGGGTTTATTTTCTGAAAAATAAATATGATGTATTTGAAACTTTTAAGAAGTGGAAGGCTATGGTTGAGACAGAGACAGGTTTGAAAGTAAAGTGTTTGAGGTCGGACAACGGAGGAGAGTACATAGATGGAGGGTTCAGAGAGTATTGTGCTGCATATGGAATAAAAATGGAAAAGACCATTCCTGGGACACCACAGCAGAATGGTGTGGCTGAGCGCATGAACAGAACTCTCAACGAGCGTGCTAGGAGTATGAGGCTACATGCTGGACTACCAAAAACTTTCTGAGCTGATGCTGTCAGTACTGCAGCTTATCTGATAAACCGAGGACCTTCAGTTCCCATGGAGTTTAGACTTCCTGAAGAGGTTTGGAGCGATAAAGAGGTAAATTTTTTCTTACTTAAAAGTTTTTGGTTGTGTTTCTTATGTTTATGTTGATTTTGATGCTCGTAGTAAACTTGATGCAAAGTCCAAAATATGCTATTTCATTGGCTATGGAAATGAAAAATTTGGCTATCAGTTTTGGGATGAACAAAACAGGAAAATCATCAGAAGTAGAAATGTGATATTTAACGAACAGGTTATGTACAAGGACAGGTCAACTGTAGTGTCAGATGTCACAGCGATAGATCAGAAAAATTTTGAGTTTATTAACTTAGATGAGTTGACTGAAAATACTGTCCAGGAAAAGGGAGAATGTAGAATCGCAGGAAATTCAAATTACACCTGTAGCTGCGGTTCGTAGATCTTCCAAGGCCATTAGACCTCCACAGCATTATTCACCTGCTTTAAATTATCTTCTGCTAACTGATGGTGGTGAGACAGAGTGTTATGATGAAGCCTTGCAGGACAAAAGTTCAAGCAAGTGGGAGTTAGCCATGAAGGATGAGATGGACTCCTTGTTGGGGAATCAGACATGCGAACTAACTGAATTGCCAGTAGGGAAGAAGGCTCTGCACAACAAGTGGGTATATAGAATAAAGAACGAACATGATGGTAGCAAGCGCTACAAAGCCAGATTAGTTGTCAAAGGGTTTCAGCAAAAGGAAGGCATTGACTTTACAGAAATATTTTCTCCAGTTGTGAAGATGTCAACAATTAGACTGGTACTGGGAATGGTGGCTACAGAAAATCTACATCTTGAGCAGTTAGATGTGAAAACGGCATTCCTTCACGATGACTTGGAGGAAGACATCTACATGATTCAACTAGAAGGGTTCATTGTCCAGGGACAAGAGAATTTAGTCTGCAAACTGAGAAAGAGCTTGTATGGTCTAAAATAAGCTCCAAGACAGTGGTATAAGAAGTTTGATAGTTTTATGCATAAAATTGAGTTCAAGAGATGTGAAGCTGATCACTGTTGTTATGTTAAGTTCTTTAACAATTCTCATATCATTTTACTGCTATATGTAGATGATATGCTTATTGCAAGGTCTAGCATTGAGGAGATTAATAATCTGAAGAAGCAATTGTCAGAACAGTTTGCAATGAAAGATTTGGGAGCTGCAAAACAAATCCTTGGAATGAGAATTATTAGAGACAAGGCTAATGGTACATTGAAACTTTCACAGTCAAAGTATGTGAAGAAAATTATCAGCAGATTCAACATGAATGAATCTAAACCAGTGAGCACACCCTTGGGTAATCATTTCAAACTAAGTAAGGAACAGTCACCGAAGACAGAAGAAGAAAGGGATCATATGAGTAAGGTGCCCTATGCTTCAGCTATTGGCAGCTTGATGTATGCTATGGTGTGTACAAGGCCAAACATTGCACATGCAGTGGGAGTTGTGAGCAGATTCATGAGCAGGCCAGGAAAGCAGCATTGGGAGGCAGTAAAGTGGATTCTGAGATATCTGAGGGGTTCATCAGATACATGTCTTTGCTTCACTGGTGCAAGTTTGAAACTGCAGGGTTATGTAGACGTTGATTTTGCCGGTGATAATGATAGTAGAAAGAGTACTACTGGATTTGTATTTACTCTGGGTGGTATAGCTATATCTTGGGCTTCAAATTTGCAGAAGATTGTTACTTTGTCTACTACAGAAGCTGAGTATGTTGTAGCAACTGAAGCTGGAAAGGAGATGATTTGGCTACATGGTTTCTTAGAAGAATTAGGTAAGAAGCAGAATATAGGCATTCTATACAGTGACAGTCAGAGTGCAATCTTTCTTGCCAAAAATTCGGCTTTTCATTCAAAGTCGAAACACATACAAACAAAATACCACTTTATCCGTTACTTTGTTGAAGATAAGCTGGTAATACTTGAAAAGATATGTGGATCTAAAAACCCAGCAGACATGTTGACTAAGGGTGTTACTATTGAGAAATTGAAGTTGTGTGCAGCTTCGGTTGGTCTTCTAGCTTGAGGAGAGGAGGTTGAGTTGCAAAGATGAGGGATTGTTTGTTTAGGAGGATTGCGGTTGATATTGGTGATTGAACTAGTATCCAAGTGAGAGATTTGTTGGGCTTTTGGGGAGCTTAGTTGTATTTTAATTTGGGTGCCAACTCGACCCCTATTTAATTAGAGATTTCTATCCTAAGGCTTAGTCCATGAGAGTTGCGGTTTAGGTCTCGTGGGGGTCCGGGGGCAACATTCCTTGGAAAAATTTTTTGGAGCCCATTCGAAACGGAACCCTAGGCGCAACGTATAAAAGGGATTGCTTTCAGGTGATTAGGGTTGGCGTGGTTGTACCTGCGAGAGAGCGAGAGGGAGAGCATTGTATCGCCGCACTCTCTGTGTTTTCTTCCTGATAATATTGAAATCCCTGCAACTCCGTGGACGTAAGCAAAATTGCCGAACCACGTAAATATTGTCTTGTGCGTGAGATTATTTTTCTTTGGCGTTATTTTTCCTCTATTTTGTTTCTCACAGGTTTCAGGAATTTGTTCCTTATTCCCAACATTAGCAACACACTCCCCTCAATTAATTTCATCAATGAAGACATCAATTCCACCCATGAAGACACTTTAGAAAATCATAAAGAAATCAATTCCACCCATGAAGACACTTCAACAAATCATGAAAAAATCAATTCCACCCATGACGACACTTCAATTCCACCCACATGTGGAAAATCAATTAACATTCAAATCATTGTTGCACACTTATTGAAAATCTGATTCCAATCTTTAAGGAGCCTCAAGGAACTAAATTTTTTTGAAATTCAAAATACCACAATTGTATCATTCATCTCCTATAAATGCCTATGCTTGTGTCCTCTCTAAAGTATATAGTGTTCACTGCTCAATTAATGAAATAAAAATATCATTATTCTTCATGTTTCAGTTTTTCTTTACATTTAACCAATCTTCCCTAGGGCTACTTGGTTCAAATTATTCATGTTTTCATCAAGAAATGGTTTTTATTTCCACCCCATAGGTTTGGTGTCACACTGAGGGTCTAAAGGGCTCGTCGGTGGCTGGAGTTTCCACACCATCAATAATAATAATAATAATAATAATATTCAAATGTACGTATATCTAAATCAATGGTATAATCCAAGGAAATCATGACTATCAAGTAAACAGTTAAATCAAAATTGTAGCTAGCATCCACCCCAAAAAAAAAATTATCTTTCATTGTCACAAATACATTTTACATAATCACTAAAATCGATATACACAATCAAAAGATTGTTTATTATTATCTAGATTCCGTTGAGAATTCTGTAGCATCTCTCCCCTTTTTTTTTTGTAGCATCCCAAAATTCACATGCAAATCTCTATAAACAAACAATATTCCATAGATCATTTCTCTATACTAGAAAATTTTCACAACCTTGCTAAAGACATGAATCTAAGTGTTAAATGGAAAAGATTATCTTTCGGAAGTTGTATGTGCAAAAACCACAAAAGAATCAATTGAAGCAACCTTCACAATCTACTTGGGTTTTGGAGGGAAGTAGAGAAGGAATGGGAGAACTCGAGCTATGACTGGGATATTACTGTATAATTCAAATTCAAAAGTAGACTACATTCCACTTCTTGTACACATTTCCTTCTGACAGCAATAGAAAATAGCTAAACATAAATTGGGTTTAAATTATTTTTTTGAAACAATTCCATTATTCCAGTTGGTCATACCATGTAATCATTACCTTAGATTTTGGATAGAAGCCACATTAATTAGAATTCAAAACAAAGTGTGAATGTATAAGAAGCTCAAAAAGCAATTAAAAAAATGTGCAAGCATGATTATAATCTATTAGTGGTCCAACATACTTTTATTAGAGTTGTGTTGGGGTTGGTAGCTTATTTCGATCTTCATTTGGAATAAATGGACGTAAGACAATATTTCTTCACGGCGACTTAGAGGAACAAATTTATATGGTACAGCCAGAGGGATTCATTGAACCAGGAAAAGAAAATTTTGTTTACAGGTTGAAGAAATCTCTTTATGGGTTGAAACAGTCTCCAAGGCAATGGTATAAACGGTTTGATTCATGCATGATGAAGATTGGCTACAAACGGTGTGAGGATGACTGTATTAACAGATTAATAACATGTATTTGTGAATCTCACTTGTTATAATCAATAATTTAATAGTGTGCACTAGATTGAACAAAATATAAAAACCATCTTTTCTTGTGACAAATAAATTTTACATAACCACTAAAGTCAACATATGTAAACAAAAGATTGTTTATTAGTATTTAGATTCTATTGAAAATTTGATAGCACCTCTCCTGTTTTTTTTAGCATCCCAAAATTCACATGTAAAAATTTTAAAAATATCTCTATAAACGAACAATGTGCATGCTCAAAAATGAAGCATACCTAGATTATATATTGATGGTGCGGAAGAAACGTTCCAAATAAAAAGTATTAAGGAAATCGCTTAATTTTCCAGCAAACTGTCGACGGTTTCAATATACTATTCAACGATTGCTTTGACGAATAGATCATAAACTATCAAATACAAACAACTATTCAAGTGATACAACTTAGGAATCCTAAATCGATGCATACAATCAAATATTAGTAAATCGTCAACTATTAGGATTCTCAGCAATTCAGCAACAGGCGTAATCAACGACGGTTTGGTGAAACCATCGACGGTTTAATCACAGCAACCATTTTGTCTTAATCTTTTGAAGCAACCGTCGAATGGTATATTGAAACCATTGACGATTTGCTTGAAAACTAAGCAATTTCCTTAATACGCCCCCGTAAGAGAGGCGTGCCATCAGTTAAGCCAATCTTGAAGCACAAGGGTGAAATTTGTGACGGGATAGAGTCTTAGTTAAGAGGTCTGCAAGTTGATAATGGGTGCTAACAAGAGAGACTTGCAGGAAACCTTTGGTAACCAGATCACGAACGAAATGAAGATCAATAGTGATATGCTTCATCCGTGAATGCATAACAAGATTAAGACTCAACTGGGTAGCACCAATATTATCAAAAAACAAACCATTTTGCTGAGGTGTATGAGGAGCATTGGTAAGCCAACTAATGGAATTAGAGTAGAAAAAATGACGAAGAGCTTGATATTCGCCCCCATATAGAAAATGCATGACTAACATTCATTTGATGTAAAGATGTCATTTATATAGGACTTGTACAAGGTATGTTTGTAATAAATTCAAAAGTATTTAAATACTAAATCAAAGATATATTCTAAACTATCAAATACAAACAACTATTCAAGTGATACAACTGAGGAATCTCATATCACCGCATACAATCAGATATTAGCAAATCTTCAACAATTAGGATTCTCGGCAATTCAGCAACAGACGTAACTGGCGATGGTGTAATCACAGCAACCATTATGTCTTAATCCATCGAAGCAATCGTCAAATGTCTATTATAACCGTCGACAATTTATTGGAAATTAAGCAATTTTCTTAATAAAAAGTTGAACATGCATGCTCAATAGTTTATAAAACCTCAACAACCAATTTATAATCGTGTGGCACAAAAAATATTTTATGCAAGAAAGAATAATTGGGTTGTCATTAATAAATGTGAGAATAAATTGGTGGTGATCTTTGAACTCTCGCGCGCACCATGGCCAGAAGATGGAAGATAAATAGTCTAGTTAGAATTAATAAAAGATATGCATTGTCATTGTGTGGTTGCATAGGTAATAGAATTTGAATAAGGGAGAACAAAAGAGAAACAGACTACTAATAAAGGTGGGAAGAGTTAAAAAGAACTTTATTTTGGTTTTGGGACATGTGAGGAATTTAAGTTTATATGAATATATAATGAAGGGTAAGGTGGGTATTATAAATTTTTTCACATATCTACCAACTTTTTTTTTATTCTTTTAGAAGTAGTTAAATTAATATATATATATGATTAAAAAATGAGGTGAGGCTAATAAGTCTTTGATGTGGATGGGGCCGAGCCGGTACCTCTTTTAGTGGGCTGACCTAATCTAAACGTCTTGTCGGTAGTTTAATTGGTGATAGCGACCGTAATGGACCGAGCTAAAGCCAGCAGAGTGGAGCGGTGTCAGCCCATTTTGGGTGAGGCCTTTTTTGTTTAGGCCCATCTAATAAGGCCCATTTAGTTTTAGAAGACATTTTTTTCTTTTTTTTTTTAGTTTTAGAAGTCCTTTACGGCCATAAAGGATAAGAAGGAGTCTGACAGCACCAAAATAAAGATAAGTATAGCCTTTATATAAAATAGTATTTAGAATCATGATTTTGTGACTTGAATTAAGATTTGTGTGAATTTATAAGAAAATTTATGCATAATTCACAAAAATTACAGTCCTAAATCTGAATTTCATATTCCCGTGCATAAATTTAGAGTTAGAAATTTAGAAAAAAAAAAAAAAGAAGTTATTTTTCAAGTTTTCTATATAAATTTGAAAAATTAAAAAATAAGTGACATGTTTTAATTATTTAAAAAATTAGACAAAAAAGAAAACTATTTCTACGAGAAAATAGTGTATTTTTATTGTTTATTTATTTTATGCAAATAGTTTTAAAATAAAAATTAATGAATTTTTTTAAATAATTTAAAAAATTAGAATAGAAAATAAAAATTATTTTCTAGAACCAATGGACCCTTAGATTCTCCTATAAAAGATGTTTCACAGACTTGTAATTTACTCATTATCCATTTGGGGGCATGAATTTTTAATTTTAAATATGGATTTATGTAAAATTAAATAATTTTTTCTTAAAAGTTATATAAATTCAAATTTCAGCGTCAAAATCTATATTATTGAATATTATCTTAATTTTTATTTAATCTAGATTTCATTAGTATATATTTTATGTGAGAATAATCAAGTTCTCTAACACCATCTCTGATATTTTCGCCAGAGCTAAAATTTGCTTCTTACTAGATATACTCGTGAGATATACCTTTAACCCTTTGGATAGTCTTTGAATTTGAATAAGATATACTATAAAATTATATTAAAATTTGTTCAAGTCTACCTAAATTCAAATTCAAAATTCGAATAAGAAACTGTGTATTAAGTATTGTAGGCTAAATAATAATTTGAACTCTAATTTAATACGGGAATTGGTTGGTGCTAATAAAACAAGGGAAATTTTGCAATAGGTGTCGGCGGATAAAAGTGGGCAGGATATTTTTGTCTGAAAGCCTGCCTCAGACGGTAATTTTTCTACAAAAATGGCTTTGGAGGCAGTGAAGAACAGAAGTGATAATTTTTTATGGAATGACTGGTTTTGGCATTCTTTATTGCCCAAAAGAATCTTAATGTGTTTATGGAACACACCAAAAATCAAAGCAAACTTCCTCTAGAAACTTGCACAATTATATATATATATATATATATATATATATTAATATCATATTAACTTGCTAATTAAAGTAAAGTTTCTTGGAGAAGCTTGTACACTTTATATATATATATATATACCTTTAACTTATATATATTACATATATATCATAATAACTTACTTATATATATATATATATATATATATTTCTTATCATACTATTCATTTACTTGTTAATTTAATTAATTTTATTCTTTTATTATTATTATTATTATTATTTAAAATTTTATTTTTCCCGATTACTACACTTATATAGTATTACATGATCTTGACTAAACATAATTTATGCACTCGTTTAATAATCTTTTTACATATTTATACAAGAAAAATGATGAAAAAATGTCGAAGAGTTTTTACAACTTATTTGTATTTGATACAAAAAAAAAATTAGGTATTCATTTGATAAATTTATAGAATAAAATTATTCTTAAATCAGAATTAATTAAAGTCTTGGTAATAAGTTCAAGCATGATTCAAACTTGATTAAATGATCATTATTCAAACCAATAAATTTAAAAATATTTTAAATTTTTCTTCAATTTGAGTTTAACTAATTTAATATTTATTAGGGTGTCAAACCAAGCCAAGAGTTTTTATGATGTAGGCGTTACAACCCAACATACAAGCTTTTATTATGATGATATTACTAATATGAAAAAAAATTACACATACATACTTTTATGATTAGAACATAAACCTTTCATATCCATTCGACAGTACAAAGTTAAGAGTAAAATTATTACCATCCACTCATTGACATGCTTATCGTTAGTTATCTTTTACGTGATAAAATTATTAGAGTAAATGGATAAATAAGGATAATACTTTATTTTTTTTTTGTCTTTTTAAAATAATATCTCCCGAAGTTGGATCAAAATCAATATATTTGATATTAAAATTGCCTTATAATACATATATTTTTTTTGGTAAAAGAGGGCGACACCTCCATTTATTTATTAATAAACCCTCACTTTTGGCGGATGAATATCGTGGTTACAAGTTAAAATCAACCAATCAAATTAGGACAAACAAAATTAAACATAACTAACAAAGGAGATAAAAACGTAAAAACAACCAAACAACAAAATGAAATACCCTAAACGAAACTCTAGAGATGAACTAATGACGAACGGAAACAAGATCCCACCTATATATTGAAGAAGTCGGACATTAAGATTTTGAATGAGTTTCAAATTAAGCATCAGGGAGTTTGTGATAGGCTTGTAAAAATTATTTCATGGGTTAAACCTCCAGTAGGGTGGATGAAACTTAATTGTGATGGGAGTTGTAGGGGCAATCCGGGTAATTCAAGAGGTGAAGGAATTATTCGGGATTGCCATAGCATGGTAAAAGCGGCTTTTTCAAGTTATTTTGGTAATGATACGAATAATAGTGCGGAATTAAAAACAATCAGGGAAGGAATTCGTTTGTATAAATGTTTGCATTATGTTAATGTGATTATTGAAATTGACTCGCGAATTGTAGTTGATTGGTTTCGCAAAGGTAGATGTACTTTGTGGTATCTTTGAAAATTTTGGGAGGAGCTCGTGGCAGAGTTAGAAGGAGTGAATGTCATGGTGATGCATCAATATAGGGAAGGCAATAGTGTGGCTGATTTTCTTGCTAAAGAAAGAGAAATGGGAAAAAATGTAATTTACGAAGAACAACACATTCTACCACGTTATGTGAAAGGTATCATTCGGATGAATAGGTGGGATCTTGTTTCCGTTCGTCATTAGTTCATCTCTAGAGTTTCGTTTAGGGTATTTCATTTTGTTGTTTGGTTGTTTTTACGTTTTTATCTCCTTTGTTAGTTATGTTTAATTTTGTTTGTCCTAATTTGATTGGTTGATTTTAACTTGTAACCACGATATTCATCCGCCAAAAGTGAGGGTTTATTAATAAATAAATGGAGGTGTCGCCCTCTTTTACCAAAAAAAATATATGTATTATAAGGCAATTTTAATATCAAATATATTGATTTTGATCCAACTTCGGGAGATATTATTTTAAAAAGACAAAAAAAAAATAAAGTATTATCCTTATTTATCCATTTACTCTAATAATTTTATCACGTAAAAGATAACTAACGATAAGCATGTCAATGAGTGGATGGTAATAATTTTACTCTTAACTTTGTACTGTCGAATGGATATGAAAGGTTTATGTTCTAATCATAAAAGTATGTATATGTAATTTTTTTCATATTAGTAATATCATCATAATAAAAGCTTGTATGTTGGGTTGTAACGCCTACATCATAAAAACTCTTGGCTTGGTTTGACACCCTAATAAATATTAAATTAGTTAAACTCAAATTGAAGAAAAATTTAAAATATTTTAAATTTATTGGTTTGAATAATGATCATTTAATCAAGTTTGAATCATGCTTGAACTTATTACCAAGACTTTAATTAATTCTGATTTAAGAATAATTTTATTCTATAAATTTATCAAATGAATACCTAATTTTTTTTTTGTATCAAATACAAATAAGTTGTAAAAACTCTTCGACATTTTTTCATCATTTTTCTTGTATAAATATGTAAAAAGATTATTAAACGAGTGCATAAATTATGTTTAGTCAAGATCATGTAATACTATATAAGTGTAGTAATCGGGAAAAATAAAATTTTAAAAAAAATAATAATAATAATAATAAAAGAATAAAATTAATTAAATTAACAAGTAAAATGAATAGTATGATAAGAAATATATATATATATATATATATATATAAGTAAGTTATTATGATATATATGTAATATATATAAGTTAAAGGTATATATATATATATATATAAAGTGTACAAGCTTCTCCAAGAAACTTTACTTTAATTAGCAAGTTAATATGATATTAATATATATATATATATATATATATATATATATATATAATTGTGCAAGTTTCTAGAGGAAGTTTGCTTTGATTTTGGTGTGTTCTCTCTCTCTCTCTCTCTCTCTCCTACGACTCTCTCTCTCTCTTCAATTTCGAGCCAGTTTTACGCTGGATCAACAAGCCAAAGCCACCACGACTCTCGTGACGAAGTTTTCTGCAAATCTGCCGAAGCGGATCGTTGGAGAAAGTAATTTGGAAATCATCCCTAAGTTGAGGTAAGACTTTTTAAGCCAAATTTGAAATTGTGACAGTTGAGAAAAGTGTTATACGCGTTGAAATATTAAAATTTAATACTTGGAGTTTTCGTTTCCAGAGGTGTTGATTAGGAACGTTGGGAATCATCCCTAAGTTGAGGTAAGGCTTTTTAAGCCAAATTTGACTTTGTGGCTGTTATAGAAAATGTTGTACGTACAAAAATACTGAAATTTAATACTGAAAATTTTCGGTTTCAGGGTATTGGTCAAGAAATCTTACGAGGGTTAGACTAGATTGTTTTGGGAGCTTTCTCAGTAGTCAGGTAAGGAGATAAATTAAGTTAGTTTTTTTTTTTAGAAAATGCATGTATTCATATCTAGCATCTGGTTTCAGAAAAAATAGATATATTTATATATACATGATTTATATTTGGAAAATACTGTTTAAATTATGATATGTTAAATACGTGGAAAATATGTTCAATGTGGCATGAGTATAAATGTAATGGAATACTGTTTTCTGGGAATGTGAATGATATGGATTGTTGTGATGGAAAACCGGCGTATGGGTCGAGATTTTTATATGATTTGCCGGGGTACGGACCGTTCTATGTGACTGTGATTTGCCGGCGTATGGGCCGAACTATGATAAAATGTATAATTCCAGCGTACGGACCGATGATTTTCATGAAATATGTATATGTGAAAAATGATATGATTGATTTGATAATTATTGATATGAGATATCCATGTATCACGATTTTAGTATATGTATATGACATCAGAATCTGGTTAGTTTGGTCTAGGCTAGCACTTACACGGTACCGTTGCTATGTGTCCATGGTCTTCGTGATCATGATATTTGTGTTAACGCCGCTGTACGGAGTGGTGTGAGATTGGATGGTCGATGTGGTTTATAAGAAGTGTGCTGATCGCCCGTGGTGTACAGACCAAGTCTAGCAGACCCATCGGACCTACAGACTACTGTTTGACTTGGCAGTGGTCGGCCAACCATTGTCAAGTCCCGCCTTTGGGCCACACAACTCAGTCATGTGGGGGTAATACATGACAACAGTCAGCTAACCTATCAGGAATGTTTTATGTTATTATTATTATATGAGATGAAATATGATTATGAAAAATGCAGTATGTTCTGCCATGTTTTGATGATATATGTATGTTTTCCCAGATTTGATAAATAGTACTGAACATGTTATGTATGATATATGTTGAACATAGAATACTCATGTTGCCACATACTAGTATTAGTTTATTTATCTTACTTAGAGGTGTCTCACCCCTAAATTTCATAAACTTTTCAGGAACCCCAGATAAGAGAGTGGGAAAAGCCCCGCTGAACTAGTGCTCTGTATCTGCCCTTTTGAAGGGTAAGTTTTGTAAGGACAATTAGATTTTTTGAGGAAATGTTCCTAGGTCTTATTTTTGAGATGTATATATGGAAATACGGTGGTTGTAGTGTCTATGTTATTTGTTGTAAAATGATAGATGTTTTGTATTTACAATATTGTGAATATATATATTTCCTGCTGCTTAGGCTTCCAATTGTGTTCTGATGTATCCTTGGTACCCACAGGTACAAGTGGATTATGATTGATTGAGGTAGGTTTTGAGATATATGATATTGATTTTTTAAAAAAAAAAAAAAAGAGAATAATAAGCAGATCGTGACAATAAGGCTCACTACACATAAGCCTTTCTATTTTTTTATTTTATTTTCTTTTTTAAGCCCTCTCTAATAGCAATAATACAAAGTCTCCATATGAAAAGACTCACAACTACATCTTATTTAGAAGAAGTTGTACAAGAAACATTTATATATCTATTTTTTAGATGTGAAACACGGATAATTTTCACATTTATTAACATTAAATGTATGATGAACAAGACCCGTCATTCCATGTTTCACATTTGAAAAACAAATTCACGAACACACTAAAGGGATGAATTTTCTATATAATTTCTCTTTATTTAAGCTCATACACAATTTTATATGCATTTAATTCATTTATACTACAACAACAATAATAAAACCAAGTCTCACTAGGTGAGATCAGTTATATGAATCATTTTTCACCAATTTATGCGATCATAAATCATTTTTTTTTATAGATACAAAGATATTAAATATTTACTCACTATCTCCTTACAAGTTATTTTAAGTGTAACTTTACTCTTTCTACTGCTCGTCATAATAACTAACTCACTCTTCCTCACCGACGTACTATGTAGCCTACATTACAAGTGTTCATACCATCTGGACCATCTTTTCCTTATTTTGTCTTCTGTAGTACTTACACTTAACTTATTACGATTGTATTCATTCCTTAATTTATCTTTTAATGTTATACCACTCATCCATCTAAGAATTCTCATCTCATAAATTTTTACTTTTTGAATATTCTATTTTTTTGCCGCCCAATATTCTGATAACAAATAAATTTAAAAAGTTAAATAAATTTTTTTAATCATATCAAATTATTCAGAAATTGACTTAATTCCTTTAGGAGCAATTCACTCCTCGTGTCCCTAATTTACTAGGTTGTAATGTTTAGCCCAAAAATCTGAAAATAGTGAAATGCAATCCTGTGGGGCCGACCAACTTGAGAAATAGGGACAGGTTTTCTCCATCAGCCGCTTGATCGATCCACTGGATCCCAACGGCCCAATTTGCTGCAACTAAGCCCACATGCCACCGCACCTCTAGTGGGCCCCGGCCTAGAGTCTAGCCCTTCGCGTTGCAGCCACCGTGCGAACCCTCTCTGCTATTGGCCAGCGCTCCAGGGGAGGTGTACCGCGCCGCACCACACCAGGCAACACGTGATTATCACGTGAACAGTCCACCTAGTTTGTCCTAGTCCTAGGTATTAGCTACGTGGGAATATCTGCTGACGTAGCAGAAATTCATGACGCTTACGTGGATCTTGACTTTAATTTGTGGATATCCGCTGCCATGTCTGTCCAATTTTAATCTCAACTTAGGAATTGAAGTTGGACGCTATTTTCAGAAACTTAGGGAACAAAAAGAGGCAAATGGCAATCTACCTTTTTCATCAAAATATCAACAATGCACCTCACACGCAATGAGTCATGTGTGTGAGTACAAGTTGTAAACAAGGTGTGTCGACAGTGCAAGAAAAATATTTTAAGGTTCGAGAATCTCAAAATTTAAGTTTTTAAAAGATATTTAATTGTTATAATTTGAGATATTTGTATTAATAATTTTTAATTTCAAATTTTGAGAATAACAGAAAAGTCGTGGTGAATAGGAATTGTGCGAGACGAAAGTCTCATGCACGGTTTCAAATGAGAGGACGAAGTAAGGAATCCTCTTTTCGAATCTAATTCTCTCATTTCAATGATTGCTTTTCTTTCTGTTACTTCGAAAGTAACTATTTTAACTTCAGTTACTTAAATTTTCGATATTCATTTTTATTTTTCATTAAACGATTAAATTAAAATTAATTATTTTTTTGATAATTTATAATTTCAGCTTGAACAAGTTCTTTAGATCTCTCGATTAGGTCAATGAGAACGTGACTGACTCCACTTCTCCTTATTGATAAAGCAAGGATCAATTTTACAACCCACCCATGTGCACTTGAGCCAACCCTTGAGTACTCATAATTAATTATTTATTTCAACCAAAAAAAAAAAAATTAAAGACGATGTTATATTGATATATTGGGTGGTAAATTTTGAAATCACAATTATCAAAAATGTAAAAATAAATTCAAAAACAAAAATGAGAGTACAATGGGTAAGATTTATATTTACTAAATTACAAACTAAGTGAAATTGTTTTGACATAAATTTATAGAAATAAGAGGATAGAACATGATTGACAAAAAACACAAGTAAAAACTATAAAAATATACTTTTGACCTCTTCCTATATATTGCACTTGTAATGTTTTCCACACATATTCTAAATTATCGTATTTCCTTTATCAGTTGGAGGCTAGGGTTAGGGTTACACAATTAGAGATAGCCCGTCTCCCATCTCATCTCTTCCAGCCCATTTTAGCATTTGAATTTGAGAGTTCGAACATAAAAGCCTCAAACTTTAACCATAAATGTAAAAGAATATATATTGATGTACAAAAGTCAATCATTATAAAATACATGCAAAATATTTCATATTTTTATACACAATTCTCTTTATAAAAATATATTTACTTGGATCGTATTTTTTTTTTTTTTAAGAATACATGTGTACTATTTTTTTTATAGTTAATGAACACTCCAGTTTTAATCACAATATATTTGTTATGTTGCACTTTGACTTTGAGGTTATGTTCACTTTGTGTGATGTCTATTTTCAAGAATAAAATATTTATAATATAAGGATTTATTAGTGTTGTGATGAAACAATCATGCAGCAATTACGATGAATAATACCAAAAAAATACACAGATAAGGAAAACAACAAAACACATAAGGATTTAACGTGGTTCGGCAAAATGTCTACGTTCACGAAAACAAGCGGGGGCTGAAATTTACTATAATCAAAATAGGGTTACATCATGTATATTTATATTAACCATAATCGTACAGAGGTATTAGAAAATTCATCAAATACCCATGTACCATACCACGGGAGCAACTATTAATCGTCCCAACCAATAAAAATAATTTGATGCCGAACAAAACCGTCGACGGTTTTCTTTCTAATTGGCTTCTAGAAGAAATCATCGATGTACCTATGAAAATCGTTGACGGTCTAGTTTCCTTATTTTTTTCAGTCTGCTTTCTCTATGCATGTATTCCACTCAATATAAGCTACATACTACAACAATTAGTTTTCAAAAACTAGTATTTATTTCACAACATAAAATAGAAAAAAAAATCTACAACTATTTTTAAATTTCAACACGGCAATTTCTATTCCTATCTTATTACGTGCAGATATAATTGCCGGCTTAATTTTTTAAAATTATTGTATTCCTATATTATATTTCATATTATTTTATTTTATTTATAAGAATAAATTAATCAAATATTCTGCCAAACGAAACCTCACAAACTAATAATTTTTTTCAAAAATATCGTCTTCATGAGCCTTTACTATTACATAATTATATGTATAAATGCTTCCGATTGCCAAATAAAAGAAACAAACAAAAACAATAATTAATAAACCAAAGGACTGTTAGCCCTTTAATTATGATGTGTTTCTGTTTTTAGTTTCCTTGTAGTAAATCGAAGAAGCCGAAACGTATGGAAGTCAGAAACTCCAAATACGACGATCTTAATCTCCAACAGGTGACTTAGGCAGCCACGAAATTACAAAATTAATTAATTTATTAAATAAATAAACCGAAAAATAAATAAATAAATAAACTTAGGCAGATAGCTAGGAATTAAAAAATAATAATATATATATATTTTTTAAACCCAGAATTTGCGGGAGGGAAAAGGCCAAGAAAATAATAATAAAATAAGATAATTTAAAAAACGCGGAAATCGTTGGAGAGGGACGAGAGGATGAAATGAGCATAGCGTATGCGGAACTTTTAAGAACTGCTCCATGATTTGCTTCGGTGATTTCCTCTCTCCTCATCATCGTTCATTCATAAGTGCCCCTGCAAAATCTAAATTAAATTATATTAATGAGCGACGACGCCCGGCGCTTCTCCTCCATAGCCACCGCTCCACGTAGAACCCAAGAAACAAACTGCACTACACAACACAACTCAACACAACGTGTGTGCGTACGCTATCGTGTTCCCAAAGCTATTGCCCTATCAGCCATAGCCACATAAACCCAAACCCACCCTCCCCCCTCCTCGCTTTCTCTATATCTCCCTCCTCTCTCTCTTCTTCCTCCTCCGTCCTCTCTCTCTCTCTCTCACTTGAGTAATCCAACGTTTGTCTTTGTGATTAATTATATATCTAATGCACTCCGAGAAAGGAGGAGATGAGATGAAGCACAGGCCAGGTTAGTTTCTTCTTTCTTCCTTTCTTTCTCCTTCCTCTCCTTCTTCTATCTTCTTGTTGATTTTGAGCTTGTGGGTTCATGGGTTTTCTGGGATTTTAAATTTTTTATGTGGGTTTTCTGGGTTTTGAATTGCACTGAGTTTTAGGTGCATGTATGGATCGATCATCGAATTTGAATCTGTATATAGGGTGTGAGAGTTTGGCATGGTTATGGAGAAGTAATTTTTTTCTTTTTGAAGTATTGATGGTGATTTCTGTGGTGTTTGTTTTGTGGTTTCAGGCAGTGGATCTCGGATGGAATGTGGGAGTGGCTTGCGCAACAAGTTGAACGTGAATGAAGAATACATGGAAGCATTCAGAAGCAAGTCTTTCTTGGACGTGTTCAGCAAAGTTCAAGGCCAGCTGAGTATTGAAACATCATTATCATCTTTTTCTTCTTCTTCGTCTTCGTCTTCATCGTCTGCATCTTCGTTGTCGTCTCTTCCTCTCTACACACATCTCTCCGAGTTCGTGCTCGAACCGCGTCAAGAAACCCTAATCGACTTGTTTAAGGGATCCAATCTCCAAGACTGCATTCTGGTGGACTACTTCGAAGCCAGCTTAAAGGCCTGCAATATTTGCGAGCTCCTCCTTCAAAGCATACACCAGACCCGCGAAAATTACCGAACAATCACTAAGATCATCAAGCAAAGCAAAAGGGTGCTACAAAATTCCACAAACTACACCAACGATCAATGTGCCTCGATATTTCGAGACCTCGCCTCTTACACCCTGCTCGAAAACTCGTTAACAGCAATTAGTCCTTCTCAATTCCGGGATGTTCGCGATAGCTACAAAGTCCTTTTCAACAGATTAACGTCGAGAAGCAAGAAGATAAAGAGACAAACCAAGCTCAGTAAGTTTTGCAAGAGAGCTTTAGGGTGTGGATTAGTAGTATCCTACAGTGTAATAGCAACTGCATTGCTGGTCATTGCAGTTCACAGCATCGTCGGGATTTTGGCTGCGCCGGGGCTCGTGGGTTTTACTAGGGTTTTGCCCAAGAAAGGGACCAAAATGGAACATCAGGTAGGATCATTGAGAAGCCTCGATGTTGCGGCAAAAGGAGTGTACATATTGATCAATGATTTCGATACGATGAGTCGGTTGGTGCAGCGGCTGCACGACCAGGTGGAACACAGCAAGGCCATTGCAGGGATATGCGTTAGGAATGGGAAGAGTGAGGTGCTGAGGGAGGTGATGAAGGAGTTCGATGTCCAAGAGTCTTGCTTTTTGGATCAATTAGAAGAGCTTGAAGAGCACATCTACTTGTGTTTTGTGAACATAAACAGGTCAAGAAGGCTTGTTCTGCAAGAAATCAGTACCGGTATACTCCCAAAATTAGCATGAACTTATCCCTGAGATTGATTAATGTGTTTTGGAGGCCAGAGGATACCAAAAAAGCTTTTCAGATCAGTAGAAAGAGGCCAGTTCTCAAAATGTCTCATTCGTGCAAGACGAATAAGAAGATAGTTTGCTGATCACATTCGAAAAAATGAAGATTAAGATGGCCTGCATCAGCATTATTATTATTATTATTATTATTATTTATCATGATTGTTCAGGTGTTCCTGCAACAGTCATCATTTTCTACCAACTGTACATGCATTACTTGTATGTTTATCAATTTTTGGGAGAATCGAGTATTTTTTTTTTTTTTTTTTTTTTTTTTAACAGGCAAAAACAAGTTGAAATAGGATGAAAATACTGTGCGAATGCTCGGGTAAAATTGTTATTTGATGATCATTCCCTATTTCATTTTTATTTTTTTTTTGGGAGGGGGGGTGGTGGGGGAAAGAAAAAACATAATTATTAAGATACAAAAATGTGGTAGAACAAGTTGGTAGCGATGAGACAAGCCCATTGCCTACATTCTTTCGGTAATAGATGTAAAAGAGAAATAATTTACAATAATGACAAATGTTCTACCTTGACATCCAGAAATGTTGGGAATGTTAATATCCATCCTTTTTTTGGATCACCAGAAAGAAAATTCACACTCAAATCCATGGATGAATGGGCAAAATCCCATATCGTGCATTTCAGTTCTTCAGCAAAGTCCTCTCAATTTTCTATACTCCTCAAGGCCTAGTAATGATGCCTTGATCTTCAACCAATCAGCTGGTTTTGGCATGATAATTGCAATGTATCCTTCTCGGTCTGCCTGTTTTAGATTATGAGAGAAAAAATTTACTACCTACATCCATTTTGAATGTGGATCTTTTGTAAGAAAATTTAACGTCTCTTAATAATTCAGGATTGAAGAGGAGGGTTTAAACGTTGGTGGTAAAGGATGTAAGAAGACTCAAATAGTTCGATTGTATAATTGGTATGAGAAGGTGGTCATTAATGTCTAATCTAAAAACTGGTTACGAGTACACCAAGCCTACTCACTGATGTATTCAGCAATCCAGGCTGCTTCATTAACCTATCATTCACTTCCAGTAAGGAGCCTTTTACACAGCACCTGTCAAGAGCAAGAAACCCTTTTTAACTTGAATACCGAAAGAGGCATGGGGAAGTACAAACCAGGAAAAAATGGGACATAGAATTCCACCTCACAATATAGGGAGAAGTATCAGAAGTGAGCACTTTACACAAAGCTGAGTTGGGCTCAAAGTGTTGTGCATTCTGCATTAAAAAATAATAAAAATAAAACAATCTGATGCAGGACCCAACCTTGATAAATGTACGAACATAAAGAAGATGTTGCATTACAGAATTGAAAAGGTCCAGGCAATAAAATTTAATACAAGACGAAATATGACCATCTCCTGACCAAGCTTCTTTTCTAATTCATCACAACACATTCAATGGGCAAAAACTACAGCATCTACAAGTGTAACCAACCTGACTACATTGTCAATGAAATTTCAAAATTATACTAATTTGTGTGATCACAATATGTGGCAAAAACTGGCCAGAGCCAAGAACCCATTCAAGAAAAACAAGTTCAAAAAATCAGCTGCAAAGCCAGCAATATAAATTGGTTGGTTTCAACCCACTAAATAATTTTATGTATTTTTTTAATGTTTTTTTTTTATATATTTGAAGTGATGTTTTAATACAATCATATTGAGAGCTGATCTCAAATTATCCTAATCAATGGATTGATTTGAATGCTATGCAGCCACACAATTTTTTTCTTCAAAAAAAAATACCAGCACTATTAAAGACCTAACAAATCAATACTACAATATCAAGTTTCTGCCATGTTCTAGAGGCCACAAACATCAAGAAGTAATCAAGCAATACCACTGATGAGGCCATTTTCCACTAGCAAATTATTCCAACTAACGAATTACTGAGAACAAGTTTAATTGACCAGAGCCACATAAACTCATTGGGAAACTTAAAACCAGATTGAACATATGGAACTAAAAAAACAAAAATTCATCATCTGAGAAATTGAACTCCCAGCAGTATGGTTGCCTCTGATCTGAAGAAAACTCCACAATTTAAGTCAGTTCCACAATCAATAGCCAATTAATTGAGAATCCCAAAATAATTATCCAAAACTAAAACTTTTGAATTCTAATCAAAAGAGATGTAATATAATTCAAACATTTACATTCATTTTTTTAAAGAGCACTTGGTTTTTTCTTTCTTTTGAATTTCCTTCATCACAAATATAACAACAGCACAAGGAAAAGGACAAAAAAAAAATACGAAGAAGAATACCTTCTTCCGTTTTCCAGTGACCTTAATTGCACTCCGATCAGACTTTCCGACATTGAAATCAACGGTCGTCACTCCTTTATCCTTTAGAGCCACATGTGTTGAAGCCAAGCCAATTACGCACAATCTTTCAGTCAAAACATAAAAGAAACCTCTCAAGAGATGGAATTTAAATTTCCACATCAATAGAACAACAAAACCAAGTGAAAAAAAAAATCAAAACCCATAACCCTACCCATTGGCATGGCGATAAACATATTGATCGTGCCCTGGCTTGATAAAATCTGTGGATACTCAAAAAAAATAAAAAAATTAAAGATCATGATCAGAATGGAAACCATGTTCCATTTCTGAAGTTGGGAGAATCAAAAGAAATGAAGGGAAAATGATGCGTTCTCAAAATCTCACTTTCCCAAGTTTGAAGCTCAATTATCACTAAATTAAAATAAAAAATAAAAAATAAAACATATTCTACATGTTGGTCAATGTAATTTTTTTTTTTTTTTTATTAATATAGTCCTCGACTCATTGTACATTCTACATATCTTTGAAATTTACATCAGCCAATAATTACACCAAATTTACAGGTAAATTATAATAAAGTAGAATGTGCATGGTAAGGAAAAAAAAGAAGTTAGGATGACCAATATAGAACATTTAAAAAAAAAAAAAATGAACAAGTCAGCTTAAAAAATTTTGATAATATGGTCATTGTGCATTCTAAATTGTACTAAGGCAATTACTATACGTTCTTTTTTTTCTTTTTTTTTTCGGGTACAAATTCAAGCAAAAAAAAATTAACAAGGTCTAACAAACGTAATACCCAACGCATTTGCCCATATAAGGTGACCACTGCCTATAGGATAAGAGATCCAAGTTACTGAGGAGGTTTCCTGCTTGGCTCCTGAGTTAGCTAATCCACAGTTATTACCCTTGCAATGCACAAGATGAAGGAGACAATTCCAATCCTAATGAGTATGGGACCTAATTTCCAAGATGAAAGCCCAATAAGAATGGTGCATGGATAACCAGATATTATCCACCCTAAGTATAAGCTAAAGAGCATTTTGAGAATCTATTTTCAAAATACCTTTGCAAAATCCTTATCCAAGCTAGTACAAGCTCACTATGAACAACCCATAGTTCAGTGCATATATTGGTTGTTGTGTTTCCAAGACAATTAGTTAATCCTAACAGCCAGGAACCCTGAGACCTCCTTCTCCAGCCTCACCGGGGTTATCCCTGGAGCTTCCATCAATATTGACCATGGTTTTAAAAACTGGACCTGTGACTGACCTGATGAAGCCAATGGATTGGTCGGACCGATCAAACCAGTGATATGTGTTTGTATATATATAATATTCAAACACATATATGTATTACATATGTATGTATATATTATAAAGAACATTTAATGATGATGATGGTATTAATATTATTATCATAATTTGGAGTCATTAAATACATACTGAGAGATAATTTGCTCTAATTAAATTATTTTAAGTTTTTTTGTTTAGGAATATATTTCATACTTTATACTTTAATTTTCATGGACTTGGTTGATAATACAATTTTGAATTTTTTTTCATCCAAATTCACATAAAATCTGAATGTAAGGTCACAAACATGGATTAAGGATACTTGGTTAATCCTTAAAAAGAATTTTTTTCTTCAAATATGTATGTGTATGCTACTTGTATAATATATATACACACACACACACACATTACTTTTGTAGGATTATTTCACACAACCAATGCAGCTCCATTGTAAGCCTTCTGCCCACTTACCCTGAGGACAGCAGTTCAAGACATGCCTGCAACTATTTTCTCCCTCCCACCCCCTATTAAAATGTATTTATAAGAGGCTGAGTCAAACCGGTTGGTTCACCAGGTCTGGATGGTTTTGATCGGGTTGCCTGCATCAGATTGGGTTGATACTGGTTCATTGTATTTCCAGTTCTTCGACATACTAGACCTGTAGGGTGGCCAATTCTGGTCCGACGCGGTTGGACTGGATGGTCCAGCCTGGGATTCAAATCATGGTTTTAACTTTAACAAAGCCTTCATCCAGGTTATGCAAATTCCTCCCGTGACCATCAATGTCGGCATTGAAGCATCTTGCCAATCTTTTTGAAGGGAGTGAAGTTGGCGGTTAATGTTAAAACAAACCCCTTTCATAATATCCTTAAGTCAAGACGTCTATATATTCCAGCAAGTAAATTCAAAATCTTGTCGCTAATTCAAATTTTTTCATAACCCATCTAACCACATCTTTTTCAAAACCCCTATTAGCCAATCAGGTGCACTAAACACAGCACCACAAAGCCCTGGCCTCTTGGCAATCCTTAATAGCATGGCTAATTGATTCAACAGGAAGTCGTGGGGCACAAATGCCACAAACAACTAGATTTCATTTAGCACATGCTTCATTAGTGGGAAGCCTTTCCTTAAGCATTAGCCAAAGAATGAATTTTATTTTATGGGCACATGAACTTTCCATAGCTAGATCCAAGAAAAGTCGTGGTTACTTATGTGGCTTACAGGTGAAGGTCTAACCATCTTGAGCTGTATAAATGCCAGAAGAAGAAAAATAATCCCCAATAACATCAGAGATTTTGAGGTTGATGTTTGTAGGATGAATATTATTAACAAAGTTTGTCAGTTTGCCTCCTCGAGCCATCTCCTCTTCTAAAAAAAAGAGCTGGCTATTTTTCCCTATAATCCCTCTGAAGCATCCCTAATGTGGCTAAAACCTCTATGCCCTTCCAAATTGGAAAGGGAAAAGAAGGCACCGCATGAGCGAATAAGCTGCCATCATGGAGATATGTTGATTACGATTAGCCCAAAGTTTGTTGATTCCTGTAATAATATGCCAACTCAACTTAACAATTATCACAATATTTTTCTCCCAGGCTTTTCTAATTCCTAAACTTCCACCTCTTTTGGGACGTGTGAGCTGCTCCCAATCTACTAATACATTTGTTGTTTGGACTAGACCTCCACAGGATGCTTCTAGGAAGCTTATCAATATGGTTGCAAATTGAAGTGGGAAGCCATGTGGTTTGCACTGAACGAAAAGGAATGGTTGCAATGCTAGATTGGAAAAGAGTAGTGTGACCAGTGCAATTAATTCATATTGATTGAATCAATCTAGTGTGAATTGTGTTACTAGGGCCACTTTTTCTACATTATGGAATGGGGAGAAATTGGATCCTTTTAAGACATGTAAGGTGTTAAAGAGAGGACTCAGCCACACAAGAGGACTGCAACAGATGAGAGAATATTCTCAGCAGACAGGTGTCGTTTGATCCATAAATTGTGCAAAGCTATTAATTGATTTTTTGTGCATATAAGTCTCTATTTTTGGCTCAATACAGTGTGCAAGAAATTTCTGAATCAATGGAAATTCTTTGAGGCACTTTATCAAACACTTATTGTGCATTCTGTTACTTTCTTTAACATGGTATCCAGAGCCAACTAAGGGACTCACGTCCATCACCATTTTTTTTTCGGTTTCTTCTCTGTTCTTCAGCCACTATGGCCTCTTCAAACTCCTCCGACAAATCCCAAACACCTCCCCCCCATCAATACCACAATTCTAAACTCTGCTAGTCATTTTATTACCATTAAACTCAATATTGAAAATTACTTAGTCTGGAAAACCCAAATGGATCCCTTCCTTAAAGGCAACCAATTGTACAGTTATGTTGATGGCTCTTCCGTCATCCCTCCACCAACGATTGATAATATTCCCAACCCAGAATACACCCGATGGCTTTTGCTTGATCAACTTATCATTTTGGTCATCAATTCTTCCTTGTCTGATCATGTTCTCGTGCAGGTTCTGGAATGCACCACCTCGCATGAAGTATAGACCACCTTGCACAATCTGTTCGCAGCTCAGTCCTCGGCTCATGTTATGCAAATGCAGTACCAGCTTGCTACACCTAAGAAAGGGGCTGAGTCAACTACAGAACATTTTCACAAAGCTAAGTCACTTGCTGCCGCACTTGGAGCTGCTGGTAAAACTCTCTCCCCAATTGAATTCTCTGTGTATCTACTGGCTAGTCTCGGCACCGACAATGATCCTTTGGTTACCTCTCTCATAACCAGACCCGATCCACTATCTCCCCATCAGATCTACAGCTAATTATTAAACCATGAATCTCGCCTCAACCATCAAGCCCAAACTCTTCTCACGGGCAATCCTCTGACCGCCAACCTACTACCACAAAAACATCCCCATCATTTCAGTCTTCACATGGGGACGAGGGGGTCGCACCTTTCGTCAGGGACGGGGTCAGAGTAGAGGTTCCTCAAGTTATTTCTCTACTCAACCAAAGAGCGGACCATCGTGTCAAGTGTGCCACAAACCTGGGCATACTGCCCTCTCCTGCTACCATAGATTTATTCAGAGTTATCAAGCACCAGCTCCATCCTCTCTGACGGCCAATTTTACGTCCGTGCCCACACCACCACCACCTTAGTACAATGCTTGGTTCCCTGATACGGCTGCTACTAATCACTTCACAGCAGACTTCAGCAACCTCAATTTGGACTCTTCTACCTATCATGGATCTGGCCAAGTCAGTATTGGAGATGGCTCATCACTGCCAATTCAACACAAGGGTTCAGCTCATCTTCGCTCTTCAATTGGTAATTTTTTTCTTTCTCATATTCTTCATGTTCCTTCAATTGCTAAAACCTTACTCTCAGTTCGTCAATTCTGTCTTATTAATTCTGTTTACTTTGAATTTCACTCCAATTGTTTCTTTGTGAAGGATTTACACAACCAAAAGGCCCTGCATCAGGGCACCATTGAATATGTCTTGTATGTCCTGCCTCGTGATGTCACAGCCTCAACTCCTACTCCTCCTCAAGCCTTCCTTGGTGAAAGCACAAGCCCTCAAACATGGCATATGTGTCTTGGTCATCCCAAACAAGATCACCTCTCTCACAATCCGTCGGTTTCAACTCCCTATGATTACTTCCCACACTGATCACTCATGTGCAGCATGTTTGCAATCTAAAACACATGTCTTCCTCACCCCTTATCAGCTTCTAGATCTACGCAACCGCTTGCATTACTTTTTCTTCATGTTTGGGTGCCCCCGTGTTATCCACTGCTGGGTGTCCTTTTTACTTATCCATTGTAGATGATTTTACCAAATGCATATGGTTATTTCCACTTCAATCAAAATCTGATGTCTAAGTTTTTCTTAGCCTTTTTACGTTATGTTAGTAATTATTTTTCAACAAATGTCTTGGTTCTGCAATCCGATTGGGGAGGGGAATTTCGTCCTCTTCAAAAATTACTTCAATCATGTGGCATTTTTCATCGTATTGCATGTCTTTATTATCATGCCCAAAATGGAAGTGCAAAATGTCGTCATCACCATATTGTCAAGACTGGCCTCTCACTTTTAACTTAGGCATCAATGCCTTCTCAATATTGGTCTGAGGCATTTCAAACAGTTGTATTTCTCATTAATCGAATGCCCACTCCAATTCTCAATCATAACTCACCTTTTCAAACTCTCTTCCGTCATCCTCCTAATTACAAGTTCCTTTGCACATTTGGCTCGGCCTACTAGCCCAACTTAAGGTCTTTCAACCGTCATAAAATGGATCTGCGATCCAAACTTTATGTGTATATAGGCTACAGCCCAGATCACAAAGGCTATCATTGCCTTTATGTTCTGACGGGCCGTGTCTATGTCTCCCAAGATGTGCAATTCAATGAGGCCCATTTCCCCTTTGCTTTGGCACAGCCAACTACTCTTTCACAAACCACCACCTCTCCGAGCCTTCACATTCCCTCCTGACCCACATCCACATGGCCCATCTCCCCTCAATTGCCCGCACCATGTGTTGTGTCTTCTCCCGATCCCTCACATACCGCATCTGGCCCACCTACACCTACCCACTTTTTCTCACCACCCTCCATCTCGTCACATTCACCCACCCCAATTCCAAAGTCATTGACTTCATCGCCTCACCATGATTGCTCACCTTCTGCTTTCCCAACGCAAAACCATCACCCTATGGTTACCCAATCTAAGGTCAATACTCACTGCCCTCTCACTCGCACAGATGGCACAATCCCTTGGCCCTCTAGTAAACCCTCCCTTGCACTCACCATATCCACAATTCCAAAAGAACCACAATCTTACATTGAAACTTCCAAATTTCATGAATGGTGCGAAGCCATGAAAATTGAATTTCAAGCCTTGTTACAAAATCATACCTGGGATCTAGTTCCTCCTTCATCTAACTTCAATATTTTGGGACCCAAGTGGATCCTCAAAACAAAAAGGAATGTTGATGGTTCCTTGGAACGACGCAAGGCTCGCCTTGTAGCTAAAGGTTTCCATCAGCAAGAAGTCCTAGACTACAATGAAACCTTTTCCCCTGTGGTCAAACTAGTTACAATTCGGCTTCTACTCTTACTTGCTATTTCCTCCAATTGGCCGTTACATCAACTGGACATACAAAATGCATTTTTACATGGTGATCGGGAGGAGGCCAAGTATATGCGACAACCACAAGGTTTTGTAAATCCCGACTTCCCCACTTATGAATGCAAACTAAAAAAGGCAATTTATGGCCTCAAATAGGCCCCTCGAGCCTAGTTCTCAAAATTGAGCAACAAACTGTTTTCTTAAGGTTTTATTGAGTCCATATCAGATCTTTTATTTTTTATCTTTCATAATTTATCACATGTGGTCTTTGTGTTCCTCTCTTATTTCTAATTTTATCCTTGCTCTTGGTGCATCATTTCCGGTCAAAAAACTTGGTCAGCTTCATTATTTTCTAGGTATTGAAGTTTTCCGAAATTCTTATGGTTTGTTCATTTGTCAACCCAAATAAATTACTGATCTACTGCATCGCACTAACATGTCCAATGCCAAACCAGTTTCCACCCCAATGTCCACTTCTACTAAGCTTATAGCTCTAGATGGATCCACCTTTGAGGATCCTCATCTCTATCATAGTGTAGTAGGCAGCCTACAATACCTAACTTTCACTCGACTGGATATTTCTTTCGCTGTCAACAAAGCCCATCAATACATGCATTGTCCACGACTACCTCATTGGCAGGTGATCAAAAGAATCCTCCGTTACCTTAAACTAACTCACAACTTTAGTCTTCATTTTTCTTCTTCATCCTTATGCAATCTTTCAGCTTTCTCCAATGTTGACTGGGTTGGCTGCTCTGATGATAGAAAGTCCACTGGTGGGTTTTGTGTCTACTTTGGATAGCATCTTGTGTCATAGGGTTCCACAAAGCAACCAACAATTGCTAGATCATCCACCGAGGTAAAATATAAAGTTGTTGTCAATACAATGTGTGAGCTTATATGGATTCAATCTCTCTTAAAAGAGCTTGGAATGTTTTTGTCTCAACCTCCAACATTATGGTGTGATAACTTGGGAGCTACCTACTGTCGGTTAATCCAATTCTACACTCTCACACTAAACATGTAGAACTGGATTATCACTTTGTGCGAGATCGTGTAGTTGCCAAAACTCTTCAAGTATACTTTATTTATGACAAAGATCACATAGCTGACATTTTCATAAAACCACTTTCCACTTCTCAATTTTTGCTATTACGAACAAGCCTCACCATATGCCAGGTGCCGCTTGAATCGCAGGGGGCTGTTAAAGAGAGAACTGACTCAGCCACACAAGAGGACTGCAACAGATGAGAGGATATTGTCAGTGGACAGGTGTCATTTGATCCATAAATTGTGGAAAGCTGTTAATTGATTTTTGTGTATATAAGTCTGTATTTTGGCTCAATACAGTATGTAAGAAGATTCTAATTCTCTGAATCAATCGAAATTCTTTGAGGTACTTTGTCAAACGCTTGTTGTGCATTCTGTTACTTCCTTTAACATAAGGGTTTGCAAGAATCCACTTTCTCCTTATCTCTTTGTTTTTTGTATGGAAAAATTGTCAAAGAGTGGCACCCTATGAAGACCTCCATAGGAGGTCTTCCTATTTCTCATCCCAGGCACCATGCTTTTTGATGGGGCCTCTATGCCCCAAGCTAGAACAGTTAAGGTACTATCCTTGAATTTTGCAACTTTTTTGGTATGTTTGTAAGCACAACGAAGTCCAAAGCCTTTGTTAGTCCAAAAGTCTCGAGGAGTAGTCGAGACTGGATCTGTATTGTCTTGAATATAGCAATTATCGATGACCTCGGGAATTTTTTGGGAGTTAGCCTCTACCTTACAAAAGATCATCACAACCATATTATCGGGAAGATCCAGAATAAGCATTCGATGTGGAAGGCAGAGATCATAGTACATTCTAATTCATTATAAACTTATGCCAATAGTTATCTCAATTGGGCACTTAAATTATGACAATTTAAAATATACAATAAAATTTTAAAAATTCAGAGTCCAAATGAGTGTGAACATATATTTTTTTCCAAAATGATCACAGCACATCATAAAGTGTTACAATTCAGATCAGTGATTATTCTAAATTATTACAATTTCAGTCCAAAAATTATCCTAAAACTTGCACATAAATTTCAATAGTTCAAAATGCTACAATGGAAAAAAGACACAGCGCCGAACAGAGAATAATTTCAAAAATTCAGTGAGCAACCAAGCGTGCGTTTAACTACCATCTTTTCCCATGTTTTCCAAGGCCAAAAGGAAAATTAGGGTTAAAAAAATTCCTCTAGTACCTCAACCAACTACTACTACTACTACCACCACCACCACTACTACTACTACTACTACTATATTTTTTCAGTTGTAGTAGTGAAAAGAAAACCAACCTGGAGCGAAATAGGCAACGAAGTTAGACTCTACAGCAGAAGGAGGATCCATGGGAAGATCGCAAGGATCTGGCACCAGAAGCCTTCGCAGCTCTTCCTCTTCCTCTTCCTTCCCGAGGGGAGAATTCCCGTTTTGCACCGCATTTTCAAGTTTGCACGATTCTTCGTCCTCGGCGTTTCGATGCTTCGAATCGCCAGCTCGAACTACGTTTTCAGGTCTGCATGGTTCGTCGCCGTCGGCGTTTTGATCATCCGTCATCAGCATTCAACCCGGAAACTGAAAACGCTAGTGCTGTCTGTCGTCCGTACAGATCAGAAGGCTTAACTAGCGAGAGACCATAGTCCCAAGGGCTCGCATTACTCCACAAGAAGCCCAACGTCTCCTCAAAGGTCCATGGGCCTTGAAGGACCGCTTCATCTTCGTTCATATTGTTTGTATTAATTGACATTCCTTACATACAAAATACAGAATATATGGTTGTATTTATACAACACGAGAAAGAAGAAAAAGAAATTAACTACTTAACTATCTATGATAACTAATTTAAAAACTATATTAACTAGCTCAACTTCTCCTCTTCTAACTTGATTTTAGTTCCAATTATTCAATCCATGAAGCAATATTCCAACACCCCCCTTAAGATGAACATGTATATTCTGAATGTTCATCTTGTGAAGACTGATGAAATGGAAAAGAACCGAGAGGCTTACTGAAAATATTTGCTAATTGCAATCGTGAAGGAACATGTAACAACTTTATGACATTTTGTTGTAGTTTTTTTCTAATAAGATGACAGTCGATCTGTATATGTTTGATTCTCTCATATTGAACTGGTTGGTAGCAATGGATAATGCTGATTTATTATCGGTGTAAACCAAAACTGGTTGCTGATGGGCAATATGCAAATCCTGTAATGCATAAAGAAGCCATTGAATTTCACAAGTTGTTGAGGCAAGTGTCCTATATTCTGCTTCAGCAGAGGATCTGCTGATAGTTGCTTGCTTTTTACTCTTCCAGGAAATCAGGGAATCACCCAAGAAGACAGAAAAACCAATAACACTTCTTCAAGTGTCAATATTGCCTCCACAATCACTATTGGAGAAAGCTTTGAGCTGCAGTTCTAATGAAGCTGGAAAGAACAAGCCTTAACCAAGAGTAACTTTTACGTACCTGAGAACTCGAATGGCAGCTTGGAAACAACTCAGAGTAGGTTTGGCCAAAAATTAACTAAGAACTTGGACTGAAAATGCAAGATTGGGTCTAGTTAAAGTTAAATACAACAATTTCCCAACCAGTCTTCTATAGGCTAAAAATCCTCACATAAATCGGAATTAGAAGCAATGAGTTTTAAGTTTGAATCCATAGCAAAAGTTGTAGGTTTTGCACCAAGAACTCTAGCTTGTTCAAGCATATCGAGAACAAATTTCCTTTGGAAAAGAGATATACCAGCTTTAGATCTTGCAATCTCCAAGCCAAGAAAATATTTCAGTTCCCCAAAATCTTTAATGGTAAACTTGTCATGTAGAAAGGACTCAAGTAGCTGTATTTCAAGTAAACTATCACTGGCCAAAAGAATATCATCTACATAGAGTAGTAAAGCTATGAAAGATGATTTAGATTTCTTGATAAACAAAGAATAATCAAGGCTACCTTGAGTAAAACAATAAGCAAGTAATGTTGTGGATAGTTTAGCAAACCATTGCCTAGAAGCTTGTTTCAAACCATATAAACTCTTTAAAAGTTTACAAACTTTATTTTCTCCCTTGACAACCAAACCAGGGGGCAAATCCATATAAACTTCTTCATGCAAGTCAACATGTAAGAATGCATTATTAACATCTAACTGGTGAAGATGTCAATGCTTAACAGTAGCTATAGCAAGCAGTAGCCGAATGGAAGTTATCTTTGCTACAGGAAAAAATGTGTCAAAAAAATCCAATCCTTCTTGTTGAGTGTAGCCTTTAGCTACCAATCTAGCTCTGTGCCTCTCAATAGTTCCATCTGCCTTATACTTGATTTGAAAAACCCACTTACAACCAATGGTTTGTTTATCTTTAGGAAGAGTAACAAGTTCCCAAGTCTTATTTAATTCTAAGGCATTTAGTTCATTTTGCATTGCAGCTTGCCATTCATGAACTTGAGCAGCCAATTTGTAAGTTTTGGGTTTTGTGGAGGATGAAAGAGATACTAAAAAAGTTTTATGAAAAGAAGACAATCGATTTGTAGAAAGAAAATCAGATATGGGATATAAAATACCTTTATTAGGAGAGCAATCAGCAATAGCAGATGAGGGAGTTGCAATTAGAACCTATGAAGCAGTACCACAATAAAAATCCTACAAGTAACTTGGCTTTTGTTTAATTCTTGAAGACTTTCTGAGTTGTGGTAAAACAATATTTGGGATAGGATCATTGTTCAAAGAAGGTTGATGGTGTGAATGATGCTGATCAGGTTGATGGTGTGAAGGATGCTAATATGAGATGAGGTGTTGAGGTGATGGTGGATGTTAATTACAGGAAATATCAGAAGAATTAAAATAGAAGTCTAAGGTAGAAGTTGTTGGAGGAAATAAAAAAGTATGAGTTTTAGGATTAGATGGAAAAGCCTTGAAAGGAAAAATATTTTCAGAAAAAACTACAATTCTTAAGATGAAAACCTTATTAGTATTAAGGTCCATTAATTTGTAGCCTTTGATATCAGAAGGATAACCCTAGAATAGACATTTGGTAGCTCGTGGATCAAATTTATGTCTATGAGTTGAGTGCTGATGCAAAACAAAGACAACCAAACACTTTGAGGTGAGAAAGATTATGTAACGACCTGATTTTTCATGCCATTTTTTTTTTTCCACTTAAACATATATAGCAAATCTCTCTATATTATCTGCTAAAAACATCTCAAGCCCCAAGGGAGTACTGAGAAAACTCTGTTCACATTACATTCCTAAGCAGTGGTAACCATAAAACTGTAAATTATATTTACAATACCAGAAATCTAGAAAGTCCCAAAATACACAATACCAACTCCCAGTGACATCCATAAAAAACCCTGGAATCTACTCAAATAACCAACACCTAGGAAACACTCACCCTACAAAAAGGGCAGCGCAAGAACCTCTTTACCTGTGAGCCTAATCAACTCACCTAACTGGATTACTTGAAAATGTTAAGTCACTGGGATGAGACAACGCTTAGTAAGAGAAGATATGTTATCACTAGTGTGTGGCAACTAAGTTATACATTTAATATACTGATATAATATTGAAACTGTAAAACTGTTAGTCTGGTAAACCGTACAGATCACATTTATTATAGTTTAAAATACAACTGTATATCTGAGTTTTCTAGTTACACATAATTCTAGTATTATAGTAATTCTGTTGTTGTACTGTAAATTTGTATATATATAAACAACTATGATAATACATTGGGAACTGAATGTCATGATTTAACCCCTCATGACAGGGTTGTGCGGCCCATAGGCGGGACTTAACTCTGGTTGGCCCACCAGGTAAGTCAATCCGAAACTCTACCAATTATCAATTCGGCCCACTACAATCTCTCCGAGTACGATACTAGTCTCTACCTCGTCAAACTGGCCTCCTCAACCCAGAATACTAGGGAGACTACAATCTCTCCATAGACATGGTTGACGGAATCCACATACTATCTGAGATATATGGTTGCACTCTGATCTGAAAATAGCAACGGTACTGTGCTCTGCTGTCTGAATCTGACTGAATATTTTCATAGGGTCTGATACTATTTAGTACTGATACTTATAATCATCTTTACTATTTTTACCATGAAAATAACCATAACAATTTTAAACTGATCTGCATAATCTGAATTTCTATCTGAAGAACTGAATAACTGAGTGTTATGATTCTGAAGTCATGGCATTCTAAAAAATACTATAAATCATATTTTCTGAAAACTGCATACCAATATTTTCTGTTAATATACTGTAAAACATGATATTTGTAAAACTGCATAAATGTTATACTAAATTGTTATGAATTCATGCCACACAATTAAGTATTTAGATTTCCATGCTCACAAATCTACATTTTCTAATATAATAATAATATTTTGGAAAACTGAATAATAACTTTTATATATATATATATATATATATATAAAATCTTCTCGTAACCTTCTAAAATTCCTAGCATAGCATATTTCTCTTACCTACTGGCTGGGAGGCTTGCCTTCAACTTAATCCTCACGCTCACGGCATACTATCCTCAAAACCCTGAAATGATACATATATGCATATTTCCAATAAATTAACGATATTTCCCTGAGCCTACATACTCGTAAATTTCTGAATTATAATTTACTTGGCTCCTAAAAATACTCACTTGGGTCCCCAACCCATATCTGCAGGGTCTCGAAACACCCTATTCTTGAGAATATAATACTCAAATTTTAATTCACAGAACTCCAGTATATTCCCATATAATTTAAAATCTAAACTCAAATAAGTATGATACAACTGAAAATACCCAACTATCAACATACCCAAATTTTGGGATGGTGCCCAAGTTGGCCTAACCAACGATCTACTTCAGCATACTTGAAGAGAATCTTCCCAAAAGTAGCGTGGCGGCTTCCGATCGTCAAACCGGCAAAAAAAGAAGCCAAAATCGTAAAGAGAAGAGGAGAGGGTCGATTTTTAGTGAAAGAAAGAGTTTCTTGCCCAAATTCTTGCTAAAAATCCGATTTAAGCCTACTTATAGACCTAGATTCGTCGACGAGACACGTTACTTCGTCGACAAGTCCATGAAAGGAGTTTGTCACCGAACGCGAATCCCTTCTCGACAAACTTCAGGCTCTGCAAAACCCTCACTCGGTAAATTATTGTCGACGAGAAACGTGTCCACGTCAACGATCCCTAGAAGAGTACTCATCGACGAAATCCCTATATTCATCAACAAGACCCTTGTGAATCCTCCTTGAAATTTTCCTTTCCTTCTCCTTTTTTATTATTTAATTACTATAAATTCTTCAGGTCTTTACATTCTCCCCTCCTTATAAAATTTCGTCCTCAAAATTTACTCTTTGTACCATACACCACTTTCTGAAGAAAATTGGCTACTTATTTTATTAATTACCCTCACTTGTGGCATAGGAATACCGTGGTTACATTCAAGGTCCTGGAAGATTACAAATATACTTATAAAATAAAATTCTCCCAAAACCAAAGCATTTCCTATCCTATAATCTAAAATAAAACCATATACGTATCCCTCTACACTAAACAAAACTTGTATTTATCTAGACAATACTAACTAATACTATAATTAATTAAATAAGTATGGGTACTTTTGTCTAATTTCTTCCTCAAGCTCCCACGAAGCTTCTTCTATAGCATGGTTTCTCCACAAAACTTTCACCAGCGGAATTTCCTTGGTACGCAATTCATGTGTCTTCTGGTCTAAGATCTGTACTAATGCTTTCTCATAGTCCGGTGAATCTCTAAGCTCTATTTCTACATAACTGATTATGTGGGACGGGTCTGGGACGTATTTCCTTAACATGATAACATGGAATATGTCGTATATTCTAGACAAAGCTGGTGGCAGGGCTAGCCTATAGGCAACTGACCCCACTCTCTCAAGTATCTCAAAAGGGTCAATATACTTAGGGCTCAACTTGCCCTTCATCCCAAACCTCAAAACCCCCCTCAGAGGAGCTACCTTCAAAAATACCCGATCCCCCACATCAAATTTTAACTCCCGGCAGTGAGTGTCTGCGTAGCTCTTCTGCAGACTCTGAGCTGTACTGATTCTTTCTTTAATTAGTCAGACTTTATCATACACATGTTGCACCATTTTCGGGCCCAAAACTCACCTCTCGCCTACTTCATCCCATAAAAAGGGAGAATGACACCTTCTACCATAAAGCGTCTCATAAGGTGCCATGTCGATGCTGGCCTAAAAGTTATTATTGTAAGCAAACTTTACCAACGACATAAACTAGGTCCAACTACCCCCAAAACCCAGCACGCATGCACGAAGCATATCCTCTAATATCTGGATCATTCTTTTAGTCTGACCATCTGTCTGAGGGTGAAAAGCAGTGCTGAATGCTAACTGTGTTCACATAGCCTCCTGAAAGATTTTCCAAAATCGAGAAGTAAACTGAGAATCTTGGTCTAAGACTATGGATTCTGATACACCATGAACGCGAACTATTTCCTGAACATATATTTCTGCCAATCTGTCCATGGAATAGCTGACTTTAATAGGGATGAAGTGAGCGGTCTTTGTCACACCCCGAACCCGAAAATGAGACCTGAGGGTGAAAATGTAGTCTAACCTGTCCCTGTATCCGATAAAACATCCTAAGGGTTCCCAGCCACCCTAAACACATCCAAACACAACAGAATATACGCAGCGGAAAAGGTCATGCTATATATATATATAGTACCATACCAAAGTCTATATAAGAGCAGAAACAGGCTCTATCAAAACGTACAAACGGGTGCCCAAAATACATCTCAAAATGGCAACCCACCAAAATACAGTCCTAGCACTTACCCAAACGCTAACCGCAGTACACCGGCCACTACGCTCCCTACACCAGGACGCTAGTTCCAGTTACTCGAAGGACCTATAAAAATGTACGTACAGCATGGGTGAGACACCTCTCAGTAAGGAAGAACACAGGTTATATCAGTGTGTGGCATTTAAGTGTTATCATGATACAACATACACGCAGTTAAATGTAGTCCAGTACTAATTTCACAACAGTGCCTACAAGCACACATACACATGATCAATAATCCCGGTGTTGTCACACCCATCGGCCCGAAGCTGGCTCGCGACATACGGCATTGGCCCTAGCCAACCCGCATAACACGGCGCCACCGGTACATGGCTAGTCCCCGACTCCCATGGCATCGTACCGGCGCTAACTGGTGGATCCACACCCTTCGGCCTGATCTACCGGAATAGGCTCACACCCTTGGATATAGAGCTGGACCTCTGCCAATCTATGGCCAACGATTTCATATGCCCTAGGATATAGAGCCGGACACTCTTAGTACCTAAAATAATTTCGGAACCGCGTTCCTACTAGCATTTCAACATATCACACACACATGCATGCTCATATAACCAAACAAACCATACCCATTTGGTAATCTAAAATCATGGTTTTCCAAACACATACAGTTTAAACAAGTCAAGGCATGGCCATCCCCATAACACAGTATAAATCAACATATACGCTTGATTTCCAACAAAACCAGGGTTGCAGCCCGTTGCCCCCTTTTTCCCAAAATTGTAATCATGAAAAACCCATAGTTTTTCCATTTAGATCCCGCCAAATGAGTAGCCAAAACACACACAGGACCGTGGACCATAGTTCCACTGAGTCCAATTTCGAAAATAACCGATATAAACACAATTCCCCTTACCTTTTCCCCAAATAGCAAATCCCAAACTCTAAGGCTCCTAAACAGTAAATCGAGTTCCAAAACTTACAAATCACAGTACAGAATATACTCACTACACCGTTCCCTACAAAACTACCATATCAAAATTGAAAACCGAGTCTTACCTCGATTTTAAGCCGAAACCCAAAAATCTTTGAAATGGGATTCCGATCCATAGAACTAGTAGAGAATCCTTCCATGATCCTCGTGGTAACTTCAGATTCACGATTCCAATGATGAACGGAGAAGAAATCTAGAGAGATAGAGAGTAGGGAGAGTTTTAGAGAGAGAGAGAGAGAGAGAGAGAGAGAGAGAGAGAAGATATTTGAGTTTTGTAATGGTTAAGTAATGAAATTTCTATTTATAGCCCCTTTGGCCCGGGCAAACTCATTGACGAGATGGTTTCCTCGTCGACGAGGCTCTATAGTCCTCTCATCGATGAGATGGAGGATTCGTCGACGAATCCTGATGTCACCGGTTCCTGAAACTCCTCGGCTTCTCCTCGTCGACGAGCCTCTGAACTTCGTCGACGAGAGATGCATGGCCTTCGTCGATGAAGCCTGTTCAAATACCAATTTTACCCTTCTCTTAATTATTTAAACCCACTTATCATGGTTTGGGTTCTTACAGTCTTCGTTAGATGATCAATGATCACCCATATAGCATTCAACCCATGTCGCACTAGTGGTAGCCCAGTAGCAAAATCCATAGAGACGTGATCCCATTTCCACTCTAGAATGAAAAGTGGTTACAACTGCCTCGTCGGTCTCTGGTGCTCAGCCTTTATCTGCTGGCAAGTCAAACACTACTTTACAAATTCAGCGATATCCTTCTTCATGCCTCTCCACTAAAAAGATTCTCGTAAATCCCGATACATTTTAGTACTACCTGGATGTACGGTGTATAGGGATCTGTGAGCCTCCTCCAATATAGTTCTCTTGATCTCGGCATCTGCAGGAACACATAGTCTCGTACGGAACCGCAGGACTCTGTCATCTAACATACTGAAATCCTCCTCATGTCCGTCTTGTACTTTCTCTATCAACTTTGCTAACTCTGGGTCAAAATTCTGGCCAACTTTAATCCTTTCTTGCAATGTAGGCTGAATCATCAGGTTAGCAATTAATGACTAGTGATCATCCTCTATCAGCTCCACACCTAATCTCTCCAAATCCATCAAAATAGAATGCTGAATCTCCACTACTGATAATACTGCTCCCACTAACTTTAGGCTCAATGCATCAGTCACCACGTTTGCTTTCACTGGATGGTAGCCAATAGTGTAGTCATAATCTTTAATAATTTCCAATCATCTTCTTTGCCTTATATTTAGCTCTTTCTGAGTAAAGAAATATTTTAAACTTTTGTGGTCCGTAAAGATTTCACATTTTCCTCCATACAAATAATGCCTCCAAATCTTGAGAGCGTGCACCATTGCAGCTAGTTCCAAATAATGTACGGGATAGTTTTTTTCATATTCTTTAAGCTGCTTAGAAGCATATGCGATAACCCTACCGTGCTGCATCGATACGCACCCAAGTCCCTTCAGGGACGCATCACTGTATATTATGAATCCATCCTCTCTTGATGGAATGGCTAACACCGGGGCGATGACCAACCGCTGCTTCAATTCCTGAAAGCTCTGTTCATAGTCATCGGTCCATTCAAACTTCACATTTTTCCTTGTGAGTCGCGTCAGTGGACCCGATAATCTGGAGAAACCGTCAACAAAGCATTGATAGTAGTCTGCCAAACCCAGAAAACTTCTAACCTCTTGGACATTCCCTGGTCTCACCCAACTCACCACTGCATCTATCTTACTCTTGTCAACTGACATGCCAACCCTAGAGATCACATGGCTGAGAAAAGAAACCTGCCTCAGCCAGAATTCACATTTCTTAAATTTTATGTACAACTTTCTCTCTCTCAATGTCTACAACACCAGTCTCAAATGATGCTCGTGCTCCACAGAACTTTTTGAGTAGACCAGTATATCATCTATAAAAACTACAACGAACTAGTCCAAAAACTGATGGAACACCCGATTCATTAAATATATAAATATTGTTGGTGCGTTAGTCAACCCAAATGGCATCACCAGAAACTCGTAATGCCCATATCTAGTTTGGAATTTCGTCTTTGAAATGTCTTATGTCCTAACTTTCCCATGATGGTAACCCGAGCGAAGGTTAATTTTAGAATAGACATGGGTCCCTTGAAGCTGATAAAACAAATCGTCGATCCTAGGAAAAGGATATTTATTCTTGACTGTTAATTTATTTATTTCCCTATAATCTATGCACATCCTCATAGCCTCATCTTTCTTCTTCACAAATAGAACTAGTGCTCCCTAGGGTGACACATTGGGCCTGATAAATCCTTTATCCATCAATTCTTACAATTGATCTTTAAGTTCCTTAACTCGGTTGGAGCCATTTGGTAAGGTGCTTTAAATACCGGTGTCGTCCCCGGTAGAAGATCCATGATGAATTCAACTTCACAGTCTGATGGTAAACCAGGTAATTCTTCTAGAAAAAAGTCTGAAATTCTCTGACCACAAGAATATCTACTTGTTCTAGTTCTTCTTTTGGTAATTCTTTTTATGTAGGCGACAAATCCCTAGCAACCATCTTGAATCAGTTTTCTCACCTGAATAGCTGACACAAACTGTGGCGAAGTGCGTACACATGAACCTATAAATTTGTATTCTCACTCACCAGGAGGTCTGAAAATCACTTCTTTCAAATAACAATCAATGCTGGCATGATTAACCGCCAACCAATCCATACCCAAAATTACATCAAACCCTTACATGTTTAATATCTCAAGATCAACTAGCAGTACTTTTCCTTGAATGGCCACTAGAAAATTCTTAAGTACCTTCCTACACCTCACCACTGATCCAATCGGCGTAGCTATAGCCAACTTGACATCTAACAACTGTGCCTCATACCTAGTAAATTTAGCATATCCCGATGAAATAAAAGAATGAGTGGCACCTGTGTCAAACAAAACAACAGCTTTATACAAAAAAATGGTAAGGATATGATTACGCGCTTAAATTGCGTAATTAGGTGCTTTAATTCATGCATTGGGAATCTTATTTTGTATTTAAATGTCTAATTACTCTCAATATTTTAAAATTATGTTCTATTTATAATATTTGAGTTTTATTAAGTAATTTATGAAATTTTGGTATTTTTTCTTGTAGGGCAACTATCGGAAGCAAAAAAAACCAACGACACTTTTTTAATTTGTGTGTAACTCTCTCATCCAACCTCTGATTTAGATGATTCAGGATGCCATAGAAAGATAAGAAAATGTTCTACAATTTTCATGTTTTTCATTTTGAGAAATAATGGATGCATCAAGACCGAAATCAGAAGTGAAGTTAGCATACGCCGTTTTATGGATTATTTTGACAATTCTTCGTAATCTTGGCGTAACTTTCTCATCCAAGCTCCGATCGAGACGATTCAAAATTTTAGAAAATTCTAAAAAAGAGCTCTACATCTTTTTTGTTTCAAGCTTTGAGAGTTACGAGCTGTAAGAGGGTCGAAGGTGGGCTTGAAAGAGGAGGGCAGTCATGTACCTTTGAAAAAAAAATAAAAAATAAAAAAATCAAAAAATGAGATGTGACCCGGCCATGCAGCTGGGTCATCTCAGAAGGGTGAGGCGCTGGGTTTTTAGAAAGGAAAGACAAAAAATGGAAAGACAAAAGAAAGGGAAGAAAAGCAAAGAAAGGAAAGCAAAAAGGAAAGGAAAGAGGAAAAGTCAAAAAGAAGGGGGTTTCCTTGGGAGAGAGCAGTGCGCAAGAGGAGAAAGGTGGTGCTGTGAAGATACACACACAGCCAGCAAAGGAGAGTTGGAAGCACGTAAAAATACTATCTTTTCATAATCGAAAGGCGGCAAACAATGGCGGTGTTCGCGGTGTTCGTGACGCGCGACGGCGGTGCGGCAAGTGTTCATCTTTCCCGTACGCTCCAAATTGAAGAAAATATGGTGAAATCTGTTATGTTGGATTTAATTTTCGGAATGAACTAAATTTTTGAATTCTAGGAAAACGATGTAGACAGTTTCGAACTATGCTTGCTCTTTGATGCTAATCTGAAGTAGTTTTCATTAATGTTTGTTTGAGTTTTTCTATGCCTAATGCTTTTAATTAATTGGTCATTAATTAAATGATTTTAGTCTTATGATTTGCTACCAAAAGGGGGGATTATAGGATAGATCTTGGATAATTCAGCATAGGTAAATATAGAGATCGAAAGACTTGTATGAACCTACGTACAATTAAAAATCAAGGGTCTTACTGCGTTCTTGCGTTATTAATTTGCATACTCTTATGTTAAATAATAAACAAGAATAGGTTCTGATTGACTATCGAAAGAGGCTTTTGGAAAAATTGGCGATTTGCTAACAAACAGAGAAAACGAAGTTAAATTAGCTAAATGAGTAAAGCATAGTGAGAAACTAGGTGAAATCGGTTTCCTAAAAGTTTTCACCATCATCAATTTGACACGCGGTATCCAGTTTTAAATTCTCCTGAATAGTTTATATAAAGTAGCTTTGTTTATATTTTGCAGTCTAAAATTATTAATTTTTCTAAATAAAATCAAGGTTAGTAAAATTTCGGTACTTGGTAAAATTAAGACATCAATCCCTGAGGACGATACTCTACACATCATTATATTATAAAACTACGATACTGTGCACTTGCAGTTTGCACCGGTCAAGTTTTTGGTGCCGTTGCCGGGGATCGAACCCAGGTCACCCGCGTGACAGACGGGAATATCCATCTGGCGATGTTTTTGGAGATTTGTGATACTGTGAAGATCAATGGTGTTACTGAAGGCAACATTAGACTGAGATTATTCCCTTTCTCTTTGAGGGACAAAGCAAGAGGTTGGCTACAGTCGTTACAACCTGGGAGTATTACTAGTTGGCAGGACATGGCAGAAAAATTTCTAACTAAATTCTTTCCACCTGCAAAAATAGCTCAACTCAGGACTGAGATTGGTCAATTCAAGCAACATGATTTTGAATCACTTTATGAAGCATGGGAAAGGTATAAAGATTTGATTCGACACTGCCCACAACATGGATTGCCTGATTGGTTGCAAATTCAAATGTTCTATAATGGATTAAATGGGCAAACGCGGACTTTAGTTGATGTTGCATCTGGGGGAACTTTGATGTCAAAGACACCTGAGGGTGCTACTGCTCTTTTGGAAGAAATGGCCTCAAATAACTATCAATGGCCAACTGAAAGAACTATGGCTAAGAAAGTTGCTGGAATTCATGAATTGGAGCCGTTTGCTGCACTTTCAGCTCAAGTTGCTTCTCTATCTCATCAGATTTCATCTTTGACAACCCAGAGGATACCACAAGGTGTAGAATATGTGGCAACTACAAGTAGGACAGATCCGAGCAATGGAGCGAGTCAAGAACAGGTTCAATACATCAATAATCGGAACTACAATTATCGTGGTGATCCTTTGCCACAATATTACCATTCAGGGCTTCGAAATCATGAGAATTTATCTTATGGAAATACAAGGAATGTGCTGCAACCTCCTGCAGGATTTGAGAGTCATCAAGGTGAGAAGAAGATGTCACTTAAGGATGCCATGATATTTTTTGTTGAGGAGACAAAAGCAAGGTTTAAAAAGACAAATGCACGGCTAGACAACATTAAGACTCATTGCAACAATATGGGAGCCATTATGAAGAACCTTGAAATACAAATTGGGCAACTAGCCACGACTATAAATACCCAACAGAGAGGAACTTTTCCTAGCAACACAGAAGTGAATCCTAAGGAACAATGCAATGTCATCACACTTAGAAGTGGAAGAGAAATTGAGAAATCACCAGCAAAGGAAACCATGTCCACACCTACAGCTAAAAATAATGGTCAAGGCAAGAATAAAGTGGAAGAAGACGAGATGGTGGATGACACACCAAGAGAGACTGACACGTCACCAACAATTTCATTTCCTGACAATCCTCCTATTCTCTCTACTCCACTTCCTTATCCTCAACGCTTTCAAAAGCAAAAATTAGATAAGCAATTTTCTAAATTTTTGGATATTTTTAAGAAAATTCACATAAATATTCCTTTTGCAGATGCCTTGGAACAAATGCCAAACTATGTCAAATTCCTGAAGGAGATCATTTCAAAAAAAAGAAGGTTGGAGGAGTTCGAAACAGTAAAGCTTACCGAGGAGTGTAGTGCTATTCTTCAAAAGAAATTGCCTCAAAAATTAAAAGATCCAGGGAGTTTTACTTTGCCTTGCACTATTGGAAATTTATTTTTTGATAAAGTTTTATGTGATCTTGGTGCTAGTATTAATCTTATGCCACTTTCTGTTTGCAAGAAATTGGGACTTGGAGAGATGAAACAAACAACAATTTCGTTGCAACTAGCAGACCGATCCATCAAGTATCCACGTGGAATCATAGAAGATGTATTGGTAAAAGTGGATAAATTTATTTTTCCTGCTGATTTTGTGGTGTTAGATATGGAGGAAGACCAAGAAGTCCCACTAATTCTTGGCCGACATTCTTGGCCACTGGAAGGGCTTTAATTGATGTTCAAAATGGTGAGTTAACATTGAGAGTGGATAAGGAAGAGGTTATGTTCAACATCTACCAAGACATGAGATTCCCAGAAGATCCAAGCACTTGCTTTCGGGTAGATGTCATTTAGCAAGGTGTAGAAAAAGTCTTTCAAAAAGATGTACAAGCTGATCACCTAGAACGATCCTTGCAGCAGATTACAACACAGCAGCGCGTGGGGAGGCTAGAACCTATGGTAGCAAGGACGGATTTTGTAATCTCTAAAGGAAAAATGCAACAACCTATATCTCTAGAATTGAAACAATTCCCTGAGCATCTTCGCTATGCATTCTCGGGTGATGCGTATGAAAATGCAAAAATCTACAAAGAGCAGACGAAGAAGTGGCATGAAAAACAGATTCTTAGGTGTGAGTTTGCTCCAGGACAGCAAGTTTGTTAGGTTTGGTGCAATCCCAAGAGGGGGGGTGAATTGGGTATTTAAAAATTATCACCTAGGTTAAATCAGATAAGCAGTATTACTTAACCTAGGGTCTGTCTATGCAAATGTAAATCTAATCATTTACAATATAATATACACGTGCAGTAAGTAAATTGCGGAAATGTAAAGAACACGCACGATATGTTATCGGGGTTCGGCCAACTGTGCCTACGTCCCCGCCTCTAACTCGCAAGCAGGAGGATTCCACTAATAGCTCACTTAAGGGTGGAGCGACACCGTATACAACCAGGTCAAATTAACACAGGGCTGACCTCAACCTTAACCAGGTCAATTAGCAGGGCTGACCTCAACCTACACGCCTTAACAGGACGACGCACCTAACTTTCCTAACCGGGTCTAAGCCAATCCGGGACTATTCCAGGGCTAGTCTCCCTCTTCAGGCCCGTGCCTGGAAATACAACCAAAGTATATAAAATTTGTACACGGAAATATGCTTCTAGAAAAGCAGATGTGTGCACCAATACAGCTCAATCAATAAAGTAAGCACGAATGATATGTAGATATGCTCAGTGCTCTAATGTGTGTTAAACACTCAATCAAGTATGATAATCAATCAAGATCCAGAGTGTGTATCTAAGCAAGATTTGAAACTCAATATTCGAATATCACAAAATCATATTAGGGTTTCAAAATATGCTAAGCAAGATAGATCAAACAAACTCAATATGATATTTCAATTTCTAAAGCACAATGGAGTTGTTTGAAAGATTAGCTTTTCACAAAAGGATTTTGCACACAAAATCTAGGTTTAGGTATCTTGCAACACCAATGCAAGAACCACAACCCTCAAAGTCTTCCCACACAAGATTTATCAAATGAAATCCGTGGAAGAACTTTAGGCTATACTCTCAAATAAAATCAATCAACCTTTATACCAAAAGAGAGTATTAGCTAGAAAGATTACGCACAACAGCCTTATAGAAATACTCACAATGCTTAGAGAAATAAATATTGAAGAGTATGTGAGTGTTTGCAAGAAGTTTTTGGCTAATATAGGGTTTTAAGAGTTGAGAGAGTTTTGCCCTAATCAAGTTTGCTAATCCTTGCTAATAATGATAAATGAATGGGTATATATAGGCAAGGAGGTATTTTTGACCGTTGGGGACCTATTGGGTATTATTAAGAAAGATTAATGATGTTTAAAGCATTTTAACCCTGTTTAAAAAATATTAACTGCGGTAAAAAATCAGGGCAACCCGAGAGGTCCAGTCGACCAGAAATGGTTCGGTCGACCAGGACTCAAATGGCTTGGTCGACCAGGGGACTTTTGAACTGAAAGGCTCGGTCGACCGAAGAGGGCGATTTCCTAATTTTCCGAGTTTCAGTCGACCAGGGCATTTTGAACTGCCTGGTTCGGTCGACCAGACAGCTGGAAATTCTCCCGAGTACCTTCCGGTCGACTAGGTAGTTGTAGTTCAAAAGCTCTCGGTCGACCGAATGGTCAACTGTTGACCCAGGAGGGTTTCGGTCGACCAGGGCCTTTTGAACTACAAGTTTCGGTCGACCGGGTAGTTAAAATGTTGAAAAAAAAAATGAGTTTCGGTCGACCTTAGTGAAGGCTCGATCGACCGTAGTGAAGGCTCGGTCGACCGGGGCTGAAATTAGCGAGTTTCGATCGACCGTAGTGAATGCTCGGTCGACCGGCCTCTACTTCTCTACACAGATACTGTTTAGTGTTTTGGCCATAACTTTTCCTGTACAACTCCAAATTGGATGTTCTTGATACCAATGGAAAGGTAAGATAAAATACCATAACTTTCATGTTGAACACATTTTAATAAAATGATATTTGGATTAAGAAAAATGTCCATCAATGAGACAGAAGAAACATGAAGGGAGTTTTTCTCTTGCGGACACGTTTCAGTGTTTTGGCCATAACTTTTTATATGTAACTCCAATTTGGACTTTCTTGGTATCAAACTCAAGCTATGGTAAAATTCCACAATTTTAATTTTGAACATGATTTGATATGACATCCAATTGAGTAAGAAAATTGTTCATTTCTAACATTTGGTCGACTAGCCGGTTGACCGACCCCTTTGAAAATTTTAGTTTTTGCCTTCTTTTAACTTTAAAACCATTGAAAAACCTTTGTATAAGTTAGGCATTTTATGACAAAAGTTTTTCATGTTATTTGGAGGTCCTATGGTCAATCTAAGGTCAATTTGAGCATACCTACCTATCATGCATGATGCAAATTATTGCAAGCCATATGAGTGCACAGTCCATAATAAAATTACATCCCAGAATGAAGAAACTGAAAAATAAATACAAATGTAGCACAAGATTCTTCATTCATCGGCACGAACACCGCATGCCATCATAATAAGTCTTTTAGTCCCGAAGCGCGCACAAGGTGATCCTGCATACAATTCTCAGTACAACCATTAGTACCAAGAGTATTTGTCATAATCAAAACTGGGTGTGACCAATCAAGTCAACATTCTCCCCTTTTTTTATGATGACAAATACTTGCCTACTTCTCCCCCTTTTGGCAACAACAAAAAGGGACTCAAATAAACATTTAAGCACATAGGCAAATGATCATCTGTAAACAAGTGATCGGATTGAGCAATATATTCAACACGTTTACAACTACGTACTCAAACAGTCCAGTATTCTCAAAAAACATTTAAATAGAAGTATAACTTTCAGTCATTCAAAAGATAGAATAGTCATGCATTTCATAGCACAAACAAGTTCATAGAGTATAAATTAATGACTGGTTTAGTAGTTATGCACACAAACTATATAACTGGTTATAAAAATGATTTAAATGACATGAAAAACAAAATTAGACCATGAAAATGCACAAACTATTTGGAATTTAAACATATCATAAGACCCGTGGAAGATTTGAGTTAATGGCACACGGCATATGATACCAAACAGGAAGTTTGAGCATGAACACAATCTAACTAGTTCGCATGCATTTTAATGTGTAGGTATAGAACCAGTTATGCGACTTTAAAACAATATATGTATATAATAATAATAATAATGAAGCAAGAGAAAAAGTTTAAGTTTTGAAATTAGTTCTTGCCATAAAGTAATAAATATATATATGTATAAATATATATCCCCCTTATGATGTTTGCAAGATGGTGCTGGGGGTAGCTTGCAGAAAGGAAGTTTTAATTTAAAACAAGCAAGCATAAATTTTCTGGTTTGTCAATTGAGTACATACAATAGTATATCCAGAAAATCACAACCATGATGATCCTAAAGATTTAATAATTCACATGCGGGATCATATGGCAAACACAAACAGCATATGCCAAAGGACTATAAGTCAATGTAAGATTTTTACCAACAACATATCAGTTAAGCACACGCCACATTTGATTCGACACCATATCTAAGCTAAAAAGTTGGTGAGCATAATGTGATAGTCATTTCAATTTTAGATGCTCCCCCTATCAATTTGAATTATTGCTTAGATACTGAAAATTACTTATACTTTGAAAGGGATTGATTTCATTGAATATGCCAAAGTATAAGTGAGCACACAAACCATTCTTCAACAACTATACTTGATGTCTATTAACAACATTCATCTCAAATTAGTATAGTCACACCTATAGACAACAAGTGCATCAAAAATAGATATTTAGGCATGCAATGCAACTCATGATCCAAAAACATTTCATATCAAAACATGGGACTTTACGTGCAAGATATAATGTTCAGGGATATAGGAAGAGCCTCAATATTTCAATAAACAATAGTGATGCATGTGATACCTATAAATTCTTTCTATAGAGTAGGTGCTCAGCTCTTTAAGTGTTTGATGATTATATGAGGATGACATTTAATTTTCAATTAGTTTTCACTCATCCTTTCAAAAATATTTTAACTTTAATTTTATTATAGTCATCCTTAAACACAAGGTTTTATATGTGAAAGTCCTAGCAAAATTTCGGCAGCATGCCGTTTGTATATAGGACATTTTCCATACAAATTGTACCTAATAGGTTCAAACAAGCAATTTATATTTCAGTTCAAGGCATACGAGAACCTATAATCCACTACCAGTATGCAATTCACATCAACTGCATCCGCCATGCAGGAGGCATTCTAAACTAAGCATGCAATCAGGTAGTATAATCAACCGTCCATATAAAATGTAAACCATCCAACTAGATATTATGAACAATAAATAACCATGGATAGTTAGAAATTCAGTGCAATACCCATATGGACATTTAGGCATGAAATAAATATATGAGAGCATTTCAATTTATATAATCATGAAAGAAAATATGCCCCCCCTTAATTATGCGCTAATTCATTTTATGCCTTTCCTTATTTTTCAGGTTCTTTAGGCCAAGTGAATTAAGATTTCAATGTTATATGCTTGGCTTTGGATGAATAGGCTTAGAGGACCAAAAGGTCAAAAGATATATGTCTTTAAATAAGCTAAGCCAATATTTGCCTCTATTCTTATGATTTACAATACATGAGAGGCCTAAGTTCAAATGACTTTTCATTTTAAGGTTCATGCATAGGTTTCTTTGAATTTTTGTTCCATCATATGGATTGAAACCTATATCAATTAAATTAGCCATTTTAACTTAATTTATGAGGATGAAGCTCTTTAAATGATTTTATATAAAGTTTGAGAGCTTGGAAGAGAATTGAATACTCTTAAAGATTAAGCATTTTATTTAGGTTTAATAGAATATTCAAAAGTAGGACATTGTATAAGATAAGCATTTTGAAGAATATGTCTTAACTTATTTTGGCAAAGAGCATTGTGGAGGATATGAATAACTAGGAACTGATGCTCTTTGGTGATTGGAATGTATCCTTTAGATATGATCATAATTTTAGAGCAAGGATACGAACCAATGAGAAGGATGGATCTTTACCTGATATGATCATGGTAAGGTAAAGATTCCCTATGGAAGGATATCTTTTAATAAGCACTATAAATATTTGGAATTGATGATTAATAGTGCTTCAAACCTAGAGTAATGACTAAACATTTTATTAGGCATTTAAATTTAATGAAGGGTTTAGGATTAAATGATATATAGTGTGAGATGGATTCCCTAAACCATAAGCTAGGCAATGGACAAAATGTATGCTTAACTTTAGATATTCATATTTACGCATGAGTTAAGCAATTTGAAATTTTAATACAAGACAAAAATGTCATGTCCACTTGGAAGTGGATTTTCATTCAAGCAGTCAATACTTTCATATTTCAACCAAGGAATGTATGCATTAAGTTCAGATTGGTTGTATGCTTGGATTTGCAGATTGGCTTGATTTTTCAAAATACTTAGTATGTAAGATTTTAAATAGTTGGCATATACTAAGATTTTACATTTTCAGTCCTGAACCATTTCCTAAGCCTTTAAAAGACACTACCCCCCATGGCAAATCCTAAACAATAAGGAAGAATTATGTGATCATGTAATTCCTGTTTGAGCAAATTCTTCCTTGAATATCAAGTGGTTTTCTTTCTTAACAACCCATATCATTTTTCTACCTTTTATTCTCAATGGGTTAGGACTAGGTGGTACTTTGACTCTCCAGACTTGTTTGGATTTCACACCTTTTCTTTTAAATGGGCAGTCAAATTTTGTGTGCCCCTTCTTTTTACATAGAATGCATATGGTGTGAGTGTATGGACCGGAGGAGGTACTAGCATAATGTTTTGATTCTTTTACAAAGTACCCCATGTATAGGTTCTTCTTTTTCTTATTTTCAATTCCATTAAAACCTATACCCTCCTTATCTAAGGTCTTCTTTTGTGAGCCAAGCAATTTATCAAAATTTTCTTTGCCTCTAGTGAACGTGTAGATGATCTTAGATTGGTCTTCTATTTTCTTATCTAGATCTTGAATTTTTGAGTTTTTCAGTTCTTTGCAAACACTTTGAAGTTTCATAAGTTCTTTTGACATATTGTTTGCTTTATTCTCAAGATCATGGATATGAAGATCCTTTTCATTTTCAATTGTAAGTTGGGATCTTACTACACTCAATTCTTTTTCCAATTTTTCATTCTTGTTTACTAATTGTTTGATTTTAAAGTCATTTTCTCTTTCAACAAGAACTTTTGATTCACATTCTTTCTCACATGCCTCATACTTGTTTTTCAAAGCAGTATATCTTTTATTAGCTTTAACAAGTGACTTATGAGTTCTAATATATTCAACTTGCAATTCCTCATAAGTAGGCATGCTTTCACTATCAGTACTATTACATGATTCAGTATCAGATGCATCATTCAATTCATCACATGAATCATTACCAAGTTTATCTACTAAAGCAGAAGGAACAGAGATAACCTCATTATCTATTAAGGCAACAAAGCACTGGTTACCTCCTTCAGGATTAGTAGGGCTTGAGTCACATGGAGAGATCACATTGTTTTGCATGGGTGCTCCATATCTCCTCTCAAGTTCTTCCCATATCTGCTTAGCACTACTACAAGCCATAACCTCACATAGAACATTAGAATCTAAAGCATGCAGTAAGGTATTCATGGCATCAAAATTTACCTGTACTAAGTTCCTATCATGGTCATTCATTTCACACTCAGATTTAGGATCATCGGTACACCCAATAGATTTCGTAGGCACACAATCACCCTGATCAATGACTCTCCAAAAATTCCAATTTAAAGCTTTCACATACACAGTCATTCTAAATTTCCATATAGCATAATCATTACCATAGAATACAGGTGGGTGTGTGACCAATCTTCCCTCACATGAAGGGGATGCACTAACATGAGCCATCATGATCTTTTACTAAATAACGTCAAAGTCTAAGTTACGAGGCTCTGATACCAATTGTTAGCTTTGGTGCAATCCCAAGAGGGGGGGTGAATTGGGTATTTAAAAATTATCACCTAGGTTAAACCATATAAGCAGTATTACTTAACCTAGGGTCTGTCTATGCAAATGTAAATCTAATCATTTACAATATAATATACACGTGCAGTAAGTAAATTGCGGAAATGTAAAGAACACGCACGATATGTTATCGGCGTTCGGCCAACTGTGCCTACGTCCCCGCCTCTAGCTCGCAAGCAGGAGGATTCCACTAATAGCTCACTTAAGGGTGGAGTGACACCGTATACAACTAGGTCAAATTAACATAGGGCTGACCTCAACCTTAACCAGGTCAATTAGCGGGGCTGACCTCAACCTACACGCCTTAACAGGACGACGCACCTAGCTTTCCTAACCGGGTCTAAGCCAATCCGGGACTATTCCAGGGCTAGTCTCGCTCTTCAGGCCCATGCCTGGAAATACAACCAAAGTATATAAAATTTATACACAGAAATATGCTTCTAGAAAAGCAGATGTGTGCACCAATACAGCTCAATCAATAAAGCAAGCACGAATGATATGTAGATATACTCAGTGCTCTAATGTCTGTTAAACACTCAATCAAGTATGATAATCAATCAAGATCTAGAGTGTGTATCTAAGCAAGATTTGAAACTCAATATTCGAATATCACAAAATCATATTAGGGTTTCAAAATATGCTAAGCAAGATAGATCAAACAAACTCAATATGATATTTCAATTTCTAAAGCACAATGGAGTTGTTTGAAAGATTAGCTTTTCACAAAAGGATTTTGCACACAAAATCTAGGTTTAGGTATCTTGCAACACCAATGCAAGAACCACAACCCTCAAAGTCTTCCCACACAAGATTTATCAAATGAAATCCGTGGAAGAACTTTAGGCTATACTCTCAAATAAAATCAATCAACCTTTATACCAAAAGAGAGTATTAGCTAGAAAGATTACGCACAACAGCCTTATAGAAATACTCACAATGCTTAGAGAAATAAATATTGAAGAGTATGTGAGTGTTTGCAAGAAGTTTTTGGCTAATATAGGGTTTTAAGAGTTGAGAGAGTTTTGCCCTAATCAAGTTTGCTAATCCTTGCTAATAATGATAAATGAATGTGTATATATAGGCAAGGAGGTATTTTTGACCGTTGGGGACCTATTGGGTATTATTAAGAAAGATTAATGATGTTTAAAGCATTTTAATCCTGTTTAAAAAATATTAACTAAGGTAAAAAATTAGGGCAACCCGAGAGGTCCGGTCGACCAGAAATGGTTCGGTCGACCAGGACTCAAATGGCTCGGTCGACCAGGGGACTTTTGAACTGAAAGGCTTGGTCGACCGAAGATGGCGATTTCCCAATTTTTCGAGTTTCGGTCGACCAGGGCATTTTGAACTGCCTGGTTCGGTCGACCAGACCGCTGGAAATTCTCCCGAGTACCTTCCGGTCGACCAGGTAGTTGTAGTTCAAAAGCTCTCGGTCGACCGAATGGTCAACTGTTGACCCAGGAGGGTTTCGGTCGACCAGAGCCTTTTGAACTACAAGTTTAGGTTGACCGGGTAGTTAAAATGTTGAAAAAAAAAGGAGTTTCGGTCGACCGTAGTGAAGGCTCGGTCGACCGGCCTCTACTTTTCTGCACAGACACTATTCAGTGTTTTGGCCATAACTTTTCCTATACAACTCCAAATTGGATGTTCTTGATACGAATGGAAAGGTAAGAGAAAATCCCATAACTTTCATGTTGAACACATTTTAATAAAATGACTTTTGGATTGAGAAAAATGTCCATCAATGAGACAGAAGAAACATGAAGGGAGTTTTTCTCTTACGGACACGTTTCAGTGTTTTGGCCATAACTTTTTATATGTAACTCCAATTTGGACGTTCTTGGTATCAAACTCAAGCTATGGTAAAATTCCACAATTTTAATTTTGAACATGATTTGATATGACATCCAATTGAGTAAGAAAATTGTTCATTTCTAACATTTGGTCGACTAGCCGGTTGACCGACCCCTTTGAAAATTTTAGTTTTTGCCTTCTTTTAACTTTAAAACCATTGAAAAACCTTTGTATAAGTTAGGCATTTTATGACAAAAGTTTTTCATGTTATTTGGAGGTCCTATGGTCAATCTAAGGTCAATTTGAGCATACCTACCTATCATGCATGATGCAAATTATTGCAAGCCATATGAGTGCACAGTCCATAATAAAATTACATCCCAGAATGAAGAAACTGAAAAATAAATACAAATGTAGCACAAGATTCTTCATTCATCGGCACGAACACCGCACGCCATCATAATAAGTCTTTTAGTCCCGAAGCGCGCACAAGGTGATCCTGCATACAATTCTCAGTACAACCATTAGTAACAAGAGTATTTGTCATAATCAAAACTGGGTGTGACCAATCAAGTCAACAAAGTTCTACTTTTCAACTCACGATTAAAACTCTTCCCTGGTAAGTTAAGGTCAAGATGGACAGGTCCTTATACAATTGGTAAAGTTTTCCCTTTTGGAGCAATAGACTTGAAGAACAAGACAGGGAACATATTCAGAGTGAATGGTCAAAGATTGAAGCACTATTATGGAGAACAAATGGAGAGGAACTGTGCATTTATTCCTCTTGGAGATCCTCATTGATGAAGGCTGAAACGTCTGGCTGGAGACGTTAAAACAAGCGCTTATGGGAGGCAACCCAAAGAGTTTTTCTTTTGTTTATTTCTTTTATCTTTATTACTTTATTAATTTATCTATGCACTTTTGAATAAATTAGATTTTTGATGCAGATTTATTTGGCACGAGTACAGAGCTGAAAACTTAATTCCTCTACGGATTCACTAATAAGTCAGGGAAGTTTCTTTCTTTTCTTCAATCTTTCTCATTTTTGAATAAAATTGAAAAAAAAAAAATGTGTGAATATGGATGATTAGGCCATGCGTGACACTACTTATGCCCTTTATATACTTGCATATAACCTAGGAGTACACACTAGGTCATTTATGTGTAGTTTCTATTTATATGGCTAAACTAGGAATCGTAACTCATTGAAAGTTGATTGGTAGTGCAATTGTGTTAATCTGGCTATATAAACTCTTGTATCTACATGGTATCTCTTGAGGTTAAAAAAAAATAATACACGTTCACGTGACTTGTATCACTTAGGGTTCCTTGTGAACACTGAGAGAGCGCCTGTGGAGACTTTAACACCTTGTGAGGTTCTGTTGAGCCATTTATCGCTCTTTTGAGTTTTGACGTCAACTCAGAGTTCATGAAACTCAACTTTTTCTATTTTTTTCTGGATACTCTTTGTACACTAGTCTTAGTTTTTGAATTGCTAGCCTAGAGGTGATATCTAGTAGGGAGATAAAAACTTAGGTCTTGTAGCCTACTCAAGATGTGAAGGCCGAACCACCCCTAGAAATAGACTTATTTCATGGACTCTTGTTCGAGCTTAATGCACATGGGTGGTATGAAAACAATAAAAGAAGTTTTATGATTGTCCTAATTGACCATGAAAAGAAAGAATTTGAAAAATGAGCAGAAGAAAGAAAAAGAGAAATAGAAATACCCTAGAAGAGGTGGAAGATTAATACCATCTCCACACAACTACAACAAAAGTCAAGGACAAGACGCATGTTATCCACATATGAAGACTCTTCACCCGCCTAATGCCTCAGATGTATTCACGCCTAGTTTGTGAATAAGTTGATCTAGGGTGGTCTCGGTTGGACATGGCGAGTAGGTGAGAAGATGCTAAGGTGAAGGACCCGACACCTCCTAAATAGGCTTGATCCTTTTCAGACTAGTCCACTCCATACATTCAGCGTTTATTCCTTGCAGTATGTGGAATGTTTGATCATGACACTCCTCACATACGATGAGTGAACCCATCCTTTTTGAGTGTTTTTGAGGTATACCAGTTAGGCCGAATCAAAGCGACAGTTCTTTAGGTGTCCACGGATATCCTGGGTGTAACGAGTCACACACATTACACGTGCTTCGAGATTTCGCCTATTTATACTTGAATTTATATGGCTACATTAACTCTGAACTGTGCTCGTTGGTTAATTTTACGTGAGTTTACTGTTCTTAATGGCTATATAATGATGAGATTTGCATGAATGACTTACTTCGGAGTTGCATGAATTGGGTATGAATGAGTTTGTGTGTAATTTGGTGATATTCCTGTATGTGAAAGGGTATGGTCACCCAGTGTCAACGCATAGACCCTCGTTGGTGTAGTGTTCCTTTGCTGGCCTCCATGGGGCGCTTGATAACCACCCCAAAATGGTCTGAGAGCTGGTGCTTGGGCCGGCAATCCCTGACATGACCAAGACCTGTGCTCGGGTCTCCCACAACAATAGCAGATGTTCTCTCCCATCCTACATTCACCTGGATGCCTCCGGCCACATCTGGGACAAACAAGAATAATCTGTCCACCCTGAGGACCACTGTGCCCCATCATCCATTGCTGACTTCCTCTACATCGGTCTCCCCTCCATGGCCCCCGGCTAGAACCCGCCTGGAAATCCTGAGGCATGGGCCTCTTCCTCTAACTCTGAGCTGTAGCACCCCTCTAGATACCACTCTCAGTAATAGCAGCTCTGCCCACCACCTTCATGAATGTTTGAGCCCGAAAATTGATGACCTGCTCAAAGAAATTCTGCCTCAAACATTCCTCAAATTTCCTTGCTTTCTTCTCCTCGTCTGGTGCCAAGTGTGGGGTAAATCGAGACAACTCAATAAATCGTGCTACATACTGTGATACTATCATCTGCCCCTGAACTAAATGTAGGAATTTTGCTACCTTTGCACTTCGAACAATAGTAGGGAAATATCATTTGAACAACAGCTCATTGAACCGACTCCACGTCACTGGCACGGGATCAGGCCTCTACTCCTTAATCAGCTTTTTCGATCTCCACTAGCGTTTTTTCTCCCCTTTTAATTTAAAAAACACAAATGACACCTTTTGTTCATCTGTATATGAAAGCACCACCAATATCTCCTCAATATTCTGAACCCAATTTTCAGCCACAACCGAATTAGCTCCTCCAACAAAGGATGGGGGCTTCATCTGCGTAAACTGCTCGATAGCTCTTAGCCATCTCAGCCATCACCTGTTAGGTGACACTGGGCAGTACTGCATCAGAATCTCCACCCCCCATATCAGAAGGTCCTACTTCGTCACCCCCAACATTTGTACCACTGCTCCCTAGATTCATCTTGAAAAGATGAAAAACATAATATAAGGACCCTATCTCTCATACAGATCTACTTTATTTCATCTAATTGAAATCTCATATTCAGTATTAACTACCCTCTCTGGTCCTAACTCAAAATCCAATCCTGCAACCTAGACACACGACTCGTCAATAGTTTACTATGACTTTCCTAAAATCGTCACCCCGGAAAAGACACAGAAACCACAACGAAAACCCTGTACCCAGACCACAGAACAAAACCTCAAATCCTTTTCCTCTATTCTATTATTGTTTCTGATGCACTATAAAGTCTACAAAACCTAACAACCTAAGCTCTGATACTAAATTGCAACGACTTGATTTTTCAGGCCATTTTTTTTCCCACTTAAACATATATAGCAAATCTCTATGTATTATCTGCTAAAAACATCTTAGGCTCCAAGGGAGCACTGAGGAAACTTTATTCACATTACATTCCTAAGTAGTGGTAACCATAAAATTGTAAATTATATTTACAATATCAGAAATATAGAAAGTCCCAAAATATACATTACAAACTCCCAGTGACATCCATCAAAAACCCTGGAATCTACCCAAATAACCAACACCTAGGAAACACTCACCCTACAAAAAGGGCAGCGCAAGAACCTCTCTACCTATGAGCCTCATCTGCTCGCCTAGTTGGATCATTTGAAAAATGTTAGGTCACTAGGATGAGACAACGTTCAGTAAGAGAAGATATGATATCACTAATGTGTGGCAACTGAGTTATACATTTAATATATAGATATAATACTGAAACTGTAAAACTGTTAGTTTGGTATACCATACAGATCACATTTATTATAGTTTAAAATACACCAGTATATTCGAGTTTTTTAGTTACACATAATTCTAGTATCATAGTAATTATATTGTTGTATTGTAAATCTGTATATATATATATATATATATATATATATATATATATATATATATTTTGTTTCTATATATATATATATATATAAACAACTGTGATAATGCTCTGGGAGCTAAATTTCATGATTTAGCCCCTCATGATAGGGTTGTGCAGCCCGTAGGCGGGACTTAACTTTAGTTGGCCCACTAGGTAAGTCAATCTAAAGCTCTACCAATCATCAATCTAACCCACTGCAATCTCTTCGCGCACGATACTAGTCTCTACCTCATCAAACCGGCCTCCTCAACCCAGAATACGGGGAGACTGCAATCTCTCTATAGACACGGTTGACAAAATCCACATACTATCTGAGATATGTGGTTGCACTCTGATATGAAAATAGCAAAGATATCGTGCTCTGCTGTCTGAATCTGACTAAATATTTCCACAAGGTCTGATACTATTTAGTACAGATACTTATAATCATCTTTACTGTTTTTACCATGAAAATAACCATAACATTTTTAAACTAATCTGCATAATCTGAATTTCTGAATGAATAACTGAATAACTGAATGTTATGGTTCTGAAGTCATGGCATCCTAAAAATATACTATAAATCATATTTTCTGAAAACTGCATACCGATATTTTCTACTAATATACTGTAAAACATGATATTTGTAAAATTGTATAAATGTTATGCTAAATTGTTATGAACTCATGCCACACAATTAAGTATTTAGATTCCCATGCTCACAAATCTGCATTTTCTAATATAAATATTTTGGAAAACTGAATAATAAACTGATATATATGTAATCTTCTGGTAACCTTCTAAAATTCCTAGCATAGTATATTTCCCTTGCCTAACTGACTGGGAGGCTCGCCTCCAACTTAATCATCACGCTCACGGCGTACTATTCTCAAAACCCTGAAATGATACACATATGCATATTTCCAATAAATTAACGATATTTCCCCAAGCCTACATATTTGTAAATTTTTGAATTATAATTTACTTGGCTCCTAAAAATACTCACTGGGGTCCCCAACCCATATCTGCAGGGTCCCGAAACACCTTATTCATGAAAATATAATACTCAAATTTTACTTCACAAAATTTCAGTATATTCTCATATAATTTAAAATCTAAACTCAAATAAGTATGATACAAATGAAAATACCCAATTATTCAACTTACCCAAATTTTGGGATGGTGCCCAAGTTGGTCTAACTAACGATCTACTGCAGCAGACTTGAAGAGAATCTTCCCAGGAGTAGCGTGGCAACTTCTGATCGTCGAACTGGCGAAAAACAAAGCCGAAATCGTTGAGAGAAGGGGAGATGGTCGGTTTTTAATGAGAGAAAGAGTTTCCTATGCGACTTCTTGCTGAAAAATCTGATTTAAGCCTACTTATAGACCTGGATTCATCGAAGAGTTCGTGAAGGGAGTTCGTCGCCGAACACGAATCCCTCGTCGACGAACTTCAACTTGTACAAAAACCTCTCTTGGTGAATTATCGTTGACGAGACAGGTGTCCACACCGACGATCCCTAGAAGAATACTCGTCAAAGAAATCCCTATATTCATCGATGAGACCCTTATGAATCCTCTTTGAAATTTTCCTTTCCTTCTCCTTTTTATTATTTAATTACTATAAATTCTCCGAGGCTTTACAGATTAGGTGATTTATCAAATAACATTTCGAATAGTGTTTTTTTGTTAAGAAGAGGAGTAGGAATTCTGTTTATGATATGAGCTGCTGTTAATACACAATCCCTCCAAAAAGTTAAAGGTATGTTTGCTTGCAATAGTAAAGCCCTGGTAGTGTTTAATAAATGTTGATGTTTTCTTTTAACAACTCCATTTTGTTAAGGAGTTTCCACACAACTTCTTTGATGTATAACACCATTGTCATTATAAAATTGAGTCAAAAGGATTCAGGATCATTATATGATCACACTATTTTGATAAGAACACTGAACTAGGTCATTACCATCCTGCAAAAGGTTTTAAGGATAGAAGGAACTTCAGATTTCATCTTGAGCATGTAAACCCAAGTGCAACGTATATAGTCATCAACTATAGTAAGAAAATATTTGAAACCAGAATAAGAAACAACATTGAAAAGACCCCATATATCACAATGAATCAAATCAAACTTTTTATTTGAACTGGTTTGAGATATAGGAAATGAAAGCTTTCTTTGCTTTTCTAAATGACATACATCACAAACATTTGTAGATTTGAAAGATATGGATGGGTCTGTTTAATAAAGGGTAATCGTGAATTAGAAACATGGTTAAGTCTGTAATGCCAACTATCTAACTAAGTTTGAGTAATGACTGATGTCGTGCCCTGAACCCGCGGATGGGTCCCAGGTGTGATTTTAGTAACCTAACCTGTCTCTGTATCATTTAAAACATACATGATACTATACTGAATGAGGGTCCGACCCCGTGGGGTACACGTAAACCCTATACACAATTACATACATGTCCATACACATCAAATAAGCAGTGGAAATGTTTTTTCTATACATACATCATACCATACCAGAGTCTATACATAATTAGAATATGTTCCCAAAATACAGTACATACTCCAGGTATCTACAAAAACCCAATACTGACAACCCGATTACAAAATCCGTACTTACACAGGTACTAAATGTAACTAACCATCACCCATGCTTCCGAAGGCTAGGATGCTAGTTTCGGCTACACGAAGGACTTGAAAAACATTTGTATATTCAGGGTGAGACACCTCTCAGTAAGAAGAGAAAGCAGGTTATTTCAGTGTGTGGCATACAAGTGTTATTTCAACATAAAACATAACACGATACAATTTCAGTATTTTCACAATACAGTTCCAGTACGTAAGATACCAAATATACGGTCAGTGTTGTCACACTCAAGCACACGATACCCTGTAATAACCGAAGCCTCACAACGATACCATTGCCAGTACAGTGTCCACTCACACCCATCAGTGACTAGCCGGAACAAACTAATGATATTTCACACCCTTGGATATAGAGCCAGACACTCTCGCCCACGGTAATTTGCCGAGACATGGCGGCAGCGTATGGTAATTAGTCGCCCCTAGCTGCTTTACAAAACTTGGAACAATTTTAGAACTCATGTTCCTATACTCATCAGCGTACGGTAATTAACCGCCCCTAACTATTTTACAAAACCTGGAACATTTTACATACAATAGTTCATTCCACACTTATTTGAGCATACACAAATCATATCATTTCAGTTCGAGAAATACAGTTTAATACAAATACAAGTATGGTCATCTCAATACTACAGTTTTATACAACATATGATTTTCCAACAAAAATAGAGATGATGCCCGAAACCTCCAAATTTTCTCAAAACTGTAACCCAAAAATCCCGCATTTTCACTCGATAGATTTTCTCAAATAAGTAGTCAAAACATACATACGATCATAAACTACAGGTTTACTGATCCCAATTTCAAAAATAACTGATATAAAAAAAATCCCTTTACCTTTTTCCGAATACCAAAATACGAACTCTATGGCTCCAAAACTACGAACCAAGTCCCCAAAACCTCGATTTTGAGTCAAAACCCAAAAATCCTCAAAACGAATTTATGATCCGCTATAAACATAGAGATTCCCCTCCTGATCCACGTGATAACGTCGGATCGTTGATTCCGCCAACTGATGACCTGAAATCCTAGAGAGAGAGAGAGAGAGAGAGATTTTTGTTTTCTTAACCATTAAGCAAAGCCAAATATATTTATAAACAAGTTGACCTGGCCAAACTCGTCGACGAGACGGCGTCCTCGTTGATAAGCCACATAAGGAAGTTCGTCGATGCCAAGGCGGCCACGTCAACAAGTCTGAGATTTCAAGATTTCCCAAAATCTCTTGACATCTCTCCATCAATAAGCTACTGAATCTCATCACTGAGCTAAACAAGAGGCTTTGTCAATGAGCAAAGAAGCTTCATCGACGAGCCCTGCAGATTTTTGTCTTTTAAACTTTCCTTCTCTTTTCCTCATTTACTTAGTACACTTATCTCAGGTCGGGTTCTTACAACTGAAGCCAAGGAGGAAGAATGAAACATGATTTGGTTGTGAGAAGCAGCCTTTGAAGTAGCTTGAGATAAGTGGTACAGTTCATGTTTCTCAAATGCAATCCCTATCATCATCTTTGTCGATTGGACCTGTAAAAGGCAATGGGAGTCAAAGAAAGAAACACAAATATTAGATTGTTTTGTCAGTTTAGAAACAAATAGTAAATTGAATGAAAAATTGGGAACACATAACACATCATGTAAAGAAAGTGTGTTTGAGAGACAAATGTTGCCAATGTGTGAAGCTGGAACAGAATTCCCATTTGGCAGATTTATGGAAACATTGATTTGTTTAGGAGGAGAAGAATATAATAATGGTGAACATACCATGTGGTCTGTTGCACCTGTATCTAGAATCAATGAGGATACATTTTGTAAAGATGAAGAGGTAGAATAACAAAAATTTGAGGGGTTACTAGAAAATTGAGAAGCAGCAATGTTGACAGTAGGTGAAGGTGTTTGGGTGGATATTGGAGATGAAGTAGAATTTGCAAGTGCCAGCAATTTATTGAATTCTTCAGAAGTAAAAGAAAACTTTTGATCCTCGTTACTATGTTGAATAGAGACCTAAGATGTCGTCACAGCAGCATGAGCAGTGAGTGGTTTCCTCTTTCCCTTTGGTCCAGTCCAACTGAGAGGATAACCATGAAGATGAAAACATTTTTCTATTGTATGGCCTTTGTATCCACAATGAGTGCAGTATAAAGAAGATCTTTTCTGTTTGTCCTTGGAAAATTTCGAAGGAACATATGGCTGAGTATTTTGTTTGGCAATCAAAGCATGAGTATCATTATTGACAACATTGTTTAGTTGTCTTTGACTTTCTTCTTGAAGTAGAAAAGAAAATACTTTTGCCATGCTTGGTAATGGTGAAACCATAAGTAATTGACTTTGAATTAGAGCATAGAAGTCATTCAGACCAACCAAAAATTTTAGCACATAATCAGATTGTTGTCTAACCAGCGATACATCAAACAAGTTGCATGTGCATGTTCCATTTTTCCACAGTTGTAAGTTGGAAATGGCCTGTAATTGACATACTCATCCCATAGTGACTTGAAAGAACTAAAATATTCAGTAATTGATAAAGAGCCCTGAGTAATTGAACTTAGAGATTTTTCAAGATGAAAAACTCTTGGACCATCACTTCTTAAGTATCTTATTTTCAGCTCTTTCCAAAGATCAACAGCAGATGTAACATAAAGAATACTATTTCTTATTTCCTTGGAAATAGAACTCATTAACCATGAGAGAACTAGATTGTTGGCACGCAGCCAAGCAATATGGAGAGTACACTGATTAACAGGAGGAGCAAGAATTGAACCATTAATGAATGCTACTTTGTTTTTGACTATCGAAGCAATGGTGATTGATCGACGCCATGCTATATAGTTATCACCATTGAAGATTTTAGAAACAAGTAATGCACCAGGATTGTCACTTGGATGCAAATAATATGGACTGGATGAGTCATCTGAAGGGTTGATCGTGCAATGAGAAGTATGAGAGCTCATAGAATTTTCATCAGCAGAAGTCATTTCTAAACTTTCTTCAAGAAATGTAAGAAAATAAAGAAAGATTGCAGAATAAGAAAATTAGAAGCAAAACTAGTTTAATATGCTCTTGAGAACAATGTTGGCAACTTGACATAAGACCAATGCGAAGCAATGTTTTTCATTTGTAGAAAAATTAAATGTTGAACCATCAGCTTCTCTGTTTGGCTTCAAATATATGTAGATATTCGCATTGATGAAATCAGGAGTTGCAAGCAAGACAAATGTAAAGAACAAGGAGAGATTGTGAAAGAAGAAGCATACCTCTCAGGTTTCTTGAAACTAAGAAATAGTGCAGAAGACAAAATTGTTCAGATTTCTTGAACAAATCCTTTTGAAGTTTATTGCTTTCTTCTGTGGCATTCAGCAACCCATCTAAGGATTCGTGTGGGCATACGTCTTAACTGCTACTTGTTGTGTGGTGGTTTTTACCTTTACGAGCTTGCAAATGTGCTCTGATACCATGTCAAACTTTGTATTCACTGAAATTTACTTTTCTTACATACAAAATACAAAATACATGGTTTTATTTATACAACACAAGAAACAAAAAAAAAAGAAATTAACAATTTAACTATCTATGATAACTAATTGAAAAATTATATTAACTAACTCAGCTTATCCTCTTCTAACTTAGCCTTAGATTTTAGCTCCAGTTGTTCAATCCATGAAGCAATATTCCAACACTTATATTCCTCCTGCGGTCTTCTCAGTAGACCCTTTGGTCCAATAAAATTATTTTATATAACTCTAATCAGTGAATCCTATAAAATTATATAGGGACACTACTAAGTAAGAGTCATATATGATTTATCGTTTTAATCGGACGTGCAAATTTAATCAGATGACCTAATTTTTTTTTCATGCAAATGACTCAACTCATTTGATATCTCGCTTCAACTCAATTTTATTTGAGTTCAAATCTATTTCAAGCTAGCTGATAAGATGATTAAAATTCAATAAATTATGAATTTTTATATTACTCATAAATTTTCTTCTATTAGTTTTCTTGTCATAAATAAAGTTTTATGATCTACTTTTTCTAGTTTAATTTTGTTGTTGTATGAGTAAATTTGTATATAATATGCATATACATACATACATATATATATATATATATATATATATTATATTGTGTTTATTTTATATATTTTATGCATATACTTATTATTATTTTATAACTAGAGTTTAACTCAGTCAAATTCAAGATTTAACATTTGATAGTTAGGTTGAGTTCAAGTTCAACGATCATAAAACCAACTAACTTGAGTCAACTAATAAATTGTCTATTTGTTTGTGTAGCTCAACAAAAGTTATTTGCTTGAAATTAAGTTAAATTGCAGCTTGTAGTTTTATTATTATTGAAAATAACAAAAATGACATAACTTTGACCTTAAGTGATCCAAAAAAGTAGCAACCTAATTTTGAAACTCTTCAAGAATGATGTTATTCTCACTTTAATCTAAATTACACGTGGATGTGACAATAATTTTTCATTAACAAAAATATCAACCGCTCTATTCATAAAGATCTCGAAACCTATGTTTTTTTTTTTTTTTTTTTCTATTCTTAGAGATTGCAAAATGTAATGTAGTGTGCTTTGTAATTTTTCAAGGTGAAAAATCAGAAGCTGCAATTGATACTCTGTATTAAATTAATCAAATTTTAAATAATTTTAAATTTAGAAGGCAAATAGTTTTCATATGAATGTGAAATTGTAATTGCTACTTAAATGTCAAATGTGAGAGATGCTTAGAATAAAATTACACATATGGTTGACAACTCTTTTCGATCGTTGTGAGGAAAAGAAAGGAGAAGAAGTCATGAACTTAGATTTGATCAAACCATAGTCAGAATTCATTTTCAAGAAGAAGAAGAAGAAGAAGATTCATTTATAAAGAGCAAAGATACAATAATGATGCAGCAATTTGGCTGCACTGACTATTAATGCTACGATCTTCAATAAGACACTGAAATATTGTCCACATTCACACTAGGGTTGAATCCCTGCCTTCCTTGAGTTCATGGGCTTCTTCGCATCTCAAATCCGAACAGCCTCCTCAGCCCAACAAAAAAAAATAAAAAATGGCGGGCTGCTTCTATAAAATAACAAGCACGCCTCAGCTGACCAAACCCGAAACCATATACTGATACACAGTAAACAGACTCATCTTTTCCAGCTCAGAATTGTACCAGGCTAGAGAAGGTCTGCCCGAAGCCCCAATTAGCAGGAACGATGTTCGGAAAAGTTCGAGTCGCGCCATCGGTAGTGGTGACTTGGAAGGACAGAGACTGGCCATTGAGGTATAAGTTGGATTGCCAATTAGCCCCCCAGTTCCTTGACATTGGCACCCAGTTTGTTTTTGATCCCTTGATGGACACAGATTGAATAGACCCAGCCCCCGCCACATTGCTTATCAACACTAGTTCAAAGTAGTCCCTCCCATTGATTGTGAACCTAACTCCCCCATGCTTCTTGCAGGGCACCCTGCATCATTCAAAACCCCAAAAAATTGAGAAATGTAACAATAGAAATAGGTCAAAATTGGAGACAAGATTCACAAAAGGTAAAGTTAGAGAAGAAGCAAGAAATCAGGTATCAAATTAGGCTTTGAGTTCAAGAAAGTGTTTGATATTTGATCTAAGGGTTTTTCAGTATCTTGGTAATTAAACAAAGTAAGACTAGGACCTTTGGAAGATCACGGGCACGATCCCACCGCGGTAGATGCCAATCTTCTCCCAAGCAGGCTGAGCCATGTCGAAATGCTGGAGGGGAGGGTTGCACCAGCCGCCGTTGTTGTTTGGAAGGGCGTAATTCGGAGGGCAGAAGTTCGTTGCGGTGACGGTCACAGATACTCCCTTCTTGCACCATTGAGAGTCAGCCTCAGAGTCGCACATGATCTTGTAGCATTGCCCACAAGAAGCTCCATCATTGAACAATGCAGTACTTAAAGCTGCAGTTCTAGTTCCGTATCCGGTTGAGTACAAGTTGCCATACCCGCAAGCTCCTCCTGCACTCAATTAGAGTAAAGATTAGCTCTATATCACTTCAATTCGTTTATCTTTTAAAAAATCAAAAAAAAGTCTATTCCTGTTTTCTACATACCCATGGTTCCAGAAGCGTCACCGCCTCCATAAAAGGTCGCGTGAGCTTTGGTCCATCCAGAAGGCGCGAATGCGCGAATGGTCGAAAGAAAACAAAAGCCAAGCACAATCCCGAGTGAAAAAATGACATTTTTTGCCGTCTCCATAGCTCAAACAAAGCTTTATCAGGTAAAAAAACAGAGAGAGAACAGAGCAGAGGGGAGAAGAGTGAGAGAGTTTGCATTCAATGGCTTGAAGAGGCACTTTAAATAGAGACTAAAGGATCTACAATGCGAGCAGGCTATAGCATGTGATCTCTGGGGGCAGAGGACACTTTCAAGTTTTTTTAAAAAAAAATTGAATTATCTCTGCGACGGTGATGAAGAATTCTGAAGTGTGAACAGTGATGAATTATTCTCACGTTCTCATACTGTGGCTGGGGGTGAGCACATGCCTGGCCGTGCGGAATGGGAGGCTAGGCCAAGTTGTCTCTGTTTTTTAATCAGGGGGTTGTTGGCTTGTTGCCATTTGAAGGAAAATTGGGCATCTTCAATTAGTTGGAGTGATGGAATATTTCTCTTGAATCATATGCTGCGACCTCACATGGCATCACTTGCCCATATGATTGTTCTAAAAATTAAAATTAGGAAGTGATGTAATCCTATTTTTGTTCTCTAGAGGGTATTGCACATGACCCCTTTTGACATTTTTTATGGTGTTTGAATTGGCATTACTCTTTTTGTCCTTTTTTTGTGTTGGGCCGAAATGGGGGACTTGATCTCTAGTGGTGATTATTTCCATTTAATCACTAATTTGTACATTCTTTTCCTTTTGCTCTTTTAGTAGTCATATGAATGATGGATTTTACATAAAAAGGTGTTATTTTCTCTATTTATGTAACACACTTTTTATTGGAGACACAATAAAAAGATTGTCGAAAATTTTGTTCCTGTCTTTCCCCTTCTGTAAATAATTTAAACATGAAAATGATTATAAAGTTTGCTATTTTAACATTTATTTTGTTTTAAATTGTGAGATTTGCTGCAAAATAAAAACTATTTAGTTAAAAGTTGTCATACGATGCCAACAAGGTGAAGCAAAATTATTTAGTCTATTTTTAGGAGACTTCATGGGTCTAGAAGGAAAAAAGGGATAGACATGTACTTAGCAAAAATTATCCAAGAGGACTCGATGGTAACAAGAAAATAGTGATCAAAGACCGAATTAGGAAAATAAGAAAATTAAATAAAAAAGGAAAATTTCAAAAGTAGAACAGCAGGCTTCGTTAACAAGGTCCACGTTCTCGTCGACAAAGGCACTTATGTGGTTCATCACCAAAATTTAAAGTTTCGTCGACGAAGAGATCCAGAACGGCCGAAAATATAAGGTTTAGTATTCGTTGACGAACGGCCTTCTGTAGCTCGTCGACGAATGCGCCACTTCGTCAATGAATTTGACCGGGTCAATAGTCTATAAATAGGATTTTTGTTTGCTTCCTCATTAAGAAAGCTAAATCTCTCTCTCTCTCTCTCTCTCTCTCTCTCTCTCTCTCTCTCTCTCTCTCTCTCTCTCTCTCTCTCTCTCTCTAGCACATGCCCATACTCTCTCTCTGTCTTCGGTTTCTTTGTCGTTCATCGCCTGAATCGACGATCGGAAGTTACCACGAGGATCAAGGAGCTAAGATCTACAATCCTAGCGAAGTAGATTCTTGATTTCGAGAAAAAGTTAGGGTTCGATTTTCGAGCGTTTCATATTCTTTTTCAAAAATAGGTAAGGGGATTAAGTTAAGTTAGTTTTTTAATGAAATTGAACTGTTTGAAATGTTTATGAAGTAAGTATATTTATGTTTTCAGTTGAGATTTCTTAAACCGACCGTTCAGAGGATCCGTTTTCAAACCTAGGATATACGTTATGGTATTTTCAGTATAAATGAACGGTGGAAGCTCGGTTTTATGTTTTAAACTGTATATGCTACGTTTTCTTGTTTGCCTATGGGCTATATTCAAAGTACATGAAATTGTGTAGCAGGCAAATGATATGTATATATTCTTTTGTAACTGAAATGATGAATGTTTGTGAAATACTAGAATTGCTTATGAAAATACATGATTATGTTTTCGGCCGCAAAGGCCAAGATGATGTTTACGGCCGCGAGGGCCAGGATTATGTTTAACGGTTATGAGCCGAGTTTTATATGATGACAGAGGGCCAGAGGTTTGAAATGGCAGGTTTTATATGAAATGAATATGAAATATGTTTTTATTACTTAAATTACATTATATGCTTTAAGAACACTATGAACCATTATGTTATGAGCACGATACCGTTGCTAGGAATTATATATGTGGCCATGTGAGCTCATACTGTACTGCGAGAGTGGTGTGAGTGGTTTCAGCCGATTAGCCTCGGTAAATGGTGTACCTAACCTAGAAGCTCATACTTTCAGGACATGGTAGGGCAATCGGAGCAAGCAAGAAATTGCGGATGCCTGCGTAGACAATGTTAGATGCGGATGTATGTTTGACTTTGTCTGGGTTGATCACCCCAGGATTAGTCCAGCTTTCGAGCAGCACAACCCTAACCACGGGGGTTTATACATGGCGGTTGATCCTAGGAGGTGTCTTTTATGCATATCTGTATATTTATGTAAATGATGTTATGTGATTAATGAATTGTTTATGTCATGAAAATGAAACAAGTATTTTCAAATTGTATAAGTACATATGATGCAAAGACAGTTATTTTCAATTATATGAAGAATGGGTGTTTTCTGTAAACGCCAATATATGTTACCCACACACCGATATTAACTTGATCACCCTTACTAAGAAGTGTCTCACCCCAATATACAAATCATCTTTTCAGGAAAAAACGGGTATCATGCTTAGCAATGTCGGGGGGGGGGGGGGGGGTAAAGTTAGAATAGTCTTTTTGGGAAGATCTGTATGATATCAGATGTATGTAAGTTATGTTATAAGTTAACGGATATGCATTATGGTTGTTTGGACCAAACTAGTTGTCCAGATTTGGGTCGGATTGTACTATGGATGTTTGAGAAACCTTTATGTATAAAAGAACTTAGAACTTTGGTAATGTATATATATGGAGAATATTTCATTACTTCCGTTGCATGTTTATTGTTATGAGATGGTATCGGTATACAGACGTCACTAAAGTAGTACCCCAGGCCCACAAGGGGTTCGGGGCGTTACAAGAAATTATAGAATTTTTAGCATCTTAATGTCGAGCCTAAACTAATAGAAATAAAATTATAAAGTTTGGAGATTTTGGACATATAAAAGATGGTTCGGGTTTTAACTATGTAACGCACCTTTTATAAGACAAAATCTTGAGTCTAATGAGTCAAAATTGGGTCAAGACCGTTACATTTGGTATTAAAGTCATCCTAATATAATTGTCATGTCGTGGATCTATAGAAAGGTGTAATTCCTACAATGAAGTGTGTCCACTTTGACCAAGGATCATAAATCGAACTAGGGAGTTTATCATAATTCCCCATTGTACGTATACTAAGGAGATCTCTTAGGCATATAAATAATGATTCAGACTTCAATCATATGACATACCCTCTTATAAGACAAAATCATAAGATCAATACGCCAAAGTGGACAATATACCTCACCCGGATTGAGCTTAGAGCCGGACAATAAGAATGGAATTGAGTAACAAACTACACCTCTAATTGTGCCCTTTCAAGATTACTTTATTTAGAATATTTTTCTTAGTACTCTTTAAGTTGTTTCCTACAAAATTATATATTCATTGCAAGTTGGTGACCATCCTCCATGCACATGGCAAAAGGAGAGCCAAGGCATATGAACCACAAGCAACCCCCCTCCCCTTTGTGCCGAGGGACCCATAATAACCTCAATTTCCCTTCTCCTAAATCATCTCGCACTCGCAGGATCCTACTTCTTTAGTTTAGTTATTTTTCGATGTTTTCTCTCACAAAAATTATGAGAACTAGAAAAAATAAAAGAAAAAAATGTGGCTGAATATCAGCTTTAAGAAATCCATGCAACAGCTCAAAAATTATGACTGAAAGATCACAAGATGGGAGACTTCAAAAGGCATAAGATAAAAGGAGATTGTCACCAAAAAAATAAAATGAAAAAAGTTGTATTATTATTGTTGTTGCTGTTATTAAATATCCAGAAAATTTTTTAAGGAAAAAAATTTATGACATCCGTGAAAAAGATTAATTTGTAATATTGGAGAGAGAAATTGGTCACCCTCCTAACCTGCAGAAGAAAAAGACAGTTTGTAACAGCATGAGATGAGATCCAAGCGACATTCTAGCACATGCCAATTACATTTTAATAAAAAAAATTAAAAACTAAAAATAGAATTTTAAAAAATGGTTTTATTAGATGTTGCTTTGTCGCAATACATAAGCAAAGCATGTGGCCACCATCTGTTGCTGCCAGTACCCACATGGCATGCCATGTGGACAAGCAACCCAATACCCCCATACCACGTCACATCCAACTCTTGCACATTTAACACCATGCACGTTTATAAATTTAAAAAATATATTGCAAATCTGCAATTTCTGTAGTAAAAGGACAACATGTCCCACATCAAGTCCTCGTTCTCCTACGCCGCCAAATAAATTTAAAAAAAAATAATAATAAATTATCTTGAAGTGATGAAAAATACTAAACTTGGAATCATAGTAAATAAAAAACTTGACTTAAAGCTGGCATAGGGAGGCAGATGCAGATGCAGATGCAGAAGCAGACAGTTTTTGCTTTATAAAAAATTGGCAGTAATCAGGAAAGGCATTCAAAATAGTGACATGGTGGCGACTCAGTTAAGCGAAGAACACAATGTCAATCAATCATGGGTTTGGAAGAAAGATTCAACAGAAGATGGTGATCCTGATTATATGAAAAAGAAACATATACTCAAACAGAGCCTTGCAGAGGGTCGAAGCAGAAATTATGGAAGTTCTTTAGAAGAAAAAAAAAATGAAATAAAGGCTCACTTGGCAACCAAAAACTAAAAAACCTGGAACACCATGTTATATTAAAAATCATCTTCCTCCTCTTCTGCAATATGCTTCGCAAGTTCCTGCTCCTGCTGTTGCCTCTCTCTTCTCTTCTCAGCACCTTCCTTCTCTTTGTGTGCATTTGGTGGGAACCTCAGTGCCCGAACTGCTTCATTGTGCATGTTAAGGCAGAACGCGATCCGGGAGTTGAATGCAATTTGAGGCTCGTTCGTGGAGTAGATGTCGCCAGTCTCCTTCGATAGCATGCACCCATTTGCATGGTCCAGCGTGGCATCGATTGCACCATCGTGTATAGCCTTCGCTACAATACTCTCAGCATCAGCAACTGGATTTTCAGAATCCAACCTCAACTTTTCAGCAACATCAACAAGGGAGATGCGGGAGTAGGAAATGCTGATATTGCGTAGCCCAGTCCTAATAACATTGTGCCTCAACCGAACGATAAGATTGTGTGTCCGATCTGCACTGAATGTGTCAGAAAACTTCTCTGCCACCGTCCTAAACAGCTCCAAGTCCCCGATTCGAACAGCCTGAAAGGTAGCAGAATGGAATAAAATTTTCTACTGAATTAACCTAATGAGGCACGGTTTTGGACCTAGGTGACTCAAAAACAATGCAGTAACTGAATTCTTAACAATGCTCCAAACTCAGGAACAAGGCCTTTAGAGAACATTATCACAATCATAAAGCACCACAAACTTCAATGCATTTCAAATGCAAAGGATAAATGCATTTACATGAAATGGATACAGAGAAGGCATCAAGAAGTTAAACTCACATTTGTAAGCTCAAAATATGGCCTCAAAGCCTTCTCCATTCCTTTCTGCATAAATATTGTCCTCTCTGGTATTTCCCCCAGCAACAAACGGACTATTACAGCCCACTTATTACATTGGATTCGGAAGCCTCGAGCAGCAACAGGGGCTTTCCGAGCTGCCTGAAGGAGACTCTCCTTCGCATCAGTGTACTCCAACTGAATTGTTCGAATCTTCCCAAGATAAAAGAGGTATCTACAGAACTGCAGAGAAATTGTTCAATATTACACAGACACAATTACCCTACAGCCACAATTACTAATAGAGGAGATAAATATTGTCAATAGAGAACAGGCAACAAAGATACAAATATTGCATACACCATCCAACCATAATGATAGATCAGAAACCATCCATTAAAAAACAAAACTAAAAAAGAAATAAAAATAATGCTGTACTTGCTGATTTGAGTGTGCTTCAAACCGTGGCGCCTTCGATCTCAGTTTCTCTGCCTGATCATAGAGGTTGTAATGGAGGTAATTACGAAGTAACAAGTTAAGAAGTGTTTCCTGCACCATAAAATTGGATCATATATGAGCTTCAAAACTATAACATGAGAAGTTTCCAAAGCTTCAAATATTGAAAACATTCCAGTTAACTGGAAGCAAACCTGGCCCAGTTCATCATGGCGTAAAGTTGCAATGCGATGCAAGGCAAGGAGATTGCTGGAAGCAAACGAACACACTGAATTAGACCGAGGAATTTAGAAATTAACCCATTCTAAAAAAAACACATCTACTTACCTCAGATATATACAATTACATATGTAACACATGCACATGTAAATGTGTGGTTAAAAGGCCTTGAACAGTTGGACCCACTAACCCACCTGCCCACCAACTTGACCCCAAACCCACACCCACACATATTACAGTAGACGAGAGATGTAGTGGGTTATAAGTAACTCACCCACGAATTTCAACTAGATTTCCTGTGAGCTCATAGCTATACGAGTAATAGAAGTACAGCCTGGATGCTAAAACATCAACAGTTCTCCTGTTTAGGTTCTTAAGCCGAACAATGCTTGCAGAGGAACAAGCTTTAGCCTGAAAGAGAAAACTACTGTTATTTTATGGCAACCTGACATCAGTTTACTGTACAAAAAATTAGAGGAGAAAATGAAGTTAGAACTGATCAAACCTCATTATATTTTTTTTGGTCAATCAGAAAAAGTAGCACAAGCAAGTGGCAGTATATCTCAAGCTCTGGCAGCAAATGCTTCCCTGGAGCTTGAACAGCAGAAGCTGCTGTATCAACTTCCATGTCCTGCTCATCTTCCTACAACCAATATTACAGCAGACAACTTTAACAAGAGTGATTTCAAATCAGAATTGAATATGCATTGGAAGTTCAACAAAAAATATCAAGATGTTAATATATAATCAATCTACAAAGGCCATAATTTGCACACCCAGAACATTGAAAGAAGTCGCTTGAACATTCCTGAAATCCCAATTTCTACCCTAAAGAATCAGACAAACACCTGTTAATATCTCAGGTTGATGCAACTCACAAGGTGACGACCACTATAGTCTCTCAGTACATCACCTGAGGTGAACAGTATATAAAAGCAACCAATATCATGGTTTCTATATCTGCTTCCTAAAAAAATCATGGATGCAGGTAAAAGCAATTTTTTGGAACCATTCTTTTGTTTTAAGAGAGTGGGTGGCCCGGGTAGGCGTGGTCATCACAAAATGGCCCCAGTTAGGAAAGTAACAATTATGTGCAGGGAAAAAAAATTATCACCTAACTGGAATACTATTTCTATTTAATTAAGAGCCATTAGCTACCATATTCATAAAAGCCCAAATAATCAAGTATGATTGTGCAGTTTCATGTCTTGAACAAACCACACCCAACTCAAATAGGCTAGCACCAACAGAGGTATAGAAAAGTAGAAAAGTTTAATCAGTAATCATAACTCAAAAGAAAATAAGGTCGCCATTATTAAAATCTATTTTGTAAGTTCACTGACAAATAGCCATACAGCATAAAGTAGCAAGTTGCTGCAGAAGTTTCTGCAGAAAATCATGGTGTGAGATTAGTAAAGGTTCAAATCATTTTGAGTGAATTCTCTTGTTGGCAAATGATGTAATTTTATTAAATTTTTTTTTCTTTTTGGGGAGGAGTGGGAGAGGAGGGAAGATGCCAAGGAATGCATCTTCAAAGTACTAGTTCTTTAGAGTTTCTTCAATTTATGTTTTCATAGATGGATAAGATTAGCCACGCATTGTTAAAGCTCGTTAAAGCTCTCTTCTTAAAGCCCAAGCTCATGAATAGAATTGTAATAATTAACATCCGGATATAAATTTTCAAAATAAGAGGTTGTTTTGAGTTACAACCAAAAATCCTAGGGACTAGCTAGGCACTCCCCCTGCCTCTCTTCTTATTTAACATTCACCTAGTGCACTGGACCCCGCACACACAGGAGCTTTGTGCAACGGGCTGCTCTATTTATTTTATTTTTGTTGGTCATCAAGATCTTATTTTCACTCTACAGCCAACGAATTGTCTTCCTTAACATGAAAAACTCCTGCACTATGTTTGGATATAGGCAACAAATTTGGATTTGTATGGGGAGACATTGGGTCCTATCCATAAACATGTACGTACAAATCCAAGGTTCAAACTCGAGTCTCCTAGACACAGGGTCAGTCTCAAGGCTTCAAAGGTCAAGTGTCAAGTGACTAGAAAGTGCCATATATAATGGTCTCAGCCCAACTCAATTCAAGTATTGTCTTTGTATCATGGAAGCCTCACAGGGTTGAGTCCATAGTCACCAAAAAAAAGCTAGCACCTTAGTGAACCACGTATTGATACAAATGTTCCAAAATGTGGAACATTTTTGTTCCAAAATGCTAAATCTAACGATCCAAAATTTTAATTCAATATTTTTCACATAAAATGACTTTTATTAGTCAAAAGTGAGGAATCGTCACACTTTAATTCTATTTATGTCATTATTAATCTATTCCTCAACAATTTCTGCCTTTAGAAACACCTCAACATCCACTCCAAAATATTCAAGTGCCATTACACCTTTTTCACTAACATATCTATTTATATATACCCCTAATGTTTCACATTTTAGAGCATGTGTCGTACAGCAATCTCGTTTCCAAGTTCTAGGTAACATTGTGTTGTAATATGTGGCTCATATCAAGTGGAACACATGTGCAGCGAAAGCAGGCTGAAGAAAACAAGGAAGTTGGTCTGAAGAAACACTGTCGACGGTTTGATGGTTACATCAACGATTTCAAGCAAAAGCCAAATCAAGAAAAAAACCGTCAACAGTTTGCATAGTCCATCGACGATTTCAATAGGTTGGGGATACTGGGGCAAATCCTCCACCAATTGATACAGGAGTATTTGACGGATCCCTCAAATACCTTTGTATGTGTTGGGTTAGCATAAATACAATGTTGTAACCCTAGTTTTGATAGATAGTGAAATTCAGCTGCCGCTTGCTCCCGTGGACGTAGCCATTCTGCCTAACCACATTGAATTCTTGTATAGTGTGTTTATTGCTTTCATTACTTCTGTGTGTGTTTCCGTATCGCTCATTGTAATTGTTGTACTGCACGATCATTTCCACTTGTTTTATTGCATAAAAATTGGTATCAAAGCTATACGCTACAATGTCTTGGATTTCTTTTGTGAAGTTCAACATGGTCAAGTTCGATGGATTCAAAAATTTAAAACTATGGCAGAGGAGGGTCAATGATTTGTTAGTATAGCAGGACATGGTGAAGGTGTTATACGGAGGGCAGCCCGAAGGCAAGGACGAAATTAGTTCTAAGGAACCGGAATCGAAGGTTGTGGCAACTATCGGGCTTTATCTGGCTAATGACGTGATGTATCACGTCATCGATAAGGAATCACCGGCAGCAATTTGGCTAAAACTGGAAAGTCGGTATATGTCCAAGTCATTGATGAACAAGCTTTATCTTAAGCAGAAACTATATGGTCTTAAGATGTCAAAGGATTCGAATCTAAACCAGGACATCAACGTGTCTAGTCAGAACATCAGTGATTTGAAGCGAGTTGATGTAAAGTTCGATGACGAATTCAAGGCGTTCATGCTGCTGAATTCCCTACCTGCTTCTCCTACGTATGAAAATTTGATTACAACTCTGATGTGGGGAAAAGAAACTCTCGAATTAGAGAAGATCACTAGTGCTCTTTTAGGTTTTCACAAGAGGACGAAAGCCAACGATGAGAATCTACAAAGTGAAGGACTTGTGGTGAAGGGTAACCAAGAATGTGGGTGAAGCAAGTTCCGGAGCGGACTGAGTAACAATAAATATTGGTCCAATTCCAGGAAGAGGAAGGACATACAGTGTTTTATGCACTCATTACTAGTAGCGAGGATCCTACTACTTTTCAAGAAGCAGTGCACAACCAAGAGAAAAGTAAATGGATGGGTGCTATGGTGGAGGAAATGGATCTCTGCATAAGAACCAAACATGGGAGTTGGTGCAACTTCCAAAGGTTTGATGATGATTCATTTATTTTTCTGTTGTTTTATGTGCATGACATGTTGATTGCTACGAAGAGTATGAGTGAGGTCAACAATTTGAAAACCTTGTTGAGCACAGAATTTGACATGAAGGATTTGGGTAAAGCCAAGAAGATTCCTGGGATGGAGATTCGCAAGGACAGAGCTTCCAGGAGATTGTGGTTATCTCCACGTAGCTATGTTGAGAGGATATTGGAGAGGTTCAACAAGAATAATGCAAAATCAATGAGTAGACTATTGGCAAATCATTTTATATTGTCTACACCCAGTGCCCGAAGACAAATGATGAAGTTCAAGACATGTCAAATGTTCCATATGCTAGTGCAGTGAGGTGCTTAATGTATGCTATGATTTGTACAAGACTGGTCTTGAAACAAGTTGTCAATGTGGTGAGCAAATTTCTTTCAAATCTGAGACGATAGCATTAGGATGCAGTCAAGTGGATTTTCAGATACTTGATGGTTAATACAAACTATAGCATCGTGTTTGGCAGAAAATAGGGTGATCCTTCAGTTGTGGGATATTCGGTTATGTGGATGCAGACTATGTAGGGGACTTGGATGACAGGAGGTCTACCACAAGGTATGTATTCACTCTTGCAGGGGGACCTATTTGTTGGAAATCCATAGTTCAGTCTCTAGTTGCACTATCTATTATTGAGTCTGAGTATATGGCAGTGGCTGAGGCTGCCAAGAAAGCTTTGTGGCTTAAAAGATTGGTCAAGGAACTGGGTATTCAGCAAGGTGAAATTCAGTTGCATTGCGATAGTCAGAGTGTCATTTATTTGGCAAAGAACCAAATGTATCACGCGAGGACCAAGCACATAGATGTGAGGTTCCATAGGATCAGAGGATTGGTTTCTTCTGGTGAATTACTACTTGGGAAAGTTCACACTTTTGAGAATGCAGCAGGCATGTTGACAAAGTCTATTACCATAGACAAGTTCAAGCACTACTTGGACTTGATTAACGTCTCCAAATGCTAGATGGAAGACGTCCCAACCTATTGTTCCAGGTGGAGCTCCAGGTAATGTTTTCTTTTCTCCTAAGGGGTGAATATTCGCCAAGGTGAAGATTATTGTAGCATGTGACTCATATCGAGTGGAACACATGTGCAAAGAAAGCAGGTTGAAGAAAATAAGGAAGCTAGTCTGAAGAAACATCGTCGACAGTTTGATGGTTACATTGACGGTTACATCGATGGTTTCAAACAGAAGCCAAATCAAGAAGAAAACCGACAACAGTTTGCAGAGTCCATCGACGGTTTCAAGTAAAAAGCTAATTGGGAAGAAAACTGTCGATGGCTTTCTTCGGCGTTGTTTTTTAAATTTGAACTAGGAAGATCGATAGGTTGAGGATATGGAGGCAAATCCTTCGCGGATTGATACATGGGTATTTGAGGAATTCTCTAATACTTCTGTACGTATAGGGTTAGCATAAATACAATGTTGTAACCCTGGTTTTGATAGATAGTGAAATTCAGCCGCCACTTGCTCTCGGGGACATAGGCATTTTACCGAACCACGTTAAATTCTTATGTCATATGACTATTGCTTTCATTATTTATGTGTGTGTTTCCGTATTGTTCATCGTAATTGTTGCACTACATGATCGTTTCCGCGCGTTTTATTGCATAACACATTGGTTGAGTCTAAACCTTCCTTATGTGGTCAAGACCTTCCCAATATACCCCTAATACTCCCCCATTTGATCTCCTATGGGCTCATCAGAGTAGCTCACATCTATATGTTAGACCCACCCACATGGTAGTACAACGAGGGCCACTTTAATATCAAATTTACTAGCCTTAACCCAATTTTGGTGATGTATCAGTCACTTTATAGTTTATCCCATTGGACATCACAACTTTGTCCCATAAAAAGCACCTCAAATGAGATCTAACCAATCCTTATAGGGCCAAAACCCAAGATCTCCCTAGTACACGCTCAATGTAAGATTGTAGCACTACAAACATGGAAAACCTAAATCAACATTAAAATAGCAAGAGTGTAGGGATTTATCAAAATACATGGAGCAAAATTTAAATAAACATAAAAGTCCTAAGAGCAATACAGTATATATTTCCAACCAAAAAAAAAAAAACTACACATACAATTGATCAACAAGCAATCAACATCACACATAAACAGCAACGCAAGCTGTTATCATTCGTGCAATATTTTCATCTATACTACCTTAAAAAATACGGAGAAAGGACATGTGATTTCACTCATGCCTGAAACGGTGCATTCCCAACCTTTAATTTGGTCCATGTACCTATAAGGTTCGTATATTTCTTTATCTTAATGGTGTGAATCCAACCGTTGTTGTATTGAAAAAAATACAAAGAAAGGTGCATCTATAGTTTCATACAAGCCGCAAACGGTGTCTTCTGCAGTATAAGCTTTTCTACACTGAGTCATACATCTTTGGTGCCTCCCCCTTCTCTCTATCTCTCTCTCTCGGCCTTCCGCACTCTCTCCCTCTGAATTCAATCTACATCCAAGCCTTCATCAAGCAATCATAACCTTCCTCTTCATGATGATCATGGATGCTATGTCCCCATTGATCGATGGAGACAACAAGGATGTCTAAACTTAACAGCACTCTAAGCCATTGAAGTTACGAGGTTCAAGGAAGAGTACAGAGACAATAAGTACATCAAAGCCATGATGCAAAGCATGGCAGACAATGAGAACGCCACCCCCTGCCCCCCCCCCCCAAAAAAAATCTTCCGAGCTTGCAAAATCTGATGGAGGGGGGAAATGAAGGAGGAGTGTTTGCAGGTTCCACCCAAAAAATTACAAAATTTGCACCTTGTATTAGTATTTGCCCTACAACGAAATTCAGGATCAAAGGCTAAAGAAATTCTTTAAATCAAATGCATCCCCTCCTCCCAATAAGACACTGCTCTTCCCCTCAAATATTCAAATATATTTATAAACACCACCATTTTTCTTCTTCTTCTTCTGTAATATCAGATTTTTCAAGGGTTTATTTATTTATTTTCAAGCACAAACTAGACCTTTGAGATCTCGGCTTCTTGTTTCAATTTATGGTCTCTTTTGATTTTTATATTGCTTAAGTCTGCCTCAAAATTCTATTAAATTTATTTTAGATGGGCATCATATATGATTTCTCAACTCCAGAATCATTTTCTGAATTAAGCAAAAGGACTCTTGCTTTGCTTTAGCCGGTCTTCATCTTTTACATGGGAATCTTGGCTATTCTCATTTAAGCTTTCATATTATTATTATGAATTTTTGCAATACATTCAGCTATGAAATTTTTCAGAATTATTGGAAGATCAAGAAAATAGCTTATCTTCCAAAAAATGACTTGGGCTTTGTGTTTTGTGATTCATGTAATTTTTAGTAGAGGGAGGCTCAAAGGTGTATTTTTTCATAAGAAAATAGAGATCACACCAAAAAAAATATAACACATAGACCACCAAACAGTTAACAAAACAAAAATGCTTTATTAAATACAGATTCTTTGCAGTGAATTAAACTAGGATTATGTGCATCAGTTGTTCTCAATGTCTTATAGTTCATGGGTGACAGTGCCAAACTTCATAATGGAAAAACCAACTTTATAAAAAAGGGGTCAACTTTTGATCTTTACAGGATCAGATTTGAGCCATGAACTTGAAAGGGGAAAAAAATGACATTCTAAAGGCACAATTTCAAATATTCAAAGATGCTAACTCTGGTTCCTGTGATGCATTATATGTCAATTTGAGTACATGGGTGTGTATTCCTTTAGAATAGCATCATTTTTCTGCTCATAAAAAGGAGAAAAGAAAGATGAGTGCTGTCAAATAGTATCAGCGCCACTACATTTCAGTGTTGCTGCCACTGCATTGAGTGCTGTCAACATCAAATGGGAGCTCTATTGAATGGCAATATGAAAGTGTCACTATCAAAGGCTGTTACTCACTAACTCAACGTAATCAGGATAATTATAATACAATTCTTCCGAATCCAACCATTTTTCAGCACAGAATGAAGCCCCTTCATATTCTGTATCCTGCTGATTTATTTTTAAATGCTTGTCCTCGATCGTGCAATACTTAACATGTGTTGAGAATAAGAATTTCAATTTTTTTTTATTTAGATTTGTGCTTCAACTACACAAATCATTAAAATTCCCATTTCTGTGAAAATTTTGGCAGGCCAATCCTATAGGTGCTATAATTTTAGAAGGCATACTTGTTCTCCTTGACTCTAAGTGTCAGAGTTGATGGATATGGATATGGTTCTTAATGCAGGTTATTTCCTTGCTTCCCCATTTTTACGAATGGATGCTTTGATTTTTTCAATTTTTATGTTTTTTTTTCATTCCAATCATCCTTTTTATTTTAGAAGACGCAACAGGGTGCAGTATGAGTATTGCTCCAACAAATATTGTCTGGACAACTATCAAATTTACTTAATTGATGTATTTCTTAAACAAGCCATAAAATTTTGGATGCCATGCTGCTTAAATACTTCTAAGACCACAGAAGCACAGCATAAACAGCAGCTCCTGGTGTTCTTTCTTCAATGAGTACTGCAGCCTATCCATGATCCTTCCCATGATTGCAAACTGGGAATTCCTTGCAAATGAATTGCAATTGCAGAGAACTTGAATTTTGCCTCATGACACATCTAAAATTTGCTTTGATATTTAATCTACTTACACTCATCTAAATAAGCATTTATTATTTAAATCCAATCATTCCTAAATAGAAACGAAGAAACATGTGAACAAAACATGAAAATTCTCACAATAAACTTCAAGACAACTGAAAACTTCCACATCCTTACCTTGGGAAGATACACAGATAGCCGGGTATAAGCCTCAGAACCTGGAACAAGAGCAAAATTGAGAAAAGCTGAAAGCACTGGAGCTGTCAACTTCCTCCGTAATGCCATTGTGAGACGCACAGCACGCACAATTCGACGCACTTCTTTGGCATAAGACCCCGACTCAATAAGCGCTGCTATCTCCTTCAAATCTATATAACCGCAAAACCCACAAAAAATAAGCGAAGAGTAACAATGATAATTTAAAAACTCTATAATTTGCAACGACCCGACCCTAGAAGCAATGCAATCTTCATCAAATTTATAAACCCAAAAACCCCGCAGAAAACAGCAAATTCCATGTAATAACAATAATAAACCTAGATTTTGCAATTGATTCAGAGAGATAATGACTTAATGCTTACGCTGTAAGGTCGATGGGACAGTCGAAGAAACAGAGTTCGAAGGAGCAGGATGATCTTTCATTTCCACGTCTTGGGTCATCCTGAACGATCTCTATCAGAAGAATCCGTTTCTCCTGTCAGAAAAAAACAAACAACGAAAAGAACATTCGTAATCTTCAAAAATTCCCAGTCTTCAAACGGGAGGGTTTATAAACTTCAGATTTTCCTTTTGTTCTCCTTTATTTTCCGACGATCTACCGGCAAACAAACACGGCAATAAATAAAATTTGTAGGCGAAAAATATAGGAACTGGATGATTAATTAAGAGAATGATAAGTGGATATTTAAAGATCACAGTGTTAGATTGAGGGAAAAATCACTTACGAATGTGAGTAGAGTGCGATGGGAGCAAAGCTAGGGTTTATACTTTGGACTTTGGAGCGAGCTTCTCTGGTGCGTATCACTGCTCTCTTTTCTTTCTGTTCAAGTAATAAGGTGAACCAGATTTACTAGCCATCAGGTTTCTAACATGCGCGGGGGGTAACCAAGGCCCCTTTTTCTCCACATTTTACCTGTCCTTCTGGCGTCCATGTCCGCGCGCGCTGGGCTGTGATGGGCTGGGCTGGTCCAAACGGGAGATACTATACAGAAGCCCAGTACTTTTTTTATTTTTCTCACAATGAGGCCCAGATACAATCGATGTTACTTTTTAGGCTCTTCTTTATAGAGGGGAAAAGTGCAGGTAGTGAAAAAAAATTTGTGATAAAAATGAGTCTAACCACTAAAATTTGTTAACTATTAAATATGTAAAATTATTAAAATTAGGATTGTGCAATTGTTCGGCCAAAAATTTGAAAATCGAATTTTTCCGATTCGATGAGGATGAGAATCAAACTAAACCGAAGTATTCTAAGAACCAAAACCAAATGATCAAAACTAATTGTGTTATCGCAAATGCAAATGCAAATGCAAAATGCAACTCCTATTCTTGTAAAAAAATATATTATAATGTCAACGAAAATATAAGGATTCAACATGAAAAATATTCACCAAAAAAAGTTTGGAACGACGAATCAAAAAACATGCAACAAGAAAGTAGGATGGGAGGCGCAAAGGACAAGGAAGGAGAGTTGGACTTGCAATTTGCGAGACTTCTATCAAGATGAAAAGCGTAAAGGAGGAGTCGTTGAGATTGTTGTCAAGGTCTTGAGGGCAATGGGGGTTGGAGCGATGGGAGTTGCAGCTTGATTCGATAGGAGGGATCATCGAGGTGTTGAGGAAGAAGGCTAACTCTAAATCTCTAACTAGTGAAGACTAACCACACCACTGAGAGCATGAAATTAGAGATTTGGATTTGTGTGAATTTAGACAAAAAGAAATGCACAACATCAAATTGTATAAAATTTATTTTAAATTCACATAAATCCAAATCAAAACCTCGAAATTCATACTTCTAAAAACTATCCAAAGGCAAAAGCAAATGATTGATCAACACACACTCTTACTAGAGAATTTGAACCACATTTTTTCTTTGCTTGAATATTCATCCAGTATAAGGACATTTTCTCCTTACAATTATGAAATTATTATTATACTAGGGTTACTTCTTGTTGAAATCGGATGTTGACAGAGAACTCTATGGTAATGAAATCTCAAAATCATTAGAGCCTTGAAAAAGCGGACCTACATTTCAAATAACCAACCCACTAAAAGAAAAAAAATAAGGAATCCTTCTCTTTTACCATCTTAAAGGTCATTTTCACTGGTGTATATTTGTTTGACCGTATTAACTTATACTTCGCGTAATTTTCATATTTACCCTAAAAATTAAACTAGACTTGATTTATTGTTCAATCCCCCTCTTAGCCTATCTTTTGGATAACAATTTGCACTCATATGTTGTAACGACCTCAAAATTCTTATCATCATTTTATATATATATATATATCTGCATCTGTATATTCTGTATAATTTCGTATATTGAGAAAAACCATATAAACTGTACATACTGTCTACTTCCATGCATTCCGTATAGTATGATATATATATACTATTAAAGCTATATAATTGCTTCATCTCATGAAAATCACTTAGGCCACACAATCATTTAAACTCATATTCTAAAACAAATACTGTTTCAAACTCATATTCTGAAAATTCTGTGTGGTAAAATGGTGGAATTATGCATTTATAAAATCTCTAATATCATTACAAAAACTCCTAGCATAGCATATTTCCCTTACCTCAAATTTGAAAAGCCCCTATAAAAATCTGGCTCTATACCCGCAGGATTCCTAACTCAACATCCTGAAAACACCATGTCCCATAACAAAACATCAGTATTTCTTAATTTACATTATTTCCTATAACTGCCAAAAAGTCAAAAACTCAATAAAAGACTTTACCCTGAATTTGGGATGAAATCCAACTTCGTTTTCTCGACGATCCGCTCCGGCAAACTTGTAGAGAATTCCACCAGGAGCGTCGTGGTAGCTTCAGATCGTCGATCCGGCGACTGGTGGGATCGAAAACAAAGAGAGAAGGGAGAGAGAGTCGTAGGAGAGAGAGAGAGGAGAGAGAGAGTTCGGTGGAAAATGATAAAAATCCACGATTTCTACTATTTATAGGGTCGGGTTTGTCGACGAGACACGTCACCTCGTCGATGAGCCCTTCACAAAATTCGTCGACGAGATCCTGTGTTCATCAATGAAATTCAGAGCAGTCCGAACAGTCTCTCGGTATTTTCTCGTCGACGAAGTCTTGTGTTCGTCGACGAAATCCTTAAAGCCTTCGTCAATGAAACCCTGTGTTCGTCGACGAAACTTGGCATCTTCCCTTCTATTTTTGCTTTCATTTCTCTCTCTCTTAATATTAAAATGTTATTATTATTCGAATCACTATATATGTTGTAATTTAACTACTTAATTAGGCTCTAGGTCCTTCCCTATTTGATATCAACAAGGCTCATGCTTATCTAAATTTTTACTTCTTTAGCAATACATAAACTTTCTTTATGCTTTAACCATCTAGCTCGTATCGAAAATATGCAATTTTTTATGCCCAAATGCTCATTGATGGTCACACTTTTCTTGTCATGCACTAAATTGCAAATTTTTTAATTCCCCATACACAATTATGAATTATATTCCAATTTCCATAATAATTAATTTTATATTTTAAAAGAAAGAAGCTAAATAAATAATATGGAGTTATTTAATGAAATTAATGAAATAAACTCTAAACTTTCATGTATGGGACAAAATAATTTATTTTTCTTTTGGGGTAAGAAAACCCAAATAGTAAAATATTAATAACAAATTGTTAGAAAGAGAAATCCCAATTAGTATTTTAGGTATTAACTTATTTAGTATTTTTAGGATGGTTGTAGTTTTTCATGCATTTCAAATTAATTAGTTTTTTTATGGGATTTTTTTTTTTGTAATTTACTTGGGAAAAATGATGATTTTGGTTGAGAATGTGCACAATCAAGTGAATATTTAGAGGTTTGTTTAGTTAAGAACAACATTTTTCGATTTTTAATTTTTAGTTTTTAAAAAAATTATAGCTTCTTTTCTGATTTTAGAAATTCATATTAAAAATATAAAAAGTAAAGAGTTTGTTTAATGTGTGAAACAACTTTTCATTTTTTTATTTTAGATTGTAAAATAATCATAAAAAATATAATTTATTTTTAAAATTTAAATAAAGTAATAGTTGGAATCATGAATTTTGGGACTTGAATTTAAATTTATGTGGTTTTAAAGAAACCTTATACATAATCTGTCCAAGTTAAAGTTCAAGATTTGAATTCAATGTTCCCATAAGCAAACTAAAAATTAGAAACTTAGAAAAATAGTTAATTTTTTTTTCAACTTTTCTATATTTAAAATTTTTAAAAATGAGATGACACTTTTGTAATTATTTGAAAAATTATAAATAAAAATTAAATTATTTTCACAAGCAAATAGTATTAAAGTTATTGTTGTTCATTTTTATTTCTTATAAATACTGTGAAAATAAAATAAAAAATTAAAACTATTTTTAAAATAAAAAGACCCTAATATAAATTTTATTTATATTTTAAAATTTTTCATTAAGAAAGCAAGTATTGAAAACATTGTGTTAGTTTCTAGGATGCCCTCATTACCGTTAAAAATATTAAGTTCCAAAATTTGAAAGTAGTTTCTTTTTAATTATACTATCCTAAATTATTTGTAATTCATTATGTTCTAAATTACATTCTTCATGCTATCATATATATTTTACATTGTATTAAATTTTTTGAGAAAAAAAATTTTAGAAAAATTTGAATAGACTCCAAATACTCTTATTTTATCTAACATAACATCAATATTATTTTATGATACTATTTTAAATTATCAAAATAAAATTTTAAAAATATATGAATAGTCTTAAAAGTGTGACAAATATTTAAATTAGGTGTTTTTCTTGACCAACACATTTCCTTAATATAGAAAAAAATTAATTAAAAATTTTAATAATTTAAATGGATTGATAATGCCTAAGCTTTATTGTTATCAAAATATTTATCTAAAGAAGAAAGAAAATAAACATTAGAAGTTTCATGTCATTATAGGGTCCTAAAAAGGAAAAAATTGTTGTATGCACAATGACAATAAATAAAGAAAGGGGTAATTATAGAATGAAATAATAATAAGAAAAATCAAAATATTTCAAGTTTTAAATCTTTACAACAGTTGCAATCCTATATAAACTCACATAACGTTTTCATGTCATTATATTTATATTCAAAAGATAAAGGACAAAATGAGTTTCGCCGTAACACTGAAAATTTTCATTTCGATGGTTGATGGTTCGCTCATTTTGAAGTATTTCAAGAAGAAAAGTTTTTGCATTGGAGGACAAAAAGAAGAATCATTGCAGAAGAAGATCCTTGTTCTTGGCAGATCGATGAAAGGGAATTAGCTCATACAAAACATTGACTCTTTTTTATTGTTTCTATAAAGATATTTTCATGATATTATTAATCGGTTTTGGTTGTACTTTGTAAGTGGCGTGTTTGAAAATCATATGACAAAATTGAATAATATGTGAGTGATTATTTTTTTCTTTTCAGGGGAGCATAGTTTTTTAGAGTTTAATTTGGATTTGTGTTTATTTGAATAATATGTGAGTGATTTTTTTTTTTTTGAGCATAGTTTTTTAGATTTTAATTTGGATTTGTGGTTATTTAAAAGAAAATCTAATTTTATATTACTTTCAAAGTTTTATGTATATTTAGGAGTGATATTAAATTTTATTTATATAAATTTTGATAAAATATAACACAAATTTAAATTGGGTGTTATCAATTTCATACAATTTAAATTTAAATCCTAAATTCATGATTTCAAATATAATCATAATGCATAGAATAAGAAACTCAAATTTAAATTCAAATTTCATATAATACGCCGCCGCTATCAGCCCAATACTCCGCCGCCTCCTCTCCATTCCATACTTCCCCCGCCGCCTTTTCGACCCTTCCCCATTCGTCGTCGTTTTGGGCTGTCTTCAGGAAGGCTTCTCCGAGGCACCTCACCTGAATAGAGCCGTCTTCCAGGGCGGAGCAGTCGCCCTGGCCAACGTCCGGCGTCATGCAGGGAGTCGCCGGCGACGCAGACGTTGTCTCCTGGAGATCTATCCCCGGAGAAGATCCCACGGCCACCAGAGCTTCAGTGGCGCGCATTAGATGTTGGCGAGTTCGGTTCTTTCCACCACGCTCTGGACTTGTTGGGAGAGTTGCCGAGCTTGCTCAGCACGAATTGCTTCATCTTTGCTGGGTTATCTTCCATGTCGCCTTCTTTCTCTGCAATCTGATGTTTTGTAAATATTTCTAATTGATTTTTTTAAGATGTAAAACGCTCTTCTGAATTTTTTTCTGAATTGTTTGAGGTTGTGTGTTGTGTTTGTAGGAAAATCAATGTAGACTTATATTATTTATAACAACTTAAATTTATGATCTAATTTTTTTAGGTAAAATTTTTTATGTTGTGTTTGGAGTGTAAATTTTGAACTTTAAATTTATATTTGGATGAATTTAAACAAATTTAATATAATTTTATATTACATATTTTTTAAATTCACTATAACTTCAAATTAAAGGTTTCTCCAAACATAAGATCAAAATAATTTAGACAATAATATTCTTTAAAATGCAGGTCAAAGAGCAACATTTAAGGTGTGCATTGAGTTGGTTAAGATAACTCAGTAAAAATTTTGCATTAGCCAAAAAAAAAATATTTTTAAAATTAAGAATAAAGAAATTTGAAGTTGCATTTTGTACAAATTTGAAATAATCTTCAAATGGCAATGAAGCCATCTAATTTTATCATTTAAGTATTTGAAGTTAGTCTTAAGTTTAGAATGTAAGTTTATATGAATTTTGGAAAAAAATAATATTTTAATTTTAAATAATACACTATTTTAAATTTGAAGTTTGAATTTGAGTTCATATACTATTCAAATACTTTAGACATTTAAAAACACATTCCAAACAAAGATTTTAATTTGATCGCAAAATGCTTTGAGATGTAAAACTATAAGCATAAACAATTTTGAGTCATTAAAAAATTTTCTAATCAAAGACTTTAGCTAGAGAAACAATTTAATTAATATAGTCACAAATCAAATATGCACATAGGTTAAGCTTGCTTGCTTTAAGAAAGAGAAGTGAAAATAAAATACCAATACATCACGATCTTCTTGTTGTAGGATATGTAAAGATCTCATTTTGTACGAGAGTTATAAAGGAGAATTTGCTTGCTACTAAGATTCCCATTTTAAAATTTTAAGTCAAGTTTCCCAATTAGTCTCAAAATATCAAAAAAAAAAAAAACCGGTTTCCAAGCCAAAAAAAATCCTTGTAAAAATTCAAATACGAGACCCGAGTATTCGACCCATTCGGAACTCAAAAACCCAAATACCCAATACCAAACCTGAATCCAATAGATCACATCCGAATACCTGTACTTGACCCGAGTCCAAGATAGTTGACTCAAATACGTAGCCTAGATCCAGATTTGATCCAAGACCCAGGTTAACTTTGACCTGGGTCCATTGACCCATTTACCTCAGCCTAAGCTCTAACTTAGTCCAAATAGCCTAATTAACTCAAGCCCATGTTAAACTAATTTACGCCCAAAGTAAATCTATTTGGGCTTGGCCCAACTGGTCAGGCCTCATTTGACTTCACTTAACTTAACCGGGTCAGCCCATAGCCCAATTGGGCCGAAGCCTAACTTATTCAACCTGCAGCCTAATCAAATTTAAAATCAAACCTTAACCCTATTCAATTTTTCAGTTTTTGTTTGGTTCACAAGAAAACCCAGAAAATTCAAGAAAATGGCAAGGAAATTCTCAGATCAAATCACACAATAACAGAAAATTAATGAAAAGAGAAAAGTGAGATCTTTGCTAATCAAATTCCGATAGGGAATGACAAAGTTCAAGTTCTCTGCTACTTTCTTAGATTTGGGTTTTAACATGTAAAACAAAGAATAAAAAATCAGAATGTGGGGAGAGAAAGTGAGATAAAAAGGAGAGAAATTGAAGGAGAAAGAGCAGAATAGGTGAGATAATGGTTGAGTGAAAGAGAGAGAGTGGTGGGAGAGAGATCCGTGAGTGACACGTAGGGAGAGAGATGAGATGACAGAGCTAGAGAGAGAGATGTGAAGAGTAGAGAGAGAGAATGAGATACGTAGAGAGAAAAGAGAGAGTAAAAGGTGTTAAATTAAGATTTAAAAAAAAAAACAAAAAACCTAAGTGGGATGGATGCCACCGTATGCATAGTGACATATGGCGCCCCCAAGACTGCGCGTTTTGGGGGACACGGTGCACGATCGTGGCTATCCAATAGGTGTTTTCTATAAATATCCAAATTGCTACCACGTCAGTGAGCCATGTCATAATTCCCAGGACCCGTCGCATTTTGCCACATGGTGGGTGACGTTACACTAACGTCGCCCAATTACAATAAATTTTAAAAAATAAAAATGAAGTAAAATTATAAAAATTATAAAAAATATCTGCGCCATGTTTCCCCATTGTTGGTTGACACGTGGCAGTCCTATTCCCTAACCAAGTTAGTTCGGTTTGACCCAAACTGACCCATTGACCTTGGTTTAGACCGTTTGAACTTGTCTGACTTCCTCAAATCGCCCGATTCATTTTTATAATTTAAAATTATGTTTGATTTTTTTAGTTTTTAAATATTGGTAAAATATAAAAAATCAAGAAAAATTATAGAAAAATCATTAAAAAATAAATAAAACGTATTTGAGTCATTTTTGACTTAGATAATAAAAAATTTTAAAAATAAAAAAAATAGACAACTAAAATGAAAGAAAAATTCTTTAAAAATCTCAAAAATTGTAGGAAAATGCTAAAAAAAATTAGAAAATTATTTGAAAAATTTTGGGAACTTTTAGGAATGTTTTAAAGATTTTTTTCTTGATTTTTATGGATTTATTTAAATTATTTCATATTTAAATATCTGTATATATTTTGTTTTTTGTGTGTGTACTTCCTAATGATTAAACAAGAGGAACAAAGGTGTTTCGGACCTCACCTATATTAGTTCTAAGGGAGTTTATCTAATAAGATCCTCACCTTTGAAGGTCTTATAGACATTCCCAAATTGCACCTTATTTATTCTTTTGAAAATTTCAATGTTTTTGTTTCTTTGGTTTATTAAGGAGTTAATTAAAGACCATAAGATTCAATTTAAGGATAATTCTTAGTCAATTAGATATCGTTCGTAGAATGGGGGTGTTAGTACGTTACCCTCGCGTAACTGAACTCCTGGTCCCAACTCTAGTAATGCAAACTAAGACTATTAGTTCTTTAATCTTAGAATTAGTCTAAAGACCAATCAATGAGTAGTAATTAGGTGAACTAACTACACCTAAGAAAATAACATGTTAGTAGCGATTCAATCGAACCTTCAATATTATCACCCTCGTCATTCCAGACCCTTTTTTAAGACAATGCAATAGCTTGACCACTCCGCTGGGGAACCTTAAAGAGTCGAGCCATTAATTAAATAAGAATTATCCCAAAAATGAATTTAATGGTTCTTTTGATTACTCCATGCAATTAATGGTAGTGTATATGTGAATGCCTTACTTGAAGAATATCAATTTGCATAGATTTTGTGAGTGAATGGAAAAGGGTGTTATGATATAATAAATGGGAGTCTGAGCTTTAAATCTTATGTAAGCACACACATTTTCACAGGCCTTATACACAGACTTTACCTTCTTAGGAATAGATAGGGGCGTTGTAGAGACCCGGAGAATTTACCAAATTAAGTGTTAAAAGAGAGGGGAGAAAATAAGCTTTCTAAGGGTGTTCAGTAGGCATCGTCGACGAGGCTAGATCGTTTTTCGATGAGGAGCCTTGTGGGGCACGTCTTTGGAGACATGTGTCTCGTCGACGAGGGATTACCGAGAGAAGTGTGACAGGGCCTAATTCATTGATGTGGAGTAAGTGCTCGTCGACGAACCTCCTTCTTGCGCTCGTCGATGAGTCTGCACTTGATAAATAAGCTAAACTCGGATTTGTAGCGACAAATTTTTGCATGAAGGGTTTCTCTCTCTAGGAAAAATGCCCTCCTCACCTTCTCTCTAGCTCTCCGGCCAGGTTCTTCGTCGGATCGATGATCCAAAGCTGCCACACTACTCCTAGGAAGTTTCTCTTCATTTCTATAGGAGTGGATTATTGGTTGGGCCAACTTGGGCGCCATCCTAAAATTTGGGTAAGCTAGCTAATCTCAGTTTTATTGGGTTTTTGGTATTTCTGGACTGAGGAGAATATGTTAGGAAAGATATTACTGAAATTTTGTTGAGGAAAATGTTAATTTCAAGATGTTGTACAGGAAACACTGCAGGTGTAGGACTAGATGTTTTGGGGGCTTCTCAGTAAGCCAGGTAAGGGGATAAATTGAGTCAGAATTTTTCATGAAATTAGTTACTATTTTACAACATTAAATTTCAGGAAAATACGTATATTATATAATTATGTTTGGGAAATATTGTTATGAACAGAGATATGATTTAAACGTGTTTTATCTGAAAATATGGTTTTGGAGCAGATTTTACATTCAGGAGGTTACCCATTTCTCTGTGGCATAAGTTTAAATTTCCATATAATCATGTATACCAGAATAATATGTTTTCCCCGGATCAAACATGATATGATAGTTTTTAGGGCAATTATAAAAATAATACAGGAATTATAATTTTATGAATATAAAGTTTAATAGTACAGAGAAATCATGTTCATTATATTACGATATGCCTACGCAAATGCCGTGATTCATGTTATGTTATGTTGGCATAGATGTCGTGATTCATGTTGGCACAGATGTCATAATCATGTATAATAAGACAAAATTCATGAAATATTATCATGTCAGATATTATTATAAAATATGAAACAGTTATGTTCAGTATATGAAACATATTATATGTAAGAAATGACATCAACTAACTATCCATCCTGGGTGTTATTTCAGTGTTGTACAGTTATATAAGATGATTTTCATGTATAGAAATCTAGTATGCTTTATTATGATATGACGAATCATGTTTTATTCAGTTCTGTAACAAACAGATTTAACCAAATATGCTTATTATACCGTTTATATGTATAACACGAAAATGGTCATAACGCCATACACTGATGTTAGTTTATTTCCCTTAATGAGAGGTGTCTCACCCCAGCTATATAGACATTTCAGAAGTTTCAGATAGAAGAGCGAATAGAGCTCCGCAGTGTTAGAGGTCGAATATCCTACCCTGTCAGAAAGGTAAGTCGTTATGCTAGGGTTTTTGAGTTATGACCCTAGGGCACATTTTTGGTCTTTCTGGGATGTGTATATGTATGTGACAGTTTGGTAAAACTCTGGTATTGTATTGGTTGGATGACTTGTTATGTATATGTTTTTATGTTTTCCGCTGCTTAGGTATCAGAATTGTATTTCAAGTATATCCTTAGTACCCATGGGTCTAGGTGGATTATGTCTTATCAGCTGAACAAGATAAATGTTATTATGGAAAAAAAATGATTATGGTAAAATAGGAAGGTCGTTACAGGTGTAGCAGCGTGAAAGCCTCTTTAGGAAATAAGCTCAAAAAATGTATTACTGGAAACATGCATCAAATTAACAATGAAAGCCTAATTGATTTGGGATTTGAAAACCTAGAAGAATGGTGCCAACCTTTGATGAAGCCCAAATGAAAAAAAAAATGAAAAAAAGTTAAGCTGGAGGCTAGGTAAAAGTGAACACTTTTAGAACAAAGTTTCTTCCAAAGACGCCACAGTTGGAAGGAACGAAGGAATCAAGGGATAGAGGGTAGAATGTATATGCAAATTCAACCAACAGTAAAGCTATTGGGAATAACCAACTAAACTCTTCGATTAATAAAAAATTGGCCAGTATAGTTGAGAAGTATATTATCAGTGAGTCTGAGGTGATAAAAAAATCAGAGGTGTTCGCCTATTGATATGATTCTCTAAGTTAACATTAAGGTTGCATGACATCAAAGTATTGGTAAAGTCATTTCCTATTAAACAAGCATGGAAACTAGGTAAATAGACAGGTTTGAGCATTCCATTTGTATCCTTAATGAGCTTGTTTTATCTAATTGCATACTTATTCATTTAACTTCAAAATGATGTAAACATTAATAGTGCAGTCCTTAAAGGGTGTCTCCATCATGAAAATTCAATGAAGTATTGGTTAATCAACATTCTTGAGATAAATAGGTCAAGTTGAACAACTTGGTCACTAGTAGGCTGGGGCAGATGACGTACTAAGTTTTGAGAAGACAAAATCTAGGGGCACTCACATCAAACAATATGAGCGAAATTTTCTACTCAAGATTATAGTGTCTTGAAGATGATTAATATGAGCATCATTGGCAAAATATGGACTTTTTTTTTTTCCACAAATTGGAATTTGAAAAATAATGAGATAAATTTAGATATGTCAAAGATTGGTTTCAAAATATTGTCTATTAATTAAATGGGCATTGGTTCACGAGCATAACTGAAGAGGAAATTTGTGCATTTTAATGCATTGCAAGCATAGTGTCATGGACCCCCAAAATGGGACTCAAGTAAGGGCCGTGTGGCACTCGTTGAGAGCTCTCCCTCGACAAGTCAGTCAAGTCTCACATGTTCAAGCCTGCAATCACGAGCACCTGGTGAGTATCAATACTCAAGAAAACCAAGGAACAATAGGATATCACATGAGCAATATATTCTTATACACCGAATAAGACTATAACAATCAGAGACATCACAATCCAAGGCAACAAAACACCACAATGAAAAGGACTACTTGTATTATTCAACTACAAGAGAATAATCATACAAACGATAACATAGATAATCATATATTCATTCCAAATCCCTGGAGAATACAATTATAGCAGTATCTCACTCCCCATTTTCCCCATTACATTGTCACTCCCTAACATCCTCCCCCACTCATTTTATCAACGTCCTCGTCGATGTGTTGTAGAAGGGCTCCTCACTCTGTTGATGTCGAAGTAGATGTCATTGACTATGAATTTCTGAAATCTTCAATCTTCTATAGGGCATGCTATAGGTCTTCTTCCTTTTTCCCAACTATTTTCTTCTTCCCCCAACCCCAGCCACTGAACTAGAAATTGTTGTTGTTGACGACCTTCTACATTGACGACTCTATCTGCAATGATCTCTTGGACTTCCTTGTTGACAGGATGCTTTCTAGAAATTGTTGATCTCCTTAACTTTTGTCAGTGCGGATCTGATTCATCTGTGTGGAATGGCTTTAAATTGCTTACATGAAACACGGGATGGACTGGACATTTGTGGCTTTTCATCCACTTGGGTTGCTCAAGCCGATAAGATGCATGTCCCACCTTCTCGATCACTCTAATTGGACCTTCGTAACGGCGTAACAGCCTTTTATCCTTGCCGCGAAGAAATCAAAATGTCTCCGGCGGCACTTTTACAAGAACCAGATCTCCAGCTTCCAATTGTTGTGGTCGTCTCCCTTTGTCAGCCCATTTCTTCATGCGCTTCAATGCTTTTTCTAACTGCTCTGGTGACTTCGATATTTTGCAACCAATTTTTCGTGAATTGGTATGCTTTTGGGCAATTTCCTTTATATGGACCATCTAAAGTGTGCGGGAGAGTTGGTTGTTGACCTGTCACAATTTCAAAAGGGCTTTTATTAGTGGTAGAAGATTTCATAGAGTTGAAACAGAATTATGCCGTGTCCAGTAAAGTAACCCAATTCTTCTGATTGGAGTGAACAAAGTGTCGCAAGTATTCTTCTAGAATTCCATTAAAACATTCGGTCTGACCATCTGTCTGTGGGTGATAGCTGGTGGACAGATTAAGGTTTGAACCCATCAAGCGAAAGAGTTCACCCCAAAATCCCCCGGTGAATCTAACATCCCTATCACTGATTAGGCTTTCTGGAACACTCCAATATTTCACCACATGCTTGAAGAATAGCTGAGCTGTCTTCTCTTTTGAACATGGCTTCGAGACTAGTACAAAAGTTACGTACTTAGAGAACCGGTCAATCACCACCAAAATTGTGTCATACTCCTCTACTTTTGGCAACAAGGAAATGAAGTCCAAAGAGACACTTTCCCATGGCCTGGCAAGCACTAGCAATGGCTCCAATAAACCTGAGGTCGTCTTTCTTTCTACCTTGTCTTGTTGATAGATCAAGCAAGTTTTGGTATAACTCATCACATCATCTTGCATATTCGGCCAATAATACCCCTATGTAATCAATGCCTGAGTTCTTTGCCATCCCGGATGACCAGCCCACAATGTATCATGATACTCTTTTAGTAAGGTTTTCCTCAAGTTTCCAGCTTTAGGAACATAGACTCTCATGCCTTTAGTCATTATTACTCCATCTTCTACCCAGAATTGTCGTGTCTTCCCTTCATCTATTAGTTTGCTTAGTGACTGCGCCTGCTGGTCTGTACTTAAGTGTTCCCTAATAAGATTCTTCAAAGGTAACGCCACCCTACTAGTTGATAGATGACTAATGAGTTTCAATGCTGCCAATTCAGTTTTTCTACTTAAAGCATCGGCCACTTCATTTGTCTTCCCTACTTTATATTCAAAATCAAAATTAAATTCAGCTAGCTTCTCTTGCCAATGGGCTTGCTTTGACGTTAGTCCAGGTTGTGACAAAAAGTGAGTAACTGCCACATTATCGATTTCTACCACAAATTTGGACCCCAAGAGATAATGTCTCCACACCCAAAGACAGTGTACCACTGCAAGAAGCTCCTTTTCCTGTGCTGTATAGTTCCGTTCGGCACCTGATAATTTTCTACTTTCAAAAGCAACTGGATGTCCTTCCTGCAAGAGAACTCCCCCTAATGCAAAGTCTGAGGCATCTACTTGCACTTCAAACGACTTTGTCACGTCAGGAAGGATTAGCATAGGATCTCCTACAATCTTTTCCTTTAATTCAACGAATGCTGATTGACACTCTTCTGACCACCCCCATGGTACCCCCTTCCTTAATAAATTTGTTAATAATACAACTCTTCTGGAGTACCCCTCTATAAACTTTCGATAGTAGTTGGCTAGGCCCAAGAAAGATCGCAGTTCTCTAACTGATGTAGGTGCTCGCCACTCCTTGATGGTTTTTACTTTAGCTGAATCCATCCGTATCTGGCCCTCCTCAATGATATGCTCCAAGAATTTAATACGCTTTTGAGCGAAAGCACACTTCTCCCCTTTTACATACAACTGATTTTCTTTGAGTTTTTGAAAAACCTTCCGAAGATGATCTTTATGTTCTTCTAAGGATGCACTGAAAACCATTATGTCATCAAGGTAAACAACCACAAACTGATCAAGGTAGTCCCAAAAAACCTGATTCATTAGAGAACAAAAGGTAGCGGGTGCATTTGTTAGTCCAAAAGGCATGACAAGAAATTCGAATGCTCCATAACGAGTGACACACGTGGTCTTCGGTTCATCTCCCTCAACAATGCACACTTGATGATATCCCGACCTCAAGTCCAGTTTCGTGAAATATCTAGCTGTACTCAACTAGTCAAAAATATCAGCAATCAGTGGAATGGGATACTTGTTGTGCACCATCACCTTATTAAGAGCTCGATAATCTACACACAAGCGCAAACTACCATCTTATTTCTTCTGAAATAACATTGGGGCCCCAAAAAGTGCTTTTGAAGGACGAATGAACCCTGCTGCAATAAGATCATTCAGTTGCCTTCTAAGTTCAACTAACTCTGGCGGCGCCATTTGATAAGGGGCACATGCTAGCGGCTTTACCCCTAAAAAAAGTTCAATTTCGTGGTCAATTTGTCATCGAGGTGGTAAAACCCTCGGTAGCTGTTCCGGGATCACCTCCTTGAACTCTTCTAAAACTTCCTTAATCTCAAGTGGATATTTCCCTACCTCTGCATCTTCTGAGACTATCGGTAAAGCCACAAAAGAAGATTCTCCCCTTTTTACTCCCTTTTTGAATTGGAGGGCTGGAAGCAACTTCCTCTCATCGAAATTGTTGTAGGCTGTGGGGACCGCACAAGGTGCACTTCCCATTATCACAAGACAATCCGCAGCTGGGATCGGCATTGAGCGCATCACTTTAAGAAAATCCATCCCCAATACCACATCAAAGTCGTCAAGGGGTGCCATAGTGAAATTAATTGTTCCAGACCAGGATCCCATTTGGCATGCCACTTTAGGTGCCACCCCCACTGTGGTTAACGCTTGAGAATTCACTGCTTTCAACTTGCCCACATCCTTATCTACTTGCAATTCTAACCGTTGAGCTTCAGAATCAGCAATGAAATTATGGGTGGCCCCTGTATCAATCATGGCCTTGATTTTCTTTCCATTCAAAAGTAGATCAACATACGTTAGTCCCTTCTCCTGAGACTTGTTGTTAATTACTTAATGCTCTAATGCCCCCAAAAATCTCAATGCTCCCACCATATTCGGTTGTTCTTCTGGGGTTACTATCGGGGTTTCGGTTTCCCCTCGAAGGGCCTTTATAGCATTCAAAGCCTTATGGTCGGGGCACTTCGCCACTCGATATGGTCCTATGCAAAGAAAACAAGAGATCGATCGACGCTCTCCACCCCCCGTTCGTTCGCCCCTCCACTTCTTAACCATGGGCACTCTTTTATCTTTCCAAGAACTATTTGTCTCCCTATCCCTTCCCCAATTTGTGGGCTTATACACTTTACTGGGCCTGGAATCATTATTGGCGGACGTAGGGAAATTTCGCTTCACAGAATTATCTGAAAAATCATCCAATCGTTCAGCAGCAGCGAGGGCAGAAGAGAGATCACTAGCACCCTACCGACGCAATTCATTCCTTGGCCATGTCTTCAAACCCCGAAGAAAATGAATTAGTTTGTCTGATTCGGTCATGTCTATAATGTCCAACATCAAGACTTGGTATTCTCGTACATAGCTCCTTATTGAGCCGGTCTGTTGTAATTCCATTACTTTGCACTTTGCTATGTACTCCACATTTTTGGGATAGAATTGAGTCTTCAACGCCTATTTCAACCCCTCCCATGTGTTGATAACACATCTATTGTGCTGAATATCATTCCATTTAATTCTCCACCACACTTTTGCATCCCCTACCAGGTATACCGTTGACATATTTACCCGGTCCACTTCTAGATCCACTCGTGAGCACGTGAAGTAGTACTCCATATCAAAGAAGAAATTATCTAGCTCCTTGGCATCTCGCGTACCCCCAAAACTTTTAGGTTCCGGTACCTTCAATCGAAAACTCTCGATTGGATCTGCAACCGGCCTTCGGGCTATCTATGCCACTGCATTCACTTTTACAGTGATCTCTTGTAAATCCCTCTAGACTTGGAGCACCGCACTTTGGACATTGCTCATCTCCTTCAAATCATATTTCAAAGCAGCAATGGACTCCTTAACATCTTTTGTAAGGAAATCAAAATTATCCGTTAGCTCCCGTAAGGAGTCCTCAAGCTCTATTGGCTCTCCCCTTTGGGACAAAAGAGATGGCAATATGCCCTCAATATGTTCCAGCCTACTCTCAAAGGCTTCCAACTGCTCAATACTCTTCTGGAAGGCCTCAAGCTCTCTTGGCTGTTTCTCCAGGGATTTCACACGTGGAATGAATTTTTCAAGTTCCTCAAGTCTCTCTACAACTTTTGATACCCCATAGATATTTTCTCTAGGGTTTTCTTTAGAGGCCTCAAGCTCTGTTGTCATGCTTTTCTTTTTTATCAATGTTGCCACCAACCCTTGGAGTTCACCGCACGTTCTCTCTAGGGTTACAAGTTTCGTCTCAAGCGCCTCAATGGGCTCCACTTTTCCTAACTTGTTTCTCATATTACCACTCATGGTGCTCACACACACTGTGCTCTGATACCAACTGTCACGGACCCCCAAAATGGGACTCAAGTAAGGGCCGTGTGGCACTCGTTGAGAGCTCTCCCTCGACAAGTTAGCCAAGCCTCACACGTTCAAGCTTGCAATCACGAGCACCTGGTGAGTCTCAATACTCAAGAAAACCAAGGAACAATTGGATATCACACGAGCAATATATTCTTATACACCGAATAAGACTATAACAATCAGAGACATCACAATCCAAGGCAACAAAACACCACAATGAAAAGGACTACTTGTATTATTCAACTACAAGAGAATAATCATACAAACGATAACATAGACAATCATATATTCATTCCAAATCCCTGGAGAATACAATTATAGCAGTATCTCACTCCCCATTTTCCCCATTACATTGTCACTCCCTAACACATAGCATCAATAGTGAAAGGAAGCAATCCATATGCATTTTGTAAAATCATTGCATGAGTAGAGTTAGGATGTATCTTCACTTCATGCATCATAATGTCCATATCATACAGATTTCTTTCATAGATTTTGTGAATAGTTTTCATTTCATTTCTCACATCTTTAATTCATTTCCTTATATAAAATTGGAATGGTTTGCGTTCTACTTAGGGTATGGGGGCATTAGTTCTCAAATATGAGTAGTCCATTCCAAGTTTTTCTGTCTACTTCGGATGCTAGGGTTATTAGTGGCCAAAATAGAGTAGTCACTTCCAAGTTGTGTTGTCTACTTCGGAGGTATGTAGCTTAGTTCCCAAATCTGATTAGTCACTTTCAAAGTTGTGATAGTTTGTCTACCTCGAAGGCATGTGGCAATAGTTCCCATATTCGGGTAGTCGTTTCCAAGTTGTGTTGTCTATTACGGAGGCATGTAGCATAGTTACCAAATCTGAGTAGAAACTTTCAAAGTTGATATATTTAGGCTATTTTAGAGGCATGTGACATTAGTTCCCAAATCTGAGTAGTTGCTTCCAAGTTGTTTTGGCTATATCGGAGGCATGTGAAACTAGTTCCCAAATTCGAGTAGTTGCTTCCAAGTTGTTTTGGCTATCTTGGAGGCATGTGGCATTAGTTCTCAAATCCAAGTAGTCGTTTCCAAGTTGTTTTGACTGTTTCAGAGACATATGACATTACTTCCCAAATCTGAGTAGTCGCTTCCCAATTGTTTTGGCTATCACAGAAGCATATGTCATTTGTTCCCAAATCCTAGTAGTCACTTTCAAGTTGTTTTGGTTATCTCAAAGGCTTATGACATTAGTTCCTAAATTTGAGTAGTCGCTTCCAAGTTGTTGTTTACTTTGGATGTTGGTTGCATTAGTTCCCAAATCTAAGTAGTTATTTCCAAGTTGTGATGACTACTTTGAATGCATGTGACATTGGTTCCCAAATTCAAGTAGTCACTTTCAAAGTTATGATGTCTACCTTGAATATCTAGGTAGTCACTTTTCAAAGTTATGATTTTCAATTTGTAATGTTTTGATTGTCTTAGAAGTATGAGGCATGAATCCAAGTAGTCATTTTATAGTTATGATGATTTATCTATCTTGCAGGCACATAGCGTAGTTGTGACAACCCAAATAAAAGTGGAATTTAAATAATAAAGAGGAAGGGAAATGGAAACAGTAACAGAAGGGCGAAGCATTCATCGATGACATTACACTTTGGAAGGAATAACCGAAGGGAATCATTAGAGCTTCGTCGACGAATACAAGGAATTCATCGACGAGGGTTTAAGAGAATTCGTTGACGAAGATTGAATTTCGTCGACGAGGAAATACCGAGAGAGGTTTTTGGGCAGACTTAATTTCATCGACGAGGAGTGGATTTCGTCGATGAAATTATTGAAAGACTCGTCAACAAGATGACATGGCTCGTCGATGAATCCAATCCTATAAATACTAAAAATCTGAATTTTAACTTCAAAGTTAAGCAAACTCTCTCCCTCTCTCTCCTCCCTTCAGATTCCTCTCTTTCTTTCTTCGATTTTGGGCCAAATTTACATCAGATCGACAATCTAAAGCCACCACGACGCTCCTAGGGAAGTTCTCTCCAAATTTGTCGGAGTGGATCTGTAGCGCCCCGAACCCTTTTACCCGGGTCCTGATAAAATCTCTGATAATCCATAATCCATAATATATGTAGCGGAAAACATAACCATAATCTCCATATAACATAATACCAGAGTTTACTAATTCTAACTACCAACCATAATAAATTAATCATCCACCAGTATTCAAATATATGCATGTCTCCAAACCATTATTCACTAATACCAGCATGTTTCACAACTATCCTTTCATAACTAACTTAAAACATAAATTATAAAACATAAAATATACATATCAAAATTAACATAAAGATATACCATTTTTCTTATATCTTCCAAAAATGTTATAAAATCTCGAACTCTCAAGCTCGATCCTGAGAAATCCTGAAAAAAATGAATTCATATTCGGGTGAGACACATCTCAGTAAGGGAAGAAACCATATATTAAACTCAGCGTGTGGCCATCATGAGATTATACATATCATTTTATAATATTTGCAAATCATTAACATAATACTGAAAGTCATTTTCTGGTCCTAAACAAACACATGCAAATGTTTAACCCACGAGATTACTCGAGGATAGGGGTGATTACCCGCCCATACAAGTAGCACCCTTCTGCTATGATACATTAGCAACCCGAAGGTCACAATTTAAGCATACCAGAGCACTCACCTTACTCAGTAAGCCCTCAAGTGTTAGATTGATCTCGTACTCACGCATTCAACAATAGTTTACTGGCAAAGGCCCTAAGGATTGGGAATTCTACCTGCCCATACAAGTAGGTTCCCTCTGCCCTAGTGTGTTATGTAGCTACTGCAACATCTGAAGCTACTAGTGCACTCGCCTTACTTAGCAAGCCCTCAGGTGAAAGGTACGCCTCGCCCAATTGTAACATGTTCTACGTACATACATACTTCTATTATCATAATACATCATTCTTTTCTGTCATTATACATTCATGCACATTCATTCCTATTCATAACTTAACTTTGCATTTCGTTTCACTTTAAGTGGCTCTTTCCCATTTACATCATTTACATTTGTCATTTCATTTCATTGTCATTTCATCGTCATTTCATTGCATAACATTTCATTTCATTACTTCGTACTACAGCTGGTCTTTAGCCATCATCAGTTAGTCTACGTAGAAACGTGCTAAATCTGCTAACACGGCTCCTTTTAGCTGTCATCAGTTAGTCTACACAAAAGTGTGCTAGATCTGCTAACATGACTCTCTTTCAGCTGTCTTACATTTACATGATTGCATTTGACATACACAGGCAACATTGTCCATATCATATTTTATTCTCATTGTTTTACTTACTTAGTCTGCATTTTATACATTTAACACATAATTTGCACAGATTCTCACGCCACACAATTTAGCAATAAAATTCATACACTGCCTGTAAAATAAGCTAACCAACATTTAGTGTTTATATACTGAAAATACCTTTCATTTCTTACTTAATTATCCTGAAAATGTTTTTCCACTTTCATTAGTTCTTTTTCGCATATACATATCTAATAAACAGTCTTAAACTCGAAAAAAATATAATTTAAATGGCTGGCATTTTACCCATACTGAAACATATACACGTACATATAACACAATTTATTTTTCCATTAAATTCATAAAAATTTTGATTTAATATATATTTTTTTCCCTTACTTGGTTTTTTTGAACTACGCCAACAGGGATTCCGAAAAATACCTGCGGTGCTCACCCAGACCCTGAAATTAAATTCCTAGTTCCAATAAATTATTTTTGAAATAAAATATTAATTTAAATATTTCCTAAGGTCATAATTCCTAAATAAATAAATATAGCCTTAAATTTAGCCAAATTACCAAATTTCCCAAATCTCACTCTCACTTTGGAGCAGGGCCTAGAAAACCCCAATTGAAAAATTACCTACGTCAAAATGACGATAACGATGATTAGGACCCCGTGGTGGTGTCTGATCTTCGATTCAACAGCAGATTTTACCAAAAATTGAGAAATTAGAGAAAAATTGCATTTTCCCAGGAGCAGTGCCTAAGTCGTTCCCACGACAAATCTGCTTTAATAGAAATGTCGGTGGCGGAGTTAGGAATCTAATGGCACCTTCCGTTTCCCAATTGGTGCTCGTTAGGCCGATGAAATTGAAGAGAGAGAGGGAGGTAGAGACGGAGACTGCGGAGGAACGCAGAGAAGGAAACTGAGAGAGGGAGAGGCGCAGACTGAAGAATCCAAATTCAATTTGGATTCTGCTTCCTTATCTTCTTTTTTTTCTTTTTTTATTTTTTTCTTTTTATAACCTACTTAACTTAACTTATATATATATATATATATATATATATATATATATATTACTTTTACTTTTACTTTATATATATATAACTTATACTTTAACTTTTATATATATATATATATATATATATATATATATATGTTAAGCTTACATATATATCTTTATTTCATTTTTTTTTTACTGTTTATATATTTATTTAATAACATTTAATTAATTCATTAATTAATTAATAATTATTTTTTTCATACTATTTATTTTTATTTGTTTTTTAATACATTAATTTAATAGTGTTTAACCAATTAATTAATTACTTTTATTTTTATTTTATTTTTTTAATTAAAATTTTTTTTTTCGGGTTATTACATTCTTCCCTCCTTTAAGAAATTTCGTCCTCAAAATTCGTTACCTAATCTTTCATCTCCATAATTCTATGATATACTATACCTCATACCATTCGATAAATATGTCCCTCAAATAAATTTTTGCATCATGAATAATGAAATAAAATCATCATCATCTTCAATATAAATTCATACCTACCCTCTTGGTTTTATCTGCCTCATTCAGGACCATCGTATAACCACGTGCTCGTCCACCTCTATCCAGTGGTATCTGCTGATTTTTCCTCGATACCATAACTTCATACTACACATTTCCATATACCCCAATTGAAATATCAAACACCTAATTGACCACAAACCATTTAAACCACAACATTTAAATTATTTTCCTTTAAAGATTTTCCTCTACAAATCAATAAACCTAACCTTCGAGTTCAAATTCCAAGTTCGAATTTCTCTGCTCGGAAACATCACCATTGATGGATTTACCATGATTTTCTAAAGTTAGCAACTTCTTCAGAAAAACACAGAAGACCATCAAGGGATTTCTGCCCCAGAACTTATGAAACACAACTCAGAATTCCTAACAGTATCTTAATCTACCCATTCATATCCTTATCGCAACTCAATCCTATACTCTGGTATAAATCATCCCTAACCTAAAACTCTAATATTTCTTTATCCAGGCGATGTGAATCTAGTCACACTTCCGGCTGGACATTGCTCTGATACTACCTGTAGTGCCCCGAACCCTTTTACCCGGGTCCGGTGCGTTATACCTGATAAAATCTCTGATAATCCATAATATATGCAGCGGAAAACATAACCATAATCTCTATATAACATAATACCAGAGTTTACTAATTCTAACTACCAACCATAATAAATTAATCATCCACCAGTATTCAAATATATGCATGTCTCCAAACCATTATTCACTAATACCAGCATGTTTCACAACTATCCTTTCATAACTAACTTAAAACATAAATTATAAAACATAAAATATACATATCAAAATTAACATAAAGATATACCATTTTTCTTATATCTTCCAAAATGTTATAAAATCTCGAACTCTCAAGCTCGATCCTGAGAAATCCTGAAAAAAATGAATTCATATTCGGGTGAGACACATCTCAGTAAGGGAAGAAACCATATATTAAACTCAGCGTGTGGCCATCATGAGATTATACATATCGTTTTATAATATTTTCAAATCATTAACATAATACTGAAAGTCATTTTCTGGTCCTAAACAAACACATGTAAATGTTTAACCCACGAGATTACTCGAGAATAGGGGTGATTACCCGCCCATACAAGTAGCACCCTTCTACTATGATACATTAGCAACCCGAAGGTCACAATTTAAGCATACCAGAGCACTCACCTTACTCAGTAAGCCCTCAAGTGTTAGATTAATCTCGTACTCACGCATTCAACAATAGTTTACCGGTAAAGGCCCTAAGGATTGGGAATTCTACCCGCCCATACAAGTAGGTTTCCTCTGCCCTAGTGTGTTATGTAGGTACTGCCACATCTGAAGCTACTAGTGCACTCGCCTTACTTAGCAAGCCCTCAGGCGAAAGGTACGCCTCGCCCAATCGTAACATGTTCTACGTACATACATACTTCTATTATCATAATACATCATTCTTTTCTGTCATTATACATTCATGCATATTTATTCCTGTTCATAACTTAACTTTGCATTTCGTTTCACTTTAAGTGGCTCTTTCCCATTTACATCATTTACATTTGTCATTTCATTTCATTACCATTTCATCGTCATTTGATTGCATAACATTTCATTTCATTACTTCGTACTACAGCTGGTCTTTAACCATCATCAGTTAGTCTACGTAGAAACGTACTAAATCTGCTAACACGGCTCCTTTTAGCTGTCATCTGTTAGTCTACACAAAAGTGTGCTAGATCTGCTAACATGACTCTCTTTCAGTTGTCTTACATTTACATGGTTGCATTTGACATACACAGGCAACATTGTCCATATCATATTTTATTCTCATTGTTTTACTTACTTAGTCTGCATCTCATACATTTAACATATAATTTGCACAGATTCTCACGCCACACAATTTAGTAATAAAATTCATACACTGCCTATAAAATAAGCCAACCAACATTTAGTATTTATATACTGAAAATACCTTTCATTTCTTACTTAATTATCCTGAAAATATTTTTCCACTTTCATCAGTTCATTTTCGCATATACATATCTAATAAACAGCCCTAAACTCGAAAAAAATATAATTTAAATGGCTGGCATTTTACCCATACTGAAACATATACACGTACATGTAACACAATTTATTTTTCTATTAAATTCATAAAAATTCTGATTTAATATATATTTTTTTCCCTTACCTGGTTTTTTTAAACTACCCCAACAGGGACTCCGAAAAATACCTGCGGCGCTCACCCAGACCCTGAAATTAAATTTCTAGTTTCAATAAATTATTTTTGGAATAAAATATTAATTTAAATATTTCCTAGGTTCATAATTCTTAAATAAATAAATATACCCTTAAATTTAGCCAAATTGCCAAATTTCTCAAATTCCACTCTCGCTTTGGAGTAGGGTTTAGAAAACCCCAATTGAAAAATTACCTACATCAAAATGACGATAACGACGATTAGGACCCCGTGGTGGTGTCTGATCGTCGATTTAACAGCAGATTTTACCAGAAATTGAGAAATTAGGGAAAAATTACCTTTCCCTAAGAGCAGTGCCTAAGTCATTCCCACGACAAATATGCTCCAGTAGAAATGTTAATGGCGGAGCTAGGAACCCAATGACACCTTCCGTTTCCCAATTGGTATTCGTTAGGCCGATAAAATTGAAGAAAGAGAGGGAGGTGGAGATGGAGACTGCGGACAAACGCAGAAAAGGAAACTGAGAGGGAGAGGCGCAGATTGAAGAATCCAAATTCAATTTGGATTCTGCTTCCTTATCTTCTTTTTTTTTCTTTTTTTCTTTTTATAACCTACTTAACTTAACTTTTATATATATATATATATATATATATATATATATATATATATATATATATATATGTTAAGCTTACATATATATCTTTATTCCATTTTTTTTTACTATTTATTTATTTATTTAATAACATTTAATTAATTCATTAATTAATTAATAATTATTTTTTTCATACTATTTATTTTTATTTGTTTATTTAATACATTAATTTAATAGTGTTTAACCAATTAATTAATTACTTTTATTTTTATTTTATTTTTTTAATTTAAAATTTTTTTTTCGGGTTATTACAGGATCGTTGGTGAAAGCAAGTTGGAAATCATCCTTAAGTTGAGGTAAGATTTTTTAAGTCAAATTTGGTCTTATGATAGTTATAGAAAATGATATGCACGCGAAAATATTAAGGTTTAATACTGAAAATTTTCAGTTTCAGGGTTTTGATTAGGAAATCCTACAGGAATCAGAACATGATATTTTAGGAACTTTCTCAGTAGTTAGGTAAGGGAATAAACTAAAACAGTTATTTTTCTCGCAAATTATTATTATTTATGAGCAAATTGATTTCTTGAAAATATTTGCGATATTTGAAAATTATGGAATAAATGCAAGTTTGGGAAAAATATTGCTATTATGTTGAAGAGGCCCTTGGTGAGCGGGTAGGAATTTGTTCCCGAGTTGTAAGGCTTCTCCGCCGGTGAAGGAGATCGTATAGTGGAATCCTTGAGTTGGTCTCAAGGCGTGGATGTAGACTTGGTGCCAAACCACGTAAAAATACCGGTATTGATTTTTTCTCTCTATACTCTTTATTATTTGTCTTGTGTACGATTTAAATTTCATATATTGTGATATAATTGCTTGCATCTTGTCAATTGTTTTATTTTGTAGAAAAAATTTGTAATTCCACAAAAGAGTCCATTCACCCCCCCCTCTGGACTATATACTCCCGGGTTAGGATGTCTAACAATCCTGTATAAGGACATTTTCTCTTTATAATTATGAAATTATTATTTTACTAGGGTTACTTCTTGTTGAAATCGAATGTTGAAAGAGAATTCTATGACAATGAAATCTCAAAATCATTGGAGCCTTAAAAAAGCAGACCTACATTTCAAATAACCAACCCACTAAAAAATAATCCCTCTCTCTCACTATCTTAAGGGTCATTTTCATTAGTGTGCATTTATTTGACCATATTAACTTATACTTCGCGTAATCTTCCAATTTACACTAAAAATTAAACTAGACTTGATTTATTGTTTGATCCCCCTCTTAGCCTATCTTTTGGGTAACAATTTGCACTCATATGTTGTAATTTAACTACTTATTTAGGCTCCTAGGTCCTTCGCTATTTGAGATCAACAGTGGCTCATGTTTATCTAAATTTTTACTTCTTTAGTGATACATAAACTTTCATTATGCTTTAACCATCGAGTTCGTGTTGAAAATATGCAATTTTTTATGCCCAAATGCTCATTGATGGTCACACTTTTCTTGTCATGCACTAAATTGCAAATTTTTTAATTTCCCATACACAATTATGAATTATATTCCAATTTCCATAATAATTAATTTTATATTTTCAAAGAAAGAAGCTAAATAAATAATATGGAGTTATTTAATGAAATTAATGATATAAACTCTAAACTTTCATGTATGTGACAAAATAATTTATTTTTCTTTTGGGGTGAGAAAAACCAAATAGTAAAATATTAATAACAAATTGTTAGAAAGAGAAATCCCAATTAGTATTTTAGGTATTAACTTATTTAGTATTTTTAGGATGGTTGTAGTTTTTCATGCATTTCAAATTAATTAGTTTTTTATTGGATTTTTTTTTTTTTGTAATTTACTTGGGAAAAATGATGATTTGGTTGACAACGTTCAAGTGAATATGTGGAGGTTTGTTAAGTTGAGAACAACATTTTTCGATTTTTAATTTTAGTTTTTTAAAAAATTATAAAAAAATTTGAGCTTCTTTTCTAATTTTAGAAATTCATATTAAAAATATAAAAAGTAAAGAGTTTGTTTAATGTGCGAAACAACTTTTCATTTTTTATTTTAGATTTTAAAATAATCACAAAAAATATAACTTATTTTTAAAATTTAAATAAAGTAATAGTTGGAATCATGAATTTTAGGACTTGAATTTAAATTTATGTGATTTTAAAGAAACCTTATACATTATATGCGCAAGTTAAAGTCCAAGATCCAAATTCAATGTTCCCATAAGCAAACTAAGAATTAGAAACTTAGAAAAATAATGAATTTTTTTTCAACTTTTCTATATTTAAAAAATTTTAAAATGAGGTGACACTGTTGTAATTATTTGAAAAAATATAAATAAAAATTAAATTATTTTCACAAGCAAATAGTTTCAAAGTTATTTATTGTTGTTCATTTTTGTTTCGTATAAATATTGTGAAAATAAAATAAAAAATTAAAACTATTTTTAAAATAGAACGGACCCTAATATAAATTTTATTTATATTTTAAAGTTTTTCATTAAGAAAGCAAGTATTGAAAACGTTGTGTTAGTTTCTAGGATGCCCTCATTACCGTTAAAATTATTAAGTTCCAAATTTTGAAAATAGTTTCTTTTTAATTATACTATCCTAAATTATTTGAAATTTATTATATTCTAAATTACATTCTTCGTGCTATCATATATATTTTACATTGTATTAAATTTTTTGAGAAAAAAATTTTTAGAAAAATTTGAATAGACTCCAAATACTCTTATTTTATCTAACATAACATCAATATTATTTTATGATACTATTTTAAATTATCAAAATAAAATTTTAAAAATATATGAATAGTCTTAAAAGTGTGACAAACATTTAAATTAGGTGTTTTTCTTGACCAACACATTTCCTTAATATAGAAAAAAATTAATTAAAAATTTTAATAATTTAAATGGATTGATAACGCCTAAGCTTTATTGTTATCAAAATATTTATCTAAAGAAGAAATAAAATAAACATTAGAAGTTTCATGTCGTTATAGGGTCCTAAAAAGGAAAAAACTGTTGTATGCACAATGATAATAAATAAAGAAAAGGGTAATTATAGAATGAAATAATAATAAGAAAAATCAAAATATTTCAAGTTTTAAATCTTTACAACAGTTGTAGTCTTATATAAACTCACATAACGTTTTCATGTCATTATATTTCTATTCAAAAGATAAAGGACAAAATGAATTTCATTGCAACACTGAAATTTTTCATCTCGATGGTTGATGGTTCGCTCATTTTGAAGTATTTCAAGATGAAAAGTTTTTGCATTGGAGGACAAAAAGAAAAATCATTGCAAAAGAAGATCCTTGTTCTTGGCAGGTCAATGAAAGGGAATTAGTTCATGCAAAAATATAGCTATTTGTTATTGTTTCTATAAAGATGTTATCATAATATTATTTCTCGGTTTCGATTGTGCTTTGTAAGTGAGCATGTCTGAAAAATATATGGCAAAATTGAATAATATGTGAGTGATTTTTTTTTCTTTTTAGGGGAGCATAGTTTTTTAGAATTTAATTTGGATTTGTGTTTATTTGAATAATATGTGAGTGATTTTTTTTTCTTTTTATGGGAGCATAGTTTTTTAGATTTTAATTTGGATTGTGGTTATTTAAAAGAAAATCTAATTTTATATTACTTCGACAGTTTTATGTAAATTTAGGAGTGGTATTAAATTTTAATTTATATAAATTTGGATAAAATATAACACAAATTTAAATTGAGTGTTATCAATTTCGTACAATTTAAATTTAAATCCTAAATTCATGATTTCAAATACAATCATAATGCATAGAATAAGAAACTCAAATTTAAATTCAAATTTCATATAATACGCCCCCGCCGCTATCAGCCCAATACTCCGCCGCCTCCTCTCCATTCCATACTACGTCCGCCGCCTTTTCGACCCTTCCCCATTCGTCGTCGTTTTGGGCTGTCGTCAGGAAGGCTTCTCCGAGGCACCTCACCTGAATAGAGCCGTCTTCCAGGGCGGAGCAGTCGCCCTGGCCAACGTCCGGCGTCATGCAGGGAGTCGCCGGCGACGCAGACGTTGTCTCCTGGAGATCTATCCCCGGAGAAGATCCCACGCCACCGGATCTTCAGCGGCGCGCAGGAGATGTTGGCGAGTTCGGTTCTTTCCACCACGCTCTGGACTTGTTGGGAGAGTTGCCGAGCTTGCTCAGCACGAATTGCTTCATCTTTGCTGGGTTATCTTCCATGTCGCCTTCTTTCTCTGCAATCTGATATTTTGTAAATATTTCTAATTGATTTTTTTAAGATGTAAAACGCTCTTCTGAATTTTTTTTCTGAATTGTTTGAGTTTGTGTATTGTGTTCGTAGGAAAATCAATGTAGACTTATATTATTTATACCAACTTAAATCTATGATCGAAATTTTTTAGGTAAAATTTTTTATGTTGTGTTTGGAGTGTAAATTTTGAACTTTTTGGACGAATTTAAATAAATTTAATATAATTTTATATTACACATTTTTCAAATTCACTGTAACGTTTCTTCAAACATAATATCAAAATATTTTAGATAAAAAATATTCTTTAAAATGCATGTCAAAAAGCAACATTTAACGGTGTACATTAAGTTGGTTAAGTTAACTCAGCAAAAATTTTGCATTAGTCAAAAAAAAAAAAACATTTTCATAATTAAGAATAAAGAAATTTGAAGTTGCATTTTGTAGAAATTTGAAATAATCTTCAAATGGCAATGAAGCCATTTAATTTTAACATTTAAGTATTTGAAGTTAGTCTTAAGTTTAAAATGTAAGTTTATATGAGTTTTGGAAAAATAATATTTTAATTTTAAATAATACACTATCTTAAATTCGAAGTTTGAATTTGAGTTCATATACTGTTTAAATACTTTAGACATTTAAAAACACATTCCAAACAAAGGTTTTAATTTGATCGAAAAATGTTTTGAGATGTAAAACTATAAACATAAACAATTTTGAGTCATTAAAAATTTTTCTGGTTAAAGACTTTAACTAGAGAAACAATTTAATTAATGTAGTCACGAATATCAAATATGCACATAGGTTAAGCTTGCTTGCTTTAAGCAAGAGAAGTGAAAATGAAATACCAATACACAACCTTCTTGTCGTAGGATATGTAAAGATCTCATTTTGTACGAGAGTTATAGAGGAGAATTTGATTTTTTTTAAAGGATTATTTTATGCCCTTTTGTGTCTTTTCTTAGTCCAATTTTTGAATTTATGCATAATTGTTTAAATAGTCCTCAATACAATAAAATGAAAAGATATAGGGAAAAAAGGGAAAAAAAACTAAATACACTGAAAATGAAAAAAAAATACAAAGAATAAACGAGTTCAGTGGGTCAACTTCTCTACACTTGCACCTGTACACAAGAATTTTAGTTAGGAAATCATAATAAAAACTAATTTATTTTTTTTTAATTTAATTGAATAATTTTAAATTTATTAATCAATTTAAATTAACAAATTAGTTTTAAATTTGATTGAACAATTTAAAATTGATTGGTCAATCAAATTTAAATCGAGTTTCTTTTTTTATCCTATAAATAGAGATTCAAAGAGTTGTTTAGGAGGGAACAATTAAGAACAATTAGGGACAACAATTAGAAAAAGAAACATTTGGAAAAAAATTTCATGAAGAAAATATTTAAGTAAGCATAGAGTTTGAGAGAACGTGGTGAGGTTCGAAGAAGAGAAGTTGGAGGGTGGCACTTTAGGTGCTTGCTTAGATTTGGATTTTGAAAGTGAAGGTCAAAAGGAGAATATTGGAGTCTCGGCAAAGAGGAAAAGTAAACTTGGACGGAGAGAATTCCAAAAATAGGAAAATAAAGAGTTTATACCTTAATTTTACTTGTCATTTGTATGCTTGAAATTGTTGAATCTTTAAACCCAAAAATTTTAATTTCTAAATCCTGCTACTAAGATTCCCATTTTAAAATTTTAAGCCAAGCTTCCCAATTAGTCTCAAAATACCAAAAAAAAAAATCGGTTTCCAAGCCAAAAAAAATCCTTGTAAAAATTCAAATACGAGACCCGAGTATTTGACTCATTCGGAACTCAAAAACCCAAATACCCAATACCAAACCTGAATCCAAAAGATTAGATCCGAATACCTGTACTTGACCCGAGTCCAAGATAGTTGACTAAAATACGTAGCTTAGATCCAGATTTGATCCAAGACCCAAGTTAACTTTGACCTGGGTCCATTGACCCATTTACCTCAGCCTAAACTCTAACTCAGTCCACATAGCCTAATTAACTCAAGCCCATGTTAAACTAATTTAAGCCCAAACTGAATCTCATTGGGCCTGGCCCAACTGGTCTGGCCTCATTTGACTTGACTTAACTTAACCGGGTCAGCCCATAGCCCAATTGGGCCGAAGCATAACTCATTTAACCTGCAGCCTAATCAAATTTGAAATCAAACCTTAACCCTATTCAATTTTTCAGTTTCTGTTTGGTTCACAAGAAAAAGCAGAAAATTCAAGAAAATGGCAAGAAAATTCTCATATCAAATCACACAATAACAGAAAATTAATGAAAAGAGAAAAGTGAGACCTTTGCTAATCAAATTCCGATAGGGAATGACAAAGTTGAAGTTCTCTGCTACTTTCTTAGATTTGGGCTTTAACATGTAAAACAAAGAATTAAATATCAGAATGTGAGGAAAGAAAGTGAGATAAAAAAGAGAGAAATTGAAGGAGAAAGAGCAGAATAGGTGAGATAATGGTTGAGTGAAAGAGAGAGAGTGGTGGGAGAGAGATGTGTGAGTGACACGTAGGGAGGGAGATGAGATGAGAGAGCTGTGCGAGAGAATAGAGAGAGAGAGAGAGAGATGTGAAGAGCAGAGAGAGAGAGTGAGATATGTAGAGAGGAGAGAGAGTAAAAGGTGTTAAATTAAGATTTAAAAAAAAAAAAAAAAACCTATGTGGAATGGATGTCACCGTACGCATAGTGACATATGGTGCGTCCAAGACTGCACATTTTGGGTGACATGGTGCGCGATCCTGGCTGTCCAATAGGTGTTTTCTATAAATAACCAAATCGTTACCACATCAGTGAGCCATGTCATAACTCCCAAGATCCGTCGCATTTTGCCACATGGCGGGTGACGTTACACTAACGTCGCCCAATTACAATAAATTTTAAAAAATAAAAATGAAGTAAAATTTTAAAAATTATAAAAAATATCGTGCCATGTTTCCTCATTGTTGGTTGACATGTGGCAGTCCTATTCCCTAACCGAGTTAGTTCGGTTTGACGCAAACTAACCCATTGACCTTGGTTTAGACCGTTTGAACTTGTCTGATTTCCTCAAATCACCCGGTTCATTTTTATTATTTAAAATTATGTTTTGATCTTTTTTAGTTTTTAAATATTGGTAAAATATAAAAAGTCAAGAAATATCATAAAAAAATAAATAAAAAGTATTTGAGTCATTTTTGACTTAGATAATAAAAAAATTTAAAAATAAAAAAATAGACAACTAGAATGAAAGAGAAATTCTTTAAAAATCTCAAAAATTGTAGGAAAATGCTAAAAAAATTATAAAAATATTTAAAAAATTTTGGAAACTTTTTGGAATGTTTTAAAGATTTTTTTCTTGATTTTTATGGATTTATTTAAATTATTTCATATTTAAATATCTGTATATATTTTGTTTTTTGTGTGTGTACTTCCCAATGATTAAACAAGAGGTAAAAAGGTGTTTCGAACTCACCTATATTAGTTCTAAGGGAGTTTATCTAATAAGATCCCCACCTTTGAAAGTCTTATTAGACATTCCTAAATTGCACCTTATTTATTTTTTGAAAATTTCAATGTTTTTGTTTCTTTGGTTTATTAAGGAGTTAATTAAAGACCATAAGATTCAATTTAAGGATATAATTCTTAGTCAATTAGATATCATTCGTAGAACAGGGGTGTTAGTACATTACCCTCACGTAACTGAACTCCTGGTCCCAACTCTGGTAATGCAAACTAAGACTATTAGTTCTTTGATCTTAGAATTAGTCTAGAAACCAATCAATGAGTAGTAATTAGGTGAACTAACTACACCTAAGAAAATAACATTTTAGTAGCGATTCAATCGAACCTTCAATATTATCAACCCTCGTCATTCCAGACCCTTCTTTAAGACGTTGCAATAGCTTGACTACTCCGCTGGGGAACCTTAAAGAGTCGAGCCATTAATTAAATAAGAATTATCCCAAAAATGAATTTAATGGTTCTTTTGATTACTCCATGCAATTAATGGTAGTGTATATGTGAATGCCTTACTTGAAGAATATCAATTTGCATAGATTTTGCGAGTGAATGGAAAAGGGTGTTATGATATAATAAATGGGAGTTTGGGCTTTCAATCTTATGTAAGCACACACATTTTCACAGGCCTTATACACAGACTTTACCTTCTTAGGAATAGATAGGGGCGTTGTAGAGACCTGGAGAATTTACCAAATTAAGTGTTAAAAGAGAGGGGAGAAAATAAGCTTTCTAAGGGTGTTTAGTAGGCATCGTCAATGAGGCCAAATCGTTCGTCGGCGAGGAGCCTTTTGCGGCACGTCGATGGAGACATGTGTCCCGTCGACTTGGGATTACTGAGAGAAGTGTGATAGGGCCTAAAATTCGTTGATGTGGAGTAAGTGCTCATCGATGAACCTCCTTCTTGCGCTCGTTGATGAGTCTGCACTTTATAAATAAGCTAAACTCGGATTTGCAGCGAGAAATTTTTGCATAAAGGGTTTCTCTCTCTAGGAAAAATGCCCTCCTCACCTTGTCTCTAGCTTTTCGGCTAGGTTCTTCGTCGGATCGACGATCCGAAGCCGCCACACTACTCTTGAGAAGTTTCTCTTCATTTCTATAGGAGTGGATTGTTGGTTGGGCTAACTTGGGTGTCATCCTAAAATTTGGGTAAGCTAGCTAATCTCAGTTTTATTGGGTTTTTGGTATTTCTGGACTGAGGAGAATACATTAGGAAAGATATTACTGAAGTTTTGTTGAGGAAAATGTTAATTTCAGGATGTTGTGCTGGAAACACTGCAAGTGTAGGATTGAGTGTTTTGGGGGCTTCTCAGTTAGCCAGGTAAGGGGATAAACTAAGTCATAATTTTTCATGAAATTATTTACTATTCTACAACATTAAATTTCAGGAAAATATGTATATAATTATGTTTGGGAAATACTGTTATGAACAGAGATATGATTTAAACGTGTTTTATCTGAAAATATGGTTTTGGAGCAAATTTTACATTCAGGAAGTTACCCATTTCTCTATGGCATGAGTTTAAATTTCCATATAATCATGTATATCAGAATAATATGTTTTTCCCAGATCAAACATAATATGATAGTTTTCAGTGCAATTATAAAAATAATATAAGAATCATAATTTTATGAATATAAAGTTTAATAGTACAGAGAAATCATGTTCATTATATTACGATATGCCGATGCAGATGCCGTGATTCATGTTATGTTATGCTGGTGCAAATGTCGTGATTCATGTTGGCACAAATGTCATAATCATGTATGATAAGACAAAATTCATGAAATATTATCATGTCAGATACTATTATAAAATATGAAACAGTTATGTTCAGTATATGAAACATATTATATGTTATCAGAACCCAGATGATATAGTTTAGTTCAGTTTTCAGGAGCACGGTACTGTAGCTATATGTTTAGAATTATGATAGTGCTACCACACGACCAGTAGTGTGGGAGATGGCAGTCAATGTGGCTTCAGTGTAAAGTTTAGTTGTTCCCCTGGTAGTCCGAGACCAGATGGGACAGATCCATCGTACTTACAGACTTATGATTGATCTAACATGGTCGGCAAGCCATTGTTAGGTCCCGCCTTCAGACTGCACAACCTAGTCATGTGGGGGGTAAGAAATGACATCAACTATGTAGTGACCCAAAGAATAATAACATTTTAATAATAATAGGGAGAGAAAATAGATATAGAAACAGAAGGACGTTGTAGACTTCCGCGTTCGTCGACGACATTGCATTTTGGAGATAAAATTAAATAATCATAATTTCACAAAATTGCCAAGCTTCATCGACGAACACAGGGTTTCGTCTACGAAGGCCTTAAGGATTTCATCGACGAATACAGGGTTTCGTCAACGAGAAAATACCAAGAGATGGTTCAGGCTGCTCTGAAATTCATCGATGAACACAGGGTCTCGTCAACGAATTTTATGAAGGCCTCGTTGACGAGGTGACGTGTCTCGTCAACAAACCTGGCCCTATAAATAGTGGAAACCTGGGATTTTTTTATCATTTTTCATAGAGCTCTCTCTCTCTCTCTCTCTCTCTACGTCACTCTCTCCCTTCTCTCTTCGATTCCGGCCCCTTCAGTCGCTGGATCGACGATCGGAAGCTACCACGACGCTCCTGGCGGAGTTCTCTGCAAATTTACCGGAGCAGATCGTCGGGAAAATAGAATTGGATTTCATCCCAAATTCAGGGTAAGCCTTTTTAGTCCTTTTTTGGCCTCATGACAGTTATAGGAAATGATATAGGCAGAAAAATACTGATATTATGTTCTGGCATATGTGGTTTCAGGGTGTTTTGTAAGGCCTTGCGGGTGTTAGGCTTGTATTCCCTAAGGGCTTTCCAGTAGTCAGGTAAGGGAAATATGTTATGCTAGGTATTTCTTAAAATATGATACAGTTTATTTAATTATGAAAATTATGTATTTGGTATGGTGTGGCTTGTGAATATGTATATGGTACGGGGATATGTTTTACGAATTTAGTTTCATGATTTTATGAATTTTAGTATTATGATTATGCGAATCTCAGTACCATGATTTTATGGATTTTAGTATCATGATTATATGGATCTCAGCACCATGATTTCACGAATTTCAGTATTATGATCACGCAGCTTCAGTATTATGATTATTCAGTTCTCAGTATTATGTATGAACTACAGTTACAGTTTATACAGCATCATGATTATTTCAGTACTTCAGAATCATGACAAATCATATATATATATATATATATATATATATATATATATTATATGATATCAGATCCTGCTAGACTTGCAGTTACAGAGCACGGTACCGTTGCTACAGATACTATGTTACTTATTTAGTGCAACCACCTATTCAGATAATACGTGGTAAGTTCGACCACCTAGGCCCTTGAAGAGGTTAGGCTCCCCATCCAAATATGGGTTGAGGTGGGCAGGTCGACTGACGGAGTTCAGTGATTTATTCCTCGTTGGCCAGTTAGGGTAAATCCAACCTACAGGCCGCACAACCCTGTCATGAGGGGGGGCAAGTCATGACACACAGATATTCACAGGGAACAGTTTCAGTTACTATTACATATGTACGGATCTACAGAAATAGGGACCATATTTATGTACACTAGAAGTACTTTGAATTATAACCTATAATGCTGCTATGTTAAACAACATGGAAAGGGGTGGTGTATTTTATTATTTGTACTGTACTTTTGTATTTAGTTATTCATGTTTATATGAAAACAGATTTCATGATATATAGTAGCTCATTTGCCACACACTAGTAATAACATATTTCTTCTTACTGAGCATTGGGTCATCCCTGTGTTGAAACATTTTTCAGATGATCCAGGTAGGCAAGCAGATCAGGCTCGCAAATAAAGGGGCGTCTGTAGTGCCTTGTTAGAGAGTGAGTATCATTTTTAGGAACGTTTTGTATAGCCCTCACCAGTTGAGGATATTTTGGGAATACAGTTATATTTGTGTATATTGGAAAACATTTCAGAACTTTGGTATTGTATATAATGGTTATGGTTATGTTTATATGATTCTGTTTCTCGTTGCTTAGGTTAATGTTGTGATATCAGAGTATGTTAATTGTTACAGTGTTTTTTTTTTAAAAAAAATTAGTTAATTAAGCAGGTCATTACAGTTTGGTATCAAAGCCTAGGTTTGCTAGGTTCTTTAGACTTTAGAGTGCAGCAGAAACAATACCAGAGTTTAAGAAAAAGGATTTGAGGTCTGTTCTATGTCTGGGTACAGGATTTTCGTAGTGGTTTCTGTGCTTTTCCTGGGGTGACAATTTCAGGAAAACCATAGTAAACTATTCTTGGGTCGTGTGTCTGGGTGACAGAACTCGATATTGGGTAAGGTTAGGGAAGGTGGTTAATTTTGAGTTGACACGGGATAGGTCCTTATAGGGGATAAGTTGCTTAAGTATGTTTTCTTGTTTTCAGGATGGACCCAGGAAGTAGTGGCACGAATGCTAGGGAGGACAGGCCAGGACCTTCCAGCATAGGTGGAAGAGACACAGATGTTGTTCTGCACAGTGTCACTCAGCAGCTGATGGCTGAGATGGCCAGGAGCTCTAGGCAGCGTGGCTGTTCGATTGAGCAGTTTACGCGTATGAAGCCCCCATCCTTTGTTGGAGGAGATGACCTGACTGTAGTTGAGAATTGGGTCCAGGATATCGAGGATATGTTGGCGGTGCTTCCATGTACGGATAAGCAGAAGGTAGCATTTGCCACTTTTAAACTGACAGGGGAGGCGAAGCGCTGGTGGAGAGCAGTGCGTCTGATAGAGGAGCAGAGTCTAGTTCCAGTTCCAGTGATGTGGGATCGATTCAAGGATATATTCTTCGAGCAGTATTTCCCTGCTATCGTTCGAGTGCAAAGGCAGCAGAGTTCCTACATTTGGTACAGGGGAAGATGACTGTATCTCAGTACATAGCTCGATTTGTCGAGTTGTTGCGTTTTGCTCCACATCTAGTACCTGATGAAGAGAAGAAGGCTAAGAAGTTTGAAGAAGGGTTGAGGCAGAATTTATTTGAGCAGGTGATTGGTTTTAGGGCTCATACATTTAAAGAGGTTGTAGACAGAGTTACGATTATTGAGAGTGGCATTCAGAGGGGTGTAGCAGCTCAGAGTTAGAGGAAGAGGCCTGCGCCTCAGGGTTTTCAGGCTGGCTCCAGTAGGGGTCCATGGAGAGGTGGTCACGATAAGGGTAACCAGAGGTAGATGGCAGGATCTCATGGGAACCAGGGTGCACAGACTTACCCGGTGTGTTAGACATGCCGGAGACATCATTTGGGAGAGTGTCGGGTAGGCAAGGGAGTGTGTTATCGTTGCGGGCGACCCGATCATATGATGTGTGAGTGCCCAGGGCAACAGGACCAGGTCCTAGTTCCCAGGCCTTATCAGGGAGGACATCAGGTAGCTAGGGGAGGATATCAGGCGCCTCGGGGTGGCCAGCAGAGGAATGTGGCCCCAGCGCGGGTATATGCTCTGACGCTAGGAGATGCAGAGGCTGCTACTGATATGGTGACAGGTACATTTACTGTTCTATCATACCTAGTTATTGTTCTTTTTGACTCGGGTGCTACTCATTCTTTCATTTCTACAACTTATATTAAATTATCTAAAAGTGAGACCCAATCATAAGATATATCACTGTCGGTAGCTACACCATCAGGGTCAGTGGTTAGATGTTAGAAGGTACTTAGAGGCTATCCGATAGAGATTCAGGGAAAAGTATTACCAACAAATTTTATTGTACTTGATATGTGTGGGTTTGATATAAAACTGGGTATGGACTGGTTGACTGCCAATCACGCTAGCATAGATTGCTTCCAGAAAGAAGTAATTTTCAGACCTCCTGGAGAGCAGGAATTCAGATTTGTTGGTCCACGGGTACGTGCTCCAACATAGCTGGTGTCCGCCGTGCAGGCGAACAAATTACTCCTGGATTGAGGTCAAGGGTTTATAACATTTGTGAAAGAAGTGTCTAAAAATGATTTGAAGATTGACAGCACCCCAGTGGTACGAGAATTCCTAGATGTTTTTCCAAAGGAGCTACCAAGGTTGCGTCCTGTGCGCGAGGTGATTTTCCTATAGATTTACCTCCAGGGACTGCACCGATCTCTAAGGTCCCGTATCGTATGGCTCCAGCAAAATTGGAAGAATTAAAGGAACAGTTGCAGGATTTATTGTACAAGGGATTTATACGACCCAGTGTATCGCCAAGGGGAGCTCCAGTGTTGTTCGTAAAAAAGAAAGACAGGTCCATAAGGATGTGCATCGATTACAGAGAAATCAACAAAGTTACTGTCAAGAATAAATATCCTCTACCCTATATAAACGATTTATTTGATCAGCTCCAGGGTACACGAGTATATTCCAAAATCGTCCTCAGATTTGGGTATCATCAGGTGAGAGTAAAAGCGGAGGACGTTGCGAAGACGGCCTTCAGGACCAGGCACGGGCACTATGAATTTCTCGTTATGCCTTTTGGTCTGACGAATGCCCTAGCCGTGTTCATGGACTTGATGAACAAAATTTTTCACCAATATTTAGATCAGTTTGTAGTAGTTTTCATTGATGAAATACTAGTGTACTCGAGGAGTTTTGAGGGACACGAGATACATTTGAGGCAGGTATTACAGACTCTCAAGGAGGAGAAGTTTTATGCTAAGTTTAGCAAGTGTGAGTTTTGGCTAGAGAGGGTGGCATTTTTAGGCCATGTGATCTCAGGGGACGGTATTTCAGTGAATCCCAGCAAGATTGATGTAGTGGTAGATTGGGCTAGGCCAAGAAATGTGCAGGAAGTCAGGAGTTTCTTAGGACTGGCAGGTTATTACCGTCGTTTTGTTGAGGGGTTTTCAGCCTTGTTAGGTCCTCTCACACGGTTGACTAGGAAAAATTCCAGATTTGTGTGGGATGAAGAGTGCGAGTAGAGCTTCCAGGAATTAAAGCAGTAGCTCGTCACTGCACCAGTTCTTATGATCCCATCGGGAGGCGATGGTTATGTTATCTATAGTAATGCGTCCTCGAAAGGGCTCGGTTGTGTGCTGATGCAGCATGGTAGGGTGGTGGCATATGCATCTAGGCAGTTGAAAAAATATGAGAAAAACGATTTAGAGTTGGTTGCGGTTGTACATGCACTGAAGATTTGGAGGCATTACCTTTATGGTGAGAGGTGTGAGATATTCTTTTATCATAAAAGCCTGAAATATATTTTTACACAGAAAGAGTTGAATATGCGGCAGAGGAGGTGGTTGGAACTTATCAAGGATTACGACTGTACCATCAGTTACCACCCAGGTAAAGCAAATGTGGTGGCTGATGCTCTGAGCCGTAAATCAGGAGACACAGCACAGTTAGCAGCGATAGTTCAACATCTGATTCAGATGGACTTAGAGAGACTTGGTGTAAAGTTAGTGGAGGATAATCCTCAGGCATTTATGGCCAGTTTGGTTGTACAACCCATGTTATATGAGAAGATTAAAGCTGCTCAGAGAGATGATCCAGAGTTAGTGGAAGTGATAGCCAGAGTTCAAGACGGTCAGGGGGAGGAGTTCAGTATTTTTGATGGTGGGACTCTAAGATTTCGCACCAGATTATGTGTGCTTGCAGATGATAGCATCAGGAGGACGATTCTAGAGGAGGCACATAGGTCTCTATACACTGTTAATCCTGGTAGTACGAAAATGTATAGGGATTTGCGGGATTCGTTCTAGTGGAGTGGTATGAAGAGGGAGATAGCAAAGTTTGTGCAGCAGTGTTTGACGTGCCAGCAGGTTAAGGCTGAGCACCAGAGGCCGGCTGCTCAGTTGCAGCCACTTTTCATTCCCGAGTGGAAGTAGGACCACGTATCCATGGATTTTTTTACTAGGCTGTCGCCAGCGTTGCATGGTCAGAACGCCACATGGGTGGTAGTTGATAGATTGACGAAGACAACGCATTTTTTGCCTATAAAGGTCAGCTACCCTATAAACAGGTTAGTGGAGATTTACATATAGAAGATTATTCGATCCCATGGAGTGCCGATATCCATAGTCTCGAATCGTGATCCACATTTTACATCACGGTTCTAGAGAAGTTTGTAGGAGGCACTAGGGACCCAACTAGCATTCAGCACAGCTTTCCACCCTTAGACTGATGGTCAGACTGAGAGAACCATCCAGGTATTGGAAGATATGCTTCGTGCTTGTGTTCTAGACTTTGTAGGTAGCTAGATTCAGTTTTTGCCGCTAGTTGAATTTGCTTATAATAACAGTTATTAGACTAGCATCAGCATGACGCCTTATGAGGCATTATATGGTAGGAAATGTAGATCTCCTCTTTTCTGGGATGAAGTTGGTAAAAGGCGGGTTTTGGGTCCAGAGATAATCCAGCAAGCATGTGATAAAGTCCGACTTATTCGAGATAGGATCAGTGCAGTACAGAGTCAGCAGAAAAGTTATGTAGATACTCGCCGCCGGGAATTGGAATTTGGAGTAGGTGATCATGTGTTTCTGAAGATAAATCCACTGAAGGGGATCCTGAGATTTGGGAAGAAGGGTAAGTTGAGCCCTAGGTTTATTGGCCCTTTTGAGATACTTAAGAAGATTGGGCCAATAGCTTATCGGCTAGCTTTACCTCTTTATTTCGAGCTCATGACGTATTTCATATTTCTATGTTGAGAAAATACGTCCCAGATCCTTCCCATATCATTAATCACGTAGAATTAGAAGTTAGTAAGACTTTAGCATATGAAGAAGTACCAATACAGATTTTGGACAGAAAGGTCCAGACTTTACGCACTAAAGAAATACAATTAGTTAAAGCTTTGTGGAGGAATCATGCCATAGAGGACGCTTCATGGGAACTTAAAGAGCTGATTAAACAGAGATACCCGCAGTTATTCCAAGGGGTATAGAGGTACCCAGGTAAAGTATAATAGTTAGATAAGTTTTCTTGCAGGTACATGTATTAATTTTAGTTAGTAGATAGTTTAGTTTATATATATGTAATCTCCCAGCACTCATGTAACCACGGTATTCCTCCTCCATAAGTGAGGGCAGGTAATAAAATAAGTAGACCCTTTTTCTTACAGAATGATGGAAGTATAGATAGAGATTTAGATAGTAAATTTCGAGGATGAAATTTTATAAGGAGGGAAGAATGTAGTGACCCGAAGAATAATAGCATTTTAATAATAAGAGAGAGAGAAAATAAATATAGAAACAGAAGAAGGCCGTAGACTTTGTTGACGAACGATGAGCGTTCGTCGACGACATTATATTTTGGAGATAATATTAAATAATCATAATTTCACAAAGTTACCAAGTTTCGTCGACGAACACAGGGTTTCGTCTACGAAGGCCTTAAGGATTTCGTCGACGAATACAGGGCTTCATCGACGAGAAAATACCGAGAGACGGTTTGGGCTGCTCTGAAATTCGTCAACGAACATAGGGTCTCGTCGATGAATTTTATGAAGGGCTCGTTGACGAGGTGATGTGTCTCGTCAACGAACTTGGCCCTATAAATAGTGGAAACCCAGGATTTTTTATCATTTTTCACCGAGCTCTCTCTCTCTCTCTACGTCACTCTCTTCATTCTCTCTTCAATTTCGGCCCCTTCAGTCACTGGATCGACGATCGGAAGCTATCATGACACTCCTGGTGGAGTTCTCTACAAATCTGCCGGAGCAGATCGTCGGGAAAACAGAGTTGGATTTTATCCCAAATTTAGGGTAAGCCCTTTTAGTCTTTTCGGCCTCATGAAAGTTATAGGAAATAATATAGGCAGAAAAATACAAATATTATGTTATGCAATATGTGGTTTCAGGGTGTTTTTTAGAAGGCCCTACGGGTGTTAGGCTTGTATTCCCTAGGGGCTTTCTAGTAGTCAGGTAAGGGAAGTATGTTATGTTAGGTATTTCTTAAAATATGATACAATTTATTTAATTATGAAAATTATGTATTTGGTATGGTGTGGCTTGTGAATATGTATATGGTACGGGGATATGTTTTACGAATTTAGTTTCATGATTTTATGAATTTCAGTATTATGATTATGCGAATCTCAGTACCATGATTTTATGGATTTTAGTATCATGATTATACAGATCTCAGTACCATGATTTCACGAATTTCAGTATTATGATCATGCAATTTCAGTATTATGATTATTCAGTTCTCAGTATTGCGTATGAATTACAGTTACAGTTTATACAACATCATGATTATTTCAGTACTTCAGAATCATGACAAATTAGATATATATATATATATATATATATAGAAATATATTATATGATATCAGACCTTGTTGGACTTGCAGCTATAGAGCACGGTACCGTTGCTACAGATACTATGTTACTTATTTAGTGCAACCACCTATACAGATAATACGTGGTAAGGTCGATCACCTAGGCCCTTGAAGAGGTTAGACTCCCCATCCAGATATGGGTTGAGGTGGCAAGTCGACTGACGAAGTTCAGTGATTTATTGCTGGTTGGCCAGCTAGGGTAAATCTAGCCTACAGGCCGCACAACCCTGTCATGAGGGGGGGCAAGTCATGACACAAAGATAGCCACAGGCAACAGTTTCAGTTACTATTACATATGTACAGATTTACAGAAACAGGGACCATATTTATGTACACTAAAAGTACTTTGAATTATAACCTATAATGCTGCTATGTTAAACAACATGGAAAGGGGTGGTGTATTTTATTATTTGTACTGTACTTTTGTATTCAGTTATTCATGTTTATATGAAAACAAATTTCATGATATGTAGTAGCTCATTTGCCACACACTAGTAATAGCATATTTCTTCTTACTGAGCGTTAGCTCATCCCTGTATTGAAACATTTTTCAGGTGATCCAGGTAGGCGAGCAGATCAGGCTCGCAAATAGAGGGGCGTCTGTAGTGCCTTGTCAGAGAGTGAGTATCAGTTTTGGGAACGTTTTTGTATAGCCCTCACCAATTGAGGATATTTTGGGAATACAGTTATATTTGTGTACATTGGAAAACATTTCAGAACTCTGGTATTGTATATAATTGTTATGGTTATGTTTATATGATTCTACTTCTCGCTGCTTAGGTTAATGTTGTGGTATCAAAGTATGTTAATTGTTACAGTGTTTTTGTTTTTTTTTTTTTTTTTAAAATCAATTAATTAAGTAGGTCGTTACAAACTAGCTATCCATCCTAGGTGTTATTTCTGTGTTGTACACTTATATAAGATGATTTTCATGTATAGAAATCTAGTATGTTTTATTATGATATGATGAATCATGTTTTATTTAGTTCTGTAACAGACAAATTTTACCAAATATGCTTATTATACCGTTTATATGTATAACATGAAAATGCTCATAACGCCGCACACTGATGTTAGTTTATTTCCCTTAATGAGAGGTGTCTCACCCCAGCTATATAGACATTTCAGCAGTCTCAGATAGAAGAGCGGATAGAGCTCCGCAATGTTGGAGGTCGAATATCCTACCCTGTCAGAAAGGTAAGTCGTTATGCTAGGGTTTTTGAGTTATGACCCTAGGGCACATATTTGGTCTTTCTGGGATGTGTATATGTATGTGACAATTTGGTAAAACTATGGTATTGTATTGGTTGGATGACTTGTTATGTATATGTTTTTATGTTTTCCGTTGCTTAGGTATCATAATTGTATTTCAGGTATATCCCTAGTACCCATGGGTCTAGGATTATGTCTTATCAGCTGAACAGGATAACAGGATTATTATATTAAATGTTATTATGGAAAAAAAATGATTATGGTAAAATAGGCAGGTCGTTACAGGTGTAGCAGTGTGAAAGCCTCTTTAGGAAATAAGCTCAAAAAATGTATTACTGGAAACATGCATCAAATTTACAATGAAAGCCTAATTGATTTGGGATTTGAAAACCTAGAAGAATGGTGCCAACCTTTGATAAAGCCCAGATTAAAAAAAAAAGAAAAAATGTTAAGCTAGAGGCTAGGTAAAAGTGAAGACTTTTAGAACAAAGTTTCTTCCAAAGACACCATAGTTGGAAGGAACAAAGGAATCAGGGATAGAGGGTAGAATGTATATGCAAATTCAACCAACAGTAAAGCTATCGGGAATAACCAACTGAACTCTTCGATTAATAAAAAATTGGCCGGTATAGTTGAGAAGTATATTATCAGCGAGTCTGAGGTGACAAAAAAATCAGAGGTGTTCGCCCATTGATCTGATTCCCTAAGTTAACATTAAGGTTGCACGACATCAAAGTACTGGTAAAGTCATTTCCTATTAAACAAGCATGGAAACCAGGTAAATAGACAGGTTTGAGCATTTCATTTGTATCCTTAATGAGCTTGTTTTATCTGATTGCTTACTTATTCATTTAACTTCAAAATGATGTAAACATTAATAGTGCAGTCCTTAAAGGGGTGTCTCCATCATGAAAATTCAATGAAGTATTGGTTAATCAACATTCTTGAGATAAATAGGTCAAGTTGAACAACTTGGTCACTAGTAGGCTAGGGCAGATGACATGCTAAAATTTAGGGGCACTCACATAAAACAACATGAGCAAAATTTTCTACTCAAGATTATAGTGTCTTGAAGATGATTAATATGAGCATCATTGGCAAAATATGAACTTTTTTTTTTCCACAAATTGGAATTTGAAAAATAATGAGATAAATTTAGATATGTCAAAGATTGGTTTCAGAATATTGTCTATTAATTAGATGGGCATTGGTTCACGAGCATAACTGAAGAGGAAATTTGAGCATTTTAATGCATTGCATGTATGGCATCAATAGTGAAAGGAAAAAATCCATATGCATTTTGTAAAATCATTGCATGAGTAGAGTTAGGATGTATCTTCACTTCATGCATCATAATGTTCATATCATACAAATTTCTTTCATAGATTTTGTGAATAGTTTTCATTTCATTTCTCACATCTTCAATTCATTTCCTTCTATAAAATTGGAATGGTTTGTGTTCTACTTAGGGTATGGGGGCATTAGTTCTCAAATATGAGTAGTCCCTTCCAAGTTGTTCTGTCTACTTCAGATGCTAGGGATATTAGTGGCCAAAATAGAGTAGCACTTCCAAGTTGTGTTGTCTACTTCGGAGGTACGTAGCTTAGTTCCCAAATCCGATTAGTCACTTTCAAAGTTGTGATAGTTTGTCTACCTCGAAGGCATGTGGCAATAGTTCCCATATTCGGGTAGTCGTTTCCAAGTTGTGTTGTCTACTACGGAGGCATGTAGCATAGTTACCAAATCCGAGTAGTAACTTTCAAAGTTGATATATTTAAACTATCTTAGACGCATGTCACGTGGCATTAGTTCCCAAATTTGAGTAGTTGCTTCCAAGTTGTTTTGGCTATATAGTAGGCATGTGAAACTAGTTCCCAAATTCGAGTAGTTGCTTCCAAGTTGTTTTGGCTACCTTGGAGGCATGTGGCATTAGTTCCCAAATCCAAGTAGTCATTTCCAAGTTGTTTTGGCTGTTTCAGAGGCATATGACATTACTTCCCAAATCTGAGTAGTCGCTTCCCAATTGTTTTGGCTATCGCAGAAGCATATGTCATTTGTTCCCAAATCCTAGTAGTCACTTTCAAGTTGTTTTGGCTATCTCAAAGGTTAAATTTGAGTAGTTGCTTCCAAGTTGTTGTTTACTTTGGATGTTGGTGGCATAAGTTCCCAAATCTAAGTAGTTATTTCCAAGTTGTGATGTCTACTTTGAATGCATGTGACATTGGTTCCCAAATTCAAGTAGTCACTTTCAAAGTTATGATGTCTACCTTGAATATCTAGGTAGTCACTTTTCAAAGTTATGATTTTCAATTTGTAATATTTTGATTGTCTTAGAAGTATGAGACATTAGTTTTCGAATCCAAGTAGTCATTTTCAAGTTATGATGATTTATCTATCTTGGAGGCACATAGCGTAGTTTCGAAATTAAGGGTAGTAATCTCGTCATAAACTAGGACAGTCTACACCTTACTCTGGGAGCTTGTTGAATTGACCTAAATTCCATGCACCTTTGTAAATCCACATATCATCTTTTGTCAGGATTTTGCTATATTACACTAGTCCAAAATTTGTGTATCTTGTCTTTAAAGATTTGTTACTATAATAGGTCAAGAGACGCACCTTCTTATCATCTTAAGTAACAAACTTATAAAGAGGTGCAATTATAGACACCCATTTTGTTTAGGGGCTTATATAATAGAATTTGGTTTTATTTAGGTTTAATTTTAGTGCCCATTTGGGTCTTTTCTTAGTCCAATTTTTGAATTTATGCATAATTGTGTAAATATTCATCAATACAATAAAATGAAAAAATATAGGAAAAAAGGAAAAAAAATGAATACGTGGAAAATGAAAAATTAAATACATTGAAAATGAAAAAAAAGAAGAAGCAAAGAATAAAACAGTTTAGTAGGCTAACTTTTCCATACTTGTACCTGCACACACGCAAAAGAATTTAGTTAGGAAATCAGAATAAAAACTAAGTATTTTTTTTAATTTTATTGAACAATTTAAAATTGATTGGTCAATCAAATTTAAATTGATGTTTTTTTGTTGGTCTATAAATAGAGATTCAGAGAGTTGTATAGGGGGGAACAATTGGGGAGGATAATTGGAAAAAGAAAATAGAATATATACAAACATTAGGATGTAGAATGGGTGTGTAAGAGAGACTAGTACCTTCCCCTCGCATTGTAGAGACTTGGAAAATAGGAATAATAAGAAAATAAAGGAAAAGAAATAAGAGAAGAAAATCTAAAGGGGCATTAGCAGGGACTTGTTGACGAGGAAATCCCGAGAGCTAGGGAATCTTAGGTTTTAAATGATTCGTCGACGAACTCATTGTCCTTGTCGACGAGTACCAGCCTATAAATATGCTGAAGGTCATTTTTTCCAGTGAAATTTCTCTTCTCTCACTCTCTTTCTCTAGGGCTTCAGCCTTCCTTCTCTCTCTCGCTCTTTGATTTTCGCTTCGATTTCAGCCAAATTGACGATCGGAAGCTACCATGAGGTTCTAGAGGCAATTCTCTACAAGTTAATTGGAGCAGATTCTTAGTTTGGGGTTTCGGGGCACCACTCTAAAATCAGGGTAAGAGACTTGTGTTTTCAAATTTTGTTAATTATTTAAAGAATATGGGTTAAGGAGTATTAATAGAGAGTGTTGTGGGGTTGAGTTGATTGGATTGGGATTTATGAATATAGTGGTTTTGCGTGTACGCCGCAGATGCAGACTAGGGTCCCTGCGGGCTTATTCGCAGGAAATCAGATAAGGGGATATATTAAATCAAGTATTTTCAGAAAATTAGCCATTTAATATATAGTATTTGATTTAGATATATATATATATATATATATATATATATGAATTAAAGTAGTTTTTTTTTTTGGGAATACTAATGCTTGAACTGAGAAAATCCTAAAAACAGATTTAATATTATTTTCAACAGAAATACGCTTTTCTTGATAGATAGTATATATTACAGTGTAGTATTCCCTTGTGTGGCATGAGTATAAATAATTTTATTGCAGATTTTTAGCACGTCAGAATATTTTATGTTTACACAGAACAGACATGATTTGATAACGAATTTTTAGAAAGCCATAAACAGTACATAAAATTACTATATTTTAGGTATATTGTGATTATTTAGCTGGCTCAGATGCCGTAATTATTTAGCCAACTTAGATGCCGTGATTATTCAGCCGACCCAGATGCTGTGATTATTTAACCGGCCCAGATGTCATGATATTTCAGTCGACCCAGATGCCGGGATATTTCAGTCAGCCTAGATGTTGTGATATTTTAGTCAGCCTAGATGCCGTAACATTTCAGCCGGCGCAGATGCTGTGATATTAGATATATATATATATATATATATATATATATCAGTTTACTTAGAAATATTATTATGACAGAATATACGTAGAATCATGAAACAATATTATTACAACTATTTATGAAATATACTATATGATAGTAGAACCTTGATGACTTAGTTTAGTTTCAGAGTACGGTACCATAGCTATCAATTCAGATAGTGCCACCACACGTCTCATATAGAGTGTGGGAGTTGGATAGTCGATTGAGCCAGTGTAGTAGTGTGCCTCCTGGTAGTCTGGACTAGGTTGGACAGGCCAATCGTACTAACAGACAAATCAGTTTTGTCTTAGCGTGGTAGGCCAACCATAGTTAGGTCCCGCCTACGGACCACACAACCCAATCGTGTGGGGGTAATACATAACATCAGCTAGCTATACATCGAGGGTATAATTTTAGTATTATACAGAAATAGTAGACGATTTACATGTATACATAAATTTATTATGACACACAATGTTATGTTGAACTATGATTTCTTTAGATTTAACTGATTTATCAGACACAACAAAGTATGTACATATTTTCATTATTAATCAGATATAGTTAAATATGTTACAGAGAACTATGTACAGAATATGATTATAATACAATAGAATTCATATGCCAAACACTGATTTTAGTCTATCCCACTTACTAAGAGGTGTCTCACCCCCGAAATTCAAACATTTCAGGAAACCCAGACAAACGAATGGAGCGAGCTCCGAGATAAAGGAGATTGTTAGTACTACCCTAGTTGTAGGGTAAATAGTTGAGTTGAGATCAGGATGGTTTTTGGGTATGACCCTAGAATATTTGTGGTTTTTCTTTGGGGTTGTACATGTGTATTTATGGATACAGTAGAACTTTGATATTGTATATAAGGTTGGGTAAATTATGATTTCCGCTGTATAGTTGACATGTATGTATGGACAGGTTTATCACCAGTATTCCTTGGAGTCTGGGTTGACTTTGTTTATGTTTTATGGTATCAGAGATATTATTATTATTATTATTATTATTATTATTATTATTATGTGGAAAAAAATATATAACAAGATTTTGGGATCGTGACATGCATAACTGAACTTTCAATCCTAACTCTAGTAAATGCAAATTGAGACTACTAGTTCCTTGATCTTATGATCAGTCTAGAGATCAATCAACGAGTAGTAATTAGGTGAATTAACTACACCTAAGAAAATAACTGGTTAGTGGTGATTCCATCAAATTAACCTTCAATATTATCACCTCTTGTTATTCTAGATCCTTCTCCGGGATGTTGTGACAGGATATAAAACCATAACGCACATCATTTGATGTGAAACATGTTGCAAAGAGAAATTATTAAATACATCAGATATATACACAAAATCTACAATCTAATTTAATTAAATTATATACACATGACAAAATTAAATTAAAACTAGTGTATACTTTTGGTGTATCTAATATTTTCTTTATAGGTAATAGATCACACTTCTCATATGTCCAATATTAACAAGTATAAGATCCATTGCCACATCACATGTTCTACATTAAAAAAATAAATAACTAAAATCACATATGGAGAGACAGGTTTCTTATAATCTCATCTCATACACATTCCCCTTCATGCATAGAGTCCTAAATCTACCACCTTATTACATTTTACGTTTTTTATTTTTTATTTTTGTTTAATATAAAGATTAGCCTAAGTTATATAAATGATATAATCCATCTTCCATCCTAAGTACCATCCAACCACTTTTCAAAATTATAACATTAGACCTTCAAATTAAACTATAGAAGTGACTAATTTTATTGTCCTCTTGTAGAAAAAGATAACTAAAAGCTTTAAAGTACATAGAAACATGTCAAATTAAGCTATAGAACTCACTAATTTCAATGTCCTCTTGTAGAAGAAGATGACTAAATGTTTCAAAGTACATAGAAACATGTTCTTCTTAAAGCGAGATTAACCTATGCATGTTAAATAGTGTGAAAATGAACTTTACAATGAGCTGTCCTCAATAGAAATATCTATAAGCTTTAGTAATCTATTCATAGGAATATACATTTTGCTAACCAAACGTAAACTTAAAGTTTCAAGTAAAATATTTCTTATCACACATTGAGTTTTATAATTTGCACTGCAAAATTAGCTCACATGTTCATAAGCAATTTTGATGATTAATTTTATATCTTAAAATATAAATTCTTGAAAAAACATATGCACTAAAACAAATCAAACCCAATAAAGGGCAAAGACCTACCCTATTGCCAAAACAAGAGAAAACATATAAAAACTTATACTTTTGGATCATCCCTTTTATGTTGTCCATGCGCTTAATTTTCCAATGTGAAACATGTTGCAAAAGAAAAATTATTTGATACACCAAGTGTATACACCAAATATATTATCTAATTTAGTTAAAATATATACATATGTCAAAATTATATTTAATCGGTATATACATTCAATGTATCTAACATTTTCTTTGTAGATACATTCAAATATATTTTCAATGTAGCTATACAAAAGATGTGACCCATCTTTCATCCTAAGTGAGGGTGTGCAATCAGTCGGTTCGATCAATTCGACCAATTAATCGAATTAACCAAATTTTTTTGGTTAGCCCCACCCAATAACCGAATGACCGAATTGAGCTCTTTAACCGAATCGTACCCAACCGAACAGAATTGTTGGGTAATTTGGTTAACTGAATAAAATTTAAAATTGTATGCTGAAGTGGGAATGGTCGAATGGGAAGGGAATTTGTGAATGATCAAATGGAACATTGGAAGTTTGGAACCCTAGCTTAAATCATATAATTTAATCATTTATATTTAATTATTAATTAATTAAAATTCGGGTAATTCAGTTAACTAAATTATATTTTTCCCATAACTGAACAGAAAACCGAATACCCGAATTTACCCCATTTTGAAACCTAACCGAACCGAACTACAAATTAACCGAACCAAACCGACCGAATTCAATCGATTAATTTGATTAAATCCGAATTTTGCTCACCCCTAATCTTAAGTATCATTCAACTTCTTTTCAAAATTATAACTTGAGACCTACCAATATTTTTCTCGTGTAGAAAAACATAACTAAATGCTTCGAAATACATAAATACATGTTCTTCTTAAAGCAAATTTCACTACATATGCATGCTAAATAGCGTGCAAATGAACTTTGCAATGAATTTCTTTAATAGAAATATGTATATATCTTTCAAAAATTTGTAAAAAATTTTGTAATTTCAAAATACAAATTTTATTCAACAAGTTACTTGAACTAAAAATAATGAATGTAGAGGGATAGTATAGTAAGGAATTGGAGAAAATATCATTTCTAATTTATTTGACTTTATGTTTGGATAGTTAGGGCTTAGATTTGGAGTTGTATTGGATAAGTTTTAATATAAATTATGTTGCAATTTTTCTAAATTCACCCAAATTCAAATCCAAAGTCCGAAATTCATGCTCCCAAACGCGACATGAATATATTTAAATTACAATAAACACATTTACATTTTTAACTCTTCATAAATTTAAAAAATAATAATCATTCTTTCTAGAGCTATTAGTACTGCTATTAGAAAAAAACATGCATTCATTAAATCATCGTCAGCAACATCAAATAATTCAATGTTTTGTTTGAGCATCAAATTTAAATTTGTCTAGATTGACGGAACATAGTGCAAGTTTGTATTTCATTTTACGTGAATGTCCAAAAACCTAAACCTAATATTTAAAACACAAGTGGCCAAATATAGTTAAAACCACACTAACCTTTGGTCCACTATTTTAACTGAGTGTAAAAACATTAAAAAAATGATGGGTTAAAATCATTGTTCAAGCCACTAAATTTAGCTTAATATAAAAAAATTATATAGCCAAAATATAGTGATTTGCTTATTTTACCAAGTAGTCAATTTTATTGTCATATTGATTATTACTAGTTTCTTTTTATAATAGGGTGACAATTTTTTTATGACCTTACTAATTTCTTTATACTCACCTGGATATCCAATTAAAGTATCATTTTTTAATAAATAAATAACTTATTGTTATACTACCGTACTCCGTAGAAATTATAAACCAGAGTATGATTTTCTTGATTGTGTGTATATAATTTAATATCTTCTTTTATGTTTAAATATCGACATAAATAATTCAATTTCTCCTTTCTCTTCTTTTTCTTTTGTTTTTTTGGCTAATTCCTAATTCAGTCTATCATATCAAGAGTTATAATGCAATTTCCCCTCTCTTTTTTTTTTTCTTGGCTAATTCCTAATTCAGTCTTTATAGAGTTATGGAATATAATGCTTCCATTATGCTAATAATGTAAGAACTCAACCCAAAAATTTTGAATTAAATAAATAAGAAAAGAGAAAGGGAATTAAAAGGGGAAAACTAGCAGGGCTCGTCGACGAGATCCCTTCTACAGTTAGGCGATGAAATTTAGAGGTTCGTCAATGAGAGAATGCCAAGAGATTTTGGGAATTCTGAAATCTCAGGCTCGTCGACGAGGCAAGTCCGTCATCGATGAACTCCTTTATATGCTTGTCGACGAGGACGCCGTTTCGTCGACGAGTCTGGCCGGGTCAAAGGGGTTATAAATATCTATTCATTTCTTCGTTACTATGTAAACTAAGATTCTCTCTCTCTCTCTAGAACTCGAACCACTCTCTCTTTCTCTCTCTTTAGGGTTTCAGGCCGTCTGTTACCCGAATCAACGATCTGACGTTACCACGTGGATTAGGAGGGGAATTTTTACGTTTATAGCGGATCGGAATTTCGTTTTAAGGATTTTCGGGATTTGATCCAAAATCGAGGTAAGAGTCCGATTTCATTTCTAGTTCGGTAGATCTGTAGTAGTTGCGAATATATTGAAGTATTGTTCTTCGATTTTTAGGTTTTAGGGGTCTCGTGTCATTGTTTTAGACCGATTAAGTTTGTGTTTCGATTTTCGGGAAAGGTAAGGGATTTCTGTTTATATCAGTTGTTTTTGTAATCTAAATCGATAAAACTGTAATTTACGATTCTACGGATGTTTTGGTTACTTATTTGGGAAAATCTATCGAGTGAAATTACGGGATTTTCATATTACCGTTTTTGGGAAGATTGGGGGTTTCAGATATCATCTCCGTTTTTGTTGGAAAACTTTATATTGGTATAAAATGTGATATAGAGATGATCGTGTCTTTGATATGTGATTGTTTGTTTCCCCAAATGAGTGTGAAATGAGATGGTGAATTTGAATGATGTATTTTGTAGTAAAGTGTGTCGGTTAACTATCGTAGACTGTAAATAATTCAAATGAGATATAGGGATGTGAGTTCCAAAATGTTCCAGGTTTCGTGAAAATGCCATGGTGGGATAGTACCAATGGGAATATATCAAAGCGGGCCAGATTAAAACTTCATAGGCTAAGATATTGAACCGAGACGGAATAAGACCATAGGCTTTGTTGTCCGGTTTTTGCTGAAGAGTGCACAATACCACTAATTCGGTCGATTTTTACCGAAGGGTGTGAGAACACCAAACTTGCACCGGTTCAACACTGTGGGGGCTTATGCTATGCTAGGTTACCGGGGCACCGACTGTAAAAACCCCAAAAAGAGATATAAAATATTAGTGGATTGATTTCAAAAATAAAAATAAAAAATAAAAAATAAAAATAAAAATAAAAATAATAATAATAATAAATAATTAAAAATAATAATAATTATTAATTAATTAATTATTAAACGAATTTAAAAAAAAAATTAATTAATTAATCGAATTTAAAAGAAAAAGAAAAAGAAAAAAAAAAGAAAAAAAAATTAATTAAAATTTATTTTTATTTTTATTTTTTTTAATAAAATATATTATTATTAATATTAATTAAATATATTTATTATTATTATTATTATTATTATTATTATTAACATTATTACATCCTGAAGCTTCCAGCTTCAGGATTTCTTTTTCTTCTTCTTCTTCTTTTCTTCTTCTTCTTTACTTTTCCTTTCTTTATTTTTATCCTTCTGCAACTCTCAGAACACTCTCTCTCTCCTCACGTTCTCTCTCCCTCTCTCCTCGATTTCGCGACGGATTTTCGCCCGATCGAAAATCCGAAGATACCACTGGACTCCATTCGCTGCTGCCGTCATTTCTACTGGAGCGGATCGATGGTAGGAGCGGCGTAGGCATATTCCCTGGGGTAAGCCATTTCCCCCTTTTTCTTTAATTTCTTGCAAAATATAAGCCCAATTAACGAACGGACACCACCACGAGAATCTATGGATGATTCTCTACAAGTCTAGTGGGACGGAATTCTCATGGGGGTGTCGGGCCAAAACTCCAAATTTGGGGTGCGGCGATTATTAAGGGGCTTATTTTTAATTAATTAGCATTAATTTAGAAATGCTAAAATATTAAGCATCTGCGACTGAAATAGGATTTCCGAAATTTAGGGCTCGGGTGAGCGCCGCGGGTGTAATTTTGGGACCCGCAGGCAAAATTTGAAAAATTAAGTAGGGATATTAAATAATAGTTTAAATATTAATTTGAGGTATATGGAGCCTAAGGAAGGCTAGATGAATATTATTTTGGAGAAATAGATTAATTAATCTGGGGAAAAATGTAAATTGCAGGAATTAAATTTCGGGCGCCAAGGGCGTGAAATTTTGGGTCCTAAGGAATTTCTTAATAGTCAGGTAAGGGAATAAACTAAAGCAGTAATTTTTCATACAAATTATTATTGATTATGAGTAAATTTATTTTCAGAAAAGCATATGTTATATTGTGTATTACGCATGAAATGTACGATTGGGAAAATACTGCTATGATGATTAAAATGTATATGTATGTATGAGATGTAAATAATTCACGTTTTTAGAATATGAAGTATGACTTTTAACAGCATATGTGTGGCATGAATATTATTTTATGTGAAATGTATTATGATGTGAAAGATTTTACAAACCAAGCATGATTTCAGGCATTTATGAAAATATGAGTTATGTTGTGATGGTTTTGACGATTGTGTGATAAATGAGGTATTTTCAGTATATATATACCTGAAACAATTTTGGCGCGAGGCCATATATTTATGTTATCGGCACGAGGCCGTATTTATGTTTTTGGCGCGAGGCCATATATTTATGTTATCGGCACGAGGCCGTATTTATGTTATCGGCACGAGGCCGTATTTATGTTATTGGCGCGAGGCCACGTATTTATATTTTCGGCACGAGGCCGTATCTATGTTTTCGGCACGAGGCCGTAATGATGTTACGTATGATCATGTATTATATGTTTTCACAACCAGGATGTTAGTTTAGTTCAGACCAGGAGCTCGGTACCGTAGCTATGGGTTCATTTTGGCACGAGGCCTTATTAGTGCTACCGTCCCACGAGGGGATGGGAGATGGATAGTCGATGTGGCTTTCAGTAGAGTGTGGACGTCCACCTGGCAGTCCGGACCAGGGTGTGGCGGGCTCATCGTACTTACAGACATATTTGATTCGGCAGTGGTCGGCCAGCCATTGTCGGGTCCCGCCTTCGGGCTGCACAACCCGTCATGGGGGGTAATACATGACACCAGCTAGCTAGTCATCCTGTGTTTATTTTCAGTACTACAGTTATAACAAATGATTTTATGGATGATATGAATTATTAACAGATGTGAAAATATATGTTTACCCAGTACGATATGATGATGTTTATGGAATTATGAAATGTACTATATACGTATAAATGCATTAAATATTCATGTTGCCACACAGCTGTATTTAGTTTATTTTCCCTTACTGAGAAGTGTCTCACCCCCAATATTATTACATTTTTCAGGAGTCCCTGAGAGACCGGCGGGTCAAGGCCGCCGTTGAGATTAGTGAGATTACCCCGTGAGGAGGGTAAGATTTTGTACTAGGGTTAGAATTATTTTGTGTTTGACCCTAGAGATATTTTGATGTATGTGAGGATGTATAGAATGCTCTGGTATTATATTTTATGACGGGATGTTTGAGATTTTATGTGTACTGCTGCTAGGTTTTCCGCTGTGTATGACAGGTGTCCCCGTTACCCACGGGTTCGGGTTGACCATTTTATTTAGTATGTGATATTTTATGTTAAGAAATTCAGGGATGTTACACCGACTTTTGCCGAAGGGTGTGAAATACCACTAGACAATCCGGCTTTTTTCGAAGGGTGTGAAATACCACCAAACAGTCCGACTTAGGTCGAAGAGTGTGACGACACTTGATCGTATTACTTTTGTATCGTATGTATACTGGAACTGTATTTGTGAAAATATTAGCATTGTGAAATGTATGTTTGCCATTGAAATAACACTCATGTATCCACACACTGATATAACTTGTTTCTCCCTTACTGAGAGGTGTCGCACCCCTATCATGCAAATGTTTTTCAAGTCCTTCGAGTAGTACGTCGACACTAGTGTCCTAGTGGTTTAAGAGCGTGGTGGTTGGTTAGTTGTATAGAAGTACTCGTGTAAGTACTGGTCTTTTATCAGGTTGTCATTTTGGGTTATTGTAACGACCCACTCCTTTTTCGCATATTATTTTTTTTATATAAATAAATTATCATCACATCATACATTCCAGCTCAGTAGGTCACAATCCACCTGGACCCGTGGGCACCAGGGATATAACAAAACATACAGCAGAAGCTTACGCAGCAGAAAGTACAAAATTATATACATCTCATCACAATGTGCATAACACATACCAGAGTCACTACAATTACTATCTCACAGTATATACATCCCAAAAATGAAATCTAGGGACAATCCCCACAAAAACCTAACTGTCCCTACCAAAAACTTACCCTTCCAAAGAGGGCAACCAACTGATCTAGATCAGCGGGGCTTTTCCCGCTCTCCTATCAGGGGCTCCTGAAAAATGTATAAGATTTAGGGGTGAGACACCTCTCAGTAAGGGAAATAAACTAATACCAGTGTGTGGCAACATGAGTATTCTGTGTTCTACATATACCATACATAACATATTCAATACTGTTTATCAAATCTGGGAAAACATAGGCATATCAACACATAGCAGAATATACTGCATTTTCATAAACATATCTCATCTCATACACTAATAATAACATAAAACAATCCTGGTAGGTTAGCTGGCTGTTGTCATGTATTACCCCCACATGACTGGGTTGTGTGGCCCGAAGGCGGGACTTGACAATAGTTGGCCGACCATTGCCAAGTCAAACAGTAGTCTGTAGGTCCGATGGGTCTACCCAGACTGGTCCGTACACCAGGGGCGATAACAGCACACTTCTTGAAAATAACCACATCGACCATCCAATCTCACACCACTCCGTACAGCGGCGTTAACACAGATATCATGATCACGAAGACCATGGACACATAACAACGGTACCGTGCAAGTGCTAGCCTAGACCAAGCCAACCAGGTTCTGATATCATATACATATACTAAAATCGTGATACATAAATATCTCATATCATTTATTTTCGCATCAATCATATCATTTCACATATATACGTGTATCATAAAAATCATCGGCCCGTACGCTGGTATTACACATTTTAATATAGCACGGCCCGTACGCCGGCAAATCACATAGCACAGCCCGTACGCTGGCAATCCACATAGCACGGCCCATACGCCGGCAATCACATAGCACAGCCCGTATGCTGGCAAATCACATAGCACAGCCCATACGCTGGCAAATCTCATCCACATAGCACGGCCCATACGCCGGCAAATCACATATACATATAAAAATATCTCGGCCCGTACGCCGGTTTTCCATCATAGAAATCCATATCATCCCCATTCCAAAAAAAAACAGTACAAAACATTTTTATACTCATGCCACACTAAACAAATTTTCCTCGTATTCAACATATCATCATTTAAACAGTATTTTTCAAATATAAATCATATATATAAATATATTTATTTTTCCTAAAACCAGATGCTACATATATGTATACATGCATTTTCTTAAACAAAACTAGCTTAGTTTATCCCCTTACCTGATTCCTGAAAAGCCCCTAAGAAAATCTCCCCCGTACCCACAAGGTTCTCAACTCAACACCCTGAAAATGAAAACTCGCAGAATTAAAGTTCAGTATTTTCGTACGTACAACATTTTCTATAACTACCACTAAGTCAAATTCGACTTTAAAAAGTCTTACCTCAACTTAGGGATGATTTCCCACGTTCCCAATCAAAACCCTGGAACTGAAAATTTCCAGTATTAAAGTTCAGTATTTTTACGCGTATATCACTTTCTTCAACTGTCAAAAATCCAAATATTGAATATAAAGCCTTACCTTGGATTTGGGATGAAATCCAATTTCGTTTTCCTGACGATCCATTCCGGCAAACTTGTAGAGAATTTCGCCAGGAGCGTCGTGGTGGTTTCGGTTTGTCGATCCGGCGTAAAACTAACCCGAAATCGAAGAGAGAGAGAGAGTTGTAGGAGAGAGAGAGAGAGAGAAAGTGAGAGAGAAGAGAGACACGGCCAACAAATCCAAAAATTGGATTTCCTTCCAAAGCTTCTTAAAGAAGCTTGCTAATTTAATAATATATATATATATATATAATAAACCTAAAGTAAAGTAAAGAAGCTTTCATACCTTTTTATATATATATATATATATATATATACACACACACACACAAGTATATATATATATATATATTTGTTCCTTATCATACTGTTTATTTTATTTATTAATTTAATTAATTAATTTTATTTTATTATTTTATTATTATTATTATTATTATTATTATATTTTTTTTTCTGTTACTACATTCCTCCCCCCTTAAAAGAATTTCGTCCTCGAAATTTACTGTTTCCGTTCTCGCCATCCTTTAATCAGGAAAAAAAAGGTCTACTCATTTTATTACCTATCCTCACTTATGGCGGAGGAATACCGTGGTTACATCTCGAGTCTTGGAAGATTACATATAAAAAAAAAAAAAAAAACCATTCTCCCAAAACTAAAGTACTACACTATTCAACCATTACATGTACCTGCAACAGAAAACTACTTAACTATTTACATTTATTCACTCAGACTTCTTGAAATAAATGCGGATACCTTTGCTTCATCTGCTCCTCAGACTCCCAAGAAGCCTCTTCTACTGCATGATTCCTCCACAAGACTTTTACTTGAGGAATCATCCTGTTACGTAGCTCTTGCACTTTCCTATCCAGAATCTGTATTGGTACCTCCTCATATCCCAGTGAATCACTAAGCTCTAACTCATCATAATTGATGACATGAGAAGGGTCTGGGACGTATTTCCTCAACATAGCTACATGAAATACGCTGTGAATCCTGGACAATACAGGTGGCAAAGCTAGCCTGTAGGCTACCGGTCCCACTTTATCTAGAATCTCAAATGGACCGATAAACCTAGGACTAAGTTTACCCTTCCTCCCAAATCGCATAACCCCTTTCATCGGAGCTATCTTCAAAAATACGTGATCACCTACGTCAAACTCTAAATTCCTGCGGCGATGGTCGGCATAACTCTTCTGTCGGCTCTGAGCTGCACTGATCCTGTCCCTGATAAGACGAACTTTATCACACGCCTGCTGAACCAGCTCTGGTCCCACTACTCGCCGCTCACCCACTTCATCCCAAAACAAAGGAGAACGACATCTCCTACCGTATAAAGCCTCAAATGGTGCCATGCCAATGCTAGATTGATAACTGTTATTATACGCAAATTCTACTAATGACATGAACTGAGTCCAACTACCCCCAAAGTCTAGTACACACGCTCTGAGCATGTCCTCTAATATTTGTATCGTCCTCTCAGTCTGCCCGTCTGACTGAGGATGGAATGCCGTACTAAACGATAACTGAGACCCCAGAGCCTCCTGCAGACTCCTCCAAAATCGTGATGTGAATCGTGGGTCTCGATCCGACACAATAGATACAGGCACCCCATGAGAACGTACTATCTCCTGAATGTAAATCTCCGCTAAACGGCTGAGGGAGTAGCTGATCTTGATGGAAATAAAGTGGGCCGTCTTTGTCAATCGATCAACAATCACCCAGATGGCATTATGACCATGTAATGCCGTCGGCAGTCCTGACACAAAGTCCATCGATATGTGATCCCACTTCCACTCCGGGATGAATAACGGCTGCAACTGCCCTGCCGGTCTCTGGTGCTCAGCCTTTACCTGCTGGCACGTCAAACACTGCGCTACATACTCAGCAATCTCTCTCTTCATACCACTCCACCAGTATGACTCTCGCAGATCTCTGTACATCTTCGTACTACCGGGATGAACTGTATACAAAGATCTATGAGCCTCCTCTAGAATAGTCTTCCTAATCTCAGTATCGGCAGGAACACATAATCTGGAACGGAACCGCAAAGCTCCGTCATCTGCAATACTGAACTCCTCCCCCTGCCCACTCTGTACTCTGTCTATCACCTCCACTAGCTCTGGATCTTCCTTCTGGACAGCTTTAATTCTCTCCTGTAGAGTAGGCTGTACCACTAGGCTGGCAATACATACTGGGAGATCACTCTCCACCAACTCTATGCCGAGTCTCTCCAGATCCATTATGATCGAATGCTGGATCCCCATAGCCGCCAACACCGGCTCCCTGGATTTCCTGCTCAACGCATCAGCTACCACGTTTGCTTTCCCTGGGTGATAACTGATGGTACAATCAAAATCCTTAATCAGCTCCAACCACCTTCTCTGCCTCATATTCAGTTCTTTCTGTGTAAAGAAATACTTCAAACTTTTATGGTCGGAGAAGATCTCACACTGCTCACCGTACAGGTAATGCCTCCAAATCTTCAGTGCGTGTACCACTGCAGCCAACTCAAGATCATGGGTAGGGTAGTTCTTCTCATATTCTTTCAACTGCCTAGATGCATACGCCACTACCCTGCCATGCTGCATTAATACACGGCCAAGTCCCTTCAAGGACGCATCACTATAAATGGTATACCCTTCACCCCCACATGGGATGATCAGTACTGGTGCTGTGACTAGTCTCTGCTTCAGCTCCTGAAAACTCTGCTCACAACTATCGTCCCACTCAAATCTAACATTCTTCCTCGTCAGTCGTGTCAAGGGCCCTGACAAAGTTGAGAATCCCTCAACAAAACGACGGTAATAGCCTGCTAGCCCCAAGAAACTCCTGATCTCCTGGACATTTCTCGGTCTAGCCCAATTCACTATAGCCTCAATCTTGCTAGGATCCACAGAAATACCGCCTCCAGATACAACATGCCCCAAGAACACGACCTTCTCCAGCCAAAATTCACATTTACTGAACTTGGCGTACAACTTCTTTTCCCGAAGTGTCTGCAAAACCTGCCTCAAGTGCGTCTCATGCTCCTCATAGGTCCTAGAATAGACCAGTACATCATCAATAAAAACAACAACAAACTGGTCTAGGTATTGGTGGAAGACTCTATTCATCAAGTCCATAAATACCGCAGGAGCATTCGTCAAACCAAACGGCATCACTAGAAACTCGTAATGCCCATACCTAGTCCTGAAGGCCGTCTTTGAGACGTCTTCTGCTTTCACCTTCACCTGATGGTAGCCAGATCTGAGGTCAATCTTCGAATACACCCGTGTACCCTGGAGCTGGTCAAACAAATCATCGATACGGGGTAGAGGATACTTATTCTTGATTGTCACTTTATTTATCTCCCTATAGTCTATACACATCCTCATAGTCCCGTCTTTCTTTTTCACAAATAAAACTGGAGCTCCCCACGGAGATACACTGGGCCGTATGAAGCCCTTATCTAGCAGATCTTGCAACTGATTCTTCAATTCTGCTAACTCCACTGGCGCCATTCGATAAGGTACTTTAGAAATCGGCGCTGTACCAGGAGGTAGATCAATAGAGAAATCCACCTCACGGTCGGGTGGCAAGCCTGGTAACTCATCTGGAAAAACATCCACAAACTCCTTCACTACAAGCGTGCTAGCAAGTTTTGACTCATTCTCTGACATCTCTTTCACAACCGCCACAAACCCCTGACAACCACTCAGCAGTAGTCTCCTGGCCTGAATAGCTGAAACTAGCTGAGGCGGGGATTGTACATGTGACCCTACAAACTTGAATTCTGCTTCCCCCGGGGGTCTAAATATCACCTCTCGTGCACGACAATCTATGCTGGCAAAATTAGCTGCTAGCCAATCCATACCAAATATAACGTCAAACCCATGCATGTCTAACACTATCAAATCAGCAGACAATGTTTTCCCCTGAATCTCTACTGGGCAGTCGCGGAGTACCCTACCACACCTCACTACCGACCCAGTCGGTGTAGATACCAACAGTTCAACATCTAATGATTGTGTTTCAGCCTCACATAATTTAATACACCCCAAGGACACAAACGAGTGTGTAGCTCCTGAATCAAATAATGCAATAACTTTAAAAGAAAGCATAATGACCATACCTGTCACCACGTCACCTGATGCCTCAGCCTCACCCGGCGTCAGAGTAAACACCCTGGCTGGAGCCGTATTCCTCTGCTGGCCCCCCCGTGGTGCTTGATAACCTCCCCGGTATGGTCTAGGAGCTGGAACTGCATCTGGTGGAGTAGGGCAGTCTCGTACCATGTGCCCCGATCTACTGCAGCGATAGCACACCGGAGCTGCATCTGGCGGGGTAGGACAATCTCGCACTATATGTCCTGATCTACCGCAGCGGTAGCACACTACACCACCAGCTCGACACTCTCCCCAGTGCCTCCTACCACAAGTCTGACAAACTGGAGGACCCTGCCCTGTCTGCACCTCGCGTCCTCCCGTCTCCTGTCTCCGCCCTCTACCATGATTACCTCTCCTCCACTGACCCGGCCTGTGACCCTGCTGGTAGCTCGTAGATGCAGATCTCTTCCTCTGTCCCTGCTCATCCGCATCAAGACGCTCACCAATCTCTGCCAAGGACGCCCTGTCGACCAACTCAGCGAAGTCCTGGATCCGCAGCACCACCACCTGCCTAAATATACTCCGCCTCAAGCCTCTCTCAAACTGCCTCGCCTTCTTCACCTCATCAGGAACAATGTATGGGGCAAATCGAGAGAGCTCGATAAAACGTGCTGCATATTGCTGAACGGATAGCTGTCCCTGCTTCAGACTCAGGAACTCTTCTACCTTAGCCTCCCTCACAGTAGCTGGAAAATATCTGTCAAAGAACAAATCTTTAAACCGGTCCCATGTCATAGCTATTGGAGTCACCCTTTGCTGCTCTAATAGTCTCACCGCAGTCCACCACCTCTCAGCCTCTCCTGTCAATTTATAGGTGGCAAAGAGGACCCTCTGTTCCTCAGTACATTGCAGCACAGCCAAGATTTTCTCAATCTCCTGCATCCAGTTCTCAGCGGCTACAGGATCAACTCCACCTGAGAACGCCGGAGGATTCATCTTCGTAAATTTCTCTATAGTGCACCCATGGCCTGTAGATGGACCACTCTACTCCCTCGAGCTCCTAGCAATCTCAGCCATAACCTGCTGAGCCATGCTACGTAATACCGCATCAGAGTCGGTCCCAGCTGCACCTGATGGTCCTGCTCCATCACTGCCACTCGCATGGGCACTATTTCCTTCTGGATCCATCCTGGAAAATAGCAGTTGCAATTCAGTAATCCTATCCTCATAATTTACCTACCTAACCTCACCACTCATCTCAACATTTCTAACTCATTGTTAATCCCTAGTCCTACATTCTAGGAACACAACCCGATAATAGCTTACTGTGGTTTTCCTGAAATCGTCACCCCAGGAAAAACACAGAAACTACCACGGAAGTCCTGCTTCTAGACTGTAGAACAAAACCTCAAATCATTTCCTAAACTCTGGTATTGTTCCTGCTGCACTCTAAAGTCTACAGAACCTAGCAACCTAGGCTCTGATACCAACTGTAACGACCCACTCCTTTTTCGCATATTATTTTTTTATATAAATAAATTATCATCACATCATACATTCCAGCTCAGTAGGTCACAATCCACCTGGACCCGTGGGCACCAGGGATATAACAAAACATACAGCAGAAGCCTACGCAGCAGAAAGTACAAAATTATATACATCTCATCACAATGTGCATAACACATACCAGAGTCACTACAATTACTATCTCACAGTATATACATCCCAAAAATGAAATCTAGGGACAATCCCCACAAAAACCTAACTGTCCCTACCAAAAACTTACCCTTCCAAAGAGGGCAACCAACTGATCTAGATCAGCGGGGCTTTTCCCGCTCTCCTATCAGGGGCTCCTGAAAAATGTATAAGATTTAGGGGTGAGACACCTCTCAGTAAGGGAAATAAACTAATACCAGTGTGTGGCAACATGAGTATTCTGTGTTCTACATATACCATACATAACATATTCAATACTGTTTATCAAATCTGGGAAAACATAGGCATATCAACACATAGCAGAATATACTGCATTTTCATAAACATATCTCATCTCATACACTAATAATAACATAAAACAATCCTGGTAGGTTAGCTGGCTGTTGTCATGTATTACCCCCACATGACTGGGTTGTGTGGCCCGAAGGCGGGACTTGACAATAGTTGGCCGACCATTGCCAAGTCAAACAGTAGTCTGTAGGTCCGATGGGTCTACCCAGACTGGTCCGTACACCAGGGGCGATAACAGCACACTTCTTGAAAATAACCACATCGACCATCCAATCTCACACCACTCCGTACAGCGGCGTTAACACAGATATCATGATCACGAAGACCATGGACACATAACAACGGTACCGTGCAAGTGCTAGCCTAGACCAAGCCAACCAGGTTCTGATATCATATACATATACTAAAATCGTGATACATAAATATCTCATATCATTTATTTTCGCATCAATCATATCATTTCACATATATACGTGTATCATAAAAATCATCGGCCCGTACGCTGGTATTACACATTTTAATATAGCACGGCCCGTACGCCGGCAAATCACATAGCACAGCCCGTACGCTGGCAATCCACATAGCACGGCCCATACGCCGGCAATCACATAGCACAGCCCGTATGCTGGCAAATCACATAGCACAGCCCATACGCTGGCAAATCTCATCCACATAGCACGGCCCATACGCCGGCAAATCACATATACATATAAAAATATCTCGGCCCGTACGCCGGTTTTCCATCATAGAAATCCATATCATCCCCATTCCAAAAAAAAACAGTACAAAACATTTTTATACTCATGCCACACTAAACAAATTTTCCTCGTATTCAACATATCATCATTTAAACAGTATTTTTCAAATATAAATCATATATATAAATATATTTATTTTTCCTAAAACCAGATGCTACATATATGTATACATGCATTTTCTTAAACAAAACTAGCTTAGTTTATCCCCTTACCTGATTCCTGAAAAGCCCCTAAGAAAATCTCCCCCGTACCCACAAGGTTCTCAACTCAACACCCTGAAAATGAAAACTCGCAGAATTAAAGTTCAGTATTTTCGTACGTACAACATTTTCTATAACTACCACTAAGTCAAATTCGACTTTAAAAAGTCTTACCTCAACTTAGGGATGATTTCCCACGTTCCCAATCAAAACCCTGGAACTGAAAATTTCCAGTATTAAAGTTCAGTATTTTTACGCGTATATCACTTTCTTCAACTGTCAAAAATCCAAATATTGAATATAAAGCCTTACCTTGGATTTGGGATGAAATCCAATTTCGTTTTCCTGACGATCCGTTCCGGCAAACTTGTAGAGAATTTCGCCAGGAGCGTCGTGGTGGTTTCGGTTTGTCGATCCGGCGTAAAACTAACCCGAAATCGAAGAGAGAGAGAGAGTTGTAGGAGAGAGAGAGAGAGAGAGAAAGTGAGAGAGAAGAGAGACACGGCCAACAAATCCAAAAATTGGATTTCCTTCCAAAGCTTCTTAAAGAAGCTTGCTAATTTAATAATATATATATATATATAATAAACCTAAAGTAAAGTAAAGAAGCTTTCATACCTTTTTATATATATATATATATATATATATATATATATATATATATATATATATATATATATATATACACACACACACACAAGTATATATATATATATATTTGTTCCTTATCATACTGTTTATTTTATTTATTAATTTAATTAATTAATTTTATTTTATTATTTTATTATTATTATTATTATTATTATTATTATATTTTTTTTTCGGTTACTACAGTTATGTAGACACCCGGGGTATGTTATGTATTTTGAGAAACTAGATCTTGTTTTGTATAGACTCTGATATGGTTTTATGAAGGTATTAGTTTGAATTATTCCGTTGCGTAAATGGTATATGGTATATGTGATTGTGCATAGGGTATACGTGAACCCTACGGGGTCGGACCCTTGCATTGTATGGTATCATGGACGATTGTATGATATAGGGAAAGGTTAGGCTACAAATTCACACCCTGGGGCCCATTTCCGAGTTCGGAGCGTGACAAATAATAGAGGCAACCATAGTGAATTATGAAGACCTTGATAGTAAAAAGTTAATAAAATATTTATTAAACTAATAATCTCAATTAGTATGTTAGGTACTCATTAAGTATTTTGGAATTGTGTGATATCATGAATATTATTATATGACAAACACAAATTATAGAAATTGAAATTTAATATGAATAGTCTTAGAAATTGTGACAAGCATTTAATTTAGTTGTATTTCTTGACGAACACATTTTCTTACTATAGAAATTATTAATTAAGGAATTTAATAATTTCAATGTATTGATAACACCTAACTAATATCAGTAAGTTTTGTTGTAGAAATATTTATCTAAGAAAAGGAAAAAAATTACACATTAAAATTTTCATGTTATTAGAAAGTGCCCTAAAAAGAAAGATTTGTTGTATCATCAAAGGCAACAAATAAAGAAAGAACTAATTGAAGAATGTAATAATGGTAAAAATATTAAAAATATACAGGTTTTAAATCATTGCAAGTGTTTCAATCCTATATAAACTCGCTTATACCTAAAGTTTTCATATCATTCATTTGTGTTTAACAAATAAAAGATAACATGAGTTTCGATACAATCTTGAAATTTTTCATTTCAATGGTGGATGGCTCCCTCCTTTTACAATATTTTAAGAGAAGAGATTTTTGCTTGGGAGGCTGGAAGGAAGAGTCTTTACAGAAAAAGATCCTTGTTCTTGGCAGATCAATAAAAAATAGTTAGCTCATATGAAAAATATTTAATTTTATTTAATTTTATAATATTGTTATTTTTATATTTTCTATCAATCTTTATTGTGTCTGTGAATATGACTTTTGGATTTTGAATTTGAATTCGGATAGATTTGAACAAAATTTAATACACAAATTCAAATCCAAAACTCTCTCCTAAGTATGTGTTATTGTATTTGTGAATTGTATTTAATGAAATTTAAATAATATGCAACTGAGTCCAGTGTTATCTTCTCGTTGTGTTTTCTTGTTTGGTCTGTCTTCTTATTTCTAATTCCAACTCGCGCATTACTCCTCTGCAATTCTCACATCATACACATCACATTTGGGTTCAAATCAACAAACCAATCCCAATTAATTAAGCTTCCCACAGTAGAAATCGGTCATCTTGAGAAGAGATCCGGCCAAAATTCCCGGCAACAAATTGTCCCTCAAGAATCTCATCACCTTCCCGTCGCTCTGCTGCACAATCCCCACCGCTTACGCCGCCGCTATCAGCCCAACACTCTTCCACCTCCTCTCCTTCCCATACTTCTCCACCGCTTTTTCGATCCTTCCCCACTCGCCTCCGTTTTGGTTTTTCGCCAGGAAGCCTTCGCCGAAGCACCTCCCCAGAACGACGCCGTCTTCCAGGGCGGAGCAGCCGCCTTGGCCGATGTCCGGCGTCATCGGGTGCAGGGCGTCGCCGGCGACGCAGACGTTGCCTCTGCAGATCTCTCCGCGGAGAAGATCCCACGGCCACCGGAGCTTTAGCGGCGCCCAGGAGATGTTGGTGAGCTCGGTTCTTTCCACCACGCTCTGGACATGTTGAGAGAGTTTGCCGAGCTCGCTCAGCACGAATTGCTTCATCTTTGCTGGATTATCTTCCATGTCGTCTTCTGTCTCTGCGATCAGAGGTTCTGTAATATTTCTAATTGATTTTTTTAAGATGTAAAATGTTCTTTTGAACTTTTGTTTCCCTGAATTGTTTGAGATTGTGCATGGAGTGAATTTGTACGAAAATTAATATAAAATTTATATTTTTGCATAGCTTGAATTTGAATAAGACATAATATAAAATTATAAAAAAATTTATTTAAATTTAAGTTTAAGATTTGAAATACATTTTTTAAGTACAGAGTTTATCTATTCAAATTTATAAGCTCCTAAACACTAATAAATCAGGTTGAGAGCTTTGATTTTAATTTCTATATCTAAGTTTGTGTCAATTTGGTTGCATTTGAATATAGTTGTGTATTATATTTTTATCAAAATTTATATAAATTTAAATTTATGATATAAATTTCATAAGTAAAAAATTTCCAGGATAAGTATTATAGACAGAAAATACTTTGTTGTAAAATTATCCCAAATATTGAATATAGAAAATCAAAATGTAATAGATGTGAATTTCTTGAAATAAATATTTTTAAAATTAGACTGAATTGATCAATTAAGTTAGTCAAATCGACAAATAAATTGGTCTATATTTGGATTAAATTCTAGATTCGAGCTTGATGAAAAAATTAATTAGATCAATGAAACAAGGTTAAATTGGTGACTAATATTAAGAAATTACACTAGTTTGACAAGTTTTAAAAACATTTTACTTAAAAAAATATTTCACATTAAAAATTATTATTTGCATTATATTTTAACATATATTACATAAATTTAAAATATGATAACATATAAAATGTAAATATAATAGAATAGTATCACTGATTGAATTAGGCTAGCCGACTTATTAGTTCATTAATCAATTCAACTTTAAGTACACTACTTGCACTATTCTCTATAATTATTTCTATGATATTCTTTGCATTAAGTTATTTGGAGCACACTAATTGCTTTGTAGTAGCTTAAAAATATATGAAATGATACTTATAATCTTTATGATAATATTACACAATTAATTGCTCTTAGTTTTAATGCTTGAGCCATTACCAAGGTGCACAATTTTGAAACATCTTGATTCTTCAATAGAAACAATTTTAGAAGAATACCTGATTATACCAAGTGATAGTTCATTCTCTACGATTTCAAGTAAAACATTTCTTATCACACTTCAAGTTACAAGATTTTCATTGCATATCAATACAAATGTTCATAAGTAATTCATTTGATCATTAATGTTATATCTTTGTAGACACCCCATTTTGTCCAAAACCAATATAATAAAATTGTATAGATTTTATTCCATAAACAAATATAGAAAAAAACAATGAAATATAGGGAAATAAATTTTTACATTGAAAATAAAAATAGAAAAGGAAAAAAAGAAATAAAGAAGTGGGCCAGCAATCTTCAGTTTCAAGATCAAACCTGCAAAGAAAAAAAAAAAGAATTAAACATGTGAATAATGTGCAAAAATTGGAGTTAATGGTGATTGATGAAATTTCACGTTAATTGATTAAATCAACATTAAAATGTTTGAATTCCAAAGCCTATAAATAGTGGGATGGGATGAGAGTGAGATACACAGTCACACAGACAGGGAAACATAAAGAGCATATAGGAAATCGTGTGAGAAAAAAATGAAAGAGTTCTGATTGAGAGAGTCATACACAATCACGGAATTCAAGCAATTTAGGATGATTTCAAAATTTGAGAGAGTTGTTGGAAAATTGAAGAATTGCGGAACATATTGCAATAGAAGGAATTCAGAAGGTTTGAAGCTTCAAAACTAGAATTCTAGAATCAAGAGAACTCAGAGACTTTTTGGTTGTAGAGTGAAGGGTTCTGAAAAAAAGGAATTCAGAAGACTTCAAAAAGAATTCAAGCAAAGGGGAAGAAAGGATTATTGAATGGAACAACTCAGAGAGAGGCCTAGTTCAGCCAACTGAATGTATTTTCGGGCACCCGAACATTGAAAAATTATTTTTTCTCATGTGTTTGTTCGGGCGACCGAACCTTAGGCTCGGTCGACCGAAAGTCTCGGGTTGGCTAATATTTACCAAGGGTTAAAAGAGGTAAATTAGGGTTAATTTCTTAAAACTCAAGTAAAACAATTTGATAATTCCCATGATGTCCCCCAACGATCATAATCCTTCCCTTCTCTTTATATATGAGTTCATTTGCACGTTTAAGTCAGGATTAGGGATTTGGATTAGCCAAAAATTCTTTGTATTTTTGAGAGCAAATTTTTCCTATACTAAGCCTATACTCTCACATACTATAATCCAAGCCTTGTGAGAGTACCTAGAGTGATTATACTCCATTCAATCTTGCTCAAAAACTCTCATTGCATTATTTGTTATTTGATTTTCATATTGAGAGTTAAGATTAAGTTTTCTCACTAATTTAATCTAATAAATCTTGTGTGAGAAAACTTAGGACCTTGTGGGTCTTTGCTTTTATATTGCAAGACACCTACGACTTTTATTTTGTGTGTGCGAAATATTTTTCACAAGTTATTTTCAAATGTCTCTTATGCTTGATCATTGAGAAAATATTCTTAAGATACTTTGATTGTTATTGGTTGAAGTCTTTGAAACCCTAGATTGTTATTGAGATATATTTTTATACAAAGTTTCAAAGATTAGCTTATTGATACACTTTGGTGCTAGATTGAATATAGACATTATCTTGAGTGTTAATTGCATACATACATCACTGAACTTATAGTTTTTACATCATTGGTGTGCATTGATTATATCGTGCTGTGTTGTAGTGGTACATATCTATTTGTGTAAGAAGCATTTGCTTGTACATAAATATTTATATCTATTGTATTCTAGGTGTGGGCCTGAAGAGGAAGACTCGCCCTGGTAAATAGTCCCATATTGGCTTAGACCCGGTTAGGAAAGTTAGATGCACCATCCTGGTAAGGTGTGGTTTTAGGTTGAGGTCAATCCCGTTAATTGACCTGGTTGTAACCGATGCCATTGCACCCGTTATGTGAGTATTAGTAGAACCCTCGTGCTTATGACCTAGAGGCAGGGACATAGGCAGTATTGGCCAAACCCCGATAACATATCATATGTGCACTTTATATATCATGTGATGCCTCGATTTTTGTATAATTTTTTTTTCAATAATCAATAAATAATCACACGTCATCCATAACATTCACAAATCGGCCATGTCAACAATCCTACTATCATTCGTACGACCCGACCCGCATTGGGTACCGGGTAAAAAGTCATTGTATTTATAAAACCTAATAGCGGAAGACAGTGTATTTATATCATTCAGAATACAATATCTAGAGTATCTACATACACACATATACATCATTATCACAAAATAAAAAACTACTCAACTCTAGGAGAAATTACACACCCCATAATCCAAAAACTCACCCTATGTGTCAGGGTCCCAACTACTTATGATCACGGAGCTTTATCACCCGGTCTATCTCTGTTCCCTGAAAAATTTAGATAATTTGGGTGAGACACATCTCGGTAAGAAGGAATAAATTATTTACAGTGTGTGGTCATATGAGTTCAGTTATAATACACTTTACTTTTCAAACCATCGTTTCATATGAGCAAATACACTGATATACACATTCTCATAATCATATAGATATACAACACAAGCTTTTATAAGATTTAAAACCATTTCTTAAATCCAATAATTTCCAACACATATTTACCGCGAAGTTCCTAAGAATAGGGAAGGTTACTCGCTCATACAGGTAGCTTCCCTCTGCCCTAACACGTTATGTAACCAGATATGGCCACATCTGATACCTATCAGGGCACTCACCTTACCCAGTAAGCCCTCAGGCGGAGAGTTTCACTTCGCCTCAATTATTTATATTATTAACTCACATGGTTCCATTTCTCAATTTTATCATTTTTTATTTCTCAATTTTATCATTTTTTATTTCTCAATTTTCATTCTTTCTTTCATTTCTCATTTTAGTCAATTTTATCATTCTTTCACTTTTTCGTTTCCATTTTACTTTCCGACTCGGGAGTATCCTTGGTATCAAATACCAACATCACGTCTGTAACTCATGACCACCCTGAGGATCTTTCTATCCACGCTATGCTTCCCCCCATGGTCAAGGTTGTGCAGCCCGAAGGCTGGATCTAACCGCGATTGACCGACCCGGTTAGATCAAAGTATCATATCACATATCACGTATGCAGTACGACTGGCCGGTCTATAACCCAGATCTAGACTTAAGGAGCCCAACAACCCTACAAAATAGAACAGTCGACTGTCACGCCACACGCTCCAAGAGTCCATGTGGTTGCATTAACACCACTAGCAAAGGTACTGTAACGACTTGCTTAATTTAACTATTTTTTTATATATATATATATATACTGTAACAATTAACATACTCTGATACCACATCATTAAACTAAGCAGCGAGAAGCAGAAACTAAATAAACATAACCATAAACTATTATATACAATACAAAACCAATACCAGAGTACTACCGTGTTCCCCAAAATATACACATATCACTGTTCCCAAAATAACCTCAACTGGTGAGGGCTATACAAAAACGCTCCCAAAAATGATACTCACTCTTTGACAGGGCACTACAGACGCCCCTCTATTTGCGAGTCTGATCTGCTTGCCTACTTGGATCACCTGAAAAATGTTTCAACACTGGGGTGAGCCAATGCTTAGTAGAAAGAAATATGCTACTACTAGTGTGTGGCAAATGAGCTACTATATATATATATATATATATCATGAAATATGTTTTCATATAAACATGAATAACTGAATACAAAGTACAGTACCAATAATAAAATACACCACCCTTTTTTCCATGTTGCTTAACATAGCAGTATTACAAATTATAATTCAAAGTACTTCTAGTGTACATAAGTATGATCCTTGTTTCTGTAAATCCGTACGTATGTAATAGTAACTAAAACTGTTCCCTGTGGCTATCTGTGTGTCATGACTTGCCCCCTCCCATGACAGGGTTGTATGGCTCGTAGGTTGGATTTACCCTGACTGGCCAACCAGAAATAAATCACCGTACTCCAAAGGTCGATCTGCCCACCTCAACCCATATCTAGATGGGGAGCCTAACCTCTTCAAAGGCCTAGGTGAAAGACCTTACCACGTATTATCTAAATTGGTGGTTGTACTAATAAAGTGACATAGTATCTATAGCAACAGTATCGTGCTCTGCAGCTGCAAGTCCAATAAGGTCTGATATCATATAATATATTTATATACATATCTAACTGATTTACCATGATTCTGAAGTACTGAAACAACCATGATGTTACATAAATTGTACTGTAATTCATATATCGTAATATTGAGAATTGAATAATCATACCACTGAAACTGCATAATCATAATACTGATATTCATGTAATCATGGTACTAAAATCCATAAAATCTAGTACTGAAATTCACATAATCATGGTACTGAAATTTGTAAAATCATGAAACTAGCATTCGTAAAACATATACCCGTACCATAATCATAATCACAAGCCACATCATACATAAATACATAATTTTCATAATTAAATAAGCTGTATAATATTTTAAGAAATGCCTAGCATAACATATTTCCCTTACCTGAATATTGGAAAGCCCCTATGGAATACTAGCCTAACATCCGCAAGGCCTCCTACAAAACACCTTGAAAACAATATATGCCAGAACATAATATCAGTATTTTTTTGCCAATATTATTTTCTATAACTGCCATAAGGCCAAAAAGGGACTAAAAGATCTTACCCTGAATTTGGGATGAATTCCAACTCTATTTTCTCGACGATCTGCTCCGGCAGATTTGCAGAGAACTCCATTAGGAGCGTTGTGGTAGCTTCGGATCGTCGATCCGGTGACTGGTAGGGCTGAAATCGAAGAGAGAAGGGAGAGGAAGACGTAGAGAGAGAGAGAGGCGCGGTGAAAATGATAAAAATCCCAGGTTTCCACTATTTATAGGGCCAGGTTCGTCGATGAAACCTTGTATTCGTTGACAAAATTCAGAGCATCCCGAACCATCTCTTGGTATTTTCTCGTCGACCAAGCTCTGTATTCGTTGACGAAATTCTTCAAACCTTCGTCGACGAAGTCCTGGAAATTTTTCTGAAATTTTTATTTCCCTCAAAATGCAATGTCGTCGACGAAGTCTACGACCTCCTTCTATTTCTGTATCTATTTTCTCTCCCTCTTATTATTATTAAAATGCTATTATTTTTAGGATCACTACAGGTACTGTGCTTAATATCATAACCATCCAACAGAGTTTACTACCACATACCCACAATCATTATGCGGTATTAGCATTTCATCAGTCATATTCTAGAATATCACAATTCAGTTCAATATAAATATTCTCATCATTTTCTGTGCACATTTCATCATCTCGTAATAATATATATCGTATTTCACGTATTTTCCCAAAATACTCATGCTAGTAATTTGTACAAACTCATTTTTCATGCAAATAATTTCCACTCACAAATAAATACCACATTTCATTATTTTTCAATATTAGAAATTCTCAAAATCTTATCTTTCAAGCAACCATATTTCATTATTTTTCACTAATCACATCAATAATTCTCATTTCAATATTTTCTCAGAAATTATTCATCGTTATATTTCACACTCCAAAATGTCACAATTTAAAATTACTCAAATACCATACAATTTATCTGATATTTATATCATAATAATTTTCAGACAAAATATCATATGCTCATTTTCACATTTGAACTGAAATAGTAATTCTAACAACGCTGCTATAATTTATTTCCCTTACCTGACTTACTGAGAGTCTCGCTAGAACCCCAAATCCTACACACTTGGTGCCCGAAATTCAACTCTTACAATTTGTATTTTTTTTTCAGATTAATTAATCTATTTCTCCAAAATAATACCCATCTAACATTCCCTAGGCTCCATATACCTCAAATTAATATTTAAACTAATATTTGACACCCCCACTTAATTTTCTTAATTTTGCTTACAGGTCCCAAAATTACACCCGTGGCGCTCACTCGGGTCTTAAATTTTGAAAATTCTATTTCAACTCTAGATGCTCAACATTTTAGCATTTCTAAATTAATCCTAATTAATTAAAAATAAGTCATTTAATAACCCCTGTACCTCGAATTTGGGATTTTACCCATGACGACCCTACGAGAATTCCGTCCCTCTCAATTTGTAGAGAATTATCCCTAGATTCTCATGGTGGTGTCCGTTCGTCAATCAGACTTATAACTTGCAAGAAATTAAAGAAAAAGGAAAAAATTGGCTACCCAGGAGATACATCTACGCCGCTCCTACCACCGATCCGCTCTGGTACAAATGACGGCAGCGGAGAATGGAGTCTAGCGGTATCTTCTGATTTTTGATCGGGTAAAAATCCATCACGAAATTAAGGAGAGAAGGAGAGAGAATGAGGAGAGAGAAAGAAACTGTTGTAGGGGGTTGCGGCTCTGCGCAGAGAATGGAACAGGAAAGAAAGAAAAAGGGGGAAGGGACTTGGTCTTCCTTAAGGATAAGATCCTTCAGGAAGTTATAATAATAATAATATATTTAATTAATATTAATAATAATATATTTTATTAATAAAAATAAAAATAAATTTTAATTATTTTTTTCTTTTTTTTTTATAATTTCGATTAATTAATTAATTATTATTATTATTTTGGATCATTCCACTAATCTTCTATATCCCTTTTTTGGGTTATTACAATGAATGTTGCACATGATTTAATTTCCGCTTTTTACATTTATCTACGCATTTAGGTTTATGAGTATATATACAAACCTTAGGTTGAGTATTACTGCAGCTGATTCTGACATGCTTAAGAATAAATTTTAAATACCAATTCACCCCTCTTGGGAATACACCAAAGTCAATAAAATTTCTTTATCTGAGAGCTTGTTATGAAAGGTAAGTGCCCTGATTGGTATCAGTTGCAACCGCACTCGAGTTAATCGGGTAAGATTACAAACGGTATCAGAGTAGAGGGAAAGTACATGTATGAGCGTGTAATGTGTTGATTTCAATGTTGTGTTTGAGAATATATATTTTTGGCATTAGATTTAAATTTGTGTAGATTGTTGAAACTTATTGCAAGTTTAATCCACAAAAATCTAAACCTAATATTTAAAGTACAATTTGGTTAATTATTTTTAACATTATGATTTTTTTAGTCAATCCTTCTATAAAAAAATGATGGATCAAATTGATCATTATTTGTCTCTTTTTATAATATCCTCTGCTAAAGATTATAGTTTTGTATGACCTTAATAATTTCTTTACACTCATCTCGATATTCAATTAAACTATCATTTCATTTTTTTTTTTATAAATAAATAACTTATTGTTATAGCATCGTACTCCATCAAAATTATAAGTTAGACCCTGGTGTGCCTTTTTTTTTTTTTGGGTAACGCTGGGTATCCACAGCTGTCAACGCGCGTCCGTTTTACGGTCCGCACGCACTGGCATGTGACTAATCCCACGCCCTGTAGCAGGAGCCCCACCCACCACAGAGAAGTAATTCAGGCGCCCGCTGCAGGAATCGAACCCGGGATGCCAGGATTAGGCTCACCTAGTGAAAGGAAATCCCGGAGTCCGCCCTTGCCAACTGAGCTCAGCCCTGGGGGCTGGTGTGCCTTTTTCTTGATTGTGTGTGTGTGTGTATAATTTAATATCTTTTATACTTAACTATTGACATAAATAATTTTATTATTTATCACCTCTCTCAGTTTTTTCCTTCTTTTTTTTTTTTTTTTTCCTAATTCCAATTTGATCTTTATCTAGAGTTATGGTATATAATGCTTCCATTATGCTAATAATAAAGGAGGTAAGCATGGTGAATTATGAAGACCCAAATAGTAAAATGTTAATAAAATATTTACTAAAATAATCATCTCAAATTAGTATTTTAGGTATCTCATTAAGTATTTTGGAATTGTGGTTTTCATATGCATTTCAACTTAATTACTAAAAAAATGATGGTTTTGGCTAACAACGTCCATGATAAAATGAATATATAATATTAATTATATTTCTATTTTAATTTTTTTTCTTGAAAAGTTGGCATTGAAAACATTAAGTTGGTTTTGATCATGCCTCATTAGTGTTAAAATTATTAAGCTTCAAAATTTAAAAATATTTTCTTTTTAATCACACCCTCTTAAATTGTTCAAATTTCATTTGATAAATAGAAATAGCATTTTTCATGCTCTCATAAATTTTTGACGTTGCATGAAATTTTTGGAGATTTTTTTTTTGGAAATGTTTGAATCTAAACACTCTTATTTTACCTAACGCATTATGAACAAACACAAATTATAGAAATTGAAATTTAATATGAATGCTCTTAGAAATTGTGACGAACATTTAATTTAGTTGTATTTCTTGACGAACACATTTTCTTATTATAGAAATTATTGATTAAGGAATTTAATAATTTCAATGTATTGATAATACCTAACTAATATCAATAAGTTTTGTTGTAGAAATATTTATCTAAGAAAAGAAAATAGAATACACACTAAAATTTTCATGTTACTAGATGGTGCCCTAAAAAGAAAGATTTGTTGTATCATCAAAGACAACAAATAAAGAAAGAACTAATTAAAGAATGTAATAATGGTAGATATATTAAAATTTTTAAATCATTGCAAGTGCTTTAAACCTATATAAACTCGCTTATACCTAAAGTATTTATATCATTCATTTGTGTCTGAAAGATAAAAGATAAAATGAGTTTCGATGCAACTTTGAAAGTTTTAATTTCAATGGTGGATGGTTCCTTCCTTTCGATGCTTTTCAGGAGAAAAGACTTTTGTTTGGGAGACCAGAATGAAGAATCCCTACAGAAGAAGATCCTTATTCTTGACAGGTCAATAAAAAGTAGTTAGCTCGTACAACAACAAATATATAATTTTATTTAATTTTGCAATATTGTTGTTTTCACATTTTTGGTCGTTCCTTGTTGTGTTTGGATCCTTTGAGAGTATGACTTTTGGTTCTTGAATTTGAGTTCGCATAGATTTGAATAAAATTTAATATAATTTTATATTATATTCTTCAAATCTATACAAATTCAAATACTAAGTCCTTTCCTAAATATGAGATATTGTATTTGTGAATTTATTTGATAGTATGTAATGAAATTTGAATAATATATGCAAGTGAGTCTAATGTTATCTTCCTGTTGCGTTTTCTTTTTTTAGTTTCTCTTGATTATTCTCAAATAACATTCTCAGCTTTGATGACAAAAAAGGGGGGCTGAATTTCAGACCAGGTCTTTATTATTTTATATATTGCTCTCGGAAAGAGTGTCATCATCCCCAATCTGTGTTCTTATTTCTAATTCCAATTTGCAGTACTCTGCAAATATACATCAAACATTTGGGTTCAAATTAACCCCAATTAATTTATTAATTAATTAAGCTTCCCACAGTCGAAATCGGCCATCTTGAGAAGAGATCCAGCCAAAATTCCCGGCAACAAATTGTCCCTCAAGAATCTCATCACCTTCCCGTCGCTCTGCTGCACAATCCCCACCGCGTACGCCGCCGCTATCAGCCCAACACTCCTCCACCTCCCCTCCTTCCCATACTTCTCCACTGCCTTTTCGATCCTTCCCCACTCGCCGCCGTTTTGGTTTTTCGCTAGGAAGCCTTCGCCGAGGCACCTCGCCAGAACGACACCGTCTTCCAGGACGGAGCAGCCCCCTTGGCCGATGTCCGGCGTCATCGGGTGCAGGGCGTCGCCGGCGACGCAGACGTTGCCTCTGCAGATCTCTCCGCGGAGAAGATCCCACGGCCACCGGAGCTTTAGCGGCGCCCAGGAGATGTTGGTGAGCTCGGTTCTTTCCACCACGCTCTGGACATGTTGAGAAAGTTTGCCGAGCTCGCTCAGCACGAATTGCTTCATCTTTGCTGGATTATCTTCCATGTCGTCTTCTGTCTCTGCAATCAGACTCTCAGAGGTTTTGTAAATATTTCTAATTGATTTTTTTAAGATGTAAAATGTTCTTTTGAACTTTTTTTTCCCTGAATTGTTTGAGATTGTGCTTGGAGTGAATTCGTACGAAAATTAATATAAAATTTATATTTTTGCATAGCTTGAATTTGAATAAAATATAATATAAAATTATAAAAAAAATTTATTTAAATTTAAGTTTAAGATTTGAAATGCATTTTTTAAGTACAGAGTTTACTATTCAAATTTATAAGCTCCTAAACACTAATAAATCTGGTTGAGAGTTTTGATTTTAATTTCTATATCTAAGTTTGAATCGATTTGGTTGCATTTGAATATAGTTGTTTATTATATTTTTATCAAAATTTATATAAATTTAAATTTATGATCTAAATTTTATGAGTAAAAAATTTCCAAGATAAGTATTATAGATAGAAAATACTTTGTCATCATGTAAAATTATCCCAAATAGTGAATATAGAAAATCAAAATGTAATAGATGTGAATTTCTTGAAATAAATATTTTTAAAATTAGACTAAATTGATCAATTAAGTTAGTCAAATCAACAAATAAATTGGTCTATATTTGGATTAAATTCTAGATTCGAGCTTGATGAAAAAATTAATTAGATCAATGAAACAAGGTTAAATTGGTGACTAATAAGAAATTACACTAGTTTGACAAGTTTTAAAAACATTTTACTTAAAAAAATATTTTCACATTAAAAATTATTATTTGCATTATATTTTAATATATTACATAAATTTAAAATATGATAACATATAAAATGTAGATATAATATAATAGTATCACTCATTGAATTAAGCTAGCCGACTTATTAGTTCATTAATCAATTCAATTTTAAGTACACTACTTGCACTCTTCTCTATAATTATTTCTATGATATTCTTTGCATTAAGTTATTTGGAGCACACTAATTGCTTTGTAGTAGCTTAAAAATATATGAAATGATACTTATAATCTTTATGATAATATTACACAATTAATTATCCTTAGTTTTAATGTTTGAAACATTACCAAGGTACACAATTTTGAAACATCTTGATTTTTCAATAGAAACAATGTCACGCCTCGAACCTTCAGATGAGTCCTAGGTGTGAAAAATAGTAACTTAACTTATCTCTGTATCAATTAAACATACATGATACAATAATGGAAGAGGGTCCGATCTCGTGGGGTATATGGAAGCCCTACAAAACATACATATATACATCCATACTCATCAAATACACAATGAAAATTGTTCAATCTTTCCATATAACATATCATACCAGAGTCTATACAACACTAGGATATATGTTCCCATAATTACAAAACATACTCTTGGTGTAACAACCCAGAAAATAATGATATTTGAATATTAAGAGAGAGAGAAATAGAAATAAAAACAGAAGGAGGCAGTAGGCTTCGTCGACGAACGTGAAGATATCGCATTTTGGAGATAATAATAATTTCAAGGAATTGCCAGAACTCGTCGACGAATACAAGGCTTCGTCGACGAGTGTATAAGGAAACTCATCGATAAATACAGGGCTTCGTCGATGAGTACATAAGGAAATTCGTCGACGAATACAAGGCATTGTCGATGAGAAAGTACCGAGAGGGGGTTTTGGGGCAGCCTGAATTTCGTCGACGAATACAGGGTTTCGTCGACGAATTTAATGAAGGACTCGTTGACGAGGTAACATGTCTCGTCGACGAATCTGGTAGTATAAATGGAGGAAAATCGGGATTTTTATCCATTTACCAGCGTCTCTCTCTCTCTCTCTCTCCTCTCTGTCTCTTTACGTCTCCCTCTCCCTTCTCTCTTCGATTTCGGCCCCACTAGTCGTCGGATCGACGATCCAAAGCTACCACGACGCTCCTGGCGGAATTCTCTACAAGTCTGCTGGAGTGGATAGTCTGGAAAATGAAGTTGAATTTCATCCCAAATTCAGGATAAGATCTTTTATTTAGTTTTTCACTTCTTGACAGTTATAGAAAATGATGTAGACTAAGAAATATTGATGTTTTGCTCTAGGTGATTGTGTTTTCAGGATGTTGAGTTAGAAACCCTACGGGTATAGAGCCAAAATTTTGTAGGGGCTTTTTAGAGTTAAGGTAAGGGAAATATGCTATATGCTAGGAGTTTTAATAAAGTTAACGAAGATTTCATAGAGAAATATTTATACCAGTTTATTATACAGTTTTCATAGAATATGAGTTAAATGTTGTGTGGCCTAAGTAGACTTTTATGTGACGAAGCAATTTATATAACTTTTATAATATATATGTCATACTATACTGAATGCATGAAAGTAGACAGTATATACAATTTACATAGTTTTTCCCAGTGTATGGAGTTATATAGAATATGCAATACAGATATATATTCACATAAATTATACAGAGAAATGTACATGCATACACAACTTTTATACGAATAGTTTCATGAAACTGAGATATAATAACACTGTATACATGTATATGTATATATATATACATGTAAATAGTGTTATTCAGATCAATATTTATATCATAGCTTTATACAGAATAGTATATACAGAGTTTGTATGCCATGTTTCCTATTACTATAACATACAAAGTATACAGATATATATATGTATATGTATATAGAGGTAGCATCAAGATTCTACAAATATAGTATACAGAGTTTATAGTAATTACAGTACAGAAAGATAGCACTATGGTAATTTTGGAAACATGGCGAAAACAGTAAATGAGTATATATGTATATATGTATATAGTATCAGATCTCTGTGGAAAGATTACAGACAGATACAGTACAGATATAGATTATAGAGTACGGTACTGTTGCTAGATACAGATAGAGTGCAACCACATATCTCAGATAGTGTGTGGGTACCATCTAACCGTGCATAGAGAGGATGCAGCTCCCCAGTACACTAGGTAGAGGGGGCCGGTTAGACGAGGTAGCAGCTAGTCCCGCGCCTAGGAGAGAGTGTGGTCGGGCTGAGGTAGTATAGAGTATATTGACTTATCTGGAGGGCTGACCAGATGAAGTCCTGCCTACGGGCCGCACAACCCTGTCATGAAGGGTCAAATCATAACGTACAGAGTCCTAGGGATAAAACACAGTTATGTATATGTATACAGTATTACAGTATATGATGAGTATAATATGATATTATCAGTATGAAAAGTAGAAAATACAGACGATACAGTATATTTTAAATTGAGAATGATAAATATGCTTGAAAGATATGTTTTACAAATTGTTGCATTACAGTTCAGTTGCTATTTTTAAAAGTACTCTTAACTTAGCCGCCACACACTAGTAATAGCATATTTCCACTTACTGAGCGTCGACTCACCCTATTAATTTAACATTTTTCAGGTGAGCCAGCTAGGCGAGCAAATCAGGCTCGCAGATAGAGATTAGTTTGATTACCCTGGAAATAGGGTGAGTTTTTAGCTGAGCTGTGTATATTTTTTAGTAGATGGTGATGGAGGGGTATTTTTGTATGGTTAAAGTTTGTATATACTAGATTCTGGTATTGTATAGTATATATATGTGAATGGTTGTATGATATATGTTTCCACTGTAGTGATTCGTCGACGAATACAGGGATTCGTTGACGAGTGGTTAAGAAATTTCGTCGACGAACACAGGGCTTCGTTGACAAGAAAATACCGAGAGGGGTTCTGAGGCAGCCTGAATTTCGTCTACGAATACCGGGTCTCGTTGACAAAATTTGTGAAGGACACGTCGACAAATACAGGGTCTTGTTGACGAAATCCCCTGTTATATATATACGAGAATCCGGGAATAAATTCATTTTTAAGAAGTCTCTCTCTCTCTGTACGACTCTCTCTCCCTTCTCTCTTCGTTTCCGACCCCATTAGTCGCCGGATCGATGATCCGAAGCTACCACGATGCTCCTGGTGGAATTTTCTACAAGTTTACTGGAGCGGATCGTCAAGAAAACGAAGTTAGATTTCATCCCAAATTCTGGGTAAGGTCTTTTATTGAGTTTTTGACTTCCTGACAGTTATAGAAAATGATGTAAACTAGGAAATACTGATGTTTTATTCTGGGGGATTGCGTTTCAGGATATTGGGTTAGGAACCCTGCGGGTATAGAGCCAGATTTTTATAGGGGCTTTTCAAAGTTGAGGTAAGGGAAATATGCTATGCTAGGAGTTTTAATAGAGTTAATAGAGATTTTATAAGCATATTTTTATGTCAGTTTACTATACAGTTTTTATAGAAAATGAGCATAAATGTTTGTGTGGCCTAAGTAGACTTTCATGTGAAGAATGAATTTATATAATTGTTATGAAACATCATACTATACTAAATACAAAGATATAGATAGCATATACATTTAATATAGTTTTCCAGCATATGAGATTATACAGATATAGATTTATATTCACAGAGAAATGTACATGCATATACAGATTTTATATGATGGTTTCATGAAACAGATATATACATATATCCATATACATGTATACAGATACTCAGATCAGTATTTTATATTACAGTTTATTACAGAACAGTATATATATATAGACAGTGTTATAACATGCCATGTTTTCCTGTTACCATAACATACAGAACACACAGACAGAGTATATATACAAAATACACAGATAGATATACAGAGGTAGCATCAAGATGCTACAGATATAGTATTTACAGTACAGAAAAATAGAGTTATGGTAATTTTGAAAACATGATGAAAACAGTAAAAGAGTATATATGTATATAGTATCAGATTCCTGGGGAAAGATACACAGACAGATACAGATTACAGAGCATGGTACCGTTGCTAGATACAGATAGAGTGCAACCACATATCTCAGATAGTATGTGGGTACCGTCAGCCGTGCTCCGAGAGTATGCAGCTCCCCAGTACACTGGGTTGAGGGGGCCGGTTTGACGAGATAGTAGCTAGTCCCGAGCTTAGGAGAGGATGCAATTTGGCCGGGCTGAGGTAATGTAGAGTATGATGACCTATCTGGAGGGCCGACCAGATAGAGTCCCGCCTACGGGCTGCGCAACCCTGTCATGAGGGGTCAAATCATGATGTATAGAGTCCTAGGGAGAAAAACACAGTTATATATATATATATATATATATATATTTACAGTTTTACACTATATGATGAGAATAGTATGATATATTATCAGTATGAAAAATAGAAAATACAGACGATACAGTGTATTTTAAATTGAGAAAGATGGATATGTTTGAAAGATATGTTTTACAGATTGTTGCATTACAGTTCAGTTGCTATATTTTAAAGTACCTTTAACTTAATTGCCACACACTAGTGATAGCATATTTCTACTTACTGAGCGTCGACTCACCCCATCATTTTACCATTTTTCAGGAGAGCCAGCTAGACGAGCAGATCAGGCTCGCAAGTAGAGTGTAGCTCAGATCACTCTGGTTATATGGTGAGTTTTTGTCAGAGTTGTATATCTTTTTGAGTAGATGATACTGGAGGGGCATTTTGTATGGTCTGTATATTCTGGAATCTGGTATTGTACAGTTTATGTATAAATGGTTTTATGATTTGTATTTCCGCTGCATAGGAATGTTTATTGTATGTATATATATATATATAAAATAAGAATTTTGAGGTCGTTACATCCGCTGCTTAGGAATGGATGTGAATACACAGATATATATATATATATATATATATATATATATATAAATGGTATGAATTCTGAGGACGTTACACTGGGTGTCTACAAAAAACCATCACGACAATTCGGTTACAAAACTTATACCTATCCAGGCCCCAACTGTAGTTAAATGAAACCCCCGCTTCCAGATGCTAGGATGTTAGTTTCAGCTACCCGAAGGACTTGAAAACATTTGTATATACATTCGGGGTGAGACACCTCTCAGTAAGGAAGAAAGCAGGTTATATTAGTGTGTGTCATACTAGTGTTATTTTACGTAAAACATAACGCTATACAATATGATACAATTTCGAAACATTTCCATACAGTTTCATACAGTTCTATACAGTTCTAGTATTTTTACAAATCCATTCCAGTACATACGATGCCCAAACATATGGTCAGTGTCGTCACACTCAAGCAATTGAAACCTTGTGATAACCGAAGCCTCACAGCGGTACGTCGCCAATACGGTGTAGCTCACACCCATCGGTGACCAGCCGGAACACACTGGTGATATTTCATACCCTCAGATATAGAGTCGGACACTTTCGCCCACGGTAATGAACCTGTACATGGCACAGTGTACGGTCATTAGTTGCCACATAGCTGTTTCAGCATACGGTAATTAGCTGCCACTAGCTGATTTCACAAAACTTGGAATCATTTTGGAACTCATGTTCCTATACTCATCAGCGTACGGTAATTAGCCGCCACTAGCTGTTTTACAAAATACCTGGAACAATTACATACAACTATACATTCCACACTTATTTGGTATTCTGTAAATCATATCGTTTTCCAAACCAAGCATACAGTTTTATACAAATAGGGATACAGTCACCTCAATAATACAGTTTAAATACCACATACAGTTTTTCAAAAAAAATAGAGATGATACCCGAAAATCCCGTTTTTCTCGAAACTGTAACCCAAAAATCCCGCATTTTTAACCGATAGATTTTCCCAAATAAGTAGTCAAAACATACATACGATCGTAACCTACAGGTTTACCGATCTCGATTTAAAAAATAAACTGATATAAACAGAATCCCCTTACCTTAACCTGAAATCGAACCACGAACTCTACGTCTCTCAAAACTATGAACTGAGACACCAAAACCTAAACAACGCAGAATAATACTTCCTTACAATTCGTACTACTACATATATTTCGAAACAAAAATAGAAACCGAGCCTTACCTTGATTTTAGACCAAAACCCAAAATCGCTCGAAACGCGATTCCGATCCACACAAAGAGAATCCTGCCTTGATCTACGCGGTAACGTCGAATTTAGGAATCAGGCGACGAACGGCGAAAAAATCTATAGAGAGAGAGAGAGAGTGATCTTCAAGTTCTAGAGAGATAGGGAGGAGATTTTTTAGATTACTTAGCTAGGAAGTAAGGAAACTAATATTTATAGCCCATTTGACTCGGTCACCCTCGTCGTTGAATGGTGTCGTCGTCGACGAGGTCATATAGATAGCTCGTTGACGAGACAAAGACCTCGTCGACGAACCTGATATTATCGGTTTCCCGAAATCCCTCGGCTTCTCCTCGTCGTCGAGTCTCTGAATTTCGTCGATGAGCAGCACCTAGACTTCGTCGACGAACTCTGGCTTTGTCGACGAACTCTGGTCAATTACCAATTTACCCTTATTTTATATAATTAATCCATATATCACAATTCAGGTTCTTACAACCTACCATCCTTACAAAAATTTAATCCTCGAAATTTGCAGTCTCTCATTGCGAACTCATTATACTACTGAATACATACACACTTTAAGAAGAACCGGTGGCCATTTATACGCAGCCTCGTCATAATACATACATTTCCTCACTTATGGAGGAGGAATACCGTGGTTACATACATACACGGCCTCGGGAGCTCACAATACAACAAGACTCTCCCAAAGACTAACCACATAATACTAATACGATAATAGAGTACTACATACATACATACATACATACCCATACCAACCCTACTATCTAACTACTACTCAAAATAACTGCGGATACTTCCAGCGTATTTTTGCTTCTAATTCCCAAGAAGCTTCTTCAATCGCGTGATTCCGCCACAAAAACTTCACTAACGGTATCTCCTTGGTACGCAACTTCTGAACTTTTTGGTCCAGAATCTGAACTGGTACTTCCTCATATACCAAAGCATCCCCAAGTTCCAAGGACTTGTAACTAATAACATGCGACGGATCCGACACATACCTCCTCAACATGGATATGTGAAATACATCATGGATCTTTGAGAGCGCAGGAGGTAGTGCAATCCGGTAGGCTACCGAACCCACTCGATTTAGAATCTCGAATGGTCCGATATACCTCGGGCTCAACTTGCCCTTCTTCCCGAATTTCATCACTCCCTTCATCGGAGCGATTCTCAGAAATACCTTACCCCCCACCTCGAACTCTAATTCACGGTGGCGAACATCTGCATAGCTCTTCTGCCGACTCTGAGCCGATTTAATCCTTTCTCGGATCAAACCCACCTTCTTAGACGCTTGCTGCACGAGTTCCGGTCCTAACACCTGACGTTCACCAACCTCATCCCAATATAAAGGAGATCGACACCTTTGACCATACAAAGCCTCGAACGGTGCTATCTCGATACTAGTTTGGAAAATATTGTTATAGGCAAACTCCACTAGTGGCAGAAACTGAATCCAACTACCACCGAAGTCCCATACGCAAGCTCGTAACATATCCTCCAAAATCTATATTGTCCTCTCTGACTGTCCATTAGTTTGGGGGTGGAACGCTGTACTGAAAGTAAGCTTCGTCCCCATTGCTTCCTGCAAGCTCTTCCAGAATCGAGAAGTAAACCTCGGGTCTCGATCTGAAACAATGGACACTAGTACCCCATGCATTTTTACTATCTCATGCACGTACAAGTCTACTAGCCCACTCAAAGGGTAGCTAACCTTCATCGGTACAAAGTAAGCAGATTTCGTCAACCTGTCCACGATTGCCCAGATAACGTTCTGCTCGTGAAGTGCTGGTGGTAATCCGGTAACAAAGTCTATGGAAATGTGCTCCCATTTCCACACCCAAATAACTAAGGGTTGTAACAAACTGGTTAGCCTCTGATGCTTTGCTTTCACCTACTGACATGTTAAACACTGCTCCATGAACCGGACAATATCCCTTTTCATTCCACTCCACTAGAAGGACTCGCGCAAATCCCAATACATCTTGGTGCTACCCGGATGTACCGTATACAAGGAACGATGCACCTCCTCCAGAATCGTCCTTCTGATCTCGTCGTCGTTTGGAACACACAGTTTGGTCCCAAACCTCAACACACCTCTCTTAGAGATGTTAAAATCCGCAGCTAATCCCCGCTGTACTTTCTCCATAGTCTCAACCAACTCCGCATCCCTAGCCTGCGCTGTAACGACCTGCTATTTAGATGGTTTTTTTTTTTTATATACTATAACATTTAAAATACTCTGATACCAAATTGAATCATCAATCTAAGCAGGGAGAAGCGAAAATCAAATAAACATAACCATATATACTTATATACAATACGAGAGTGCTAGAATGTATCCTCAAAATATACATATATAATTGTTTCCCCAAAATACCCTTAACTGGCTAGGGCTATACAAAAATACTCCCATAATACTCACTTCACTGTCAGGGCAATACTAAAGCCCCTCTACCTGCGAGCCTGGTCTGCTCGCCTACCTGGATCACCTGAAAAATGGTTCAACACTGGGATGAGCCAACGCTCAGTAAGACGAAATATGCTATTACTAGTGTGTGGAAAATGAGTTACAATATTATGAAAATCTGTTGCTATATAATTATGTATAACTGGATCTGTAAATACAGTTCAAGTAATAAAAACCACCACAATTTCCATGTTGCTTAACATATCAGTATTTTAGGTTACTATTTAAAATACTTCTAACGTACATAAATATATTCTCTGTCTCTGTAAATCTGTATATACATAATAATAACTGAAAATTTTCCCTTTGGATAACTGTGTGTCATGATTTAACCCCTTATGACAGGGTTGTGCGGCATGTAGGTAGGATCTACATTGGCTGGCCGAGCAGGGTAAATCACTATACTCCCTCAGTTTGATCTGCCCTCCTCCACCCATATCTGATGGGGAGCCTATCCACGTCAGGGCGCTATACGATCGACCTACTACCACGTATTATCTGAATAGGTGGTTGCACTCTGTAAACTACATGTAGCTACGGTACCGTGCTCTGTAACTGTATGGTCCAACAGGGTCTGATACTATATAATGTATTTCTATATACAACTAGCTATTTTACCGTGATTCTGTAATAACTGTATAAACCATGACAATGAAATAAATTGTAATTGTATCATCTGTATCTTTGAACTGAACTGTAATCTATAAGTCGTGGTACTAAAAATTGTATAATCATGATACTGTAAACTGTATAATCATGGTACTGTAAATTATATAATCATGGTACTGTAAACTATGTAATCATGATACTGTAAACTGTATATTCTATGAAAACATACCCTGAAAATACTGTAAAGCATACTTTTGTACTGTTTTCATATTCTCAAGCCACACAATACTTTAATACATAATATTCATAATTTAATAAACTGTGTAATGTTCTGCTGTGAATAATAAACTGGTAAAAATATACATTTCATACTAGAAATCATTTTAAAATTACCTAGCATATCATATTTCTCTTACCTGTTTCCTACTAAAATCCCCTACTATAATGGGTCCAACACCCGCAGGGTTCTCCACTCAACACCCTGAAAATCATAAATCTCATAACAAAATATCAATATTTCTTTGTCTGCATCATTTCTTACAACTGCTGGAAAGTCAAATTCTGAATAAAAGACCTTACCCTAGATTTGGGATGAATTCCAACTTCATTTCACCAATGATTCGCTCCGGCAGACTCGAAGAGAACTATGCCAGGAATGTCGTGGTGGCTTTAGATCATTGATCTAGCAACTGACGGGGCCGAAATCGAAGAGAGAAGGGAGAGAGACCATAAGAGAGAGAGAGAGAGAGAGAGAGAGAGGTGCTAAATTGGGTAAAAATATGAGTTTTCACTATTTATAGGGTCAAATTCATCGACGAGACACGTCACTTTGTTGACGAGTCCTTCAATAATTTCGTCGACAAACTCCCCCCCCCTCGTTAATGAATTTCAGTCTGTTCCAAAAACCCTCTCGGTATTTTCTCGTTGACGAATGTTGTCTTCATCGATGAGGTCCTCTTATGCCTCCGTTGACGAATCCCCTGTGTTCGTCTACGAGACCCCTGAAAAATTCTCTTCCTCTTTATTATTCAAATAATATTATTATTTGGGTCATTACATTCTCCCCTCCTTATAAAATTTCGTCCTCGAAATTTACTGTTCACGTAACTCATCATCCCTTAAAAGAAAATGGTCTGCTTATTTTATTACCTGCCCTCACTTATGGCGGAGGAATAACGTGGTTACATGGGTAGTTCTGGGAGATTACAACCATAAAAGAAAATTCTCCCAAAACTAAAATACTACCTATCTTATATTCTATATTACATTTACACTATACCAAACAAAAGAAAATTACTATCCTAATATACACATCATCATTATAACTTCTCAAAACAAGTAGGGATACTTTCGTCTGATCTCATCTTCTAGCTCCCACGAGGCTTCCTCAATCGCGTGATTTTTTCACAGGACTTTTACTAACAGTATCTTCTTATTGCACAATTCCTGATCTTTTCTGTCTAAGATTTGAACTGGAGCTTCCTCATATGTTAGATCACTCCTGAGTTCCAAGTCTGCATAGCTGATGATATGGGAAGGATCGGGGACGTATTTCCTTAACATAGAAACATGAAACACGTCATGAATCCTAAATAGAGATGGTGGTAAAGCTAGCCGATAGGCCACTAATCCAATCTTCTCGAGTATCTTAAATGGACTAATGAACTTAGGGCTCAACTTACCTTTCTTCCCAAATCTCATGATCCCCTTCAATCGTGCTATTTTCAAGAAAACCTGCTCACCCACTTCAAATTTCAGTTCTCGGCGGCGAGTATTTGTATAGCTAGGACTAAGGGTGTGCAATTAGTCAGTTTAACCAATTCGGCCAATTAACCGAATTAACCAAAAACTTTTTGTTAGCCCCACCCAATAACCGAATTGACCAAATTAAGCTCTTCAAGTGAACCATACCTGACCGAACCGAATTGTTAAGTAATTTGGTTAACTAAATAAAATTTAAAATTATATGCTGAAGTGGGAATGGTCGAATGGGAAGGGAATCTGGGAATTACCGAATGGAACATTGGAAGTTTGGAACCCTAGCTTAAAATCATATAATTTAATCATTTATATTTAATTATTAATTAATTAAAATTTTGGTAATTCAGTTAACTAAATTATATTTTTCCCATAGCTGAACAGAAAATCGAATACCCAAATTTACCCCATTTTGAAACCTAACAGAACCGAACTACAAATTAACCAAACCAAATCAACCGAATTCGATCGATTAATTTGATTAAAACCGAATTATGCTCACCCCTAATCTTCAGTATCATTTGTTAAGACCCTTTGAGCAATTAGAAAAATTGAGACACCAGAAATTTACGTGGTTCGGTCAAGATCGACCTATGTCCACGGAGCACACCACAATTCACTTAAACCGTCGGGAAAGAAAATACAATCTCTCAGGCCTCTTTTCTCTCTTCCTCACACTCTCTTCTTCCTCTCTGTACTTCTCTATACATTTTATCTCTTAATAGCTCCTCTATTTATAGGTAGCTGATAATCAATCACAATAAATCAAAACAGAGGAATTACATTCATCTAAAATAAATGGTCGCGGATTACAGCTTGCGAATGCTTCTCCAGCTTGCAGCTCACACATCTCCATCTCAGCTCACACGTCTCCAGGCTCCAGTACAAAAATCTTCCACTTGGAGACAGAGACACCTCCTCAACTAGTATCAGTATATGAACAAATGATGTGCTCAAAATATGTCTTCAGGCATGAAGACCAACTGAAGTTGAACACAACTTCAGCTTCTCTATAGTCACCGCCTTAGTTAACATATCTGCCGGATTTCTACTACCTTGGATTTTTTCAAGTGTCAATACATTGTTCTCTATCAGAGATCTGATGAAGTGATAACGCAATCCAATATGTTTAGTTATGGAATGAAATGCGAAGTTCTTTGCCAGATGTATCGCACTTTGACTGTCACTGTACAAAACATTCCTCTTCTGCTTTAATCCAAGCTCTGTTAACAAACCCTGAAGTCAAATCATCTCTTTACTGGCTTCTGTCACTGCTATATACTTAACTTCTGTAGTGGATAGAACAACAATCTTCTATATCTGTGACATCCAACTAACAGCTGTTGTGCCAACAGTGAATACATACCCGATGGTGCTTTTGCGATATCAATTTCACCTATAAAATCAGCATCTACAAACCCTTGGATTTTCAAATCGCTTTTGTCGAAACATAGGCACTTATCAATAGTGCCACGTAGATATCTCAAAATCAACTTCACTACTTCCCAGTGTGTTTTCCCTGGATTTGACATATACCTGCTGACAGCTCCCACTGCTTGGCCAATATCTGGTCTGGTACCAACCATAGCATACATTAGACTTCCAACAGCTGAGGCGTATGGTACCTTAGCCATGAAATGTTTTTCTTCGTCTATCTGGGGAGACTGATCCTTAGAGAGACGGAAGTGACCTGCCAATGGTGTATTTATATCTTTGGCGCTGCTTATGTTAAACCTCTGTAAAACACAGCTGATGTACTCTGACTGAGATAACCGCAACGTTCCTTGTTGCCTATTTCTAGAGATCCGCATCCCAAGAATCTACTTTGCAGGAACTAAGTCTTTTATATCAAATTGCTTTGACAATTGTTGCTTTAATTTTCAGATCTCTTCTATATCTGATCATGCGAATAACATATCATCAATATATAACAGTAGGATAATATAACTAATATGATACCTTTTGAAGTAGCAATAGTGGTTGGCATTGCACTTCTGAAAATTTTTCCTCTACATACAATTGTCAAATTTCTTGTACCACTGCCTAGGAGCTTGTTTGAGACCATACAAACTCTTCTTCAATTTTCATACAAGATTCTCTTTACCTTTAATTAAGAAACCTTCTAGTTGTTGCATATAAATTTCGTCATCAAGATCACTATGAAAAAATGCCGTCTTCACGTCCAACTGTTCAAGATGTAAGCCCTCCGAGGCAACAATACTCAAGACAGATCTAATGGTTGTCAACTTCACAACCGGTGCAAAAAATATTAGTGTAATCAATTCCTTCCTTCTGTTCAAAACCTTTGACTACTAATCAGGCTTTATACCTCTTGGATCCATCATGCTCTTCTTTGATCTTGTACACCCATTTGTTGTGAAGAGCCTTCTTACCATTAGGCAACTTAGCTAGTTCCCATGCTTTGTTAGAGTTAAGACATTTCATCTCGTCTTTCATTGCAAGCTCCCACTTGCTCGAATCTCCTGCCTGACATGCTTCAACATAGCATTCAGGTTCTCCTCCATCTGTAAGAAGTAAATGATTCACATACCTCCTAATTGGTACATGCTACCGAGAAAATCTCCTAAGCTTTGGTGTTGGAGTAGGAGGTGGTGGTGCAACAAACTGCTCAGTAGGTTCCTATGCCTGAGGATTCTCAGTGTTCCATTGACGTATCCTTACACCTTCTAGAACATCATCCACATTTACAAAGGTTGTTTTAGATTCTATAGATTTTGTTATCTGTCTATCTTTGTACATCACCTTTTCATCAAAAATCACATCTCTACTTTTGATTACCTTTTTGTTTTCATCATCCCAAATGCGATACCCATATTCACCTCCACCATAACCAATGAAGGTGCATTTCCGGGATTTTGGATCCAGCTTATTACTGACATGATCATTGATATGTACATATGCAACATAACAAAAAAATCTCAAATGTGAAAGTCTTACCTCTTTATTACTCCATACTTATTCTGGTAGACTATAGTTCAATGGTACTGATGGACTCCTGTTAATCAAATAAGTTGTTGTGTTGACTGCTTCTGCTTAAAACATCTTTGGCAAGCCTTACTGCATACGCATGCTTCTGGCTTTTTCTGTCAACGTTCTGTTCATCTTCTCAGCTACGCCGTTGTGTTGAGACGTACCTGGCACAGTTCTTTTCATTATGATATCATACTCATAGTAGAATTTCTTGAACTCAGTGTCATCATACTCACCACTGTAATCTATTCTCAGCTTCTTGATTTTCAAACTAGTTTCATTTTCTACCATTACTTTCCAAATTTTAAAAGGATAAAAACATCAGATTTATATTTTAAGAAGTAAACTCATACCTTCCGTGAATGATCGTCAATAAATGTTACGAAGTAATGCTTCCCACTTATGGATGAAATGGTCATTGGTCCTCATACATATGAATGGACTAGCTCAAGTCTCTCCTTCTTTGGGGTACTCATGTTTTTCTAGAAACTGACCCTCTTCTGTTTCCCAAATATGCAATCCTCATATGTGTCAATCTTCACCGACTGTAAATCACTCAACTTATCCTTTGAATGCATCACCTTGAGTCCCTTCTCACTCAGGTGTTTGAGTCGTTGATGTCATATGTCGCTATCATCATTTCCTGTAGCAACTGTAATAAACATGCATACATTAGGAGTTACATAAAGAGTACCACTTTTCTTATCTCGTGCAATCGTCAGTGCAACCCTCGAAATCTTCCGTTCATCCCCAATGAAAGTTGTGTTATATCCTTCATTTGCTAGTTAACCAACTGTGATCAAGTTCTTCCTTAGGTCTGGAATATACCTGACATCTCTCAGCTTCCATACTAACCCGTTCATCTTTATCTTCACTATCCCCTTGCCGGAAATGTCGCAAGATTGATCATTGCCAAGATATACTTTACCGAAATTACTTGATGTATACCCCTCTAGGCAATCTCTACTACAAGTGGTATGGAATGAAACTCTAGAGTCTAACACCCAAAACTCATTTTTGATCTCCAAAGAGCAGATCAACATATCATCATTTTCTAAAGCAAAATTTGCTTCTGTCTTTGCCCTCGTCTCATATTCTTTTTTCAGACTTTTGCACTGGTTCTTGTAATGAGCAGTTTTTTCACAATTCCAACACTCAATAATTTTTGTGCCCTGGGAATATATGTCCTAAGAACCTTTAGGATTTTTGGATTTAGACCACCTGGGCCTAGATCTGCCGCGGTTGTTTGATCGTTCATGTCTGTTTCCTCTGCCTCGACTTTCCATGTTCAAGGCTGAACTCGAATTGGAACTATGGTTTGACTGCATTCTGATTTCTTCTGTCAAAATCATGCTGACGACCTCATTGTATACAAGCTTTGATTTCCCTATGGAGCTACTAATTGCAGTAGCAACACCATTCCAACTTTCGGGCAACTGACTGAGAATCAGTAGGGCATGAATCTCACTATCAAATGTAATCTCGACTGAGGCGAGTTGATCCGACAACTCGTTGAAATTATTCAAATGTCTGCTAAAACTTTCACCTACAAACATGATCATAGTAAATAATCTTTTCATAAGATATACCTTATTAGCGGTTGACGACTGCTAGTACATATTAGAAAGTGTATCCATCAGAGACTTGGTGAATGATATATGCTTGATATTAAATGTCATAGACTTTGACAACGTCATTCTGATAGCTTCAAGAGCTTTACGATCATGCAACTACCACTCGTCCTCATTCATAGATGCTGGCTTACCCTTCAATGGTAAGTGCAACTCCTTTCCAAACAAATAATTTTCAATCTGCATCTTCTAGAAATCAAAATTGTTGCCGTTGAACATCTTAATCTTTGAACTCTTTTTGTTCAAAATCTCAATTCACTGATCTAAAGATGGAATTAACTCAAATGAATAGTACGGTTGGATCTGGAACGGTCTAAAACCTTAGAAATGGTTCAAGTCATTCAAAAAACGGAGCCAAAATGACTCTGAAAAGCCTAGTAAATGATTAGGTCAAACCTGGTCAACAGTTGCTGACGTGGCAAGTGTGGGGTCCACTGCTGATGTGGCATTGTGGCCCCATCTATTGGCAGATTATGTGGGTCCCACTACTGACGTGGCAGCTGACGTGGCGAATGACGTGGTAGCTGACAGGACACGTGGCTCGCTGGCTTGCTTGCGTGGATAGACCAGGTATGGATCCGGGTCGGTGCGGGTCTGGAGTGGGTCGTTGGGTTAGGTCGAGGAGGTGGGGTGAGGAGGATGCTTTGCACGCATATGAGCGCGTGGCCGGCAGGTCATCGGCGCGTGACGGCGCCTAAGAACATGAACCACTCCAGCAAAGCATGTGTTGGCGCGTGTGTGTCCGTTTGAACTTCTTTCAAGCTCCGCCTTGCACTGTTGGTCTCGTCTCGGCGTGGTGAACGTGATAGTGGCCTCAAAATTCAATTTCGATCCATTGGACAGAGCTATGATTTTTGTGAAAAACTCCAATCTAGTCTTTCTGCTCCAAACCAGGCTCTAATATCACTTGTTAGGACCCTGTGAGCAACTAGAAAAATTCAGACACCAAAAATTTACGTGGTTTGGTCAAGATCGTCCTACGTCCACAGAGCATACCACAATTCACTTAAACCGCCAGGAAAGAAAATACAATCTCTCAGGCTTCTCTTCCTCACACTCTCTTCTTCCTCTCTGTACTTCTCTGTACATTCTATTTGTCACACCCTCAAAACTTCTCTGTGTTTTTTTTTTTCTATATATAATCTATATCCATACCTAAGTAGCGGAACACAAATCACATAACCATATATATATGTAGATACTGTACAATACCAGAATCCAGTATATATAGACCATAGTCATACAAAACAAATCCCTTCAGCATCATCTACCCCAAAAAAATACAAAAATCTGTCAAAAGCTCACCCTATAACCAGGGTAATCAAAATACTCTCTATCCGCGAGCCTGATCTGCTCGCCTAGCTAGCTCACATGAAAAATGTTAAAGTCATGGGGTGAGTCGATGCTGAGTAAGTGGAAATATGCTATTACTAGTGTGTGGCAACTAAGTTAGGAATACTGTTTAAATAACGACTGAATTGTAATACACTAATAAATCTGTAAAGCATATCTTTCTTTTCTTAATTTAAAATATAATTGTATCATCTGTGTTTTCTACTCTTCATACTGCTAATATCATACTATACCCATCATGTGACAACCCGAATAAATATGGGATTTAAATAATAAAGAGAAAATGAAATACCGAGAGGACTCATTGACGAACACAGGGGATTCGTCGACGAGGGCTTAAGAAAATTCGTCAACGAAGACTGAATTTTGTCGACAAAAAAATACCGAGAGAGGTCCTGGGGCAGCCTAAATTTCGTCGACGAATATAGGGAGTTGTCGACGAATTTACTAAAAGATTCGTCGATGAAATGACATGTCTCGTCGATGAATCTGGCAGTATAAATAGTGGAAAACCAGGATATTTTGTCATTTTTCAGGGCCCCTCTCTCTCCTACGACTCTCTCTCTCTCTCTCTCTCTCTCTCTCTCTCTCTCTTCATTTTTGGGCTAGTTTTACGCCGAATTGACAATCCGAAGTCACCACGACGCTTCTGGTGAAGTTCTCTACAAGTTTGTCGGAGCGGATCGTTGGGGAAACGATGTTGGAAATTATCCTTGAGTTGAGGTAAGGCTTTTTAAGCCAAATTTGGTCTTGCGATAGTTATAGGAAATGATGTACGCATGAAAATACTGAAGTTTAATACTGGGAGTTTTAATTTTAAGGGTATTGATCAGGAAATCTTACGGGGGTCAGGCTAGGATATTTTAGGGGCTTTCTCAGTAGCCAGGTAAGGGAATAAACTAATGCAGTTATTTTCCATGCAAATTATTATTAATTATGAGTAAATTTATTTTCAGAAAAGCATATGTTAGACTTGTTTATTACGGGTGAAATGTATGAATGGGAAAAATACTACTATGATGTTAAAATGTATACGTATGTATAAGATGTCAGAAAATCACGATTTTAAAATATAAAGTATGACTTTAAACAACACATGTGTGGCTTGAACATTATTTTACGCGAAATGTATTATGCTATGAAAGATTTTATGAGCAAAACATGTTTTCAAGTATTATGAAAAGATGAGTTATGTTGTGATGATTTTTACGAATATATAATAAATGATTTATCTTCAGAATATATATACCTGAAATGATTCTGGCGCGAGGCCATGTATTTATGTTATCAGCACGAGGCCGTATTTATGTTATCGGCACGAGACCATATTTATGTTAATGGCACGAGGTCATATTTATGATATCGGCACGAGGCCGTATTTATGTATGATTTTGGCACGAAACCGTACTTATGAAACTATGAAAGATGCTATATTACTATGTACTATATGTTATTACAACCCGGATGTTAGTTTAGTTCAGTTCAAGGGCTCGATACCGCAGCTTATAGATCAGATGTGTATGATCAGATTAGTGCTAACCATCCCATGAGAGAATGGGAGATGGATAGTCGATATGACTTTTAGTAGAGTGTGGACGTTCACCTGGCAGTCCGGACCAGGGTGTGGCGGGCTCATCGTACTTACAGACATATTTGATTCGGCAGTGGTCGGCCAGCCATTGTCGGGTCCCGCCTTCGGGCTGCACAACCCGTCATGGGGGGTAATAAATTACATTAGTTAGCTATTCATCCTGGGTATGTTTTCAGTATTATCAGTTATAACAGATGTGTTATGTATGTTATGTTTTATTAATAATAATGAAAGTTTATGAGAATATAGTACTTTATGATGAATGTTTATTGATACATGAAATGTATTGTATATGTATAATTGCATTAAATGTTCATGTTGCCACACAACTGTATTTAGTTTATTTTCCCTTACTGAGAAGTGTCTGACCCCTGAATATTAAATGATTTTCAGGAAACCCAGAAGGACTGGCGGGTCAGGGCCACCGTTAAGTGGGTTTAGTTTCCCTACTAGAAGGGTAAGCATTGAACTAGGATCAGAAGATTTTTGTTGTATGATCCTAGTGTTAGTTTGACTTTTTGGAAGATTGTAAATAAATATAGTATTTTGGAAATGTAAATAACTCTGGTATTATGTTTCATGGTTGAATGATTGAGATTTTATTTCACTGCTGCTTAGGTTTTCGCTGTGATTGACAGGTGTCCCTGTTACCCACGGGTTCGGGTTGAATTTTCCATATATTATGTTATATCTTTTATTTAGAAATTGAGGTCGCTACACATCATATACTATAAAACTGTATACACATATATATATATATATATATATATATATATATATATAATTGTGCTTTATTCCTAAAACTCTGTATGTCATGATTTGACCCCTCATGACAGGGTTGTGCGGCCCGTAGGCGAGACTTAATTTGGTCAGCCCTCCAGATAAGTCAATATACTCTACACTACCTCAACCCGGCCAAATTGCATCCACTCCTAAGCTTGGAACTGACTACTACCTCGTCAAACTGGCCCCCTCCTCCTAGCGAATTGGGGAGCTGCATACTCTTCGAGCACGGTCGACGATACCCACACACTATCTAAGATATGTGGTTGCTCTGTATCTGTATCTAGCAACAGTATCGTGCTCTGTATTCTCTATTTTTATCTGTTTGTAATCTTTCCTCAGGGATCTGATACTATGTATATACATATATATATATATATATATATATTCTTTTACTGTTTTCATCATATTTCCAAAATTACCATAACGCTATCTTTCTGTACTGTAAATACTGTAATCTCTGTATACTGTATCTGTAGCATCTTGATGCTATCTCTGTATATCTGTTTGTATTCTCTGTCTATATACTCTGTCTGTATACTCTGTATGTTATGGTAATAGGAAACATGACATACTATAAACACTATGTCACGACCTGCTCATTTTCCACATTTTTTTTTTATAATAATATCAACGTGATACATTCCAGTTCAACAGGTCACCATCCACCTAGACTCGTGGGTACCAAGGATATAACCTAATGTATAGTAGAAGCCTAAGCAGCAGAAAGCATGTAATCATATACATCTCATCATAACATGCATTACAACACCAGAGTTACTACAGTCACTGTATCTTAGTATGTACTCCCAAAAATCATATCTAGGGACATTCCCCGCAAAATCTAACTGTCCCTACAAAAGCTTACCTTTCACAGAGGGCAGATAAGCAACACTATATCAGCGGGGCTTTTCCTGCTCTCCTATCGGGTGCTCCTGAAAAGTTTATAAGATTTAGGGGTGAGACACCTCTCAGTAAGGAAAATAAACTAATACTAGTATGTGGCAACATTAGTATTCTGTGTTGTACATATCTCATACATAACATATTCAATAACTGTTTTTTCGAATCTGGGAAAACATGTATATATCAAATCATGGCAGAACATATTGCATTTTCATAAACATATCTCATCTCATATAGTAATAATAACATAAAAACCATCTTGGTAGGTTAGCTGGCTGTTATCATGTATTACCCCCACATGACTAGGTTGTGTGGCCTGAAGGCGGGACCTGACAATTGTTGGTCGACCACTGCCAAGTCAAACAGTAGTCTGTAGGTCCGATGGGTTTGCCAGGCCTGGTCCGTATACCAAGGGTGATCACATCACACTTCTTTAATAACCACATTGACCATCCAATTTCACACCACTCCGTACAGCGGTGTTAACACAAATATCATGATCACGAAGACCATGGACACATAATAACGGTACCATGCAAGTGCTAGCTTAAACCAAGCCAACTAGGCTCTGATATCATATACATATACTAAAATCGTGATACATGGATATCTCATATCATTAATTATCAAATCAACCATATCATTTTGCACATATACGTGTATAATGAAAATCATCGGCCCGTACGCCAGTATTACACATTTTACCATAGCTAGGCCCGTACACCGGTAAATTATAGCACAGCCCGTACACTAGCAATTCACATCCACATAGCACGGTCTGTACGCTGGCAAATCACAGTCACATAGCATGGCCCATACGCCGACAAATCACACACATAGCTCGGCTCGTACGCCAGAAAATCATATAAAATCTCGGCTAGTACGCCAGTTTTCCATCATAAAAATCCATATCAAAATCACATTTCCAGAAACAGTGTCTCATACATTTTATACTCATGCCACACAACAGATTTTCCACATATTCAACATACGATCATTTTCAAAGTATTTTCCAAATATAAATCATATATATAAATATATTTATTTTTCCTAAAACCAGATGCTATATATATACATGTATTTTCTCAAAAAAAAACTAGTTTAGTTTATCCCCTTACCTGTTTCTTGAAAAGCCTCTAAGAAAATCTTCCCCACACCCGCAGGGTTCTTAACTTAACACCCTGGAAATGAAAACTCCCAGAATTAAAGTTCATTATTTTTAAGCGTATAACACTTCCTACAATTTTCACAATTCTAAATAATGAGTAAAAAGCCTTACCCTGGATTTGGGATGGTTTCCAACTTGCTTTCACCAATGATCCGCTCCAGCAGATTTGGAGAGAACTTCCCCAGGAGCATCGTGGTGACTTCGGATTGTCAATCCGGCGTAAATCTGGCCCAAAATCGACGAAAGAAAGAGTGACAACCGAAGAGGAGAGAGAGAGAGAGGATAAATTTCTTAATCCTTAAGTAAAATCTGGATTTTCCCATATTTATAGAACAAGGGATTTCATTGACGAGCCCGTCCTTTGTCGACGAATTCTTTATTAATTTCGTTGACGAAATTCAATCGGCTCAAACCCCCTCTAGACATTTCTTCATCGATGAGTCCCCTGTATTCGTCGACAAATTCTCTAAAACCTTCATCGACAAATCCCCTATATTTGTCGACGAAGTCGACGACCTCCTTCTGTTTCCGGTCTCCATTTCTCTTCCTTTTTATTATTTAAATTTCATTTTTATTCAGGTCGTTACACACTATATATACTGTTTTGTATAAAGCTGTAATATATATACTGATCTGAGTAAAATTATATACATGTATATGTATATATATGTATATATATATATATATATATATATATATATGTTTTATGAAACTATTCGTATAAAAGCTGTATATGCATGCATATCTTTCTGTATAATCTCTATGAATATATAACTATATCTATATATTCTATACAACTCCATATACTGGAAAAACTATATAAACTGTATATACTGTCTATATCTGTGTATTCAGTATAATATGATACACTGTAAAAACTATATATAAGTTCTTCATCACATAAATATCCACTCAGGTCACACAAGCATTTAAAACTCATATTCTGTAAAACTAGGTAATAAACTGGTATATACATATATGCTAAATCTCTGTTAACATTATAACAATTCCTAGCATAACATATTTCCCTTACCTTAACTCTAAAAAGCCCCTACTAAATTCTGGCCCTATACCCACAGAGTTCTCCACTTAACACCTTGAAAATCAATTCCCCCAAAACAAAACATTAGTATTCTTTTACCTACAACATTTCTTATAACTACAAGAAAGACATAATCTGAATAAAATGTCTTACCCTGAATTTGGGATGATTTTCAAACCGACTTCCCCCACGATCAACTCTAGCAGACTTGTAGAGAACTTCACCACGAGCGTCGTGGTGACCTCAGATCTTCAATCCGGTGAGAAATAGAGTCGGAATCGAAGAGAGAAGGGGAGAGGGGCATAGAGAGAGAAAATGGAGGTTTCTTGCGCCAAAATTCTGCTAAAAATCTGGGTTTGGCAATTTATAGCCCTAGGTTCGTCGATGAGACACGTCATCTCGTCGACGAGTCTTTAAGGAATTTCATCGACGAACTTCCTCCCTTGTCGACGAATTTCAGGCTGCCCCAAAACCTCTCTCGGTATTTCTCGTCAACGAGGCGTAACTTCGTCGACAAGGTCCCCTTATGCCCTCGTCGACAAATCCCTGTGTTCGTCAACGAGGCCCTGTGTAAAAGTTTCAGGTTATTCCATTCAAAATGCAATGTTGTCAACGAAGCCTATTGCCTCCTTCCTTTTCTGCTACCATTTCCCTCTCTCTTTAATATTTAAATATCATTATTTTTTGGGTCTTTACATTATCTCTCAACAGCTCCTCTATTTATAGGTAGCTGATAATAAATCACAATAAATCAAAATAGAGGAATTACATTCATCTAAAATAAGTGACCGTGGATTACAGCTTGCGAACGCGTCTCCAGCTTGCAGCTCATGCGTCTCCTGGCTCCAACACAACATCATTCAATTTCTTTTCAAAATTATAACTTGAGACCTGCCAATATTTTTCTCGTGTAGAAAAACATAACTAAATGCTTCGAAATACATAAATACATGTTCTTCTTAAAGCAAATTTCACTACATATGCATGCTAAATAGCGTGCAAATGAACTTTGCAATGAATTTCTTTAATAGAAATATGTATATATCTTTCAAAAATTTGTAAAAAATTTTGTAATTTCAAAATACAAATTTTATTCAACAAGTTACTTGAACTAAAAATAATGAATGTAGAGGGAAGTATAGGAAGGAATAGGAGAAAATACCATTTCTAATTTACCTGACTTTATGTTTGGATAGTTAGCGCTTAGATTTGGAGTTGTACTAACTTTGGATAAATTTTAATATAAATTATGTTGCAATTTTTCCAAATTCACCTAAATTCAAATCCAAAGCCCGAAATTCATGTTCCCAAACGCAACATGAATACATTTAAATTACAATAAACACATTTACATTTTTAACTCTTCATAAATTTTAAAAATAATAATCATTCTTTCTAGAGCTATTAGTACTGCTATTAGAAAAAAACATGTATTCATTAAATCATCGTCAGCAACATCAAATAATGTGTTGATTTCAATGTTTTGTTTGAGCATCAAATTTAAATTTGTCTAGATTGACGGAACATAGTGCAAGTTTGTGTTTCATTTTACGTAAATGTCCAAAAACCTAAACCTAATATTTAAAACACAAGTGGCCAAATATAGTTAAAACCAATTAAACTCAGTAACCTTTGGTACACTATTTTAACTGAGTGTAAAAACATTAAAAAATGATGGATTAAAATCATTGTTCAAGCCACTAAATTTAGCTTAATATAAAAAAATTTATAGAGCCAAAATATAGTGATTTGCTTATTTTACCCAGGAGTCAATTTTATTGTCATATTGATTATTACTAGTTTCCTTTTATAATGGGGTGACAATTTTTTTATGACCTTACTACTTTTTCTATACTCATCTCAATATCTAATTAAAGTATCATTTTTTTAATAAATAAATAACTTATTGTTATAGCACTGTGTTGAGTAGCTGGAGCCAGAGACGCGGTGCTGTGTGTGAGCTGGTGCTGCGTGCAAGTTGGTGCAAGCCGTGTTGAGCTGTGTCTACGACTGATTTATTGTAATTCCTTAATCACCATTTATTGTATTTCCTCCAGCCATCTATAAATAGAGAAGAGTTGTTGAGAGGTTAGGTACAGAGAGGAAGGAGAGAGTGTAGAGGAGTGAGGAAGAGAGAAGAGAGAAAGAGTTGTCTGAGAGATAGTATTCTTTCTCGGTTGTATAGTGGATTGTGGCGTGCTCTGTGGATGTAGGTCGATCTAGACCGAATCATGTAAATTTCTGGTGTCTCTCAATTGTCTGGTGTTTGTTTATTGCTCACTTGTTCCTAACAAGTGGTATTAGAGCCTGGTTTGGAGCAGAAACGTCGGATTGGAGAAATTCACAAAAAACAGAGCCTTGTCTAGTGTCTCGAAATTGAATTTTAAGGCCACCATCATGTTCATCTTGTCGAGACGAAGCCAATGGTGCAAACTAGAGCTTGAAAGGAGCCCAGACGGCACCACACACGCCTCGCCGGAGTCGTCTATGTCTTCATGCGCCCGCACGCGTCTTCCTTACCCAGCCGCTTCGACCCCACCCAGTAGCCCGCTCCAGATGCAGTCCTGGGTCAGTATCCGGTTGATCCAGACCCGACCCAACGTCCATGTTAGCGGGCCCCGCATCTTTTCAACATCGTGTCAGCATTGAGTCAGTGCCTCATCAACCGCCACATCAGCACTAGGACCCATAGTGGGACCCACAGAATCTACCAGTAGTTGAGCCGCACAGTGCCACGTCAGTAGTGGACCCCACACCCTACCACATCAGCAGATGACGTCTGTTAACAGTGTCACGTCCTGAACCTGAAAATGGGACCCAGGGGTGAGAATGTAATCTAACCTGTCCCATTATCCAACAAAACATCCAAAGATACAATACAAAGGATGAGGGTTCGACCCCATGGGGTTCCCAGGCACCCTATACACATTAAAACAATCATATGAGCAGCAAAAAAAAGGTCATTCTATATACATATAGTACCATACCAGAGTCTATACAAGAGCAGATACAAACCTCTAACATACAATGTACAACCGGGTGCCCAACATATCTCAAAATGGCAACCCCTAAAACACAAGTCCTAGCACTTACCCAAGCGCTACCTGCAATACACCAGCCACTATGCTCTTAAGACAAGGACGCTAGTTCCGGTTACTCAAAAGACCTGAAAAATATGTACGTACAGCAGAGGTGAGATACCTTTCAGTAAGGAAAAATACAGGTTATATTGGTGTGTGGCATTTGAGTGTTATTATGATACAACATACACGCAGTTAAATGCAGTTGCAGTACTAATTTCACAACAGTGTATACACGCACACACACATGATCAAAAATCCCAGTGTCGTCACACCCTTCGGTCCGAAGCCGGCCCCTAACATACGACGTTGGCCCGTAGCCAACCCATGAACACTACGCCACCGACACATGGCTAGTCCCCGACTCTCGTGGCATCGTACCGGTGCTAAACTGGTGGATCCACACCCTTCAGTGATCAGCCAGGATAGGCTTACGTACTCGGATATAGAGCCAGACACTCTGCCAACCTAAGGCCAGCGATTTCATACGCCCTCGGATATAGAGCCGGACACTCTCAGTACCTGAAACAAATTCGGAACCACGTTCCTACTAGCCTTTCAACCAATCACACACATGCATGCTCATATCACTACAAAAAATAAGGTTATTAGTGACAGTTTTGAATTAGTCGCTATATCTGCCATTACTAATACTTATTAGTGATGAATTTTTCAAATTGTCACTAAAAAACCTAAGTCCGTCACTATAAATTCTACACCCGCTCAATCAAAAATCATCACTAAAGCCATAGTATTAGTGACGGTTTTAAATTCCTCACTAATGTTCTGTTATTAGTGATGGTTTGAAAATCGTCACTATTGCTCATAGGCAACTATTAGTGACGGTTTTCAAACCGTCACTAATACTATAAAACCGTCACTAATATTATATTATTAGTGACGGTTTGAAAACCTTCACTAAAACTCTTTAAAAAAAAAAGGCAATTATTAGTGACGGTTTTGAAACCTTCACTAATACTTAAATTGGACAAGTAGTAGTAACGGTTTTAAAATTAATTTTTTTTCAAATATTAATTCCTGTAAAAATCTGTAATTACATTTTCGTAATCATAAATTATTCAAAATTCCAATTCAAATTCAAATTCAAATTTAAATAAAAATATAAATATATTGTACAAATTCAAATTCAAATACGTATATATTATATAAATTCAAATTTAAATACAAATACATTATACAAATTCAAATTCAAATACATTATCCTTCCCTTGCTCCCTCAATCTCATCTACCACAAAAACATCACAAAGCCGACAATCATAGCCACTGAGGTTGTCACGATCACCACCGCCTAGTCGGACTCCATCGACACCCACAACGCCGCCTGGATCGGCCTATGGCTTGCTGCGGCGTCATCCTCGAGGGTGAAGTTCTCGAACAATAAGGCTCAATCTACAATCTAGGGCCCAACTTCAAAATCCTTGACCTTGACGGTGATGGAGCAGACGTCAAGATCATGGAGGGTGATGAAGGACAATGAGGTCATGGATGATAGAGAAGGATGACGAGGCCGTGGATGGTGGTGATTGCATCAACGATTCTTTGTCTAGTTTACTCGGAGTTTCTTTTCAAAATTGATTTGAAATGCGATAAGCCTGCCACAAAATGAATTTTAGCCTTTCATCTTATAGGTTGTCTTTTATAGTTAAGGTATGATTTAAATATTAATTTTATTTCTCTTGAATCTTGATGCCCTTCTTGCGGTCATTGCTTCCACTTGCCTTATTGTAAATAAAATTAATATTTAAATCATACCTTAACTATAAGAGACAACCTATCAGATGAAAAACCAAAATTCATTTTGTCTACATGGGCAGGCTTATCGCATTTCAAATCAATTTTGAAAAGAAACTCCAGGTAAACTAGATAAAGAATAACCATCCACCCCACTATAAGAGTACCTGAACCTCTCAATTCTTACCTCCATGTCCATCATAAACTCCAAAGAATGAAGTGGAAGCATCCAGAACAGGATATGCAGCATGCTAGCAAATCAAACATTCATAGTCAATAAGAAAATATTCATACTATTAGTAAAGAGTTAACACAGGCATTATCACACAAGTTTCAAAAACCTTGTGAGGTACATTAGTATGTCCAAGTGTAAGGTCTTGGGCACATATTTTCATCTTGTAAGGATATCCAGGTCATAGAATTAAACAAACACAATACTATATATGCAGCTCAACACTAAAACTACATACCCAAACAATTATTATTCAATCAAAGGAATTCAACAAGATGTTTGTTATTATCCAAGTGTGAAAAAAAGATGTCACAAATAAGTTTAACACATACTGATTCCCAATACCTTAGAGTTGACTTGGCAAGTGCCCGCATATCGTAGCTTGTATGTGCATAAGAAACCAATTTTAACCACACAATGCAAACGAATAGCATTAATGTGACACCAGATAAGACAGCTGAATCACCGCGCGTAACGACTCTCCACACGGCCTCGTGATCGGGAACTTCACCGTGAACCCTGCGATAGCTGTCGTTCGCGAACATCAACATGGGGGCTTGAGCATTTTATGTTTTGTAGTTGAAGGTGAATTTTCACTAGTTCAACAAGAGTGAGCAAAAGGCTCTGCAGGGCCCCTGTTCCAATTCCCCCTAGGGCAACTCCTTTGTAAAAGGGAGGCTCTTCAGCTGCAACTGAGGAATCAAATGCTCGTGACCGCACTGCATAGATCTGGAAGACCATGGCATTCTGTAAGAGGCAACAGAAAAATTAGTCTTGATTAGCTCACTGGAATGAATTTTTTGGTAAGAACTGCTGCGCAGCTAAGAAAACAATTTGTTTGCAGTCTATTTCATTATGAAAACTTTCCCTTCGTGGATGGGGATGGGTGTGTTGTCTCATCCTCAAAACCCTAATTGAACCACAACACCAACTAATTGTGCCAAAGTTCATCCAAAAAGCCAAAATCATGTATATTCTAATAATGTTTTCAGAATTTACTTCAAAATCCAAAAAGCCAAAATCAAAAAGACAAAGTTCCCAAATGGTGATAGCGTCCATGACATCATGTTCACAGGATTGGGAACACATGAGCATTGGCGTAGCAATCATGATATGGTTCAAGTTTAATTGTATGTGTTATGATAAAAAAGCTCGAATCCAAGGTATGCAAGGTGAAACAGAGTTCGGGCTCAAGAATCTAAACAGATTAGAGACATGCAAGATGAACAAATTAATAAAGAAGAAGAAGAAATGGTGAACCAGGCACTTGAAAAGTGACAGAGCTTAGGGGTGCACCCATGCCGCGGTAAAGGGCAGAGGGTCCCTCGGCGGCGACGATCTTGCAAAGGATGCCCAAGGCAGAACCACCAGTTCTGGAATGCTGCTGTCAGATTCTTAGGGTGTCGAGGGGGTAGCCGGAGATGACGCCAGCCATCCCCCCAAATCCTCCCGCCACGAACTCCTTCCCCCGACTTTTCGCGAGAAACTTCAACCAGAATTCCATCCATTCCACAATCCACCCACCCCCTTTGTGTTGCAACTGTCCTTTTTAATGAGTTGCGTGCATGGAAGAGCAAGGAGGGAGGGGTAAAGGGAGGAGCATAACAAAATTTGGGGAAAGAAGTGATGGCAGGAGGGAGAAGGAGGCAGGAGTAGGAGAAAGAAGAAATTTGGGGAAAGTGTGGGGGATTTCAGATTTTGAGCATTAGTGACGATTTCAAAACCGTCACTAATACTATATTATTGGTGATGGTTTTCTCAATCCGTCACTAATATCCTTAACTAATTTTTTTTATTAAATAAAAACACTAGTAGTGACGGTTTCAAAATCGTCACTAATACCCTATTATTAGTGACGGTTCGTCAAAATCGTTACTAATACCCTGAACTAATTTTTTATATTTTTTAAATAAAAACACTAGTAGTGAAGGTTTTAAAATCGTCACTAATACGCTTAACAAATTTTTTTATATTTTCTTAAATAAAAATACTAGTAGTGACTGTTTTGAAATCGTCACTAATACCCTTAACTAATTTTTTTTTATATTTTTTAAATAAAAACGCTAGTAGTGACGGTTTCAAAACCGTCACCAATATCCTATTATTAGTGACGGTTTTCTCAAACCGTCACTAATACCCTTAACTGATTTTTTTTAATATTTTTTAAATAAAAACACTAGTGGTGACGGTTTCAAAACCGTCACTAATACTCTTAACTATTTTTTTTTAATATTTTTTAAATAAAAAACACTAGTAGTTACGATTACAAAACCGTCATTAATACCCCATTATTAGTGACGATTCTTCCAAATCGTCATTAATACCCTTAACTGATTTTTATAAATATTTTTTAAATAAAAACCCTAATAGTGACGGTTTCAAAACCGTCACTAATACCCCATTATTAGTGACGGTTCTTCCAAATCTTCACTAATACCCTTAACTCATTTTTTTAAATATTTTTTAAATAAAAAATACTAGTAGTGACGGTTTCAAACCGTTACTAATACCCCATTATTAGTGACGGTTCTTCCAAACCATTACTAATACCCTTAACTAATTTTTTTTTATTCATAAATATTACTAGTGATGGTTAGTTAATCATCACTAGTAAGTGACTTTTAGTGACGAATTTAATCCATCATTAATACCTTAGAATCGTGGCTAATATTTTCCTAGAAAAATTTTCGCGCAAAAATTGTTTACCGCTTGTTTTTAGTGACGAAAGTATTAGTGACGATTCTAAAACCGTCATTAATAGTGTCGTATTAGTGATGACTACTAAAATCATCACCAATGCTTACACTATTAGTGACGGTTCTTAAAAACCGTCACTAATACCAACTTTTAGTGACATAATTGAATCGTCACTAATACTTTCGTCACTAAAAACTAGTTTTTTTTGTAGTGTATAACCAAACAAACCACACACATTTAACAATCTAAAATCATGGTTTTCCAAATACATACAGTTTAAAACAAGTCAAGGCACAGTCATCCCTATAACACAGTATAAATCAACATATACATTCGGTTTTCAACAAAACCAGGGATGCAGCCCGTCGCCCCCCTTTTTCCCAAAACTGTAATCATAAAAAACTCATAGTTTTTCCCATTAGATCCCCTCAAATGAGTAGCCAAAACACACACAGGACCGTGAACCACAGTTCTACTGAGTCCGATTTCAAAAACAACTGATATAAACACAATTCTCCTTACCTGTCCCCCAAAAGACCAATCCCGAACTCTACGGCTCCTAAACAGTGAACCGAGTTCTTAAAATCTACAAAACACAGTACAAAAAATACTTACGACTCCATCCTCTATCAAACTACCGGATCAGAAAAGAAAATCGAGCCTTACCTCGATTTTCAGCTGAAACCCAAAAATCTCCAAAACGGGATTCTGATCCATAGGTATTGTAGAGAATCATTCCTTGATCCTCGTGGTAACGTCAAATCGTCTATTCCAATGACGAAGAAATCTAGAGAGAGGGAGTAGGATGAATTATAGAGAGAGAGAGAGAGAGAGAGAAAGTAGGATTTTTAGTTTTCTTAGCTTGGAAGCAAAGAGAAAGGATATTTATTTCCCTTGACTCGGCTGCGCTCATCGACGAATGGCGCCCTTGTCGACGAGGCCATATAGTCAGCTCGCCGACAAGCCTGAGATCCCCGGTTTCTCAAAATCTCTCGGCTTCTCTTGGTTGACGAGACTCTGAACTTCGTCGACGAGAAATACAAGGCATTCGTCGACGAGATCTGGCTTCATCAACGAAGCCTGCTCAAATTCCAATTTTACCCCTCTCCTATTTTAATTAAACCCACCTATCATAGTTCGGGTTCTTACAAAGAACGTTAGTGACGCCGTCGAGAATATTCCGTCAATCAGAGGTATATTCCATTAAGTTTGACTGTGTTTGACCATATTTGACCGAAAGTTTGACCATATTTTTTCAAGCTGTTTTGGGTCCGTTTTTTGAAGGACTTAAACCATTTCTAAGGTTTTCGACCGTTATGGATCCAACTGTGCTGTCCATTTGAGCTAATTCCATCTCTAGATTAGTGAATCAGGATGTCGAACAAAAAAAACTCAAAGATCGAGATGTTTAACGGCAACAATTTCGATTTTTGGAAGATGCAGATTGAAGATTTTATTTGAGAAGGAGTTGCACTTGCCATTAAAGGGTAAGACAACATCTACGAATGAGGATGAGTGGGAGTTGCTTGACTGTAAAGCTCTCAGAGCTATTAGAATGATGTTGTCAAAGTCCGCGACATTTAATATCAAGCACATATCAACCACCAAGTCTCTAATGGATGCGCTTTCTATCATGCACGAGCAGCCGTCAGTAGCTAATAAGGTACATCTTATGAAAATATTATTTACTATGTCCATGTCTGCAGGTGAAAGTTTTAGCTGACATTTGAATAATTTCAACGAGTTGTCAGATCAACTTGCTTCAGTCGGGATTACATTTGATAGTGAGATTCGTGCCCTACTAATTCTCAATCAGTTGTCCAAAAATTGGAATGGTGTTGTTACTGCAATCAGTAGCTCCGTAGGGAAATCAAAGCTAGTATACGATGAGGTCGTCAACATGATTTTGACGGAAGAAATCATAATACAGTCAAACCATGGTTCTACTTTGAGATCAGCCTTGAACATGGAAAGTCAAGGCAGAGGAAGTAGGCACGGACGATCAAACAACCGTTGCAGATCTAGGCCCAGGCAGTCTAAATCCAGAAATCCTAGAAGTTCTCAGGACACAGGTTTTCAGCGCACAAAAAATATTGAGTGTTGGAACTGTGGAAAAAATGGTCATTACAAGAACTAGTGCAAAGGTCTGAAGAAAGAATATGAGGCGAAAGCAAAGACAGAAGCAAATGTTGTTTTAGAAAATGATGATATGTTGATCTACTCTTTGGAGAGCAAAAGGGAGTCTTGGGTGTTAGATTCTGAAGCTTCATTCCATGCCACTTGCAGTAGAGATTGCCTAGAGGAGTATACACCAGGAGATTTCGGTAAAGTATACCTTGACAATGATCAACCTTATAACATAGACGGCAAGGGGACAGTGAAGATCAAGAGGACTGGGTCAATATGGAAGCTGAGAGATGTTAGATATATTCTAGGCCTGAGGAAGAACTTGATCTCAGTTGATCAACTGGCAGATAAAGGATATAACACAACTTTCATTGGTGATGAATGGAAGATTTCGAAGGGTGCTTTGATGATTGCACGAGGTAAGAAAATTGGTACTCTTAATGTAACTCCTAATGCATGCATGTCTATTACAATTGCTATAGGAAATGATGAAAACAACATTTGGCATCAATGACTCGAACACTTGAGTGAGAAGGGACTCAGGGTGATGTACTCAAAGGGAAAGTTGAGTGATTTACAGTCAATGAAGATTGACACATGTGAGGATTGCATATTTGGGAAACAGAAGAGGGTTTGTTTTCAGATGAACACCAGTACCCCAAAGAAGGATAGGCTTGAGCTAGTCCATTCAGATGTATGGGGACCAATGACCATTTCATCCACAAGTGGGAAGCACTATTTCGTGACATTTATTGATGATCATTTTCGAAAGGTATAGGTTTACTTCCTGAAATATAAATCTGATGTTTTTTATGCTTTTAAGATTTGGAAAGCAATGATAGAAAATGAAACTAATTTGAAAATCAAGAAGTTGAGAACAGATAACTGTGGCGAGTATGATAACACCGAGTTCAAGAAATTATGCTATGAGCATGGTATCAGAATGGAAAGAACTGTGCCAGGTATGCCTTAGCACAACGGCGTAGCCGAGCAGATGAATAGAATGTTGACAGAAAAAGCCAGAAGCATGTGTATGCAGCCATACTTACTAAAGATGTTTTAGGTAGAAGCAGTCAACGCAGCAGCCTACTTAATTAACAAGAGTCCATCAGTACCATTGGATTATAATCTACTAGAAGAAGTATGAAGCGGTAAAGAGGTAAGACTTTCACATTTGAGAGTTTTTGGTTGTGTTGCATATGTACATATCAATAATCATGTCAGGAATAAGCTTGATCCGAAATCCCAAAAATGCACCTTCGTCGGTTATGGTGGAGATGAATATGGGTATCGCATTTGGGATGATTAAAACAAAAAGGTGATTAGAAGCAGAGATGTGATTTTTGATGAAAAGGTAATGTACAAAGATACACACAATAGAACCTACAGAGTTTGAAACAACCTATGTAGATGTGGATGATGTCCTAGAAGGTGTAAGGACACGTCAGCGGAACACTAAGAATCCTTAGAAGAACACCGAGAATCCTCAGGCAGAGGAAGCTATGGAGCAGATTGTTGCACCACCATCTTCTACTTCAGCTCCAGAGCTTAGGAGATCTTCTCGGTAGCATGTACCAAACAAGAGGTATGTGAATCATTTACTTCTTACAGATGGAGAAGAACCTGAATGCTATGTTGAAACATGTCAAGTAGGAGATTCAAGCAAGTGGGAGCTTGCAATGAAAGACGAGAAGAAGTCTTTTACCTCCAACAAAACATGAGAACAAGCTAAGTTGCCTAAAGGTAAGAAGACTCTTCATAACAAATGGGTGTACAGAATCAAAGAAGAGCATGATGGATCCAAGAGGTATAAATCCCGGTTAGTAGCCAAAAGTTTCGAACAAAAAGAAAGAATTGACTACACTGATATTTTTGCACCAATTGCAAAGCTGACAACCATTAGATCTTTCTTGAGTATTGTTGCCTTAGAGGGCTTACATCTTGAGCAGTTGGACGTGAAGACGACATTTCTTCACAGTGATCTTGATGAGGAAATTTATATGCAACAACCAGAAGGTTACTCAATTAAAGGTAAAGAGAATCTTGTGTACAGATTGAAAAAAAGCTTGTATGGTTTCAAACAAGCTCCCAGGCAATGGTACAAGAAATTTGACAACTGTATGCATAGGAAAAATTTTCAAAAGTGCAATGCCGACCACTGTTGCTACTTCAAGAGGTATCGTACTAGCTATATTATCCTATTGTTATATGTTGATGATATTCTAGTTGCAGGATTATATATAGAAGAGATCAGAAAATTGTCAGAGGAGTTTGACATGAAAGACTTGGGTCCTGCAAAGCAGATTCTTAGGATGCCGATCTCTAGAGATAAGCAACAAGGGACATTGCGATGATCTCAATTAGAGTACATAAGTCGTGTTTTATAGAGGTTTAACATGAGCAGCGCCAAAACTGTAAATACACCATTGACAGGTCACTTCTGTCTCTTTAAGGATCAGTCTCCCCAGACAAATGAAGAAAAAAATTTCATGGTTAAGGTACCATACGCCTTAGCCATTGGAAGTCTCATGTATGCTATAGTTGGTACCATACCAGATATTGGCCAAGCAGTGGGAGCTGTCAGTAGGTATATGTCAAATCTAGAGAAGAATCACTAGGAAGCAGTGAAGTGGATTTTGAAATATCTATATGGCACTATTGATAAGTGCCTATGTTTCGGAAAAAACGACTTGAAAATTCAAGGGTATATAGATGCTAATTTTACAGGTGAAATTGATTATCGCAGAAGCACCATCGGGTATATATTCACTGTTGGCACAACAACTGTTAGTTGGATGTCACAGATACAAAAGATTGTTGTTCTATCCACTACAGAAGTTGAGTATATAGCAGTGACAGAAGCCAGTAAAGAGATGATTTGGTCTTAGGGTTTGTTAACAGAGTTTGGATTAAAGCAGGAGAGGATGTTTTGTACAGTGATAGTTAGAGTGTGATGCATCTTGCAAAGAACTCTGCATTTCATTTCAGAACTAAACATGTTAAACTACGTTATCACTTCGTCAGATCTCTAATAGAGGACGACGTGTTGACACTTGAAAAAATCCAAGGTAGCAGGAATCCGACAGATATGTTAACAAAGGTAGTGACTACAGAGAAACAGAAGTTGTGTTCAACTTTAGTTGGTCTTCATGCTTGAAGACATATTTGAGCACATCATTTATCACTGGTTGAGGAGGCGTCTCCGTCTCCAAGTAGGAGATTGTTGAGTAGCTGGAGCCAGAGACGTGGTGCCGTGTGTGAGCTGGTGCCACGTGCAAGTTGGTGCAAGCCGTGTTGAGCTATGTTCACAGTCGATTTATTATAATTCCTTAATCACCATTTATTGTATTTCCTCCAGCCATCTATAAATAGAGAAGAGCTGTTGAGAGGTTAGGTACAGAGAGGAAGGAGAGAGTGTAGAGGAGTGAGGAAGAGAGAAGAGAGAGAGAGAGATGTCCCAGAGATTGTATTCTTTCCTAGTTGTATAGTGGATTGTGGTGTGCTTCGTGGATGTGGGTCGATCTACATCGAACCACGTAAATTTCTGGTGTCTCTCAATTTTCCGGTGTTTATTTATTGCTCACTTGGTTCTAACATACCGTACTCCGTAAAAATTATAAACCAGAGTATGCTTTTTCTTGATTGTGTGTATATAATTTAATATCTTCTTTTATATTTAAAAATCGACATAAATAATTCAATTTCTCCTTTCTCTTCTTTTCCATTTTTTGGCTAATTCCAAATTTGGTCTATCATATCAAGAGTTATAATGCAATTTCTCCTCTCTTTTTTTTCTTTTTTTCTTGGCTAATTCCTAATTCAGTCTTTATAGAGTTATGGAATATAATGTTTCTATTATGCTAATAATAGAGGCAGCCATAGTGAATTGTGAAGACCTTGACAATAAAAAGTTAATAAAATATTTATTAAAATAATCATCTCAATTAGTATGTTAGGTGTCTCATTAAGTATTTTGGAATTGCGGTTTCTGTATGCGTTTCAACTTAATTAGTTTATTAATAAAATATCTTCTTTAATACATTAAAAAAAATGGTGGTTTTGGCTAACAATGCCCATGATAAAATGAATATCTAATATTAATTATATTTCAATTTTTTTTTTCGTGAAAAGTTAGTATTGAAAACATGAGACTAATTCTGGGCATGGCCTCATTAGTGTTAACAATATTAAGCTTCAAAATTTAAAAATATTTTCTTTTTTAATCACACTCTCCTAAATTGTTGGAAATTTATTGAAAATGTTTCAACAGACTTTAAACACTCTTATTTTGCCAAATGCATTATGAACAAACACAAACTATAGAAATTGACATTTAATATGAATAGTCTTAGAAATTGTGACGAGCATTAAATTTAGTTGTATTTCTTGACGAACACATTTTCTTATTATAGAAATTATTAATTAAGGAATTTAATAATTTCAATGTATTGATGACACCTAACTAATATGAGTAAGCTTTGTTGTAGAAATATTTATGTAAGAAAAGAAAAAAGAATACACATTAAAATTTTCATGTTAGTGGAAGGTGCCCTAAAAAGAAAGATTTGTTGTATTGTCAAAGACAACAAATAAATAAATAACTAATTATAGAATGTAATCATGGTAAAAAAATTAAGAATATAAAAGTTTTAAATCATTGCAAGTTTTCCAATCCTATATAAACTCGTTTATAGTTAAAGTTTCCATATCATTCATATGTGTTTGAGAGATAAAAGATAAAATGGGTTTTGATATAAAGCTGAAATTTTTCATCTCAATGGTGGATGGCTCCCTCCTTTGAAATATTTTAAGAGAGATTTTTGCTTGGGAGGCCAGAAGGAAGAGTCTTTGCATAAGAAGATCCTTGTTCTTAGCAGATCAATAAAAAAAGTTAGCTCATACTAAAACCTCATAATTTCGTATAAGTTTTACAACAACATTGTTTTTACTTTTTTTTCCCCCTTTTTTGTTGTGTTTGGGATTATAAATTTTGGATCTTGAATTTTGAATTGTGGTGGATTTTATCCGAATCCATACAAATTTAAATCCAAAATCTTTCCTAATTATTGTGCTGTTGTATTTGTGAATCTATTAATAAGATGTGATGAAATTTGAATAATATGTAAGTGAATCTAATGTATTGTCCCTCAAGAACCTCGTCACGCTCCCGTCACTCTGCTGCACAATCCCCACCGCGTACGCCGCGGCTATCAGAACAATACTCCACCTCCTTTCCTTCCCATACTTCTCCGCCGCCTTTTCGACTTTCCACATTCGTCGCCGTTTTTTTGTTTTCGCTAGGAAGGCTTCGCCGAGGCACCGCGCCAGAACGACGCCGTCTTACAGGGCGGAGCAGCAGTCCTGGCCGATGTCCGGTGTCATCGGGTCCAGGGAGTCGCCGGCGACGCAAACGTTGCCTCTGCAGATCTCTCGCTGGAGAAGATCCCACGGCCACCGGAGCTTCAGCGGCAGCAGGAGATGTTGGCGAGGTCGGTTCTTTCCACCACGCTCTGGACTTGTTGGGAAAGTTTGCCGAGCTTGCTCAGCACGAATTGCTTCATCTTTGCTGGGATATCATCCATGTCGTCTTCTTTCTCTGCAATCAGAGATTTTGTAAAATGTTATTTTGAATTTTTTTTCCCTGAATTGTTTGAGATTGTGCTTGGAGTGAATTTGTTTGAAACTTAATATAAAATTTATATTTTTGGGAGAGCTTGAACTCGAATAAAATATAATATAAAATTATATTAAAAATTATTTAAATTTATTTAAATTTAAATTTATACTTTCGAGCATAGAGTTTGTCTATTCAAATCCATAAGCTCCTAAATGCTAATAAATCAGGTTTGAAAATATTAATTTTAATTTCTACATCTAAGTTTATGCTAATTTGATTGCATTTGAATATAGTTGCGTATTACATTTTTATCAAAATTCATATAAATTTAAATTTATGACCGAAGTTTTACAAGTAAAAATTTTCCAATATATTTTAGATAGAAAAATACTTTTGAATTCAAATTATTATATTTTTATAATAAAAATAATAATACACAATGTTTGAATTCAAGTTCAAATGAAATGCAAACAATTTTGAGGCATTTCAATATTCCAAACAAAGAATTTAATTAGACAAAAATACTTCAAGATGTAAAATTATAAGCATTTCAAGTCATTCAAAAAAAAAATAAAAATCAAAGACTTTAATTAGAGAAATAATTTAATTAATGTGCCTTACTTTGGATAAGAGAAGTGGACGTGAAAAACCAATACACGCTTTTTTCATTGCAGGGCATAAAACCACGATGTCTGGAGCATTGTAAGAATTTGCATTTAAGTCCATGGCCTTTTGGAAACTCATCCAAAGCCCTAATCGCTAATCATCCAACATCAATTGCTTTCTTAAGGCCAAGCCATTTTGCAACTACTGAATTAGCCCTAACACATCCAATTAACACCTTGAAAATGATATTAAAATTTATATAAGGGACTTATCCTTTTCCGTTATCTATGTGCTTAGTTTTTTAAACAAAAAACATGTAACAACTGAGATCACTAAACTATCGTATTTGAGGCCAACTAACATGATTACAATATTATACTTAAGAATATATATTTCAGGCCTCAAATTTAAATTTATTTAAATTAATAAAATTTAATATAATTTTATACTATATTTTATTTAAATTCACAAAAATCTAAACATGATTTTGAAACCCTGAGTCGTCCGACATAGTTAAAACTAATTAAATCCACTAACCTTTTATTAGTCACAAATTGGTCCACTATTTTTAACTCGATGCAAAAAAATACCATTAACTATTTTAATTTATTAACTCATCATTCTATCAAAAATTTGTTACTTTGTCCTCTCATGCTGAACTGGATTAGTAGTAATGGATAATGCTAATTTGTTGTCTGTATAGAGTAGTGTTGGCTATTGATGGCTAATGTTTAAGTCTTGCAAGGCATAGAGGAGTCACTGGATCTCACATGTTGTTGAAGCAACCACTCTGTATTCTGGTTTTGCAGAAGATCTGCTAATGGTGGCTTGCTTTTTACTTTTCCATGAGATCAATGAGTTGCCTAGGAAAATAGCAAAACCTGTTACACTCCTTCTGGTATCAACACCACAATAATAGTTCTGTAGAAAAACTGGTGGTCGTTTAATTCTTGAAGATTTTCTTAGTTGTTGTGTGTCAGAGGTAGATTGGTAGGATTGATTATTATTGGAACAATCCTGAGTATTGGGAAAAGAAGATGAATCAGAAGATAGATTTTGATTTGTCTAAATGGGGGAAGAAGAATTTTGACTATTTTCTCTATGATCATAAAAGAAATCTGAAGTAGAGTTGGTTGGAGGAAATAAAAAAGAGTGTGTCTTAGAATATGAGATAGGTGGAAGAGCTTTAAAAGGAAAAGTGTTTTCATAGAAAACTACATATCTTGAGATGAAAATCTTGTTTGTATTGAGGTCCATTAGCTTATAGCCTTTTATATCAGAGGGGTAACCTAAGAAAAGACATTTTGTGGTTCTTGGATCAAATTTATGTCTATGATTTGTAAGTGTTGAGGCAAAGCAAAGACAGCCAAAAACTTTGAGATGAGAGAGATTCGGTGCTTTGTTAAAAAGCATTTCAAATGGTGTTTTATTTTTTAGAAGGGGAGTTGGAATTCTATTTATGATGTGTGTAGCAGTCAACACACAATCACTCCAAAAAATTAAAAGTATATTTGTTTAAAACATTAAGGCTCTGGCAGTGTTTAACAAGTGTTGATGCTTCCTCTCCACAACTCCATTTTGTTGTGGAGTTTCCACACAACTTCTTTGATGTATAATGCCATGATCATTGCAGAATTGAGTTAGAGAAAATTCTGGTCCATTGTTTGACCTTAATGTTTTGATAGGAACATTAAATTGTGTTTCAACCATTTTATAAAAACTTTTAAGTATAGAAGAGACTTCAGACTTTCCTTTGAGCATGTAAACCCAAGTGCATCGTGTGAAGTCATCAACTATAGTGAGAAAGAATCTGTAACCAGAATGTGAAATAATACCAAAAGACCCCATATGTCGCAATGAATCAAATCAAACATTTGTAGTTTAAGATATAGGGAAAGAAAGTTTTCTTTGCTTTACTAAATGACATGTATCATAAACATTTGTGGAACCAAGAGATATGGATGATTCTAGTTGTTGAATAAAAGGAAATCTAAAGTCAGAAACATGACCCAATCAGTAATGCCAAAGATCTAATTGATGTTGAGTAATGGCTGAAACAAAAGATGAAGAATTAAACTGTGGTTGTTTATAGGTAGCCTCTTTTGAGGTAGTTTGAGATAAGTGGTAAATTCCATGCTTCTCAAATGCAATCCCTGTAAGAACCCAAACCGTGATATGTGGGCTTAAATAATAAAGAGAAGGGTAAAATTAGAATTTGAGCAGTCTTCGTCGACGAAGCCAAATTTTGTCGACGAAGGCTTTGTTCTGCTCGTCAACGAAGTTCAGAGGCTCGTCGACGAGGAGAAGCCGAGAGATTTCAGAAAATCTAGAATCTCAGGCTTATCGACGAGGTTATCGTCTTGTCGACGAGCTGTCTATATGACCTCGTCGACGAGGACGCTATTTTGTTGACGAGGGCGACTGGGTCAAGGGCTATAAAAAGGAATTTCCATTACTTCTCAGCTACAAAATCTAAATATCCTCTCTCTATCTCTCTAGAAACTCACCATACGCACACTCTCTTTCTAGATTTTTTCTCCGTTCATCGTATGATTTGACGATCCGAATTTACCACGAGGATCATGGAAAGATTCTCTACAAGTTCTACGGATCGGATTTTCGGTTCGACCATTTTCGGGTTTTTGCGTAAAATCTAGGTAAGACTTGGTTTTCAATTCTGATTGAGTAGTTTTGTAATGAACAACGTTGTAAGTACCTTCTGTACTAGGATTTGTAGGTTTTGGAACTCAGTTCACTGTTTAAGAGCCTTGGAGTTTGGGATTTGTTATTTAGGGGAAAGGTAAGGAGAATTGTGTTTATATCGGTTATTTTTTAAATCGGACTCGGTAGAACTGTGGTTCACGGTCCTGTGTGTGTTTTGGTTACTCATTTGGGGGGATCTAATGGGTAAAACTATGGGTTTTTCATGATTACAGTTTTGGAAAAAATAAAAGGGTATTGGGTTGCATCCCTGGTTTTGTTGAAAACCAAATGTATATGGTGATTTATACTGTGTTATAGGAATGACCGTGCCTTGGCTTGTTTAAATTGTATGTGTTTGGAAAATCATAATTTTAGATTACTAAATGGGTGTGGTTTGTTTGGTTATATGAATTTGCATTTGTTGTATTTTGGTTGAAATGTAAGTAGGAACGGGGTTCCGAATTTGTTCCAGGTACTGAGAGTGTCCGGCTCTATATCCGAGGGCGTATGAAATCGCTGGTCATATTTGGCAAGAGTGTCCGGCTCTATATCTAAGGGCGTGAGCCATACGGGTTGATCACCGAAAGGTGTGGATCCACCAGTTTGCTCCAGTATGATGCCATGGGTGTTTGGGACTAGTCATGTGCCGGTGGCATTGGGTTTCGCAGGTTGGCTACGGGCCAATGCCGGATATCGCGGGTCGGCTTCAGGCCGAAGGGTGTGATGACACTAGGATTGCTTGATCATGTGTGTGTACGTGTATGCACTGTTGTGAAATTAGTACTTGAATTGCATTTAACTATGTATATGTTGCGTCATGATAACACTCAAATGTCACACACCGATATAACCTGTATTCTTCCTTACTAAGAGGTGTCTCACCCCTACTGTACGTACATATTTTTCAGGTCCTTCGGGTAACCGGAGCTAGCTTCTGGGTGTAGGAGCGTAGTGGTCGGTGTACCACGGATAGCGCTTGGGTAAGTGCTAGGACTTTTGGTGCTCGGGTTGTCATTTTGGAGTATGGTTGATAATCAGGTTGTATTTTGTGCTATGGAGCTTGGACTCCTATTGTATAGACTCTGGTATGGTACCATGTATGTATAGAAAAACCTTTTTATGCCTTGTATATTCTATTGTGTATGGATGTGTATAGGGTGCCTGGGAACCCTACGGGGTCGGACCCTCGTTCTTTGTACTGTATCTTTGAATGTTTTGTTGGATACATGGACAAGTTAGGTTACATTTTCACCTATGGGTCCCATTTTCGGGTTCAGGGCGTGACAGTTTGGTATCAGAGCTAACCAGATTGTTAGGTCTTGTAGACTTGGTTAGGCTTAGCTGTGAGTACATACCAAAGTATAGAATGTTGGATGTGGGTAGAGTTGGTTGAGGATTGTTTTGTTGCTAGACCAGGACTTGTTGGTGGTATTCCGTGTTTTTCTTAGAATGACGATTTCAGTAAAAGCAGGGCAGACCATTGATGATTTTCATGTCGGTGTGATAGGGCAGACCTGGACATAGCAGGGAGTAGTTAACATGATTAGGGATAGGTAATTGTGTTAACTGTACGGTTGTACGTGTTATAGGAGTCTTGATAGAACTCTATTGTATTGCAGCACGGAGCCCAAGGATAATGACCTAGGAAGTGGCTCAGAGGAGACTGCGAGTGATGAGTCTCCTTCTATGTCTCGAGATTGGACGAGACAGGTTTTGCGAGAGATCAGGCGGAGGGTGAGGAGACTTGAACGCTCTCCTATTGATGCAGGGTGCACCATTGAGAGGTTCACACAGATGCATCCTTCGACATTCTCTAGGGAACATGACCCAACGATAGCAGAGGACTAGGTGGAAAAGACTAAGAGAATCTTAGAGGTCCTACACTGCACGGACAAGCAGCGAGTCCTCTATGCTACCTTCCAGCTATCTGGGGAGGCGAGTCGATGGTGGACTGCGGTGAGTCTACTGGAGAAGCAGAGAGTCGATCTAGTGGAGATGATGTGGTGCCGTTTCAAGGAGGTACTCTTCGACATATACTTCCCGACTTCTATAAGTGATGCTAAGGCGTATGATTTTTCTCCTTTGACTCATGGGAGTATGTCGGTGCAGGGGTATGCGGCTCGGTATATAAAGCTGTCCCAATTAGCACTGTGCTTGATCTCGACCGAGTATGAGAAGACTCAGAGATTCGAGAAGGGGCCGAGGAAGGATATCTGCAGATTAGTAGGAATGCTTCAGATCCGCGAGTTCTCAGTTTTGGTGGATAAATCCACTGTGATTGAGACTGGTATCCGAGAGGACAAGGTGGATCAGGAGCTGAAGAAGAGGCCAGCACCTTCTGGTTTTCAGTCTGGATCTCGTCAGGGATCATGGAAGAAGAAGAGTAAGGGCTCGAGTTACCGTCAGAATACTAAGCGCCAGGGGTCTCAGAGGGACCAGGTTAGTGGTCGTTGTACCAGATGCCACAAATGGCATGAGGGCGAGTGCCGATCATTTGGGGGTAACTGCTACAACTGTGGCCAGTCAGGTCACATGTTTCGCGATTGTCGTGCACTGAAGAGAGACGTGCCTGCATCCAGTGTGAACTGGGGGAGCAATCAGATACCTGGGGGAACCATTCAGGGGAATACAGCTCTAGCCAGAGTATACTCTCTTACTCCAGCAGATGCTGAACATGCAGGGAACGTAGTGACAGGTACCTTATTATTGCTTTCAAATAAAGCTTTTGTTTTGTTTGATTCAGGTGCAACCCATTTTTTTGTATCTGTGAGTTTTATTAAACGGAGTGGGGTTGAGACCCAAGTCATGAACGAGGTGTATTTGTTACTACACCATATAGGAGTATATCATTCTGCAGGAGGATATTAGCAAACTGCCTAATGTTAATTTAGGGAAGGCTGCTACCGGTGAATTTTATGGTGTACGATATGTCGGGGTTCGATATCATTCTGGGGATGGATTGGTTGTTCTCCAGTTATGCTGTGATCGACTATCGTAGGAAGGTGGTAGTATTTAAACCTCCTGGGGAGTAGGAGTATGAATTTGTGGGATCGTGTGTAACAACCCGAATAATAATGGAATTTAAATAATAAGAAAAAGGAAAATGGAAACAGTAACAGAAGGAGGAAGTCGACTTCGTCGACGACATTGCATTTTGGAAGGAAAAACCAAAGGGAGTCATCAGGGCTTTGTCGACAAATATAGGGGATTCGTCGAAGAGGGCTTTAGAAAATTCGACCACAAAGACTGAATTTCGTCGACGAAGAAATACCGAGAGTTTGAACCGACTGAATTTCGTCGACGAGGACTGAATTTCGTCGACGGAATTATTAAAAGATTTGTCGACGAATGACGTGGCTCGTCGATGAATCCAGTTCTGTAAATATGAAAAATCTGAATTTTTAACTTAATCCTTAAGCAAACTCTCTCCTCTCTCTCTCTCCTCTTCGGTGCTCTCTCTCTCTCATCATATTTGGGCCATATATACGCTGGATCGACGATCCGAAGTCACCACGACCCTCCTGGGGAAGTTCTCTCCAAATCTGCCAGAGCGGATTGTTGGTGAAAGCAAGTTGGAAATCATCCCTGAGTTGAGGTAAGGCTTTTTAAGTCAAATTTGGTCTTACGACAGTTATAGGAAATGATATACACGTAGAAATACTGAAATTTAATACTGAAAGTTTGCAGTTTCAGGGTGTTGATCAGGAGATCCTACGGGGGTTATGCTAGGATATTTTAGAGGCTTTCTCAGTAGCCAGGTAAGGGAATAAACTAAAACAGTTATTTTTCTTAAAATTATTATTAATTATGAGTAAAATTATTTTCAGAAAAACATATGTTATATTTGTTATTATGGATGAAATGTATGTTTGGGAAAATACTGCTATGATGTTAAAATGTATATGTATGTATGAGATGCCAGAAAATTATGATTTTAGAATATGAAGTATGATTTTATACAGCACATGTGTGGCATGAATATTATGTTATAAAAAATGTACTATGATGTGAAAGATTTTACGAGCAAAGCATGTTTTCAGGTATTATGAAAAGATATGTTATGTTATAACAATTTTGACGAATACATGATAATTGATTTATTTTCAGAATGTATATATATATACCTGAAATTTATTCGGCGTGAGGCCGTATTTATGTATGATTTCGGCATGAGGCCGTATTTATGATTTTAGCACGAGACCGTATTTATGATTTCGGCATGAGGCCGTATGTATGATTTCGGCACAAGGCCGTATTTATGAAAATGATCGGCACGATGCCGCTATTATATCATGTATTATATGTTATCAGAACCCAGATGTTAGTTTAGTTCAGTTGAGGAGCATGATACCGTAGCTTATAGATCAGATGTTTTTGATCAGATTAGTGCTAACCACCCCATGAGGGGGTGGGAGATGGATAGTCGATGTGGCTTTCAGTAGATTGTGGACGTCTACCTGGCAGTCCAGACCAGGGTGTAGCGGGCTCATCGTACTTACAGACATATTTGACTCGGCAATGGTCGGCCAACCATTGTAGGGTCCCGCTTTAGGGCTGCACAACTCGTCATGGGGGGTAATACATGACATTAGCTAGCTATTCATCGTGGGTATGTTTTCAGTATTATAGTTATAACAGATGTTTTATGTATGTTATGATTTATTAACGAATATGAAAATATATGATTATCCAGTACGATATGATGAATGTTTATAGAGTTATGAAATGTATTGTATATGTATAAGTGCCTTAAATATTCATGTTGCCACACAACTGTATTTAGTTTATTTCCCTTTACTGAGATGTGTCTCACCCCCAACAATAATTAATTTTTCAGGAGACCTGAGTGACCGGCGGGTCGTAGCCGCCGTGGAGTCAGTGATATTACCTCGTTAGAAGGATAAGATTTTGTACTAGGATCAGGGGTATTTTGTGTTTGATCCTAGAGCTATTTTGATAATTTAGGGGATGTATATAAATACAGTATCATGATGATTGTAGTAAACTCTGGTATTATGCTTGATGGATAGATGATTTAAATTTTATAATTGCTGTTGCTTAAGTTTCCACTGTGATTGACAGGTGTTCCCGTTACCCACGGGTTCGGGTTGACTTTTCCATTCATTATATTATATTTTATGTTAAGGAATTTGAGGGTGTTACATTTGGTATCAGAGCCTAGGACACTAGGTTCTGTAGACTCTAGAGTGCAACAGTAATAATACTAGAGTATAGGATAAGGGGATTTGAGGTCTAGTTTTGTAGTCTAGATGCAGGACTTCCGTGGTGGTTTGTGTGATTTCTTGGGATGACGATTTCAGGAAAGTCATTGTAGACTATCGTTGGGTTAGGTATCTAGGTTGCAGGATTGAGCCTTGAATTGAGATCAGGAGTGACGAGTTAATTAGGAGAATATACTATATGAGTTGAGTGATATGTATAGTGAAGGGGTTTTGAGTTAAGTTATTTGTCTTTCAGGATAGACCTTGGTGGCAATAGCGCCCACGCCAGTGGAAGTGAGGGGGTTGGACCCTTAGGTGTTGCGGGTAATGATTCAGATGCCATTTTACGCAGCGTGACACAATAGGTTATGGTAGAAATTGCCAGGAGTTCGAAGGAACCGAGTGGTCCATCAGCAGGCCATGGTAGTTCGATTGAGAAGTTTATTAAGATGAGTCCTCCGGCGTTCTCAGGAGGGATAGATCCTGTAGTTGCTGAAAACTGGGTGCAGGAGATAGAGAAAATATTTGTCGTGCTGCAGTGTTCAGAGAAGCAGAAGGTGTTGTTTGCCACCTATAGACTAACTGGGGAGGCCGAGAGATGGTGGTCAGTAGTGAGACTTTTAGAGCAGCAGAGGGCTATACCTATGGAGATGACGAGACAGCAGTTTAAAGAAATATTCTTCGACAGGTATTTTCCCGCCTCGTCCAAGGAGGCTAAGATTAAAGAGTTTCTGAATCTAAAGCAGGGATAGCTGTTAGTACAGCAGTACACGGCGAGGTTCATCGAGCTATCTTGCTTCGCCCCGTACATCATTCCAGATGAAGCGAAGAAGGTACGACAGTTTGAGAGAGGCCTGAGGAGAGAAATTTATAAGCAGGTATCGATTCTAAAGTTGCAGGATTTTGCTGAGCTAGTGGATAGAGCCACTATAGCAGAGATTGGTGAGCGATTGGAGGCTGAGGAGCAGAGGCAGAAGAAAAGATCCACACCTTTTGGTTCCCAGCAGGGGGTTGGATGCGGTTCATGGAAGAGAGGTGGCTATTATAGAGACAAGAGACAGGAGACCGGGAATCACGATTTTCAGGGTGTGCAGCCATCTCCAGCTTGCCCATCTTGCAGGAAGAGGCACTTAGGGGAGGGTCATGCCGGACGAGGTGTCTACTACAGGTGCGGGGATTCAGGACATATGATGAGGGAGTGTCCAACGTAGATTGGTGTTGCTCCTGCTCCTAGACCTGCACGAGGAGGTTACCAGGTGCCACGAGGAGGCCAGTAGAGGAATATGGGCCCAGCTAGGGTTTTCACTTTGACATCGGGCGATGTTGAGGCGGCCGGTGATGTGGTGATAGATACTGTTAGTATGTTTTCATTTAAATTTATTGCACTTTTTGATTCTGGTGCCACACACTCGTTTGTGTCCTTGGAGTGTGTTAAATTATGTGGGGTGGAAACGCAATAATTAGATGTTGAACTGTTAGTGGCTACACCGACCGGGTCAGCGGTGAGATGTAGTAGGATGCTCCATAGTTGCCCAGTTGATGTTTAGAGGAAAATTTTATCTGTTGATTTTGTGGTGCTGGATATGCACGGGTTTGACATTATCTTTGGCATGGATTGGCTAGCAGCTAATTTTGCTATTTTAGACTGTCGTGCAAGGGAAGTGATACTCAGACCTCTAGGGAAACTAAAATTTAGATTTATAGGGTCACGAGTGCAATCCTTACCTCAGATGGTCTCAGCTGTTCAGGCGAGGAGACTGCTTCAGCATGGCTATCTGGGATTCGTGGCTTTTGTGAAAGAAATGTCAAAAAATGAATTAAAGCTTATAAATACGCCTGTGGTAAAAGAATTTACCGACGTGTTCTCGGATGAATTACCAGGTTTGCCACCTGGTCGTGAAGTAGATTTTCCCATTGATCTACTTCCTGGTACAACGCCTATTTCTAAAGCACCGTATAGAATGGCGCTGGCAAAGTTGGCGGAACTGAAAGACCGGTTGCAAGATTTGCTTGATAAGGGTTTCATACAACCTAGTGTATCTCCATGGGCAGTTCCAGTGTTGTTGATAAAGAAGAAGGACGGGTCTATGAGGATGTGCATAGATTACAGAGAGATTAATAAAGTGACAATTAAGAATAAGTATCCTCTACCCCGTATCGATAATTTGTTTGATCAGCTCTAGGGTACACTGGTATACTCTAAGATCGATCTCAGATTAGGTTACCATCAGGTGAAGGTGAGAGCAGAGGATATATCGAAAACAGCGTTTAGGACCAGGTATGGGCATTATAAATTTCTTGTTATATCATTTGGTCTAACAAATGCTCCCACGGTATTTATGGACTTGATGAATAGAGTTTTCCACCAATACCTAGATCAGTTTGTTGTTATTTTTATTGATGATGTACTGGTCTATTCGAGGAGCTATGAGGAGCACGAGATACATTTGAGGCAGGTTTTACAGATGCTTAGGGAGAAGAAGTTGTATGCCAAGTTCAGCAAATGTGACTTCTAGTTCGAGAAAGTTGTGTTTTTGGGGCATGTTATTTCAGGAGATGGAATTTCTATAGATCCCAATAAGATTGAGACGGTGGTGAACTGGGCTAGACCGAGGAACGTCCAGGAGATCAGGAGTTTCTTGGGTTTAGCTGGATATTACCATCGTTTCGTTGAGGGGTTCTCAGCTTTATCAGGGCCTCTGACACAACTGACGAATAAGAATACCATATTTGAGTGGAACGATAGCTGTGAACAGAGTTTTCAGGAACTGAAGCAGATGATAGTCACAACGCCAATACTGATCATCCCATCTGGGGGTGAGAAGTACACAATTTATAGTGATGCATTCTTAAAGGGACTTGGTTGTGTATTGATGCAGCATGACAGGGTAGTGGCGTATGCATCTAGACAGTTGAAAGAATATGAAAAGAATTACCTTACCCATGATCTTGAGTTGGCTGCAGTGGTGTTTGCATTGAAAGTTTGGAGGCATTACCTGTACGGCGAGCAGTGCAAGATTTTCTTCGACCATAAAAGTTTAAAGTATTTCTTCACTCAGAAGAAATTGAATATGAGGCAGAGAAGGTGGTTAGAGTTGATTAAGGATTTTGAATGTACTATCAGTTACCACACAGGGAAAGAAAACGTGGTAATTGATGCACTGAGCAAGAAGTCTGGAGTATCAGCGTGGTAGCTATGGAGATCCAGTGTTCGATCATGATGGATCTAGAAAGACTTAACATTAAATTGATAGAGAGTAATACTCCAGTATGTATCGCCAGCCTAGTGGTACAGCCTACTCTATAGGAAAGAATTAAAGTCATCCAGAAAGAAGATCCAGAATTGGTAAAGGTAATGGACAGAGTGCAGAGTGGTCAGGGGGAGGAATTCTGCATTTCAGATGACGGAGCTTTGTAGTTCCGTTCCAGACTGTGTGTTCCTGCTGAGGCTGACATCAAGAAGATTATTTTAGATGAGGCCCACATATCTTTGTAAATGGTTCATCCCGGATGTACGAAAATGTACAGGGATCTGCGAGAGTTTTACTGGTGGAGTGGTATGAAAAGAGAGATTGTTGAATATGTAGCTCAGTGTTTAACGTGCCAGCAGGTAAAAGCTGAGCACCAAAGGCCAGCAAGTCAGTTGTAGCCGCTATTTATCTCAGAGTGGAAGTGGGATCATATATCCATGGATTTCGTTTCAGGGATGCCATTGACATCACATAGTCAGTATGCGATTTGGGTGACAGTAGACCGGTTGACTAAGTATGCCAATTTTCTCCCTATCAAGATCAGCTATTCCCTCAACCGATTGGCAGAGATTTACGTTCAAGAGATAGTTCGTTCTCATGAGGTGACTGTATCTATTGTATCAGATCGAGACCCGCGATTCACGTCACGATTTTGGAGGAGCTTGCAGGAAGCTCTGGGGTCTCAGTTATCGTTTAGCACGACATTCCATCCTCAGTTAGACGGACAGACTGAGAGGACGATATAGATACTAGAAGATATGCTCCGTGCATGTGTATTAGATCTTGGGGGTAGTTAGACTCAGTTCATGCCATTAGTGGAGTTCACATATAATAACAGTTATTAGTCCAGTATTGGCATGGCACCGTTTAAGGCACTATACGGTAGGAGATGTCGATCCCCTTTGTATTGGGATGAGACAGGTAAGCGGCGAGTTGTGGGACCAGAGCTGGTACAGCAGGCGTATGATAAGGTACGACTTATCAGGGAAAGAATCAGTACAGCTCAAAGCCGACAAAAGATTTATGCCAACCATCGTCTCAGGAATTTGGAGTTTGATGTGGGTGGTCACGTATTTTTGAAGATAGCTCCATTGAAAGGATTTATGAGATTTGGTAGGAAGGGTAAACTTAGCCCTAGGTTTATTGGTCCGTTTGAGATTTTAGAGAAAGTGGGACCGGTGGCCTACAAGCTGGCTTTGCCACCTACATTATCCAGAATTCACAACGTATTCCACGTATCTATGTTGAGGAAAGACGTCCCAGTGCAGATTCTGGATATGAGGAGATGCCAGTGCAGATTCTGGATAGAAGAGAACATGAGCTACGTAGTAAGAAGATTTCTCTGGTAAAAATTCAATGGAGGAATCATGCAATAGAAGAGGCTTCTTGGGAGCTCGAGGAACAGATCAGACAGAAATATCCACAATTATTTCAGGAAGTTTAGATGTAATTAGAAAATGTGAGTAATATGTAGTTTTATTTTGTAGGTACATGTAATGTTTGTAGTACGAGATATTTTGGTATGTGCAGTCTCCCAGAACTTGAGTTGTAACCACGGTATTCCTCCGCCATAAGTGAGGGTAAGTAATAAAGTAAGTAGACCATTTTGCCTCATAAGGGAAGATGAATTACATGAATAGTAAATTTTGAGGACGAAATTTTATAAAGAGGGGAGAATGTAACAACCCGAATAATAATGAAATTTAAATAATAAGAGGAGGGGAAATGGAAAAGGTAACAGAAGGAGGAAGTCGACTTCGTCGACGACATTGCATTTTGGAAGGAAAAACCAAAGGGAGTCATCAGGGCTTCGTCGGCGAATACAGGGGATTCGTCAACGAAGACTAAATTTCGTCGACGAAGAAATACCGAGAAAGTTTGAACTGGCTGAATTTCATCAACGAAGACAAAATTATTGAAGGATTCGTCGACGAATGACATGGCTCGTCGATGAATCCAGTTCTATAAATATGAAAAATCCGAATTTTTAACTTAATCTTAAGCAAACGCTCTCCTCTTTGGTGCTCTCTCTCTCTCTCTCTCTCTCTCTCTCTCTCTCTCTCATCATTTTTGGGCCATATATACGCTGGATCGACGATCCGAAGTCACCACGACGCTCTTGGGGAAGTTCTCTCCAAATCTGCCAGAGTGGATCGTTGGTGAAAGCAAGTTAGAAATCATCCCTGAGTTGAGGTAAGGCTTTTTAAATCAAATTTGGTCTTACAATAGTTATAGGAAATGATATACACGAAGAAATACTGAAGTTTAATACTGGAAGTTTTCAATTTCAGGGTGTTGATCAGGAGATCCTACGGGGGTTAGGCTAGGATATTTTAGAGGCTTTCTCAGTAGCCAGGTAAGGGAATAAATTAAAACAGTTATTTTCCTTAAAAATTATTATTAATTATGAGTAAATTTATTTTCAGAAAAGCATATGTTATATTTGTTATTACAGATGAAATGTACGTTTGGGAAAATACTGCTATGATGTTAAAATGTATATGTATGTATGAGATGCCAGAAAATTATGATTTTAGAATATGAAGTATGATTTTGTTGTAGCAGATGTGTGGCATGAATATTATGTTATGAAAAATGTACTATGATGTGAAAGATTTTACGAGCAAACCATGTTTTTAGGTATTATGAAAAGATACGTTATGTTATGACAATTTTGACGAATACATGATAATTGATTTATTTTCAAAATGTATATATATATATATATATACCTGAAATTTATTCGGCGCAAGGCCGTATTTATGTATGATTTCGGCACGAGACCGTATTTATAATTTCGCCACGAGGCCATATTTATGATTTCGGTGCGAGGCCGTATGTATGATTTTGACACGAGGCCGCTATTATATCATGTATTATATGTTATCAGAACTCGGATGTTAGTTCAGTTCAGTTCAGGAGCACAGTACCATAGCTTATATATCAGATGTTTATGATCAGATTAGTGTTAACCACCCCACGAGGGGGTGGGAAATGGATAGTCGATATGGCTTTTAGTAGAGTGTGGACGTCCACCTGGCAGTCCGGACCAGGGTGTGGCAGGCTCATCGTACTTATAGACATATTTGACTCGGCAGTGGTCGGCCAGCCATTGTCGGGTCCCGCCTTCAGGATGCGCAACCCTTCATGGGGGGTAATACGTGACATTACCTAGCTATTCATCTTGGGTATGTTTTCAGTATTACAGTTATAACAGATGTTTTATGTATGTTATGATTTATTAACGAATATGAAAATATATGATTATCCAGTACAATATGATGAATGTTTACGGAGTTATGAAATGTATTGTATATGTATAAGTGCCTTAAATATTCATGTTGTTACAGAGCTGTATTTAGTTTATTTCCCCTTACTGAGATGTGTCTCACCCCCAACATTAATTAATTTTTCATGAGACCCTGAGTGACCGGCGGGTCATAGCCGCTGTGGAGTTAGTGATATTACCCCGTTAGGAGGATAAGATTTTGTACTAGAATCAAGAGTATTTTGTGTTTGATCCTAAAGTTATTTTGATATTTTTGGGGATGTATATAAATACAGTATCATGATGATTGTAGTAAACTTTGGTATTATGCTTAATGGATAGATGATTTAAATTTTATGATTGTTGCTGCTTAGGTTTCTGCTGTGATTAACAGGTGTCCCCGTTACCCACGGGTTCATGTTGACTTTTCCATTCATTATATTACATTTTATGTTAAGGATTTTGAGGGTGTTACATCGTGTGTGCGTTCGACGCCATAGGTTCTATTGGCATTGCAGGCGAGGAGGTTACTCTTGGACGGGTGTCAGGGGTACCTAACTTGTGTGAACCGCCGCAGGATGAGTTAAGGCTCAAGGATATTCAGGTAGCCAGCGAGTTCCCGGATGTGTTTCTAGATGATATACCCGGTTCACCTCTTGATCATGAGGTGAATTTCGCGATAGAGTTGCTGCCTGGTAAGGCACCGATCTCTAAAACTTCGTACCAGATGGCTTCAGCAGAACTTCGGGAGTTGAATGAGCAATTACAGGAATTACTGGACAGGGGTTTCATTTGACCTAGTGTTTCACCCTGGGGAGCTCCAACACTGTTTGTGAAGAAGAAGGATGGGTTGATGCGGATGTGCATTGATTACCGTGAGATTAATGAGGTAACTTTGAAGAATCGTTACCCTTTGCCTCGTATCGATGATCTCTTTGACTAGTTGCAAGGGACGTAGGTCTTTTCAAAGATTGACCTACGGTCAGGGTATCATCAGGTGAGGGTCAGATCTGAGGATGTTGCGAAGAAAACTTTTTGAACCAAATATGGCCACTACAAGTTCTTAGTCATACCTTTTGGGTTGACGAATGCTCCAACAGTATTTATGGATCGTATGAATAGGGTTTTCCATGAGTACCTGGATCGGTTCATGGTGGTATTCATTGACGATATTCTGGTATACTCAAGGAGTTCGGAAGAGCATAAAAATCATCTGAGGTTAGTGTTACAGATTTTGCGGGAGAGCTAGTGTGGTGGCTGGTACGTTGAGTTAGAAGTCGGAACCTACAACTTTATCTACATTTGTAGCTCAGCATCACATCAGACAGGATCTGGAGAGCTCAGGTATAGAGTTGGTGCATGGTGATCATTAGGCTTTCCTTGCTAGCTTGGTGATCTAACCGACTCTGTTTGAACATATTAAAGTTGTGTAGGCTAGTGATGCCGAGTTAGCTGAGATTGTAGAGAAAGTGCAACAGGGATTGGCTACGGAGTTCAACATCTTTGAGGGAGGTGTGTTGAGGTTTGGGACCAGTTATATGTTCCAAAAGACGAAGAGATCAAAAGGATGATTCTAAAGGAAGGGCATCGTTCATTATATACGGTACATCCTGGTAGTACAAAGATGTATCGTGACTTGCGCGAGACCTTCTGGTGGAGTGGTATGAAGAGGCAGATTACTCAGTTCGTGGAGCAGTTTTTAATGTGTCAGCAGGTGAAAGCTGAACATCAGAGACCGGTAGGGCCGTTACAGCCTTTGCCTATTCTAATGTGGAAATGAGAGCATATTTCCATGGATTTTGTGACCAGATTGCCACCAGCACTTCACAGGTAGAATGTTATCTGGGTGATCGTGGACATATTGACAAAATTTGCTCACTTCTTATTGATGAAGGTTAGCTATCCTTTGAGTAGACTAGCAGATATGTACGTGCATGAGATTGTGAGAATGCACGGGGTACCGGTGTCCATTGTATCAGATCAAGACCCGAGGTTTACTTCTCGATTCTGGATGAGTTTGCAGGAAGCGTTGGGGACGAAGCTTACTTTCAGTACAGTGTTCCACCCCCAGACTGATGGACAATCGAAGAGGACGATACAGATTTTGGAAGATATGTTGCGAGCTTGTATGTTAGACCTTGGTGGTAGTTGGATACAGTTTATGCCACTAGTAGAGTTCGCTTATAATAACAGCTTCCAGGCTAGTATCAGGATGACTCCGTTCGAGGCTTTGTATGGTTAGAGGTGTTGATCTCCTTTGTATTGGGATAAGGTTAGTGAACGTCAGGTGTTAGGACCTGAACTTGTGCAGCAAGCATCTGAGAAGGTGGGTTTGATCCGGGAAAAGATTAAATCAGCTCAGAGTCGGTAGAAGAGTTACGCAGATGTTCACCGTCGTGAGTTAGAGTTCAAGGTGGGGGGTAAGGTATTTCTAAGAATCGCTCCGATGAAATGGGTGATGAGATTTGGGAGGAAGGGCAAGCTGAACCTAAGGTACATCGGACCATTCGAAGTTCTTGAGCGAGTGGGTCCGGTAGTATACAAGATTGCACTACCCCCCGCACTCTCGAGGGTCCACGATGTGTTTCATGTATCCATGTTGAGGAGAAACGTGTTGGATCCATCACATGTTATCAGTTATGATGATTTGAAGATTAGGGATACTTTAGAGTATGAGGAGATACCTGATCAGGTTCTGGACCGTAAAGTTCAGAAGTTTCGTACCAAAGATATACCATTAGTGAAGGTATTATGGCGGAACCACGAGGTTGAGGAAGCTTATTGGGAACTGAAAATGGAAATACGTCGGAAGTATCCGCAGTTGTTCTGAGTATGTGTACATTTCTCTATTTTGGGTTGGGATAGGTGGTTAGTCGTTGGGAGTGTATGTTATAGTGAACTCCTGAGACAGTTTATGTTTGTAATCACGATATTCATCTGCCATAAGTGAGGGTATGTATGTATGTGTTATGATGGGGCTGTATTGTAGTAGTCGCTAGTTTCTCTCTAGAGTTGCGGGTATGTGTTCAGTTGTATGAATGAGTTCATGAATGAAAGATTGCAAATTTCGAGGATGAAATTTTGGTAAGGAGGGGAGGTTGTAAGAGCCCGAACCGTGATATGTGGGTTTGAATAATAAAAAGAAGGGTAAAATTGGAATTTGAGTAGGCTTCGTCGACGAAGGCTTTGTTCTGCTCGTCGACGAAATTCAGAGGCTCGTCGATGAGGAGAAGCCGAGAGATTTCGGGAAATCGGGAATCTCAGATTCGTTGACGAGGTTACTGTCTCGACGATGAACTGTCTATATGACCTCGTCGACGAGGACGCTATTTCTTTAATGAGGGCTGTAACACCCCGACCCCGAGGGGTCTGGGATATTAACTTTTTACCATTGATTTGCAGCAGAAGCAAAATAAACTCAATTATTATTATACCAGAGCGCTAATTATCCATATTACAATCATTTATTTCAAAAGAAGAAAAATTATACAAACATAAATATCTGAAACCATACTAATATTTCTAATCAATCTTTATTTTTTCTAATCCCCACCCGCATGCTTGTTAAGCCTGATTTTCGACATGTCCTTCAAAGTTATCTGAGATAAAAAATGATTGGGGTGAGACGACGCTCAGTAAGTAAATAAGATTATTATTAGTGTGTGGCTAAAATGAGTTTTTTTAAAAAAATTTCGTAAAACAATATTTAATACTATAACTTCAAAATTTCTTTTAGAATAAATATAAATTTAAAAATTTTTGCATAAAACTTTTGTCATCAATTACAACAGTAAAATTTTATAATTATATACTATAACTGTTAAATTAAACTTTTAACTTTAAAACTGTATAAACATTTAATGATAAACATACATATACTTTTCCTTATACGTTTTCCTTAGATCGTCATTTAAGCACCAAAATGATCATTTTCACGTAAACTTACACTTTTCCTTCAAATCTTCAGTAACTTTGTACACGTAATTAAATATGTATAAACATATATTATAAAAATCACCCTTGGGCCTGTTTACCGTAAGTTATGTTTACTCCCATGACTGGGTTGTGCGGTCCGAAGACTAGACTTAACTGGCTGCCCGACCAAACTAAATCAACGTACGTAAACTTTAAGTGAGATTTTCCTTATTAAGTCCTGGTCCGGAACCAGGTGTGCACTCAGGAGAAATCCACTAACATAAATAACCACTCTGTAAACAGTGTGGGTGCACTCTGATCCGTATAAACTTTAAGCTGCGGTACCGAACATCTGTAACTTTGAACTTTCGTTGCCATAAGGGGTTTTAAAATCATCTTATTATAATTTATGCAATTTAAAATAATATCGTGAAAATCTCATCTTTACTCATATTTCCATAAAAAATGTAACGTAAAAATAAACTCATGCCACATAATTTTTGTGTTAAAAATATATATAATTTTATTTTTGAATAGAAATAAATGCTGAAAATTTACCCGAGGGGATTAAAACATTTCTTAACCCAAAAATAGATGCAAGTATATTAAAGGTAGAACTGGTATAATTAAATACGCGTAAAAATAAACTCATGGAAATTTTGTGGAACTAATTAACATAATTGAAATTTACTTATAAAATAAATTCGGGTATAAATTTTAAATAAAAAAAACTAACATAATCAAAATTTATTTACCTTCTTCCTTACGAATACTGTAACTATCTCTAAGAAATAAGATCGAAAAGAGTGGGTGATTGAGAACTTACTCAAAAATTCTCTCTCCACCACAATTTCTTTCACTCACTAATTCTTCTCTTCCTTGGAAAATTGTTGTGAAAAATGAAGGTTGAGAGCTCCCTATTTATAGGAAAATTTTAGGGAAGAAATGAAATTTATAAAAGTGTGGGGAGATGGGTGAAATTATAATTTTTAAAAAAATTAAAAAATGGGCAAGGTATGGGTTGAGTATGGGATGGGGATGGAGGCCATGTGGGAGTGCTTGCCACCATTCCCATTAAATAAATTTTTAATTAATCACTTACCTAATTAATTAGTCAATTAGTTAATTAATTATTTTATTATTTTATTATTTTTCTTAATCATTATTATCATTATTATTATCATTGTTTTTACTTTTAAACTATTTTTAGTATTTATTTATTTTATTATTTATTTTTGAACAAGAATTAAATTTGAATTTTGAAAACTCATGTGGGCCCCACATGGTCTTGTGGGCCCTACACAACTTCGAGACCCGAATGGATCCTACGTAATTCGAATAATTCTTATATGATTTTATGCATCCTACATAACTTTGAGACTCGTGTAAACCTCTATACTGCTTCGGGACTCATGTGGGCCTCACACAGTCTTGTGGGCGCCGCATAGGATACCTATATTATTATTATTTTGTCATATATTTTTACAAATTATATCAGTCAAAACATTATTTTATATACTTATTTACGTATATAAACAGTGTCTTGTGGCTCCGGAACTCATGTGGACCCCACATAATCTTGTGGGCCCCACATATGATACCTATATTATTATCATCTTATTATGTATTTTTTACAAATTATGTCTGTCAAAATACTATTTTATGTATATATACTTATTTACGTGTACAAACAGTGTCTATCCTGTTTATCCTATGAAATTCCATTTTGACCAGGCCGACCTCCAGGAAGCGACTGAGCCGCAATGGTTTCTGAGCACTCGCTTAGACAAGGTCTTTCTTAGGCATCAAACATGGAATCAAGGATCCTACAGAAAAACACTTCTGTATTGATATTAACTCAATGATCATTTTTATTATTTTATTGTTATTGTACTTTAATCATGTATATATTTTTGGGTCATCACAAGGGCGACCGGGTCAAGGGCTATAAAAAGGAATTTCCATTACTTCTAAGCTAAGAAATCTAAAAAACCTCTCTTTATCTCTCTAGAAACTCACTATACACTTTCTCTCTCTAGATCTCTTCGTCATTCATCATTTGATTCGACAATCTGAAGTTACCACAAGGATCGTGGAAGGATTCTCTACAAGTTCTACAAATCAGATTTTCGGTTCGGCCATTTTCAGGTTTTGGCGTAAAATCGAGGTAAGGCTCGATTTTCAATTCTGATCTAGTAGTGTTGTAGAGAACAGTATTGTGAGTAGCTTCTGTACTGGAATTTGTAGGTTTTGGAAGTCGATCCGTTGTTTAGGAGCCTTGGAGTTCGGGATTTGTTATTTTGGGGAAAAGTAAGGGGAATTGTGTTTATATCGGTTATTTTTGAAATCGGATTTAGTAGAACTGTGGTTCACGGTCCTGTATGTGTTTTGGTTACTCATTTGGGGGGATCTAACAGGTAAAACTATGGATTTTTCATGATTACAGTTTTGGGAAAAAGGGGGTATTGGGTTGCATCCGTGGTTTTGTTGAAAATCGAACGTATATGGTGATTTATACTGTGTTGTAGGGATGGTCGTGCCTTGACTTATTGAAACTGTATGTGTTTGGAAAACCATAATTTTCGATTACCAAATGGGTGTGATTTTTTTGGTTATATGAGTATGCATGTGTTTTATTTTGGTTGAAATGCGAGTAGGAACGGGGTTCCGAATTTGTTCCAAGTACTGAGAGTGTTCGGCTCTATATCCGAGGGCGTATGAAATAGTTGGCCATGTTTGGCAAGAGTGTTCAGCTCTATATCCGAGGGCGTGAGCCTTACAGGTTGATCACCGAAGGGTGTGGATTCACCAGTTTGCATCGGTACGATGCCATGGGAGTCTAGGACTAGCCATGTGTCGGTGGCGCCGTGTTTCGCTGGTTGGCTACGGGCCAACGCCAGATATCGCAGGCCGGCTTCGGGCCAAAGGGAGTGACGACAACAGGATTGCTTGATCATGTGTGTGAGCATGTATGCACTGTTTTGAAATTAGTACTGGAACTATATTTAACTGTGTATATGTTGCGTCATGATAACACTCAAATGTCACACATCGATATAACTTGTATTCTTCCTTACTGAAAGATGTCTCACCCCTATTGCACGTACATATTTTTTAGGTCCTTCAAGTAACCAGAGCTAGCTTTTGGGTGTAGGAGTGTAGTGGTTGGTGTACCACGGATAGCGCTTGGTTAAGTGCTAGGAATTTTGGTGCTCGAGTTGTCATTTTGGAGTATGGTTGATAACCGGGTTGTATTTTGTGCTATGAAGCTTGGACTCTTGTTGTATAGACTCTAGTATGGTACCATGTATGTATAGAAAAACCTTTTTCCGTTGCGTATATTCGGTTGTGTATGGATGTGTATAGGGTGCCTGGGAACCCCACGGGGTCGGACCCTCATTCTTTTTACTGTATCTTTGGATGTTTTGTTAGATACAAGGACAGGTTAGGTTACATTTTCACCTCTGGGTCCCATTTCCGGGTTTGGGGCGTAACAATCCCAATCATCTTTTTTGCTGATCGGTCCTGTAAAAGGCAATAAGAATCAAAGAAAGGTACAAAGAGATTAGATTCTTTTGTTAGTTTGGAAATAGATAGCAGATTGAATAAAAAAACTTGGAACACACAGTACATTATGCATAAATAATGTGTTTGAGAGGGCAAACAGTACCAATATGAGTAGCTAGGACAGAGTTGCCATTAGGCAGAATGAAAAATGAGACAGGAAGAAAAATCCGAGTTTAAGTATCTTAGGTTGCGAAGCCATAGGATTCAAACACTTGGCGTATCCTCACCCGTTCGATCAAAAGGAATATGTGGCTTCTCATTCGCCGTCCGTATTGTGTTTCTTGTCTACGACTCCCACCTTGCCACGTAAGCGATCTGTGTGTTCATCACCACAGTTGTCTGATCCCTACAACATTGCGCGATCACGATTCCCCCGAGACAGGTGCCCCCTCGAGCTCTGCTTCCTCCACTCGAAGAGTGACACGTGGGTTGCTTGTTCCCCACACACGCAAGCAGAGGCGTGTCTCCCCCAAGACTGTCTGATCGACATCTCCCCTCAACGTCCTTGATCGTACCACCTCATTGATCTTCATCCAATTGCACCCTCCACTCGGAAGACGCCACATGGCGTAGTGGTCCTAACCCGGACCTTAAACCGGTTTCCTCGAACCGGTCAGAATTTGACCGCTCTTCCCCCCTGAACCGGTTTCCACCGGCTGTTCTTATTTTATTTATTTTATTTGCTTTAACAATTCCAAAAATCCATAAAAAACATAAAAAGTTCGAAAAATCACAAAAAAATTAGAAAATTCAGGAGAAAATTCTAAAAATATTTTCAACTCAAATTTTGTTATTTTTTCTTAACTGTTTTTTCGTTATTTAATTAAAAATAGGAAAAATTCACCAAAATTTCATAAAAATTATAGAAAAATCCAAAAAATATTTTTGAGGTTGAAAATCATTTTCGACACCCTTTTGAAGTATCAAACCTCCCGGAATAGTATTTTCCTACTTAAAAAAATCCTACGAAATTTCAAAATACCGGGAGTGTATTTTGTACTCTATTTTCTTGATTTTATGAATCTTAATGATTTAAACAAAGGGCATGAACTCTTCGAAGTATGGTATGTTCCGGTTCTGAGGGAATACTTATATTATATTTATTTTGCGCATTTTCTTTGATTATTGAAAGGGAGTAATTTTCAAATGCTTATTAAATTTAATTTGTGGGATAATTTTCGATTAATTAGTTATTGTTCGTAAGAACGGATGCGTAGGGGGTGCTAATGCCTTCCCCTCGATTAACTGAACTTCCGAACTCGACTCTAATAATGCAGACTGATTCTATCCTTAGTTGAGTAGTAATCAATTGTTCTAATCACACTAAAATGTTAGTGGCGACTCCATTACACTGTGTTTTCCACGAAAATATTTTTAAAACCACCTTTCACCACCTCTCGTCCCGTTCGCGTCCGGGAATGCCACGACACCCATTTCAATATCCAACTAAGTATCACTTCACATAATTCATTATTATAGTATCATGCTCAATCCATTAAAATTTGAAGCTAAAATCTAGCATATTTTTCTTATATTTTTTTGTGCACAAATTTTTGGTTAAATTTGATTATGTGCATGTGCATAATTTAAATTTTACATTTTACATTTAAGAATATCCACATAAATAATTCTATTACCAACATGCTTAAAGAAGTACTTCCACCTATTGAAAAAATGGAAAGGAAATTTTGATACTTACTGTATTTGGATAAATAAAAATGGAATCAACAGTATAATAAGTTAACTTACTGTATTTGGACACTTAGTATTTTTTCTATCAAATTAAATTAAAATTGATGAATTGAATTGTAAAAGGAAATTTTAGTAGTTTTATGATTTTACTCATTATTTTTTATAAAACAAAAATTTATGAGCAGATTAATTTAGCTAAGTCTAAGGTCCCATTTGGAACTCAGAAAATATTAGGAAAAGGGGAAAAAATATCAAGGAATTCTCATTTTTATGTTTGGTTATCAAGAAAAATGAGAACAAAATTAAAAAATATACCGAATTTATAAACAAAATTTTGATGTTACACATTATTAATATTTAGTTTTTCCTAATTTTTTGTCATATTAAAACAAACTTTCATTTTTAATAATATTTAATAGAAAAGGAATATATATATATTCAATTACAAAGATTAATCTTAGGATGTCCCATTTTCCATTCAATTTTTTGGAAGTGTAATGGTAGCATGATGATAGTTACCATTGTGCTAATAATAAAGGAGGCAACTATAGCTCGTTTCCGCTCCTGGACTCCTAAATTTACCCTCCTTTTGGAGTTGTGGGGTCAACTTCAAGGAGCGCAGGATTAGTCATGTGGACCGTAAAACGGACGCGTGGATACTTGGTGCATAATCCAAAAAAAAAATGTTAATGAAAAGCTTACTAAAATGAGCATTCCAATAAGTATTTTAAGTATTTTAGGTATCACTTAAATATTTTAGAATTGTTGTGTTTTTCCCATGCATTTCAACTTAATTTGTTTAATGAAATTCTTCTTTAATTTACCCCAAAAAATGCTTGTGGTTGACAATGTTTGTGATGAAATGAATGTGTTAATATTAATCATATTAAGGTCCGTTTATAGTCATGAATTTGCAAAGAAAATTAACCTCATACATTTAAATTGGTGTAAAATGATTAACTAATCTCATCAAGTGGGGTTAAAATTTGATTTGGTGTTGTTGTTGTTGTTAGACAACAGGTTTTATTTTTTATTTTAGTTTCTAAAAAATTACAAAAATAGTTATTTTTTATTTTTGAAATATTTATGCAAATAAATAAACAACAATAAATTTTTTTTTGGCACTAATTAGATGTGTGAAAACTTTTATTTTCATTTCCAATTTTTCAAATTGTTACAAAAATATCACTATCTTTTTCAATTTTTCAAATATATAGAAAAGTTGGGAAATATATTTTCATCATTTTCTAGAAAATATATAATTTCAAAATTGTAAAATTAATTTCTTTTTAATCACCCTTTCCTAAATTGATTGAAATTTCTTTGATAAATATATTACATATTTCATGCTATCATAAATTTTTTATAATGCCTGAGACTTTTGAAGGTAATTTTTTTGGAAATATTTAAACAGAACACTTATTTCATCTAACGTGCTATGAATATGATTATAATCATAATTATAGATGAGTCTTAAAATTTGTGAAGAGCATTTAATTTAGGTGTCTTTCTTGACAAACACATTTCTTACTATAGAAATTCAATTAAAAATTTAATAATTTCAATGTATTGATAACACTTAACTAATATTAATAAACCTGACGATAATTGAAATAATTATCTAAAAAAAGAAAAGAAAAAACACATCAAAATTCTCATGTCATTACAAGGGCCTAAAAATGAAAGATTTGTTGCATCTTTAATGACAACAAATAAGGAAAAATCTAACCATAAAATGTAATAATGGTAAAAATATTAGAATACTACAAGATCTAAAACTTTACCCTCCCCCGACTCTATATAAACTCACTTACGTTTATAGTTTTCATATCATTTCTTTTGTACTTGAACGATAAAAGCAGAATGAGTTTTGACGCGGCATTGAAATTTTTCATTTCAATAGTTGATGGTTCTCTCCTTCTGAAGCATTTCAAGACAAAAGAGTTTTGCTTGGAAGGGCGAAAGGAAGAATCTTTTCAGAAGAAGATCCTTGTTCTTGGCAATTCAATGAAAAATATTTAGCTCAAGCAACTGTTTCATATTTTTATTTGTAAGTGAGTCAAGTCGAAAGTATGATAAAATTTGAATAATATGTAAGCAAATTTTCTGTTTCTTCTCTTTAGCTTTTTTTTTTTTTTTTTTTTTTTTTTTGGGCCTCTCTTGATTATTTTGAAGTGAGACCACTTGCTCTTTTGTTGGTATAAAAACTAATCAATGGGTTCTTGTGCTAATGTGTATGCATATTTAAGAGAATAATTTCTGAAATAATAAAGAGAAAAAAGACATTTAAATTTTATATTTAGGAAAAAAAAATACCAAAAAAACAAACAATTGTATGTTGTTCTTCCAATTCAGATTTAATTGTCTTACTTATGCTTCCAAATTTCCAATTCGCACAGCACTCCTCATTTGTTACACATCAAATAAACAAATAAATCGATCCCACTAGATGAATCAATTAAGCTTCCCGCAGTCGAAATCAGCCATCTTGAGAAGAGATCCGGCCAAAATTCCCGCCAACAAATTGTCCCTCAAGAAGCTCATCACCTTCCCGTCGCTCTGCTGCACCATCCCCACCGTGTACGCCGTCGCTATCAGCCCAATACTCCTCCACCTCCTCTCCTTTCCATACTTCTCCACCGCCTTTTCGATCCTTCCCCATTCGTCGCCGTTTTGTGTTTTCGCCAGGAAGGCTTCGCCGAGGCACCTCGCCAGAACGACGCCGTCTTCCAGGGCGGAGCAGCCGCCCTGGCCGATGTCCGGCGTCATCGGGTGCAGGGCGTCGCCGGCGACGCAGACGTTGCCTCTGCAGCTTTCTCCCCGGAGAAGATCCCACGGCCACCGGAGCTTCAGCGACGCGCAGGAGATGTTGACGAGCTCGGTTCTTTCCACAACGCTCTGGACTTGTTGAGAGAGTTTGCCGAGCTTGCTCAGCACGAACTGCTTCATCTTTGCTGGATTATCTTCCATGTCGTCTTCTGTCTCTGCAATCAGAGGTTCTGTAAATATTTCTAATTGACTTTCTTTAGATGTAAAATGTTCTTTTGAATTTTTTTCTGAAATGTTTGAAGTTGTGCTTGGAGTGCATTTGTATGAAAATCAATATAAAATTTATATTTTATGTATTCAAATTCATAGGCTCCTAATCACTAATAAATCAGGTTTGAGAGCATTGATTTTAATTTTTAAATCAAAGTTTGTGTTGATTTAGTTGCATTTGAATCAAGTCTTAAATTTTGATTTTTGAGACATTTCAAGACCCATTCTAAACAGAGAATTTAATTAGATAAAAAAAATAATTGGAGACGTAAAATTATAAGCATTTCAAGTCATTTAAAAAAATTCCAATCAAAGCCTTTAGGGAGAAAAATAATTTAATTAATGCGACCAGGAATGTATAAGTTAAGTTTGCTTACTTTGGTCGAGAGAAGTGAAAGTGAAAAACCAATACATCGTCTTCTCATTGCAGGGCATATAACCATATCGTACACCGTGCCCAATGCATTGTAAGAATTTGCGTTCAAATCCATGGCCTTCTGGAAATTCAACCAAAGCCCTAATTGCTGATCGCCCAGCATCAACGGCTTTCTTAAGGCCAAGCCATTTTGCTACCACTGAGTTAACTCCATCACACCCAATTAATACCTTGAATATAAAAAACCAAAATGTATTAGATGTGAATTTCTTGAAATCAATATTTTTAGAATCAAATTGAATTGATCCATCAACCATGTTTGGATTAAATTTTAGATATAAACTTGATGAAAAAAAAATTAACTAGATCAATAAAATAAGGTTAAATTGGTGACAAGTTTTAAAAATATTTTACTTAAAAAATCCAATCATATCACGATTGAATTTGGCTAATCGACTTGCTAGTTCTTTAATCAATTCAATTTCAAATACACTACTTGCACTGTTTCTACGATCGTTTCCTGATCTCCTTCGCATATAGTTATCTGGACCATGCATAATTGCTTCATAGGAGCTTAAACATATATTCGTAATTAAGTAAACATATTATATAAGTAATTTACCTTAGTTTTAATGCTCGAGCCGTCGCCAAGGTGCACAATTTTGAACCATCCTGATTCCTCAATAGAAACAACCTTAGAAGAATACTTGATTGTACCATGTGGCAATTCCTCCTTTAAGGTTTCAAGTAAAATCTTTCTTATCACACATCGAGTTTCATAATTTCCACTGCATAATTAACCCAAACGTTCATAAGCTATTCACTCGATGATTCATTTTATATCTTAAAAGATAGACTCTTGAAAAAATATGCACTAAAAGGATCAAATCAAACCCGGTAAAAGGAAAAATTAGAAAAAAAAAATGATATTAAAATTTATATAAGGGACTGTGTCCTTTTATATTATCCATGTACTTGGTTATGTGACTTCGGATAGGTGCCATTTATAATTTTCTGATAAATAATGGGCTTTAGTGCAATTATTTCCAAAGCTAGGAGGGCCTCATTTTTAGACATGTGGCAAGTGGGGACACATTTGCCAATTGGGCAGGTGTCCTTTATAATTTTTAGATAAATAAGGGGCTTTAGTGCAATTATTTCCAAAGCTGGGAAAGCCTCAATTGTAGACATGTGGCACGTGAGGCACATTTTTCATTTGGGCAGGAGGATGCCCTTTAAATTTTTTGGACAAATAATGGACTTTAGTGCAATTGTTTCTAAAGCTAGGAGGGCCTCATCTTTTGAGCTTATTATTTTGATGAGGGGCTTATAAATAACTAGAATTACCAATATAGACAGCTTAAGCAAAAGAAGTACTCACTCTTGCCCCTTCCTTTCAAATGATTTCTCCAAAATGGGGAGCCCTGTAACTGCAGAGGACACTCGAATCCTGCACATGTATATATATATATATATATATATATATATAAGATATTGTTGCTAAAGGAATGAAGTGAATTTAATTTAAGTTATTTTGAAGTAATTAATTAAATAAAATAATGAGAATTAAAGTAAAGGAGGGAAGGGTACCCGTCAAGGGGAAGATGACGTCGTCTTATGGAATCGGCAATGCCCAAAGCCTCCAGAGCCTTCCAGGCATTGTTCCATGTGATAAGTGCAAACCCTGTAATTCTCAAACCATCCGACGATTCCAACACCAAGCTCCTCAATCCCAACATTCTCATATGATTTATGGGGTTCATTTAGATTTTAGAGAGAGAGAAAGCAAGGTGGGAGGTTATTTCCTTCGATATGGAGGAAAGTCCAAGTGGGCACTCAGCCTTTTTAGTGTGAAAACCTAAAGAAAGTTATAAAAAGAAAGGGGAGAAGGGAGTAGTCGTCACTTCTCAAAAGAAAGAGAGAAAAACATGATTTTTCTCATGCCCAAATTTCATTAAGACTCCAATCTCACTTCGTCTGTGGTCCGATTGAACTGAAATTTGGAGAAGAGATTCATGACTCAAGGAACTACAATCTGAATGTTGGAGATCGGATTTAGAGCTCGGGAATTGGGATTTTTTCCCATCGCGAATTTGGTATATTCTCTCCAATCCTCTTTGTGTTTGCCATGATTGTTGATATCTTGATGAGATATATTTGTATCCTCTAATTGCGATTAGAGAAGACTTTGTGTACCCATTATTTGATTGATAGTGGAGGTTTCAACTAAACTAGATCTCATGGTTTTTCTTCCTCACATTGGGGAAGTTTTCCACGTAAAAAATTGATTATGTTCTTGTGGTTTGGTGTGATTGATTATTTTTCTTATTATTTTTAGCATGTATAAAAATAAAGATACACTATATTTTCTTGTATATAGGGAGAAGAATTATTCCGCTGTAGTTGTTTGTTGATATCTCTTCCAACAATATGGTATTAGAGTCCGGTTGACAAATTGACAGGTTGACAATTTGAGTTATGGAAGCAAATACTAGTAGAATGATTAATCTCAATGGTTCAATTTATCACATATGGAAAAGAAAAATGGTGGATCTTCTTTATGTGAAAGATTATTACCTACCGGTATTTAGTACTGAAAAACTAGAAAAAAAAAGTCTGATATAGAATGGACTTTGTTGCATGGACAGGTGTGTGGGTATATCAAGCAATGGGTAGATGATAATGTTTTGAACCATATTAGTGGAAAAACAAATGCACGTTATCTATGGAGTAAGCTTGAACAGTTATATGCTTGAAAGACTGGAAATAATAAATTGTTTCTGATTAAACAAATGATGACTTTAAGATACCAGGACGAGACTCCTTTATTTGATCACTTGAATACATTCCAAGGAATTATTAATCAGTTGGCTGGAATGGATATTAAGTTTGATGATGAGATACAAGGGTTATGGTTGCTTGGTTCATTATCGGACTTGTGGGAGACGCTCAGAACTTCATTGTCTAACTCCGCTCCAGAAGATGTAATCACAATGGATATGACCAAGAGTTGTTTGCTAAATGAAGAGATGAGAAGAAAAACACAGAGATTCTCTTCATAGTCAGAGATCTTGGTTACAGAAAAGAGGGGGAGAACTAAGAGCAGAGGTTTGAAGAATAGAGATAACATCAGAAACAAGTCCAACGAGTTTGCGAATGTTGAGTGTCATCATTGTGGGAAAATGGGACACATCAAGAAATATTGCAGGCAATTAAAGAAAGAAAACAAGAATGAGAAAAGGAAGGGAATAAAGAATGGAGATGACAAAGATGGTGATGATAGAGTTGCTACTACCACTCCTGCAGAATTCCTCTTTGTTTATGATGATGAGATGATAAATGTTGTATACCATGAGACCAGTTGGGTGATTAATAGTGGTGCCTGCATTCATGCTACATCTTGGAAGGATTTCTTTACATCCTATAGATCTGGTGATTTTGGAACAATAAAGATGGGCAATGATGGCTTGGTTAAAGTCATTGGAATTGGGGATGTGTATCTGAAGACAAATAATGACATGAGTTTAGTTCTTAAAGATATGAAGCATATTCCTGACATTCATTTGCATTTGATTTCTGTAGGTAACCTTGATGACAAAGGGTATTGCAACACTTTTAGTGATGGCTAGTGGAAGCTCACCAAGGGTGCTATGGTTGTGGCTCGAGGCATGAAGCACTCTGTATTGTACGTTTTGCAAGCAAAGATCTCTAACGACATTGTCACGACCTGCTATTTACATGGGTTTTTTTATATATAAACTATAATATTCCACATGTTGCAGTGACCCGAAGAATAATAGCGTTTTTTTTTAATAATAAGAGGGAGAGAAAATAGAATTAGAAACAAAAGAAGGCCGTAGATTTCGTCGACGAACACAGGGCTTTGTCGACGAGAAAATACCGAGAGATGGTTCGGGGTGCTCTGAATTTCGTCAACGAACATAGGGTCTCGTCGACGAACTTTGTGAAGGGCTCGTCGATGAAGTGACGTAGCTCATTGATGAACCTGGAAATATAAAAGGCAGGAAACCGAGATATTTCTCATTTTCTCTTGTCGCTCTCTCTCTTCTCTCTCTCTCCTACGACTCTCTCTCCCTTCTCTCTTCATTTCCAGTCCCATCAGTCGCCGGATCGACGATCCGAAGCTACCATGACGCTCCTGGTGGAGTTCTTTATGCATCTACTGGAGCGGATCATCGGGAAATCGAAGTTGGAAATCATCTCAAATTCAGGGTAAGGCCTTTTAGTTTCCTTTTAGCATTGTGGTAGTTATAGGAAATGATACAAGCAGAAAAATAATAATGTTTAGTCCAGGAAAATATTAGTTTCAGGGTGTTTTGTAGAAGGCTCTGCGGGTATTAGGCTATAGTACAGTAGGGGCTTTTCAGAGATAAGGTAAGGGAAATATGCTATGCTAGGAAAGTTCTGAATATTATGCAGTTTATTTATTTATGAAAATTATGTATTTTAGTATGGTGTGGCTTATGACTATGTATATGGTATGGGGATATGTTTATGAATTTAGTTTCATGATTTTACGAATTTTAGTATTATGATTATACGCATTTCAGTACCATGATTATACGAATTTCAATACCATGATTTTACGATATTTTAGTACCATGATCTTATGAATTTTAGTACCATGATAACATGAATTCTAGTATTACGAATATGCAGTTCCATGTTATGATTATTCAAATTTCAGTACGTTATGCAGTATCATGGTTATTTCAGTACTTCAGAATCATGGTAAATTAGATAGACATGTATATAGAAATATATTATACGATATCAGACCCTGTTGGACTTGCACGGTACCGTTGCTACAGATACTATGTTATTATATGAGTGCAACCACCTATTCAGATATACGTGGTACGGTCGACCACCTAGGCCTTTGAAGAGGTTAGGCTCCCCATCCAGATATGGGTTAAGGTGAGCAGGTCGACTGACGGAGTTCAGTGATTTATTCCTGGTTGGCCAGCTAGGATAAATCTAGCCTACGAGCCGCATAACCTCGTCATGAGGGGCATGTCATGACACAGATAGCCACAGGGAACAGTTTCAATTACTATTACTTACGTATTGATTTACAGAAACAGGGATCCTACTATATACACTAGAAGTATTTTGAATTATAATCATAATACTGATATGTTAAGCAATAGGGAAAAGGGGTGGTATGTTTTATTATTTGTACTGTACTTTTGTACTTAGTTATTCATGTTTATATGAAACAGATTTCATGATATGTAGTAGCTCATTTGCCACACACTAGTAATAGTATATTTTCTTTTACTGAGTGTTGGCTCATCCCAGTGTTGATATATTTTTCAGGTGATCCAGGAAGGTGAGCAGATCAGGCTCGCAAATAGAAGGGCTTCAGTAGTACCCTTAAAGAGAGTGAGTATCATTTTTTGGGAGCATTTTTGTATTACCCTAGCTAGTTTAGGGCAATTTTTGGGGATACAGTTATGTTGTATATTTTGCAAAACATTTCAGAACTCTAGTATTGTATGTAATGGTTTAGGTTTTGTTTATATGATTATGCTTCTCGCTTCTTAGGATAATGTTATAGTATCAGAGTATGATAATTATTACAGTGAAAAAAAAATCAGTTAATTAAGCAGGTCGTTACACATGTTCTGAAACTATATGGGGGTAAACCCAATCATTACCCTAAGCAGCAAGAAGCAAAGATTATATAAATATAACTATAAACCATTATATACAATACCAGAGTTCTAAAATGTTTTCCAAAATATACAAATGTATTGTATCCCCAAAATTCCCTCAACTAGCTAGGGCTATACAAAATATTCCCCAAAAATATACTCACTCTCTCTCTAACTGGTAGTACTGAAACTCCTCTATCTGCAAGCCTGGTCTGCTCGCCTATCGGGATTACCTGAAAAATAATTCAATACTGGGATGAGTCAAAGCTCAATAAGACGAAATATGCTATCACTAGTGTGTGGCAATTAAGTTACAATACTGAGAAAATTTACTACTATATAGTCATGTATCACAGAATCTGTAAAACACAATAATAGAAATATAACTTTTATCCTTTACCTGTTGCATAACATTTCTGTACTTAGGTTTCTATTCAAAATACTGCTATTCTATGTATATAATTTCTGTTTCTGTAAAGCTGTATAAACATAATAATAGCTGTAAAATTCCGTGTGGATAACTGTGTGTCATGATTTAACCCCTCATAACAGAGTTGTGCGGCTTGTAGGCGAGATTTACCCTAGTTAGCCAACCAGGAATAAAGCACTATACTCCGTAATCTGATCAGCCCTCCTCTACCCATATCTGATGGGGAGCCTGTCCACTCGTGGGCTTTATGCGATCGACTTTTATACCACGTATTATCTGAATATGTGGTTGCACTCTATAAACTGTATGTAGCTACGGTACCGTGCTCTGTAAAATGTATGGTCCTATAGGGTTTGATACTATATAATACCTTTCTATATACAATCTATCTATTTTACCATGATTCTATATAACTATATTAACCATGACGTTGTAATAAACTGTATTTCTGTATCAACTATATTTCTATATAAACTGTGTTTCTGTATTTCATAGTTCTGTAAAGCTATATAATCATGGTACTATGAAAACTGTAAATACATTTCCTTATCTGTATATACTGTAAATATGATCCTGAAAATACTGTAAAATATCATTCTGTTTGAATAATGTAAAACATAATTCTGTAAGAAGTTGTATAAAATTATGTACTATATCAATATTCTCATGCCACACAATTAAAATTCATTAAACATAATTTTATAAGTTGTATAAATTCCTACTCTCAAAACCCATGAACATATACTATATTTTACTGGTAAAAATCTCTACTTTAACTAGCATAACATATTTCCCTTACCTGACTGCTGGAAAGTCCCCCTAGGGAATACAAGCCTAACACCCACAGGGCCTCCTACAAACCACCCTGAAACCAACATATGCTAGAACATAATATCAGTATTTCTCTTCCTACATCATTTCTTATAACTACCACAAGGCCAAAAGGAGACTAAAAGGTCTTACCCTGAATTTGGGATGAAATCCAAATCTATTTTTCCGACAATCTGCTCCAGCAGACTTATAGAGAACTCTGCCAAGAGCGTCATGGTAGCTTCGGATCGTCGATCCGGCGACTGGTGAGGCCGACATCAAAGAGAGAAGGGAGAGAGTGACGTAGAGAGATAGAGGAGAGAGAGAGCTCGGTGAAAAATGTGATAAAATCCGGTTTTCCTTACTTATATAGGACTAGATTCATTGACAAGACATGTCACCTCGTCAACAAGTCTTTCTGTAAATTCATCGACGAGTCCCTATATTCGTCGACGAAATTTAGAGCTGCCCGAATCTGTCTCTCGGCATTTTCTCGTTGACGAAACCCTGTGTTCGTCGACGAAATTCTTAAACCTTCGTCGACGAAGTCCACGGCCTTCTTCTGTTTTTGTATCTATTTTCTCTCCCTCTTTATTATTATAATGCTATTATTTTTCGGGTCACTACATTCTTCCCTCTTTATAAAATTTTGTCCTCGAAATTTACTATATGAATGTCTATTTATACTTCCATCATTCTGTAAAGAAAAGGGGTCTATTTTATTACCTGCCCTCACTTATGGCGGAGGAATACCGTGGTTACATGAGCAGTTCTGGGAGATTACAACCATAACAGAAAATTTTCCCTAAAACCCAAAGACTACCTATGTAACGACCTGAATTTTAAATGAAATTTAAATAATAAAGAAAGGGAAATTGGAAAAAGGAACAGAAGGAAGCTGTCAAGCTTCTTCGACGAACATAGGGTTTCGTCAATGAAGGCTTTAAAAATTTCGTTGACGAACACAGGGCTTCGTCGATGAAGAAATACTGGGAGGGGTTTTAGTGCCGACTGAATTACGTCGACGAAATCCCCCATCTATAAATATGAGAAACCGATTTTTTCTTCACAATTAAGCTTCCTCTCCACTCCCTCTCTCTCTTTCCCCTTCGGCTCTCTCACTCTCTCTCTTCGATTTTGGGCTAGTTTTACGCCGGATCGAAAATTTGAGGCTACCACGACGCTCGTGGCGAAGTTCTCTACGAGGTTGCCAGAGTGGATCGTCGGGAAAACGAAGTTGGAAATCATTCCAGAGTTGAGGTAAGGCTTTTTAAGCCAAATTTGACTTTGTGGTAGTTATAGGAAATGATGTACGCATGAAAATACTGATGTTTAATACTAAGAATTTTCAGTTTTAGGATATTTATCAGGAAATCCTACGAGGGTTAGGCTAAGATATTCTAGGGGCTTTCTCAGTAGTCAGGTAAGAGAATAAATTAAAGCAGTTATTTTCCATGCAAGCTATTATTAATTATAGGCACATTTATTTTCAAAAAAACATATGCTATATTTGTTTATCACATATGAAATGTATGTTTGGAAAATACTGCTATTATGATTAAAATGTATATGTATGTATAAGATGCTAGAAATGATGATTTTAGAATATGAGGTATGACTTTAAACGGCACATGTGTGGCATGAACATTATTTTATGTGAAGTGAATCATGATATGAATGATTTTATGAGCAAAGGATATTTTCAGGTATTTTGAAAAGACGAGTTATGCTATACTGAGTTTGATGAATATATGATAAATGAGTTATTTTCAGAATGTAAATACCTGAAACGTATCTGGCGCGAGGCCATGTATTTATGTTATTGGCATGAGGCCGTATTTATATTATTGGCACGAGGCCGTATTTACGATTTTGGAGCGAGGCCATGTATTTATATTATTAGCACGAGGCTGTATTTACGATTTTGGCACGAGGCCATGTATTTATGATTTCGGCAGGAGGCCGTATCTATGTTTTCGGCATGAGGACGTGATGATGTTATGTATGTTCATGTATTATATGTTATTACAATCAGGATGTTAGTTTAGTTCAGTTCAGGCTCGGTACTGTAGCTATATATGTAGATCAGATATCTACGTCAGATTGGTGCTAACCATCCCACGAGGGGATGGGATATGGATAGTCGATGTGGCTTTCAGTAGAGTGTGAACATCCACTTGGCAGTCCGGACCAGGGTGTGGCGGACTCATCGTACTTACAAACATATTTGATTCGGTAGTGGTTGGCCAGCCATTGTCGGGTCTCGCCTTTGGGCTGCACAACCCGTCATAAGGGGTAATACATGACACCAGCTAGCTATTCATCTTGAGTATATTTTCAGTATTACAGTTATAACAGATGCTTATGTATGTTATGATTTATTAACAAATATGAAAGTACATGATTATCCAGTATGATATTATGATTATTTCCAGAGTTATGAAATGTACTATATATGTATAAGCACTTTCAATGTTCATGTTACCACACAACTGTATTTAGCTTATTTTCCTTTACTGAGAAGTGTCTCACCCCAAACATTAAATGATTTTCAGGAAACCCAGAGAGACCAGTGGGTCAGTGCCGCCGTTGAGTGATTGGTGCTTCCCTAATAAAAGGGTAAGCTATGTACTAGGATCAGCAGATTTTTGTTATATGGTCCTAGTGTCATTTTGATATTTTGAGGGTTGTATATATGTACAGTATTGGGAGATGTAGTAAATTCTGGTATTAAGTTTCTAGTATTATGCTTTATGGATGAATTTTTGAATTTTATGTTTACTGCTGCGTAGAATTCCGCTGTGTTTGACAGGTATCCCCGTTATCCACGGGTTCGAGTTGACCATTTTATCTATTATGTGACATTTTATATTTAGAAATTGAGGGACGTTACATTTGGAATCAGAGCCTAGGATACTAGGTTCTGTAGACTCTAGAGTGCAGCAGTAATAATACCAGAGTATAGGAAAAAGGGAATTTGAGGTCTGGTTTTGTAGTCTAGATGTAGGACTTCCGTGGTGGTTTGTATGATTTTCCTAGGGTGACGATTTCAAGAAATTCATTGTAAACTATCGTCGGGTTAGGTATCTAGATTGCAGGATTGAACCTTGAATTGAGATTAGGAGAGATGAATTAAATAGGAGAAAATAGCATATGAGTTGAGTGATACGTATAGAGAAGGAAGTTTGAGTTAAGTTACATGTTTTTCAGGATGGACCTTGGTGGCAATAGTGCCCACGCCAATGGGAGTGAGGGTGCTGGACCCTCAGGCGCTGCGGGTAGTGATTCAGATGCTGTTTTACACAGCGTAGCACAGTAGGTTATGACAGAAATTGCTAGGAGTTCAAAGCAACAGGGTGGTCCATCGGCAGGTCACGGTAGTTCGATTGAGAAGTTTATTAAGATGAGTCCTCCAGCTTTCTCAGGAGGGTCAGATCCTGCAGTTGCTGAAAACTGGGTACGAGAGATGGAGAAGATATTTATAGTGTTGCAGTGTTCTGAGGAACAGAGGGTACTGTTTGCCACATATAAATTGACTGGGGAGGCCGAGAGATGGTGGTCAGCAGTGAGATTGTTAGAGCAGCAGAGGACTATGCCTGTGGAAATGACGTGGGAGCGGTTTAAGGAAATATTCTTCGACAGGTACTTTCTGGCTTCTTCCAGGGAAACTAAGATTGAGGAGTTCCTGAATCTGAAGCAGGGACAGCTATCAGTGCAGCAGTACGCGGCAAGGTTCATCGAGCTATCTCGCTTCGCCGCGTACATCATTCTAGATGAGGTGAAGAAGGTACGGCAGTTTGAGAGAGGTTTGAGAAGGGAGATATACAAACAGGTATCGATTCTGAAGTTGCAGGATTTTGTTGAGCTAGTGGATAGAGCCACTATAGCTGAGATTGGAGAGCGATTGGAGGTTGAGGAATAGAGGCAGAAGAAGAGGTCTACACCTTCTGGTTCCCAGCAGGGAGTCGGTCGCGCTGCATGGAAGAGAGGTGGCTATTATAGGGACCAGAGACAAGAGACCAGGAATCGCGGTTTTCAGGGTGTGCAGCCATCTCCAACTTGCCCATCTTATGGGAAGAGACACCTAGGGGAGTGTCGTGTCAGGCAAGGTGTCTCCTACAGGTGCGGGGAGCCAGGGCATATGATGAGGGAGTGTCCGACACAGACAGGTATGGCTCCTGCTCCTAGACCTGCACGAAGAGGTTACTAGGCACCACGAGGAGGCCAGCAGAGGAATACGGCCCCAGCCAGAGTTTTTACTTTGACGCTAGGTGACGCTAAGGAGGCCAGCGAAGTGGTGAGAGGTATTGTTAGTATGTTTTCATTTAAAGTTATTGCCCTTTTTGATTCTGGTGCTACACATTCGTTTGTGTCCTTGGGGTGTGTAAAATTATGTGGAGTAGAAACGCAATCATTAGATGTTGAGTTATTAGTGGCTACACTAACCAAGTCAGCAGTGAGATGTAGTAGGGTACTCAGTGATTGTCCAGTTGATGTTCAGGGGAAGATTTTATCTGCTGATTTAATGGTATTAGATATGCACGGGTTTGATATTATTTTTGGCATGGATTGGCTAGCGGCTAATTATACTGTTATAGACTGTCGTGCTAGAGAAGTGATATTCAGACTTTCGAGGAAAGCAGAATTTAGATTTATAGGGTCACGGGTGCAATCCTTACCTCAAATGGTCTCAGCTGTTCAGACGAAGTGCTCCAGAATGACTGTTTGGGATTCGTGGCTTTTGTGAAGGAAATGTCTGAAAATGAATTGAAGCTTATCAATACGCCTATGGTGAAAGAATTTATAGACGTGTTCCCAGATGAATTACTAGGTTTGCCGCCTGATCGTGAAGTAGATTTTTCCATTGATCTACTTCCAAGTACAGCGCCGATCTCTAAAGCACCGTACCGAATGGCGTCGGTAGAGTTGGCGGAACTGAAAGACCAGTTGCAGGATTTGCTTGATAAAGGTTTCATATGACCTAGTGTATCTCCGTGGGGAGCTCCAGTGCTGTTTGTAAAGAAGAATGACAGGACTATAAGGATGTGTATAGATTACAGAGAGATTAATAAAGTGACTATCAAGAACAAATATTCTCTACCTCGTATTGACAATTTATTTGATCAGCTCTAGGGTACACGGGTGTATTCGAAGATCGATCTCAGATCAGATTACCATCAGGTGAAAGTGAAAGCAGAAGATGTCTCGAAGACGGCTTTCAGGACAAGGATGTACAGTATAAAGTGAACGATATGCCTTATCTAGAATGACCCGTCTAATCCCAGTATCATTCGGTACACAAACCCTGTCGCGAAATCTCAATATCCCATCGCCAAGGATACTGAAATCCGGCTTTAGCCCCTTCTGGATTCCTTCCATAATAACAACCAATTCGGGATCCTCCTTCTGTGCCACGCAGATCCTCTCCTGCAAAGTCGGCTGTACCACCAAGCTAGCAAAGACAACCTGATGGTTTCCTTTCACTACTTCCAAACTCAATCTCTCAAGGTCCATGTAGATTTTATGCTGAACCTGCACTGCTGAGACTGTCACGTCAACTAACTTCTGACTCAGAGAATCAACTACCACATTAGCTTTTCCTAGGTGATAGCTAATAACACAGCCGTAGTCTTTAATCAATTCAAGCCACCTACGCTATCTTATATTGAGCTCCTTCTGGGTGAAAAAGTATTTAAGACTTTTAAGGTCGGTAAAAATCTCATATTTTTCACCGTATAAATAGTGCCTCCAAATTTTCAGTGCAAACACTACCACTGCTACTTCTAAATCATGCATCGGGTAGTTCTTCTCGTATTCTTTTAGTTGACAAGATGCATAAGCCACTACTTTGCCCTGCTGCATTAGAACACAGCCAAGACCCTTTTTCGAAGCATCACTGTATATAACAAAACCACCATCAGTGGATGGAAGAGTTAGAACTGGAGCAGTGACCACTCGCCATTTCAGCTCCTGGAAACTCAGCTCGCACTCATCCGTCCAATCATATCTCTTGCTTTTCTACGTGAGTTTTGTCAAAGGACCTGCCAAACTGGAGAACCCTTCAACAAACCGATGGTAGTAACCTGCAAGACCCAAAAAACTTCTGACCTCCTGTACATTCTTCGGTCTCGTCCAATCCACTACAGCTTCTATCTTACTCTGATCTACTGATACACCTTCTTTAAACACTACGTGCCCCAGAAATGCAATTTGTTCCAGCCAGAACTCGCATTTCTTCAGTTTTGCATATAACTTCTTATCTCTCAGCATTTGCAATACTAGCCTCAAATGAACTTCATGTTCTGCAGCACTCCTAGAATACACTAGGATATCATCAATAAATACCACAACGAACCGGTCTAGATATTCGTGAAAGACCCTGTTCATCAAATCCATAAATGTTGTAGGTGCATTAGTCTAACCAAAAGGCATAACCATAAATTCAAAATGGCCGTACCAAGTTTGAAATGCAGTTTTCGAGATGTCCTCCGCTTTCGCCTTCAACTGGTGATACCCAGACCGTAGGTCAATTTTAGAGAAGACCTGCGTGTCTTGAAGTTGATCAAACAAATCATCGATCCTAGGTAGCGGATACTTATTCTTTATCGTTACCTTATTCAGTTATCGATAGTCGATGCACATCCTCATCGACCCATCCTTCTTCTTCACAAAAAACACCGGTGCTCCCCAAGGAGAAACACTAGGTCGAATGTATCCCTTGTCAAGCAACTCTTGAAGCTGTTCCTTTAACTCGCTTAGCTCAACTGAAGCCATATGATACAGAGCTTTTGATATCGACGCCGTATCTGGAGCTAATTCTATGGCAAATTCCAATTCACGATCCGGAGGTAAACCTGGTAAGTCCTCTGGAAACACGTCAGGGAATTCGCGTACCACAGGAATCATTTCCAATTCCCGTTCTCCTACTAGTGTGTCTTTCACAATTTCTAGATATCCTTGGCACCCCCTATGAAGTAGCCTCCTAGCTTGCATAGCAGAAATGATACGTGGTGTAGAACGCACACATGATCCAAGGAATTGAAATTCCTGCTTTCTTGGCATTCTAAACAACACCTCCCTCTTGAGGCAATCAATATTGACATAACTAGCAAACAACCAGTCCATCCCTAAGATGATATCAAAGTCATACATATAGTACACCACAAAATTAACTGGTAGTATCCTTTCCTGTATTTCAATCGAAAAATCCCGAACTACCTTACTACACCCGACCATAGCTCTAGATGATGTAGCCACTACTAATTCATCATCTAACAATTGCACTTCTAATCCACATAGCTCAACAAAATCTCTGGAAATAAAAAAATGTGTTGCCCCGGAATAAAATAATACAACAGCTTTATGAGCAAGCATGTAAATGATACCTGTGACTACATCACTAGTATTCTCAGCGTCACCAAGAGTCAGAGAATATACCCTAGCCTGAGCAGTACCCCTTGCTGACCGTCACACTGTGTCGAAGCATTCCCTCTGCATTGCTACTGTGAGACTCCATCATTCGTCTGCCTCAGACAATCTTTCATCTGATGTCCTTGTCTACCACACCGCATACAAGCTCCCGTAGACAACCAACACTACCCCTGGTGTTTCTTACCACATAAAGAGCAACGTGGAATACTTATGGCATTTTAGAACGTACCACCACTGTTCTTCTTCCACTTACCTTGTCCTGCACTAGACGAATAATTAGGAGGCACTGGCCTTTTCTTCGTAACTTGAACCTCTGCATCCTCTAGTAAACACTCTTCTGTTACCGTGGCTTTATCAACCAACGTAGCAAAGTCCTGCAACTGCAGAATCGCCGTCTGCTTACGGACCTCACTCCTCAGACCCCTTTGAAACTTCCAAGCCTTCTTCGCTTCATCAGGAATCACGAATGGAGCAAATCGAGACAGCTCCTAGAATTTGGCAGCGTACTGTTGCACTATCAATGATCCCTGTGTCAAATTCATAAATTCCTCCATTTTCGAATTTCTAATTATGGCCGAGAAATAACGTTCAAAGAAGAGCTCTTTGAATCGGGCACACATCAACACTATCGGTATCAATTGGTGCTCTTCCATTTGCTTCACAGATCCCACCATCTCTCAGCCTCCCCAGCCAATTTGAACGTGGCGAAGGTGACTTTCTGCTTTTCAGTGCAGTTTAACACACCTAAGATCTTCTCGATCTCTTGGATCATATTTTAAGCACGAACTGGATCTGTACCGCCCACAAAAGCAGAGGGCTTCAATCTGGTGAACTGCTCAATATAGCAACCCAACTCAGTCATAGGACGATCATGTTCCTTGTTCGAACGCACTACCTCAGCCATAAGCTGTTATGCGAAGTCTCGTAACACACTAGTGGAGTCGTTACCAGCCTCGGGGCCGGCACCCTCACTACTACTGCCACCCACATTGGCAGTGATATCCCTCGATTCCATCTTAAAACAATTTACAAGAACCCATTCGACAGGTAATAACCTACCAATCAACTACTACTATCACAATATAAAGTCAATTCTCCAAATTCACATTCTTAACATTGACATACTCCATAGATTTGACATTCTCATTCTAGCTCAAATTTCACCCTTCTACTAGGAAACAAAATCGTCAATGGATTGCCATGATTTTCTAAACCTTTCGACTGATCCAGAAAAATACAGAAGTCTATCAATGAATTTTCATTTCTAGATATACAAAGCAAAATCCAAGATCTTATCCTTGTCCTATACTCTGGTATATTCTAGACTATCACAACTAGCAACTTTTAAGTTCAACACATATACTTAACTAGGCAGCATGAAACAGATCATACTTCTGACTGACTACGGGCTCTAATACCAACTGTAACGACCTGGCCTTTTATATGGATCCAGGTATCACTCATTCATACATAATACCTATACCTGTTCAAAATATGGAAACAACCCGCCCTTAACAGGGACATACGGGTGTAAAACATACATAATCATGATGTAAATGTCGCGGAAAAACATAAACATCCATTGGGATTTCTACTAGTCTTATACCAGAGTTTACTAATACATCCATAATTGACATAATTCGGACTTAGAACAATTCTCATTATTACAACCCTCCAAAAAGGATTCTTCCTCAAGCTTAATACAAGATGTAGATGCTTATGTAAGCTAACCAAAATAACCTCACCAATCCCTTTGGCTACTAGGCCTAACGCACTGATGGACCTGAAAACAAAGGTTATATGATAGGGTGAGACACCTCTCAATAAGGAAGAAGGAGTTACAACAGTGTGTGACTGCATACATGCATATTTTCATTCAACATCTGGAATATAAATCAAATATTTTCAATACAATAATGCATCGGGTATCATTATTTATATTACAAAATTCTCATATCTGTCTTTCGACCATTTAATGATTTATCAGATGTCCAATAGCAAAATATCCTTATAACCAGTTTTACCCGTGCCCGGGTTGTGCATTGATACTCGTCCAATGCCCTGTTCGTGCAGACACTGTCGAGTACCTACATACGATCCGACTGCCTCCATTGGCCCAATATCAGCTAATGGTTTCACCCTGCTAGCCGACCATCTTGGTACCCACATCGTTTAATACGTGTGGTTGCACGTGTACATCTAGCTACGATATCGCGCTGTATCATATAACAGTGGTTTCATTTCACCTTGCAAAGAAAGTATTTTTCAACCCTCCCGGGACTCTCAAGCTGTGGTTCCATGTATCATAAATTCAATTTATACAAATATGATAACTTGCGCAATTCCAGTATTTTTCACAAATTCACATAATGGCATTGGGTTCAAACCAACGTCTTTCCACTCAGTTTACCCCTCTTTGTTTACTAAAGCGGCTCGGTGTATCACCAACCTCTGTTTATCACATTCTCAGTATAACAAGTTTGGAACTTCGTTCCCATATTCTATATCAATAGTATAGAAAATCCATTCATTCCCATATCAACATATATCACACAAGTTTGATACAAAAACCCGCTAAATGATAGAAATTCAATATACATAGTTTAACTGAATAAATAAAGGATTCGAGCCTCTCCTACTATAGTATAAACACAAATAAACGATGTTTGTAAAATTTGGAGATTTCACATCGAAATCCTCGTTTTTACCAAAAACAATAAAATCGTCAAACCAGCATTTCTACTCGGTAGAATTTCACAAATAAGTAGTTAAATCATACATAATAACGTAAACTAGCTTTTTAGTAGTTTAGTTTTTCCAAAATAACTATTGTAATCAAGTTCTCCTTACCTTAAACTCAAAACAAAACTACGTTTGGAAACGATCCAAATCGACAACCCGAGATCCTGAAAACCTAAAACCACATAACATAATCTTACTATCTTTTCTACTGCTATCCAAATATCTAATCAAAACTAGGATTATATTCCTACCTCAATGTTTGAGAAAACCTAAAACTCTCCGAAACGACGATCCGCTCCACTAAAAGTGTAGAGTTTCCTCTTCTGATCCATGCAGTACCCTTCGTTTTTGGAAACGGACGACGAACGACAAAGAATCCGAGAGAGAGAGAGAGAGAGAGAGATTTGCAGCTTAGAGAGAGAGGGCTTTTGGATGAAACTTAGCCCTTAAGCAACTCAAATGGGATATTTATAGGGCCTTTAACCCGGTCCACTTCGTCGATGAGGCGGCGTTTTCGTCGACGAATAGACCACAAAATTCATTGACGAGACCCTGAATTTCATCGACAAGGATTTCCCGAGAACCCCCAAAACCTCTCGGCTTTTTCTCATCGACGAGGCTCTGAATTTCGTCGACGAGTTTATGAAGGACTTCGTCGACAAATGTGATCCTTCGTCGATGAACCCAATTTATGAAGGTTTGGGTTTCTACAAAAGATGTCATCGATTCGTACAGTACTCGGCTTAACAGCTAGTCTTGACTTGGAAGTTGAGCAAATGGATGTGAAAACTGCCTTCCTTCATGGTGATTTAGAGGAAGAGATTTATATGAAACAACTAGGGGGTTTTAGAGTGAAAGGGAAAGAGGATTATGTGTGTAAGCTGAAAAAAAAAGCTTATACGGTTTGAAACAAGCACCGAGACATTGGTATAAGAAGTTTGAGTCTGTTATAGGGGAGCAAGGCTACAAGAAGGCAACTTCAAATCACTGTGTATTTGTTCAAAAATTCTCTATTACTAATTTTATTTTCTTACTGCTTTATATGGATGACATGCTGGTTGTTGGCAGGAATGCTTTAAGGATTGACTAGTTGAAGAAGCAATTGAGTAAGTCATTTTCTATGAAGGATTTGGGGCTAGCAAAGAAAATTTTTGGCATAAGAATCAGTCGTGACAGGAGTGCCAAGAAGTTATATTTGTCACAGGAGGAGTACATTGAGAAAGTGCTTTAGAGATTCAATATGGACAAAGCTAAAGTGGTTAGCCCTCCTCTTACTACCCACTTCAGACTAAGTACAAAGCAATGTCCTTCTACAGATAAGGAAAAGGAATACATGGAAAGAGTTCCTTACGCCTCAGCAATAGGAAGTTTGATGTATGCAATGGTTTGCACAAGACCAGATATAGCCTATGCAGTTGGTGTAGTTAGCCGATTCTTGTCAAATCTATGAAGAGAGCACTTCAATGCAGTGAAGTGGATTATAAGGTATCTTCAAGGCACTTCTAGTTTGAGACTTGTTTTGGGAAGCGGACAACCATTGTTAGTTGGCTACATAGATGTAGATATGGCTGGGGATGTGGATACTCGTAAGTCTACTTTGGGCTATTTGATAACTTTTGCAGGTGGGGCTATAACTTGGCAATCGAGACTTCAGAAGTGCATTGCTCTTTCTACAATAGAAGTAGAGTTTATTGCAGAAACGGAAGCAACTAAAGAGTTGCTATGGGCAAAGAAGTTCTTGAGAGAACTTGGTTTCGAGCAACAGAGGTATGTGTTGTTTTGTGATAGCCAGAGTGCTATTCATCTTGCTAAAAATTCCAGTTTCCATGCAAGATCGAAGCATATTGGTGTATGATACCATTGGATCAGAGATGTGTTAAATGATAAGTTATTGGAACTTAAGAAGGTTCACACTAATGATAATGGTTATGATATGTTGACAAAGACACTACCAAGGGAGAAGCTTGAAGTTTGTTGTTCGATCGTCGAGATGGTGATTCCCTCCACATAGTTGGAAAGGGGGAGATTTGTTGGGTTATTTCCTTCCATGTGGAGGAAAGCCCAAGTGGGCTTTATTAAAAGCCCAAAGCCCAACCCTTTTAGTGTGAATACCTAAAGAAAGTTACAAAAAAAGATAGGGGAGAAGGGAGGAGTCGTCACTTCTCAAAAGAAAGAGAGAAAAACGTGATTTTTCTTATGCTGCCCATATTTCATCAAGACTCCGATTCTGCTTCATCTGTGATCCGATCGAGCTAAAATTTGGAGGAGAGGTTCATGACTCAAGATGCTACAATCTGAATGATCGAGATCAGATTTAGAGCTTGGGAGTTGGGATTTTTGCCCATGAACAATAACCGTGAATTTGATATATTCTCTCCAATCCTCTTTTTGTTTGCCAAGATTGTTGATATCTTGATGAGATATATTTGTATCCTCTAATTGCGATTAAAAAAGACTTTGTGTACCAATTATTTGATTGATAGTGGAGGTTTCAACTGGACTAAGTCCCGTAGTTTTTCTTCCTCACACTGGAGAAGTTTTCCACGTAAAAAATTGATTGTATTCTTGTGACTTGGTGTTATTGATTATTTTTCTTATTATTTTCAACACGTATAAAAGTAGAGATACACTATATTTGCTTGCAAATATGAAGAAGAATTATTCCGATGTGGTTGTTTGTTGATATCTCTCCCAACAAAAGAGAGAGAGAGAGAGAGAGAGAGAGAGAGAGAGAGAGAGAGAGAGAGAGAGAGAGAGAGAGAGAGAGAGAGAGAGAGAAGAGGGGGGGTGAGGGGGATGACTTCCACTGCCCATCTTATAAATTGGATGGGATCAATAATGGCGGCACAGCGAGAAAACAAAACATGTGACATCAGCAAATACGTTCTGCTGTCTTTGAATTTAGTTTCTATAGTTATATGCTTCTAAATTGGGTGGTAAATGTTGGACACATACATTTGGGTATTTGGACTTACATTTAATTGGATTTGAGCAAAATTTAGTATAATTTCTTGTATTATATTTTTAAAAAATTTAAATTTGAAACTTCTCGCAACATAACATAATTTGTAGTATAATATTTAGAACAAAAGGTAGTATTTTTTTTTAGGTTTAATAAAATGATAGAAACTTTTCTGTGATTTGAAAAATTTTACTAACCTCCACTGAAGTATATTTATAGGCAAAGGCCTAATTATGACCGTTTAGGACATGTAGGGTATTATTATAAAAGTTTTAAAAACACATTAGAAATTTTAACCCAGTTTAACCCTTTTAATCTTGGTAAATGATTAAGTAACCTAAGAGGATTCGAGTGGCAAAACTGCAGCTCGGTTGCCCGAATAGACTCAGCCCAAAAATGCCTTTTAAATGGTTCGAGTGCCCGAGTTCAAATTTGGTTAGCTAAATAAAAGACAGGAAATTTTGGTGCATGGTTTGGGTGCCCGAAAATACATTCGGTTAACTAAACTGAGGGATTCGGTCGCCCGAGGCCTATTTTGAATTGAAAAGTTCGACAGCCCAAGTTAGTGAAAAGTCACTTTTGAAGGGTTTGGTCGCCTAGGAAAGATAGGGTCATTTTAGGTTCGGTCGCCCAAAGCCTGGTCAAACCGTTGATATCCCAATGGTTCGGGCACCTGAAGTGATTTGAACACCTGGGGTTCGGTCACTCGACCTCTCACAAATATGTCAATTATGTTCAATTTCATTTCAAGTTGATCCCCTGATTGAGCAAGTTATTATGGGGACTGTTTGTGCATATGTTTAGGGACCTAAGGTCTTTTCTAAGGCCGTTTTGAGATAGTCCCAAAAATTCGGCTTTGGTTGACCCCCTAAGGTACTTTTATGGTCTATGTAGGATCATTTGTTGAGCTTACTTCATACATGCATAATATGCAGAGATTATTATAGACTCATTTAAACTGAAATTATTACAGACCCCACGATAAAAAATACAACATTAAATATGTTGGGTCTTCGCTTCTGTTTAGGTTGCCGCATGCCATCATATGAACTTGCCAATAAAAACATGCACACAAACTTGGCAACCATTAAATAGCAAAGTATTTGTCACGATCAAAACAATGGTGTGACCCATACGGTCAACAGTTGGGAACAGGAGTTGTTTCGTGGTCATCAAAGAAGTAGTCAATCGTCACATTGTCAACCACTGAAGCTGAATTTGTTGCAGCAACAACTTGTGCTTGTCAAGCTATTTGGCTGAAGAAGATTCTTGAAGAGTTGTAGTTCAAAGAAGATGGGTCTACTCTCATTTAATGTGACAACAGTTCAGCAATATTAAAGCTCTCAAAAAATCATGTTCTACATGGTCGAAGCAAGCATATAGATGTGAAGTATCATTTCTTGAGAGATCTCATGAATAATGGAGTTATTAATCTGGTTTACTGCAGAAGTGAAGACCAGATTACTAATATTCTAACAAAACTTCTCAAATTTCCAGCATTTCAGAAGGTCAAGGAGCTACTTGGTGTTTGTAGTTCAAAGGACTTTATCTGAGGGATGACGGTTCAAAGTTTGAGTCTTATTAAAATGATGTTATGTATAGAACATCAGTTTAAGGGAGGGTTTGTTAAATAAATTAGTAGTAGCACATTAGAATGTATTTTGTTTGTTGCCTAGTTTGTAGGAATTGGTTAGCATGATGTTTGTGGTGCCAGTTGTGTAGCATGATGTTAGTGGTGCCTAGGAGTTGTTTGGCATCATTTTAGTGGTGCCTATTTTAGTGCTTGTAACCGTTTGTTTTTTAACCTATAGTCATTTCCTTATTAATGAAGTGTGGAGTTTTGAGTCCAACTCTATCTAAACATAATGTGTAAAACATAAGTTGTCCAACATATTTAAAACTAATTAAACCCACTAACCTTTTCTTAGTCACAAATTGGTTCACTATTTTTAACTTGGTACAAAAAAATCATTAACTATTATAATTTATTAACTCAATCTTTCCATCAAAATTTTGTTAAAAAATGACTTGTTAAAACCAATTAAAAATATCGATTAACTTTTTTTTTTTTTTTTTTCAATTCAAGCAGCCAATAATTCTATTACCAACACACTTAAAGAAGTACTTCCACCAATTAAAACTTAAGTTTGCGTTTTCCATTGGTGATCTTTTTTAAAAATAAAATTTCTTAAAATAATAATTGATATTATTACATTTAGAGGAATAATTTTTTTGAATTCAAAAGATATTATTTGCAAACTAATTAATTTTTTCTAAAATTATCTAAGTTAAACTTGTCATATAATGGGAAAGTGGCTATTAATAAATAGTTAACAAGTATATAAAAATGGAATCAACAGTATAATAAGTTAACTTAATGTATTTAGATACTTAGTATTTTTTCTATCAAATTAAATTAAAATTGAAGAATTGAATTTTAAAAGGAAACTTTAGTAGTTTTATGATTTTACTCATTATTTTTTTTTAAAACAAAAATTTATGAGCAGATTAATTTAGCTAACTCTAAGGTCCCATTTGGAACTCAGAAAATATTAGGAAAAGGAAAAAAAAAATATCAAGGAATTCTCATTTTTATGTTTGGTTATCAAGAAAAATGAGAACAAAAATGAAAAATATACCAAATTTATAAACAAAATTTTGATGTTACACATTATTAATAATAAAGGAGGCAACTATAGAAACTATGGAAGAACAAAATGGTAAAATGTTAATGAAAAGCTTACCAAAATGGACAATCCAATAAGTATTTTTGGTATCACTTAAATATTTTAGAATTGTTGTGTTTTTCCTATGCATTTCAACTTAATTTGTTTAATGAAATTCTTCTTTAATTTACCCAAAAAAAAAATGCTTGTGGTTGAGAATGTTTGTGGTGAAATGAATGTGCTAATATTAACTGTATTTTCTTTTTTAAAAATTTTAAAAGAGCTAATTAGGGTATGTTTATAGTCATGAATTTGTCAAAGAAAATTAACCTTACACGTTTAAATTGGTGTAAAATGATTAACAGATCCCACCAAGTTGGGTTAAAATTTAATTTGGTGTTAGAAAACGGGTTTAATTTTTTTATTTAAGTTTCTAAAAAAGTACAAAAATAGCTATTTTTTATTTTTGAAATATTTGTGTAAATAAATAAACAACAATAAAAAAAAAAAATTTGGCACTAATTAGATGTGTGAACAATTTTATTTTCATTTCTAATTTTTCAAATAGTTACAAAAATATCACTATGTTTTTCAAATTTTCAAATATATAGAAAAGTTGGGAAATATATTTTCATTTTTTTCTAGAAAATATATAGTTTCAAAATTGTAAAATTAATTTCTTTTTAACCACACTTTCCTAAATTGTTTGAAATTTCTTTGATAAATAAATTACATATTTCATGCTATCATAAATTTTTTATAGTGCCTGAGACTTTTAAAGGTAATTTGTTTGGAAATGTTTATACAGAACACTTATTTCATCTAACATACTATGAATATGATTATAATCACAATTATAGATGAGTCTTAAAATTTGTGAAGAGCATTTAATTTAGGTGTCTTTCTTGACAAACACCTTTCTTACTATAGAAATTCAATTAAAAAATTTAATAATTTCAATGTATTGATAACACCTAACTAATATTAATAAACCTGACGATAATTGAAATAATTATCTAAGAAAAAAAAAAGAAAATACACATTAAAATTCTCATGTTATTACAAGATTTGTTGTATCTTTAATGACAACAAATAAGGAAAAATCTAACCATAAAATGTAATAATGGTAAAAATATTAGAATACTACAAGATCTAAAACTTTACCCTCCCCCGACTCTATATAAACTCACTTACGTTTATAGTTTTCATATCGTTTCTTTTGTACTTGAACGATAAAAGCAAAATGAGTTTCGACGCGGCATTGAAATTTTTCATTTCAATAGTTGATGGTTCTCTCCTTCTGAAGCATTTCAAGATAAAAGAGTTTTGCTTGGAAGAGCAAAAGGAAAAATCTCTTCAGAAGAAGATCCTTGTTCTTGGCAATTCAATGAAAAGCATTTAGATCAAGTAATCAATTTATAATTTTATATGGATGTTATCATGTTATTGTTTTCATATTTTTATTTGTAAGTGAGTTGAGTCCAAAGCATGCAATAAAATATGAATAATATGTAAGCAAATTTTATGTTCCTTCTCTTTGGCTGTTTTTTTTTTTTTCGGGGGGCCTCTCTTGATTATTTTGAAGTGAGACCACTTACTCTTTTGTTGGTATAGAAGCTAATCAATGGGTTCTTGTGCTATATGTATGCATATTTAAGAGAATAATTTCTGAAATAATAAAAAGAAAAAAGACATTTAAATTTTATATTTAGGAAAAAAAAATACCGAAAAAACAAACAATTGTATGTTGTTCTTCCAATTCAGATTTAATCGTCTTACTTATGCTTCCAAATTTCCAATTCGCACAGCACTCCTCATTTGTTACACATCAAATCAACAAATAAATCAGTCCCAATTGATGAATCAATTAAGCTTCCCGCAGTCGAAATCAGCCATCTTGAGAAGAGATCCGGCCAAAATTCCCGGCAACAAATTGTCCCTCAAGAAGCTCATCACCTTCCCGTCGCTCTGCTGCACCATCCCCACCGTGTACGCCGTCGCTATCAGCCCAATACTCCTCCACCTCCTCTCCTTTCCATACTTCTCCACCGCCTTTTCGATCCTTCCCCATTCGTCGCCGTTTTGTGTTTTCGCCAGGAAGGCATCGCCGAGGCACCTCGCCAGAACGACGCCGTCTTCCAGGGCGGAGCAGCCGCCCTGGCCGATGTCCGGCGTCATCGGGTGCAGGGCGTCGCCGGCGACGCAGACGTTGCCTCTGCAGATCTCTCCCCGGAGAAGATCCCACGGCCACCGGAGCTTCAGCGACGCGCAGGAGATGTTGACGAGCTCGGTTCTTTCCACAACGCTCTGGACTTGTTGAGAGAGTTTGCCGAGCTTGCTCAGCACGAACTGCTTCATCTTTGCTGGATTATCTTCCATGTCGTCTTCTGTCTCTGCAATCAGAGGTTCTGTAAATATTTCTAACTGACTTTCTTTAGATGTAAATGTTCTTTTGAATTTTTTTCTGAAATGTTTGAAGTTGTGCTTGGAGTGCATTTGTACGAAAATCAATATAAAATTTATATTTTATGTATTCAAATTCATAGGCTCCTAATCACTAATAAATCAGGTTTGAGAGCATTGATTTTAATTTTTAAATCAAAGTTTGTGTTGATTTAGTTGCATTTGAATCAAGTCTTAAATTTTGATTTTTGAGACATTTCAAGACCCATTCTAAACAGAGAATTTAATTAGATAAAAAAAATAATTGGAGACGTAAAACTATAAGCATTTCAAGTCATTTAAAAAAATTCCAATCAAAGCCTTTAGGGGGAAAAATAATTTAATTAATGCGACCAGGAATGTATAAGTTAAGTTTGCTTACTTTGGTCGAGAGAAGTGAAAGTGAAAAACCAATACATCGTCTTCTCATTGCAGGGCATATAACCATATCGTACACCGTGCCCAATGCATTGTAAGAATTTGCGTTCAAATCCATGGCCTTCTGGAAATTCAACCAAAGCCCTAATTGCTGATCGCCCAGCATCGACGGCTTTCTTAAGGCCAAGCCATTTTGCTACCACTGAGTTAACTCCATCACACCCAATTAATACCTTGAATATAAAAAACCAAAATGTATTAGACGTGAATTTCTTGAAATCAATATTTTTAAAATCAAATTGAATTGATCCATCAACCATGTTTGGATTAAATTTTAGATATAAACTTGATGAAAGAAAATTAACTAGATCAATAAAATAAGGTTAAATTGGTGACAAGTTTTAAAAATATTTTACTTAAAAAATCCAATCATATCACTGATTGAATTTGGCTAATCGACTTGCTAGTTCTTTAATCAATTCAATTTTAAATACACTGCTTGCACTGTTTCTACGATCGTTTTCCTGATCTCCTTTGCATATAGTTATCTGGAACATGCATAATTGCTTTATAGGAGCTTAAACATATCTTCGTAACTAAGTAAACATATTATATAAGTAATTTACCTTAGTTTTAATGCTCGAGCCATCGCCAAGGTGCACAATTTTGAAACATCCTCTTTCTTCAATAGAAACAACCTTAGAAGAATACTTGATTGTACCATGTGGCAATTCCTCCTTTAAGGTTTCAAGTAAAATCTTTCTTATCACACATTGAGTTTCATAATTTTCACTGCATAATTAACCCAAACGTTCATAAGCTATTCACTCGATGATTCATTTTATATCTTACAAGATAGACTCTTGAAAAAATATGTACTAAAAGGATCAACTCAACCCCGGTAAAAGGAAAAATTAGAAAAAAAAAATGATATTAAAATTTATTAGGGACTGTGTCCTTTTATATTATCCATTTAACTTGGTATGTACTTCGGATAGTGTCATTTATAATTTTCCTGATAAATAATGGGCTTTAGTGCAATTATTTTCTCAAACTAGGAGGGCCTCAATTTTTAGACAGTGGCAAGTGGTGACACATTGCCAATTGGGGCGGTGTCCTTTATAATTTTTAGATAAATAAGGGGCTTTAGTGCAATTATTTCCAAGCTTGGAAAGCCTCAATTGTAGACATGTGGCACGTGAGGCACATTTTTTCATTTGGGCAGGAGGATTCCTTTAATTTTTTGGACAAATAATGGCTTAGTTCCATTGTTTCTAAGCTAGGAGGGTACCCTCATCTTTTGAGCTTATTATTTTGATGAGGGGCGTTATAATAACGGGAAATTACCAATATAGGCTCTAAGCAAAAGAATACTTCACTCTTCCCCTTCCTCTCAATGATTTCTCCGAAATGGGGAGCCCCGTAACTGCCGATGACACTCCGAACCTGCACTTTTATATATATATATAATATATATTATATATAAGATATTGTTTGCTAAAGTACTGAGGAATTTACTTTAAGTTTTTTTAAGTAATCCTAATTCAATAAAATCATGATAATTAGAGTAAAGGAGGGAAGGGTACCCGTCAAGGGGAAGATGACGTCGTCTTATGGAATCGGCAATGCCCAAAGCCTCCAGAGCCTTCCAGGCATTGTTCCATGTGATAAGTGCAAACCCTGTAATTCTCAAACCATCCGACGATTCCAACACCAAGCTCCTCAATCCCAACCTTCTCAATGATTTATGGGGTTCATTTAGATTTTAGAGAGAGGGAGAGAAAGAGAGAGAGAAAGCATGATGGGGGCGGGGGGTACCTGTGGAGTCCCAAAGCGGTGGCGAGGCCTGCAATTCCAGCTCCAACTATAACTATGTCTTCGTTAATCTCCATCTCTATTTGTTAATTGGCAGAGAGAGAGAGAGAGAGAGAGAGAGAGAGAGGTGAGAGGGACGACTGCCACTGGCCACCTTATAAACTGGATGGGATCAATAATGGCGGCACAGCGAGAAAACAAAACAAGTGACATCAGCGAATACGTTTGCTTCCTGCTTTCTTTGAATTTAGTTTTATAGTTACCTGGTTCTGAATTTAGTTGGAGACATACATTTGGGTATTTGGACTTAAAACTTAATTGGATTTGAGCAAAATTTAGTATAATTTCTTGTATTATATTTCTTAAAATTTTAAATTTAAAACTTCTCCCAATTTGTAGCATAATATTTACAAAAAAAGAGAGTACTTATTTTTTCTTAGGTTTAATAAAATGATAAAAAATTTTCTGTGATTTGAAAAATTTTACTAACCTCCCCGAAATTTTAAAAATGTTATAGACAATTTTTGAAATTTGATAAAAAAATACAAATATTTTCTTAAAAGGTTTATCTTTTTTGTAAAATATAAGAGGAGATTTATATTTTTTTTATTATTACATAGGAACTCCAGCCACTAATGAGTCCCTCGGATCCCTTGGTGCGATACTAAACCTACGGATCAGCGTCCTCCGCCCCCAAGTCTCGCTGATCAGAATAAAGTTCAGATACGGACATGGCTTCCGTGCATCAGTTGAACGTTCGGTCAACCAAACCCCTATGACACATCTCCATTACCATCCACGGTCCCCACTGGCTCACAAAGCGAACTCTTACCATCCACGGTCCTCGCTAACTCACAAAATAAACTCTAACTATCCACTGGTTCCGTGAGTATATCTACTTGAAATTGAACCCCCGATGCTCTTTCTTACGTGCTGATATCTTTTTACCGCGCTATGCCCGTGAGGGTGAATTTATGTCTTTTTGACAGATCATAGAGGATTTGCTGAAAAGTTTTTTAACCAATACTCCTTACAAGAATTATCTTACATTTTTTGTCAAATTCCAGATCAAAAAGCACAAACAGTACATTAAAAAAAATATAGCCCTCAATATGTACATTATATTTTTATTTAATATTTTTTTCCTCATTAATGCATGTTAAATTTATCAAATATCGGGTTAGATGCGACTCATGTGAGAAGTTTTGAGGTCTTAATTTTAGAAATTGAAAATTGTATTTGAATGTAATTTAATTTTAACAAAACTCAAGAGAGTTTAATTTTATATCCTCTAAATTTTTTTTTAAAAAAAAATCAAATTTTGAAATATGAACTATAAATCTTTCAAGTGCAAAGCAATAACATAAAAGTCACAGATATTCATAAAAAAAAAAATATGCTATTTCAAATAATGGATAGCGATTAATGTATATTTGGGTGAAATGAAGTATTAAGCTCTAAACATTAAATTCCAAATATATTTTTTGTCACTTAATTTTAAGTTTAAATTGCCACTAAAATTTAAATCAAATATTTTATTTTTTCATTCATATGAAACTAATCTCTTTATAACTTGTACATGTTTGAGAGCAAGCAATTTGTGACCACTGACCAATCCGTGGCCACTTTTGGAGTTCAAATGCTTCCGTCTAAGTATTAGTTATAATTACAAAAAAGGAAATAAAGAAAAACCATTTGATAATTCACAAAAATTTACTAAATCAATGTTTTAAAATTTAGTATAAATAATATATTTATCATAATTTAATTAGTAAATATATTTTATTGGACAAAATAAAATTTATTATAAAATCCTAATAATTTGAGTGTTGAATTGTTTTGTCATATATATATATATATATATAATAAGAGGAGAAGAAGAAGCCTGACTAGATGAGACCGGAATATATTTTATTAGACAAAATAAAATTTATTTTAAAATTTTAATTATTTGGGTAAATAAATTTAATATTTTGTTAATAACTATATTCCGTCCGGCCCTCCTCTGGTCAGGCTTCTTCTTCTCCTCTTATTAGATATATATTATTATAAGAGGAGAAGAAGAGCCTGACTATGAGCCCGGGCGACGAAAGGGAAGCGAATTGGATCCTAAATTCCAAAAATGAGGGGCCCTCTGATGCTAATGCCATTATTACATTACCATTACTTTTTAATTTCTCATACGAACACGGAGGGAATATAAAAAGGTTGAAATTGGTTGACTATATTTATCGAGATTTCTAAATCATTATAATATATATATATAAATATGTATATGTTGTACAGAGTAATTTTCACTGCAACTAGTATGGACGAATTAGAGGTACATCAACTGAGGTGTTGGGAAGACAACGGGTATAATTATATATTGCTACTAGTATGGACGAATCAGAGGTACATCAACTGACGCGATGGGAAGACAAGGGGTATAATTAAATATATATACATATATGTATGTGTTGGGTTATTTCCTTCCAAGAAAGCCCAAGTGAACTTTATTAAAAGTCCAAAGTTCAACCCTTTTAGTGTAAAAAAACTTAAATGAAGTTATAAAAAGAGAGGGGAGAAGAGATGAGCCTTCACTTTTCAAAAGAAAGAGAGAAAAACGTGATTTTTCTCATTCTGCTCAGATTTCATCAAGACTCCGATCTCACTTCGTCTGTGGTCCGATTGAGCTGAAATTTGGTTGACAGATTCAAGACTTAAGGAGCTACAATCTGAACGGTGGAAATCGTATTTGGAGCTAGGGAGATGGGCTTTTTGCCCATGAGTAGTAACTGCGAATTTGGTATATTCTCTTCAATTCTCTTTGTATTTGCTAAGATTGTAGATATCTTGATGAAAGATATTTGTATCCTCCAATAACGATTAGAGAAGACTTTGTGTATCCATTATTTGATTGATAGTGAATAATATTAGATAAGTCCTGGATTTTTTCTTTTCTTACACTGGGGAAGTTTTTCACGTAAAAAATTGCTTGTGTTCTTGTGGCTTTGTGTGATTGATTATTTCTCTTATAATTTCCAGCACGTATAAAAGTAGAGATACACTATATTTGCTTGCATATAGGGAGAAGAATTATTCCTCTGTGGTTGTTTATTGATATCTCTCCCAACAAAGTGGTGTAGTAACCCGACCCAAAAAAAAAAAAAGATATTTTGGAGAAGATATTTTGAGATATTTATATATAAATATCTTGGAGGAGATATTTATTTAGATTACTTAAGGGCTAAGTAAAGATTTATTCTATAAATTCTCTTATCCTCTCTCATTCTGCTCATCCTCCCTCTATCTCTCTCCTCTCTCTCTCATCTCTTCTCTCTCTCACAAGGATTTATTCTATAAAGTCTCTTAATTCTCTTTCATCTTCTCTCTCTCTCTCTCTCTCTCATCCCTCCATGCTCTCTCTCCCGACTGCCTCCTCTCTTCTCCGCCATCACCCTTTCTTGGCTCCAGTTCTCCTTCCCTCCTCTCCTCATCTCTCATCGCTCTCTCTCGGTTCTCCTCGGCTCCCAATTCCTTCTCTCCTTTTTCTCAGTCTCTCACGTCAATCTTCTCCTCTCCTCGACCTTTTCTTGCCTCCTTTATCCAAAACGGAGGGTACTGCTGGATCAAAAGAGAAAACTCTACCCTTTTAGTGGATTCGGATCGTCGTCTTCGAAGAGTTTTCGGGTTTTTCCCAAGAATCGAGGTAGGAAGCTCTGATCTAATTTTGATGGGGTGGATTATTTGGATAGCAGAGAAACATTTAAGTTATGTTTTTGGTTTTAGGTTTTCAAACAGGATCTCGAGTTGTCCCGTTTTGGGACGCGTTGCGTACAAGTTTATTTCGTCTAAATGTAAGGGAACTTGATTACAAAAACAAGCTAATTTTGGAAAACTAACCCGGATAAACAACTAGTTTTATGTTATTATGTATGATTTTAAAAATGTCTTATATTTGTGAAATTCTAAAACTATAAAAAACTATAAAATCTAATTCTAAACAAAAATTCTAAACCGCTAGAAATGCCGGTTTGACGTTTTACGATTGTTGGTAAAAACAGTTTCGACGTATGATCTCCAACTTTTTTACAAACATCTTATTTGTGTTTATCTATGTAGAAGCTCGATTCCTTATTTATTTATTTAGTTAACTATGTATATGAATTTCTATCATTTAGCGGGTTTTTGTATTAAACTTGTGTGATATATTTAAATGGAAATTATATTTCTATACTACTACTGATATAGAATATGGGAATGAAATTCCTTTGTTCGACTGACCAATTGTGATAAACAGAGGCTGTTGATAACCAGCCCATCATAAACAAAGAGTGTTACACCAGGTGGAAAGATGCCGGTTTGAACCCTCTGGATTATTTCTATACTATTGATATAGATTATATGGGTAAATAAAATCTTATACATATTTGTATAAAATTGAATTGATACATACGAACCACAAGCTTGAGAGTCCCAGGAGTCCCGGGAGGGTTGAAAAAAATACTTTCTTTTGCAGAGGTGAAATAAACTACAACTACGAATGATAATAACGGCAAACGATATCGTCAGCTAGATGTACACACTTGCACCCAAGTACTAAACTATGTGGGTACCAGATGTTCGTCTAGCAGGGTGAACCATTGGCTTATATTGGGCCAAATGGATGCAGTCTATCGTATGTTAAGGTACTACTCGGCAGTGTCCCTGCACGAACAGGCATTGGACGAGTACCCGAGTGCACAACCCTAGCCAATGGGTAAAACTGGTTATAGGGATAATTTTGCTGTTGGTCATCTGATAAATCATTAAATGGTCGAAATCAGATGTGGGGAATTTTGTTAATAATGAATCATGATAATACCCTGATGCCTTAACTATATGAAAATATTTGATTTTATATTCCAGATGTTTGAATGAAAATATGCATTATGCAGTCACACCACTGTTGTACCTACTAAACTCCTTCTTTCCTTACGAGAGGTGTCTCCACCACCCTATCTTACACCTTTGTTTTCCAGGTCCATCCGTGGCGTCGGTCCTAGTATAAAAAAGATTAGGGAGTTTATTATTGTTAGCTTACGTACATCTAAAATTTTTGTACTAAACTTGATGAAAGCTTTTTGGAGGTTGTAATGACGATTACTTCTAGCCGAATGTATGAAATTATGGATGTATTAGTGAACTCTGGTAATACGGCTTTATTAATCCCAGATGGATGTTATTTATGTTTTTTTTTTTTTTTTTTTTTTTTTTCTTTTTTTCTTTTTTTCCGCTCCACTTTACATCATGATTATGTATGTTTTAACACCTGTATGTCCCTGTTTAGGGCGGGGTAGGGCGGGTTGTTTCCATTCTTAACATGGTATAGGTAATTTGATGTATGTGAGTTGACAAAACCTTATTCCGTTTAACCGGGCCCTGGTCGTTACAGTTGTATCAGATCCCGTGCCAGTCGGAAGTTATGTTTGATTCATACTGCCTGGTTAGGGATATGTGCAAACTAAACTTGCTATTGTTACAGTCTGGAATTACCAGAGTCAAGGCAGATATGACCGTGAGTTTTTGTTTTTGTATACCTACCTGGAGATGAAAACCATTGGCAGACTAGACTGTCTTTGTTTTTCTTTTCTGGTATCATATCATTTCAATTATCCATTGTACATTGTTCAGACATCATTGCAATCTTAGTTATTGTATTTTTTTTTCACGATGTCAGCTCCAGAACTTGAGTTAGAATGATGATGTTTAAATTAATTGAGTACCGCACCCTCGATATTCAAGGATGTCGGATTTACGGAACTGAGTCTATAGTATGATCGGTTAGTTGATGCTTAAGCTATTACCTTCTATCTAATCTAATGATTCTCGTAATGTTTTTCAGGATTGAATTCCAAGGATATCCTTTCACTATCAACTGTCCAAATAGGTGGCAGTATTAGTGAGGGTGCGGCCCCGATGCTGGTAACGACTCACTAGTGTGTTTACGTTAATTCGCAACAGCATCTTAGGCTGAGGTAGTGCGTAAGAAATCGAGTGCAGGATCGTCCCTATGACTAGTTGGGTTGCTTAATCTTAGAGCATTTTCAACCAATTGTGCCCTCTTGTTTTGTGGGCGGTACAGATACATTTCGTGCTGAGAATTGGGATCCAGAGATCGAGAAGATCTTTAGGTGTGTTTAACCTAAAAAACTGTCAACTGAAAAGCAGACAGAAGTCACACCTTCAACCTTCGCGCCACGTTCAGTTTGGAGCAGGGGAGGGGCTGAGAGATGTTTTGGGGGGTCTGTACATCCAGATGATGAGCACTGACCGATACCTATAGTGGGGTTTTTACTGACTGTTGGCCCTATTCAAAGAGCTCCCTTCTTTGAACGTTATTTTCCGGCCACAATGAGAAATGCGAAATGGGGAATGTCTGATTTGACGCAGGGTTCACTGACAGCCAGTGCAGGCATACTCTTCCAAGTCCAGGAGCTAGCTGTCTCGATTTGCCCATTCGTGATTCCTGATGAAGCAAAGACGGCTGGAAGTTTCAGAGGGTCGAGATGCGAGAATCCGTAATCAAGACAGCGACGGACGTCTATTCTGCAGTTCCGGAGGAATGATTTTGCTAACGTTGTTGATAAAGGGCCCGTAGCAGAGGATGTTTTACACTAGAGGAATGCAGAGGTTCAGGTTACGAAGAAGAGGCCACACAACACAAACACACACCAAAACACATCGCCTCCTATTATTCATCTAATCGGGTGGCAGGACAGAAGCAGAAGAAAAGAAGGAAGCAAGAAAAGCGAGGGTCAGACGGAGGGAAGAAAAGGGGGAAAGAGAAGAAAATGTGGTACAGCGATTAAATTGAATACAAATAGTAGTGGTGCACGTCCCAAGATGCCGCAAGTGTTCCACATTGCTCTTTATTTGGTAAGAAACACCAGCAGGGCAAAAACAAAAGTGTTGGTTGTTGTCTACGTGAGCCTGTAAATGCGATGTGGTAACAAGGACAAAAATCATCATGAGAGAACTTGTCCTAGGCAAGAGTAATGCTGGAGTCCACGCACAAGGTGTCACATAAGCAATACAGAGGGAATGCTCCGACTACACAGCTTGGTTGTCATCAGGGGGTTACTGCCCACATGCCTAGGTATAATATTCTCTGACTCTGTTGGACGCTGAGAACCCGCTGGTGAACCGGTGGTCACAAGGTACTATTTAATGTGGTTTTTTTCATATAATTAAGCTTAGTCTTTATTGATTCTGGAGCTACTCCATTTTATTTTTCTTTCTTGAATTTTCCCGTACTTTTTGTGTTACATTATTATATCTTTTTTTTTTTCCCGTGATGTTTGTTCTGCCTTAAGTTTAGTTCTCCTCCGTGCTTTCTTTTATCTTTCAATCTTTTTGTAACTTCCTCTTCTGCAGATTACTTCCCTCCCATTTTTCCCATTTATTACCTAAGGTGTCCTGCACCTGAATCCTCCGCCTTTCCGCCTCTTTTTCTCTATCCTTTCCCTGATTGTTTGTTCTCTACCATGCCCTCTTGGTTCTTTCCTTTTCTGGTTGTCGCCATTTATGCTAGTATGATTGCCGCAGCGGAGTTGTTGTTTTAAACCAACAAAAATAAAAAACCACCAGGGGAGCAGCGGAATTCAAATTCCAGGGGTCGTGTCCCCCCACCTGTTGCGGTCTACACCACAAATTCTTCAGCTTTGCAAGATAGGAGCAACTCCTAGATGGCTGCCAGGGGATCTGGAGTTTGTGAAAGATACGCCGGTTTGAAAAAAATAAGTTGGAAAACAATTGCTGTGTATGTGCCGAGTTCCCTGACGTGTTTCCAGAGGAGCTTGCCAGGGTTACCTCCGGGATAGGGAATGGAATTCGCGATAGAGCTAGATCCAGTACGGCCCGATATCGAAAAGCTCCGTACCGGATGGCTCAAGTGAATTGCAAGAACTGAAGGAGGAACAACTTCAGGAGCTCTAGACAAGGCAGTACATTCGTCATCAGTATTTCTCCTTGGGGAGCTCCCGTTTTGTGTTAAGAAGAAGGAGTAGCGTCGATGAGGAGGTGCAGCGATAAAGGAACTGAACAAGGTGCGATAAAGAATAAATATGCTACCTCGAATCGATTGACTGTTTGACCAACTTCAAGGCACGCAGACTGCTACTCTAAGATTGATCTACGATCTGGGGTATCAACCAGTGAAGGTGAAAGTGGAAGAACAATTCCTAAGACGGCATTTCGAACTGGTTATGGCCATTATGAATTATGGTTTATGCCTTTCTGGTTTGATAATGCACTGCAGCGTTTATGGATTTGATGAACAGGGTCTTCACGAAATGTAGACCGGTTCGTGGGGTATTTATCGGACGACCTCCTAGTGTATTTAGGAGCGCTGCAGAGCATGGGGGCTTTGAGAGGCTTGTCTTGCAAATGCTTAGGAAACGAAATTGTATGCCTAATTGAAGAAGTGGGAGTTCTGGGCTAGAGCAGAAGATTGCGGTTTCTTGGTCCACGTCGTGTCAAGGAGGTGGATTCTGTGGACCCGGTTAAGATTTTAAAGAGAAGTGACCTGGGAGAGACCGAAGGAATGTTCAGGAAGAAGTAGAAGCTTTTTTTTTAGGTCTTGCAGGTTACTACCGTCGTTTTCGTAGAAGGTAGAAGGGTTTTCCAGTTAGCAGGTAATGTGACGCGACTCACGAGGAAAACGAACGTGAGGTTACGTTTGGACTATAAGGATGTGAGTTGCAGTTTCCAGGAGCTGAAACGGCGATGGTTACTTGCTCCAATCCTGACCATTCCTTCAGGGGATGGGGGAGTCGTTATTTATGTGACGCCTCTAAGAAGGGTCTTGGTTGGGTCTAAGCAGAAGGCCAGAGTAATTGGCGTACCTTCTCGGCAACTTACAACGAGTCTGAGAAGAACTACCGACACAATGGAGAGGAATGAGCAGCTTAGGGTAGTATTTGCATTTAAAAAATTTTGGAGCATTACTTGTTGGTGAAAAAGTGCAAGATTTTTACTGACCATAAAAGTCTTAAATACTTTTTCACCAGAAGGAGTGAACATGAGACAAACGCAGGTGGCTAGTAGAGTTGATTAAAGACTACGACTGTTTATAGCTATCACCCAGGGGGAAAGGCTAATGTGGTAGCTATGCTCTGAGTCGGAAGTCTGTTGAGGTCTGTTTCAGCGATAGAGTCAGCAACAAATTGTATGGACTTGAAGGTGGGCTTGAAGCTGGTAGAGAAATCATCAGGCTGTTTCCTTGCCAGCTGGTGGTGTTGCAAACGACCTTACAAGAGAGGATCCGCGTTTCGCAAAAGGGATCCAAAGTTAGTGAGGTTATAGAAGGAGTCGGAATGGTTTTTTATTTTTTAAAGCCGGACTTTCAGTATTTCTGGTGATGGGCTTACTGGATTCGCAGCAGGGTTGCGTTCCGAATGTGCCGTGATTAACGGGGTATTCTTAGAGGGGCACACCGTTCGCTCTACACTGTACTACTGGGTAGTCGAAAATGTACGGGATTTGAGGCATCTTTCTGGTGGTCTAAATGAAAGAGAGCATCGCCCAATTTGTAGAATTAGAACAGTGAGCTGACATGTCAGCAGATTTAAAGCGAACTCAGGAAGCGGCCAGGCCCACTTCAACCACTCGAAGTCCCTGAGTGGAAGTGGGGAAACATGTCGTCAATGGATTTTGTGACGGGTTTTGTTTACCTGCGGGCGATGCCTGGGCAGAAGCCATATGGGTTATAGTAGATCGGTTGACAAAGAATCACCACCTTATTCCAATCAGGAGTAAGCACTCTTGAATAAGCTGAAGAACTTATGTACAGGAGGTGGTACGACTCCATGGTGTTCCTATATCTTTTGTTTAAGATCGAGATCCGCGTTTTACATCTCGTTTCTGGAAAAAGTTTACAGAGCTTGGGATCGCGATTGATGTTCAGTAGTCGTTTCACCCCACAAACGATGACAGTCGGAGAGAACTATTCAAACGTTTAGATTAGAAGATATGTTGTGGGGCGTGTATGCTAGATTTGGTAATATTTGGATACGATATCTTAACCGCTTGTTGAGATTTTGCATATAACAATAGTTACCAGGCGGCATAGAGATGGCACCTTTATGAGGCTTTGTGCACAGGTCGTCGGTGTCGATCTCCACGTTGGTAATGGGATAAGGAGGTGAGAGAGCGGCAGATACTAGCGTCCAGAACTGATTCAGCAGGACCTATTGCAAAGGTTGCATGATCGGGAAAGATTAACGCAGCTCAGAGGCGAACCAAAAGAGTTATGTGATACTCGTCGGCGAGGAGTAAGAGTTGGAATTGAAGTAGGAGATATGGTATCTTGAGAATCGCTCCGATGACAGGAGCGGGTTGATGAGATTCGGGAGAAAGAAGAAAGGAAGTAAGTCCTCGGTAGTCGGGCCTTGAATCCTGAAAGGATAGTTCGGTTGCTTATCGAGTGCTTACCTCCAGGCATTATCACGAGTTATGATGTATTTCCCGTGCGTACTGAGGATAGTACATAACCAGATCCATCGCATGTACTGAGTTACGAACCTCTAGAGATCAGGAGACTTTATCATCCCCCCCCTTATGGAAGAGGTACAGTATGATATTAGGTCGGAAAGTTCAGCAGTTAGGATAGGGAAATACCGATAGGAAGGTATTATGGCGACCATACAGTGGAGGAAAGCTTCATGGGAGGTAGACGTCAGAACTACGCTAGAAGTACCCGCTCGTATTTCGGAAGGTATGTAATTATGTAAGTAGTATAGGGGTCTGGTCTTCGGGAGAGTTTTTTTTGTGTAATATTCGAAGCATCACATTTAACCACGGTATCCTCCGCCATAAGCGAGGGGTAGATAATAATTTCGCGCGAAGCGCTTGAGGGTGGTGGCTGCCGACTCTCTGTAGGTCTCACGACGTAAGGTTGAGTAGTTTGGTATCAGTGGTGGAATTTCGGGACAAAATTCTTATAAGGAGGGGAGATTGTAGTAACCCCGACCCAAAAAAAAAAAAAGATATTTTGGAGAAGATATTTGAGATATTTATATATAAATACTTGGAGGAGATATTTTTATTTAGATTCGGTAAGGGACTAAGTAAAGATGATCTATAAATGCTCTTAGCCTCTCTCATTCTCTCATTCGCTGCTCTCTCTCTCTCCGCCGAGATGATGAGCGCGAGCGCTCACAAGGACGGATTCGATAAATGATCTGAGTGAGCGTTAATCGGATCTCCTAGTAGCGCGAGAGAGTCTCGCTCTCTCTCTCTCTCTCTATCTATAACTTTTTCTCTCTCTCTAACTCTAAGAGCCTTCGACGTTAGTCATCCGTTTCAAAACGGAGGGTTACGGGTGGATTCAGAGCGAAACTCTACACTTTTAGTGGATCGGATCGTCGTTTCGAAGAGTTTCGGGTTTTCCCAAGAATCGAGGTAGGAATCTGATCCTAATTTTGATTGGATATTTGGATAGCAGTAGAAAACATAGTAAGGTTATGTTCTGTGGTTTTAGGTTTTCAGGATCTCGAGTTGTCGTTTTGGACCGTTTTCGTACGAAGTTTATTTCGAATATAAGGTAAGGGGAACTTGATTACAACAGCTATTTTGGAAAACTAAACCGCTAAAAAACTAGTTTATGTTATTATGTATGATTTAAATGCTTATTTGTGAAATTCTACCGCGTAGAAATGCCGGTTTGACGATTTTACGATTTTTGGTAAAAACGAGGATTTCGACGTATGATCTCCAAATTTTACAAACATCTTTATTTGTGTTTATACTATAGTAGGAGAGACTCGATTCCTTTATTTATTTAGTTAAACTATGTATATTGAATTTCTATCATTTAGCGGGTTTTTGTATTAAACTTGTGTGATATATGTTGAAATGGAAATGAATGTATTTTCTATACTACTGATATAGAATATGGGAATGAAATTCCAATTTGTTATACTGACAATGTGATAAACAGAGGCTGGTGATAAACCGAGCCGCATCAGTAAACAAAGAGGGGTAAACCAGGTGGAAAGATGCCGGTTTGAACCCGCTGGAATTATTTCTATACTATTGATATAGATTATGGAAATAAAATCTTATCATATTTGTATAAATTGAATTTATGATACACGGAACCACAGCTTGAGAGTCCGGGAGGGTTTGAAAAATACTTTCTTTGCAGAGTTGAAATTAAACTACTGTTATATGATCCGGCACGATATCGTTAGCTAGATGTACACGTGCAACCACACGTACTAAACGATGTGGGTACCAGATGGTCGGCTAGCAGGGTGAAACCATGGGCTGATATTGGGCCAATGGAGGCAGTCGGATCGTATGTAGGTACTCGGCAGTGTCTGCACGAACAGGGCATTGGACGAGTACCAGTGCACAACCCGAGCCATGGGGTTAAAACTGGTTTATAGGGATATTTTTGCTGTTGGTCATCTGATAAATCATTAAATGGTCGAAAGACAGATGTGGGAATTTTGTAATATGAATAATGATATACCTGATGCATTACTATATTGAAAATATTTGATTTATATTCCAGATGTTGAATGAAAATATGCATGTATGCAGTCACACACTGTTGTAACTCCTTCTTCCTTACTGAGAGGTGTCTCACCCTATCTTACAACCTTTGTTTTCAGGTCCATCCGTGCGTCGGTCCTAGTAGATAAAAGGATTAGGGAGGTTATTTTGGTTAGCTTACGTAAGCATCTAAATTTTTGTACTAAACTTGATGAAAGTCCTTTTTGGAGGGTTGTAATATGACGATTACTCTAAGTCCGAATGTATGTAAATTATGGATGTATTAGTGAACTCTGGTATAAGGCTAGTAGTAATCCCAATGGATGTTTATGTTTTTCCGCGACATTTACATCATGATTATGTATGTTTTACACCTGTATGTCCCTGTTTAGGGCGGGTTGTTTCCATATCTTGAACAGGTATAGGTATTTGATGTATGTGAGTGACACCTGAGTCCGTGTAAAGGACCGGGTCATTACAAGTGGTATCAGAGCTCGGTTAATAGATTGTCAGGTTGGTAGTTTGAGTTATGGAAGCAAATACTAGTAGAATGATTAATCTCAATAGTTTAAATTATCACATATGGAAAAGAAAAATGGAGGATCTTCTTTATGTGAAAGATTATTACCTAACGGTATTTAGTGCTAAAAAACCAGAAAAAAAGTTTGATGTGGAATGGACTTTGTTACATCAACAGGTGTGTGGGTATATCAGGCAATAGGTAGATAATGTTTTGAACCATATTAGTGGAGAAACAAATGCACGTTCTCTATGGAATAAGCTTGAACAGTTATATGCTAAAAAGGCTGGAAATAATAAGTTGTTTCTGATTAAAAAAAATGATGGCTTTGAGGTACCAAGACGAGACTCCTTTATCTGATCACCTGAATACATTCCAAGGAATTATTAATCAGTTGGCTGGAATGGGTATTAAGTTTGATGATGAGATACAAGGCTTATGGTTGCTTGGTTCATTACCGAACTCATGGGAAACGCTCAGAACTTCATTGTCTAACTCCACTCCAGAAGGTGTAATTACAATGGATATAACCAAGAGTTGTTTGCTAATGAAGAGATGAGAAGAAAAAAACAGGGGTCCTCTTCACAGTCAAAGATCTTGGTTACAGAAACAAGGGGGAGAAGTAAGAGCAAAGTCCGAAGAACAGAGATAACAGCAGAAGTGAGTCCAACAACTTTGCAAATGTTGAGTGTCATCATTGCAGGAAAAAGGGACACATCAAGAAATATTGCAGGCAATTGAAGAGAGAAAACAAGAATGAGAAAGGGAAGGGAACGAAGAATAGAGATGACAAAGATGGTGATGATAGAGTTGCTACTACCACTCCTACATAATTCCTCATTGTTTATGATGATGAGATGATAAATGTTACATACCATAAGACCAGTTGGGTGATTGACAGTGGTGCCTCCATTCATGCTGCATCTCAGAAGGATCTCTTTACATCCTATAGATCTGGTGACTTTGGAACAGAAAAGATGGGAAATGATGGATTAGTTAAAGTCATTGGAATTGGGGATGTGTATCTAAAGACAAATAATTGCACGAGTTTAGTTCTTAGAGATGTGAAGCATATTCATGACATTCGTTTGAATTTGATTTCCGCAGGTAAACTTGATGACGAAGGGTAGTGCAGCACTTTCAGTAATTGCCAGTGGAAGCTCACCAGGGGTGCTATCGTTGTGGCTCGTGGCATGAAGCACTTTGCATTGTACATTCTGTAAGCAAAGATCTGCAATGACATAGTTAATGCGATGGAGGATAATGGTACAACAAAGTTATGGCACAAGAGATTGGCTCATATGAGTGAGAAAGGATTAGCTCTACTGGGGAAGAAAAGTCTACTATGTGGACTGAAAAGTACACTTCTGAAAAGGTGTACTCATTGTTTGTCAAGGAAGCAGAGCAAAGTTTCCTTCAATAATTCCCCTAATTCGAGAAAGTCAGAGATACTGGATTTAGTACATTCGGATGGGTGTGGCCCTATGAAGACGAGAACACTTGGTGGCTCCAGATACTTTGTGACCTTTATAGATGATCATTCAAGGAAGTTGTGGGTATATATCTTGAAGTCAAAAGACCAAGTGTTGGTTGAGTTCAAGAAATTTCAAGCCTTAGTTAAGAGACGAACTAGGAAGAAACTGAGGTGCATTCGGACTGACAACGGTGGAGAGTATTCTGGTCCGTTTTATGAGTATTGTAGACAGCAAGGTATTCGGCATCAAAAGACTCCTCCGAAAACTCCTCAATTGAATGGCATAGCAGAAATGACGAGCAGAACTGTAAAAACCCCCAAAAAGAGATATAAAAAGATTAGTGGATTGATTTCCAAAAAACAAAAAAATTATTATTATTAATAATTAATTAATTAATTAATCGAATTTTAAAAGAAAAAGAAAAAAATAATTAATTAAAATTTATTTATTTTTTATTAATAAAATATATTATTATTATTATTATTATTATTATTAACCATCCTGAAGCTGAGAAGCTTCAAGATGTTTCAATTATTACTTTCCTTCTTCTTCTTCTTCTTCTTCTGTTATTTTCTTTTCCTGCGTGCAGGAATTCTCTTTCTCTCTCCTCACGTTCTCTCTCCCTCTCTCCTCGTTTTCGTGACGGATTTTCATCTGATCAAAAATCTAAAAAAACCACTAGACTCCATTCGCCGCTGCCGTCATTTCTACTGAAGTGAATTGGTGGTAGGAGTGGCGTAAGCATATTCCCTGGGGTAAGCCATTTTTCCTTTTTTCTTTAATTTCTTACAAAATATAAGCCCAATTGACGAACGGACACCACCACGAGAATTTAGGGATGATTCTCTACAAGTCTAGTGGGACAGAATTCTATAGCCACTAATGAGTCCTTCGGACCCCTTGGTGCGGTACTAAACCTACGGATCAGCATCCTCCGCCCCTAGGTCTCGTTGATCAGGATAAAGTCCAGATGCGGACACGGCTTCTGTGCATCAATTGGACGTTCGGTCAACCAGACCCCTAGGACACATCTCCATTACCATCCACGGTCCCCACTGGCTCATAAAGTGAACTCTCAATATCCACGATTCTCGTTAGCTCACAAAATAAACTCTCACTATCCACAGGTATCACTGGTTCCGTGAGTATATCTACTTGAAATTGAACCCTCGATGCTCTTTCTTACGTGCTGATGTCTTTCTACTGTGTTATACCCGTGAGGATGGATTTATGTCTTTTTGACAAATCATAGAGGAGTTTTTTGAAGTTTTTTAAATTTTAGGAGAGATTTCTGTCTTTTTATCAAATTTCAAGAAAGATCAAAGTCTTTTGCCCTCAATATTTATTATATTTTTATTTTCATTTTTTTCTCAATATAATGCATGTTAAATTTATCAAATATCGGGTTAGATGCGACTCATGTGAGAAGTTTTGAGCTCTTAATTTTAGAAGTTATTAGGTTACATTTTTTAAAACTTGTAATCTTTTAGACAACTAATATATTAATATTTATATCAATTATTTCTAGTGAAAAATAAAAATTAATTGTTGGGTTAGATTATCAATTGTTTTAAATTTTTGATTGTTGCTACGACACAATGAAAGGAATGTGATTCAATTATTGTATATCTTTTTCATAAGCATGCACTCATGCATATTCTTCTTTATTTTTATTCCGACTCATTTAAATATGATATGTATTTTTGTATTCAATATTAAAACTGTTTGAAAGCGTAGAAATTAAAAATTATATTTGAATGTAATTTAATTTTAACAAAACTCAAGAGAGTTTAATTTTATATCCTCTAAATTTTTTTAAAAAAAAATCAAATTTTGAAATATGAACTATAATCTTTCAAGTGCAAAGCAATAACATAAAAGTCACAAGATATTCATAAAAAAAAAAAATATGCTTATTTAAAATAATGGATAGCGATTAAGGATATATTTGGTGAAATGAAGTATTAAGCTCTAAACATTAAATTCAAATATATTTTTGTCAATTAATTTTAAGTTTAAATTGCCACTAAATTTAAATACAAATTATTTTAATTTTTTCATTCATATGAAACTAATTCTTTATAAACTTGTACATGCTTTGAGAGCAAGCATTTGTGACCACTGACCAGCCTGGTGCCACTTTTGGAGTTCAAATGCTCCGTCTAAAGTATTAAGTTACAAGTTACCAAAAAAAGTAAATAAAGAATAAAACCATTTGATAAAATTAACAAAAATTACATAAATCAATGTTTTAAAATTTAGTATAAATAATATATTTATCATAATTTAATTAGTAAATATATTTTATTGGACAAAATAAAATTTATTTTAAAATCTTGATAATTTGGATGTTGAATTGTTGTCATTTATATATATAATAAGAGGAGAAGAAGAAGAAGTCTGACCAAATGAGACCGGGAATATATTTTATTAGATAAAATAAAATTTATTTTAAAATTTTAATTATTTGGGTAAATAAATTTTATTTTGTCTAATAAAATATATTCCGATCTCATCTAGTCAGGCTTCTTCTTATATATATATATATATATATATAATAAGAGGAGAAGAAGAAGTCTGACCAGATGAGGCCGGGCGACGAAAGGGAATCAAATGGATCCTAAATTCCAAAAATTGAAGGGGCCCTCATGATGCTAATGTCATTGTTACATTACACATTACTTTTTAATTCTCATACAGACAAGGAGGGAATATAAAAAGGGTGAAATTGGTGAGCTATATTTAATCTAGATTTCTAATCAATTATATATATATATATATATATATATATATGTGTGTGTGTGTGTGTGTGTGTGTGTGTGTGTGTGTGTGTGTTGGGTTATTTCCTTCCATATGGAGAAAAGTCCAAGTGAGCTTTATTAAAAGTCCAAAGTTCAACCCTTTTAGTGTAAAAAAGCTTAAAGGAAGTTATAAAAAGATAGGGGAGAAGAGATGAGCCGTCACTTCTCAAAAGAAAGAGAGAAAAAAATGATTTTTCTCATGCTGTTCAGATTTCATCAAGACTGCGATCTCGCTTCGTCTGTGGTTCGATTGAGCTAAAATTTGGAGGAGAGATTCAAAACTTAAGGAGCTACAATTTGAACAGTGAAAATCGTATTTGGAACTCGTGAGTTGGGGTTTTTTCCCGTAAACAGTAGCAGCGAATTTGGTATATTCTCTTCAATTCTCTTTGTATTTACTAAGATTGTAAATATCTTGATGAGAGATATTTGTATCCTCCAATAACGATTAGAGAAGACTTTGTGTATCCATTATTTAATTGATAGTGGAGATTTTAATAGGAGTAGGTCCCATGATTTTTCTTTCTCACACTGGGGAAGTTTTCCACGTAAAAAATTGCTTATGTTCTTGTGGCTTGGTGTGATTGATTATTTCTCTTATAATTTTCAGCACATATAAAAGTAGAGATACACTATATTTGCTTGCATGTAGAGAGAATAATTATTCCGCTGTGGTTGTTTATTGATAGCTCTCCCAACAAAGTGATATCAGAGCTCGGTTAACAGATTGTCAGGTTGGTAGTTTGAGTTATGGAAGCAAATACTAGTAGAATGATTAAGCTCAATGGTTTAAATTATCACATATGGAAAAGAAAAAGGGAGGATCTTCTTTATGTGAAAGATTATTACCTACCGGTATTTAGTGCTAAAAAACCAGAAAAAAAGTTTGATGTGGAATGGACTTTGTTACATCAACAGGTGTGTGGGTATATCAGGCAATGGGTAGATGATAATGTTTTGAACCATATTAGTGGAGAAACAAATGCACGTTCTCTATGGAATAAGCTTGAACAGTTATATGCTAGAAAGGCTGGAAATAATAAGTTATTTCTGATTAAACAAATGATGGCTTTGAGATACCAAGACGGGACTCCTTTATCTGATCACCTGAATACATTCCAAGGAATTATTAATCAGTTGGCTGGAATGGGTATTAAGTTTGATGATGAGATACAAGGCTTATGGTTGCTTGGTTCATTACTGGACTCGTGGGAGATGCTCAGAACTTCATTGTCTAACTCCACTCCAGAAGGTGTAATTACAATGGATATGACCAAGAGTTGTTTGCTAATGAAGAGATGAGAAGAAAAACACAGGGGTCCTCTTCACAATTAAAGATCTTGGTTATAGAAACGAGGGGGAGAAGTAAGAGCAGAGGTCCGAAGAACAAAGATAACAGCAGAAGCAAGTCCAACAACTTTGCAAATGTTGAGTGTCATCATTGCAGGAAAAAGGGACACATCAAGAAATATTGCAGGCAATTGAAGAGAGAAAACAAGAATAAGAAAGGGAAGGGAACGAAGAATAGAGATGACAAAGATGGTGATGATAGAGTTGCTACTACCACTCCTACGGAATTCCTCATTGTTTATGATGATGAGATGATACACGTTGCATACCATGAGACCAGTTGGGTGATTGACAGTGGTGCCTCCATTCATGCTGCATCTCAGAAGGATCTCTTTACATCCTCTAGATCTGGTGACTTTGGAACAGTAAAGATGGGAAATGATGGCTTAGTTAAAGTCATTGGAATTGGGGATGTGTATCTGAATACAAATAATGGCACGAGTTTAGTTCTTAGAGATGTGAAGCATATTCATGACATTCGTTTGAATTTGATTTCTGCAGGTAAACTTGATGACGAAGGGTAGTGCAGCACTTTCAGTGATGACCAGTGGAAGCTCACTAGGGGTGCTATGGTTATGGCTCGTGGCATGAAGCACTTTGCATTGTACATTCTGTAAGCAAAGATCTCCAATGACATAGTTAATGCGATGGAGGATAATGGTACGACAAAGTTATGGCACAAGAGATTGGCTCATATGAGTGAGAAAGGATTAGCTCTACTGGGGAAGAAAAGTCAACTATGTGGACTGAAAAGTACACTTCTGAAAAGGTGTACTCATTGTTTGTCAAGGAAGCAGAGCAGAGTTTCCTTCAAGAATTCTCCTCATTCGAGAAAGTCAGAGATACTGGATTTAGTACATTCGGATGTGTGTAGCCCTATGAAGACGAGAACACTTGGTGGCTCCACATACTTTGTGACCTTTATAGATGATCATTCAAGGAAGTTATAGGTATATATCTTGAAGTCAAAAGACCAAGTGTTGGCTGAGTTCAAGAAATTTCAAGCCCTAGTTGAGAGACAAACTAGGAAGAAACTGAGGTGCATTCGGACTGACAACAATAGAGAGTATTCTGGTCCGTTTGATAAGTATTGTAGACAGCAAGGTATTCGGCATCAAAAGACTCCTCCGAAAACTCCTCAATTGAATGGCATAGCAGAAATGAGAGTATTATGTTATTGGCACGAGGCCATGTATTTATGTTATCGGTATAAGGCCGTATTTATGTTATCGGCACGAGGCTGTATTTATGTTATTGGCGCGAGGCCATGTATTTATGTTTTCGGCACGAGGCCGTAATTACTATATTTTCGGCACAAGACCGTAATGATGATATATATATGATCAGGTATTATATGTTATCACCACCAGGATGTTAGTTTAGTTCAGTTCAGGGGCTCGGTACCGTAGCTATATGTGTAGATCAAATATCTACGTCAGATTAGTGCTAACCATCCCACGAGGGGATGGGAGATGGATAGTCGATGTGGCTTTCAGTAGAGTGTGGACGTCTACCTGGCAGTCCGGACCAGAGTGTGGCCAACTCATCGTACTTACAGATATATTTGATTCGACAGTGGTCGGCTAGCCATTGTCGGGTCCCGCCTTCGGGTTGCACAACCCGTCATGAGGGGTAATACATGACACCAGCTAGCTATTCATCCTGGGTTTGTTTTCAGTACTACAGTTATAACAGATGATTTTATGTATGTTATGATTTATAACAAATGTGAAAATATATGTTTACCTAGTACGATATGATGATGTTTATAGATTTATGAAATGTACTATATACGTATAAATGCATTAAATATTCATGTTACCACATAACTGTATTTAGTTTATTTTCCCTTACTGGGAAGTGTCTCACCCCCGAACATTAAATGATTTTCAGGAAATCCAGTGAGACCGGCGGGCTAGAGCCGCTATTGAGTGATTGGAGCTTCCCTACTAGAAGGGTAAGCATTGAACTAGGATCGGGAGTTTTTGTTATTTAATCCTAGTGTTATTTTGACTTTTGGAGGTTGTATATCATAACAGTATTTTGATGTTATAGAAAGCTCTGATATTATGTTTTATGATTGGATGTTTGAGATTTTATGTTTATTGCTGTTAGGTTTTCTACTGTGTTTGACAGGTGTCCCCGCTACCCACGGGTTCGGGTTGACCATTTTATTTATTATGTGATATTTTATGTTAAGAAATTGAGGGACGTTACAAGAACACTGCTTGAGAGAGTGAGATGTTTGCTTTCACAAGCCCGGTTGCCAAAATCCTTTTGGGGGGAGGCATTGAGCACTGTTGTTCATGTGTTGAATCTTACACCCTGTGTTCCTTTTCAGTTTGATGTGCCAGACCGAGTTTGGACAGGTAAGGATGTTTCCTATAATCATTTGCGTGTTTTTGGGTGCAAAACATTTGTGCATATTTCAAAAGATGAAAGGTCCAAACTTAATGAGAAAACGCGATAGTGTATATTCCTTGGCTACGGTCAAGATGAATTTGGAGACAAGCTTTATGATCCAGTTGAGAGGAAAATTATGAGAAGCAGAGACTTCGTGGTTGTAGAAGATCAGACGATTCAGGATATTGAGAAGGTAAAGAAATCTATGTCTCAACAGGGTGACAGTTTGATTGATGTGGATCTAGTTCCTTTGAAGAATTTTTCATCTCAGGTTGAGAATGATGTTCAGGATGACCACCAGGGTAGAGGTGATATAGATGTTCCCTTATAGGTTAAGGGAGATGTTAAGACTGATGAGCAGTTGACATTGCCAGAGATTCCACCAGAGATTCCATCCAGGAGGTCAGTTAGAGACCAACATCCTTTCACTCAGTATTCAGCAGAACAATATGTGTTATTGACTGATGGGGGAGAGCCCCAGTGTTTTGCAGAAGCCATGGAAGATGAACACAAGATAGAGTGGGTTAAGGCCATGCAAAATGAGATGCAGTCATCGTATGATAACCACACCTTTGAGTTAGTGAAGCTGCCTAAAGGAAAAAGAGCTTTGGAGAACAAGTGGATTTACAAGAAGAAGTCAAATGAGTTCTCTTCACGACCACGGTACAAAGCTAGATTGGTTGTCAAAGGGTTCGGTTAGAGAAAAGATATTGATTTTGATAAGATCTTCTCTCCAATTGTAAAGATGTCATCGATCCGTACAGTACTCGGGTTAGCAGCTAGTCTTGACTTGGAAGTTGAGCAGATGGATGTAAAAACTGCCTTCCTTCATGGTGATTTGGAGAAAGAGATTTATATAAAGCAGCCAGAGGGTTTCAGAGTGAAAGGGAAAAAGGATTATGTGTGCAAGCTGAAGAAAAGCCTATATGGTTTGAAATAAGCACCAAAACAATGGTATAAGAAGTTTGAGTCTGTTATGAGGGAGCAAGGCTACAAGAAGACAACTTCAGATCACTGTGTATTTGTTCAGAAATTCTCTTATGATGATTTTATTTTCTTACTGCTTTATGTGGATGACATGCTAATTGTTGGCAGGAATGCTTCAAGGATTGACCAGTTGAAGAAGCAATTGAGTAAGTCATTTGCTATGAAGGATTTGGGGTCAGCAAAGAAAATTCTTGGCATAAGAATCAGTCGTGAAAGGAGTGCCAAGAAATTATATTTTTCATAAGAGGAGTACATTGACAAAGTGTTTCAGAGGTTCAATATGGACAAAGCTAAATTGGTTAGCTCTCCTCTTGCTACCCACTTCAGACTAAGTACAAAGGAATGTCCTTCTACAAATAAGGAAAAGAAAGACATGGAAAGAGTTCCTTACGCCTCAGCAGTAGGAAGTTTGATGAATACAATGGTTTGCACAAGACCAGATATAGCCTATGCAGTTGGTGTAGTTAGCCGATTCTTGTCAAATCTGGGAAAAGAGCACTGAAATGCAGTGAAGTGGATCATGAGGTATCTTCAAGGCACTTCTAGTTTGAGACTTGGTTTGGGAAACAGACAACCATTGTTAGTTGGCTACACAGATGCAGATATGGCTGGGGATGTGGACACTCGTAAGTCTACTTCGGGTTATTTGATAACTTTTGCAGGTGGGACTATAGCTTGGCAATCAAGACTTCAGAAGTGCATTGCTCTTTCTACGACAGAGGCAAAATTCATTGTAGCAACGGAAGTGACTAAAGAATTGTTATAGGCAAAGAAGTTCTTGAGAGAACTTGGTTTCGAGCAGTAGAGGTATGTGTTGTTTTGTGATAGCCAGAGTGTTATTCATCTTGTTAAGAATTCCAATTTCCATGCAAGATCGAAACACATTGATGTACGATACTATTAGATCAGAGATGTGTTGAACGATAAGTTATTGGAACTTGAGAAGATTTACACTAATGATAATGGTTCTGATATGTTGACAAAGACACTACCAAGGGAGAAGCTTGAAGTTTGTTGTTCGATTACTGGGATGGCGATTCCCTCCACATAGTTGGAAAGGGAGAGATTTGTTGAGTTATTTCCTTCCATGTGGAGGAAAGCCCAAAGCCCAGCCCTTTTAGTGTAAAAAAACCTAAAGAAAGTTATAAAAAGAGAGGGGAGAAGAGAGGAGTCATCACTTCTCAAAAGAAAAAGAGAAAAACGTGATTATTCTTATGCTGTCCAAATTTCATCAAAACTCCGATCCCGCTTCGTTTGTGGTCCGATCGAGCTGAAATTTGGAGGAGAGGTTTATGACTCAAGGAGCTACAATCTGAACGGTGGAGAATGGATTTGGAGCTCGGGAGTTGGTGTTTTTGCCAGTAAATAGTAACCGCGAATTTAGTATATTATTTCCATTTCTTTTTGTATTTGCTAAGATTGTAAATATCTTGATGAGAGATATTTGTATCCTCTAATTACGATTAAAGAAGACTTTGTATACCAATTATTTGATTGATAGTGGAAGTTTCAACTGGACTACGTCCCGTAATTTTTCTTCCTCACACTGGAGAAGTTTTCCACGTGAAAAATTGATTGTGTTCTTGTGACTTGGTATGATTGATTATTTCTCTTATAATTTTCAGTACGAATAAAAGTAGAGATATACTACATTTGCTTGCATATCGAGAGAAAAATTATTCCACTGTGGTTGTTTATTGATATCTCTCCCAACAGTAGATTGTACGCAGATACATGCACTCATTTTCTCCCATTTATGATATACATCAACTCATTTATTTATTTATGATGGATATGATTTGGTCAACAGACATAAGTTACAATTGCCATCTCCAATCACAAGATTGCAGTGAAAGAATTGACTCCCAGATTAATTTGGGTTTAACCCATTGGAACCAACGTTAACCATCATTAATTTTGTTAATTTTATTAAGACTTGTTTAAAATATCCGTTCACCAAAATGACGGATTGACAGTGATGCATAAAACTTCCCGACTACTCGACAAAAGTAGAAAATAATAAAAAGAAGGAAAAACTCGGGAGAATGGAACTCCCCACGCATGGGCATGGTTGTCACTTTCAATTTTAGGGGTACAAGAGTTGCGGACACTAGACACATAAGCAACAAGACCAACATTTTGGGAACCATTAATATTGGAATCTATTGTTGAAAGCCCAAAACTGCCGTGAATCCTTCGGTCAAACCAAGAGTTGGCAGCTAAAATAAGATCAGACTTACAAAAGGTGATAAATACATGTTTTGTACACAAGAAATGGAATCAAAAAAATAAAATCAAATAAAATTTATCACTTAATTTTATCATATTTTCCAATCAAAATTCATTCTATTCTTTCTTACCTCACAGAACAGAAATTGCATCCACACACATGGTCTTCAAATCGAAGATGATAGGAATGACTGAGGGAGGGCAGCGCAGCAAACAATGAAATCAACAATGCTTACGGTATCAAATGGCTTCCAAGCATTCTACCAGGAGAAAACTATAGTGCTTCCAACACATTCTCTTCCTGCAGGGAGGGCCATGGATTCCACCAGGTTTTACCCACGTGCAAGAAGGAAGAAAGCATTGGGGATTGTCAAAATGGGTTAATGAAAACACCCTCATCAAGCATTAATTTGATATATCAAAAACTCTCCAAACATAGATAAATAAAAGAATGTGCTGCTCGGTCAACACCAAAAACTACAATTTGTTACTCACCTACTTCTACACAACAATTGGAAAAAAGATGGAAGGGGTTGGGGCAAAAAAAAAAATCCACATGAGGCTGCAGTTTCATCACATTAGTCTACATGGTTACATTCCTCTGCCTAAAGTTAAAAATTAGTAATATGAAAAAGAAAAAAGGCAAACATAGAAATGGAGCAGGCATCCAACACTTGATAAATAGAAACTCTGCCTCATAATCCAAGTGAGACATTTTAAGCAACTCCAGCGCCAGACTGGATCGGCCCGTTAGATCTGAAACCACGGCCTCTTCCACGATTTCCCCTCCCACGGCCACGACCTACAACAGTCAACAGAGAAAATCCATAATTACATGATTAACTCGTCAGACATACTGCTTTTACTGAGCAATTTATTCCATGTATTTTTGTCTCCCCCTATAAACCAGTTTACTTTACTCCAAGAACCATTTAACTATAATGGACAATGACCTTCATAATCTTCGTGAATGCTTCTTATCTTGAAATTTAACATATCCTAGTGCGCATTTTAAGATCTTATACATTCCAGTCCGAATTATTCTTCTCATGTTGCCTAGTAGAGCAGATCATTGACAATTACGCCTTCATTTGACATCCTCACATGCAGTGTTTGGCATGAATTTCTCATTTTGGATTTGTATGGATTTGAAAATAATAATAATAATAATAATAATAATAATAATAATAAAATAAAATAAAATAAACTTAATGAAATTTTATATTGAGTTTGGTTTAAAATTCACAAAAATCCAATTCCAAGACCTGAACTCCATATTCTCAAACATACTCTCATTTGATTTGGGAACAAAGTAAATTCAAATAAGATGCAGGAACTCAGGCTATGATGTCAATGATTACTCTATAACCAAAATGCACTAGTGCAAAACCAAGTGTAAATCACAGTTGTAGTTGCAGACTAATGGATAATTCTTGTACAGAAGCAATCCTTATTTTTCACACAAGACTCGGTGTAATCAGTTACATGTGACCAAGGAATAGAACCCCATGTCCATATATAGCAAACAAGCACCACCAATCCGGGTATACATATCTTTAGAACCATCAAATAGGGAAAACACACAAACAATACAATGGTTAGATGTGTCAGAAACTTTTTATCCCTAAAGGATTGCAATATATAAGTGTAGTCAACAAACAGAAGGAAGAGAATTTGCAGACCTTCAACCATTTCACTACACTATGCATATGCTGGCTACTCTCTAAATTAGAGATTGCTGGGAGTGTTATCCTCCATTTGAAAGATGACCTCTCCAGTTAGCAGAGATTTGGTTAAGTCAAAGATTGCCAGTCCAGTGGTGTACCAAAAAAATTATAGCCGATGGTAAATAAACTAATCAGGAATACATCATTGCTGGAATAAATATCACAAATATATTGCGAAGGAACTTTTTTGTGCATGAATGTGTTTGCAGGGATTAGATGAAGCTATACCACGGCCTTGAACTGGTGCATCTTGATAGTAGCCTCCTGCATCTTGCTGCATGTCAACCATAGGTCCATTGTACCCTCCCCTTCCACGCCCTCGGAAACTACGACCTCTCGATCGACCCCTCCCCCTTGCATAACCCCGGTTGCGATCCCAACCACCATCTTCATACTCAAAGGACACAAAACCATTCCCTGAGATAAAATGCGACTGCCATGTCATAAAAACATTGAATAATTGAACCACTCAGTATTTCAAATGAAGAATCCTTTTTGAATAGTTTTTGCAATGTAGGAATAGAATGGAATCAAATGAAATTGAATCATATTTGTCGCTTGATTTTTTAATATTCTTTATTCATTATTCCATTCCCAATCCATTACATTCAGTAAACCAAATGTGATGTTAGGCCTTCAACTCAGATTCTACTGGGACAATCATTTTTATATTTGCAACTCAGGTGTTGCCATTTAAAAAAAATAATTAAACATTCTTATCCATTCATTTGTACTAAACAAGCTAACTTTGTTTTGATTCACAGGATTCAATGATCCAGTAGTAAAAATCCATACCAGAACCTCTCTAAATGAATGGTTCCCGAAAACTAAAGCACAATCAGATATTTATAGCAGTTATACCTCTAGCCCTTCCCCTCCCTCTACCACCACGGCCCCTGCCTCGACCATTAGGCGAACCCTCTGCACCATGAAAGGATATTAACATATATGCTGATAAGACATACATGCTGATAAGAGTTAGTGAGAGCTGTGTGGATCATGAATTACAATGCTTACCTCCTTCATAATCAAATTCTGTTGATGCCTTCACCTGTTCAGCTGGTAATGGAGGTTGATACCTGCAGGAAATGAGTAATAAGAAATTTTTTAAGTCTGCAGTCTCTGCAGAATTATAGTAGTCACCTTCAGATAAAACACAAAGCACATAATGCTAAGATTGCAGGACCATAGTCCATCAAGTAGTCAATTTAGATCTTACATTCAAGGAGAGTTTTAAGATAACCATGTGGGTTTCTATTCAAACTAACATGTCAAAATCCCATTCATGCTGCAACATTGAGCTGGTAAAGGTTTCAATTTTTTTAGATTCTTTACTTTGTTTCTCATTAAATAATTCAAAGTTTGGACCGATCAATCCAAGGGCTTTGTCTCTGAGGTATTTTTACATGGTTTTAATTAATAACAGGGACTAGTAAATTCAAGGACTGGTCTCAAAGTCTACAAAAAGGGTGGCAATATTTTTCTCTCCAAATTAGCGGACATTAAAGAGCTTTGGCAGCTTAGACCTTAAGGTTGAAAGAAGTAGTTGCATAGTTTCTTCTATTCTATCCTCCTCCCTTCTTTATCACCTTCCTTGCTTCCTCTTATGCATTCTGCAACCAAACTGTCTTCAACAAAGATCATACCTTAAACTACTTTTCGGCACATCCTCTACAAACCTTCCTCTACTCCATTACACTGCTTCTACAAACTCCTATCATATTTTCCCAACGCTAATCCCCTGTACTGGGTTCTAAAACACACAACAAAAACTGTTGCACGCAAATGTGAGAAGTCCTAGACCTGGTATCGAGGACCCTGTGCTAGTCTTTACAATTTTTTTCATATAAAAAAAAAATTATTAACTGGAAAAGCACAGGGAAGAGGAGACAAAGTACTACCAAACCAAAGTGTTTATAAATGGTTCTAAAATGATGAAGGAGCAATTTCAGGTGAACATCTTCATAAATCTTTGTAGATTACCAAGGAATAATGCAATACAAGTTAATTTAGAGAATTGGTGAGTATATTCCTATATAATCCTTGCCTGCTCTCTTATTTTATTTTCCAGTCTACTGATTTTGAATTTTTAAAGAGATTACCCCTCCTTTGTAGTAGAGATATAGATTCTCACCTATTCCTTAAAATAAAAGAATAAAGTATCAGACCTTGTGTGGTAGGAGGGAAACGAGAGAGAATATTTTTTTTACAAGAAAAAAAAAAAATAGCATGCCTTGGAAAGTTGAAATTAAAGACCCATTTTAAAACTAGTGAAAACTCACCCAACAGAGGATGTATTGAGCTCCTTCTTTGAAAGGGTTATAGTGATCATTGATACGTGCCTCGTAGTTTCCAGGCTGTAACAATAACAGGTATTATTCAAAGAACCATAAGAAAATGCAATTTCACATGCAATAGGAAATGGACAAGGCACAGACCAATTCCTATCATAATACATCGGATATGCAACATTTTCTCGGTAAAAGAAGGTTTGCAGTGCTCTTACGGAAGAAGGCCCTCTTCTAGGGGTTCCCATGTGTCAGTTATGTCTGTGGATCCAACAGATGTATTCTGATGAAGACCAACAATTCTTCGCTGTTTACAGGAGCCGAGGCATATTTTCAGGAACTCATAAAAACATGAAAAACCCAAAATACCCGGTCAAGCGAAATGCCAAAGCGAAACCTTGATTAACTCCACAATTGTGACAGTCTTGTTGATTGCTCTTCCCATTGCCTTAAACACAATTTCATTTGACCCTTTCTCCTATAAAAAATATGGCATCAAAGGAACATGCAAAAAAGAATAATCAATATCACAGATTCTCAAGAAGGAAAATTAAGAACATTTAATCACCCAAACTATTACCAAATATAGAGGCACATTTAGCATTTTTTGACACATGCTTCAGCAACTAAATATTTTTCCATAACTATACCAGCCCAGTGCAAACCAAGCTAGAATCAAAATGGTATATGCACATGCATTATATAGTTTGATTTGATCATCAATATTCATCTTGAAACATAATAGAAGCTACTGACCTTACATAAGTCTATCCACTCAAGACAAGATAATGCAGTACTGAAAAACTGAGAGAATGCAGACATAAGGGAAAGTGCACCTCCCTATGTGCTCAACAAAATAACAGTTTGTGTGCTAGTATCCATCACCAATCACCATGTGGTTTGGTTCAAATATCAGTATCGAATAGCATGTTTGCAAGCCACCCAAACTATGCATCTCAAGCACAATTGGTGTTACAGTACTAGGTCTTCCAAGTTTTACCTTTTGCAAAAAATTTATATCCCCAAATTTCAGGAATTATTCCTCTTAAAAAATTATAGCAGCATGATGCATACAACAACGACGACGACAACAAAAAACCAAACCTCAAGTCCCACTAGGTGAGTAGCAACATGATGCATACACTAAAAAATTAACGAAATTAACTCAACATTAAATTGTCATTAGCAAGGTGAGAACCTTTTTTTTTTTGGGATTAGAAAAAGAAGTTGCTGATAATATTGCAGGCTTTAGAGGGTCAAATAGAACGAGAATTTACTATTCTTCCCTGTGTTACTCCATGTACACCCAAAAAAGACAAATTCACAAGATTCTAATAGATATCGATAAAAACACATATAACTACATACATATTGTGTGTGCTATACACGGTCCATTTGGTTGCTGACAAAGAAAAAAAAATTAAGGATGCAGAAGTGCCAAATCATAGAAATTTCATTGTTTAGGACCCTAAATAAAAAGCTTCACCGACTCACGCTTAATCTAACTGTTCTGTTACCTGAGTTAATTTTTCATGGGAGGAAACCAAAAAAAAAAAGACATAAAACATAAAATTCCTAATCCTTAATTTTATTTTATTTTTCCTTTTAATTCTCTTAGCAAACACAATAACCCTAAATTTTCAATCCAAGATGGAAGCCCATTCAAAAATAACTTTTTTCAAAGCAATTAATACGTGCATATTTCACAATTTGGATAAAATAAAAACATTATAAAAAAATTAAACCAAAAAAGAAATTTTTTACAAAAAAAAAAAATTAATATAATATCAGCTGACCAAATTCAAAAAGAAAAAAAAAATACCTGAAGCAGACTCATGGCGTATGTGATATAGCTTCGCATCCGGCCCTGACTTGTAATCCGAATCTCATTCTCGTCTATAGGTGTCTCCGCTCTCGGCTTCTCCACCCTCTGATACCGATCCATCTTCTGAGGCAACAATAATTTTTCTTAAAACAGGAGAACACCAATAACAACAACAACTGAAATAGCAGGAAAATCAATAATAAAAACAAAAAATAAATAAATCGGAGCAAAATCAAGCAAAGCATCGGAAATCCTTCAGCAGCATAAAAGCCTTCGCAAGAAGAAAGGAGAGATAGAAGCAGAGGCAAGAGAATCGAAGAAACAAAAAATCTAGGGTCTCGTCGGATGAATCAATGAAACTACAAGAAAAAACTAGGGTTTTGTTCGATCTGGAATGAACTTACAACTTTTGGTCAACTGCGGAACAGTGGATGCTCTCTCGTGGGGAGCCCTCTTCTACGGCTTCGTTTCTTCTTTTACGCCCTAAACCATAAGTGGTATGTGTCAGGCCTTATATAGCGTCAGTCCCCACAACAAAACTGCCCTAACCGACTGCGTTATCCGGCCCAACCGGGCATCTCACGCGAACCGGATCTTGCTCGACCCGGACCCAGATGATGCCCCGATTCCTGAATATCGAAATGCTTTTTCATTTTTTTTTTTAAATGCGACTCTTAACTAGTGTTAGGTAATATTATAAATATATAACTATATATATTTATAATATTATCATTTCATATTAAATTAATTAAATAAATTTTTATATTAGTTATACTCATTTTCAATTCCTATGTTCATATATATAAATAATAATATAATATAATTTTTATTTTGATTTTATGTCAAACTAAACATGAGAGAGGAATCTGACATTTTATTTCTGATTCAATAAATTTTGACTTCGATTTGAATCTTGATTTTAATTGTTAATAAAACACAACTTTACATGTGTAGTCATTTTTAAAAAAAAAAATTATTTATACAATTCATTACCTCTATATTTGGATAGCCCTTAAATTTGAATATACATTGACTTTGCATAAAATGTATTACAACATTATATTAAATTTATTTAAGCTCACTCAAACTCAAATCTAAAATTTGAATTTTATTCTCCCAAATGCAACGTAAGAATAAGTTCAAAGGTACAGAGAGTCACAATTTTTGAAAATAAGAAATGCAAAAAGGTTTTTAAGAATAAAGCGAGAGGTTGCTACAAATTCATCAAAATCCATACTTTCTAATCTACAAACTCCTCTCACTCTTCTGTCTTGATTAAATTTCTGAACATCCTTATAATTTTAATGATCATGTAGCGCATAGATCCTTACATACTTTTTTTTTTATGATTTATTGAAATTAATAATTTTATTTGGAAAATACAAAATAATATTTTACTTTACTTTTTTCATGGTTGTTTGAAATTTGAAAATATTTTTTACAAAAATAAATTACACTGTGAATAAATTTTTATTGTTGATAATCAAATTTTATTTTAAAAATATTTAATCATATTAAATAAATTTTTATTTTTAATATTATTGAATTAGAGAGAAAATACAATAGTTTTTTTTTTTTAAATTTCCAAACAAAATATTAGATCTAGAGAATGTGTCAAATACTTTACTGTTAAAAATAAAAATTTATTTTAATATGATTACTTTTTTTTAAAAAAAAGTAATAATGTGTAAAATCTAATTTCTTTATTGATCTACTATCTATTTTTATCTTTTCTAAAAACAGAGTTGATTTTTTAATCTTTTTTAAAAAATAGATATTTTTCAAATTCTAAATAGAGTGAATGTTATTGCAAATTCATGATCTAAATCCTAATAATTGTTTTTCTTTTTGTGAAATAACATTTTGTTGATTAAGAACATTAATATATCTTGGCAAAACAATTGAACTTATTCAAATATTGTGCTCTAAAATGTACATCTTCCAAAACAATTGCGTAAAAATTAGTCATTTGCTTAACCCTATTAAAATCGATCAATTATAAATTTATAATAAATTGGAAAAAAGTTGATAAACTCTCATAATATTACTTAAAAGAATGCACAAGTTCGAAAGAATTTTTCACCACTTAAAGATGTAACTTACAAAATTACTCTAAATCTTCTTCAACATATACTAATTGCAGATACCACTTCTAATAAATTTAATTTTTAAATTAAAAATTTAGTATCATCATTTTCACTAAAATATCCCTTAACTAATAGAAAAGATGAACATACAAGGTATTTTAAGAACTCAAAAAGTCAATCTATAGAGATGGATTATGAGAATATCCTTTTCTATTAGTGGTAGATGTCTTTTAATCATTTTTGCCTAACCACTATTAAAACTTGTCGGAGCATTATGATGGTCATTCTACCTATGTTCCCCGCTACTATTAAAAGGTTTCAATATTAAATTTGTGCAAAGAAAAGTAAAGTAGTTTTCAACTAATGCAAATCAATTAAAACTAAAAGTATGACCTTTTAAGTTGATCAAATATAATTCAAATTAGCTTTCCATTGTTCTTTGATGGATTTCTATTAGGGATTTTTTGTGAAATTCATTGTATAAATCTTATCTTGAATATTAGAAGGAATTTTGTAAGGACGATTATAAATGCTTCTAATTATAATATCACTTCACAATACATTTATTTTTGCGTCTAAAAAATGAATTTTGGTTCAAATAATTTCATAAGAAAATATATCTGTTGATACATTCGAACAATTAAATATTTCACAATTAGTGAACTAAATTCATTTTTATAATCTATATTTTCTAACAAAATCAGCCAATATTGAATATTTTATAAAGGGATGTAAAAAAGTATAAAAAATTAAAAATCATCAAATATCGCCTCACAAAGCAAGTTGAGTAATAATTATAAATGTACCAAAATAATGAAAAATATTCAAATGGCCAGCAAAGGGGAAAACGATTAACACAAGTTCATTGCCTTGTCAATTGTCATCTGGGCCACCAAAGTATATCCAAGTCTAGATTTTTCCATACTGCTCTGACCCGGGTGAACTCGGCCGATTCCACTCATACAAAGACTTCCTGCACCTGGGCCAATCACAGGCATGCCCTTGGTTGGGCCATTTAGAAATTGAATTGACTCCACCCAAATCAGCAAAGAGGCCCAAGACACTCCAGCTAATTGCAGAAGTCCCATGCTTATTATCTTCTTCAACCTAAGACCTTTAATATGTCTCAAATTAGAAGCTTGTCATTTAAAGTTTCAAGGCAAATCATCCATTTGATTTAGGGCAGAATACACTAATTTTACTTGAAATTTGACAAAAAGACAACGACCTCCTCTAATTTTTGAAATTTCAAAAATGTCTGTGTCTTTTTACTAAACCTCAAGAGAGGTGTGACTATCTTTTGCCCTTTGATTTTATCTCCGTTCCTTCTTCTCTATGAAAGAGGCCAACTGGAGCTATACACAACACTAAAACCGTATCAAGCAAAGGCTCATATTCAATCTACACAGCTTGTTGCCACCGCAATCATTTCAATTGAGCACCAATGTCATTGTAACTCTTTGAGCAGTTGTACAACTAGAGGAGAACCATAGTTAAATCATTAATAAGACGAAAGGTGTTCCCTCTCTATTGCTCCTAGTTTACTGACCAATGGATCCAAGATGCTTCTCCATCCATTATAGTCTATAGCTGAGCCAGCACCAGGCAATGGAAACCCATTAACAAAGAAAAAAGGTGTCCCATACACCCCTCTTGAGCAACCATACTGCACAATTGAGGCAATGAATGAGCTGTGTGTTAGAATTAACAAGAAGTTACATACTCGTAGTGAGAAGGAATACAATATAATGAGAGATTATGAACAAAATGGAATGAAAAATGCACTTGGAACATCCATAATACCATGCTCCCTTGCAGTTTACCAACTATGCTAACCCTTACCTTGAAGGAAACCCTTGTCGCAAGATTAGTTTGCTTGTCATCGAAGCCAGATTTTACAGCAGAACGAAAGGCACACCCAACTGCTTCCGTTGCAAACTCCACCATTTCATTTACTATATCAGCTCTAGAAAGTTTGTATGTTTGTTGGTTGTAAAACTTATCCTGTTGGTTAACCCCAAACAATAAATAAATAGATAATCCTGTTGGAGAATATTCATGTGTAGACAAAAATTAAAGACACATTTAACAGTGAACACACGATTCAGCATGAATTTAATCAGCATTCATTTATCGTTGATATATGATATCAGCAATGCTTAGATTCTAAAGAGCGAATTCATTAACGCACACATATTTGCAATCTGCTAGTTTCAGTTTCTAGTGCCATCAGCGAATTGTGTTTTGAATCCATTCCTAAATCAACAAAAAAAATTTAAAACAAATATATGACAAATCTCACATAGAGACCATTCAATTACTAAAAAATTGATATATCTGCAATGTTTAGTGGCAAAATCAATCAATGCAAGCAATGCTATCTGCTATGCTCAGTTTTGATTTCTAAAAGTGAATTGTGTTTTGAATTCATGCATAAATCAACTAAAAAAATTAACAAATAAATGATAAATCACATATAAAGGCCATTTAGGACAGTCTGGTGCACAAAGCTCCCACGTATGCAGAGTCTAGGGAAGGGGGCAGACCATAATGGGTCTCTAATACGCAGCCTTACCTTGCAATTTTTGCAAGAGGCAGTTTCCAGACCTCGAACCCGTGACCTTCAAGTCACACGTCGACAACCTTACCATTGCACCTAAGCTACCATTTTGTTGTATTTGTGTGTGGCTCTTATACTTGTTGGGGTTCATAAATAAAGGAAGAAAAGCATATGGATGAAGACTTTGTGTTGTGCAGCAGTGACTCGTCGACAAGCGCCCTATGCTTGTCGACGAGTAGATACTGAGAGCCAGAAAATTACAGTTCTGAGACTCGTCAACAAGTGGCCGTACTAGTCAACGAGTGGTCTTCTCTCTCTCGCCAACAAGTGCTCTAGGGCTGCGAGGAAAAATTCAAATTTTGAATTGGAACGTTGGGACGGTTGGGTATTCGGAGGGAAGCCTCTGAGGGGTTGTTATATATGTTCTTCTAGGCATATTTTGATAAGAGAGAGGGTAAGAGAAGGAGAGAAGATCATTGTAATCAATTGTATTGTGTATCCTTGATCTTCATAGTGAAACTCTTGCCAATTGCTCCCGTGGATGTAGGCTTTGTCAAACCACGTAATTCCTGGTGATGTTTTTCTTATTATTGCTTTCTTTATGTTGCTATGGTTGTGGAAGTATTCTGTATTCATCATTTAGATTGTTGCAAGTGTGTGTTTGATCCTTTACAACAATATTGTTATTCTGCAGTGCATTGTTTAAGAGGCGTTATTTTTCACAACAATTGGTATCAGAACATGTTGTATGACCTCTGCATTAAAGGATCTCATGGTGCAACAAGGCATGGTGTAAGTTTTATACAAAATTCAACCGGATAGCATGGATGCAGCAACTTGGAATGAATTGGGAGCAATCATTTGTCCTTGTTTGGCTTATGACATGTTGTATCACGTCATGGATAAGAATTCTCGGGCATTAGTTTGGCGAAAACGGGAATGCTGATATATGTCTAAGGGTTCGTCAAAATTTGCATCTGCAAGAGTAGTGAAGGAAGATTCAAAATGTAGTGATAAAGATATGCTATGTGTTTCATCGGGTTCAAAGTGCCTCACGAGTGATTCTTGGATCTTAGATATCAGATGTTTTTATCCTAGAAAATGATTTGACATCTACAGGTCAATTTATGCTAGTTGTATTTTGATGGAAAATGATATTTTATGCAAAATATTTGTTATTGGAAATGTCAAAATCAAAATGTATGATGATGTTGTAAGAACACCATATGTGATGTAAAGCATGAATCGGGTCTAAGGAAGAATGGTATTTCATTGGGAACTTTAGACTGTAATGGATATTGTTATGAGTCTGAAAGCAGAGAAATGAAAGTGTGTGAAGGTGACTCGATAGTGATGAAAGGAGAAAAAGTAATGGAAATATATATACACTGCAGGATGTTACAATTGTAGGTGGAGTTACAACTATTGAATCTAAGTCGGATATCTTGTGGCATATGCAGTTAAAGCATATGGGTGACTATATGTTTTCAGATGTTTGGGAACTGATGATGATAGCATCAAAGGATAGACATATGTATTTCGTGAATTTATCACAAAGGGTCTTGGTGTACTTCATGCAGTGGTTGAGGTAGAGAACCAGATCGAGAGAGAGATTCTCAAGTCAAACAATGGGTCTGAGTACGCGGATTTTATTCAAGGAGTTTTGTGAGCAGAGCAGATCATATGCAAGGCTTGCAGGGTACTTCTTGGTGAAGTCAGTGAGTATGGCGCGTTTCTCGTGTGACCGATCGCCAAAGTTATCGCTAGATGGGAAAGTAGCAGGTAAATTGTGGGCAGGTTTTGTGGTAGACTACTCGGTAGTGAGTGGATGTTCACTGGTGCACTATTCTAGTGATGGAGGATCTAAGCTTGGTGTGATGTTCAGACAATACACTTTTCTGAGATATAAGAAAGGTGGGTACAAGCTAGGTTATCTTGTGGCAAACAAAGGGGTGATTGAGGATGTGGTTTTTGGTGATAAAGTCATGGGGCAGCGTACTTAGGTAAAGGAAGAGAAACAATTGTCAGAAAAACTGCGACAGCAACAATCTTGTTATTCAGGTAGAGTTAGGAACTCAGGGCAGAAATGCGGAGTTTTATCTCGGGTCAACAGTATCATGGTATGAATGAGCATGTGATGCAAGCGGAACAACAGACTAAGGGCAGTGATGACATAGTTTATATTGCAGGGAGTTTCAACTCGGGAGACCAGCAGAATCACAGTGGGCTCATGTGCACTATCAGACCACTACTCAGGTGTGTGAGTTGGTGAGGCTTTCAGTATTGAAGAGGATGATAAGATGCAGTGTCAATGACATGTAATTGGCTGGAAAAACTTTAACTGAGGCTGATCAATTGAAAACTCTGTCGAATGTTTTTGACATGAATGTGTTGGGTACGACCAAGATGAGTCTTGGTTTGCTGATTCGCATGGACAGAACTGCAGGGAAATTAGTGTTATCTCAGGGTGGTTTTGTGGACAAGGCTACAGGGAGATTGGTGTTATCTCAGGGTGGCTTTATGGATGAAACCGCAAGGAGACCTCTGTTTCTGTCTCAAGGGGGTTCTGTGGAGAATCAATATGGAATGTCTATCACTTAGTACCCAAGGACGAGCTGTGATGTCCGGGATACGTCAAAGGTTCCCCATGATTGTATAATGGGGTGTTTCAGTAGGCAACAGAGTGAACCGTCAATTGTGAGATTTGTTGAAGACTATACAAAGGACTTCGGTGATAGAAGGCTTGCAGCAGTGTTTATGTTTTCTATTGTGGAAAGGTCTTGTTGAAAGTTTAGGGTGAAGTCTTCAAGTGTTGCATCTACAACTGTATTAGGGCAAGTTCAAGCAGGGTTACTTGGACGTGGTGCATGTCTCCTAGTGCTAGAAATGGAGATAGTCTCAACCGAACGTTCTAAGTACAAGGTGGAGAAATCATATATGTTTTTCAGGTTCTCCTAAGAATTGTATAATCGCCAAGGTGGAGATTGTTGTATTTGTGTGTCGCTCTTATATTTGTTAGGGTTCATAAACAAAGGAAGAAAAGCATATGGATGAAAACTTTGTGTTGTGCAGCAGTGACTCATCAACGAGTAGATACCGAGAGCTAAAAAATTGCAGTTCTGAGACTCGTCGTCAAGTGGCTGTACTAGTCAACGAGTGGTCTTCTCTCTCTCGTCGACGAGTGCTCTAGGGCTGCGAGGAAAAATTCAAATTTTGAATTGGAACGTTGGGACGGTTGGGTATTCGGAGGGAAGCCTCTGAGGGGTTGTTATATATGTTCTTCTGGGCATATTTTGATAAAGAGAGGGTAAGAGAATGAGAGAAGATCATTGTAATCAATTGTATTGTGTATCTTTGATCTTCATAGTGAAACTCTTATCGATTGCTCCTATGGATGTAGGTTTTGCCGAACCACGTAATTCCTGGTGTCGTTTCTCTTATTATTGCTTTCTTTATGTTGCTATGGTTGTGTAAGTATTCTGTATTCATCATTTAGATTGTTGCAAGTGTGTGTTTGATCCTTTACAACAATATCGTTATTCCGCGGTGCATTGTTTAAATGCCGTTATTTTTCACAACACCTTCATATAAAGGCCATCTAAGTACTAAAAAATTTATAGAGTATAGTATTATGCTAAACAATAGAGTATATTATTATGGACAACTTCTCCGCAGTTCTGTAATCTTCTACGTGTTGACGATTTTTTGCATCTCCATGCATATCTTGAAACTGCACATATCTAATAAATATGTCATACAGAGGTAAGAAAGGGCTTCTGTTGAGTTATGGTTCATATTCAAAGGGTTATCTACTTGAAGTTTGTTACAAGTGGGAAAGTATCGAGTGGAGGGCGAGGGGGTCTGCAGGATATTTTGGGGTTTTCATATGGTATATATACATATTTAAGCCGAGGGTTAAAAATTTAAGGCAGTTTTCATTTGATTATACCGTTAAAATTGCGGCAGAGGCTCTGTAGACATAAGAACACTGCCGAACCACATAAAAATTCATTTTTCTTCTTCTCTCTTTTGATTTTCTCTGTTTTTCATATTTGCTATGTGTGTGAGCATAACTTAGGGCGTGATTTCACAACTACTTCTTTACTAGAGTTCAATCAATGATGAAATTAATAATCAGTAATCAGATTAATTCAATTTATCACAGGCATTCAAGCACAGCTAAGGACAGATGACTTCATTCTCCAAGAACTCCAATAGCATAAACTTAGCAAGCTCTTTTATCAAAAATAATAATAATTAAGCAAGCCTGTTCCGTGCATTGTTACTCATAGCAATAATCATAAATTATGTCAAGGTTCAAGTTTTCTAGATAAAAAATGATTATCTCAAAGCCAACCGCTCATACTTTCTTTTCAACCACAAAGTGATTATTTTAAACTTCTCCAAAAAGCAACAGTTTTTTTCTTTTTATGAGGTGTCTTGAGAGAAATCATTTGCACAATTTCATAGCATTGGAAGAGATAGCTTGTTCAGCGGTATAGCAAATATTCATGGTCATAGCCATTCACATCCAAAGTTAAACAACAGTGAGGTTCATGTTAACTTGAAAAGAAAAGGAAAGAGTTGATGCCATCAACAGAAGTTCATACAATAAGACTATAATTTTAATTTACTGCCTTATCAATGAACCAACTTGTGTACAGGAAAGTAACATCCTAAAACATTAACACATATGATTGGAGTTTGTTCTGCTGTAAAATCCCATGGTTCATGAATTTTCGAAAACCATTCAAACAAACAGTTTTCAGTTGTAGTGAAATGAATTTTTCTAACAAATTAAAGCACACCATTTGGTAAATCATTCCTAGGATGTCACTTTGAAGATGAACATTCATACTGAAAATAAATTTGGGGAAACAATGACATTTTCAAAATCAATAAGATATAATGCATTGTTAAACCTGATGCTGGAAGAACATTTCCAACAAGTTGTATGTAGCAGATGTGTTCAGCTTGTTTATAATATGCAAGGCACGGCAAGCAGCAAAAGCATTATCATGGTAACTGCATTCCCAAAAGAAAATTTTCATTGTAAAGAACCAAACATTCAGAAAATTAATCCTACATACCAACTGACCAAGAAGAGAATAGTATAAATTTATTCACAACCATTAAAAATTATTCACAGCCACCTTTTGGTGGGCAAGCTCTGTGAGTAAAGACAACATTAGGAGTTTAAGGGTAAATACATGATGGACAACACTACTGCTATATTCCTTAAAACATTTCAAAAACCTATTGGATAGTTGCATGATTCATCAGAATAAAAAAATGATCCTATCAAAGCAGGGGATGATGATTCTATTATGTGCCAACGAGCTGGTTCTTAGTCCATAAGTTGTAACGAGAAGAATGGAAGTTACGCATAATCCACGGCTAAACTTCTAGTAATACCTTTGTGTGGAAGTTTTATTTTTTAGGGGGGGAAGGGGAAGGGAGAGTTCCTCATTATGTTTCATTCCATCTGAAAACTCCCAAAATATGATACCCTTAAATCGGAGGCTTTAAATGGAATGTGAAGAAAATTTAATGATTATCCTTCTATTTATTTTTGTAGTTTAATAAAATATCAAAACGATGGAAGGTTTATCGTCCCACCCTTCTTTTCCTTTTCACTCCTCTCTCTCTCTCTCTCTCTTGCTCGTCCAGAGGAGACACAGAACACCACAAGGTCCACAACACAGGACCAAAGCACAGACAGAAAAACAAAGAGAACAACAAATGAAGGAAATATCTCTTTTTTAATTTCTGATTCCTTTCTATTAAAAAGCCATTCATGGCCTCTCCTTCAAACTCCCAAGTCCCAACTATAGCCTTAAAGATATTAATCATTTCCATGGGGCCTTCATATATGCAGGCACAGTGTCCTATCCGTGTTTTGCTCTTCCTTTATCTCCTCAATCATCCCAAAGACTGCTTGGAACTTGCTAAATATGAAGGAAAGTAAAAATAATGGGGAACCCACTTTATCTTGTTGGTTATCAAGGAAAGTGGGAAATAAAACCAGATGCATAGCAAATCAATGAACAAAAGGAAAATTGAGGCGGAAAGAAATACTAAGGAAAATTGATTTCTACTTACTTCCTTTTCCTTTCCTTTCCTCCCAAATCCCCTCCCCCGCTCTCCTCCAAAGAAATAAAATAAACTTAGGTGGTGATTGGGAGCATTAAGACTTGAATTTTGTGTGAATTTGAAAGAAATTTAACATGATTTTTTATACAAAATTTTGTCTAAATTCGCATAAACCCAAATCTAAATCCCAAAATCTATGCTAATCTCAACATAGCCCAAAGGTCTATTTTAACCACATATAAAGTTAACATTTGAAATTGACAGAATGAATTTTGAGACTTACATTACATTTGAGAGCATGAATTTCAGACTTTGGATTTAGATTTGAACAAATTTTAATGCAATTTTATATTATATCTTATCCAAACATAATACAAATCCAAATACAAGGCCTCTCAAAACATAAAGTTAGAGTTTGTGTGAATTTGAAAAAAAATTTAATACAATTTTATAGAAGGTTTTGTCCAAATTGGCACCCAAATCTAAATTCCGAGATTTATGCTAATCTTAACATAGTCAAAATGCCTATTTTAACCACATATAAACTGTTGAGGTTGGATCAAGGAGCGACAATCACACACGAAGAAAAATAAAAAAAAACATCCACAATGGAACATCGGATTTACATGGTTTGGTCCAACTTGACTTACGTCCACGGAGCACACACCAAATCACTATACTGGGAGAATATTACAGAGGAGCCTCACTGCTCTACTCAACTCTCTCTCTCTCTCACACCTCTAATTCTCTGCACTTGCACACACACACACTCTGCGCACAACACATACACCACTCACAGCTCACTGCAACACACACACCACAGCTCACACAGCAAGTCCATATATACACAAGGGAGAGCAATAAATTCAAAGGGCAGTGGCTAAATGTCAGCATAGTCGGCAGAGTAGGTGGAGGGCTGCTAGTATTCATTTCAACATAGGCTGCATGGGGAGGTGCTGCTGCTGACGGTTCCACACCACCAATCCCAACAATCTCCCACTTGGAGACGGAGGCAGCATCTCAACCAGTGTATAGACAAATGATGTGCTTATGTCTGTCTTCAAGCATGAAGACCAACTGAAGTTGAGCACAATTTCAGCTTTTCTGTAGTCACCATCTTCCTATCTGCTCGATTTCTACGGACTAATTTGATGGCTGTTATCTTCACAATTGGTGTAAAAATGCCAGTGTAGTCAATCTCTTCCTTCTGCTCAAAGCCTTTGACTACGAACTGGAGCTTGTACCTTCTGGAGCCGTCATGCTCCTCTTTGATTCTGTACACCCACTTGTTGTGAAAGACCTTCTTACCTTTGGGCAACTCAGCTAGTTCCCACGTTCTGTTGGAGGTAAGGGACTTCATCTCGTCCTTCATTGCAAGCTCCCACTTGCTCGTATCTGCGACCTGACATGCTTCATCACAGCATTTGGGCTCTCCTCCATCCGTAAGAAGTAAGTAATCTATATACCTTCTGTCTGGTACATGAGGCCGAGTAGATCTCCTAAACTCCGGAGCTGGAGTAGGAGACGATGGTGCGACGATCTGCTCCACTAGTTCCTCCACCTGAGGATTCTCGGCATTCTGCTGTTGTGTCCCGACACACTTCTTTGGGGCACGGGTGTTTATCTGGAAACTGACCCTCTTCTATTTCCCGACTATACAATCCTCACACATGTCAATCTGCACTGACTGTAGACCACTCAATTTTTCCTTTGAGTGCATCACCCTAAGTTCCTTCTCGCTCATGTGACCAAGTCGTTGGTACCAGATGTTGCTATCGTCATTTCTTGCAGCAACTGAAATAGACATGGAGGCATTGAAAGTTAGAAAAAGTGTTCCGCTTTTCTTACCTCGCGCAATCGTAAGTACACCCTTTGAAACTTTCCATTCATCGCCAATAAATTTTGTCGTGTATCCCTCATCTGCCAGCTGACTAACTGAGATCAAATTCTTTCTCAGGTCTGGAATATACCTGACATTCTTCAGCTTCCATACTGACCCGTTTATATTGATCTTCACAACTCCCTTACCGGTTACGTCGCAAGGTTGATCGTTGTCAAGGTACACCTTACCAAAATTACCTGGTGTGTACTCCTCTAGACAATCTCTGTAGCATGTGGCATGAAATGAGGCTCCGGAGTCTAAGACCCAAGACTCCTGCTTGCTTTCAAAAGAGCAGATCAACATCTCATCATTCTCGGAAGCAATATTTGCTTCTGTCTTTGCCCTCATATCAAATTCTTTCTTCTGACTCCTGCACTGGTTCTTGTAATGACCAATCTTTCCACAGTTCCAGCACTTAATAACTTTTGTGCTTTGGAAACCTGTGTCTTGAGTACCTCTGGGATTTCCAGATTTAGACCGTCTGGGCCTAGATCTGCCTCGATTGTTTGATCGTCCATGCCTGTTTCCTCTGCCTCGACTCTCCATGTTCAAGACTGAACTTGAAGTGGAGCCATGGATCGACTGCATTCTTATTTCTTTCGTCAAAATCATGCTGACGACTTCATCGTATACAAACTTCGATTTTCCTGCGGAACTACTGATGGCAGTAACGACACCATTCCAACTTTCAGGCAACTGACTAAGAATCAGTAGGGCCCGAATCTCATTATCAAACGTTATCCCTACTGAGGCGAGTTGATCAGACAACTCATTGAAGTTATTCAAATGCCTGCTGAAACTCTCACCTGTAGACATGCTCATCGTAAGTAGTCTTTTCATGAGATGTACCTTATTTGCGGCTAAAGGCTGCTCGTACATATTGGAGAGCGCATCCATCAGAGACTTGGTGGATGTTATATGCTTGATATTGAACGCCACAGATTTTGACAACGTCATTCTAATGGCTCCGAGGGCTTTTCGGTCAAGCAACTCCCACTCGCTCTCCTTCATGGATTCTGGCTTCTCCATAAGTGGTAAGTGTAACTCCTTACCAAACAAATAATCCTCGATCTGCATTTTCCAGAAACCGAAGTTCGTGCCGTCAAACATCTCGATTCGAGAGCTCTTTTCGTTCAACATCTCGATTCACTGATTTAGAGACGGAATTAGCTCAAACGGACAGCACAGTTAGATTCGGAACGGCCGAAAACCTTAGAATTGGCTTAAGTTGCTCGAAAAACGGACCCGAAATGGCTTCTAAATGTTCGGTCAAACTTTCAGTCAAACCTGGTCAACTTTAACAGAATATTCCTCTCACGGACGGAATATTCCCTGACGGCGTTATTAATGCCGTTAACAGTGCCGTTTGCTTACGTGGCACTGTGGGGCCCACCTACTGGCGAGTAACTATGGGCCCACTGCTGACGTGGCGTGGGCGCGGGGCTGACGTAGCGGCTAACTCGGCCGCTTATGTGGCGGTGACGCGACTGCTGACTAGCCGCTTACTCGGTGCCACGTGGCTCTGACTGAGCGCGGGTCCCGCTGATGTGGACCGTCTTTTTCCTCTCGCTGACTCGACGGTTGATCGTCGGCGCGTGGACACGCGTGGATGGTGCCGCAGACTACCTTCCGGCACGTGATGGTGCGTAAGAGCACGTTGAGACGTCCTTGAACGTTGGTAGCGCATGCGAGGTGGTATGAGGTTGTTTGGAGCTCCGGTTGACGCCGTTTGCTTTGTCTCGACGAGAGGAGTTCGATGGTGGCCTCAAAAATAAATTTTGAGCTACTGGACAGAGGCTCAAAATCCGGGAATTTTCCTCGGACTGGCAATTCAACTCCAACCAAGCTCTGATACCAATTGTTGAGGTTGGATCAAAGAGCGACAATCACACACAAAGAAAAATCAAAAACACATCCATAATGGAATACCGGATTTACGTGATTCGGTCCAACTTGACCTACGTCCACGGAGCACACACCGAATCACTATACTAGGAGAATATTACAGAGGAGCCTCACTGCTCTACTCAACTCTCTCTCTCTCCCACATCACTAATTCTCTGCACTTGCACACACACACACACTCTGCGCACAACATATACACCACTCACAGCTCACTGCAACACACACACCACAGCTCACACAGCAAGTCCATATATACACAAGGGAGAGCAATAAATTCAAAGGGCGGTGGCTAAATGTCAGCATAGTGGCAGAGTAGGTGGAGGGCTGCTGGTCCTCATTTCAACATAGGCTGCATGGGGAGGTGCTGCTGCCGACGGTTCCACACCAGCAATCCGAACATAAACTTCACATTTATACTAAAAATTCACACCTATTTAAGTTTCAATATACAAATTCAAAAGCAAACATGAGATATGCAGATATCTAGAAGAAAACTAGAAAAGAGGGGGAAAAGTTCTGAACAGCGTCAAACAGCTCAAATAAAATAATCACACTCCCGTTAAAAGAGTACTCGAAAACATGATCAGTGCTTCCAACAACGAATAAAGTATTAAACGAACAAAAAAGGCACTCATTAGAACCGGAGATTGTTAAAATTAAAAATAAGCGGCGTCAAACTGAAACTGCGAAAAGAACGAAGCTAGAAAGAATAGAAATACTAACGGTAAGGCGAAGGGGTGAACGAGGAGCGAAATGGCATGACCGTAGTAGTCGAGGGCGCGTTTCAGAGGCGACCAGGCATCCCTACTATCGGGGCAGAGCGGGTCGAGAAAGGCTTCGATCATGATGGTATCGAGTCCGAATCTGCGGTTCCCGTACATGAACCCGTCGTACTTGGCCGGAACCAGACCCTGCGCATCGACGATCCAATCCGGTAGGCCGGAGAAGAAGAAGAAGAAGAAGAAGAGATGTGGTAGTAATGCAGGAATTGTGGGCTTTATTCTCAGCATCTTCGGTGTTCTTCTTCGTCTCTCTCCGGTGCTGTCTCCGCCGATGGAAATGGATGTACGGTGGTCGCCGCCGATTGAAAATGTTGTATTCCGGATTTTATATATTTTATTTTTCACTTTCTCTTGTAATCGGCATGAAAAGGTGATCGATTCTTATCTGGTCCGTGCGAGATGATACTCGAATCTCTATATCATTTTCGTTAAGCGTCCATTTGTATGTTTTTTTCATCTAGGAAAAAGGGAGGAAAGAAAGATGACTAGGGAATTTATTTTTTATTATATTTTTATATAAATATATTTAAAAATAAAAAATTTTAATAAGATTAAAATTAGAAAAATTGAAATATTAAAAATTTATTTATAAATTTGATATATTTTTTCTTTTCTTTCTCACCTTCTTTGATAACGAAATATAAAAAATATAGATTTATTAATTTTTTAATATTTTTTAAATATTTTTTGAGTTGTAAATGCCTAAAAGAAAAATGTGACTCATATATGTATTATCAATTAAAACTTAAAAGTGCATAATTAATCATTCTATTTGAAAATTTTCTATTTTTGCCTCATTATTTGAAACTTGAAAAATATTTCTATAATAATAAATATATTAAAATATATTTTTTTAAGTTTATTTTTTTAATAAAAATAAAAAATAATGGACAAATTGTTATTTTATATTCTATTAACTTTTAATATTTTAAAAATGTCATCCATATTAAAATAAATTTATTTTTAATAATATTTGATTACAAAGAAAGTAGTCAAAATACAATGAAAATAATTTTTTTATTTTATTGAGGTTTTTTAAACAAACTTTTTATCAAAACAGAATTATGTATTTTTAATAATACTACAAATTTTTAAAAATAAAAATTAATGATGTATAAAGTCAACTTCACTTATCCCAATATTTTATTCTAAAATGAAGATCTCCCTAAATTTGTTTAAACTTCCTTTGATATGGCACAACTCCCAATAAATTTTTATTTTTAAAATTTAAAAATTAATATCATTTTTTATAAATATATTCTTTAAAAGAGAAAAATTAGTCATGAAATATTTTAAAATTCAAAAATTCAATTTGTTAAGATGTGTCCTAAAAATTTCTTTTCTATAGTAATGGATGTGATTTAATATTTTTTAATTAACAATTATTAAAAATTATCGACAAATTATGATAGCTAAATATCCTTTCATTAATAAAAAAGACGAATTAGTTATGAAACGTTAGTCTATTAAGATGTGCCATAATAGAATTTACTTTTCTTTTTCTTTTTTTTTATTACATAGGAATTTCAGCCATTAACGAGGCCTTCGGACCCCCTAGTGTGGCCTCAAACTTACGGATCAGCATCCTCCGCCTCCAAGTCTCATTGATCAAAATGAAGTCCAGAATGCGAACACGGCTTTTGTGCATCAGTTGGACATTCGGTCAACCCAACCCCCGAAACACATCTCCATTACCATCCACGGTCCCTGCTGGCTCAAGAAAACTCCCACAATCCATGGTCCCCACTGGCTCATAGAGCAAACTCTCACTATCCATGATCCATGTGGCTCACAGAATAAACTCTCACCATTCACAGGTACTGCTGGCTCCGTGAGTATATCTACTTAGAATTGAACTCCCGATGTTCCTTCTTACTTGCTGATGCATTTCCACTGCGCCATGCCCGTAGGGGCTAGAATCTACTTTTCTATTATTAATAAATGTGGTTTAATCTTTTTTTCCTTCATCGCTATTAGGATTAGTCAAAAAAATAAGATGACTACTGCATTTTTTTTCCCGCACCTACGCAAAGTGATTTCTTCATACCACCTTTATTATAAAATAAAAAGCAATTAAACAATTTTTATTTCTAAGATGTATGAATATTTTTAAAACAAAAATGAATAGAGTGAGTTCCAATTAATGTGTGTCAAAATTATTTTGAGTGCTTAAGCGTTGATGAAAATGTGAGAAGGGTGGGGGTATCACTTGCTTCGGCGTGTAATTGTTGTGAGATGAGGCAACCAGAAAATATGGAGCATGTGTTAAATAAGGGAGACCTTGCTGCTGATGTTTGGAAGAAGGTTTCGGTGGATGTAGGTGTACCTTTCTTTAAGCAACAAAGTTGAAAAGAAAGAGTCCAAATATGATTTAATAGGGTTTCCAGATACTCTCAATTGGGATCATTGATGGGTTTGATTCCTTGTTTAGTAATTTGGAGGCTGTGGAGAAAGAGATGTGCGGCTAGAATGGAGGGGAAATTTGAAAGTAGTACAGATGTGTGGCTGTCCATTAAGTATTGGGTGGAGATTTTGAACAAGAACATGACAAGATTGACTCAGTTAAAGAGTGCTGATGTTCGGATATTGCAAAATCTGGAAGTGCAAATTGTGAATAAAAGAATTAAAACTGTGCAATGTGTGAGATGACTAAAGCCGAGATAAGGAAAGTTGAAACTAAATTTGGATGGGAGCAGCTTGGGGAACTCAGGGTCGGCGAGTGGTGGTGGCATCCTTAGAGACCATACAGGTTCTTTTATTTCTGGTTTTTCAAAATATTATGGTTCTTGTTCAAATAATGAAGCTGAATTGAGAGCTATGCTGAAGGGAATAAAGATTTGCATTGAATGTGATTCGAATATTGTAGTAAATTGAATAAGATCCAATAAGTGTTCCTTGTGGTATTTGTGGAATTTTTGGGAGCAGTTTATTGGTTTATTGGAAGGAGTAGGCTTTTCGATAAATCATTGGTATAGAGAAAGGAACAAATTGACAGATACTTTGGCTCGACAATGTGCTATGGGGAGGAATAGTGTGTTTACAAATAGTAGTTAACTTTTTAGAGTTATCAATAGTTTGTATAAACTGGAGAAGATGGGTACGGCTTATATGAGATATGTTTAGCTGATTTCTTGCTAGTATTGGTTTATGCTTATATGAGGTTTTTTTTTCTTTTGTCTGTTTTGTTGCATGAGATTTGTTTTATAGGTCCTTATTTTGTTTTGTTTAGACTTGTAACCCTGTTTTGGCTGGATGTTGGTGTTATTTTTTGGGAGGCCTTTAAATCTATTATTTTCTCTCATTACTTATCTTGTAACCATGGTATTTTTCCGCCAAAAGTGAGGGTTTATCAATAAATAAATGAATGTGCCGCCCTTCTTTTTTAAAAAAAGAAAAAAAGTGTGTCAAAATTAAAACTAAAAGTCTGACTTTACAATACTAAAGTCATATGATAAAATAAAACTATAACAAAATCCAATCAAACTGCCTCTCCTGTAAGAGAAAAATAAAATAAAATAAGAGGATTGACACTACTTGTCCTCCGCAGAGACCTCCTCAATTATGAAAAAATAATTTTAAAATTGACCAATCATAAGTTGTTAATAATGTTTATACCCATAAATATTATGAGATCCATATTATTGAGACCTACATTTAATATTCGTATAAATATTAACTTCATATCTTATAATTGACGTCTGCCTCTAGTGCCACTTATGCTAATGGCTCGTTTGGTTCGATAAAATAGTTATTCATTGGAATAAAATGAAATATAGTTAAATTTTGTAAATCAAGAGAATAATTATCCCTTGTATATTCCTAATTATTTCATTCAGCATGTAATAATAAGAAAGTAATAAACATTACCATGATTAAATTTGAGAATAGTTATTCCTTATCTTTTTTTTTTGTTGTTAAGGACTCATAAAATGTTTTACATCGTTATGTGTCTTATAATAACAACATAATTTTTTATATAATTAATTGTGACTAATCTCTGCTAAAATTAGTCTAGTCCTGAGAATAAACATTTTGCATACTAAACTTAACCTAAGACTACTTGCAGCTCACTTACATATTTGCCCTGCGTTAGGGTATTTAGAAATGGACACCCAGTGAAGCAAGAACACTTCCCTCCAAGGTATTTGGACTTGGTGCACCACTTGGTTGAAATTGCAGAGTTCATACTTTCACCTTTTGGTGTGGGGGACTAATTGGACCACCAAGTCTTCAATCTAGACCTCTCAATATATGTTTTATGCTCAAATCATTGTGGTGTCTGCAGAAAAACATAGTTAACAACTTTTTAACTTTTTCAAAAAATGATTATCCAAGAAAAATAAAGAAGAAAGATCGAGACAAAGGCAGAAAAAAGGGAACTCCCTCATCATCTCGAACAAATGACTTATGAGCGATGCAATCCACCGCATAATCCCCTAGAAATCTTCTGAACTTGAAATATTTAGTATCTTTCACCTTCTGCAGTAGCCTTACCTTCATGAACACAGGGAGATGAACAAAATAAATTTTTGGATTTTAGATTTTCATCAACGATTCATATCATAGTGATCTAACAAATTTTACGCTGGTTGTAAGCTACCTAACGCAACCCTCCTTCCTTACCCGGGCTTTGTTGGGAATTAAGAACAAATTTCCGAAACCTATGAGAAACAAAATAGAGAAAGAATACACGTCAAAGAAAAATCAATCACACGCATAAGACAGTATTTACATGATTCAATAATTTTACCTACGTCCACGGAGTGGCGGGGATTTCACTATTATTAAGAAGAAAACACAGAGAGTGCGGCAATACAATGTTCTCCCTCTCGCTCTCTTGCAAGTGCGACCGTTTAACCCTAATCACCCGAAAATAATGATTTTATATGCTGCAAATAGGGTTCCGAATGGGCTACAAAACGGGTCAAACCTTCGCTCCATGGATTAAGCCTTAGGATAGAAATCTCTCATTAAAGAAAGGTCGGGTCATCATCCAGATTTAATGTAACTAGGCTCCACAAAAGCCTAACAGGCTTGAGACCGATTGTGTGTGAAAAAATTAAGACATTAAGTGCATCATAGGCGAAGTTGGATTAACAACTTGGAATATAGGGACACTTATGGGTAAAAACATGGAAATTGCAGACACAATGATTAGAAGAAGAATTAATATAATTTGTCTTCAATAAATTAAGTGGGTGGAGGAGAAAACTAGAGAAATTGATAAATCAAGATTAAAACTTTGATACACTGGAAAAGAAAAACATAAAATTGGAGTAGGAATTATTGTAAAAAAAAAACTTAAAAAATAGTGTTGTTGATGTAAATAAAGCAGAGAATAGAATTATAAAAATTAAGATGGTATTAAGCCAAGAGATAATAAATATCATTAATGCTTATGCTACTCAAGTAAGTTTAGCAGAAAATCTTAAGAGACAATTTTGGAAAGATGTAGATAGAATTATACAAGACATACCAAAGACTGAGAAAATATTTATAAGAAGAGATATGAATGGATATGTTGGAAGGGATAATAAAAGTTATGAGAGGATAAATAAATGATATGGATATGAAGACAAAAATGAGTCTAAGGAGATGATCTTAGACTTTGATATGTCATATGATCTTAATATAATGAATACTTACTTTAAGAAGAGAGAAAAACACTTAATAACCTTTAAAAATGAACAAAATATAAGTCAAGTAGTTTTTTTTTTTTTTTTTTAACGAAGAGGGTAGATCGTTTATCATGCAAGGATAATAAAGTTATTCCAAATGAAAGCCTAACCAGACGACATAGAGTCTTAGTGTTAAATATATGTATTAAAAAATGGAAGAAAAAACAGAAAATAAACTCGTGTAAAAGAACTAGGTGGTGGAATCAAAAGGAAGAAAATATAATAAAATTTAAAGATAAAATTATCAAAGATAGGAATTGGACAATAGAGGATGGGATGATACAAATACTCTTTGGAGTAAATTAGGCAGCTCTATTAAAAAGATAGCAAAATAGATTTTAGGTGAATCAAAGAGAAGATTTTCGAATAACAAAGAAAGTTGGTAATGCATTAAAGATGTCCATAAGGTTGTAAAGACAAAAAGAATTTAGTATAAAATATGACAAAAATGTAAAAATATGGATAACTTTGAAAAGTATAAAGAGACGAGAAAAGATACAAAAAGGTGCATTAGTGAAACTAAATATAGATCATTTAATAATTTATATGATATATTAGATACAAAAGCAGGGAAAAAAATATATTTAAACTTACTAAAACTAAAGAAAGAATAAAGTAAGGACTTCGGAAATGTAAAATGTATAAAAAGTGAGGATGATACTGTCTTAGTTAAGGACGAAGACATTAAAGAAAGATGACAAAATTACTTTAATAAGTTGTTTAATGAAAACAACAAAATGCTTAAATGTAGATTTAACAAATGAGGAAAAGACTAAAAATATGAAATTTATTCGTAAGATTAGAGTTAATAAAGTTAAGTTTGCAATAAAAAGATGAAAAATGAGAAAGCTATAGGTTCTGATGATATCCCAATTGAAGTCTGGAAATACTTAGGTGATAACGTAATTACATGGTTAACTAATTTATTTAATAAAATTATAAAAACTAAGAAAATAACAGATGAATGGAAGAAAAATATTTTAATACCTATATACAAAAATAAAAGAGATATTCAAAATTGTAATAACCATCGTAAAATTAAACATATGAATCATACGATAAAACTATGAGAAATGCTTAGATGGATGAATGGTATAACATCAAAAGATAAATTAAGGAATGAACATACTCGCGGTAAGTTAGGTATAACTCTTACAGAAGATAAGATAAGGTAGGGACGACTCAAATGGTATGGACATTAACAACGTAGACCACATAATGCGTCAGTAAGAAAAAGTGAATTAGTTACTGTAAGAGGCAGTAGAAAGGGTAGGGATAGACATAAAATAACTTAGAAGAAGATAGTGAGTAAGAATTTAATAACTCTGAATCTGGCCAAAAAAAAAAAAAAAATGCATGATCACATAAATTGGCAAAAAAGATTTATATAATCAACCCCACCTAGTGGGACTTAAGGTTTGGTTTTATTGTTGTTGTCATTGTAGATTTCCATCAACGATTGAAACCAAATGGTTGTTGCAAAATCTAAAGATTTCTTTCCCGTGGAAGCAAGAAACTAGCAAAGCACTTGATTTGCTGGACAGGTTGTATGCATCTTGAAAATTTCAACCTTCAACAAAACTAACACAATTGAAGCTCACCATTTAAGATTTTAAGGAGAACCATTAGATATGATAACCTTCATCACTTCTTTGCTACAATAGAAACCAAATGGAGCATCAACCATCAAGTAGTACACATAGTAAAAGCTTATGAAGCACAAGCTAATAATCAATTTACACAGCTTCCCGCAGCAATCATTTCAATTGTGCATCAATGTCATTGTGAACTCTTAGTAGTTGTACAACAAGAGGAGAAGCATAATTAATTAAATCATTTATAAAAGGAAATGTGGTTCCTCCCTCTTCGCACCTAGTTTACCAACCAATGGATCGATGATGCTTCTCCATCCATTATAATCTATAGTTGAGCCAGCATCAGGCAATGGAAACCCATTAACAAAGAAAAAAGGTGTCCCGTACACCCCTCTTGAGCAACCATACTGCACAATCAAGGAAATGAAATAGAGTTTTACTTGCAGAAACAGAACTAACAGTAAGTTGTATGCTAGTAGTGAGAAGGAACACAATATCACGAGAGATTTATGAAATCGAATGAAAAATGCACATGGAACATCTTACCTTGAAGGAAACCCTTGTCATGAGATCAGTTTGCCTGTCATTGAAGCCAGAATTTACAGCAGAGTAAAAGGCGTTCCCAACTGCTTCCGTTGCAAACTCCACCATTTGACTTACTACGACAGCTCTAGAAAGGTAGTATGTTTGTTGGTTGTAAAACTTATCCTGTCGGTTTCACCCCAAAACATAAATAGATAAATAATCGTGTTGGAAAATATCAGCGAGTAAACAAAAAGTAAAGAAAATATATGTGTCAACATGAACTTAATCAGTGAAATAGGTACATTCAATTATCGTTGACAAATGATTCCAACAATCAGTGCAACCTACTATATTCAGTTTTTAATTCCAATAGTGAATTGTGTTTTGAATTCATAAATAAATCAACTAAAAAATTAAAACAAATAACTTATAAATCTCATATACAGACCATCCAATTATTAAAAATTGATATACGATATCTGCTTCAGTTCTCTAAAAGCAAATCCTTTCAATGCAAAGTTGCAAACATGATCTGCTATGTTCAATTTCCAATTCTAATAGTGAATTCTGTTTTGAATTCATACATAAATCAACTGAAAAAAAAATTAACAAATAAGTGATAAATCTCATATATGGACCATCCATTAATAAAAACTATAGAGTAGAATCATATTATAAACAATAAAATCCCACTATGTATAAGTTCTACACTGTTTTATAACTTTCTACTAATAGATATAAGTTTTTTTGCAAATCCATACAGATCCTGAAATTGAATATAGCTAATTATGACCTCATAATAGAGTTAAGAAAAGGGCTTCCTTACTAGATGGAGTTCGACCAATGGTGAGATTGATAATCAGTGTTCAGATTATTCAATTCACCGCAGGCATTCAACCACAACTAAGGACAGATGACTTCACACTCCAAGAACTACAGATGACTTCACACTCCAAGAACTCCAATACCATTATTTAAGCAAGCTATTTTATTTATTAAAAAAAAAAATCCTGTCCCATGCATTGTTTCTTATAGAAATTATCATATTCCAACAAATTATGTCAAGGTTCAAGTTTCCTTGATGAAGATGATCAGATGATTATCTCAAAGCCAGCTGCGATGATACTTTCACTTTCAACCCAAATTGATCCTCTTTAACTTCTTCAAAAAGCAACAGTATTTAAAAGAAAAAAAAAATTTGTTTCTCTGAAGAAAATACTTGCACAATTTTATAGCATTGGAAGAGATACCTTGTTCAGTAGCATAGCAAATATTCGTGGTCATTGCTGCTCACATCTCAAGTTAAATAATACCCAGGTTCATGTTAAACAAAAAACGCAGAAGAAGAAGAACAAGGAAAGAATTGATGTCATCAGCTAAAATTCATAAAATAAAACTATACTTTTAATTTGCTGCCTTATTAATGAACCAGCTTGTCTACAAGAAAGCAGCCTCATACAACTACAAGAAGTATGATAGGAGGTTACTTCATTTTGAAAAATAGTATTTGTATTGACGAAGTATTATTTTTCTGCTGCAAAATCCCCATGGTTCATATATTTTCAAAAACCATCCAAATAAAAGGTTTTCAATTATACCAAAAGGAAATTTTCTAACAAATTAAGCAATACATTCCACAATATAGACACTTAAAACAAACCATGTTTCATAAATAAGATATGGAGCATTATTAAACCTGACGCTTGAAGAACATTTCCAACAAGTCATACGTAGCAGATGTGTTCAGCTTGTTTATAATATGCAAGGCACGGCAAGCAGCAAAAGCATTATCATGGTAACTGCATTTCAAAAAAAAAAAATTTCATTATAAAGAACTGAACAAGAAGAAAATATTAGAAGTTATTCACGACCATTAATAATTAGTCACAACCAAGCAAGGAAGCTCTGTGAGTAAAGGCAACATTAAGACATGTTTAAGGACAAATACGTGATAGTTAACATTATAGCTGTACTCCTTGAATACTCTAACCTATTGGATAGTTGCATTATTCATCATAAGATAAAGAATAATCCTATCAAAGCAGAGGATGGCGACTGTTTTCATATGTCAGTGAGCTGTTTCTTAGTCTATTAATAAGAGTGAAAAGAATGGAAGTTAGGCATCATCCACTGCTAAACTCTCAAAACCAGTGATATTCATACTAGCTGTGGAGCATGCGCTACAGGTTAGACATAGTCCACAGCTAAACTCTTGAACAAGCATTATTGATAATTTGATACTAGCCACTCCACAGCCCCCAAATATACAATTCTTTTAGAGAAGATTGGGAGTTATGGAAATATTTCAGGATTGAAAATACCAAATTTCCTATTTTTTAGATCAGATGGGGAGTTTGTGGAAATATATTAAAAATTGAAAATTGAAATTAATCTGCAAAATTATTCATGTAACCATATTTCAAAAATATGTTATTTTTTAAAACCTGTATTTTTTATTTTTTATTTTCACATGGAGTATGGGGAGTAAAAAATGATAACTGTAAATGAAAACTGTCAAGACTTTTATTTATTAATAGTATAGATAAAGGTCGATCCGATACACAAGTCTGCCCATTAAACATTTTTGGGGGGGGGGGGCCTCAATTCCTAAGAAGACATATATATTCCATACATTAGAATAGGCATCAAGATATTCGACAAGTACTTACTATAAATCATTGCTGTGCTCAGATTCAGATTCAGTATGATTGGGCAATATAGAAATTTGAATATCTTGGAACTTTTATTCAAGATAGACATTGGAAATGGCCTAGAAGGATATCCAAAAATGTTCAAGACATGATTACCAATATTAGCTTTCTTCCAAACTCTTCTAGACGGGATAAAGTTCAATGGACGTCGACAAATAATGGAAGATTCACTTCAGCCTCTCTCAGAAGTAGAAATCTGAACTTGATTGGGCAGGCTGCTGTCATTTGACCAAAATCAAATATTCTAGGGTTTAATTTAATCAACTGGTTAGCAGCTCTTGATAGGCTACTTGTTAGATAATATATATTTAACTAGGGGCAATTTAGTCTATGTCCATATAGTAGGTTTAGGTTTATTCTATTGGGTATTTATTTTGTATTGTTCTGTTCTGTAGTTTTTACTTTTCACTGTGCTGGCCTGCGTGCGGCTTCCCTCTCTCCCTCTTTGCAATCTCCTTCTCCCTCTCTCTCTTGTATTGAATCTTTATTGTTAACATGGTATCAGAGCATCAGTTCCCGTCGCTTGCATGACTGATTGCTCTGATATTGATCGCTAACAGAGAAAATTACAGAAGACAGCTCGACGTTGCCGCTGCACTCGCCGCCACTGCACTTGCCGCTGCATCTCCCCTGTTTTGCACTCACACGCAGGAATCTCCCCTGTTCTGCACTCGCCGCTGCATCTCCCCTGTTCTGCACTCACACACAAGCATCTCCCATGTTCTGCACTCGACGTCGCCGCTGCATCTCCTCCGTTCTGCACCCGCACGCACCTCCGGCAATCCCCTCTTCTGCACTCGCATCTCTGGCACATTCACTGCCGTTGCATCTCCATTTGCAAAGAATTGAGGATTTCTTGCACTCCTCTCCTTCTCAATAATGCCCCCGCACTCTCTGCAACTCCGACACATCACCGCCAGATTTGCTGCCGCACTCTTCTTGGACTAGGCACAGTCTCTTGGAGATTATTTACAGCAAGGTAGTGGAATTCTTGGCGGCTCCCAAACTCAGGGTTTTCTCTCTTTCTCATTGATATATGTATCTTGGCCTCATTTGTTGATTGGATCTCAACAATTAATTCCTTTGCATTTGAAGATGGTTGGTGAAAGAGATGATTCTCTCTAAGCTAGTAGTGCTAAATTAAATGGAAATGATTATTCATATTGGGCATATGTTATGAAGAATTTTTTTATTGGAAAAAACCTGTGGGGATATGTTTCTGGTAATGTGTCTATGCCCTCTAATAGCAAAAAAGAGAATTATGTAGAATTGTTAGCCATTTGGGAGGTGAATAATTCTAAAATTATTACTTGAATTAATAATTCTGTTGATCAGTCCATTGGTATGCAGCTAGCTAAATTTTCTACAGCTAAACAAGTTTGGGATTATTTAGAAAAATTATATACGCAATCCAATTTTGCTAAACGATATCAGTTAGAGATGGATATTAGAGCAACAAGGCAAGGAGATCAAAGTATTCAACAATTTTACACTCATATGACTAGTTTTGGGGATGAATTGACACAAACTGAACCTGTAGATCTTAGTTTGAATAAGTCTTATGCACTTATAGAGAGGAACAACGACTTGTTCAGTTTTTTATGACACTTCGAGATGAATTTGAGGCACTTCGTGGTTCTATCCTTCATCGGAGCCCTTTTCCCTCTGTTGACTCAGTTGTTAGTGAACTAATGGCGAAGGAAGTGCATCTCAAGTCACATGTGGATAAAGGTCTTCTCCCAGTTCCTACTCAGACTGTGTTGGCTGTCTCACCTAAGCAATCTTCTAATGGTCAAAATCGACGTTAGAAAGTTGCCATTGATGAATGTAGTTTTTGTAAGCTTGGAAAACTCAATATCCATTACTATTACGGGACAACAACAGGCTTTAAAGCCTAGGCTTATCACACTGCAACCACTACATCATCAGAAGAGTTGTCTCTCACTGTGCCTACACTATCCATTATTGTAGAGCAGTTGCAGAAGCTTCTTTCTACATCAAAGCCTAATGCCTTATCTGTCTCTCCCTCTATAGGTTTGTCCTCTTCATCCACTTCAGGTATATCTCCGTCCACTTGGATATTTGATTCAGGTGCTACTCATCATATGCCAAATGACATCTCTATATTTACATCAATATCTTCTACCTTGACACCTTGATCTGTTTTGGCTGCCATTGGTAGGTACTGGTTCCATCATTTCATCTTGTTTGTGTCTTTCTGATGTTTATTGTATTTCTCAACTTTCATTGAATTTGATTTCTATTAGTCAATTATGTGATTCTGGATATGGTGCTTACTTAATTCCAACCTCATATTTTGTGCAAGATCCACATTCCAAGAAGCTAATTGGGATAGGCCGTAGGAAAGGGGGATTGTATGTGTTAGAAGAGCTTCGGGTCAAAGAACTTGCTGGTTCTAGTATTGATTTGTCTTCATTTCGTTTGAGTTCAAATTCTTCTAATTTTTATTTATGACATTCACGCCTTGGACATGTTTCTAGTTCTCGATTAAGATTTTTGGCTTCTACAGGAGTATTAGGAAATTTATCTTCTCACGATCTTTATGATTGTAGTGGTTGTAAACTTGCAAAATTCTCTACTTTGCCCTTTAATAAAAGTACATCAGTGTCTTTTGCACCCTTTGATCTAATTCATTTTGATGTTTGGGGACCAGCTCCTACTACCTCAAAGGGAGAGTCCCGATATTATGTTTCTTAAGTTGATGATTATACACATTTTTATTGGATATATCTTAAGAAGAAACGTTCTGATTTCATTAGCATTTACAAAATATTTCGTGCTTTGGTTCAAACTCAACATTTAGCTGTCATTAAATGTTTCAGGTGCGATTTTTTTTTTTTGGGGGGGGGGGGGGTGGAGAATACAATTCTACTGAGTTTTCCACCCTACTTACCTTTGATGGCACCATACATCAATCACCGTGCACAGATACTCCTGAGCAAAATGGTGTGGTTGAAAGAAAACATAGGTACATCATTGAGACAACTCGATCTCTTCTCCTTTCTGGTAATGTTCCTAACATTTTCTAGGGAGAAGCAGTTCTTATTGCCACATATTTGATTAACAAAATTCCTATTGCTCTTAATTTGGGAGTCTCTCCTTATGAGAAATTGTACGCCAAGGCTCCAGAGTATTTTTATTTGAGAGTGTTTGGTTGCACATGCTTTGTCTTTCGTCCTCATACTAAGCGTTCTAAGTTGTCTGCATGATCTTCTATGTGTGTGTTTCTTAGTTATGGTGCTGGACAAAAAGGATATCGTTGTTATAATCCAAAAACACAAACTTTATGTTTATCGTCACGTCACCTTTCTTGAACACATTCCTTTCTTCTCTATTCCAACAAGTTCTAGCATCTTACATGAGTCTGACCTTGTAGATATTGATCCATTTACTTGTGATATTGATTCAGAGTCTTCCCCAGTTGCTCCCATTTCTTCTACTTGTCCTTCATTTTCTTATGCAGGTACAAATTCCCTATCCTCCTTGGCGGACTCCTCTTCATCTTCCGATCATGTGGACCCTGCATCTTCTCGTTATCCAACACGACTTCGTAAGCCCCCCTTCTCATCTTGATTCGTATGTTCTTGCATCTAATTCTTATTATTCTTCTAGTTTTGCTACTTTTTTAGTTTCTTTTCATTCTCATTGTGAATCTGTTTACTATAAGGAGGCAGCTCTTGACCATGTTTGGCAACAGACTATGAATGAAGAACTTGCTACTTTGTATAAGACTAGCACGTGAGAGTTAGTACCTCCTCCTCCTGGTAAAACGGTAGTGGAATGTTGTTGGGTCTATAAGATCAAAACTAATTCTGATGGTTCTGTTGAAAAATATAAGGCTCGTTTGGTCGCAAAAGGGTTCACTCAAAAAGTTGGTTTTGATTATGAGGAGACATCTACATCAGTTGCTAAGATGACATCTGTACGTACTTTGATTGCAGTAGTTTCTACTAATCAGGGGAATCTCTCACAGTTAGATGTAAAGATTGCCTTCCTAAATGGGGATCTCAAAGAAGAAGTTTATATGTATCCACCCCGTTGTGTTCCTCATCATCTAGGAGAGGTCTATAGACTGAGAAAAGCTTTGTATGGTCTTAAACAAGCTCCCAGAGCTTGATTTGAGAAGTTCTCTAAAGTACTTTATTCTTTTGGCTTCCGCTTAAGTGATCATGATTCTGTCTTGTTTACTCGTTTTACATCTGCTGGGCGTATTATTCTCCTTCTTTATGTAGATGATATGATTTTAACTAGAGATGATACAGATGGGATTGCAACGTTGAAATTAGAACTGTACTACCACTTTAAAATGAAAGATTTGAGACCCTTGAGATACTTTCTTGGCATTGGGATAGCCTATTCTCCTAAAGGTTATCTCCTCTCTCAGTCTAAATATGTAGCATATATCATTTAAAAAGTCAATCTTACTAATACTCGAACTATAGACACTCCTCTTGAACTCAATGCTCATTATACCTCTTCTGATGGGGTTCCATTGGCGGATTCAACTCTATACCATACTATTGTTGGCAATTTGGTTTATTTCTCCCTCACTCGACTTGATATTACATATACAGTTCATATTGTGAGTCAGTTTGTCTCCTCTCCCACTATGATCCATTGGGTTGCCATTCTCCGTATCTTGTGTCATATCAGAGGGACTTTGTATCAGAGTATATTTCTTCCTTCTACATCTACTTTAGAACTTCGTGCTTATTTTGATGCTGATTGGGTTGGAGATCCTACAGACCGTAAGTCAACAACTAGTTTTTGTATTTTTCTTGGTGACTCTCTCATCTCCTAGAAAAGCAAGAAGCAATTTATAGTTTCTCGTTCTTCTACTGAGGCTAAGTATCATGCTATGGCTTCAACTACTGCTGAAATAGTTTGGTTGCGTTGGTTACTTGCTGACATGGGTATCTTACTTACTAAACCCACTGTTATGTATTGTGACAATACTAGTGCTATTCAGATTGCTCATAACTCTATTTTTCTTGAATGCACTAAACATATTGAAATTGATTGTCATCTCACATGTCATCATCTTTGCCTTGGTACCATCTCTCTCCCATTCATTTCCTTTACCATGCAATTGGATGACTTCATCAAAGTACCACACTATTAGTCGTTTCTAGTTTTTACTCGGCAAACTCTCGATGCTTCTCGGTGCGCCATCGTGAGTTTGAGGGGGGGGGGGAGGATGTTAGATAAATATATATTTAACTATGGGCATTTTAGTCTATGTACATATATTACGTTTAGGTTTATTCTATTAGGTATTTATTTTGTATTGTTTTGTTCTATAGTTTTTACTTTTCACTGTGCTGGCCTGCGTGCGGCTTCCCTCTCTCCCTCTTTGCAATCTCCTTCTCCCTCTCTCTCTCTTGTATTGAATCTTTATTGTTAACACTACTAACTCTGGAAAATTTGGTTAAATGGGGAAAAATTGAAAGTAGTACTTGCAGATTATGTAACACAAATGGAAACCAGATCACATCTGTTTTTCAATTGCTCTATATCTGGACAAATTTATTCAAGAGCAAACAGTGAATGAACACCGTTGGAACTGGAACTGAGTAGAATTCAAATCTAAACTGGCTAAAGCCTCTGATGAATTTGAAGAAGGGAAAAAGGGAAACACTGATCTAGTCTACAACTAGATATTGCAAATGGGAGATGGGAAATGACATGCTTTATGCTGAAGCTGCCCCAAATGTAAACTTTACTATTCAGCAAATTGTATTGAATGCAAAAATCAGCTCTAAGCTGATATTCTGTTCTCAAAGTTCTTGTATCTATTCCGACCTTGCCCTCTTTAGCAATATAAATTGCTATCTTCTACTACAAAAACAATTTATTGTCCGTTAAATCAAGAATTTTACTTGAGAAAAGGAAATAAGAGACATAACGAGACAACTCATTTTCTATTACATTTTCTTTTTAGATTAAATACGGAAAAAATGAAATTTTATTTTAATGATATTAAAAATTAGAAAAAAAAAATTCAAATATTAGTGATGTATAAAATAAAAATTTGTTTGGTAAATTTAATATATTTTTCATTTTCTTTCTCCGATTTACTGAAAATACGAATTTTTTTTATATTTTCAATTTCTTTCCCTAATATTTTGCCAGTTCCAAACAGGGCCTCATACCAAAAATTTTAGAACCCATTTTTCATATTCACGAGTACAAATTCAAAAGCAAACATGAGATGTGAAGATACTAGAAGAAAACTAGAAAAAGAGAGGGAAAAGTTCTTAACAACGTCAAACAGCAAAAATAAAATAATCACACTCCCGTTAAATGGGCACTCGAAAGCATGATCAATGCTCCTAAAATCAATCAATTAACAAAAGAAAACACTAATTAAACGTGGAGATCATCGAAGATAGAATTAAAAACAAACGACATCGAACCGAAACTACGAAGAAGAAGGTCGAAAGAACAGAAATACTAACGGCAAGGCGAAGGGGTGAACGAGTAGTGAAACGGCGTGGCCGTAGTACTCGAGGGCGCGTTTCAGAGGCGGCCACGCGTCCCTGCTGTCGGGGCAGAGCGGGTCGAAGAAGGCTTCGATCATGACGGCATCAGGGCTAAATACGCCGTTCTTGTACACGAACCCGTCATACTTGGCCGGAATCGAAACTTGGGCAAGCACGATCCGACCGGGTAGGTCGGAGAAGAAGAAGAAGAAGAAGAAATATGGTAGCATTGGAGGAACTGTGGGCTTTGGTAGCCGCATCTTCGGTTTCCTTCTTCGGGTCTCTCCGGTGCTGTCTCCGCCGATGGAAATGGGGATAAGGCGGGGAAGGTATGGCGAAAGATCCCGACAACATTGCTTTTTATTTTCTTCTTCGGTTGGTGGTTGGATGGCGACAGCGGCTCAAAATATGTTGGATTTATCTCCGAAATATTTTATTTTATTTTTTAAAACAAATCTTTAAATTTTATTTATATTATAGTTTTTGTGTCAACGATTATTCAAAATAAAAATTTATTTAGTGAAAATTAAGAAAAAAAAATTTTAATAATGCATAAGTTCATTTTTATTTATTAATTTATTATATATATATTTATATACTATATATATTTTTTCACCTTTTATAAAATAAGTGCTACACCAAAATTAAAAGATTACTTAATCATTATGAATATTTATCAATATGCTAAAAAAAATTAAAGTATTAGCATTCAAAAATGTGCTAGTATCTAACAGATATTTTAATAAGACACAAGTCAATGCATGAGATTCATATTCAATATTATTTTCACAGACAATCTGGTTATTTTTTGAGATAATATTCTTAAAAAGACTAAATATTTTTTTAAAAATAAATTCATGAATAAATTTTAAAAAGCAACACTTAATGACTAACTTTACATATTCAATTTATGAAGGAGTAAGGAACTAACTCTTTTGATTTGTAATTCTGTCCACATATTGTTTTAAATTTGTTTGTTACATCTCATTTTTACATGTATTATTAAATAGTAAATAGTAACATTGTATCTTTTATTAAGTGATGTGTTATTTATGGACGATTAGAAACAATTAATTGTTTATTTTTTTTTTTAGACACCTTAACTTACATCTTTTTTTTTTCTATTTAGTTTTTAAAATAAAATATATAAATTATAAAAACACATATTTTCCCTAAGGTTTAATAAAAAGACAAGAATAAATCTATTTTCATGAGATTTCAAAAAAAATTACAAATCTTTTTTGATAGAAAGTTTCTTAAACACTCGTATGCCTAATTTTTTTTTATCAAGAACAAAAGGAGATTTGTATTTAAAAAAAAAAATTGAAGTGAGATTCTAAATTTTTTAAAGGAAAAATTCATAAAGAAACAAGTTTCTTTTTATCAAACGTGTCTTTTACCCAACCTAAAGAACCGAAAATAAACCGGCCGGTCCGCTTTTCAAAATATTGCGGCAAAGTATAGCTTACTTTGCTGCTTTGACGAGGGGAGAGTACAGAGCATGACGCAGCAAGGTCTCCCTGCATTCCGCAGTTTCAACCATGCCATTTTCCAGACCCTCAATTCCACTGCAGCTTCTCTAACGCATGCGCAGCAAGCTCATGGCCTCCTGCTCAAAACCGGTCAATCCAACGAAACCCGTCTCGCCACCAAGCTTCTCTCCATCTACGCCGGTCATCTCTGCATTTCCGATGCAACCCTCGTTTTTGATTCGATCCCACAACCCAGTGTGTTCTCATTCTCTACTCTCATCCATGCCCTTTCGAAGCTCAATCGTTCCGATAGCGTCCTCCGACTGTTTTCTCGAATGATATCACAAGGCCTTTTGCCCGATAGCTACGTGCTACCCAGTGCCGTCAAAGCTTGCGCAGGTTTATCGGCGCTGAAAACCGGACGAGTGGTCCACGGCTTTGCTTCGACATCTGGTTTTGCTTCAGATTCATTTGTTCATTCCTCCTTTGTTCATATGTATCTAAAGTGCGGTCAGTTAGGAGACGCCCGCATGATGTTTGACAAAATGCCCCAACCAGACGTGGTTACTTGGAGTGCTTTGGTTGCAGGTTATGCTCGTTGTGGGTTCGCAGATAAAGCGAAGGAGTTATTTTTTGAAATGAGAAATTTGGGGATTGAGGCCAATTCGGTATCCTGGAATGGGATGATTGCTGGGTTCAGTCATAGTGGGTTACATTTAGAGGCGGTTCTTATGTTGCAGAAGATGCATTTACAGGGACCGAGTCCCGATGGGACAAGCATTTCTAGTGTTTTATCTGCAGTAGGGAGCTTGGAAGATTTGGATTTGGGTGTTCAGATACATGGGTATGTCATCAAGCAGGGTCTTGCATTGGACAAGTGTGTTGTTAGTGCACTTATTGATATGTATGGGAAGTGTGCTTGCACATCTGAGATGTTGCCAGTGTTTGATGAAATGAAAGAAATGGATGTAGGTTCTTGCAATGCCTTGGTAGCAGGGCTCTCACGAAATGGTCTGGTTGAGGATGCAATAAGGGTCTTTGCACAATTCAAGGGCCAAGATGTGGAATTGAATGTTGTGTCTTGGACGTCAATGATTGCTTGTTGCTCCCAAAATGGGAGAGATGCTGTTGCTTTGGATATCTTCAGAGAAATGCAGGTTGCAGGTGTGAAGCCAAACTCTGTAACAATCCCTAGCCTACTACCAGCTTGTGGCAGTATTGCAGCGCTAATGCATGGGAAGGCGACCCATTGCTTCTCTCTTCGAAGGGGAATATCTGATGATGTTTATGTAGGCAGTGCATTAATTGATATGTATGCAAAGTGCGGAAAAATCCAAGCATCACAGCTTTGTTTTAGTGGGATGCCTATTAAAAACTTGGTTTGTTGGAATGCAATTATGAGTGGATATGCAATGCATGGAAGGGCTAAGGAGGTTTTGGAGATTTTCCATTTGATGCGGAAAAGTGACCAGGAGCCTGATTTTATCAGCTTCACTTGCGTGTTATCTGCGTGTAGCCATGGTGGCTTAACAGAACAAGGATGGTATTATTTTAAGGTCATGTCCCAAGAGCATGGGATTGAAGCTAGGATGGAGCATTATGCTTGTATGGTGACGCTTCTAGGTCGTGCAGGAAAACTTGAGGAGGCTTATTCCATGATCAAGAAAATGCCATTTAAACCTGATGCTTGTGTTTGGGGTTCTTTGCTTAGTTCTTGTTTGGTTCACAAAAATGTGAGTTTGGGCGAGACTGCTGCTGAAGAACTGTTTGAGTTAGAACCAGGGAATCCCGGAAACTACATTCTTCTGTCCAATATATATGCGTCTAAGGGCATGTGGAATGCTGTAGATAGAGTAAGGGATGCGATGAAGGGGATGGGCTTGAAAAAGAACCCTGGTTGCAGCTGGATTGAGATCAAGAACAAGGTCCATGTTCTTCTAGCTGGAGACAAAGCCCATCCTCAAATGACCCAAATAATTGAGAAGTTGTATAAATTGAGCATGGAGATGAAGAAAGCAGGTTACTATCCAATTTCTGACGTTGTGCTGCAAGATGTTGAGGAACAGGACAAGGAGCAAATCCTGTGTGGGCACAGTGAGAAGTTAGCAGTTGTGCTTGGGCTTCTGAACACTAGTCCAGGGTCTCCACTCCGAGTTATTAAGAATCTTAGAATCTGTGGTGACTGCCATGCTGTTATAAAATTTATATCTAGCTTTGAAGGGAGGGAAATTTTTGTCAGAGACACAAACCGCTTTCATCATTTTAAAGACGGAGAATGTTCTTGTGCGGATTATTGGTGATTTACATTAAATGGTATAGTGGGGAAAAGCCCCCGGCCAGTGTTCTTCAAAATATGGAAGCCAAATTAGCCAATGCATGCCAGTCCTACCTGGAAAGTCCAATGGGGAAGAACAAGGTGGAGACTTCAATAAAATGGTACCACTGCAAGCCTGAAGGTGAGGGAAATAAACTGTTCCGTTAGAAGAAGGATGACCACTTGATCAAGTTTCCTTATAAAGGTTTAAATTTCAAGAATAAACTCATCTTATTGGCTGAATATGTCATTGTGAATTTGGGGATTGCTGTCTAATTCAGTATGCATGGTTCAAGTGTGTTAAATCTGGAAACTTGTATTTTAAACAGAAGTTGATGGTAACTTGTGAGTGTGTTAGATCTGAACTCATGTCATCTGGTATCCTATACTCAATAGGGTGTGTTTATGATTGCAGTTAGCACTTTCATGAATGGCAGCATTTTTTAGAAAGGCAGGGAAAATTACAGTAGGGAAATATGAGCTGTTCAATGGGCATTTATGTTCTTTTGGCTGTTAATACCTTTTCTTAAATTGCTTCTTGAAAATTCAACCACTAATAATTTTTCTGCTTTGTAGGCATGAGGAGCTTGTGTTGGACCATTTACTTGTCAATAGCTTGGATTTTCAAAAGATTTTCTTCTTCTGGTTAGGAGCAATTGCAGAGAAGTTCCAATTTTAACAGTTCTCTTGTTGAAGAATCATTTGGAGCTAAATCAGAGGGATTAAGGTAGTAATCTTTCTCTTCCTTTTTTCTGCCATTCACTTTCAGAAGTCATTGTTGACTGTTGTCACTGTCCAGATACTTTGTCACATCAAGATTTATGATAAGTTGGACAAATGCCTATATGGTGAAGTTCTGTCATCCTTTCACATCTTGCTTGTGTGATCTAGAATTTTAGGGATTTCCTTGGGGCAAATGAAATCTGTTGCTTGTATGTAACACTCCAAATTTGGGAATGACCGGCTAATATCTCACTTAAGCAGAGCCCAAGAAGCGTACAAAGTCTAAAATAATAGTCCCAAGTTCGCTGAAGCTTTCAAAAACTGGGAAGCAAATAAATATAAATTTTGAAGGAACATTCAAACTACTTGAAATGTTGATTTCCATGCTATGAAAAAGAGGCAAAAATGCAGTAAATGGAGGGAAAATGGGACAAAATAGAAAGGGCAGACCAGGAAACTTGATGATGAAGAAATAAATAGTATTTGTAGATTTCGATACCTTGGATCTATTATGCAAGTTAAAAGAGAAATTGGAGATGATGTAATACATAGGGTTAAAGCAGGTTAGGTAAAATGGAGAAGTGCTTCAAGTGTGCTCTGTGATCGCAGGATACCCTTAAAATTAAGAGGGAAATTTTATAGGACAGCTATAAGACCAGCTATGTTATGTGGATCGGAATGTTGGGCGATGAAGAAACATAATATCCAAAAAGTAAAAGTTGCCGAGATGAGAATGCTTAGATGGATGAATGGTATAACATTGAAAGATAAATTAAGGAATGAACATATTTGCAGTAAGTTAGGTGTAACTCCTATAGAAGATACGATAAGGGAGGGACGACTCAAATGGTATGGACACTTGCAACATAGGCCACATAGTGCACCAGTGAAAAAGATTAAGTTAGTTATTGTAGGGGGCAGTAGAAGGGGTAGGGGTAGACTTAAAATAACTTGGGAGGAGATAGTAGTACAGATTTAATATCCCTGAATCTGTCAAAAGAAATGGTTCATGATCGCATAAATTGGCGGAAAATGATTTATATAGCCGACCCCACCTATTGGGAATTAAGGCTTGGTTTTGTTGTTGATTAGTATGCATAGACTAAGCATAGACGTTTTTTTCATTTTTTATTTTTTTCGCAACAACTTGGTTTTTGTGTCATAATCCCTTTTTAACCAAGTAAACTTAGTAGTAAGAATTTTGAGTGAGGTAGGTATGTTCAAACAATTCATTTTCCATAATCCCTTTTTAACCAAGTAAACTTAGTAGTAAGAATTTTGAGTGAGGCAGGTATGTTCAAACAATTCATTTTCCATATTTGCCCATGCAATGACATGGAATAGGTCATTCATAAAATTTTGCATTTGTCATCTGTATTCATACATAGTGCTTAACAATGAATATGACCTCAATCTACACAATCAAAATAATAATTTTTTTGAACAATAAAAACAATAAAACCATTCCTTCTTAGTTTCTATGGAAAGTCCTAGAGTATTATCTGTTTTATTGGATTCCATGTCAACAAGAAAATAATGCAGTGGCCTAGCCTCCAAAAAACTATACATCCATAAAAGATGTTCAATCCCCAAAAATAAAAATGCAGCTTGTAAACATCCACGAGAGGCTCAACCACCTAGAAATAAGAGCATAATCTTCCAACCTCCTAGAAGTGTTAATACGAGCAATTACCATCCACAAGAGTCTAGCATCCCAAAAAATAAGAACACAAGAAAACATCCGCAAAAGCGGCTTAGCCTCCCAAAAATAAGAGCATAACAGGTAAACATCCATAAAAGAGGCTTAACATCCCAAAAACTAAGAACAAAGCTTGTAAACATTGAAAAAGAGGCTCAGCCTCCTATAAATATTAAGTTATTAATACAATGCTTTGCATGCACTTAGTGTCTTCACTTTTTTCTACACATAGCCAACCTCAAGCTCAGATGAAGGAGGATGGTTGCTCTAGTTAGCTGATAGCTAGTGCAAAATTTATCTAATGCCCACGATAAGAATCCTTACCAATTATTTGCTAGGACAACTCCTACAATTGATGCATTGCACTTTCGCCACCCGATGTAATGACAAATAGGCAAGGTTGAGTTATGTTGTATCCTTGCAGAGGGATGCACTATATTGTCCTAAGTATGGTGTCAAATATGCGAGGAACATGGGCAAGTTAGTTTAGCACTTGGAACAGAAGGGCCCTTCCTAAAGCATGGAGATAGTTTACACAATGATTGTAAAAAAAATTAACATAATTTGCCTTAAAGAAACTTTTCTATGTATTGGGGCAAAAATTGGAGAAATATAAAAATAAGGATTTGAACTTTGGTACACCAAGACAAAGAAACACAAGAATGGGTAGGCATCATTATTTATTTATTTTTTTTAAAAAAGTTTAAATAATACAGATGTTAAAAATTAGAAGATTTGATCATAAGAGCAAAGATGATTTTAGGAGAAGTGGCAAGATATTCTTAGGTTAGGCTTAGTGGATAATTTTAAAAGGTAATTTGGGAAGATGTAGATAATATTATACAAAGGATGTCCTCGAGGAAAAAATTTGAAAATTTTCATACATGCAAACTTCAGTTTATGTGGTCATATAGAAAAGAATAATAGAAGTTATAAGATGTATGGAGGAAATTTGTATAGAGATAGGAATGAATCCAATAATATAATATTTGCTGGTTCACTTGATCTTCTTTTTTCTGATTTTTGTTGAGTTAAATTATGCAAGTTGAAGGAGAAATTGAAGATGATATAATGCATAGAGTTAAAGTAGGCTGGGTAAAATGGTGAAGTGCTTCAAGTGTGCTCTGTGATCGTAGAATACCCCTAAAATTAAAAGGAAAGTTTTATAGGACAGCTATAAGACCAGTTATGCTATATGGATTAGAATGTTGGGCGACGAATAAACAGAATATCCAAAAAGTAAAAGTTATCAAGATGAGAATGCTTAGATGGATTGAGTGGTATAACATTGAAAGATAAATTAAGGAATGAACATATTCGCGGTAAGTTAGGTGTAGCTCCTGTAGAAGATAAGATAAGGGAGGGACGACTCAGATGGTATGAACACTTGCAACGTAGGCCACATAGTGCGCCAGTGAGGAAGAGTGAGTTAGTTACTGTGGGAGACAGTAGAAAGAGTAGGAATAGACTTAAAATAACTTGCGAGGAGATAGTAAGGATTTAATATCCTTGAATCTGTCAAAAGAAATGGTCCATGATTGCATAAATTGGTGGAAAAAGATTCATATAGTCGACCCCACCTAGTGGGATTTAAGGCTTAGTTTTGTTGTTGTTGTTATATTATACCATGTAAAATCAATGCTATTCAAATAGTAGAGAAACTATTAAAGGCATTAGTTAGAGACAAACTAGTTTGGGGAAGGTAATGTTGTGGGCCACGTTCAAGAAACATATTGTTAGTTGGGAAATGGTTATGGAGGTTTCCTCCTGGAGGATTATTCTATGGTGCAAGGTGATTAAAAATAATTATGGTGTGGATCTGAATGGTTGGGATGAGATGACATAGTCTTTGGCAGAAACAAGAGGGCAAAGTGTAGATTTGAAAGAAAGAAATGGTTGCACTGAGAATTAAGGCATACGAAGTAAATAAAGCTCCTAAATTCTGAAAGTAAAATTCATCGAGATTATGTCTGAGATTGAATTTCCAGGAAATATCACTTGGGTTAAATTTGGTTTGCAATATGCCTATTCCTAGGAATTAGAAGAAAATATAATAAAAATTGTATAGGGATTAATAATTTAGAAAAAAGTCACTAGTACAAAAGCTTGTGTTATTCCATCTAACATGGAATAGGATAGGAACATATATTAACCATGTAAAATTTTTGGGTTGTATTTTTCAGTGCTATTTAAATTCATTGAAGAATTGACTGATTCTTTCTACAATTGACTTTTATCTATGCATAAGATATATTTTAAACCACTGATTTTTCATGATCCCAACCAGAAGCCCATGTTGATGTTGGTTATACTTATTTTTCACATATTATTCAAATTCTTTTAGGCTACGTTTGGAACTCAAAAATACTAAGGAAATGAAAGGAAAATAAAAAGGAATTCACATTTTTATGTTTGGTTATTAAGGAAAATGAAAATGAAAATAAAAAATTCGCCAAATCTATGAACAATATTTTGATTTTATACATCATTAATATTTTACTTTTTTTATATTTTTAATCATATTAAAATAAAATTTCATTTTCAATAGTATTTAATATAGAAGGAAAATACAATGGAAAATGAATTTCCTCCTTTTTTTTTTTTTCTTTCCTTTCCTTTCCTTTTTCCAAGTAAAATCCTTGATCCAAACACACCCATAAAGAATGAGATGAAAAATTGTTGGACTTATATTTGGCAATGACATTTGTTAAGGCTTGATATACATTATTGGGTCACAACCTAATGGCTTTAGCTTTTAGGTAAAATGGTTTTTGGGGTTGAGCTGGATTTAAAGTTTAACTTGGTGATGTGGCAGTGATTGATGAAGCAGTAGGCGAACTAGAGCAGGTAAGATACTGTTTCCTTCCAATTTTTTCCTTAACACACTCTACTTCAGGCAAAAAAATTTTTGCAGTTCTTAAATTTTGCTTTCTTGCATAACAGATGTAAATTCCAATGCTCAGTTCAGCTCAACTCAACACAAATTTTTTGTGAATTGCTCCTTGTTGGCTGCATAAGTACCCATACATAACAAATGCTGGAAGATAAGGCTTTTCTCCTCCTTTTTTTTTCGCCTCTTTTTTTTCCCCACCTTATCCCTGTTTGGGAAGTTTTTCTTGGAATTGAGATGATGTAGTCCTTAGCAGAAACAAGAGGGTAAAATATAGATTTCTGAGAAAAGTCAACGCTGGGATTTAAAGCATGTGAAGTAAATGAAGCTCCTGAATTCTGAAAGCGAGATTATGTTCTGAGATTTAGTTTCCGGAATGTATCACTTAGTTTAAATTTGGTTAGCGGAATGAATAGGGTGGAATTGGACGAAAATATAATAAAAATTGTGTAGGAATTATTAATTTCGGAAAAAGTCACTAGTGCAAAAGCTTGTGTTGTTCCATCTTAGCACGGAATAGGATAGGGATTAACATTCCGATGTGAAATTTGGAAACACTTGTTCATTGACTATTTTATGTTGTGGATTTAATAGAATTTTTTGTATTGACAATTACTTTGTGGTGTCAATACATCTCCCTTTGTGAGCTATCAAATCCTCATATTTTATCCCTAACAATCGACATTCCATGAGCTGAAACCTAATCTTAGGAATTTGAGTAGAAACCCTAGAAAGAAATCAAAACGTGGATGACATTGGAAAGGTAAAATCTTTTAAGGAAAACAGACAATGAAAAGGCAGCAATGGCTGATTAATTTAATTTTTTTGCTTGAGCATGTTTTCTTCATGCAGCAGTTTACAGTTTGCCAAGGTATCATTTATTTGTATTTTTTTTTTTTTTTGACATTACCATCTTTTTATGTTTTCCTTTGTTACCAGCGTAGGTATCTTGCGCTCCCCATTCCGAGCACCTGCTGAAAATGGAGGAGAGGTTAGATATACCGGCGAAGGGATTGCTGATGCTGGTTTCATTGGAGTATTTGCTTTAGAAATCACTTGTTGTAGATGTTGGGAGGGGATTTTCTAATTATATTAGAACATATTGTGGGTATATTATGTATCATAAGATCCCAAAGCAGAACATTGAAACTGCCTCTGGTATCGATTTGGGTTTGAAAGGAACCAACTTTCCTTGAATAATTTATTTATGCTATTGGCTTTGTGCAATTGTTGTTGCTGGTGTTGTAAGCTAGAAACTTAGAATTGCCTTGTTATTAGCTTTGCTTTAGCGGTTGGGGATTGTGAAATGTGAACTGATAATTGAGAGTTAATATGAGGATGGTGGGGACGCTGTGACTGATGTGGCTTTATCATTAAAAAATTAAAAAGGGAAATTGAGTGGGGGAAGCAACTCTTGTATCAGAGCCAGGTTTCGATCCTGGGACCTGTGGGTTATGGGCCCACCACGCTTCCGCTGCGCCACTCTGATTGGTTTGGTAATATTGAAGCTTTTCTTATTGTATATCACATTCTTCAGCACCACTGCCAGCTGGGTTCCGCTCTTCAACACTGGTGATTTCATTTTCATTATCTTTCCCTGGAATTTGCGAGACTTCCTCCAGGCTTATTTGAAACTTCAAATGTGCTGGTCGAAAATTTTAAAATTATTTAAAAAATATATTTTCGTATTTATTTAACCATAATTAATTATAAATATATAATGATTTCATAAATGAAAACTTAATTTTTTACATTATTAAAATTTAATTTCAAAAAACTTTAATCAAATTTGAAAATTCATTTTTAAAAATGTTCAACAATGAATAAAGTAATGGAAAAGTAATTTTAATTTCTCAAACAATTTTTTATCCATATAAATATAAATTTTAATAATTTTTTTAGATATTTATGTTGAAAGTCTTGAATTTTAATTTTGAAACCAAATAAAAGTAATATAAATAGAAGACGACTATCTCTTCTTGCGCAACTCGAACTCATTAAATTAACGAAATAAATAAAAAATTACAAAATCGTCCCTAATGGCTACTTTACATAGATAAAATTTTCAAATGATCTCTTCTTAAAGGGGTCCTCCTTACAAATTAATCGACCTCTCCATTACTTGAAAATCTAACCGAATTTTTGATATATCATTTTATATAACATTTTTACAATAGATGCATTATATTATATATGTTTATATATTTAATATTATAATTATTTTACTTAGTAATAATTAAATTGGCGAATTAAACCAAAATTTTAGTTTAAAATTTCAAATTAAATTAACCCCAAATATCTCCTTTTTTTTTTTTATCAACTCAACTTAAAATAAATCCCTCGGTTATGTTTTTCAATCTAAATAAATTTCTACTAAAAAATGAAATAATTTCTCCAGCTAAGTCACCAACGAAGGTGGCCACCGATTCACAAGAATCAATGCATTCTGAAAACCACAGAGATATTTCACCAAACAGAGACCAAATTAAATGCTCTTTACCAATGCAGCTTGGCTGTCACCAATTCACTAAATTTACAAAAATTTAATTTTAAAAAAAATGAAATACATAGATACCCGTGACCTCCTTAATTTCTCAGAATATTCCATGAGAAAAAACTGAGATACCCTCTTATTAGTGAAGTTTTCTGAAAATATTTATGAATCTTATAAGGTTTAATGAGCTTTAAAATTGTTTACTAATTCTATAAATAGCTAGAAAATATTTTTTTTAATTAATTTTAAAAAATAATTTTTTATTTAAAGAAAAAATTTGCTGATAGATAGAGTATAATCACGTTCTTATTAGCTCTCCCGATAAAATTGAAGTGAAAGAATCGAACTCATAACATAGTTAAGATAGGAATGAAATTGTTATTGAGATATGACAACCAAGTTATATTGATAATATGAAGTGGTAGTTGGAATTTTAATTTTTAATTTATTTTTAAATTCTGATATACTTCAACATGGCTACAGTAAAATGTAAAATTCATTTTTATAAAAATTAAAAGTGAAGAATTATTTGATTTTGTTGTTATATATACATACGACATCAATTTAACTTGTTTTTAATTGAAAAAAATCTGAATCTCTTTAGTTATATTATTTTTAAAAATTTATATGCATATAATAATAAATAAAAATATTTTTATTTGAGTGATTGGTGTCATTTAGAAGTAGTATTAGTTTTAATTAATAATATATTATTAATAATAATATTCTTATTATGTTATTAATAATTATCAATTATTGTAGTAGTTGTTTAAAATATAACATTAAATCAAGTGTCCCTCATTTAATTTTCTTACTAGGAAATGGTAACTATTTAGAATTAGTTTATTGAATTCGGCCTCTTTGAATTCATGAATTTATTATTAGAAACTTTTTTCTACTTAGGAGATGTTATAATTAAAGGGAAAAAAGATTTTTGATTTTATTTAATACTATACTATTAAGTGGTAGAAATACTTTCTCAAATATTTATTAAGGGACTTACTTTTTGAATTATAAAATAACTTTATCACTTTTATCACACATTTTAAATTATAAAATGATTAAAAATCGAATTGTCAATTTAAGAGATCTTAAAACAATGCATGACTTACTAAAATCAATAAGTTAATGATCTCATCGATTACGCAATACATAAATTATACAATAATTAAAATTTTAAAAATTTGCATCCACAATTAAGAGTTTTAATATTTTTTTCATTAAAAATAGGCATCCACAATTAATAGTTTTAATATTTTTTTATTCAGATTTTTTTTGTATTAAATGATTCAAGAGTTAAATAAAAACAATTGTAAAATTAGATATTTTGTTTATTTTTTTTAAAATAATAGATTCATTGAATGTTTTATTGAATAAAATTTTCGTTTTGTGCCATTTTTTAGAATTTAGTTATGAAAGGGTACGACATGCGTCCGCCAGTACGGTTTTTGGATTCTTTCTTGCCACCTACGAAACGCGCCACCTTCAAAATATTTACAATATTATGTAAAATTACGTATATGTATATATATAAATAAATTCTTTTTTTGGTTGCTTCCAGTGAATTTCCGTCACCCGATGCACGTCATATATATACACCAACCCAAAGGCATCCTTCCCATTTAATTCATTCCCTCATTTTTCCCGGAAACCTTAGCGTGCGCTGCGGGGTGCAGTACGCCCCCTCACCGCCAAACAAAATCTTTCTTTTGTTTTTTCTTTTCTGTACTTCCGGTGAAGGGAGTATAGTATACGACGGCGGCGATGCTGGTTCCGGTGTTCTTGGCGCTGTTTCTACCGTGCGCCGGGATGAGCGTGGTCTTCGTCGTGTACATCTGCCTCTTGTGGTACTCTGCCGGCCGCACCAGCGGCGAGCCGGAGTTTCATCCGGGGGCGAAACCGCGGAACAATAAAGGACTGTCGGAGTCGGAGCTGGAAAAGCTGCCGAAAACTACCGGCAGCGCGGTGGTGATGGGGACAGAGTGCGCCGTCTGCCTCGACGATATCGAGAGTGACCAGCCGGTGCGGCTCATTCCCGGCTGCAACCACGGGTTTCATATAAAGTGCGCCGATACGTGGCTCTCTAAGCACCCGGTGTGTCCTCTCTGCAGGACTAAGCTCGACCCTCAGATCCTCAATGTTCCTCCCGATGGCGATCAAAACCCCTGCTAAGTAAAAAAAAAAAAATGCACTGAAAGGAGCGCGCAAATCAACGAGAGCTTCTTCAACCGCTCTTAAGTTTGTTAATTAGTTTTCTATTTTTTTTCTCCCTTGGGAATTAGGTTTTCAAGCACTTTGTTTAGATTATGCTTATATATATACATATATATATATATATATATATTACATTGATTTTAAAAAAGAAAGAGCAGTGTAGAGATTAAATAGTTAAGTAGTTCATGCTTTATCATATATTAATTTTGAGAAGAAATTAAAAATCGATGGAGTTCTTTATTCTGCGAATCTTCTTGAATAATGTTGATCTGTTTTCCCGATCTCGATCTGTTTTGATGTCTAAAACTTCCTTTTTCTCTGGAGCATCGATCGAAAAGATTGGTGCTTCGCGCGGAAGCTGCTTCCATGCATGGAAGATCAATCGATTGATGACGAATATGAAGCTAAAAAGGCCGGCGAATTCCGAAGCGATCTCATGTATATGCGCAGGTATCATGTGTGAAACGGATCGATATTTACACAAAAATGCATCACAGCTAGCTGCAATCCCACAATCACATCGCGATAGCGTACAATCTCGGGCTTCTCCATCGAGCATGAAGTAAAGATCGCCTACGTCCGTGGGCCGTGGCAGATTCATCCGTCCCGGCCGGCCCTTCTTTTGACATTTTGACGTTTCTGATCACGGAAAGCAGGGGACCGTCCGATTCACGATGCGAGCAAGAGCCCTACCGCCCTTGATGTGCCACGTAGCTGGAGATATTTCTTCCCCTGCTGACCTGGGGCAGGATAGGGACATATTGGGCCAGAGCCCCAAAACTGCACCCCCGGGGTGTTCTATTGGAGGATGCCACGTGGAGCCTTGGTGCGTGGCGTGGAGGCTCCCGTGACAGCCTAGCCATGCATCATGATTCATGCATGAGAGAGCGGGAGTGTTCACTTAGTGCCGATGACGTGGCTTTTTCAAAAATTAAAAAAAACAGACTGGAGGCAGAGCATGGGCCACCCACCGGTAGGGTAGGTCCGGCCCCTGCAGAGATGGTAGAAAGCGACAGCTGCCCTAAGCTGGCCTAGGACTCGTGCCTTTCATGCAACTACCATGGGCCCACGATCATAACTGGTACACGTGGCACATATGCTAGAGGCACATTCTGCTGTGATCTCATAAAAATTTAGTGACTAGAGGGTTATATATTTTAAGAGATTGATGGCCTTTTTATAGTTTTATCTCTCAATCAAATGTGTGTATTGGCTCATTGAAATATTTTGAGACTCATATTAAGTAAAAAATGTGTATAGAAAAAACAGGCTAATGCCAAAAATGGATTAAAGTTCTACTTCTAACATTGATCTTTTGGAGTTATAATTTATTATTTTATTAGCTAAAACGATTAATGAGCTCAAGGTGCAAGGGCAACGCTCTCGCAATATGACACATGAGTATTTAAAGAATTTTTCTAATACCCCTACATTACTACGGTTAGTATAAATACATATGATATAACCCTACTTTTTTACAATTGGAAAATTAAATCGTCGCTCGTTCTTGTGGATGTAGGCATACTGTTAAATCACGTTAAATCCATGTGTGTGTGTGTGTGTGTGGTTTTTTTTTTACCTTATCTATCTCTTCATTTTTCTATACTATTAGTTATAATTGTCGCACGTTTCATAATATAAATAATAAAGTTTAAGAGCATAATTTAAGCAAAACGAAAAGTGAAATATGTTAAAGCAAATTTTTAGAACAAGTTCAAAAAATGAGTTTGGGGGTTGGTGGATGAAAATTTTTTGAAAGACATTTTGCTATATAATTTGAGACAGCTTGCAAAAATATACAATGTGCTGTTGGTTTACCATCGTAATTTCAATTATATGTTTTTCAAATTTTAGCAATTATGATTTTAATAATGTTAGTCTCCTTGGGTATTTATATAAAAAATGTGTATTTTACTTTTGGACATAATTTTAATATATTTTTTTCCAAAAAAGGTAATGCATACAAATATGTTTTTCGTCTTAATCTAACTAGGGCTTTTCACAAGCTTGAAATTGAGAATTTGCACTCTCCACGCATATAAAATCACATTTGTTATCACTTGACTAACCAATTTTTGAAGTAGATCCTTTAAAATAAATGGTGATCCAAAGGTCATATGTTCAATTCCCCATCTCGAGTTGCTTGATGAATTACCAAGAACGTATCAATAGACGTGCAACAATATTTTCATTCTCCCAGTTTAGTGTTATTTAGGTGCATTTAAGAGTTCGCTCAAATTAGACTTCTAGATCATCATAAAAATAAAAATTTAAAATTTTAAAAAATAATTATTATAATTCTATTCTAAATTTCAAATAAAATTGACTTCTAGCTTCTTTAAATTTTGAGACCTTACCCCATTACTAGCTAGAAAGTAATAATTACATTTAAGTAATTTTTATAATTCTATTTAACATATATTTAGGGATGATTTTTAATTTTTTATGACCTAAGTCAAATAATTGTTACAATAATTTAAATATAATCTTTATTGCATTTCTTTTTCTTTTCCTAAATTAAATTAGCGACATATAGATAAATTAATCATTTTTTATTGATAATATATTCAAAAAATATAGCTTTTTTTGAAAAAAAAACAACCTTCGTCTTATATAATCATTACTTATTTTTCAAATCATTTGGATATTATATACATATACACACATATGATCTCATTATATTTTTTTTTGGTCACGTGAAATGATTAAATAATGACAAACAATTATAGAATTCTGATTCAAACCCGTGCTAATTAAAAAATAATTTGTTGAAATTAACTTTAACTTGATTGGCTTGAGTTTGAGTTGATTATAAAATAATATTAAAATCATTTAAATTATATATATATATATATATATATATATATATGTGACGACCTGCTTAATTAATTGGTTTTTTTTTTTTAATATACTAATCTACATGCTCTGATACCATCCTAGGAAAAAACTCAATCATTAACCTAAGCAGCAAGAAACATAAATCACATAGACATTAACATTTGAACATATATATAGAATATTACACAATACCAGAGTACTACCTATTTCCCAAAATATGTACATATACTTGTTTCCCCAAAATACCCTCAACTAGTCAGGGTATACAAAACATCCCCAAAAAAATACTCACTCTCCACTGATAGGGCACTACTGAAGCCCATTTATTTGCGAGTCTGGCCTGCTCGCCTACCTGGATTACCTGAAAAATATATCAACACTGTGATGAGTCAACGCTCAGTAAATAGAAATATACTATTACTAGTGTGTGACAAATGAGTTACTATATATCATGAAATCTGTTTTCACATAAACATGATTAGCTGAATACAAAAGTACCGTACAAATAATAAAATACACCACCCCTTTTCCATATTTCTTAACATAACAGTATTATGGTTATAATTCAAAATATTTCTAGTGTACATAAGTATGGTTCATGTTTCTGTAAATCCGTACGTATATAATTGTAATTGAAACTGTTCCCTATGGCTATTTGTGTGTCATGACTTGCCCCCTCATGACAGGGTTGTGCGGCCTATAGGCGGGATTTATCCTGGCTGGCCAACCAGAAATAAATCACTGAACTTCGTCAGTCGATCTGCCCACCTCAACGTATATCTGGATGGGGAGCCTGACCTCTTCAAGAGCCTAAGTGATCGACCTTACCACGTATTATTTATAAAGTAACATAGTATCTGTAGCAACGGTACCGAGCTCTAGAGCTGCAAGTCCAACAGGGTCTGATATCATATAATATATTTCTCTATATATATATATATATATATATATATATATATATATATATATATGATTTACCATGATTCTGAAGTACTGAAATAATCATGATGCTGCATAATTGTACTATAATTCATATGTCGTAATACTGAGAACTGAATATTAATAACACTGTAACTACATAATAATAATAATAATAATACTAATATTCGTGTAATCATGGTACTGAGATCCGTATAATCATGATACTAAAATCCATAAAATCATGGTACTGAAATTTGCATAATCATAATACTGAAATGCATAAAATCATGAAACTAAATTCGTAAAGCATATCCCTGTACCATATACATATTCACAAGCCACACCATACTAATTGAATAATTTTCATAATTAAATAAACTGTATCATATTTTAAGAAATGCCTGGCATAACATATTTCCCTTACTTGACTACTAGAAAGCTCCTAGGGAATACTAGCCTAACACCTGTAGGGTCTCCTACAAAACACCCTGAAAACAATATATGTCGGAACATAATATCAGTATTTCTCTGCCTACATTATTTTCCACAACTGCCATAAGGCCAAAAAGGGTCTAAAAGACCTTACCCTGAATTTGGGATGAAATCCAACTCTATTTTCCCGACGATCCGCTCCGGAAGATTTGCAGAGAACTCCCCCAAGAGTGTTGTGGTAGCTTCGAATCGTCGATCCGGCGACTGGTAGGGCCGGAATCGAAGAGAGAAGCAAGAGGGAGATGTAAAGAGAGAGGCGCGGTGAAAATGATAAAAATCCCGGGTTTCCACTATTTATAGGGCGAGGTTCGTCGACGAGACACGTCACCTCGTCGAGGAGCCCTTCATAAAATTCATCGACGAAACCCTGTATTCGTTGACGAAATTCAGAGCAGCCCGAACCATCTCTCAGTATTTTCTCATCGATGAAGCCATGTGTTCGTCGACGAAATCCTTTATACTTTCGTCAACGAAACCCTATGTTTGTCGACGAAGCCCTAGAAATTTTCTGAAATTTTTTATTTCCCTCAAAATGCAATGTCGTCGACGAAGTCTACGACCTCCTTCTGTTCCTTTTTCTATTTCTCTCTCTCTTATTATTTAAATACTATTATTCTTCGGGTCACTACATTCTCCCCTCCTTATAAAATTTCGTTCTCAAAATTTACTATCTGAATCTCTATCTATACTTCCATCATTCCATAAAGAAAGGGTCTACTTATTTTATTACCCGTCTTCACTTATGGCGGAGGAATACCGTGGTTACAATTACGTCCTGGGAGATTACATATATATATATATATATATATATATATATATATATATATATATATATAAACTAAACTATTTACTAACTAAAATTAAAACATGTACCTGCAAAAAAGAACTTACCTAACTATTATATTTTACCTGAGTACCTTTATACCTCTTGTAATAACTACGGGTATCTCTGTCTAATCTGCTCCTCAAGTTCCCAAGAAGCTTCCCATATAGCATGATTCCTCCACAAAACTTTAACTAACTGTATTTCTTTAGTACGTAAAATTTGAACCTTCCTGTCCAAGATCTGTATTGGTACTTCTTCATATGCCAATGAATCCTTAAGCTCTATCTCTACATAGCTAACGATATGGGATGGGTCTGGGACATATTTTCGTAACATGGCAACATGAAACACGTCATGGATATGAGCCAAAGCTGGAGGCAAAGCTAGCCTGTAGGCAACTGACCCTATTCTCTCAAGTATCTCAAAAGGGCTAATGAACCTAGGGCTCAACTTGCCCTTCTTCCCAAACCTCATAACTCCTTTCAAAGGAGCTATTTTCATAAAAACTTGATCACCTACTCCAAACTCCAGTTCCCGGCGGCGAGTATTTGCATAACCTTTCTGCCGACTCTGTACTGCACTAATCCTATCTCGAATAAGTCAGACTTTATCACATGCTTGCTGAATTATCTCTGGACCCAGAGTTCGCCTTTCGCCTACTTCATCCCAGAAAAGAGGAGATCTACATCTCCTACCATATAATGCCTTGTAGGGTGCCATGTCAATGCTAGCCTGATAACTATTATTATAAGCAAATTCAACTAGCGGCAAAAACTAAATCCAGCTACCTTTGAAGTCTAGCACACAAGCACGAAGCATATCTTCTAATACCTGGATGGTTCTCTCAGTCTGACCATCGGTCTGAGGGTGGAAAGCTGTGCTGAATGCTAGCTGGGTCCTTAGTGCCTCCTGCAAACTCCTCCAGAACCGTGATGTAAAACGTGGATCACGATTCGAGACTATGGATACCAGCACTCCATGTGATCGAATAATCTCTTGTATGTAAATCTCTGCTAACATGTTCATAAGGTAGCTGAACTTTATAAGCAGAAAATGCGCTGTCTTCATCAATCAACTATCACCCATATGGCATTTTGACCATGCAACGCTGGCGACAGCCCAGTAACAAAATCTATGGATACATGATCCCACTTCCACTCGGGAATGAATAGTGACTGCAACTGACCAGCCGGCCTCTGGTGCTCAGCCTTAACCTACTGGCACGTCAAATATTACTGCACAAATTCTGTTATCTCCCTCTTCATACCACTCCACCAGAATAAATCTCGCAAATCCTTATACATTTTCGTACTGTCAGGATGAACAGTGTATAGATACTTGTGTGCCTCCTCTAGAATCGTCTTTCTAATGCTATCATCTGCAGGCACACACAATCTGGTGCAGAATCTCAGAGCTCCATCATCAGAGATACTGAACTCCTCCCCCTGACCATCCTGTACTCTGCCTATCACCTCCAATAACTTTGGATCATCTCTCTAAGCAGCTTTAATCTTCTCATACAATGTGGGTTGTACAACCAAACTGGCGATAAGTGCCTGAGGATCATCCTCCACTAACTCCACACCGAGTCTTTCTAAATCCATCTGAATCGGATGTTGAACTACTGCTGCTAATTGTGCTGTATCTCCTAACTTACGGCTCAACCCAATCGGCTACCACGTTTGCCTTACCTAGGTGGTAACTAATGGTGCAGTCGTAATCCTTAATGAGTTCTAACCACCTCCTCTGCCGCATATTCAATTCTTTCTGTGTAAAGAAATACTTGAGACTCTTATGATCAGAAAATATCTCACACCTCTCACCATAAAGGTAATGCCTCCAAATCTTCAGTGCATGTACAACCGCAGCCAACTCTAGATCGTGAGTAGGGTAATTCTTCTCATACTCTTTCAACTTCCTGGACGCATACGCTACTACCCTACCATGCTGCATCAGCACACATCCAAGCCCTTTCAAGGACGCGTCACTGTAGATAACATAACCATCGCCTCCCGATGGAATCGTAAGAACTGGTGCAGTGACGAGCCACTGTTTTAATTCCTGGAAGCTCTGCTCACATTCCTCATCCCATACAAATCTGGCATTTTTCCAAGTCAACCGCATGAGAGGACCTGATAAGGCTAAAAACCCCTCCACAAAACGACGGTAATAACCTGTTAGTCCTAAGAAACTCCTGACTTCCTGCACATTTCTCGGCCTAGCCCAATCTACTACTGCGTCAATCTTGCTGGGATCCACTGAAATACTGTCCCCTGAGATCACATGGCCTAAAAATGCCATCTTCTCAAGCCAGAACTCACACTTGCTAAACTTAGCATAAAGCTTCTCCTTCCTGAGAGTCTGCAATACCTGCCTCAAATGCACCTCATGATCCTCAAAACTCTTCGATTAAACCAGTATATCATCAATGAAAACTACTACAAACTGATCTAGATACTGGTGAAAAACTCTATTCATTAAGTCCATAAACACGGCCGGGGCATTCGTCAAACCAAACAGCATAACAAGGAATTCATAGTGCCCGTACCTAGTCTTGAAGGCAGTCTTCGCGACGTCCTCGGCTTTTACTCTCACCTGATGATACCCAGATCTGAGGTCGCTCTTGGAATATACCCGTATACCCTAGAGCTGATCAAACAAATCGTCTATACAGGGTAGATGATATTTATTCTTGATAATAATTTTGTTGATTTCTCTATAATCAATGCACATCCTCATGGACCCGTCTTTCTTCTTTACGAACAACACTGGAGCTCCCCACAGCGATACACTGGGCCGTATAAATCCCTTGTTCAATAAATCCTGCAACTGCTCCTTTAATTCTCCCAATTCAGTTGGAGCCATATGGTATGGGACCTTAGAGATCGGCGCAGTCCCTGGAGGTAAATCTATAGGAAAATCTACCTCACGCACAGGAGGCAACCCTGGTAGCTCCTCTGGAAAAACATCTAGAAATTCCCGCACCACTAGGGTGCTGTCAATCTTTAATTCATTTTCAAATGCTTCTTTCACAAATGCTATAAACTCCTGACCTCCATCCAGGAGTAATTTGTTCGCTTGCACGACAAGCACCAGATGTGTTGGAGCACGTACTCGTGAACTAACGAATCTGAATTCCTGTTCTCCAGGAGGTCTGAAAATTACTTCTTTCTGGAAGCAATCAATGCTAGTGTGATTGGCAACCAACCAGTCCATACCCAGTATTATATTGAACTCACACATATCAAACACAATAAGATCTGCTGGTAATACTTTTCCCTGAATCTCTATCGGATAGCCTCTAAGTACCCTCAAACATCTTATCACTGACCTTGATGGTGTAGCTACCGGCAGTGCTATATCTAAGGACTGGGTCTCACTCTCAGATAATTTAACATAAGATACAAAAATGAAAAAATAAGAAGCACCCAAGTCAAAAAGAACAATAACTGGGTATGATAGAACAGTAAATGTACCCGTCACCACATCCGTAGCAGCCTCTGCATCTCCCGGTGTCAAAGCATATTCCCATGCTGGGGCCACATTCCTTTGCTGGCCACCCCGAGACGCCTGATATCCTCCCCTAGTTGCCTAATGTCCTCCCTAGTAAGGCATGGGAGCTGGGACCTGGTCCTGCTGACCTGGGCACTCATGATAACACACTCCCTTGCCTACCCGACACTCTCCTAAATGATGTCTCCCACATGTCTGACACACAGGGTAAGTCTATGCACCCTAGTTCCCACGAGGTCCTGCCATCTGCCTCTGGTCTCCCCTATCACGACCACCTCTCTATGGACCCCTACTGGAGCCAACCTGGAAACCCTGAGGTGCAGGCCTCTTCCTCTGACTCTGAGCTGCTACACCCCTCTAAATGTCACTCTCAATAATCGCAGCTCTGTCTACAACCTCTTTGAATGTCTGAGCCCTAAAACCAATTACCTGCTCAAACAAATTCTGCCTCAACCCTTCTTCGAACATCCTCGCCTTCTTCTCTTCACCAAGTGCTAGATGTGGAGCAAAACACGACAACTCGACAAACCGAGCAGCATACTAAGATACAGTCATCTGCCCTTGTACTAAATGTAGGAACTCTGCTGCCTTCGCACTTTGAATGATAGCCGGGAAATACCGCTCGAAGAACAAATCCTTGAATCGATCCCATGTCACTAAAATTGGAACCGGACTCTACTCCTCTATCAGACGCGCTGCTCTCCACCAGAACTTCGCCTCTCCTGTCAGTTTAAAAGTGGCAAATGCTACCTTCTGCTCATCCGCACATGGAAGCACCGCCAACATCTCCTTAATATCCTAGACCCAATTCTCAGCTACAGTTGGGTCATCTCCTCCAACAAAGGATGGGGGCTTCATACGCGTAAATTGCTCAATTGAACAGCCACACTCCCCAAAACTCCTGACCATCTCAGCCATCACCTGCTGAGTGACACTGTGCAGCACAGCATCAATATCTCCTCCACCTATGCTGGAAGGTCTTGGCCTGTCCTCCCCAGTATTCGTGCCGCTGCTTCCTGGGTCCATCCTGAAAACAAGAAACACACTTAAACACTTTACCTCCTATACGGAACTATCCTGTACCAACTCACAATTAATTTCCTTCCCTAACCTTAACCAATATCCAGTTCTGTCACCTAGACACACGACCCGACAATAGTTTACTATGGTTTTCCTGAAATTGTCACCCCAGGAAAAATACAGAAACCACCACGGTAATCTTGTACCCAAACATAGAACAAACCTTAATTCCCTTTTTCCTATACTCTGGTATTGCTTCTGCTGCACTTTAAAGTCTACAGAACCTAAAAAAACTTGACTCTAATACCAAACTGTGACGACTTGCTTAATTAACTGGTTTATATATATATATATACTAATCTACATGCTCTGATCCGATCCTGGGGAAAAAATCAATTATTAACCTAAGCAGCAAGAAGCATAAATCATATAGACATTAACATTTGAACATATATATACAATATTACATAATACTAGAGTACTACCTATTTCCCAAAATATGTACAAATACTTGTTTCCCCAAAATACCCTCAACTAGCTAGGGTATACAAAACATCCCCAAAAAAATACTCACTCTCCACTGATAGGGCACTATTGAAGCCCCTTTATTTACGAGCCTGGTCTGCTCGCCTACCTAGATCACCTGAAAAATATATCAACACTGGGATAAGCCAACGCTCAGTAAGAAGAAATATGCTATTACTAATGTGTGGCAAATGAGCTACTATATAACATGAAATCTGTTTTCACATAAACATGATTAGCTGAATACAAAAGTAAAGTACAAATAATAAAATACACCACCCCTTTTCCCTATTGCTTAACATAACAGGATTATGGTTATAATTCAAAGTACTTCTAGTGTACATAAGCATGGTCCGTGTTTTTGTAAATCAGTACGTATGTAATAGTAACTGAAATTGTTCCCTGTGGCTATCTGTCATGACTTGCCCCCTCATGACAGGGTTGTGTGGCCCGTAGGTGGGATTTACCCTAACTGGCCAACCAGGAATAAATTATTGAACTCCGTCAGTCGATCTGCCCACCTCAACCCATATCTAGATGGGGAGCCTGACCTCTTCAAGGGCCTAGGTGATCGACCTTACCACGTATTATCTAAATAGGTGGTTGCACTCATAAAGTAACATGGTATCTGTAGCAACGGTACCGAGCTCTGGAGCTGCAAGTCCAACAGGATCTGATATCATATATTATATTTCTATATATATATATATATATCTGATTTACCATGATTTTGAAGTACTGAAATAGCCATGATGCTGCGTAATTGTACTGTAATTCACATGTCGTAATACTGAGAACTGAATATTAATAACACTAAAACTGTATTGAGATCATGGTACTGTAATTCATGTAATCATGGTATTGAGATCCGTATAATCATGGTACTAAAATCCATAAAATCATGGTACTGAAATTCGCATAATCATAATACTGAAATGCGTAAAATCATGAAACTAAATTCGTAAAGCATATCCTCGTACCATATACATATTCACAAGCCACACCATACTAATTACATAATTTTTATTATTAAATAAATTGTATCATATTTTAAGAAATGCTTAGCATAGCATATTTCCCTTACCTGACTACTGGAAAGCTCCTAGGGAATACTAGCCTAACACACGCAGGGCCTCCTACAAAACACCCAAAAAATAATATATGTCAGAACATAATATCAGTATTTCTCCGCCTACATTATTTTCCATAACTGCCATAAGGCCAAAAAAGGTCTAAAAGACCTTACCTTGAATTTGGGATGAAATCCAACTCTGTTTTCGCGATGATCCGCTCTGGAAGATTTGCAGAGAACTCCTCCAAGAGTGTTGTGGTAGCTTCAGATCATCGATCCGGCGACTGGTAGGGCCGAAATCGAAGAGAGAAGCAAGAGGGAGACGTTGAGAGAGAGAGAGAGAGAGAGAGAGAGAGAGAGAGAGAGGAGAGAGGTGCGGTGAAGATGATAAAAATCCCGGTTTCCACTATTTATAGGGCCAGGCTCGTCGACGAGACACGTCACCTTGTCGACGAACCCTTCATAAAATTCATCGACGAAACCTTGTATTCGTCGACGAAATTAAGAGCAGCCAGAACCATCTCTTGGTATTTTCTCATCAACGAAGCCCTGTGTTCGTCAACAAAATCCTTTATACCTTCGTCGACGAAACCCTGTGTTCGTCGACGAAGCCCTGAAAATTTTCTGAAAATTTTTATTTCCCTCAAAATGCAATGTCGTCGACGAAGTCTACAACCTCCTTCTGTTCCTGTTTTTATTTCTCTCTCTCTTATTATTTAAATACTATTATTCTTCGGGTCACTACAATATATATATATATATAATATCAATTATATGTATAAAATATAAAAATAATAAAATTATAAAAACTTGAATAGAGTTTAATAAGCGTGCAAGTAATATAATAAAATTCGGACTCAACACATTAAGTTACTCAAATAGTTCGAACTTGACTCAAATTTAAGTAAAATGGAATCAAATCGAATTACAAAACAAATTAAGTTTTGATATACCCAAAATATATCAGTTACCATAAGTCCAAAGAAGATTAGAGTCTAGCATTTATGAGAGCAGTTACCACCTAAGTCAACTGCTCAGTCAGAGCAATTGACGCCAACTCCATAATGACTAGAGCAATCTACGCCAACGCTATAACAACCAGAGCGATTCACGCTTGTGCCATAATTCGCCAATAAATGACACATCATCCTTGGGTCAAACTCCATTATTATAAATGGGGATTCAGAGAAGATGTTAAGGTATCTCATTCTAAACTCTACTTAACTACTGCATAAAAAATCTCTCGAGCCAATCCCTGACTTAGGCATCGGAGAGATCCCCTGGAGTACACCCCGGGTCCTCCAAGCCTTGCTTATTTATCTCTTTTCAGGTGGTCATGATCAGGGATCGTGAAAGTCGTTCAATTTTTTGCTGTAACAGTTGGCGCCGTCTGTGGGAACTTCTTGAGAGATTTTCTCTTTCAATCCTTAATCATGACTACATCAAATAATTGAAGGTCAATGCATTGGCTCGATTAAGATTGTTCGAAATGTCGTCGTCCGACACCTAGACACACTCAACGCTGTCCGATCCATCGCCGATCGTGACCCTACCTAGTGCAAACTCTTAATTCATGACCTTGGATGGGACACTACCATCAAGAACCTCCGCAATCTCTTCTCCATCTACAATGACCTCGAAGAAGTCGTCGTGATCCTTGGCAAGGTCACCGAGAAAAGTAAAGGGTACGGTTTTATTACATTCAAACACATCAATGGCGCTTTGCTCGCGTTGAAGAAGCTAAGTAAGAAAATTGATGGACAAATAATTGGGACCTAACTTGCAATCTTGGGAAATTTAAGATCTAATGCGAATCTGACTACAATTGATGTTTCTATGCGCACGATTTATATTGCCAACCTGCCTATTCTCAAGGTATGATTTTTTCTCCATCATACAATAATAATTCTAAAAAAAAAAAAACAAATTGATGTCACAGTTACAACGCTTGAAGAGCTCCGCCTTAATGACCAATAATAATTAATAGGATGTTCAAGTTATTTAATTAAATGAACAATGACCTATGTAACAAATGCATAGTGGGGTCATGATAGCTACACTGCAAGTCAAATAAATAAAGTCAAACTTTGAAATTCCAATGAGTTGGCCGAATGCACCATGGGGTCAGCAATAATGACTCTTGGACATTCATGTGCCCTGAACAGTGAATTTGAAATTGCAATTAGAAATTTGAGTTGAAATTGCAACGCACACTAAAAGCGTCAAGAAGAGCTGCTTGACAAAAAACAAAAAAACAAAAAAAAAACAACAACAACAACAACAACTTTCGAACTTTGGAAGCCAACTTTAAAAATTCGAAACTGAAGGGGGGGGGGGGGGAACTGATATACCCCAAATATATCAGTTACCATAAGTTCAGATGATACTAGAGCCCAACATTGATGAAGGTAGTTACCACCTAAGTCAACTGCTTAGCTAGAACAATTGACTCCAGCTCTATGATGACCAGAGTAATCTACGCCAACGCTATAACAATTGAAGCGATTCGCATTTGCACCATAATTCGCCAATAAATGACACATCACCCTTGGGTCAAACTCCATCACTATAAATGGGGATTCAGAGAAGAGACCAAGGTATCTCATTCTAAACTTTACTTTATTGTTGTATAAAAAAACTTTTCAAACCAATCCCTAACCTAGGCATCGGAGAGATCCTCCGAAGTACACCCTGAATCCTCCAAGCTTTGCTTATTTATCTCTTTTCAGGTGGTCGTAATCAGGGATCATCAAAATTGTTTAATTTTTGGCTGCAAAAAGCTTGAATAATTTGAAAGTAGACTTGACTCATTTATAATGAGCCGCGCATAAACTAGCTAATTCCATAATATTTCATTTTCTCATGTTTTATGTGCATCTAAACTCTAAAGCAAACCATTTCGTTTGAATGCATTTAGATTAGTTAAGTGATATAACTATACATATATGGAAAAAATTTAATATCACGAGTTTGTGTCATTACAGTATCTTGTGACAACAACAGAGAATCAAAGAGAACAAGAAAGAGCAGGATCACCTGCTATCTCTATTATGTTGCTACCACGTGAGGTTATGATGGCTTGAGCATTCATAGATCAAATAACACCTTTTTAAATATTTTGGTGACAAATTTCTACCACGTCAATTTAACAAGGAGTTTGCTACACATTTCGAGGATTATATTATGGGAATATCCTTAAAAAAAAATAAAAAATAAAAAATAAAAAATAAATAAAAACAGGAGTGGAACCCACTTATAAGATCCACACATATAAAATCCATTGATTCATCTCTCAAGTCGGTACAAGATATTTTAGAGTTAAGATTCCTGAAATGCTTATTATTTCTCATTTAATTATCAACTTTAATAAAATGGGTAATAATAGGTTGAGCCCTTTAAAAATGGGCTGCCACTTTTTAGTTGGCCCTCCTCAAAGTTGGGCCTCTGGTGAACTGGGCTCTAATTTATTTATTTTTTTCTCAATCCTTATGGTTTAATCGGCTTGTTCTGTAAGCCTGGGTCCCACCCCCTATATAAATATATATACTTCCAACCCTTGAAATATTCAAAATAAATATACAAAATAAAAAATTACTTAACTTTTAAATTTTACCACATTTAGGTGGAAAAAATGACAATAATCACTTGTAGAAATAAGTATTTTTTTATTTTTTGTTTTCTAAATAATCACACATATTGTCTTTCAATTTTTTTTATAATTATATATGAAATTTAGAAAATATTGTTCATTACTTTCTAGATTTATGATTTTTTATTGTGTTAATGGAAATTGATTTCGGATTAGATTTCAATTAGTGTGGATTTTGAAAAATGTAGTGTAAATCTATACCGAGTTTTTTTTTATTTATTTATTAAATTCATATAAATTTATACCCACACTCAAAAAAAATCATATAATCTTTTAATAAATTAAAAAGCAATTTTATTTTTGTAACTATTTTGAAGTCTGAAAATTAAAAATATATATATTATTTGCATAAGTAAACAAATCCTTTATTTCTAACTCTTTAATATGAACTTGGAAAATTAAAATTAAGAAAAAAATTTTATAATTCTTTAAAAAAATGAAGAGGGAAATTTTTTAATTTGCTATTACTAGTTATTTTATTTTTATTTTTGACACCAATTGTATATAATAAATTTTATTATGTAACTATTAGAATTTTAATATTTACTAAAAGATTTTATATTTCAACGTTAATAATGTAGTGAGGTGACTATTCTTTAGTTCTTTCTTTTTTTTAATTTCATTTTTAGTGTGAGGATAAGCATTTTTTTAATTATTTTTTTCTTTTTATTGCTTTATTTCTTTAAAGAAAAAAAGAAGAAGGTGTGAATCATGTCACAAATAAGCTTCTCCAATGCATACACCTAAAGTAAAGTTTATCAATCATATATTTTTAAAGCTTATAAAAGCAATTTTGTCCAAGAGTTGTTTAATTTTATATATTAGTGCGGCTATTGTACTTAAATAAATAATATAATCGGTCCCTTAAGGTTTTGAAAAATATTAATGAGTCCACATATTCATGTTTGGTTACTATCAAAACTAAGAAAGAAAATATATATATATACTAAATTTATAAACAAAAATTTTATTTTATACATCATTATTATTTGGGATTCCTAATTTTTAACCATATTAACACAAATTTTATTTTTTATAGTATTTAATATAGAAAAAATATATAAGAAAAGATAAGTTTACTCCTCATTTTCCATTCCTTTCTTTTTCTCTTGGAAAATCCTTCATATAAATCGACCAAACTTTTAAAATTTAAAAAAATTAATTCGTTTTAAATATTTTCACATAGTTTACTACTCTTGACAAAAAAATTATAATCTTTTTTTACGAAAGAGCTAAATAATATTTACAACAATTTAAATATGATCCTTTTTATCCATCTCTCTTCCTCTTCAAATTTCCTTTGCACAAATAATGGTGTGGCTAGACCAAGCTTTAGTTGTGATTCCCTTTATGAATAAGTTTTACCAGAGCAAATTAAATTAAATGGTATTCATAAAAGTCAAAATAGTAAATATTCTTAGTCATAGATGAGTTTTGGTTTGTATTTGTATGAATTTTGACAAAACTAAATTTAAAATTATATTAAATTCAATCTAAATTCCCATAAATTTAAATAATGCTTATTGAGTAAATAATATTAAGGATAAAACCTAAAACCACATATAAATTTTCTATATATAATATTATACCTAATGAAGTTTTGATATTAAAATAATTTACAAAATGAAAATTAAGTGGAATGAGATTATTTTTTGTTAAGAAAATTCTTATCTTATGAATTTTCTAACATTTATTAAAAATTAATAACTCCAAGAGCATAGTGTAATATTTAGAAAACTAAAAAATATTATGAAAATAATTATATTAATTTTTTAATAATTATCAGTTAAACTTGATTTAAATAAACTTAAAAAATTTGTTTCATCAAATTTCAAAGACTTGGTTATAATTTTTGTAAAACTAAAAAGAAATCACAATGCATAAAGATGAAATTATTCAAAGATTAATATATATTTTTGGGTCTTCCAAAGGAGGCCGCTTTTTCAAGGCATTCCTTTAAAACCGAAGGAGGTCAAGCACAGTGCAGACAAGGTTACACGTGTAGGGATCTCAGGGCGACACGGCTGCACGGCCCCCATGGTAGCTCACGGTTCCCATAAAGTCACCTCCCCTTAAGCTTTAAGCTTGGGCTTTTCGAGCACGGCAAGTGCGTGGGACACGCCACTCGTAGGCATAGGCCCGCGTGTCAATTCTGCTGACGTGTGGTTCGGAGAGCCAGCGGGGGGTCTTCCGACGTGGGCCCCCCATGTGGATTCCGAATAATTGAGGAAATTGAAAACATGCCAACAACTTTTATCCCGGTGCATGTGACACCTGTCCTCAGGCCTTTACACGTGTCTATATTCGTACGCGTACGATTCCCCTGTCTCGGCGCCCTTTGACAATGATGATCTTGAAAATATCCACTCCGCCAATCACCGGCTTTCTGGTGTCGCCGCCTCATCGAAGACCCCGCGTCCCGGGTAATGTTACGGTGCGGCGCGGACAATGGCGCGACGTACCGATGATAGGCGCGTGATCCCCGTAGCTGTGAAACCCATGGGCGTGATTATCATAAAAGTCACATAGATGAACGACTGTGATTGCACGTTTGTACCAAGTCAGTTCAAGCAATTTATGGTAATTGTCTTTTAGAAATTTATAAAAGTTTATCTATTTAAAAAGTTTAAAATTAGGTTAGGTCTGTAAGCATTTTTAAATTTTAGAGGATTGTAAGTTATTATTGTCAAAATTTATATAAAATAAAAAATGAAAATAAAAATTAATTATTAGAAATAAAAATTTAAAACTAGAAATCAATAACCACGTTAATTAATGTTTATAAAATTTTAATTAAAAAAATACTAATCTTTCATTTTAAAATTAAATAATATTATAAAATATAATTAAAATAATAAAATCAAAAGACAATGCACGTTTAAAAAAATACCACAATAATAATAAATAAATTTATTATAATTATCTTACGTTATACTTTCAAATTTTACTTTATAATAAATATTTGATTGAACAAGACAATTGAAAAATAGTAAAAATATTTTATAATTGCACTTGTCATTAGTTTAAAAAATTTATATATTTTAATTATATTTAAATTTATATGATTGGTTTATTTAATTTTATTTTACAAGTATATAAAGTGAGTGATTTAATACAAAGCAATTATTTTTGGATATTAAAATTTTATGTTGTCAAAATAACCGAAAATTGTAAAATTTAATTTTTTATTTTTTTCGTAAACAGTTGAAAATCGATAATAGAAACTGAAAACTCGTAACATGATTTGTTTCTTCACTACAAAAATAGAAATAAATATTAAAAAATAACAATAATACCTTGCTTCCTCCACCCTCCTTCTTTTCAAAGAGCTGCAATTTATTTTTTCCTCTCACAACTTCAATTTAAATATGTGTGAAACAAAAAAAAAAAAAAACCACATTTTATATAAAATATTATAGATTTCAATTGAATTGATAAAAATTTAATTTTAATGCCTAAAATATATTTTTTAAAAATATTTTTTTATTGTGCTTTAAATTTACGTTGGTACATCTGTATTTTAACAAAGTGCACACAAGTGTAAATGTAATCTTCCAAGTTTAAATTTGAAAACATAAAGTTTTAGATTTAAAATTTGCATTTGTCTTAATATGCTATTAATGGGTTTTTGAATTAATATCGATTTGTGTTAAATTTATTATTGTTAATTGATAACTAATAACTTTCTTTACTATTATATTATAATATTTTCTCATTTAAATTGTATCGAGCCTCAAGTGATTTACCTTAACCAGCTCGGCCCCATGAGCTGTGCTCATCAAGTGGGCAAGTTTTTAGAGCCTCATGAGCTATGCTCATCAGATGGACCATTATAGGTGAGCCGTGCCCACTCCTTTGTACCTCATGAGCTATGCTCATCATATGGGTCATTATGGGTGAGTCGTGCTTATTCCTTTGTTGCCTCATGAGCCGTGCTCATCAAATGGATCATTATGGGTGAGTTGTGCTCACTCATTTGTTGCCTCGTGAGTTGTACTCATCAATTCAGGCTGGTCTTCGAGTCTAATGAGTTGTGCTCATTAATTTGACCAATTTTTTGGGGCGTATAAGCCGTGCTCATAAGTTGGTCTAATTTTTGCGCCTCATGAGTTATGCTCATCATTTGGGCTAGTTTTCGGGTCTCATGAGTTATGTTCATTTGTTGGGTCGGTTCTTCGAGCCTCATGAGTTGTGCTCATCAAGTGGGCTGGTCTTCTGACCTCATGAGCTGTGCTCATCAGTTTGGCCAACTTTTTAGGCCTTATGAGCTGTGCTCATGAGTTGGGTAAGTTTTCAAGCCTCATGAGTGCTCATCAATTGGGCAGGTCTTTAGGGCCTCATGAGCAGTGCTCATTAGATGGACTATTTTTTTTCTAGGTATGTTGGTCCACATCATTGGGATTTGCGTTATTGGGATTCGTGTCGTTGAAGTTCATGCCACTAGGGTTCATACACCGTGAGTTATAGGTTGCTTCCTTCCCTTCCTTGGCCGCTTCATCCAAGTCCCTTATATTTTTCCTTTATAGATCGGTCTGACTCCTTTTTGTGGTTATGGTGAAAAATAGAAAACTTCCCAATGGTTCCCATAAGACAGCGCCGACTATTGCGGCCAAAAATCAAATAACTTTCACAAATCGTTCCTCGATCACAACCACCCGAAAAAGATCAAATAAGAATGACTTGAAGGACTTGGTGTGTACCCCGAGGGACCACTTTGATGCCTAAATAAGGGACTAATGAGAGACTTTAAATTGCAACAGTAAAAATAGTGAGTATGAGTAAGATACCTTACCTTTCCTCAAAGTCCCTTTTTATAGTGGTAGTAGTTGACCCTTCATTGATCCGGTTATTAATGAGTGTGTCATTATGCGTAGGAGGTTATAGGTAACTTAAGGGAGGTTATGCTATGCAAGACATCAATAGTAGTTCTCTTGTAGCCGTATCATTAAGCTTAGGGGGTTATAGGTGTAGTAACCGGGAAAAAAATATATATATAATAATAATAAAATAATAAAATAAAATTAATCAATTAAATTAACAAGTAAAATGAATAGTATGATAAGGAACAAATATATATATATATAAATATTAAAGCACGTATGTATATATATATATATATATATATATATATATGTGTGTGTGTGTGTGTGTGTGTGTGTGTGTGTGTGTGTGTGTGTCTATATATATAAAGTATAAAAGTTTCTTCAAGAAGCTACACTTTAATAAATGTTTACTATTATATATATATATATATATATATATATATATATATATAAAATAACACAAGCTTCTTTAAGAAGCTTTGAGTTCATTCTCTCTCTCTCTCTCTCTCTCTTCTCCCTCTCTCCTATGACTCTCTCTCTCTTCGATTCCGAGCTAGTTTTACGCCGGATCGACAAACCGAAGCCACCACGACGCTCCTGGGGAAGTTCTCTACAAGTCTGCCGAAGTGGATTGTCAGGGAAACGAAGTTGGATTTCATCCCATATCCAAGATAAGGCTTTATATTCAATATTTGGATTTTTGGCAGTTGAAGAAAGTGATATACGCGTAAAAATACTGAACTTTAATACTGAAAATTTTCAGTTCCAAGGTGTTGATTGGGAACGTTGGGAATCATCCCTAAGTTGAGGTAAGACTTTTTAAGTCAAATTTGACTTAGTGGTAGTTATAGAAAATGTTGTACGTACGAAAATACTAAACTTTAATTCTGCGAGTTTTCATTTTCAGGGTATTGAGTTGAGAACCTTGTGGGTACGGGAAAGATTTTCTTAGGGGCTTTTCAGGAATCAGGTAAGGGGATAAACTAAGCTAGTTTTGTTTTGAGAAAATGTATGTATATATATATAGCATCTGGTTTCAGGAAAAATAAATATATTTATATATATGATTTATATTTGGAAAATACTGTTTAAATGATGATATGTTGAATACGTAGAAAATTTGTTCAGTGTGGCATGAGTATAAAAATGTTGTGAAATACTGTTTTTTTTTTTTGAATGGGGACGATATGGATTTCTATGATGGAAAACCGGCGTACGGGCCGAGATATTTTTATATGTATATGTGATTTGCCGGCGTATGGACCGTGCTATGTGGATGAGATTTGCCGGCGTACAGGTCGTGCTATGTGATTTGCAGGCGTACGGGCCGTGCTATGTGATTTGCCAGCGTACGGGCTGTGCTATGTGATTTGCCGGCGTACGGGCCATGCTATGTTAAAATGTGTAATACCGGCGTACGGGCCGATGATTTTCATGATACACGTATATATGTGAAATGATATGATTGATGTGAAAATAAATGATATGAGATATTTATGTATCACGGTTTTAGTATATGTATATGATATCAGAACCTGGTTGGCTTGGTCTAGGCTAGCACTTGCACGGTACCGTTGCTATGTGTCCATGGTCCTCGTGATCATGATATCTGTGTTAACGCCGCTGTACGGAGTGGTGTGAGATTGGATGGTCGATGTGGTTATTTTCAAGAAGTGTGATGTTATCGCCCCTGGTGTACGGACCAGTCTGGGTAGACCCATCGGACCTACAGACTACTGTTTGACTTGGCAGTGGTCGGCCAACCATTGTCAGGTCCCGCCTTCGGGCCACACAACCCAGTCATGTGGGGGTAATACATGACAACAGCCAGCTAACCTACCAGGGTTGTTTTTTTGTTATTATTATTATGATATGAGATGAGAAATGTTTATGAAAATGCAGTATGTCCTGCCATGTTTTGATATGCATATGTTTTCCCAGATTTGATAAACAGTATTGAATATGTTATGTATCGTATATGTAGAACACAGAATACTCATGTTGCCACACACTGGTATTAGTTTATTTCCCTTACTGAGAGGTGTCTCACCCCTAAATCTTATACATTTTTCAGAAGTCCCTAATAGGAGAGCGGGAAAAGCCCCGCTGATCTAGATCAGTTGTTTGCCCTCTTTGGAAGGGTAAGTTTTTGATAGGGACAGTTAGGTTTTGTGGGGGATTGTCCCTAGATTTCATTTTTGAGATGTATATACTGTGAGATAGTAATTGTAGTGACTCTGGTATGTGTTATGCACATTATGATGAGATGTATATGATTTTATACTTTCTACTGCATAGGCTTCTGCTGTATGTTTTGTTATATCCTTGGTGCCCACGGGCCTTGGTGGATTGTGACCTGCTGAGCTGGAATGTATGATGTGATGATAATTTATTTATATAAAAAAAAAATATGTGAAAAAGGAGCAGGTCGTTACAGTTGGTATCAGAGCCTAGGTTGTTAGGTTCTGTAGACTTTAGAGTGCAGCAAGAACAATACCAGAGTTTAGGAAATGATTTGAGGTTTTGTTCTACAGTCTAGAAGCAGGACTTCCGTGGTAGTTTCTGTATTTTTCCTGGGGTGACGATTTCAGGAAAACCATAGTAAGCTATTGTCGGGTTGTGTTCCTAGAATGTAGGACTGGGGATTAACAATGAGTTAGAAATGTTGAGATGAGTGGTGAGGATAGGTGGGTAAATTATGAGGATAGGATTACTGAATTGCAACTGCTATTTTCCAGGATGGATCCAGAAGGAAATAGTGCCCATTCGAGTGGCAGTGATGGAGCAGGACCATCAGGTACAGCTAGGACCGACTCTGATGCGGTATTACGTAGCATGGCTCAGCAGGTTATGGTTGAGATTGCTAGGAGCTCGAGGGAGCAGAGTGGTCCATCTACAGGCCATGGGTGCACTATAGAGAAATTTACAAAGATGAATCCTCCGGCATTCACAGGTGGAGTTGATCCAGTAGCCGCTGAGAACTGGATGCAGGAGATTGAGAAAATCTTGGCTATGCTGCAATGTACTGAGGAACAGAGGGTCCTTTTTGCCACCTATAAATTGACAGGAGAGGCTGAGAGGTGGTGGACTGCGGTGAGACTATTAGAGCAGCAGAGGGTGACTCCAATAGCTATGACATAGGACCGGTTTAAAGATTTGTTTTTTGACAGATATTTTCCAGCTACTGTGAGGGAGGCTAAGGTAGAAGAGTTCCTGAGTCTGAAGCAGGGACAGCTATCCGTCCAGCAGTATGCTGCACATTTTATCGAGCTCTCTCGATTCGCCCCATACATTGTTCCTGATGAGGTGAAGAAGGCGAGGCAGTTTGAGAGAGGCTTGAGGCGGAGTATATTTAGACAGGTGGTGGTGCTGCGGATCCAGGACTTCGCTGAGTTGGTCGACAGGGCGGCCTTGGCAGAGATTGGTGAGCGTCTTGATGCGGATGAGCAGGGACAGAGGAAGAGATCTGCATCTACGAGCTACTAGCAGGGTCATAGGCCGGGTCAGTGGAGGAGAGGTAATCATGGTAGAGGGTGGAGACAGGAGACGGGAGGACGCCAGGTGCAGACAGGGCAGGGTCCTCCAGTTTGTCAGACTTGTGGTAAGAGACACTGGGGAGAGTGTCGAACTGGTGGTGTAGTGTGTTACCGCTGCGGTAGATCGGGACATATAGTGCGAGATTGTCCTACCCCGCCAGATGCAGCTCCGGTGTGCTATCGCTGCGGTAGATCGGGGCACATGGTATGAGACTGCCCTACTCCACCAGATGCAGTTCCAGCTCCTAGACCATACCGGGGAGGTTATCGGGCACCACGGGGGGGCCAGCAGAGGAATACGGCTCCAGCCAGGGTGTTTACTCTGACGCCGGGTGAGGCTGAGGCGTGAGGTGACGTGGTGACAGGTATGGTCATTATGCTTTCTTTTAAAGTTATTGCATTATTTGATTCAGGAGCTACACACTCGTTTGTGTCCTTGGGGTGTATTAAATTATGTGAGGCTGAAACACAATCATTAGATGTTGAACTGTTGGTATCTACACCGACTGGGTCGGTAGTGAGGTGCGGTAGGGTACTCCACGACTGCCCAGTAGAGATTCAGGGAAAAACATTGTCTACTGATTTGATAGTGTTAGACATGCATGGGTTTGACGTTATATTTGGCATGGATTGGCTAGTAACTAATTTTGCCAGCATAGATTGTCGTGCACGAGAGGTGATATTTAGACCCCCGAGGGAAGCAGAATTCAAGTTTGTAGGGTCACATGTACAATCCCCGCCTCAGCTAGTTTCAGCTATTCAGGCCAGAAGACTATTGCTGAGTGGTTGTCAGGTGTTTGTGGCGGTTGTGAAAGAGATGTCAGAGAATGAGTCAAAACTTGCTAGCATGCTTGTAGTGAAGGAGTTTGTAGATGTTTTTCCAGATGAGTTACCAGGCTTGCCACCCGACCGTGAGGTGGATTTCTCTATTGATCTACCTCCCGGTACAGCGCCGATTTCTAAAGTACCTTATCGAATGGCTCCAGTGGAGTTAGCAGAATTGAAGAATCAGTTGTAAGATCTGCTAGATAAGGGCTTCATACGGCCCAGTGTATCTCCGTGGGGAGCTCCAGTTTTATTTGTGAAAAAGAAAGACGGGACTATGAGGATGTGTATAGACTATAGGGAGATAAATAAAGTGACAATCAAGAATAGGTATCCTCTACCCCGTATCGATGATTTGTTTGACCAGCTCTAGGGTACACGGGTGTATTCGAAGATTGACCTCAGATCTGGCTACCATCAGGTGAAGGTGAAAGCAGAAGACGTCTCAAAGACGGCCTTTAGGACTAGGTATGGGCATTACGAGTTTCTAGTGATGCCGTTTGGTTTGACGAATGCTCCTGCGGTATTTATGGACTTGATGAATAGAGTCTTCCACCAATACCTAGACCAGTTTGTTGTTGTTTTTATTGATGATGTACTGGTCTATTCTAGGAACTATGAGGAGCATGAGACGCACTTGAGGCAAGTTTTGCAGATACTTCGGGAAAAGAAGTTGTACGCCAAGTTCAGTAAATGTGAATTTTGGCTGGAGAAGGTCGTGTTCTTGGGGCATGTTGTATCTGGAGGCGGTATTTCTGTGGATCCTAGCAAGATTGAGGCTGTAGTGAATTGGGCTAGACCGAGAAATGTCCAGGAGATCAGGAGTTTCTTGGGGCTAGCAGGCTATTACTGTCGTTTTGTTGAGGGATTCTCAGCTTTGTCAGGACCCTTGACACGACTGATGAGGAAGAATGTTAGATTTGAGTGGGATGATAGTTGTGAGCAGAGTTTTTAGGAGCTGAAGCAGAGACTAGTCACAGCACCAGTGTTGATCATCCCATGTGGGGGTGAAGGGTATACCATTTACAGTGATGCGTCCTTGAAGGGACTTGGCTGTGTATTAATGCAGCATGGCAGGGTAGTGGCATATGCATCCAGGCAATTGAAAGAATATGAGAAAAACTACCCTACCCATGATCTTGAGTTGGCTGCAGTGGTACACGCACTGAAGATTTGGAGGCATTACCTGTACGGTGAGCAGTGTGAGATCTTCTCTGACCATAAAAGTTTGAAATATTTCTTTACGCAGAAAGAACTGAATATGAGGCAGAGAAGGTGGTTAGAGCTGATTAAGGATTTTGATTGTACCATCAGTTATCACTCAGGGAAAGCAAACGTGGTAGCTGATGCGTTGAGCAGGAAATCCAGGGAGCCAGTGTTAGCGGCTATGGGGATCCAGCATCCGATCATAATGGATCTGGAGAGACTCGGCATAGAGTTGGTGGAGAGTGATCTCCCAGTATGTATTGCTAGTCTAGTGGTACAGCCTACCCTGCAGGAGAGAATTAAAGCTGCCCAGAAGGAAGATCCAGAGCTAGTGGAGGTGATAGACAGAGTACAGAGTGGGCAGGGGGAGGAGTTCAGTATTGCAAATGACGGAGCTTTGCAGTTCCATTCCAGATTATGTGTTCCTACTGATACTGAGATCAGGAAGACTATTCTAGAGGAGGCTCACAGATCTTTGTATACAGTTCATCCCGGTAGTACGAAGATGTACAAAGATTTGCGAGAGTCATACTGGTGGAGTGGTATGAAGAGAGAGATTGCTGAGTATGTAGCGCAGTATTTGACGTGCCAGCAGGTAAAGGCTGAACACCAGAGACTGGCAGGGCAGTTGCAGCCGTTATTCATCCCGGAGTGGAAGTGGGATCACATATCGATGGACTTCGTGTCAGGACTGCCGACGACATTACATGGTCATAATGCCATCTGGGTGATTGTTGATCAATTGACGAAGACCGCCCACTTTATTCCCATCAAGATCAGCTACTCCCTCAACCGTTTAGCGGAGATTTACATTCAAGAGATAGTACGTTCTCATGGGGTGCCTGTATCTATTGTATCGGATCGAGACCCACGATTCACATCACGATTTTGGAGGAGTTTGCAGGAGGCTCTGGGGTCTCAGTTATTGTTTAGTACGGCATTTCATCCTCAGTCAGACGGGCAGACTGAGAGGACGATACACATATTAGAGGACATGCTCAGAGCGTGTGTACTAGACTTTGGGGGTAGTTGGACTCAGTTCATGCCATTAGTAGAATTTACGTATAATAACAGTTATCAGTCTAGCATTGGCATGGCACCATTTGAGGCTCTGTACGGTAGGAGATGTCGTTCTCCTTTGTTCTGGGATGAAGTGGGTGAGCGGCGAGTAGTGGGGCCAGAGCTGGTTCAGCAGGCATGTGATAAAGTTCGTCTTATCAGGGACAGAATCAGTGCAGATCAGAGTCGACAGAAGAGTTATGCCGACCATCGCCGCAGGAATTTAGAGTTTGACGTAGGTGATCACGTATTTTTGAAGATAGCTCCGATGAAAGGGGTTATGCGATTTGGGAGGAAGGGTAAACTTAGTCCTAGGTTTATCGGTCCATTTGAGATTCTAGATAAAGTGGGACCGGTAGCCTACAGGCTAGCTTTGCCACCTGTATTGTCCAGGATTCACAACGTATTTCATGTTGCTATGTTGAGGAAATACGTCCCAGACCCTTCTCATGTCATCAATTATGATAAGTTGGAGCTTAGTGATTCACTGGGATATGAGGAGGTACCAGTATAGATTCTGGATAGGAAAGTGCAAGAGCTACGTAACAGGACGATTCCTCAAGTAAAAGTCTTGTGGAGGAATCATGCAGTAGAAGAGGCTTCTTGGGAGTCTGAAGAGCAGATGAAGCAGAGGTATCCGCATTTATTTCAAGAAGTCTGAGTGAATAAATGTAAATAGTTAAGTAGTTTTCTGTTACAGGTACATGTAATGGTTGAATAGTGTAGTACTTTAGTTTTGGGAGAATGGTTTTCTTTTGTATATGTAATCTTCCAAGACTCGAGATGTAACCACGGTATTCCTCCGCCATAAGTGAGGATAGGTAATAAAATGAGTAGACCCTTTTTCCTGATTAAAGGATGGTGAGTTACGGAAACAGTAAATTTCGAGGACGAAATTCTTTTAAGGGGGGAGGAATGTAGTAACCGGGAAAAAATATATATATATAATAATAAAATAATAAAATAAAATTAATTAATTAAATTAACAAGTAAAATGAATAGTATGATAAGGAACAAATATATATATATATATATATAAATATTAAAGCACGTATATATATATATATATATATATATATGTGTGTGTGTGTGTGTGTGTGTGTGTGTGTGTGTGTGTGTGTGTGTGTGTATATAAAGTATAAAAGCTTCTTCAAGAAGCTACACTTTAATAAATGTTTACTATTATATATATATATATATATATATATATATATAAAATAACACAAGCTTCTTTAAGAAGCTTTGAGTTCATTCTCTCTCTCTCTCTCTCTCTCTTCTCCCTCTCTCCTATGACTCTCTCTCTCTTCGATTTCGGGCTAGTTTTACGCCGGATCGACAAACCGAAGCCACCACGACGCTCCTGGGGAAGTTCTCTACAAGTCTGCCGAAGTGGATCGTCAGGGAAACGAAGTTGGATTTCATCCCAAATCCAAGATAAGGCTTTATATTCAATATTTGGATTTTTGGCAGTTGAAGAAAGTGATATACGCGTAAAAATACTGAACTTTAATACTGGAAATTTTCAGTTCCAAGGTGTTGATTGGGAACGTTGGGAATCATCCCTAAGTTGAGGTAAGACTTTTTAAGTCGAATTTGACTTAGTGGTAGTTATAGAAAATGTTGTACGTACGAAAATACTAAACTTTAATTCTGCGAGTTTTCATTTTCAGGGTATTGAGTTGAGAACCTTGTGGGTACGGGGAAGATTTTCTTAGGGGCTTTTCAGGAATCAGGTAAGGGGATAAACTAAGCTAGTTTTGTTTTGAGAAAATGTATGTATATATATATAGCATCTGGTTTCAGGAAAAATAAATATATTTATATATATGATTTATATTTGGAAAATACTGTTTAAATGATGATATGTTGAATACGTAGAAAATTTGTTTAGTGTGGCATGAGTATAAAAATGTTGTGAAATACTATTTTTTTTGGAATGGGGACGATAGGGATTTCTATGATGAAAAATCGGCGTACGGGCCGAGATATTTTTATATGTATATGTGATTTGCCGGCGTGTGGGCCGTGCTATGTGGATGAGATTTGCCGGCGTACGGGCCGTGCTATGTGATTTGCCAGCGTACGGGCCGTGCTATGTGATTTGCCAGCGTACGGGCTGTGCTATGTGATTTGCCGGCGTACGGGCCGTGCTATGTTAAAATGTATAATACCGGCGTACGGGCCGATGATTTTCATGATACACGTATATATGTGAAATGATATGATTGATGTGAAAATAAATGATATGAGATATTTATGTATCACGGTTTAGTATATGTATATGATATCAGAACCTGGTTGGCTTGGTCTAGGCTAGCACTTGCACGGTACCGTTGCTATGTGTCCATGGTCCTCGTGATCATGATATCTGTGTTAACGCCGCTGTACGGAGTGGTGTGAGATTGGATGGTCGATGTGGTTATTTTCAAGAAGTGTGATGTTATCGCCCCTGGTGTACGGACCAGTCTGGGTAGACCCATCGGACCTACAGACTACTGTTTGACTTGGCAGTGGTCGGCCAACCATTGTCAGGTCCCGGCTTCGGGCCACACAACCCAGTCATGTGGGGGTAATACATGACAACAGCCAGCTAACCTACCAGGATTGTTTTATATTATTATTAGTGTATGAGATGAGACATGTATGTTTTCCCAGATTTGATAAACAGTATTGAATATGTTATGTATGGTATATGTAGAACACATAATACTCATGTTGCCACACACTGGTATTAGTTTATTTCCCTTACTGAGAGGTGTCTCACCCTTAAATCTTATACATTTTTCAGGAGCCCCTAATAGGAGAGCGGGAAAAGCCCCGCTGATCTAGATCAGTTGTTTGCCCTCTTTGGAAGGGTAAGTTTTTGGTAGGGACAGTTAGGTTTTGTGGGGGATTGTCCCTTGATTTCATTTTTGAGATGTATATACTGTGAGATAGTAATTGTAGTGACTCTGGTATGTGTTATGCACATTATGATGAGATGTATATGATTTTATACTTTCTGCTGCGTAGGCTTCTGCTGTATGTTTTGTTATATCCTTGGTGCCCACGGGCCTAGGTGGATTGTGACCTGCTCAGCTGGGATGTATGATGTGATGATAATTTATTTGTATATAAAAAAAATATGTGAAAAAAAAGAGCAGGTCGTTACATATGTGATTTGCCGGCGTACGGGCCATGCTATGTTAAAATGTGTAATACCGGCGTACGGGCCGATGATTTTCATGATACACGTATATATGTGAAATGATATGATTGATGTGAAAATAAATGATATGAGATATTTATGTATCACGGTTTTAGTATATGTATATGATATCAGAACCTGGTTGGCTTGGTCTAGGCTAGCACTTGCACGGTACCGTTGCTATGTGTCCATGGTCCTCGTGATCATGATATCTGTGTTAACGCCGCTGTACGGAGTGGTGTGAGATTGGATGGTCGATGTGGTTATTTTCAAGAAGTGTGATGTTATCGCCCCTGGTGTACGGACCAGTCTGGGTAGACCCATCGGACCTACAGACTACTGTTTGACTTGGCAGTGGTCGGCCAACCATTGTCAGGTCCCGCCTTCGGGCCACACAACCCAGTCATGTGGGGGTAATACATGACAACAGCCAGCTAACCTACCAGGGTTGTTTTTATGTTATTATTATTATGATATAAGATGAGAAATGTTTATGAAAATGCAGTATGTCCTGCCATGTTTTGATATGCATATGTTTTCCCAGATTTGATAAACAGTATTGAATATGTTATGTATGGTATATGTAGAACACATAATACTCATGTTGCCACACACTGGTATTAGTTTATTTCCCTTACTGAGAGGTGTCTCACCCCTAAATCTTATACATTTTTCAGGAGCCCCTAATAGGAGAGCGGGAAAAGCCCCGCTGATCTAGATCAGTTGTTTGCCCTCTTTGGAAGGGTAAGTTTTTGGTAGGGACAGTTAGGTTTTGTGGGGGATTGTCCCTTGATTTCATTTTTTGAGATGTATATATTGTGAGATAGTAATTGTAGTGACTCTGGTATGTGTTATGCACATTATGATGAGATGTATATGATTTTATACTTTCTGCTGCATAGGCTTCTGCTGTATGTTTTGTTATATCCTTGGTGCCCACGGGCCTTGGTGGATTGTGACCTGCTGAGCTGGAATGTATGATGTGATGATAATTTATTTATATAAAAAAAAAAATATGTGAAAAAGGAGCAGGTCGTTACAATAGGTAACTTAAGGGAGGTTATGCAAGACATCAATAGTAGCTCTTGTAACCGTATCGTTAAGCTTAGGAGGGTTATAGGTAACTTAAGGGCAGTTACATGAGATATCAAATGTTAGTCTTATAACTGTCCAATGCTATGAGCATTCCTATTGATTTTGGGTGTATCAACTTTATAAGTGGGAAGAGAAAAAAAGATGATGAGATGTAATGTGTAATTAAAAAATTAAAAGGTCACTAAAAAAATAGAGATGAAAAACGTTGAGATGCTACGTGGTGAAAGTGCACTTAATTAACTTAAGAAAGTTAAGCAAAAGTGCACTTAATAAATTTTAAAAAATTAAAGCGTCACATAGAATGAGTGGAGAGAGTACAAACTTGAATTAAGTAATGAATTGCTTTAAAAGTAGGTAGGAGTGGGCATAATTCAGCTAAAACTGATTTAATCGAGTAAATTCGGTTAGTTTGGTTTGATTAAAAATTTGTTCGTTTCAATTTTCATTTTCATTGAATTTCGATTTTCGATTTTTGGTTTGTTTAATTTAGTTTTGAATTAATTGAATAGTAAAAATTAATAATAAATAATTATATATATTATAATATTAAAATATTTTATAATATACAAAAATTTATATATTTTATATATTTTTTATATATTATATATATTTATATTAAAATATTAAATCAGTTAAAATTGGTAATCAATTTTGAGTTCGGTTAATATGAAATTTCAGTTCAATTCGATTAATAAGATTTTTTTAATCAAAATTTTTAATTAATTTGGTTAATTAATCGAATTAGCCGACTCGATCATATGCTCATCCCTATAGGGGAAAAAAAATATAAAAACATAAAGAAATTTAAATATCTCTAATATTAATATTAGAAAGAGGCAAAAATATATTTTTGCGTCGCATGGTTTATTATATAATTTAGACTTAATGGAACTATCAAAAAGAAGAGAAAAAAAATTGTAGAAGGCACAAAAAGAAAAAGGAAAAAAGAAAATACACATAACTTATACTTTGAAATTGTTTGGAGAGACCTTAGATTTGGAGTTGTACTAAATTTGAAAAAAATGTAATGTAAAATTGCATTAAAATTTATCTAAATTCACCCAAATTTAAATCCAAGACTCGAAATCTATGCTTCCAAACATAGTATTGAATTTCTTATTAAATTGTTAGTGATAGAATTAACTACATTACATTATTTAATAAACACTTAATAATTAGTATAAATTTTTCCCAATGTTATATATATATATACATAAAAATAGATATATTTTTCATATTGCGGGGCCACCTCACCCCACTCACATATTTGTAAGTTTGCCATGAGCCCAATATATTGAGTACCAAAAAAAAAAAAAAGGATGAGAAATGAAATTGAGTGCAGAATTATGTTGGAAATTACTTGTAAGAAATCTTATAGCAGAACTTCACGGTTGAGAAAAAAAAATGTTTTTATAGTAAATTAAAAATTTTGAGGACTGAAATTTTATTTTAATAAATTTTTTTTTAAAAAAAATTGAATGCTCATAAAAAAAATGTTGTGGTTATTTTTTGTATATATTTATTTTTCTTAATAATCAAAAATAAGAAAATAAATCCTTTCAATTTTTTAATAAATAATTTTCAAGTCACTACTAGGAGATAATCCAATTCAAACACATGATAAAAATTTAAAAATAAACGGTTTTACTATATATATATTTATATATATATATATATATTATATATTATATAAAATAAAATATTTAAAATTAAATTAAATTTATCAATTTATTGTAAACGATGTAGAAAAGTAAATAGAAACGAGATAGAAATTTTACGTGGTTCGGTTCTATCTACTTCACAGGTGGATGAGATAAAAAAAATTCATTATCTTGGGAGATATTATAAGATGATTTGGAATCGGTTTTGTACAAAATATCTCTCTTTCTATTCCTTTGCATACTTTAAGCATTTTGTGTGTATGTCAAAGTGAAAGGGAGAGATGACCCCTTTTATAGGATAATAAAAGTAGCACATAGTTTATAGTGGTATAAAATTAAAAATGAAGTCCGGGCATGGCGCGATTGTAGCGACCCTTAATAAAATATAACATAATAAATGAAAATGGTCAACCCGAACCCGTGGGTAGTGGGGACACCTGTCAAACACAGCGGAAATCTACGCAGTAGTAAACACAAAATCCAAACATTCATCCATAAAACATAATACCAGAGCTTTCTATAACATTATAAAACTGTACTTCTGTACATTCTTATATACATCAAAATATCTTTAGGATCAACTACAAAATAATTCTGATCCTATTACAAAATTTTACTCTCCTCACAGGATAATCTCACTAGCTCAACGGCGGCCTTAACCCGCCGATTTCTTAGGGGCTCCTAAAAAATTAATTAAGTTTGAGGGTGAGACACTTCTCAATAAGGGAAAATAAATTAAATACAGTTGTGTGACAACATGAACATTTAAGACATTTATATGTATACAGTGCATTTCATATTTTCATAAAAATATATTATATCATACTGAATAATCACATGCTTTCATATTTTCTAATAAGTCATATCATACATAAAACATCTGTTATAACTGAATAGTACTGAAAATATACCCAGGATGAATAGCTAGTTTATGTCATGTATTACCCCCCATGACGGGTTGTGCAGCCTGAAAGCGGGACTTGACAATGGCTGACCGATCATTGCCGAATCAAATATGTCTGTAAGTACGATGAACCTGCCACACCCTGGTCCGGACTATCAGGTGGACGTCCACACTCTACTGAAAGCCACATCGACTATCCATCTTCCATCCCCTCATGGGATGGTTAGCACTAATCTGATGTAGATATCTGATATACAACATAGCTACGGTACTGAGCTCCTAAACTGAACTAAACTAACATTCGGGTTTTGATAACATATAGTACATAATTTCATAAATACGGCTTCGTGCCGAACATTTTATAAATACGGCCTCGCACCGAAATCGTACATATGGCCTCGTGCCAAAATCATGGTAAACACGGCCTTGTGCCAAAATCATAGTAAATACGGCCTCGCGCTGATAACATAAATACGGCCTCGGGTCGATAACATAAATACGACCTCGTGCCGATAACATAAATATAGCCTCGCGCTAGAATCATTTCAGGTATTTACATTCTGAAAATAACTCATTTATCATATATTCATCAAACTCAATATAACATAACTCGTCTTTCAAAATACTTGAAAATATGCTTTACTCGTAAAATCATTCATATCATGATTCACTTCACATAAAAATAATGTTCATGCCACACATGTGTCGTTAAAGTTATACTTCATATTCTAAAATCATCATTTCTGACATCTCATACATACATATACATTTTAATCATAATAACAGTATTTTCCAAACATACCTTTCATAAGTGATATACAAACATAGCATATGCTTTTCTGAAAATATTTGTGCTCATAATTAATATTAACTTGCATGGAAAATAACTGCTTTAGTTTATTCCCTTACCTGACTACTGAGAAAGCCCCCAAAATATCCTAAGCTAACCCCTTGTATGACTTCCTGATCAATACCCTAAAACTCAAAACTCTCAGTATTAAACATAAGTATTTTCATGCATACATCATTTCCTATAACTACCATAAAGTCTAATTTGGCTTAAAAAACTTTACCTTAACTTAGGGATGATTTCCAACTTCATTTCCCCAACGATCCGCTCCGACAAACTCGTAAAGAAGTTCGCCATGAGCGTCGTGGTAGCCTCAAATCTTTGATCCAGGGTAAAACTAGCCCAAAATCGAAGAGAGAGAGAGAGAGAGAGAGAGAGAGCCGAAGGGGAGAGAGAGAGTGTAGAGGAAGCTTAAAAGTGAAGTAAAAATCGGATTTTTCATATTTATAGACGGGGAATTTCGTCAACGAGTTGCCTCCTTCGTCGACTAATGCTCACTAATTTCGTTGATGAAATTCAGTCTTCGTCAACGAAATTCAGTCAGCACCAAAACCCCTCTCGATATTTCTTCGTCGACGAAACCCTGTGTTCGTCGACGAAATTCTTAAAGCCTTCGTCGATGAAACCCTGTGTTCATCGACAAATCCAGGCAATCTTTTAAAATTATTTTTACCTCCCAAATGCAATGTCGTCGACGAAGTCTACGGCCTCCTTCTGTTTTTGTTTCTATTTCTCTCCCTCTTAATTAGACAAATTCCATTTTATTTGGGTCGTTACAGCGGTGGAAAGACATCAGCACCTAAAGAGGAGTATCAGAGGTTCAATTCCAAATAGATACACTCACGGATCTAGCGGTACTTGTAGATGGTGACAATTTACTCTATAAGCCAGCGGGGACTGAGGATGGTGAGAGTTTGCTCTGTGAACCAACAGAGACCGTGGATGGTGAGAGTTCTCTGTGAACCAGCGGGGACCGTGGATGGTAATGGAGAAGTGTCCCGAGGGTCGGATTGGCCGAATGTCTAACTGATGCACGAAAGTCGTGTCTGCATTTTGGACTTTACCTGATCAACGAAACCTAGGGGGAGGACGTTGATCCGTAAATTTGGTGCCGCACTAGGGGATGTGAAGGACTTGTTGGTAACTGGAGTTCTTATGTAATAAAAAAAATAAAAAATAAAATAAAAGGGTGACGGCCATTAACTTTTATCTTTTTCATAACACAATTGATTTTATCACTGCTTTTCATTTCACTTTTCTCCTATCCCATTTCAATTGAAAACCAAACATGCTATCATTCTCATTCCCAATCCCAAAGGAAGCAGCCGCGTGAAAATAGGCTGCAACTATGGCACTGATCCATCACTGAAAGTTAATTATATATATATCTTTAATATATATTATTTTAGGGCAAAAGATACGCACCTTTTCTAAAATTTGATCCATCACAATTTTTTTTTTTCTCTCTCCCTCTTTTAAGTTTTTTTAAAAAAATTGTTTAGTATGTATCATTAATATTCAATTTTAATATTTTTATCATATTTTAATGAATTTTTATTTTCAAAAATAATTGATATAAGAGATCAAAGAATAATTGAAAATGAATATCCTCCTTATTTTATTTTATTTTTTGACAAAATTCTTAATTCAAATGGACTTTTATTTTATATTTTAGAGCATGAAATTCTAATTTTAAATTTGGATTTCTATGGATTTAGATAAAACTTAATTGGTATAATTATGTTAAGTTTATATCAAATTTATATAAATTTAAGTGTAAGTCCTCAAATTCATGTTCCTAATCACTATCATATAGTTACATTTAATTTACTAAATGCCTATTTTTAAAACATATTACGTATAGAATATTAATAATTCTACTTGTGAATTTGTTTCGCCATAAAACATTAAAATTGGTGGATGGGTCCCCCGTTGTAAATGTGATCAGATTGAGAATCTAAATTCTAAAGCCAAGTTGGTACTTAATTACCTAGTTACCTATGCATTTCAAGCTCATTAATGAGGATTATCACTGTACTAACAAAAAGTCTAAAAAAGAAAAAACATCCATGCAAAAATTTATATTATTCATGTTACGAATAGTAAAGTAGTGGTAGTAAATTTATAATTCTAATTTATATTTCTTGTCTATATTTCAAGCAATAGATTCATAAAAAAGTTAAATCTTATTATCCATAAGCTATTATGTGATCAATCTATAAAATATGTATAATACTTTCATTGATGTGAAGATGTCATGTATATAGGTCTTGTACAAAATATAATTGTTACAAATTTAAAAGTATTTAAATACCAAATCAAAAGATTATACACTATTAGATACAAACAAATATTCAAGTAATACAACTCAAGAATCTCAGGTTATTGTAGAATATCGGATATCATTCAATCTTCAGCTGCATAGGTTCTCGACAATTTAGTAGCCAATAGAACCGTCGACAGTTGGCTGAAAAACTACATAGTTTCCTTTGTACGCTCCCTTAAAATAAGCGTGGTTAAGCCGATCTCAGAGCACAGAGAGTGAAATTTATGACGTGATAGAGCCTTAGTCAAGTGGTCTGCAAGCTGATCGTGGGTGCTAACATGAGATACTTGCACCTTTGGTGACCAAATCATGAAAAAAATGAAGATCAATAGCAATATGCTTCATCCGTGAATACATAACAGGATTAAAACTCAATTGAGTAGCACCAATATTATCACAAAATAAATGTGGGGATTTAGTAATCGGAATACCGAGTTCATGAAATAATGAGTGAATCCAAACAAGCTCGGAGGTGGCTAAAGCAAGAGCCCGATATTCCACCTTGGTGCAAGAAAGAGCCACAAAACGCTGCTTACACATGCTCCAGGAAATAGGACAATCACCTAAAAATTAAGATAGACAGAGGTGGAGGATCTAGCATACCTATCACCGGCCCAATCTACATCAGAGAACCCTTGAAGTGTAACTTCCCAACCCTCTGGGTGGGCCCAGAGTGCTACTAAACATACATAACATACATTTCTCTAATACCATACATATACAACCCGCCCAAATAAGGGGAACGAGTGTTCCATACTGATCTGTATAAACATACACAGCAGAAAAACATACATCCTCTAAAACTTACCAGAGTTTGTAACTGTTTCCCAACCAACATACATACATACATACATGCTGCATCATACTATGATATTACAATCCCCAAAAAGAACATAGCTACTGTCTATGACTCACCAACTCTGACAAAACAACCAACGATAAAAAACCAGCCCAGTAGTACGCTAAACTTGATCCCTCGAAGGTCCTGAAACAAGATTTGTATGATAAGGTGAGACACCTCTCAGTAAGACGGATTATATTATCATCAGTGTGTGGTCAACATAAGATTCCGTGTAAACATATTATTGATAATATTTAATTACATTTAACTGGCATTTTAAAACTATACTGAACTGTATATCTGAAAATACATACTGTTGGCTCAATATAGTCCTTTCTATAGCTATAGCAAATATGCCCATATAAGCCTAGAAGATACAACCTATACTACTGAATTAGCATCGTCATGCTAAACATAACATACGACATGCTTCCCCCCATGAAGGGTTGTGCAGCCCAGAGGCTGGACCTAGCATATGGCCAACCAACTATAGCTAAGTCAAACATAAAGTAGTACGATGTTGCCTACCTTATGCCCGAAGGCAAAGTCACCCGGAATTACTACATCGGATGGAGCCCCAAAATTTCTACATCGAGGAGTACTTTACCCAGGCCACCAGTCGCCTTTCCCATATCCACACTCTACCAAAGACGTGTGGTTGCACCCTTACAATATACATAGCAATGATACTATGCTTATAACATAACATCATATCAATAGGATTCTACAGTCATATATGACAATTTACATCGTATAAAACTGAAATCATAACTCATTTTCATAAAGTTACATAAAACATAAGTTGTTTGTAGTTAAAAATATATGTTGTATACTGTCTCGGTAAAAACCGGTATAACATAAACTTGGCATCTAGCCGTCATATCACATATAGGCATATAGTTGTTGTATCATATCTCGGCATATAGTCATCGTGTAAGAACCCGACTCAAGAATTTCGGATTTAATAAATGAAAAGGGTAAAAAGGTAAATTGAGCAGGCTTCATCGACGAAGCCATTGTTCTCGTCGACGAAGGCCTTCATATTATTTGACGACGAAATTCAAAGGATCGTCGATGAAGAGATACCGAGAGATTCTGGAAAATTCTAAATCTCAAGTTCATCAACGAAGCCACCACGACGTCGACAAACTCCCTTGTTCAGCTTGTCGATGAGGGTTCCGTTTCGTCGACGAGGTTGGCCAGGTCAAAGAGGTTATAAATATCCTTCTTCATTTCTTAGTTGCTAAGAAAGCTAAATTTTCCTCTCTCTCTCTCTCTCTAGAACCAGCGGAATCTCTCATTCTCTCTTTGATTCTTCTTTGTTCGTCACTTGATTCAACGATCTGACGTTACTACATGGATTAGGGGAGGAATCTCTATGTTTTTAGTAGATCGAAAATTCGTTTTAAGGATTTTTGGGTTTTGACCCAAAATGGAGGTAAGGGTTCGATTTCGTTTTCGTTTCGGTATATATGTAATAGTAAGAATTATAGTGCAGTATAGTTCTTGGATGTTTAGGTTTTGGGAACTCAGTTTGTAGTTTTGGAGTAGTAGAGTTTGTATTTTGGTATTTGGGAAAAAGGTAAGGGGATTCTATTTATGTCACGCCCCGAACCCGACAATGGGTCCCAAGTGTGATTTTTGTAACCTAATTTGTCCCTGTATCATACAGAACACACATGATACTATAATGAATGAGGGTCCGACCCCATGGGGTTCTCGTACATCCTATACACATTCACACACACGACATGTACGCAATGAAAAAGTTCTTTCCATACATACATAGTATCATACCAGAGTCTATACAAATAGAATCTAAGCTCCATAATCTAAAACATAACCCAAGGTGCCAGTAATACCCAAAATGACAACCCTGTTACAGTCCAAGTACTTACACAAATACTCTATGCAGTAAACCGACCACCACGCTCCCAACACTAGGACTCTAGTTTCGGTTACTCGAAAGACCTCAAAACATGTACGTTCGATAGGGGTGAGACACATCTTAGTAAGGCAGAATTAGGTTATATCGGTGTGTGGCATATGAGTGTTATCATGACATAAAACATACACAGTTCAGTTCCAATACTTTCACAAAATAATTCCAATATAGTTCTCACACACACACACACAATCAAGAAACTCGGTGTCATCACACCCTTCGGCACGAAGCCGACCCGCATTACACGATGTCCCCAACACATGGCGTAGCCCCAGGCTCCAATGGCATTGTACTGGTACGTCTGGTGGGTCCACACCCTTCGGTGATCAGCCGATAAGAGGTGATATTTCACGCCCTCGGATATAGAGCCAGACACTCTTGCCACTTGCAGGTGATATTTCACACCCTCAGATATAGAGTGGGACACTCTTTCACAACTTGGAACAATTCGAAACTCACGTTCCTATATCTCATTTCAGCAAATCACAACTAAATGCATATTCATATAACAGTTCATTCCACACTCATTTGGTAATCACAAAATCACGATTCTCAAAATACAATTTAAATAAGTCAAGGCACGACCATCTCTATAACACATTATATTCAAAAATATATCCATGGTTTTCCAACGAAACTAGAGATGCAACCTAACACCCCCTTTTCGCAAAATTGTAACATGAAAACTCCGTAATTTTTACCTATTAGATTTCCCCAAATAAGTAGCCAAAACACACATAGGATCGTGAACCACAGTTCTACTGAATCTGATTTAAAAAATAACCGATATAAACAGAATCCCCTTACATTTCCCCGAAAATCCAACATGAACTCTACGACTCCTAAATAGCAAATCGAGTTCCCAAAACCTATAAACCACAGTACAATACATACTTATAATTTCATTCTCTACCGATCTACCAAAACAGAAATGAAAATCGGGTCTTACCTCGATTTTGGGTGAAAATCTGAAAATCCTTGAAACGAAGATCCTTTCCACAAATCACGAAGAGAATCCTTCCCCGATCCTTGTGGTAACGTCGAATCATTGATTCTAGCAACAAACGGTGAATAAATCTAGAGAGAATGAGAGATGCTCTGAATTTTAGAGAGAGAGAGGAATTTGGATATCTTAGCTTCTAAGCAACCCAAAATTATATTTATTGCACCTTTGACTCGGCCAACCTCATCGACGAGGCGGCGTATTCGTCGACAAGTCAACGAAGGGAGTTCGTTGACATCGTGGTGGCCTCGTCGACAAGCTTGAGAATTCAAGATTTCCTAAAATCTCTTGGCTTCTCTTCATCGACGAACCTCTAAATTTCATTGCCGAACAATAGAAGGGCCTTCGTCGACGAAAACACTAGCTTCGTCGACGAAGCCTACTCAAATTATTGTTGTACCCTTCTCTTATTTATTTATTCCTTATCTCATGGGTCAGGTTCTTACAGTTTATGTCAATTATTTTTGAAGTTGAGATCAGAAAACATGTAGTTTACGATCATATGTATGTTTTGGCTACTTATTTGGAAAAATATATCAGGTGAAAATGCGGGATTTTTGGGTTACAGTTTTGGGGAAAATTAGGAGTTTTGGGTATCATCTTTATTTCTGTTGCAAAATCATATGTTGTATAAATCTGTAGTAAGGAGATGACCATGCCTATATTTGTATTAAATTGTTTTTCTTGAATTGAAGACAATATGATTGTTGTAAACTCAAATAAGTGTAGAATAAACAGTTGTATGTAAAATGTTCCAGGTTTTGTAAAACAGCTAGTGGCAGCTAATTATCGTACACTGATGGGTATAAGAACATGAGTTCCAAAATTGTTCTAGATTTTGGAAAATTTTGCCACGCCTCGGCTAATTACCGTGGGCAAACGCCATGTCTCGCCTAAATACCGTGGGTGAGAGTGTCCGGCTCTATATCCAAGTGTTAGAATTGGGGTATTCCCAAAAGGGGGGGGGGGAATTGGAAATTTAAATTTTTCTCCTAGGTTAAGTCGGAAGTCAATATGATTTGGTAACCTAGGGTCTTTCTACACAATTTCAAATGTGCCGATAAATAAAATATGCAGAATTTAAATCATGCACATCATTCATATCATAACATATACGTGTGGTAAATATAAAGTGCGAAAATGTAAACAGACACACGATATGTTATTGGGATTCTGCCAACTATGCCTACATCCCCGCCTCTAGCTCGTAAGCCCGAGGATTCCACTAAAGGCTCACTTAAGGGTGGAGCGGCACCGATTACAACCAGGTCAATTAGCATAGGGCTAACCTCAACCTATACGCCTTAATAGAATGGCGCACCTAGCTTTTTTAACTGGGTCTAAGCTAGTCTAGGACTATTTCACAGGGTTAGTCTCCCTCTTCAGGCCACGCCTAGAAATACAACAATATTTGCTCAATCAATAAATTTGGTACAGTGATTGTGCTTTTGTGTAAGCAGATATGTACCCAAATGCGCCCAGTCACATACACTATAAGATGATTTAATATGTAAGCTCAGTGTTGTATAATATTTCAACTCTCAAAATATTTGCTATCAGTGTAATGAGTGTGTGAGAGTATCAACAAACAATCTTTGTTTCTCAAGATATTCAATCAATCGTGTTCACACAAAGATGTCAAGCACGTCTCAAGTATATTAATCAGTATGATGTCTGAGTCATGTTGATCAGATAATGTATATGCTTGGTTTGCAAAGGATGTGTAATCTTTGTATTCAGCAAATAATATGTGAGTGAATAACTTTTGCACAAAGATTAATATCATAAATACAAATATCTTCTCACAAGTATATCAAATATGAAACACACAAGATATTTGAGTAAGTTTTGAAAACGTTTTGCAACCCAAAAACAAATACAAGTTTTCTAAGAAATTGCAACACAAATGCAATACTCAGAAGCTTAGGTAAGTCTTCTTATGATAGACTTATGAACAAAGCCCCCCTAAGAACACTAAGGTTTGGCTTTCGTTAAAATCGAATCAAACAAGTATGAATGGGAGAGCAAACCTATGAAGATAAACACTCAATCAACTTACAGAGAGTATGATCAATAGGATGAGGTAAGTATGAATGGTTTTAGTATGAAAACGAGTATTATAAGTTTTTGGATTTTCAAAAAATTTTCCCTAATCAAATCTGTTAATCTGTTACTAATTTTCCCAAATGAAGGGATATATATAGACACCCCATGAAATATAACCGTTGGGGACCTATTGGGAATTATTAGGAAAGTTTAATGACATTTTAACAAATTTAACCCTGTTTAAAATATTTAAACCACGGTAAAAAATCAAGGCAACTCGAGAGGCCCGGTAGACTAGAACTATTTCGGTTGACCGAAGTTCATTTGGCTCGGTCGACCAAGACATTTTTGAACAGGGGACTCGGTCAACCGAAAGTGCATGTCCGAGGTGATTTTTCAATTTTCCCGAGGTTTGGTCGACCAGGCAGATTTGCATTGGGGGATTTGGTGGACCAGACAGTTGGGATTTCTCTTGAGGACCCTCGGTCGACCAGGTTTGTGTAATACAAAATCGACTCGGTCTACCAGGAGGTCAAAATGTTGACTCCCAAGTGGTTCGATCGACGAGGTTTTTGAACTAACCCGATTCGGTCGATCGGGGCAGAATGAACTGCCTAGGTCGGTCGACCGAAAGTGCACAATGTGTGCGTTTCGGTCCTGTTATGATTCACACAATCCCTATTTGATGTGTCTAACATATATGAGTGCAAAGGTGAGTGTCCTAAGGTCTCTTTGGGTCCAATTTGAAGACACCAAGAATATCTAGTGTCGGTCGACCGAAGTCGACCGAAGGGTAACCCCTAAGATCTTTCTAAGGTCATTTGCATTATGAGCTTACGTATTATACCATGCATGTGATGTGTGTGTGCTTATTACAAACCATAAACCCTAATTACAATTACAGACCAATTTCGCAAATGAAATATATATATTACAACACAATGGTTTTCAATCCTTACTTGCTTTGTGTCCATCTTGATCTTGGCAATTTAAGATTCCTGCACAAAGACTTAAACATTCATTAGATACAATTAGTATTTGTCATAATTAAAACCGGGTGTGACCTATAAGGTCAACACCAAGGGTGTGAAATATCGCCTTTTTGTTCTGGCTAGGCACCGATGGGTGTGAGTGGACACCATACTGGGAATGATATCGCTACGAGGCTTCGGTTATTGTAGGGTATCAGATGCTTGAGTGTGACGACACTGACCTTATGTTTGGTATCGTATGTACTGGAACTAGATTACGAAAATACTAGAGCTATATTGTGTTATGTTTAATGTCCAAATAGCACTTGTATGCCACACATTGATATAACTAGCTTTCTTCCTTACTGAGAGGTGTCTCACCCTAATATACAAATATTTTTCAGGTCCTTCAAGTAGCCAAAACTAGCATCCTAGCATTTGAGAGCATGGGTGTCGGTTAGCTATGTAGAGTACTTGAGTCAATACTAATTTTTGTAACCAGGTGGTCATTGTTGGGTTTTGTAGGCACCCAGTGTATATACTGTATTTTGGTAGCATAGACTCTAGTTATGTATATACTCTTGTATGGTACGTTGTATATATTAGAAAGAATATTTCCGCTATTTGATGTGTATGGGTATGTATGTGAATGTGTATATGGTGTACGTGTACCCCACAGGGTCGGACCCTCATTCAGTGTAGTATCATGTACGTTTTTTATTGATACAGAGACAGGTTAGGTTACTAAATTCACACCTGGGGTCCATCTGCATGTTCGGGGTGTGACAACTTGGTATCAAACCTAAGTAGGTTGTTAGGTCTTGTAGATTTGGTTAGGCGTGAATATGTGTACATACCAAAGTACAAGATGTAGGAAATGGGTAGAGTAGGTCGAGGGTTGTTTTGTTGCTAGACAGGGACTCATTGGCGGTGTTCTGTGTTTTTACTGGAATGACGATTTAAGTAAAACCACGACAAACCATTGATGGTTTCGTGTCGGTGTGGTAGGACAAAACTTGACCCGTGAGAGTTGTAGTTAACATGATTAGCTTTCAATGATTGTGTTAATTGTGTATGATGTAGGAATTCTAATTGATTACTATCCTACTTTTCAGAATTGAGCCTAAGGATAACAACTTGGATAGTGTTCTGAGGGGACTGTGAGTGATGAGTCTCCTTCTGTACCTCGGGATTTGACGAGGTAGGTTATGCGAGAGATCAGGCAAAGTGTTAGGAGACTTGAGCACTCTCTTATCGCTACGGGTTGTACCATAGAGAGGTTCACCTGCATGCACCCTCCAATGTTTACAGGAGGACCCGATCTGATAGTAGTAGAGAACTGGGTGTAGAAGACCGAGAAGATATTGGAAGTCCTTAACTATACTAATCAGTAGAAGGTTTTCTATTCTACCTTTCAGCTAGTAGGAGAAGCGGAAAGATGGTGGACGATTGTGAGTCTGCTTGAGAAGTAGAGAGTTGGTCCATATGGTATGACTTGGAGCCATTTCAAGGAGGTATTTTTCAAGAGATACTTCCTGGCTTTCACTCGTGATGTGAAGGCAGATGAGTTCTCGAGCTTGACTCAGGGAACCTGGACAGTACAGAGATATGCCGCTAGATATATTGAGCTATCTTGTTTCACCCCATATTTGATCTCGAATGAGTATGAGAAGACTTGGAGGTTTGAGAAGGGTCTGAGGAAGGACATCCGCAGGCTTGTGGGTATGTTGTAGATTCGAGAGTTCTCTATTTTGGTGGATGAAGCCACCATAGTTGAGGTTGACTTCCAAGGGGATGAGGTTGTACAGGAACAGAAGAAGAGACCAGTATCTTCTGGGTCTCAGACTGGTCCTCAGCAGGGACAGTGGAAGAAGAAGAAGAACTATGGTTCGGGTTATTTCCAGAATACCGAATGATGGGGTTCTCAGGGGGACCCGTCTTTCACATCGTGCACCAAGTGCCGTAAATGGCACGATGGTGAATGCCAGCCGTTTTGGGGTAACTGTTACAACTTTGTCAAACCAGGCCACATATCCCAAAACTGTCAAGCACAGAGGAGCGATATGCCTGCACAGAGCAAGAACTGTGGAAGTAATCTAATGCCTCGGGAAAACTATCAGGCAAACACGGCTCCGGCAAGGGTGTACTCTCTTACTCCAGCAGATGCGGAACATGCGGGGAACGTGGTGACAGGTACCATATTATTTCTTTCGAATAGACTATTGTCTTATTTGATTCGGGAGCAACTCATTCTTTTATATCTGCTAGTTTTGTGAAATTGTGTGGGGTTGAAACCCAAGTGATGGATGAGTGGCTATCTGTGGCTACACCGACTAGAAGTGTAACGATCTGTAGTAAGAGGTTGGGAAATTGCCCAGTGGTTATTCTGGGAATTCTGCTACCAGGGAACCTAGTAGTGTACAACATGTGTGGATTTTACGTCATACTGGGGATGGATTGGTTATTCTCTAGTTATGCGGTGATTGATTGTCGTAGGAAGGTAGTAGTGTTCAGACCTCTTGGGGAGCAGGTGTAACGACCTGATTTCCTTGCCATTTTTTTCCCCTTAATACAATTAAAAAAATTACTCCAACTCCCATGTAACATTACCATATTTCTACAACCCAGAAGGCCATTGAGGAATCCCTGTACACACAAAAGATACATCTACACAGCGGAAAACATAAGGTCATACACCCATATCTACAATACTAGAGTCCGGTGTCTCCACACCATACATACTTATTTACTTGTCACCCCAGTATCAACTACTCAAAATACTATTCCCTAAATACCTTTACCCTAAAGACAGGGCAGTGCAACTAATTCCTCTATCTATCTATCTACAAGCCTACTCTACTCACCTAACTGGTTCACCTGAAAAATATTAAATTCACAAGGGTGAGACAACGCTTAGTAAGAGGAACACATGTTATTACTAGTGTGTGGCAAGTGAGTTACACAAATAATTTACTAATATTTTACTGAAACCGTAAAACTGATAGAGTAATATACTGTACAACTTACATTTATCAGTTTAAAATACAATTGTGCATCTGAGTTTTCTAGTTACACATAATTCTAGTAATATAATAAATCTGCTACTGTACTGTAAATCTGTGTATATAGAAATAACTGTGATAATACCCTAGAAACTGAATGTCATGATTTAACCCCTCATGACAGGGTTGTGCGGCCCGTAGGCTAGACTTAACACCAATTGGCCCACCAGGTAAGTCAAATTGAAATTCTACCAATCATCAATCTGGCCCACTGCAATCTCTTTAGGCACGATAACTAGTCTCTACCTCGTTAAACCGACCACCTCAACCCATACCTCTAGGGAGACTGTAATCTCTTCAGGCATGGTAGAAGGTAACCCACACACTATCTGAGATGTGTTGTTACACTCTAATATGAAATAGTAACGGTACCGTGCTCTGCTGTCTGAATCTGATTGAATAATTCATCAGGGTCTGATACTATTTAATACTGATACTTATAATTATCTTACTGTTTTTACCATGATTTTGAAATAACGATAACATTTTTAAACTGACCTGCATAACCTGAATATCTGACTGAATAACTAAATAATTGAGTGTTATGGTTCTGAAGTCATGGTATTCTGAAAAATACTATAAATCATATTTTCTGAAAATTGCTTATTGATATTTTCTGCTAATATACTGTAAAACATGATATTTGTAAAACTGTATAAATACTATACTAAACTGTTATGAACTCATGCCACACAATTAAGTAATTGAATTCCTATGCTCTGAAATCTGCATCTCCTAATATAATAATAATATTATGAAAAAATTGAATAATAAACTGATATATATACATAATTTTCTAGTAAACTTTCTAAAATTCCTAACATAGCATATTTCCCTTATTTATTTGACTGGGAGGCTGGCCTCTACTCAACTCTCGCACCCTCGGTGTACCAACCCCAAAAAAACCTGCATTTACATATACAAATTCTCCAGTAAATCAATACACTCATATTTCTTGAGATTGCCTATTCATAATTTCTTGAACTATAATTTACCTGGGCTCCCGAACGGATACTTGCTGGGGTCCTCAACCCATGACTATAGGGGCCCAAAACACCCTAATCCTGAAAATATGATACCCCAAATTTATTCCACAAAACACTAGTATATTGTCACAGAATACAAAATTTGGCCCCAAACAACATTGGTACTACTGAAAATACCTAAAAAATCCGCTTACCCAAATTTTAGGATGGTTCCCAAACTGCTCAAATTGAATTTTCGCTCCAGTTAGGTTGTAGAGAATCTCCTTAAGATCACCGTGGTAGCTTCTGATCATAGAACCAGGGAGAATTGGAGCTAGAAATCTTGAGAGAAGAGAGAGAAACCCGTTTTTTAGAGAGAGAGAGAGAGAGAGAAATTTTTCTTGAAACCCCATTTTCTGCATATTTATAGGTGGCTAGCCACGTGGCCTCGTCGATGAGTCCATGAAGGCAATTCATCGAAGAAGACAGTGCCCTCGTCGACGAAATTCAGGCATTGAAAACAGTCTCTCTGTAAATTCTCGTCGACGAGACACGTGTCCACGTCGATGAGCCCAAGAAGACGATTCGTTGATGAGACCCTGTCCCTTTTTGTGAAATTTCCCTTTTCTTTCCTTTTCTTATTATTTAATTACTATAAATTCTCTAGGTCTCTACAATAGGAGTATAAGTTCGTAGGATTGTGTGTGCGTTTGACACCACAGATTCTTTCAGCTATGCAAGCAAGGAGGTTACTCTTGGACAGTTGCCAAGGGTACCTAGCTTGTGAAGGAACCGCCACAGGATGATTTGAAACATGAAAAATTTTGAGTGGTTAACGAATTTATGGATGTATTCCTGGAAGACTTACCTGATTTACCTCCTAATCGTGAGGTGGAATTCGTTATTGATCTGGTGCCAGGAAAGGCATCGATTTCTAAAGCTCCATACCAGATGGCTCCAACTAAACTTAGAGAGTTGAAGGAGCAGCTGTAGGAACTACTGGATAAGGGCTTTATCAGACCTAGTGTTTTTCCCTGGAGAGCCTCAATATAGTTTGTGAAGAAGAAAGACGGGTCGATGCGAATGTGCATTGATTACCATAAGATCAACAAGGTAACAGTGAAGAACTGATACCCGTTGCCTCGTACATATGATTTGTTTGACCGGGTGCAGGGAACGCAGGTCTTTTCAAAGATCGATCTATGGTCAGGGTATCATCAAATGAGAGTTAGGACTGAGGATGTTGCGAAGATTGCTTTCCGAACCATATATGGTTACTACAAGTTTTTGGTCATGCCTTTTGGGTTGACTAACGCTTCAGCGGTATTTATGGACATAATGAACAGGGTTTTCCATGAATACCTGGATCAGTTTGTAGCAGTGTTCATCAATAATATTATGGTATATTCTAAGAGTTTGTAAGAGCACGAAAACCATATGAGGTTGGTACTTCAGGTTCAATAGGAGAAGAAGTTGTATGCTAAGTTGAAGAAATGGGGGTTCTGGCTGAATCAGGTAGTGTTTCTCAGCCATGTTGTGTCGAAGGATGGTATCTCAGTTGATCCTGGTAAGATAGAAGTAGTGGTTTACTGGGTGAAATCGAAGAGTGTGTAGGTTGTTCGGTGTTTCCTAGGACTAGCTGGGTATTACTAGGGATTTGTGGAAGGATTCTCTAAGTTATCTGGCCCTCTAACACAGTTGACGTGGAAAGGTGTGAGATTTGACTGAACTGATGAGTACGAGAAGAGTTTCCAGGAGTTGAAACACCGACTGGTCACTGTTCTGATTTTAACCATCCCATCTGGGGATGGTGGTTTTGCGATTTACAGCGACGCATCGCTGAAGGGGTTGGGATGTGTGCTGATGCAACAGGGGAAAGTAATTGCTTATGCTTATCAGCAACTCAAGGAGTACGATAAGAATTATCCCATGCACGATCTAGAGTTAGCGGCAGTAGTATATGAGTTGAAGATTTGGAGAAACTACTTGTACGGTAAACAATGTGTGATCTTCACGGACCACAAGAGCTTCAAATACTTTTTCACACAGAAGGAGTTGGACATGAGGCATATAAGGTGTCTTGAACTGATCAAGGACTACGATTGCACCATTAGCTATCACCCGGGGAAGGCTAACGTGGTAGCCGACGCGTTGAGTCGGAAGTCAGAGCATGCAATAGTATCTATAGTTATAATTCAACATTATATTATACGGGATCTATAAAGTCTTGGCGTGGAGTTGGTGGATGGTAATCATCAAGCTTTCATTGCTAGCTTGGTGATCTAGCCGATATTGTTTGAGAGGGTTAAAGTCGCGCAAGCTAAGGATGAAGAGTTAGTCGAGGTTGTAGAGAAAGTGCACCAAGGATTGGCTGCAAATTTTAACATCTCAGAGGGAGGTGTGCTGAGATTTGGGATCAGAGTATGTGTTCCAAATGACAATGGAATATAGAGGACGATCCTTGAGGAGGCGCATTTTTCTTTTTATACGGTACATTAGGGTAGTACGAAGATGTACCAAGATTATTGCGAGTCCTTCTAGTGGAATGGCATGAAATGGGAGATTGCACGCTGGTATGGAATCTCAATACCCCATCGTCTGGGATATTGAAATCCGGTTTTAATCCATTCTGTACTCCCTCTATAACTTCTACGAGTTCTGTATCTTCTTTCTAAGCTATTTTGATCCTTTCCCATAAGGTCGGTTGCACAACTAGGCTAGCAATGAACGCCTAGTGATTTCCCTCCACTAACTCCACGCCTAACCTTTCCAAGTCCATGCTGATTTGATGCTGAACACCCACTACTGAAACTGACGCATCCACTGACTTCCAACTTAGAGCATCAGCTACCACATTAGTTTTTCTTGGGTGGTAACTAATGGTACAATCGTAGTCCTTTATCAACTCAAGCCACCTCAATTGTCTCATATTCAACTCCTTCAGGGTGAAAAAGTACTTAAGACTTTTATAATCAGAAAAAATCTCGCACCTTTCACCGTATAACTAGTGTCTCCAGATCTTTAATGCATAGACTACGGTTGCAAACTCCATATCGTGCATCGGGTAGTTCTTCTCGCACTCCTTGAGTTGATGAGAAGCGTAGTGTCACACCTTGAACCTGAAAATGGGACCCAAGGGTGAAAATGTAATTTAACCTGTCCTTGTATCATACAAATCATCCACAGATATAGTACAAAGGATGAGGGTCCGACCCCTTGGGGTTCCCAGGCACCCTATACACATCCAAACACAACCGAAGATACGTAGCGAAAAAGGTCATTCTATATATATAAGATGTACCATACAAGAGTCTATACAATAGCAGAAACAGGCTCTATCACAAATGTACAAATGGGTGCTCAAATACATCTCAAAATGGCAACCCACCAATATACAATCCTAACACTTACTCAAGTGCTAATCGCAGTACACCAACCACTACGCTCTCTTCACCAGGACGCTAGTTCCAGTTACTTGAAGGACCTATAAAAATGTACGTACAGTAGGGATGAGACGCCTCTCAGTAAGGAAGAACACAGGTTATATCGGTGTGTGGCATTTGAGTGTTATCATGATGCAACACACACGCAGTTAAATGCAGTCTAGTACTAATTTTACACAGTGCATACGCGCACACGCACGCATATGCACGCCCACAATCTACCCGATGTCATCACACCCCTCGGCCTAAAGCTGGTCAGCGACAATCTAGTGTTGGCCCGTAGCCAACCCGCGAAGCACGGCCCACCGGCACATGACTAGTACTAGACTCCCATGGCATCGTACCGACGCTAACTAGTGGATCCACACCCTTCGATGATCAACCAGTATAGGCTCACACCCTCGGATATAGAGCTGGACACTCTTGCCTATGTGGCAGACGATAAACACACGCCCTCAGATATAGACTCGGACACTCTTAGTACCTGGAACAAATTCGGAACCCCATTCCTACTAGCCATTTAACCAATCACACAAACATGCATGCTCATATAACCAAACAAACCACACCCATTTGGTAATCTAAAATCATGGTTTTCCAAACATATACAATTTAAAACAAGTCAAGGCATGGCCAGTAATAACCCCAAAAAAAAAAAAGGGATATAGAAGATTAGTGGAGTGATTCCAAAAAAAATAATAATAAAATAAAAAAATTATTTAATTAATTAATCGGATTAAAAAAAAGAAAAAAATAATTAAATTTTTATTTTATTTTTATTAATAAAAATATATTATTAATATTAATTAAATATATTTTTAATGTTATTATTACTCTCCTGAAGCTTGAAGCTTCAGGAGGTTTCTTTTCTTCTTCAGAAGAAGAAGCTGCGCAGCCTCTGAACTCTCTCTCTCTCTCTCCTCTCATTCTCTCTCCCTCTATCCTCAGTTTCGTGATGAATTTTCGCCCGATCGAAAATCAGAAGATACTGCCGAACTCCATTCTCCGCTGCCGTCAATTCTACCGGAGCGGATCGGTGGTAGAAGCAGCGTAGGCGTATCTCCTTGGGTAAGCCAATTTCTCATTTTTCTTTAATTTCTTACAAAATATAAGCCCAATCGATGAACATACACTACCACGAGAATCTAGGGATGATTCTCTACAAGTCTAGCGGGACAAAATTCTCGTGGGGTCGTCGTGGGCAAAACCCCAAATTTGGGGGATGGGGATTATTAAGGGGCTTATTTTTAATTAATTAGGATTAATTTAGGAATGCTAAAATATTGAGCATCTGGAGTTGAAGTAGGATTTCTAGAATTTAAGGTCCAGGTGAGCGCCGCAGGTGTAATTTTGAGACCCGCAGGAAAAATTCAGAAAATTAAATAGGGGTGTTAAATAATAGTTTAAATGATAATTTGGGGTATATGGAGCTTATGAAAGTTAGTTGAGTATTGTTTTGGGGGAGATTAGTTAATTAATCTGGGGAAAATGTAAATTTCAGGAGTTGAATTTTAAGCGCCAAGGGTGTAGAATTTGGGTGTTAACGAGACTCTCAATAAGTCAGGTAAGGAGAATAAATTATAACAGTGTTTTAGAATTACTATTTGAATTAATACGTGAAAATGAGCATATAATATTTTGTCTGAAAATTATTATAATATAAATACCAGATAAATTGTGTGGCATTTGAGTAATTTTAAATTGTGTCATTTTGGAATGTGAAATTAATATTTTATGAATAATGGATGAAAACTGTGTGGCATACGATGTATGTTGAAAAATATGAAATATAATGATGTGTATTTTCTGAGAAAATAGTGAATAAGAGTGATTGGTGTGATATTTATACATGAGTAGAAATTATTTGCATGAAAAATGAGTTTGTACAAATTACCGATATGAGTATTTTGAGAAATGTGGAAATACATGAAATATGATATATATTATTATGAGATAATGAAAGTGCACAGAAAATGATGAGAATATTTATAATGAACTGAATTGAGATATACTAAAATATGATTGATGATATGCCAATATCGCAAAATAATTGCAAGTGGGTGGTATTCCTTTCCTACTGATGTCGTTGGGGAGGTATGCTCAGTAGGGAGATTGTGTGTATGAAGTTCCTACTGATGCCGTTGGGGAGGTATGCTCAGTATGGAAATTGTGTTGTAAAGTTCCTACTAATGTCGTTGGGGGGGGGGGGTATGCTCAGTATAGAAATTGTGAGTGAAGTTCCTACTGATGTCGTTGGGGAGGTATGCTTAGTATGGAAATTGTGTGTGAAGTCCCTACTGATGCTGTTGGGAAGGTATGCTCAGTATGGAGACTGTGTGTGTGTGTGTGTGTGTGAAGTCCCTACTGATGCTGTTGGAGAGGTATGATCAGTATGGAGACTATGTGTGTATGTGAAATCCCTACTAATGCCGTTGGGGAGGTATGCCTAGTATGGAGACTTTGTGTGTGTGTGTGAAGTCCCTACTGATGCCGTTGGGGAGGTATGCTCAGTATGGAGACTATGTGGATATGTGAAGTTCCTACTGATGTCGTTGGGCAAGTATGCTTAGTATGGAGATTGTATGTGTGTGTGTGTGTGAAGTTCCTACTGATGTCATTGGGGAGGTATGCTCAGTATGGAGACTATGTGTGTGTGTGTGAGATTCCTACTGATATCGTTGGGGAGGTATGCTTAGTATGGAAATCGTGAATATGTTGAGAATGGGAATTATGTGATCTAATGTATTATGTAAAGTACATAAATGTGAATTTATGTATACATAGATATGTAATGAGTTAAAATGGGAAATGATTATGAGAAATGAAAGAGTGTGTGTTTTATAATGTAAATAATTGAGGCGAAGTGAAACTCTCCACCTGAGGGTTTACTGAGTAAGGTAAGTGCCCTGATAGGTATTAGATGTAGCCATTCCTGGTTGCATAACGTGTTAGGGCAGAGGGAGGCTACCTGTATGGGCGGGCAATCTTCCCTATTCTCCCGAATTTCATGGGTAATTATGTGTGTTGGAAATGAATAAACTTGAGAAATTGTTTTAAAGCTAATAAAAGCTTGTGTTGTATATCTATATGATTATGAGAATATATTTGCCAATGTATTTTCTCAGGTGAAGTGATGATTTGAAAAGTAAGGTATATTATAATTGTAATCATATGGCCACACACTGTAAATAATTTATTCCTTCTTACTGAGATGTGTCTCACCCAAACTATCTAAATTTTTCAGGGAACAGAGATAGGCCAGGTGATAGGGCTCCGTGATCATAGGGAGCAGGAATCCTGATATATAGGGTGAGTTTGGACTAAGGAGGTGTGATTCCCTAGGGTTGTATTGTTTTTGGGTATGACATAGTATTGTGTAAATATGTATGCTAGTACTTTGGATATTGTATTCTAGATGATATGATTATACTGTCTTTCGCTGTTAGGTTTAATAAATAAAATGATTTTTTTTATCCGGTACCCAATGCGAGTCGGGTTGTATGAATGATGGTAAGATTGTTGACGTGACCGATTTGTGGATGTTGTGAATGACGAGTGATTATTTATTTATTATTGAGAAAAAAATTATACGAAAATCGGGGCATCACACAATCATCCCTATAACACAGTATAAATAAACATAAACGCTCGGATTTCAACAAAACCAGGGATACAACCCATCTCCCTTTTTTCCCAAAATTGTAATCATGAAAAATCCATAGTTTTTATAGTTAGATCCCCCCAAATGAGTAGCCAAAACACACACAGGACCCTGAACCACAGTTCTATCGAGTCCAATTTCAAAAATAACCGATCTAAACACAATTCCCCTTACCCTTTCCTCGAATAGCAAATCCCGAACTCTATGGCTCCTAAATAGCAAACCGAGTTCCAAAACTTGCAATCAACAGTATAGAATATACTCACAAGACTTTTTCCTACAAAACTATTGGATCAAAATTGAAAACCGAGCCTTACCTCGATTTTTAGCCAAAACCCGAAAATCTCTGAAACGGGATTCCGATCCATAGAACTTGTAGAGAATCCTTCCACAATCCTCGTGGTAACTTCAGATTTACGATTTTCATGACGAACGGCGAAGAAATCTAGAGAGATAGAGAGTAGGGAGAGTTCTAGAGAGAAAGAAAGAGATATTTGAGTTTTCCTAGCTGAGAAGTAAAGAGAATTGATATTTATACCCCTTTGACTTGGGCGTCTTCATCGACGAAATGGTGTACTCGTCGACGAGTTTGCCATTGCCTTCATTGACGAAGCGATGGCCTCGTCGAGGAGCCTAAGATCCCCGGTTACCCAAAATCTCTGAGCTTCTCCTCGTTGACGAGCCTTTGAACTTCATCAACGAGAGATACAAGGCCTTCGTCGACGAACTCTGGCTTTCTCAACGAAGCCTGTTCAAATTCCAATTTTACCCCTCTCTTATTTATTTAACCCATTTATCACGGTTTGGGTTCTTACAACCTCCCCTCCTTACAAAAATTTCGCCCTCAAAATTTGTCATCTCTCATTCGCAAACTCAGTCATATAATCAAACACATATACACAATTCTAGGAAGAAACTGGCGACCACTACAGCGTAGCCCCATCATACACATATACATACATACCCTCACTTATGGCGGAGGAATACCATGGTTCATATACAATCGTCTCAGGAGTTCACAATACACAGACTCTCGATGACTAACCACCTATCCCAACCCAAAGTAGGATAACATAGACATGCTTAAAAAAACTGTGGATACTTCCTGCATATTTCTGTTTTCGGTTCCCAAAAAGCTTCCTCAACCTCGTGGTTCTACCACAATACCTTCACTAACGGTATCTCTTTGGTACAAAACTTCTGAACTTTATGGTCCAGAACCTGAACAGGTATCTCTTTATACGCTAAAGTATTCCGAATTTCCAACTCATCCTAACTGATAACATGTGATGGGTCCAGCATGTACCTCCTCAACATGGATACGTGAAACACATCATGGACCCTCGAGAGTGCTGGGGGTAGTGCAATCCTGTAGGCTACGGGACCCACTCGCTCAAGAATCTCGAATGGTCCGATATACCTCGGGCTCAGCTAGCCCTTCTTTCCAAATCTCATCACCCCTTTCATCGGAGCGATACGCAGAAATACCTTACCACCCACCATGAAATCTAACTCACGGCGGTGAACATCTACATAACTCTTCTGCCGACTCTGAGCTAATTTAATCATCTCCCAGATCAAACCCACATTCTCAGACGCCTACTGTACAAGTTCAGGTCCTAACACCTAACATTCACCAACCTCATCCCAACATGAAGGAGATCGACACCTCCGACCATACAAAGTCTCAAACGGTGCCATCTCGATACTAGCCTAGAAGCTATTATTATAAGCGAACTCTACTAGTGGCATAAACTGTATCCAGCTACCACCAAAATCTAACACACAAGCCCACAACATATCTTCCAAGATCTATATCGTCCTCTCCGACTGTCCATCAGTCTGGTGGGGGGAACATTGTATTGAAAGTAAGCTTTGTCCCCAGTGCCTCCTGCAAACTCGTTCAGAATCGAGACGTAAACCTTGGATCTCGATCTGACATAATGGACACTGGTACTCCGTGCATTCTCACAATCTCATGCACATACATATCTGCTAACCTACTAAGAGGATAGCCAACCTTCATTGGTATGAAATGAGCAGATTTCGTCAATCTATCCACGATCACCCAAATAGCATTCCACCCGTGAAGTGCTGGTGGCAATCCGGTTGCAAAATCCATGAAATATGCTCCCATTTCCACACCAGAATAAGCAAAGGCTGCAACGACCCTGCCCGCCTCTAATGTTCAACTTTCACCTGCTAACATGTCAGACACTGATCCACGAACTGAGCAATTTTCCTCTTCATACCAGACCACCAGAAGGTCTCACGCAAATCGCGATACATCTTCGTACCACTAGGATGTACCGTATACAAAGAACGATGCGCCGTCCCCAGAATCGTATTTCTAATCTCATCGTCGTTTGGAACACATAACCTGGTGCCAAACCTAAGTACAACTCACTCAGAGATGTTAAACTTTGTAGCCAGTCCCTGTTGTACCTTTTCCCCAACCTCTGCCAACTCTGCATCACTAGCCTAGGCGGCTTTAATACTCTCAAACAAACTTGGCTGGACCACCAAACTAGTAAATAAAGCCTGATGATCACCAAATACCTACTCTATACCTGAGCTCTCCAAATCTCGTCTGATGTGACACTGAGTTACAACTACAGATACAGCTGCAGGTCCCGACTTCCGACTCAACGCATCAGCCACCACATTAGCTTTCCCCGGTGTGATAACTGATCGTGCAATCGTAGTCCTTAATCAACTCAAGCCATCTTCTCTGTCTTATATTCAACTCCTTCTGCGTAAAGAAATACCTAAGGATTTTGTGGTCAGTAAAGATCTCACACCACACACCATATAGATAGTGTCGCCAGATCTTCAGTGCATATACAATAGCGGCCAATTCCAAATCGTGTGTAGGGCAATTCTTCTCATACTCTTTCAATTGCCGAGAAGCATACGCTACCACTTTATCCCCTTGCATAAGCACACATCTCAGACCTTTCAGAGACACGTCATTATAGATCACAAACCCACCATCCGCCGAAGGAATGGTCAAAATCGGAGCAGTAACCAGCCGGTGCTTCAACTCCTAAAAGCACTGCTCCTAATCACTGGTCCAATTAAACTGCACCCCTTTCCTGGTCAATTGATTCAGAGGTCCAGACAGTTTAGAAAAACCCTCCACAAACAGGTGATAATATCCCGCCAGTCTCAGAAAACTCTAAACCTCCTGCACATTCTTCGGCCTCACCCAGTCGACCACTGCTTCAATCTTGTTAGGATCAACTGAGATACCATCACCAGTAACCACATGGCCTAAGAATGCAATCTGACTCAACCATAATTCACACTTCTTCACTTAGCATATAGCTTCTTCTCCTGCAGAATCTGTAATACTAACCTCAGATGATTCTCATGCTCTTTCGGACTCCTCGAGTATGCCATAATATCGTCAATGAATACCACCACAAATCGATCCAGGTACTCATGGAAAAGCCTGTTCATCAAATCCATGAACACTGCTGGAGCATTCGTCAACCCAAATGGCATGACTAAGAACTCATAGTGGCTATATCTGGTTTGGAAAGCAGTATTCGCTACATCCTCGGCTCTAACCCTCACCTGATGATATCCTGACTGCAAGTCGATTTTCGAAAAGACCCGCATCCCCTGCAACTCATCAAAGAGATCATCTATACAAGGTAAAGGATAGCGATTTGTCACAATTACCTTGTTAATCTCACGGTAATCAATGCACATACGCATCGATCCGTCCTTCTTCTTCACAAACAATACTAGAGCTTCCTAGGGCGAAACACTAGGTCAAATGAATCCCCTGTCTAGTAATTCCTGTAACTGCTCCTTTAATTCTCGAAATTCTACTTGAGCCATCCGGTACGGAGCTTTAGAAATCGGTGTCTTACCAGGCAGCAACTTTATCGCAAACTCCACCTCACGATCCGGAGGTAAATCGGGTAAATCATATGGAAACACATCTGGGAACTCACTGACTACCCAAATGTCTTCAAGCCTCAACTCATCCCGCGGCGGTTCCTTCACACAAGCTAGGTACCCCTGACATCCGTCCAAGAGTAACCTCCTCGCTTGTAGTGTCAACAGAATCTGTGGCGTTGGACGCACACACGATCCCACAAATTCATACTCCTGCTCCCCAAGAGGTCTTAAAACTACTACCTTCCTATGACAGTCGATCATAGCATAACTGGAGAACAACAATTCCATCCCTAGAATAACATCGAACCCCGACATGCCGTATACCACAAGATTCATCGGTAGCAACTTCCCCTGAATTTCCACTAGGCAGTCTACCAACATCTTCCTACAGAAAGACAAACTCCCAGATGGCGTAGTAACAGATAACACCTCGTTCATGTCTTAGGTCTCAACCCCACATCGTCCCACAAAATTCACAGATACAAAAGAATGGGTTGCACCTGAATCAAAAAAAATAGAAGCCTTATTTGAAAGCAATAATATGGTACTTGTCACTACGTTCCCTACATGCTCAGCGGACGCTGGAGTAAGAGAGTATACTCTGGACAGAGCTTTATTCGTCTGAACAGTTCCCCAAGCTATATGGTTACTCCCTCTGTTCACACTAGATGTAGGCATGTTTCGCCTCGGTGCATGACAATCGCGAGCCATATGTGTAACGACCCGGCCCTTTACACGGACTCAGGTGTCACTCACATACATCAAATACCTATACCTGTTCAAGATATGGAAACAACCCGCCCTAAACAGGGACATACAGGTGTAAAACATACATAATCATGATGTAAATGTCGCGGAAAAACATAAACATCCATTGGGATTACTACTAGCCTTATACCAGAGTTCACTAATACATCCATAATTTACATACATTCGGACTTAGAGTAATCGTCATATTACAACCCTCCAAAAAGGACTTTCATCAAGTTTAGTACAAAAATTTAGATGCTTACGTAAGCTAACCAAAATAACCTCCCTAGTCCTTTTATCTACTACGACCGACGCACGGATGGACCTGAAAACAAAGGTTGTAAGATAGGGTGAGACACCTCTCAGTAAGGAAGAAGGAGTTACAACAGTGTGTGACTGCATACATGCATATTTTCATTCAACATCTGGAATATAAATCAAATATTTTCAATACAGTAATGCATCAGGTATATCATTATTCATATTACAAAATTCCCACATCTGTCTTTCGACCATTTAATGATTTATCAGATGACCAACAGCAAAATATCCCTATAACCAGTTTTACCCCGTGGCTCGGGTTGTGCACTGGTACTCGTCCAATGCCCTGTTCGTGCAGACACTGCCGAGTACCTACATACGATCCGACTGCCTCCATTGGCCCAATATCAGCCAATGGTTTCACCCTGCTAGCTGACCATCTTGGTACCCACATCGTTTAGTACGTGTGGTTGCACGTGTACATCTAGCTACGATATCGTGCCGTATCATATAACAGTAGTTTATTTCAACTCTGCAAAGAAAGTATTTTTCAACCCTCCCGGGACTCTCAAGCTGTGGTTCTGTGTATCATAAATTCAATTTATACAAATATGATTTTATCTCCCATAATCTATATCAATAGTATAGAAATAATTCCAGCGGGTTCAAATCGGCGTCTTTGCACCTGGTTTACCCCTCTTTGTTTACTGATGCGGCTCGGTGTATCACCAGCCTCTATTTATCACATTGTCAGTATAACAAATTGAAATTTCATTCCCATATTCTATATCAGTAGTATAGAAAATACATTCATTTTCATTTCAACATATATCACACAAGTTTAATACAAAAACCCGCTAAATGATAGAAATTCAATATACATAGTTTAACTAAATAAATAAAGGAATCGAGCCTCTCCTACTATAGTATAAATACAAATAAAGATGTTTGTAAAATTTGGAGATCATACGTCGAAATCCTCGTTTTTACCAAAAATCGTAAAATCGTCAAACCGGCATTTCTACTTGGTAGAATTTCACAAATAAGCAGTTAAATCAAACATAATAACGTAAAATAACTTTTTAGCGGTTTAGTTTTCCAAAATAAATGTTGTAATCAAATTCCCCTTACCTTATATTCAAAATGAAACTTCGTACGAAAACGGTCCAAAACGACAACTCGAGATCCCGAAAACCTAAAACCACAGAACATAACCTTACTATGTTTTCTACTGCTATCCAAATATCCAATCAAAATTAGGATCAGATTCCTACCTCGATTCTTGGGAAAACTCGAAACTCTCCGAAACGACGATCCGATCCACTAAAAGTGTAGAGTTTTCTCTTCTGATCCACGCAGTACCCTCCGTTTTTGGAAACGGATGACGAACGGCGAAGGATCTTAGAGAGAGAGAGAGAGAGAGAGAGAGAGAGAGAGAGAGAGAGAGAGAGAGAGAGAGAGAGAATGAGAGAATGAGAGAGGATAAGAGAATTTATAAAATAAATCTTTACTTAGCCCTTACGTAATCTAAATAAATATCTCCTCCAAGATATTTATATATAAATATCTCAAAATATCTTCTCCAAAATATCTTCTTTTTTTTTTTTTGTGTCAGGTTACTACAATATGACCTAGTTGGCCACAGTTGTAGCAGTTACCTTTGAAATACCGGCACTCACCCTCGTGCCTTTCATGGCATCTGATACAACGATCCCTAGTCTAGCTCCCCTGGGAACTCTAGCGCTCGATATTTTGACGGTAACCTGAGCCCTTGTTCCTCTTCCTCCATGATCCCTGACAAGATCCTATCTGAGAACCAGATGGTACTGTCCTCTTCCTCAATTCCTGATCCACCTCGTCCTCTCGGACACCGGTCTCAATCACCGTGGTTTTATCTACCAACACCTAGAACTCGCGAATCTGAAGCATACCCACTAATCTGCGGATATCCTTCCTCAGGCTCTTCTCGAACCTCCGAGTCTTCTCATACTCGCTCGAGATCAAACACGATGCAAACCGGGACAGCTCTATATACCGAGCCGCATACCCCTGCACCGTCATACTCCCCTGAGTCAGTGCAGAAAACTCATCCTCCTTCGCATCACGTACTGAAGCCGGGAAGTATCTATCGAGGAACACCTCCTTGAAACGGCTCCAAGTCATCTCCTCAGGACCACGTCTCTGCTTCTCCAGCAGATTCACCGCTGTCCACCATCGACGCACCTCCCAGATAGCTGGAAGGTAGCATAGAAGACTCGCTGCCTATCCGTGCAGTGCAGGACCTCCAAGATCCTCTCAATCTTCTCCACCCAATCCTCTACTATCGTTGGGTCAGGTCCTCCAGAGAACGTCGGAGGATGCATGCGTGTGAACCTCTCAATGGTGCACCCCACAGCAATAAGAGAGCACTTGCGTCTCCTTACACTCTGCCCGATCTCCCGTAACACTTGCCTCATCAAACCCCGAGGCACAAAGGGAGACTCATCACTCGCAGTCTCCTCGGAGCCACTTCCCAGGTCATTATCCTTGGGCTCCATTCTGCATCATAATAGGAATCTATCAGTATCCCTACAACACATACAGTTAACACAATGATCTACACTAATCGTGTTAACTACTCCCTGCCAGGTCCATGTGTGTCCTATCACATCGACACGAAAGTCATCAATGATATGCCCTGCTTTTACTGGAATCGTCATCCTAGGAAAAACACGGAATACCGTCAATAAATCCCGATTTAGCAAGCGAACGACCCTCAACCAACTCTACCCATATCTAACATCCTATACTTTGGTATGTACTCATAGCTAAGCCTAACCAAGTCTACTAGACCTAACAACCTGGTTAGCTCTGATACCAAGCTGTCACGCCCTGAACCTGAAAATGGGACCCAGGGGTGAAAATGTAATTTAACCTATCCCTGTATCTTACAAATCATCCACAGATACAGTACAAAGGATGAGGGTCCGACCCCGTGGGGTTCCCAAGCACCCTATACACATACAAACACGACCGAATATACGCAGTGGAAAATGACATTCTATATATATAAGCAATACCATACCAGAGTCTATACAAGAGCAGAAACAGGCTCTATCACAAATGTACAAATGGGTACCCAAATACATCTCAAAATGGCAACCCACCAATATACAGTCTTAGCACTTACCCAAGTGCTAATCGCAGTACACCGACCACTACGCTCCCTGCACCAGGACGCTAGTTTCGATTACTCAAAAGACTTGTAAAAATGTACGTACAGTAGGCGTGAGACACCTCTCAGTAAGGAAGAACACAGGTTATATCGATGTATGACATTTGAGTGTTATCATAATGTAACATACACGCAATTAAATGCAGTCCAGTACTAAATTTAAACAGTGCATACACGCACACGATCTACTTGGTGTCGTCACACCCCTCGACCCAAAAGCGATCTGCAACAATCCAGCGTTGGCCCGTAGCCAACCCACGAAGCACAGCACCATCGGCACATGGCTAGTCCTAGACTCCCATGGCATCATACCAGGGCTAACTGGTGGATCCACACCCTTCGGTGATCAGCTAGTATAGGCTTATGCCCTCGGATATAAAGTTGGACACTCTTGCTTACGTGGCAGGTGATAAACACACGCCCTCGGATATAGAGTCGGACACTCTCAGTACCTGGAACAAATTCGGAACCCCGTTCCTACTAGCCATTTAACCAATCACACACACATGCATGCTCATATAACCAAACAAACCATACCCATTTGGTAATCTAAAATCATGGTTTTTCAAACATATACAGTTTAAAACAAGTCAAGGCACGGCCATCCCTATAACACAGTATAAATCAACATATACGCTCGATTTTCTACAAAACCAGGGATGCAGCCCATCGCCCCCTTTTTCCCAAAACTATAATCATGAAAAACCCATAGTTTTCCCCATTAGATCCCCCCAAATGAGAAGCCAAAACACACACAGGACCGTTAACCACATTTCGACCGAGTCTTATTTAAAAAATAACCGATATAAACATGATTCCCCTTACCTTTTCCATGAATAGCAAATCCCGAACTCTACGGCTCTTAAACAGCGAACCAAGTTCCAAAACCTACAATCAATAGTACAAAATATACTCACAAGACTGTTCCTTACAAAACTACTAGATCAGAATTGAAAACTGAGTCTTACCTCGATTTTTAACCGAAGCCCAAAAATCTCCGAAATGGGATTCTGATCTGTAGAACTTTTAGAGAATCCTTCCACGATCCTCATGGTAACTTCAGATTTACGATTCTTGCGACGAACGACGAATAAATCTAGAGAGATAGAGAGTAGGGAGAGTTCTAGAGAGAGATATATATATATATATATATTTGAGTTTTCTTAGTTGAGAAGTAAAGAGAATTGATATTTATAGCCCTTTGACCCAGGTGTCTTCGTCGACGAAATGGTGTACTCGTCGACGAGTTTGCCATTGCCTTCATCAATGAAGCGGTGGCCTCGTCGACGCACCTGAGATCCCTAGTTTCCTGAAATCCCTCGGCTTCTCCCCATCGACGAGCCTTTGAACTTCGTCGACGAGAGATACAAGGCCTTCGTCGATGATCTCTAGCTTTGTTGACGAAGCTTGTTCAAATTCCAATTTTACCCCTTTCTTATTTATTTAACCCATTTATCACGGTTCGGGTTCTTACACGTAAGCAATCACCTTTCCCTACTGCATTAAGACACGCCTGAGTCCCTTTTTAGAGGCGTCACTATAGATAACAAATACACCATCTCCTGATGGAATGGTTAACATTGGAGAAGTAACCAGCCGCTGCTTCAGTTCCTGAGATGGTCAACCCTAACCACTTTGATCCTTTATAAAATACATATAACAATTCAAAACCAATAAATTATTCCAATTATAACGTCCATAAAACCCATTTCTGTAACCTTGTGTTCATATACTTTAGTTTAATCGGTTAGTTTTGGAAATAACAGCCTTTTACATGACCTTAAGCTCAAATACTCCTTTTTAAAACGAATAGGTTTAGAAACAAAAGCAGTATTTATATATATAAACCTAAATACACCATTTTAACTGCAAGAATTTACAAAAAAGCAGACATAATTTATTCCCTCTACCTGTTTTCCCGAAAACGGCTCGAAACGAACGAGAAAGCAAAACCCTAACTTTCATAAACTCGCCGTGGAAACTGTTCCGGCAACCCGGAAGAGAAAAGAAAAGCGTTTGGAGGGAGAGAGCGGATCCCAGGAAGCCTCAAGAGAGAGAGAGAGAGATGTTCAAAAGAGAAAAAAAAATCGAGCTCTAGGTTTTAGAGAGAGAGAGAGTTTTTAATTTTTATGAAAAAAGAAATGAACTTAAGCCTATTTATTGGCGAGCTATCCCGTGGGAAACCATCGCCGATTTTTCTAGGCTAGACTAAACCATCCACGGTTTGGTACTTAAAACGCTCTCGGTTATTATAACCGTTGACGATTTGGTCCTGTACCAAACCATCTCCATTCCTTTTTCGTGCTTTTCCTTCCCTTTTATTTATTTCCTTTTTATTTTATTTATTTTCATGTATTTTTCTTGGTTCAGATCTCTACAATAATACAAGAGTTTTTCAAGATTGGTACCCACCTTTGTTTTTATTGTAGGATAAGATTGTCGCTGAGGTTTCCTAGTGGAGTTCTGTGTTGGGAGGTTTTAAAAGCAATCACAAAGGTATTGTGAATTTAGGCTTAACAAATCTGCCAGGAATTATTGGATTCTTGGTTGTCGTGGTATTGCTTATAAGATTCCCTACTGTGAAGTCTAATGTATTGCTTGAGCATTCCTTTCTTTTAAAGTTGATAGTTACATTCTAGATGAAGGACCTTGTTTAATTGGCCAAAATGAAAAACTAAGTATGCATTTATTGTGACTACTTAGTAGGAATATGGTCACTTTAAATATGATAAAATAATTTTAAGAACTAAAATTGTGATACTTCGAGAGTTAGAAACTTGCTCATGAGATGAGTTGGAGGTAGGAGTCGGGAATGAATCGATTTAAGGACGGGTATTGTCACTCTAAGACTCGTCCATAGAGTTCTTGGTGGTAGGAGAAAAAGGAAGTTTATTTTGGAACTAGAGGATGATAGGGGAGTGGTTACTAGGGATCCTAACCGTATTGCAACTTGATTACTGAATTGTGTAGGTACCACTTTTTAAAGAAGGATTCAGAATATATTATCTATTGAGAGAGAAAGGTTATGTCGGTGTTAGATCTTTCAGGAACTGGAAATGAGAATTAAAGTTGTTGAGTGTTGGCGCTGAGATAGGGGGTATTAGGATAGGATGTGTAATCCATTAGTTCATGTTAGTTACCAGTTATTGATAGAATTATTTATAGGTTCAACTCAAACTTGCTGGGTTCACAAAGAATTTTATTCAAAGTTATATGTAGCAAATTTCGAGGATGACAGTTTTATAAGGAGGGGAGAATGTAACGATCCCAAAAATAATATACATTATAAGTGTTAAAAAAATATTTAAATTAAAAATTAAAAATTAAAAAATTATTAATTAATTAATTAATTAGGTGATTAATTAAATAAGATAATAAAATAAATAGTATAATGCATATATGTATGTTGATATTAGGTGATAGGATATATATATATATATATATATATATATATATAAAATAAAATAATATTAGTTAATGATGTAGGCAGTGAGGAGTCCTCTCAATTCAAAACTTTCTTTTTCGATCCCATGCAAGATATATATATATATATATATATAAAAGCAAAGAAGAAATCTTCCTGAATGTTTAAGAAGATTAGATTTCATTTGAATTGGCCACCCCCCTAAGGGTTGAATTGCTCTCTCTCTCTCTCTCTCTCTCTAGCTTTCTCCCCCATTTCCCAGCCAAATCAAAAAACGAACACCATTTTCGGGTCCCTGCTCTGCTTCTAAACATTTTAACCGGAGTGGATTCGTCATTGGGACGTCGTAAGCACCGCTCCAGGGTTACGGTAAGGGGAATAGAATATGTCAGGTTTTATATTAAAAAAATATTCCCGATTAAATTTGTGTACGTGAATTTAATTAAATTTTTGTTATTTAAAATATGCCCGATTTAAATTGAGTATGTGAAATTAATTATATTTATGTTCAAATTTTATTTTAAAAATATGCCCGAGTTAAGTTAAATTGTAGGGAATTGATTATATCAGATTTTTGGGAATATTTTGGAATTAAGTTAAATTGTAGGGATTTGATTATATTAGATTTTTGGAAATAACTTGGAATTAAATTAAACTGCAGGGATTTGAATATATCAGATTTTCTTGGAATATAATGGAATTAAATTAAATAGGTGAAATTAATCATACCGTTGTCTTCAGCAAAATATATTTTTCCCAGACAATTATTATATTATGATCTATCAGCCAAATCATGTGGCATGAGGATAATTATTATTGTATAATTAAACATGATGGTTTTTATATAGTTAAATGAAAGTTCATATGGCTTTATTCCGAGTTCATTCGACTTTATGCTGAGTTCAGACGGCTTATGCCGAGTTATGAAATGACAGTTTTATACAGAGATATGATATGTCAGATTTTATACGGAATTGTGAACATGTCAAATTTTATACAGACTAGTGAAAATGAGATCATGTTAGTGTTTTATTATATGAATTGTATTATATGGTAGTAGAACCCTGATAGACGAGTTATGATTCAGAGCACGACACCATAGCTAGCATTACATGCAGTGCAGCCACACTATCAGGAAAGTGTAGGCGGATGGCAGTCGATTGGCCCTTGAAGTGATGTATTGCAGGATCAGGTTACCCACTGGGTCCGAACCGAGTTGGGTGGGCAATCGTACTATAGACATAACAGTTTTGACTTAGCCTGGTAAGCCAGCCATGGTTAAGTCAAGCCTTCGGGCCGCATAACCCAATCATGGGGGATTATTCATAATGTTATATGATAGTTGCATCAGGGAAATTCTATTATGTATATATATATATTTATATATATATATATATATATATGTAGATTTATGAAAACATGATTATCTATTAAGTTAAAGTGTGTTTGAGTGGAAAATATGTATTTTAAATTGTAGAGGTGTGAATAATGGTATATAAATGCTTTTTTCAGTTAAAGTTAAATTAATGGCTGAGTTTTGCTTCTGTAAAAACTCATCTGCCACACACTGATGATAATTTATTTCATCTTACTAAGAAGTGTCTCACCCCATGATTACATAATATTTTTCAAATGTCATGAGTAGATTAGCCGAAGTCAGAGTAGCGCAGTAGAAGCGTGGGTGGGATAGAAGGTTTTATTTAGAATATATCTTTATTAAATTATGTTTTTGATGTATTTAGAATTTTAGGGGTTTTAATTGTGATATTGGAAATGATATTGTTATATTGGGATAATTAGTACTCAGGTAATGAGTATTGAAGTCTTCTACTGTACGAAATATTCAGGTCACTACAAGTGGTATCAGAGAATTTTAAACGAAATTTTACGGGTCTCTACATTTGCATTGTCCTTTGTCTTTCCATTTATATTCGGCAATGTACAAATGGCATTCTCACAAATGTTTTTCTCGATGTGCATAACATCCAAGTTGTGGTGTAGTGGAAGATCTTTCCAGCATGAGAACTCAAAGAAAATGCTTCTCTTTGTTCAATTTAACTCTCACTCGACATATTTCCTTTTTCTACTGCTCAATGGTTTCCCAATTTCACATCTCTGATCAACCTAAGCTGGATTAATATCTCTTCCTTACTTCGTCAATTTGGCTGCAACCTTCGTTCAGGTTTTCCATTAAAGCTTTTGACACCACGAGTCTTCCAATGATGTCCAAGTCGTAGAGACGATGACACAAGGCATAACTTGCGTCCATGCTTCAAGGATAAGGACCCAACATCTTTATTACACACTAGGCATGCTAAGTAACCTTTTGTGCTCCAGCCCAATAGATTGCCGTAAGCAGGAAAATTATTTATTGTCCACAACAGTGCAGCATGCATCCGAAGTGTTATCCCTCCCAGTTTCCACATCAAATGTCACCACTTCTTTTTCCCATAGTTCTTTCAACTCATCAATTAATTGTCTCAGGTAAACATCAATATCATTACCAAGTGCCCTCGATCCGGGAATAAGCAGAGACATATAAATGAAGGGTTCTTTCATACATCGCCATGGCAGTTTCGTAAACCGTTACTAATACAAGACAATTAGTGACGATTTTCATAAATCATAACTAACAATAGGATATTAATAACAGTTCTCATAAATCATCACTAATATTGTTGACTTTTTCCTGATTAACAAATACATTATTAATGACGGTGCCATTAATCGTTACTAATACAAGACTATTAGTGACGGTTATTAGTGATGGTTCCATTAACCATTACTAATACAAGACTATTAGTAATGGTTTTTCCCAAATGTCACTAATAATAGGATATTAGTAACGATTTTCATAAACCGTCACTAATATTGTTGACTTTTTTCCCAATCAACAAATATAATATTAGTGACGATTCTATATAGCATTACAATACAAGACTATTCGTAATGGTTCTTCTAAACCATTACTAATAATGTACTATTAGTGATGGTTTTCAGGAACCATCACTAATATTGTTGACTTCTCCCAGTCAACATGCATTATTAGTAACAACTTATAGAACTGTTACTAATACAATATTATTAGTGACGATTAATTAACCGTTGCTAACAAATTCATTTAGTGATGCATTGAAAACGTCACTAATACCCCAAGAAATGTTGCTAATATTTTTCCGGGATAGTTCCAGCGCGAAAAGTGGTTTCCAGCAATAGTTTGAGCGGGAAAACTGGTTTTTAGTGACGAAAGTATTAGTAACAGTTTGAATTTCATCATTAAAAGTACCTTATTAGTGACGATTGTTAGAACCATCACTAATATTTAAACTATTAGTGATGGTATTTAAAAATCGTCACTAATACGCGCTTTTTGTAAGGACCCGAATAATAATGGTATTTAAATAATAAAAAGGAAGGGAAATGGAAACAGAAACAGAAGGTGTAACGACCCGAATAATAAAGGGATTTAAATAATAAAGAAGAAGGAAAATGGAAAGCAGTAACAGAAGGAGGAGGTTGACTTCATCGACAAGGAAATATCTAGAGAGGTTTTGAGCCGACTAAATTTCATTGACGAGGACTGAATTTCGCCGACGAATGACGTGGCTCGTTGACGAATTCCCTGCTCTATAAATATCAAAATCCGGATTTTTAACTTACTAATGAAGCTAACTCTCTCCTCGCTCTCTCCCCCTTCGGTTCTCTCTCTCTCTCTCTCTCTCTCTCTCTCTTCGATTTCGGGCTAAATTTACTTCGGATCTACAGCTTGAAGCCACCACGACGCTCTTAGGGAAGTTCTCTCCAAATCTGCCGGAGCGGATCATTGGTAAAAGCAAGTTAGAAATCATCCCTAAGTTGAGGTAAGGCTTTTTAAGCCAAATTTGGTCTTGCGATAGTTATATGAAATGATATACCCGTGGAAATACTGAAGTTTAATACTGGGAGTTTTCATTTTCAGGGTATTGGTCAGGAAATCCTTCGGGTGTTAGACTAGAATATTTTGGGGGCTTTCTCAATAGGCAGGTAAGGGGATAAACTAAGCTAGTATTTTATGAAAAATGCATGTATATTATTATAGAATTTGATTTCAAGGAAATGACTGTATTTATATATGATTTATATTTGGAAAAATACGATTAAAATGATGGTATGTTAAATATGCGAAAAATCTGTTCAGTGTGGCATAAGTATAAAATGTTATGAAATACTGTTTTCTAGAATGGGATTATGATACGAATTTTTATAATGGGAAAATCGGCGTACGGGCCAAGATTTTTATATGTTTTGTCGGCGTACGGGCCGTGCTATATGTATGATTTGCTAGCGTACGGGCTGAGCTACGGATATATTTTGCCAGCGTACGGGCCGTGCAATGGATGTGATTTTCCAGCGTACGGGCTGTGCTATTATATGATTTTTCAGCGTACGGGCCGAGCTATGAATGTGATTTGCCAACGTACAAGCTGTGCTATGATTTACGGCATACGGGCCGAGTTATGATAAAATGTGTAATACCGGCGTATGGGCCAATGATTTTCATGATACACATATATATATATATATATGCAAAATGATATGATTAATCTGATAATTTATGATATGAGATATCCATGTATCACTGTTTCAGTATATGTTATATGATATCAGAACCTAGTTGGTTTGGTCTAGGCTAGCACTTGTACGGTACCGTTGCTATGTGTCCATGGTCTTCGTGATCATGATATTTGTGTTAACTCCGCTGTTCGGAGTGGTGTGAGATTGGATGGTCGATGTGATTTTTAAGAAGTGTGTGATCGCCCCTAGTGTACGGACCAGGTCAGGCACACCCATCAAACTTACAAACTGTACTTTTGACTTGTTAGTGGTCGGCCAACCATTGTCAGGTCCCGCTTTCGGACCACACAACCCAGTCATATGGGGGTAATACATGACAACAGCCAGCTAACCTACTAGGAATGTTTTTGTGTTATTATTATCATATGAGATGAAATATGTTTATGAAAATCCAGTATGTTCTGCCATGTTTCAATTATATATATGTTTTCCCATATTTGATATAACAGTTACCGAATATGTTCTGTATGGTATATGTAAAACACGAAATACTCATGTTGCCACACACTAGTATTAGTTTATTTCCCTTACTGAGAGGTGTCTCACCCCGAATTTTATAATTATTTTTAGGAGCCCCTGATAGGAGAGCGGGTAAAGCCTCGCTGATATAGTACGGTTAGTCTGCCCTTCCAGAAGGGTAAGTATCTTGATAGGGTCGGATGTATTTTGTGAGATGGCCTTAGATATTCTGGGTTGTGTATTGGGTACATGTATATACAGTAAATGTAGTAACTCTGGTATTGAAATGTATGGTATGATAAGATATATATATATATATATATATATATATATATATATATATATGATTGTATGTTTCCTGCTGCTTAGGCTTCTACTATATGTTCTGATATATCTCTGGTACCCACGGGTCCAGGTGGGATTATGATCTGCTGAGATTTGTGATATCAAAAAAAAATGTGGAAATTAAGTAGGTTGTCACAGAAGGAGGCAGCAGACGCGTTCGTCGACGACATTGCACTTTGGGAGTAATAACTGAGGAAATTTATTAGGTCCTCATCGACGAACACAGGGGATTCATCAACGAGGGTATAAGAGGGCCTCGTCGACGAAGACAAGTTTCGTCGATGAGAAGATACCGAGAGAGAATTTTGGGGAAATTTGAAATTCGTCGACAAAGGTGCAAGTTCGCCGACGAACTTTCTATAGGACTCGTCGACGAGGTAACGTGTCTAGTCGATGAATCCAGCCCTATAAATAACCCAAAACCCGAATTTAAACGCAGAAATTAAGAAAAATCACTCTCTCTCTCTCTCTCTATCTCTCTCTCTTCTCTCTCTCTCTCTCTCTCTCTCTCTCTCTCTCTTTTCGGTTTCTCTCACCTCTCTCTTCGATTTCGGATCCGTCGTTTGCCGGATCGACGATCTGAGGCCACCACGATGCTCCTGGGAAAGTTCTCTCCAAATATGTCGGAGCAGATCATTGGTGGAAGCTAGTCGAAATTCATCTCTGAGTTGAGGTAAGACTTTTTATGCCAAATTTGGTCTTACTGCAGTTATAGGAAATGATATTCATGTGAAAATACCGAAGTTTAGTTCTGCTAGTTTTTATTTTCAGGGAGTTGAACGGGAAACCCTGCGAGTGCAGGATAGAAAATCTTAGGGGGTTTCTTTCAGTTTCAGGTAAGGGAATAAACTAAAGCACTTATTTTTCATGAAAATTATTATTATTTATCAATAAATTTATTTTCATGAAAGCATGTATTATATTTGTATATTATGAAGGAAATGCACATTTGGGGAAAATACTGTTATTATGTTGAAATGTATATATATGTATGAGATGCCGTAAATTATGATTTTAGAATATAATATATGGTTTTATACAGCAAATGTGTGGCATGAATATTACTTTACATAAGAAGTATTATGATATGACAACGCTATGGATGAAGTATGTTTTTCAGAGATTATGAAAAAATACAGTACATTATGATTTTAAAGTACATGATAAATGATTTATTTATTTCGAATGATATGTATGAGATATTTGGCGCAAGGCCGTGATCAATAGTTGGCGCAAGGACATGTTTTATGTATGATTTCGGCGCAAGGCCGTATTTATGAAATGTTCGGCGCGAGATCGTATTTATGAAATGTTCGACGCGAAACTGTATTTATGAAATGTTCGGCGTGAGGCCATATTTATGAAATTATAGAAATGCTATCAATCTATTTATGTTAAATGTTATATTATCATATACTATATGTTATCAGAACCCGAATGTTAGTTTAGTTTAATTTCAGGAGTATGGTACCGTAGCTTATAGATCAGATATCTATATTCAGATTGGTGCTAACCACCCCACAAGGGGGTGGGAGATGGATAGTCGACGTGGCTTTCAGTGTAGAGTTGTAGACGTCCACCTGGCAGTCTGGATCAGGGTGTGGCAGGCCCATCGTACTTACAAACATTTTTAACTCGACTATGGTCGGCCAGCCATTGTCGGGTCCCGCCTTTTGGCTACACAACCCGTCATGGGGGGTAATACATGACATCAGCTAGCTATTCATCCTGGGTATGTTTTCAGTATTGTTAGCTATACCAGACAGTTATGATTAGTATGATATATTAGAAATATGAAAGTATATGTTTTTGCAATTATTAAATGATGAATGTTTTCTAGTATGAAGTTTGTACTGTATATCTATATTATCATTAAGTATTCATGTTGTCACACAGCTGTATTTAGTTTATTTTTCTTTACTGAGAAGTGTCTCACCTCCAAACATTAAATGATTTTTAGGGAACTCAAAAAGACCGACGAATCGAGGCCGCCATTGAGATAGAGTGGTACTACCCCATTAGGAGGGTAAGTTCTGATCTAGGGGCGGGAAATTCATATTGTAGGTCCCTAGACATGAGTGTATTTTTGGAAATTTTTGGGAGACTGTATATAAATGTTGTGTTTTGGGATTACAGTTAACTCTAGTATTATATATTTTGTGGTAATGAGATTGATGATTTACATTTACTGCTGCCTAGGTTCCGCTGTAAATGACAGATGTCCTCGCTACCTATGGGTTCGGGTTGACTATTTTATTTATTATATTTTATTAAATGATTAGATAAGTAGGTCGTTACACTTTTAGTGACGAAATTCAAACCGTGACTAATACATTCGTCACTAAAACCCATTTTTTTGTAGTGCTTCTGATCTAGCAAAGAAGTTGGAGGACGTGAATAGTGTGGGTATTTATGAACAACGGTCACACAAAAAGAATAAAAATTCAAAAAAAAATGATCAATTACAGAAAATGATGAAGGAAGCACTTAGTTAAATCCTCACATACATCTTTCACTAAAGAGGTAATGGATGTTCCCCAACCTAACAAGTTTAAAATGCCAAATATAGAAGGGTACAATGGCTTATTTGATCTTGTTGATCACTAGGACACCTTTAGAGTGCTGATGGAATTGCAATGCACACCAGATGTAATCATGTGTCGAGTATTTGCAGCATCTTTAAAAGGGAATGCCAAGGCATGGTATCAAACCTTGAATCCTGGTTCCATTAGATCTTTTTTCGAAATGGAGCAGTAGTTCGCTGGACACTTCATCAGCAGTCGAATTATAGCAAAAACTTTGGTTCATCTAATGAGCCTTGCCCAAAGAGAAAGGGAGACCTTAAAGAAATCAATGCATCATTTCGTCAACACAACCCTGCATATTCGAAACTTTGATCACAAAGTGGTAGTAGCAATCTTGACAACTGTTCTCCAGCCAAGGGATTTCCTAAATTCACTAGGGAAGAAACCCCCGGTCAACATGGGAGAATCGATGACACCCGTCCAGAAATACATAAACCTAGAAGAATTGATGACCATGAGAAGAAGTCTAGCGGATTTGAAAAGGAAGGGCCTAAATGATATCGAGGAAGTAGCCAAAACAACAAAAAGGCAAGAGAATAAGCCAATTGATGAGCACAACTCATGAGGCTTAAAGACTAGCTTAACTAATGAGCGCAACTCATAAGGTCCGAAGACCAACCCAAATTGATGAGCCCAACTCATGAGGCAGATAGAGTTTAATCTAAAAGATCGCAAAGCATCATGCGCGAATCGGGTAGAGGTATAAAACAGATCAGGTAAAAACACTGATCATCTCAGACTGAGCCAATTCGAGGAGAAACTGGCCCAGATTAAGCTGGTTATGTTACTATATGTGGCTCGGTTGGAGCTGGGTGCTAGAGTCATTGGCTTGGGTTGAGTCAATTGAGGTAAGAATTGGCTCGGATTGAATCAATTGTGAGCGAAACTAGCTCGATCGGATTGAGCCGGTTATTGTGGTAGCCTTGGCTCAGATAAAACTGGGGGCTAGAATCATTGGCTAGAATCACCAGTGCACGGTTACGGAAGCAACAATTGATGGCTTACATAACCGGCTAAAAGTTATTTGCATGAGTTACTTGTAACCCACAAGTTGCTCGTAACCTCCTAGATATAAATAGGGTCGACTCTTCATTAAGGCCACTGAGGTGCTTGTCTAGGGCCCTAAAAATTTTGAGGCCCCCAAATTTTTTTTAATATAATAATATTAATATTTTTTATGGAATTTACGTGTTTGGTGGATGGAATGTACATGCAGTGCAACTAAAATTATTTGATGTACCTAAAAAAATTAATTTTAAATAAAAGTAAAAATTAAATAAAATATTAAAGGCTCCTAATTAAACCTTTCGCCTAGAGTCTCATATTGTGAAGAGCCACTCCTGGATATAATGGTACCTCATGAATGTCAAGTTGGGGAAAGGTCTACCCTTGTTACTATAAAAAAGGGATCTGAGGGGGAGTTCTCATATCCACTTCTTTGTACTATTTTAATTCAGAGCCTCTCATTAATCTCTTACTTAAGTATTAAAGTGATCTCTGGAGTATACCCTGGGTCATTCAAGTCATTCTTGTCTGATCTTTTTCAGGTGATCATGATCGGAAAATGATTCACGAAGATCGTTCGATTTTCAGGCAACAACATAATGAAATAGTGTCATGCACAATTTACCAATACTTTAGATGATATTATAAAGACTAGCCAAAGTAATGGAGCTTATTAATTTATCCAAGTAAATTAATTGAATCTTTAAATTTTTAGATGTTATTTTTTAAAAAGGAAATAAAAAATAAAAGTATTGTGGATTGGATTTGTTTAAATTTTCTGACCTGCAAAAATTAAGGGAGTTTTAACTGGTTTTATTATTAAAAAATAATAAAATATCAAATAATACTCTTATTGGGAAAAAATTTTCCAAATTGATGCTCACGTAATCTCGCAATTTGATGCTACGAGATTTAAAAGTTCAACCAATGAGAAGCTGACACGTGGCACAGTTAGGGAGAAAATCTCGCAGCATGAAGCTACGAGATTTAAAGCCTCTGACCAATATGGTGGTGACGCGTGGCACTGAGCAAATCTCGCAGGTTAGTCCTGCGAGATTTACGACTATAATTATAACTTTTCATTTTTACAAATTTAAATTTAAATAATAAACATTCCCTTTTAATAAAATTAATCATAACTTTCCCTTTTAAATATAATTTAAAGTTAAAGTTAAATTTAAACTTAAATTTAAATTTAAATTTTTAAATTTAAAATATATAATTTTAACAATTTCCCTTATAAAATTTCCCTTATAAATTTAACAATTAAACACATTGTTAATTTTTTAAAAATATAATTGGAAAAAATAAATTTCTCAATAAGTTATAAAAATGCCTCGTAATTATAATGCTACAAAATGTTTATTGGATGTAATATTTAAAATTAACAATGTGTTTTATTTAAATTTAATTATATTTTAATTATAATTTAAAATATTTTAAAATGACATTAATTTAGTAAATAAAAAAATATATATCATTAATATAATGATTAAAGTCAAATAAGTGGATTAGGGACCGAACAAAAATTTCGAATTGACTCCATTGATACTTTGGGTCAACTAATTATATACGTATGACAAAATAATTTGTATTATTTTAAAATTTATTAAAAATATTATTAGAAAAAATAAATTTCTCAATAAGTTATAAAAATGCCTAGTAATTATAATGTTGCAAATTGTTTATTGGATGTAATATTTAAAATTAACAATTAAACATTTTGCAAGACAAATTTAAATTTTTAAAAAGGGAAAGTTATAATTAAATTTAAATTATAACTTTAAAAAATTTAAATTTAATTAAATTTTAAATTTATAAGGGAAAGTTATATTTTAACAATTAAACAATTGTTATATTTTAAATTTAAGTTTATAAAATTTATAAACTTAAATTTTATATTTTAAAGTATAATTAAAATAATTAAATTTAATTATAATTAAAATATAATTAAATTTAATTATAAATAAATTTATATAAAACACATTGTTAATTTTAAATATTACATCCAATAAACATTTTGTAGCATTATAATTACTAGACATTTTTATAACTTATTGAGAAATTTATTTTTTCCAATTATATTTTTAAAAAATTAACAATGTGTTTAATTGTCTAATTGTTAAATTTATAAGGAAAATTGTTAAAATTATATATTTTAAATTTAAAAATTTAAATTTAAGTTTAAATTTAACTTCAATTTTAAATTATATTTATAAGGGAAAGTTATGATTAAATTTATTAAAAGGAAATGTTTATTATTTAGATTTAAATTTGTAAAAAGAGAAAGTTATAATTATCGCTACAGGATTAATCTGCGAGATTTGCTCATTGCCACGCGTCACTACTTTATTGGTCAGAGGCTTTAAAGCGGCGAGATTTTAAATCTCGTCATCACGTGTCAGTTTCTCATTGGCTGAGCTTTTAAATCTCATTGGGAAAATTTTTCCCAATAACAGTATTATTTGATATTTTATTATTTTTTAATAATAAAACCGGAGAAAACTCAAAATTAAGGTATTTTATGACAACACGGACCTCACCGTTGAATAGACAAACATGTTCAAGTGTCACCTCAACAACTCCAAAAGTGCATCACCCCTCATATACGTGGCACTTCATGGCTGCACTGGGTTTGACCCTGTGGCGATAGTCAACAATCAGCGAATCTGCTACGCCTATAATCACGTGGTGGGTCCTGGGGCCGCATAGCTGCTGGTGTGCATGACATTTACCCTATACTTCCTCCCCCACCGATCCGCTATTCAGCTGCTACGTGTCCTCCTGTGGTTTCATAAGTATAGTTATATATATATATATATTATATATATATGTATATGTATATGCATATGATGTATGATGTCAATGTGATAAATGATGTGAAGGGGAAAAGAATATGGTCCTGAGGAGCGAGCGACGACCTCCATAACAGAGAGAGAGAGAGAGAGAGAGAGAGAGAGAGAGAGAGAGTGAGAGAGAGTGGGAGATAGAGAGTCATGAGGTCGCCGAGGAGTGAGAAGAGCGGCGGAGATGACCGATGGAGGGTGTTGAACGGCGATTCTGCGGTGGTTTCTAGTCGTCGCAGCTCGAGGCTTTCTTTTTCTGCTCTCTTGGCCTCCCAAGATCGTGATTTTCTCCTCTCTCCCACCGGAACTCAGGTTCCTTCTCTCTCTCTCTCTGTGGTTTGGCGGGATGAATTTTTTTCTTGTTTCTTTTTTTTTTTCTCTAATTTTTTGCTGGATTTTTTTTTTTTTTTTTTGGATCTGCTTATTGTTTATTTCGTTTTTTAGGGAAGACAATGCGAAAAATGAACTAGAAAAATATTTAAGATAATTATTTCGTAAATAGGAAAAAATCTGCAGTTTTATATGCATATGATTTTTTTTTTCATTTACTAGAAAGAAAATATCTGGATGTTTTAAAGGTAAATATAGCCACGCGCTGGCGTGCACGTACGTAAATATTCCTGCCAGAGCTAATAATTCCTTGTAATTAAAAAAATAAATTATATATATATATATATATATATGTTATGAGACCGGCGTAATCTGATAATTTAAAATTTTGATTAAATATTATCTCATCGCCTGCTATATATAGTAATTATTGTTGATGAATAATCACTTCAGAAGTATATTTAATTAGGGTTGCCGATGGAATAAAATTTTGGTTAAACTCAGACATTATGTTAAATTAGCATGCTTTGATTCTGAGTTTGTAAGCTCGGGATGATTGAAGCAGTGTGTAGAGTATATAGAAGTAGCTGCCTGGAATAATTATGATCGTTTCTTGACATCTATTCATATGTATGGGTGATGAGTTGAAATAACAGTATATTACAGATATTTATTTTTCTTATATTCAAGTATTAAATATTAATGGATGAACATGAACAATAAAAAAAATTACGCAAAGAGAGGGAAAGGGTTAAGAAAATTAAAACGCAAGAAAAAAGAATCTTGAGTTAAACTTGCTCAGCAAAATAATTATGCAAAGCAGTATTATTATTCTCATGCTTTATCATTTCTTAAGCATTTTCGATTCTATCTTTTTCAAATCTCTCAACAAACAGATGAGGATGCAGCCTTTTCGAATTCGCAATTTGCTACTTTTCTTATGGAATCATTCCCAAAAGCAATGAATGCATATGGGAAAGAACTACTCTGCCACCTTTCCATGTCGCCCACATATCCAAAAATCGTCAACACTGCTAACCTCTTATTTGAAGTTGTCATTAGTCATCAAGTTTCTTTTCCCACCTCAATGATCAGCAGCCATTTCTCCTCTCGATTCAAATAAGACAAATCGTTGTTTGAACTAAAAATAATTTTAATTATATTCATTTTTCCATGTGAGTTCGACAAAAAAAAAACTCCGAAACAAATCTAACTTAAATTCTTATTCATTTTCCATGCCACTTTTGACAACTAAAAGTGGAAAATAGAGACCCAAAAACACAAAAAAAAAAAAAAAAAACTGTTGGAGGGAGTGGGTAGGGATGGTTGTGATAATGGGCTACTGTAGAAAATGCCAAATTCAATGTGCAGACCTCTAAGTTGCTTAGGAAGAGGGCTATGGCACTCTTAAGTTTGCTATTTATCTTTGTCCCGTGGCCAACCAAAGTGAAAGGGACTCGTGTCTTCCCTCCTGCCCCCACTTTATATCTCTTCAGCCGGGTCCACCAGCTGCCAACACGTGGACCATTCATCTCTTTGCACCTGGAATAGAATCTCGTCCCCGCCTACCTTTATCACCTCCTACCTGTGTATCTTCTCCTACTTACAATATATATTTAATTGGGTAGATAGTGTTTGGCTGCATGGAAAAATTTGAGACTTGCATTTTTAGAAGAAATTTAATGTATACAAATTTAAATTTAAATTTAAATTTTGAATTTTATGTATCCAAATGCAAGGTTGTTTTCGTTTATATAGGGATGAAATCTGAGGTTTTTAATTTGTGAGTTTTAGTACGGACTAATAGGGAAAGAATCCATCATTTTTTTTTATGATTCGAAATTCTAAATTATCTACATCAAATCGAAAGATGAAAAAATTATTACTCATTCATTGACGCGCCTCTATCAAACAAATCCGGAGTAAAAGAATTCACCGTTGCCCATTACTGCGATACCTTTTTTTCCTGCACCTAAAAGTTGGTGTCATCCTATCCGAGTACCATATGCATGTACCATCAAGATCTTTCACAGAACCAGATCACATGAGTTGCTCAATATTATTTCAAACAAAACCCCACATGAAAAAAAAGCTGTCTTTTTTTCTTTTCTTGTCTTTTTTTTAATGACTATCCATCTCAAAAGTTCTACCAAGTTTTATGTTATATGTCTGTAAAAAGTGCTTTATAATTTGTTGCTTCAAGAACTAGCTCTTTTTTATTACTTGATCACTGAAGAAAACAAGGAACTGAGGTTTTTTTATTATTTATGTTATGAGTTTTTGTTATTTGTTTTCTTCAGTGGTTTTTTCATTTGCAATTCGGTTTGATTATAAAGTATAATAATCAAGTAATATGTTCAATCCATTTCGTTTGATTTCATTTTATTTTTATGTATCAATATGTTAAATTGTTTTCATTTTACATAGGCTGCACCTCAGTATATAGTTCTTGGCTTTTATACATTGACCCATTTCCTTAATTTCAGGTTAAAATTTCCGAGCTTGAGGACAAGGTACTAGGTCTGTACTTCTCGGCCAACTGGAACCCCCAATGCTGGAACTTCACCCAAATTCTCGCCGGCGTGTTCGAGGAACTGAGGACCAATCACGGTAACAATGGGTCCGGTGGTTTCGAGGTGGTGTTCGTGTCGTCCGACGAGAACTCGGAGGCATTCGACGGCTACCGCGCGTGCATGCCGTGGCTGGCGATTCCCTTCTCCGACGTCGAGACCAAGAAGGCCCTGAACTGCCGGTTCGACGTGGAGGGCATCCCTTGCCTCGTCATTCTCCAGCCGAGTCACGGCTGCGCCGGTGGTGAAGAAGTAGCGGCGTTGAAAGACGGCGTTGAAGTCGTCTACCGGTACGGGGTGGCGGGGTTTCCGTTTACGGCTGAGAGGGTGGAGGAGCTGCGGAGGGAGGACGCGGAGAGGCATGAGAGGCAAACGCTGACGAGTTTGCTGACTAATCGTGATAGGGACTTTCTATTGGCTAATTCCGCACCTGAACAGGTCTGTCACAATCCAATTACAATATTCACCAACAGGAATAGCAATATTCCCATTCTAATTTGCTACCTGTTTTATTATTATTATTATTATTATTATTATTATTAAGTGGGAGAGACGAATGCTGATAAGTTAATTATAAGAATGTTCAATTTCTTGCAGGTTCCTGTTGCCTCGTTGACAGGTAAAACAGTTGGGCTATATTTCTCAGCCCAATGGTGCCTTCCATGCGTGAAATTCACCCCCAGACTCATCTCAATCTACCACAACATCAAGCAAATGCTAGCTCAAGACCCAAACGAGGACTTCGAAATAGTCTTCGTATCGAGCGATCGCGATCAAATGACATTTCGTTCTTACTTTAGTTTCATGCCATGGCTAGCGATTCCGTTTGGAGACCAAAACATAAAAGACCTCACCAAGCATTTCGATGTCCAGGGAATTCCATGTTTGGTGATCTTAGGCCCCAATAGTAAGACTGTAACCAAACAGGGGAGGAACCTCATCAATCTGTATCGGGAGAAAGCGTACCCTTTCACGGAGGCCCAATTGGAGGTTTTGGAGAGACAAATGGACGAAGAGGCCAAGGCCTTGCCTAGGTCGCAGTTCCACCACGGGCACCGCCACGAGCTCAACTTGGTCTCAGAGGGCTCCGGGGGAGGCCCGTTTATATGTTGCGACTGCGACGAGCAGGGCTCTGGATGGGCTTACCAGTGCATCGAATGCGGGTACGAGATCCACCCAAAGTGCGTGAGGCCCGCGGACCGTGGCTCGGGGGCTGCCAGGTGAGGCTAGTGCTCAAGCTAACTTGGGCTGGCGTTGGCTGTTGGCTGTGTAGAGTGTGCTTGTGTGTTGGGCCTGAATGAATGGGCCTTGCGTCTGTGTCTCTGTATGTATCATGTTGGGTTGGGCTTGTGTGGGTTTGACTGAATGTGTGGGCCGGGGGGGGGGGGTGTAGTTGCACAAGGTGTATATAGGCCTAAACTCGGCCTTGCAAAGTAATTAGAGCCGTTTCCTTTCCTAAATAAGCATCACTCGGCTCCTTGTCATTGTAAGAGCTTTGTGTAATTGTGGGAGTTTTTCTCTTTCTTTTTTTTTTCCAAATTAGTTGGTCTGTCCAATCATTTTGGATCAACTAATTGACATTATCATAACAAAAAATATTTAGGGTAAAATGCACTAACCTCTCCATAAGTTTGACAACAAGAGAACGACCTTCCCTTTCCTTCCCTCCCCTGAGGTTTCAAAAAATTTAGGACAAAATGCACTAACCTCTCGAGAGGTTTAAGAAAAAGACAATTATCTCACATGAGTATATAAATCTCCCATTGTACTTTGCCAAAAGATAAAACTTTTTTGAAGGGAGGTATATGTTTTTTGAACAAACGTAAAGAGACGTCTGTGACATTTTTAAAATTTTAGGAAAGGTTTGTATCATTTTTTACAAACCTCAAGGGAGGTCCTTAACATTTTTGAAACTTCAGAGAATGTCTCTATCTTTTTGGCTAAATCTCAAGAATGGGAAATGTTTTTTGCCCAAAATTTCATAATAATTTATTTATTTTGTTAAAAATGTGACAACATAAAAATTATTTATAAATTATAAAAATACCTAACATTATAAAACAAATAAAACATAGTTCAATATTTTTAAATTCAAATAATTTATCAAATATAGTGTTAAAAAGAGATAAACTAAAATTTTAAATTCATTCATTATAAATTAAAATTATAAAATTAAATATCAATGTTTTTATACGTAAAAATATGAATACTAATTGAATAAAAAAAATTCAAATCTATACTAATTGGTTGATCATTGTTTGAGACAATTCACCGACTTTTCCTACTTTTATTTGAGTTGCTATATTATTAAATATGATATTCAATAAGACTAAAAAAGTAAATCACAATTCAACAAATCGTCCAATTTGAGCTTATTTTTTAAAGATATATTTACTCATTTAATTTTCATGAAATATATGTATATAGCAAATATTTGTAATAGTATAATTATTTAAGTGTTTCTTCTTAACTATCATTTATTATATTTTTATTTTTTAAAAGCAACAATTTAATTTGTTGTCATGCATATGTCAACTAATTCACCGGTTAAATTATTGGGTGTTCAAGTCACCTATGAGTTAAAATTTTAAAATATACAATAATCAAATGACCAATTTTTTAACTTCATTTATTAAATTAACATTATTTTTTTAATTTATCTTATCAAAATTGATTATAAGAGCAAATTGGTCATTTTAATAAGGATAAAATTTATTTATTTTTATTAAACTTAATGGTTGACCAATGGTCAACTAAAAGAAGATTCATTTTGTCAATAAAATTAAATCTCCAAAAATTTTGTGATAATTTTCGAAAATGCAGAGGATGGAATGTCGTATTTCGAAAAGTAAGGGGATGTTTCTGAATTTTACCCTAAAAACAAAACTAATATGTTATGTTATAGTAAAATAAACATGGCTGAAATGTTTTACCATATTGCAATCATTAATTATTTTGGTTGGTTGGATCATAATATGTGTAAATTTTTTTATTTATGCTTATTAAAAATTCTAAAACATGAATTGAATTCAGTTTAGATATTTATTAAGTCTTTTGTATTGAATTTAACTTAACTAAATATCCTCTAACTGTCAAAATAGGATTGTAAAAAGATGATACTTGTAAATAGTCAAAATTAAAAATTTAAAAAAAAAATCAAAGCTTTGGGATGTGCATTCAATATCTGAAGGTTTAGTGATTAATCACGAAAACAGTCTCTCATTACTCTATTTGTAGCTTAAAATTCAACACCTTATATTCAAATTTTCATGAATTTAAATAAGATAAAATATATATTATATTATATTAAAATTTGTACAACCTCATACAAAAAATTTAAGCAAAAATTAATAAAATTTTATAAGATAGCTAAGGAAAATATGGAATTCATCAGTCATTATATATTTGATTAATATTTAAACTCATAAATTAAAATAATTACAACTAATGTTTAATTGTATTTCTCGCTTATATAGATTCAAGATATAATGGGGTCTATTATAATTAGTAAATTATTATTATTTTTATTTGAAGATTTTTTTTGTATTATTATTTTTTTCTTTTAGGGTCTGTTTGAATCAATGATTTTATGTAGGGAAAGGACAAGAAAGGAAAATGAGGAAACATAATTTTCCTTATATTTTCATTCTCTACTAGCTACAATCAAAAATGAAAGTTTGTTTTAATATAACTGAAAATTAGAAAAATTAAATATTAATGATATGCAAAATCAATTTTTGGTTTATTATTTTTTTTTCTTTCTCATTTTCCTTGATAGCCAAATATGAAAATAAGGATTCTATGTATAGCTTCTCTAAGCCAAGTTGCAGCAGCTGATGTTTCTCTGGCCACTTCCCTTAGGACTTTGTCACCAAAAGAGAGGATGGTTGCACTATGTGCTTTCTGCAACATTTCTTTCTTCTCTTTCTCTGCTGGCATGTTCTTTTTGCCCAGCAATGCATCTTGCAGTCCCTATTGAACCAATAGGGCTCTCATCTTGATCCTCCAAAGGCCAAAGTCATTCTTGTTGGGAATTAAGAACAAATTTTCGTGAAAAACAAAATAGAGAAAGAATACATAAAAAAAAAAATCAATCACACGCACAGGACAGTATTTACGTGGTTCAACAATTTTGCCTATGTCCACGGAGTTGTAGGGATTTCACTATAATCAGGAAGAAAATACAGAGAGTGCGGCGGTACAATGCTCCCTCTCTCGCTCTCTTGCAAAGTGTGACCACATAACCCTAATCACTCAAAAATAATCATTTTATATGCTACACACAAGATTCCGAATGGGCTACAAAATAGGCCCAAAAATTTTTCCCATGCCCTCAAACCCCCACAACTACCCAAGCCACAGCGCTCATGGACTAAATTTTAGGATAAAAATCTCTCATTAAAGAAAAGTCGAGTCATCATTTAAATTTAATACAACTAGGCTCCACAAAAGCCCAACAATTCTCCCCTATGAACTTCTCAAGATTGAACTTAGTTGTCCCCATTCTTACATACTAGCTCTGATACCACTTGTAAATTCTTTTATGCTGAATATATCAGCACAATTTCAGAACATCAGCCAAGAATCTGAGAAGATACCTAATCTAGAATGACATAATTGAAAAATGTAGTAAAAAGAAAAACACACAGCAATTAACGTGGTTCGGTACAAGATGACCTACATCCACACAGCAAGGGTCGCTCTTTATTAAAGATTAAAATCAAAACACCAAGAGTACACAACAAAAAACTCAAGCCTCCCTCACAGATCTTCTCTTGGCTACAAGGAATATTCTCTCAAGGTTTTGCGGGCTTCTTTTCTTTCTCTTTGTATCTGATCTCTTGCTTAATTGTTGAGCGTATCTGCATTGTTGTTTCTACCAGCTATTTATACATCTCAACTTGATGCCATGTGACTTCTTCATATGGTCTTGATCTCATTCTGTTACACCAACATTACTAACAGACTTGTAATTGACTTACAATTGACTTGAGATTGTATACTGTTAGCACATGTTGCTAACTTATCCTAGTTAACACTTACTTATAATAAAGAGTTAATACCCTAAGACGCAAAATTTTATTTTACTTCGATACCATGAAGACAGTTAATTAATCAATAAAGCCTAGAAAAAGTCCTAACTTAAATCTTAGACTTAAACTTTACCCTTTTGGCCCAAAACCTAACATAATCCCACAACACACATGCAAAAATCATCGCAATCATCATTGCCACGAAGATTATTACATTTTGTCCAAATGGGTTCATCCAAAATAAGTAGGAAATGATAAACGAAACCCCTTCGGACCCATCAATGGATGGGAATGTTGGTGGGGTCGTCGACAATGGATTCTTCATTTCCAGGAAAGAGAAAATAAATTCTTACATCCATCAGGCCGAAAGGGGTCCTCCATTTACGCGATAAGGATACTTCAATTCCCGCGTTATTCCTCATCCTTTTCTCTTGTTTTTTTTGGTCCATGGAAAATATACCAAGAAAAGTTGCAGATTATATTTAAACTTGAAAAGAAAGCTCAAGTTTTAATCCCCTGTAACGGCTACTTCTGCTGTTAACGGTTCTAAAACAACTAGCCTTTTTCCCTTTGAGTCCCTCTTCTCTTCTCCACCATTTTGCCGCCGTGGAGGAGGTGGTCGGTGGCGGTCGTCTTTCTGAGCTTATGGGCATTTTCGCGAACCTCGAATACAATCAAATGAAACGGTAATATGCTTTTGGGGAAGTTAATGACAAGACAAGGCCACCTCAAAATCACGAAACGGACCTAATCTCTCTCTCTCTCTCTCTGAGGAAAGCGTGTCTGAAGGTAAAAGTGAGGAGCGATGCTCGGTAAAGGGAAAGAAAATCCAAAGGGGAAAAGAAAAGCAAAGCACCCAGAAAAGTTACGGAGGCAGGTTTGGTTGAAGCAATCCACTTCGAAACCATCTCTATAAATTCCCAACTTCTCCCAGTCGGAAATGAAATCAGAAATCTCCTGAATTGAAACTCAGCTTCTCTCAATCATGGGAATCTGCTTCACCAAAACCCACGAAATCCCCATCTCCTCCTCCTCCGATTCCCCCCCTCACCAACACCGCCACCAACAGCACCATCAATCCAAGAAAACCCGAGAACACTCTGTGACCAAACCAGCTCCTGCCCAAAAGCCAGCTCCTGCGAAATCTTTTGCCCGAACTGCTACGCTTTGGTCGAACACTGGTCCGATTCTGGGCAGACCCTATGACGATTTAGCCTCAATTTACGATATTGGGAGAGAACTGGGGAGGGGTCAATTTGGGATAACTTTTATCTGCACAGAAAAGGCGACGGGCTCGACATACGCGTGCAAGTCGATATCGAGGCAGAAGCTGACAAGGAGCAAGGACATTGAAGATGTGAAGAGGGAGATTTCGATAATGCAGCATTTGTCGGGGCAGCCCAATGTGGTGGAGTTCAGAGGGGCTTACGAGGACAGGGAGAGCCTGCATTTGGTGATGGAGGTGTGTACCGGCGGCGAGCTTTTTGATCGGATTATTCAGAGAGGCTTCTATTCGGAGAAGAAAGCGGCCACGATTATCCGACAGATTGTGAATGTGGTCAATGCGTGTCACTTCATGGGCGTGATGCACAGGGACTTGAAGCCTGAAAATTTCTTGTTCGTGAGCCAAGATGAGAATTCGCCGTTAAAGGCCACGGATTTCGGGCTGTCTGTCTTCATAGAAGAAGGTTAGTAGCAACTAGTAATAAATGAGTTCTCTTCTGTTTTTGCTTTTCGGACTTGCTTCGTACCAGAAGAAGGTTAGTAGCAAATGGGTCTATTAAATTTCTGCTGTTTTGACTGAATTCATACTAGAAGAAGGCTACAAACAAATGGGTTGTCTTCAATTTTCTATTTTTGTAGTTGCATGTTACTAGTAGAAGGTTATTAGCAAATGGATTATCTTGAATTTTTGCCTTCTGGACTTGCTTCATAACAGAAGAAAAGGGTTGTCTTCAATTTTTTTTGCTTTTTGGACTTGAGTTCATACTACAGAAGGCTAGAAACAAACGGGTTGTCTTCTTCCATTTTTGTAGTTGCTTGTTACTAGTAGAAGGTTATTAGCAAATGGATTATCTTGAATTTTTGCCTTCTAGACTTGCTTCATACCAGAAGAAAAGGGTTGTCTTCAATTTTTTTTGCTTTTTGGACTTGAGTTCATACTAGAAGAAGGCTAGAAACAAACGGGTTGTCTTCTTCCATTTTTGTAGTTGCTTGTTACTAGTAGAAGGTTTTTAGCAAATGGATTATCTTGAATTTTTACCTTCTGGACTTGCTTCATACCAGAAGAAAAGGGTTGTCTTCAATTTTCTTTTGCTTTTTGGACTTGAGTTCATACTAGAAGAAGGCTAGAAACAAACGGGTTGTCTTCTTCCATTTTTGTAGTTGCTTGTTACTAGTAGAAGGTTATTAGCAAATGGATTATATCTTGAATTTTTTTCCTCTTAGACTTGATTCATACCAGAAGAAATTTATTTATTTATTTATTTATTTTTAAGCTAGGCATACTAGAAGAAGGTTAGAAACAAATGGGTTCTCTTCAATTTTTGCTCATGTAGTTGCTAGTAAGGTTATTTGCAAATGGATTATCTTGAATTTTTTGCTTTTTGGACTGGCTTCATACTGGAAGAAGGTTAGAAACAAATGGCCTCTCTTCATTTTTTGCTCTTTCCCTCACACTTAATAACTGACCACCTGTCAAATTTTAGATGATTTGAAAAAAATACTTCTAATCTTTAAATTATAGAGTACTTGACTATATTTATACAAGGCAAGAAGCTTAACTAACTATAACTATAATAACTAACTCATCTTCTCCTCTTCCAGTTTAACATGTGTAGCCTTAGATTTTAACTCCCTTTGTTCAATCCATGAGGCAATATTCCAACACCCCCCCCTCCCCTTCAAGATGAACATGTATATTGAGAATGTTCATCTTGCTGAGATTATGATGAAATGGAAGAGAGCCAAGAAGCTTTGTGAAAATATCTACCAATTGCAATCGTGAAGGAACATGGAAGAACTTGATGATATTTTGTTGCAGCTGTTCTCTTACAAGATGATAGTCTATCTGTATGTGCTTTGTTCTCTCGTGTTGGACTGGATTAGTTGCAATAGACAATGCTGATTTACTGTCTGTGTAAACCAAAGCTTGCTGCTGATGGTTGATACGTAGGTCCTGTAGTGCATAAAGAAGCCATTGAATTTCACAAGCTGTTGAAGCAAGGACCCTATATTCTGTTTCAGCAGAAGATCTGCTTATGGTAGCTTGCTTTTTACTCTTCCAAGAAATTAATGAATCACCCAAGAAGATGGCAAATCCAGTTACACTCCTTCGAGTGTCAATACACCCTGCCCAATCACTGTCTGAGAAAACCTTGAGCTGCAATTCTGATGAAGCTGGAAAGAATAAGCCTTGGCCAGGGGTTGCCTTTAGATACTTGAGAACTCGAATGACTGCTTGGAAATGACTAACAACTGGTTTGGCTAAAAGCTGACTGAGAACTTGGACTGAATAGGCAAGATCAGGTCAAGTTAATGTTAAATATAACAACCTCCCAACTAATCGTCTATAGGCCAAAGGATCTTCATACAAATTAGAATCTAAAGCAGTGAGCTTTAAATTCGATTCGATTGGAAAAGCTGCAGGTCTTGCACCAAGAACTCCAGCTTGTTCAAGTATGTCTAGAACAAACTTCCTTTGACAAATTGATATACCAGTTTTAGATCTTGCTACCTCCAATCCGAGAAAATATTTGAGTTCCCCCAAATCTTTAATTGTAAACTTATCATATAGAAAAGTTTTAAGCAATTGTATTTCAAGCAAGCTGTCACTGGCCAAAAGAATATCATCTACATAGACTAGTAAAGCTATGAAGGATGATTCAGATTTCTTGATAAACAAAGAACAATCTGAGCTACCATGAGTAAAACCATAAGCAAGAATGTTGTGGATGGTTTAGCAAACCATTGCCTAGATGCTTGTTTCAAACCATATAGACTCTTCAAAAGTTTAAAAACTTTATATCTCCTTTGACAACCAAAACAGGGGGCAACTCCATATAGACTTCTTCATGCAAGTCACCATGTAAAAATGCATTATTAACATCCAATTGGTGAAGATGCCAATTTTTAATAGCAGCTATAGCAAGCAGTAGCCGAATGGAAGTAATCTTAGCTACTGGAGAAAAAGTGTCAAAGAAATCCAATCCTTCTTGTTGAGTGTAGCCTTTAGCTACCAATCTAGTTTTGTGTCTTTCTATAGTTCCATCTTCCTTATACTTGACTCGAAATATCCACTTACAACCTATGGTCTGTTTATTTTTAGGAAGGTAACAAGTTTTCAAGTCTTATTTAACTTTAAGGCATTTATTTCATTTTGCATTGCAGTTTTCAATTCAGGAATTTTAGCAGCCAATTTGTAACTTTTGGGTTTTATGGACGCTGAAAGGGATACTAGAAAAGCTTTTTGAGAAGTAGACGATCGATTTGCAGAAAGAAAATTAAATATGGGATATAGAATACCTTTATTAGGAGAGCAATCAGCAATAGCAGATGAGTGAGTTGCATGTGGAACCTGTGAAGCAGTACCACAATAATAATCCTGCAAGTAATTTGGCATTCGTTTAATTCTTGAAGATTTTCTAAGTTGTGGTGAGGCAATATTCAGAACAAGGACATTGTTCAAAGGTGGTTGATGGTTTGTAAGATTTTGATTTGAGACGAGGTGTTGATTTTATGGTGGATGTTGATCAAAAAGAATATTAGAAGAATGAAAATAGAAATCTGAAGTAGAATTTGTTGGAGGAAATAAGAAGGTATGTGCTTCAAGATTGGATGGAAAAGCCTTGAAAGGAAAGACATTTTCAGAAAAGACTACATTTCTTGAAATGAATATCTTATTTGTATTAAGGTCCATTAATTTGTACCCTTTATGTCAGAAGGATAACCTAAGAATAGACATTTGGTAGCTCTCGGGCCAAATTTATGTCTATGATTTGTGAGTGTTGATGCAAAACAAAGACAGCCAAACACTTTGAGGTGAGAAAGATTAGGTGGTTTATCAAATAGCATTTCGAATGGTGTTTTGTTGTTAAGAAGAAGAGTAGGAATTCTATTCATAATGAGTGCCACAGTTAACACACAGTCATTCCAAAAAATTAAAGGCATGTTTGCTTGAAACATTAAGGCCCTGGCAGTGTTTAATAAATGTTGATGTTTCATTTTCACAACTCCATTTTGTTGTGGAGTTTCCACACAAATTCTTTGATGTATAATGCCATTGACATTATAGAATTGAGTCAAAAGGAATTCAGGGCCATTATCTGACCTTACTGTTTTGATAGGAACACTAAACTGTGTTTCTACCATTTTGGAAAAAATTTTAAGGATAGAAGGAACTTCAAATTTCATCTTGAGCATGTATACCCAAGTACAACGTGTATAGTCATCAACTATAGTAAGGAAGTATTTGAAACCAAAATAGGAAACAACATTGAAGGGACCCCCATATATCACAATGGATCAAGTCAAACTTTTTATTTGAAATGGTTTGAGATACAGGAAATGCAATCCTTCTTTGCTTTGCTAAATGATATACATCACAAACATTTGTAGAATTGAAAGATATAGATGACTCTAGCTGTCTAAGAAAAGGTAATCTTGAGTTAGAAACATGGCCTAATCTGTAATGCCAAGTATATAATTGATTTTGAGTAATAGCTGAGACCAAGGAGGAAGAATGAAACTTGGGTTGGTTGCAGGTAGCAGCTTTTGAAGTAGCTTGAGATAGGTGGTACAATCCATGTTTCTCAAATGCAATCCCAATCATCTTCTTTGTTGATTGGTCCTGTAAAAAGCAATAGGAGTCAAAGAAAGAAACACAAATATTAGACTGCTTTGTTAGTTTAGAAACAAATAGTAAATTGAATGAAAAACTAGGAACACATAACACATCATCCAAAGATAGTGTGTTTAAGAGACAAATATTGCCAATATGTGAGGATGGAATAAAGTTCCCATTTGGCAAATTAATAGAAGTATTGATTGATTTAGGTGGAGAGGAATATAATAGCGGTGAACTGATCATATGATCAGTTGCACCTGTGTCTAGAATCCATAAGCATACATCTTGTAAAGATGAAGAAATAGAATAGCAAAGGTTTGAAGGTTTACTTGAAAATTGAGAAGTAACAATGTTTACAGCTGGTGAAGTTGTTTGGGTGGATATTGGAGATGAAATAGAATTTGCAAGTGCTAGCAATTTATTGAATTCCTCATAAGTGAAAGAAAATTTCTGATCCTCATTACTATGTTGAACGGAAACCTCAGAGGTTGATATAGCAGCATGAGTAGTGGGTTGTTTCCGTTTCCCTTTTGGTCCAGTCCAGCCAGGAGGGTAACCATGAAGGTGGAAACATTTCTCTACTATATGTCCATTGTATCCACAATGAGTGCAATATAGAGAAGATCTCTTCTGTTTGTCTTTGGAAAACTTCGATGGAACAGATGGTTGAATACTCTGTTTGGCAATCAAAGCGTGAGTTTCATTGCTGATAGAATTATTTAGTTGTCTCTGACTTTCCTCTTGAAGTAGTAAAGAGAATACTTTTGCCATACTTGGTAATGGTGAAACCATAAGCAATTGGCTTCGAATTGAAGCATAGGAGTCATTTAGGCCAACCAAAAATTTTAACACATAATCAGATTGTTGTCTATCCAGCAAAAAATCAAACAGGTTGTAGGTACGTGTTGCCATCTTTCCACGGCTATAGGTTGGGAATGGTCTGTAATTAACATACTCATCCCATAATGTCTTGAAATAATTAAAATACTCAGTAAATGATAAAGAACCTTGATTAATAGAACTTAGAGATTTTTCAAGATGAAAAACTCTTGGACCATCGCTTCTTAAGTATCTTGTTTTCAACTCTTTCCAAAGGTCAACAGCAGATGTAACCTAAAGAAGACTATTCCTTATTTCCTTGGAAATATAATTCATTAACCACGAGAGAACCATATTATTAGCATGCAGCCAAGTAGTATGAAAAGTACACTGATTAACATGAGGAGCAAGAATCGAACCATCAATGAACGCTGCTTTATTCTTGATTGTTAGAGCAATGGTGATTGATTGACTCCTTGCGATATAGTTATCACCAGTAAAGATTTCAGAAACAAGTAATGCACCAAGATTGTCACTTGGATGCAAGTAGTATGAACTGGATGAATCGTCCGAAGGATCGATCGTGCGATGAGAAGTATGAGAATTGATAGAATTTTCGTCGACAAAAGTCATTTCTGGAATTTCTCTATGAAATGCAAGAAAATATGTATAAGAAAAATACAAGAAAGATTTCAAAGCAAAATATTTCCTTACAAAACTAAAGAAAGATTTTAGAGCAAAATCTTTCCTTTCAAAAACAGTCGCAAAGCCAATTCAATATACACTTGGGGACAATGCTTGCCACTCGATACAAGGCCAATGCCAAGCAGCAGTGTCTTTTCATTTACAAAAAGCTTTAACTGCTAAACTATCATCTTCTCTGCTTTTCTTCAGATCCCTGTGAGTATTGCATGCGGCTTAGTTGTTTTGCTCTGATATGATGTCAAATTTTAGATGATTTGAAAAAAATACTTCCAATCTTAAAATTACAGAGTACTTGACTATATTTATACAAGGCAAGAAGCTTAACTAACTATGATAACTAACTATAACTATAATAATTAACTCATCTTCTCCTCTTCCAGTTTAACATGTGTAGCCTTAGATTTTAACTCCATTTGTTCAATCCGTGAGGCAATATTTTAACACCACCAACCCCTTCCAGTTCCACAATCGATGTGGGATAACCCCAACAATATCCCCCTCACACATCAGGCTCCAAATCGGCTGCACCACGTACTCGGCATCTTGAGAAGAATGTTAAACCATGGCTCTAATACCAGTTGTTAGCGCTGGAGGAGTCCATGGGTGGGTTTGATATACATGGGTGAACACCAACTTGACACAAAATCTTAAGCCTGTTGGGTCTTGGGCCCAACCATGTATATAAGCACCCCATCATCTACTCAATTATTCCAATGTGGGACAAACTCACAAGTGGAATTTTCAACAATCTGATACCACATGTTAACACCGGAGGAGCCTATGGGTGAGCTTGATACACATGGGTGAACACCAACTTGACCCAAAGGCTTATATCAAACCCACCCATGGGCTCCTCCGACACTAACAAGTGGTATCAGAGCCGACGGTTCGCAACTCTGGGTGAGCGACATCGTAAAATATCGAGACGTGAAGCTAATTCTCCTGACATACTAACAGTTGGAGGACCAAGTGTGTGACCGAGGCCAATAAGGATCATCTAGGCTTGGGATGGATCCAAATAGGGTCAAGACGTGAGAGGTAGGATTGGTTGGGAGGCACGTAGAATGCAACATAAGGCTTTAGGGGTAAGGCCCACTTGAGCAACTATTGGCAAATTGGGGTTACTCCCATAGAGGTAGACGGTTTTCGTTCAAGGGGGAACAGTTGGAACTCACAAGTGAGGGGATATTGTTGAGAATAGTGTACAAGGAGAGGAGATTTCAATCCGAGAATCTTCATAGCAACAAGAATCAATTGTTTCTCAGAGGCCAAGATGAGAAATTCAAAAACCTGCTCGGTATACTGATATAGTGGCCTATGCACTTCTAGTTGTAGATGATGATGTTCCTTGCACTTTCAAAGAAGCAATGAAGAACTCTAAATCTAACAAGTGGTATCAGAGCCGACGGTTCATAACTCTGGGAGTGGGAATGTGTGACCGAGGCTAAAGAAGGATCATCTAAGCTGCCAAGACGTGGGAGGTAGGATTGGTTTGGAGGTTCCACTTGGAATACAATCCGAGACACGTAAGACGCGGTGATAAGGCCCACTTAAGCAAATTGTTGGAAAATTAGTCCCATGAAGGAGAAGATGACTTCCGTTCAAGGGGGAGCAATTGGAACTCACGAGTGGTGGGGCTTCTGTTCAAGGGGGTGCAGTTGCAACTCACAAGTGGGGGAGCTTCCGTTCAAGGGGAAGTAGTTGGAACTCACAAGTGAGGGGGAGATTGTTGAGAATTCCACTTGTGAGTTTGTCCCACATTGGAAAAAAGTGAGTGAATGATGGATGCTTATATACATGGTTGGGCCCAAGACCCAATAGGCTTAAGCTTTTGGGTCAAGTTGGTGTTTACTCATGTGTATCAAGCACACCTATGGACTCCTCTAGTGCTAACAAATTCTACTTGTAAGTTTGTCCCACATTGGAAAATTTGAGTGGATGATGGGGTGCTTATATACATGGTTAGGCTCAAAACCCAATAGGCTTAAGCTTTTGGGTCAAGTTGATGTTCACCCATGTATATCAAACAAATCCATTGGCTCCTCTAGCACTAACACTCCATACGAGTAGAAGGTTAGAAATAAACGGGTTCTCTTCAATTTTTGTTTTTTCGACTTGCTCCACACTAGAAGAAGGTTAGTAACAAATGAGTTCTCTTCAATTTTTGCCTTTTTGCACTTCATATATGAAGAAGGTTAAAAACTGGTGGGTCCTCTTCAATTTTTTGCTTTTTTGGACTAGGTTATGATTTCACTAAAAACTAATTGAGGGTTTTAGTTAAACTTCCAAAAGTTCTGTAATTGTGAAGAAAACTTTCAGATTTCATTTCACTTGAACTCAGAACCTCAACTTTCTATTCTATCCTTTAGGTTAGGCCATTTTTTTTTTATTGCCATTTGGAGCTTGAGTTTGAGTAATTGAGTATTTGAGTGACTTTAGGGAATTGCAGCTGGACAGAACCTTGCCCATGGAGTATGTGGGTAATTATTTCATATAGACCAATATTAGAAAAGCTTGCATTAGTGTTTAGAATTTCTACAGAACCCACTGCGGGTCAACAACTCCAAGTCATTTAAGAAAGGGACTAGTCAACCAAGTCAGTGGTTTCTTTTTTAAGATAGGACGAAAAAGGTGAGAGAGTTTTTTTAAGAAGCCAAAGCACATCAATGGCAGGCAAAAAAGTAGCTTGTCATGCCATTAATAACCTATTACACAATAATACAAGCATGAGACATATTTTAATAGTTTAGCGAGTTACTATCAATTTCCACCAAATAAAGAGGTCTAGACTCCAAACTATCATGAAAGAAATGGTGATTAATATTTAAGTCTAGCAGATTTTAAATGGGATTCATTCGCTATGACTATGGACTAAACATTGTTTACCTGTTGAATGATGTTATTTTTTCTGACCAGAATCATTGCTTCTTTTTAAATACTGATAATGAAGTACTATTTTCAGTATTTGGTTTGAAAATATCAAATTTAATATAGTTGGACATAATTCTAATTGTCAGCAGTTTGAAGACGATGAGTTCATGCAGTTTTTAACTTTGTAAAACAATATAGCAAAGACATTTACCATAAACTATTATACTGACGACCAGAGCCATTGCTTCTTTTGGACTGATTACATACTAGAAGAAGGCTAGAAACAAATAATCAATTTTTTGCTTTTTTACTCGCTTGGCACTAGTAGAAGGTTATTAGCAAATGGATTGTCTTGAATTTTTGCTTTTTGGACTTGCTTCATTTTAGATGAAGGTTAGAACCAAATCAGTTCTCTTCAATTTTTGTTTTTGGACTTGCTTCATACTAGAAGAATGTTGGTAACAAATGAGTTCTGTTCAATTTTTTTGCCCTTTTTTACTTGCTTCATGTAGAAGAATGTTAGATACTAGAGGGATTTGCAGTAGGACAGTAACCTTGCACATGGAGTCTGTAGGCAATTATTTCATATAGACTACTATTAGAAAAGGATTGCATTAGGGTTTAGAATTTCTCCAGAACCTACTGCAGATCAACAACTTTAAGGTAGTGTTTGGGAGCATGGATTTCGAGGCTTAGATTTGGATTTGTGTGATATGGAGAAAAAACAACAAAATTTTGTTTGACATTTTGTACAAATTCACACAAGCCCAAATCTAAGGCTTGAAATCCATGCTCCCATATGCAAGGTGTTGTTGATGAAAGGGACTGGTCAACCAAGTGAATGGCAGACAAAAAATAGCTTGTTGTGCCATTAGTAGCCTATTACACAATACACACGCATGAGACATATTTTGGTGACTTACTATCAGTTTCCACCAAATACAGTGGTCTAGACTCCGGACTACTGTAGGAGACATGGTGACTCATCTTTAAGTGTAGCATTGTAGCAGAGTTTAAGTAGGATTCATTCAGTATTACCATGGACTAACCATTGTTTACCTGTTGGAATAATGGATATTGGAATGAAATACTATTTTCAGTATTTGGTTTGAGAAAAAAAAAATCAAATATTTTATAAAATACTAACTGCCAACCATTTAAAGACCATCACACCATGCAGTAGTTTTAACTTGATATAAAAATAATGTAGCGAAGACTTTTACCATAAACTACTATTATATTGCTGTCCTGGAGGTAATTGTCCAAACTATCCATTATTTCAATCCTAAGTTGATGGTTCTGTAAGCTTAGCAGCAAAGAGCTTCTGTTCTGTGGGTGGTGATCACCTGTTGATTGAACTAGATTTCCATCAAGAAACAATTCACGGATTTGGAGAATTTTTTAGTGTAATAGAGTATTCATCAATTTAAAAGATTAGTTTCCATTGGATTCTACATTTTGTATGGGTGCAGAATGCACTAATGATTTTGTATTATATAATATGTGCATGTACACTAGCTATTAGACACAAATGATGCATGTGTAGTTTGTTTTCATTTATTTTTTATATAATTAATTAATTTTTTTCAGTTAAATTCATTTAATATATCTATAAAATTGATTCAGCATTGCCAAATGAATCTCGTAAATTGTTGGATGATATATGGTCATGAAGTTTTTCATTGAAGTTCTATTTTTTTTTGGAATATGTAGAATATTGAGAAATAGGGACCGAAGAAAGAATTGCAGTTATGAACTAGTTATTAGTTATAATATTTAACTAATATGAGTTGCCAATTTTTTTAACATTACATTGTCTTCACTAAGCAACGAATCTTTGCGTAAGGGTATTTTAGGAAATGAAAGGTGGACATTAAAGTAGGGGATTCCTTTTATATGTGTAATAAATAAATATAAATAAATGGAGAAAGTGAATTTCTTTAATTGGCGACTTACTTATTTACCTCACCTGTGTAATTTTAATTTCATTGTTTTTGCAATGGAACTATCATGCATTTGAATGAAAAAAAAAAAAGAAGCCATACCCAGTGCACAAGGCTCCCACTTTGAGTGGGGTCTGGGAGAGGTGGATGTCGGCAAGCCTTACCCCCATTTTTGGAGAGGCCGCTCCCAAGTCTCGAACCCGAGACCACCCCCATACCAAGGCAGAGGCACTTGCCATCGCACCAAGTCACGGCCTCTATGCATATGAATGAAGTATGTACTAATTAATTAACCTCAATTTTATGTGGGTTATCACTGTTCAATCTATGTGTGGAACTTTCACTGTAGCAGTCTCCTCTTTCACTTTCCCTCTCCTGAAGAAATGACATGAATTATTCGGCAGGGAGAGTTTATGATGATCTTGTTGGAAGTGCTTACTATGTTGCCCCAGAAGTGTTGCAGCGGAACTATGGGAAGGAGATAGATGTTTGGAGTGCTGGAGTTATCTTGTACATTCTTCTATGCGGGGTGCCTCCGTTTTGGGCTGGTGAGTGAACCTCTCTCTCAACCAGTGGTTTGAAGAAAAAGCTCAAGATTTTTTTACAATGGATTGTGAAGACAGTCTGGCAAAAGAGATGTACTGAATAATGATTTAGCATATTAGTTTGCATGGTTATCCTCCCAATTTACTTTTTACCTGTTCTGAAATGAGCATTTGCTTCGATATTGATGCATGGATGAATAAATTTTACTTCAGAGACCGAGAAGGGCATATTTGATGCAGTCTTAAAAGGTCAAATTGATTTCCAAAGCTCGCCATGGCCTTCTATATCTGGTGTTGCTAAGGATCTCATCAAGAAAATGTTGACAAAGGACCCTAAAGAACGGATTACTGCTGCCCAAGCGCTTGGTAAGTAGGCAATTAACCGTGAAAAGGCTTTAAGAAACCCTTTTCAGGAAAAATAAAATAAAAATCCCCTCCACTTGTTCCAGTGGTTTCACTTGGGCAGATGATTTCCTGAATTGGAAACGAACTTTTTTATTAATAAATTTTAACCATGGATACTTGCAAATCAGCTGGGTAAAGTGATTGTGCATGAGATGATTAACATCACTCATTTCTCCAGCTTATCTAAATGGTATCTAGGTATGCATTGTGCTATGCAATTAGGCAATAATCATATCTTAGATCACTGATTTAAAGCACATTATTTTGAGGTAATTGATTGAACTGTCAATGTAATTGGCATATGATATGTGAACCAGAACATTCATGGCTTAGAGACGGTGGTGAAGCATCTGACAAACCCATTGATAATGTTGTTCGGATTAGGATGAAGCAATTCAGAGCAATGAACAAAATGAAGAAACTTGCTCTAAAGGTACTGGTCAACACCTTCATAATTCGTGTCAAAATTAGGCTGAATCTTAATTGGATACTTAATGAGAATGCTACTTCGAGTCGTTTCATGATTATTTGAGGTTTGGAATGATCAAAATTATTCTTCCTTTTGCTTTTTTGGGATGGTTTGAGGAAATGAAATTATTCTACTCCATTAAGATTGCATTGAAAGGTGTGATCTAGCAGCTAAATTGAAGTCATGAAGAAAGATTGCAAGTAATTGGCCAAACTTTGTGACTAATTCAATTCAACTCATAATACTTTGGAATAGCTGAAATTAAATGAGGAAAAAAAGAAAAAAGAAAAAACAGAACCGTTCAGTTTGAATAATGTAGGGCAATAAGTTTGTGTCCAATAATGTCTCCTTCAAAAGTTCAAAAACATGTCATTTTGTTTCATATTTAAAAGTAAAATGGTATTTGGACACGCTGGCAGTACACGTACACCTGGCTGTGGGGGTTTGGATCTCGGGAGGTATACAACCCCTGTACAACTAGTTATACATATTGGATGTACGTATGAGGTGACCAAATCATTTTTAAAAATGACCAGGTGCTTTTGTTCACTTTAGAAAAAAAAATGAACCCAGTCCAGATGCCTTGTAGAGCACCGACAGAGTTTTTCGCTTCGTCAGGACTCAGATTCATTTTGTTTAGGGTCTTGGCTCTAAAATGTTACACTCAAACCGTGAGCAATGCCTCATCCCATGATTGTGTATTTGGTAAAGGCATTCTTGGAGGATTATTCAGTGGGGAGACCCTATATTTGGATCTACCCAATCACACTGATTGGGCTTATCCTTTTCCTCATCTATTTTCATTACTTGGTTGTGGACCTGATTTTCAAGTCAAATATCACCAAATATTGCTGTAACTGCATAGCAGTCTTAAGCACGACAATTTGACAACTTGGAAGTCTTCATAGGTTTTCTATTCCCCAGTTGTCGTCCATAAATACTCATAATTGTACCTCAGAAAAAAGCAATCCCATTATAGTTTTGGCCATCTTTTTATCTGAAGCTGTTGTCTTATTACCTTGCAGGTAATAGCAGAAAACCTTTCAGAAGAAGAAATCAAGGGCTTAAAAGAAATGTTTAACAACATAGACACAGATGGAAGTGGTACAATCACTTATGAAGAACTCAGAACTGGATTGTCCAGGCTTGGTACCAAGCTCACTGAAGCAGAAATACAGCAGCTCATGGATGCTGTAAGAACTTATAGCATATTACCATTACAAATTCCTTTTGTTTCTTTATATTCAAGCAGAAAGCAGACAAAATTTTATTAACACCTAAAACATATTTTCTTAACTAGACAAGTCATTATTCGAACCCCCACATCTCCCCCACCCCCCAAAAAAATAAAAAATAATGCCAAGCCCACAAAAAATTCGTTAACTAGTACTTTTGCTTATGACAGGCTGATGTTGACAAAAATGGAACCTTAGATTACATGGAGTTCATTACTGCCACTATGCATCGGCATAGGCTTGAGAGAGATGAGAACTTGTGGAAAGCTTTCCGGCACTTCGACACAGATGACAGCGGGTGGGTGTACCATTATTTTTTCCTGCATCCTGCATAATTGATCTTTCTTGTTATAAAAGCAGATTTAATACCGTTAAGATTTCAATCTCGGTGAACTCCTGGGAAGGGAAAAACACCATTCGAAAGAGGTGTTTGCATCTTCCTATGGAATAATGGGTGAACTTAAATTTAATAATAGATACTGAGCTCTTCGATTTACAATTCCTTGAACAAATAATCCGTGTGAGATTGGTCTCTTTGGCTTGCAATGAGTTAAGGGGTTGTTTTTATCTTCACCAGGTTCATAACAAGAGAAGAGCTAAGACAGGCTATGTCTCAATATGGAATAAGCGATGAAGCTACTATAGACGAAATCCTCGACGATGTAGATACAAATAAAGTAAGCTAATGTTTCCTGAATCCCGATCATCCTGTATATATGTTGTCCTTTTTCTTTTGATTTAGTGATGCTTCTGCCTTCAATCTCTTTTAAGTTTGGATTCTTTTGTGTAGGATGGAAAAATCAATTATGAAGAATTTGTAGCAATGATGAAGGGAACACAAGAGCCTGATGAGAAACAAAGATAAATTTATTGCTCCTATCAAGAGCTTTTACTCACAGAGATTGATCGATCTTGGGTTGTATACATATGCGTGTTGTTCCCGAGCTTAATAAATTGCTTCCCCCTTAACTGTTCAAGTGAACAAAATACTGAATAAACAAAAGAGGTTGCCACATTGCTTCGTGTTTACGTCTGGTGTTTATAATATATACTAATACGAGTATTTTTGGACGAGAAGGAAATGCTTTAAAATTTTTATTTAATCTTTGTCTAGAATTTTGAATTCATTATATCAGTTTTGTGTGGGTCCTTTAAATATTTTTCAATTTATCAAGCTCGCCTAGTGTGTTTGGTACAAATCATTTGAATTTACCAAATATAACTTTTTATATTTCGGCATTCAAATGAAAACCTTACTTCAACATCAAAAAGTTTGGGAGATTGTTGATGTAGACACCCCAATTTTAACCCGACCGCTCCGAGAAGACCCGGCATAGTAAAATTGACTTTTAGTCCCTGAAATTGGAAGACCTTTTTTGAAAAACTCGATTAAGTCTTGAGTCTCTGAAATTTTATTCTGAAGTGCCGGACATTTTTAGACTGGGTCTTCCAAACCGAGCCCCGTTCTATTTCAAAATTGAAGTCCCGGTTATTTTTAATGAAGCCCTTTTTCAAAAAAAATCAAGTCCTTGAGTCCTTTAGTTTCATACTTGAGTCTCAGTATTTTTATTTTCCCAGGTATTTTAGAAAAAATAGAGTTCTATTTTATTTTAATTCTAGCTTTTATTTTTCTCTTGAGGTACGATTATTCCAACAAAAAAAAAAATGAGTCCATTTAATTTTAAGTTTCAATCGGAGTGTCTCAAACTTTAGTCAATATCCCTCAATGTCAAAATTTGAGTTCTTTATTTCTTTTCGTTTGGAAATAGAGTTTTTCAATTTTTAATTTGAGTCCTAGAATTTTTAAAATCGAGTCTATTTTGAATTTTTAGATTGAGTTCTTAATTTCTTAAATAAGTCTTTTAATCTTAAGATCGAGTCGTTTAAATTTTAAAATTGGGTGTTTTGGTCATTGCGGTTGTTTTTTGTGGTGGAATTGGTCAACTCTGATTTTGGTCAAAGTTGGAAGGCATGAAGTCACATTCCTAAGCAAGCTTGGTCAACTCCGATGTGGAATTTTGATTAAAATTAAGCATGCATGAAGTCACATTTTATTAAAAGAAAATGCATGAGAGTCGCGCCCAAGTTACATGGGTACTTAAATGCAACATGAGATACAAAAATGCAACATATAGTAAAATAAAATACAAAGATACAAGTGGATAGAACAAATAAAATACAAGGAAAGAAAAAGCAAGTACAAAGAAAGGTTGTAGTACAGGGAATATGGGGGTACATCCATTACACGAAGATACATACAAATATTACAAAAAATAATAACAAATACAGGCAGTCCCAATCCCTATCTATCAGCTGGAACAGTTGGAGCCCCCAGTTCACCTGCACACAAAAAGAAAAATAACACATCAGTTAGCAACTGAAATTCAGAAAAAAATAATAATAATAAAATTCACATGCGCAAGGAAGGAGAATGAAGGTTGTTAGAATTATTCCCTGCCAGAATTCCCTGATAGAATCAAGAGGGAGAGGGGAATTTATTAAGCCACACTAGAGGGGAAGCCAATTTGGCGCCAAATCAGATCCCCAACCTCCCTATAAATAGGGAGGCTCGTATATTGCATCACACACACAAGCAGAGAACTAGAGAGAAAACTTTGCGAAGAAAAAGAGAGAAATTGGGGGAGAATTAGAAGTAAAAAAAAGTGAGAGAGCATTACAGAGAAATCCCTACAAAAATTGAGAGAGAGACACAGGTAGAGAGCATCAGAACACTCAAAAGACTCTTTAAACTAAAAGTTTATTTAACGTCTAAGCTTTTGAAAAGAGTATTGGATTTTATATTACACCTCATTTTAAGAAAGCAAATTCATTAACTATAGGGCTGCAAACAAACACAAGCTGAATCTTCTATCTTAGTTTGAATATTGTGGATGATTGGAAAATTGATTGGTTGATTGATTGGTTAAGTACTTTGTTGGTTGTGGATTGAATTTTGTTTTTAAGTATTTATTATTTGAATAAATCAACATGAAGTCAAGAATACATTAAAAAGAAGTAAAATAAATTTTTAAATCCAATTCACCTCCTCTCTTGGGATTACACCTTAGTTTTCAATTGGTATTAGAGTGGAGTTATAAGAAATCCTAACAAGTAGTTATAGAAAGATCTAATGGCACACATAGGAGTAGCTCCCTTCGAAGAGGGTCAATCCTCAACCTGACCACCCATCTTTTGTGGTTTGAACTATACTTTTTGGCAACAGCGTATGAGAATATATCTTCAAACTAGGAATTGGAAATCTTGGGAGGGTGTCACGAATGGTGACTTAATTCTCCTTAAACTAGTAGATGGAAAACAAGTTCCAAAGGAGAAATTTGATATGATAGACTTAGATCATAAGATGCTACAAGTTAATTCCAGTGTCATGAATGCTTTATATTGTGCTTTAGATATGAATGAATTTAATAAAGTAATGGCTTGCAAATTGGCCAAGAAAATATGGGACAAGCTAGAAGTAACTTACAAAGGCACTATATATGTTAGGGACAATAGGATTGATATGCTTACAAGCGAATATGAAGCTTTTAGGATGAACCCGGATGAATCCATAACTAATATGTACACTAGCTTCACTCACATAATAAATTCCCTAAATGCCTTCAGAAAAACCTACACTACTTATAAGATGATAAGGAAAATTCTTAGAGGGCTATCACCTATATGGGAACCAAAAGCCACTGCCATAACGGAAGGAAAAAAATTGAAAAACACCTCCTTAGATGAGCTAATAGATTCTCTACTCACATATGAAATGTCAATGAATGAAATGAGTGGAAAAACCAAAGCCCAAGAATCTATAGTCTTCAAAGTTTCAAAAGAAAACTCTAGTAGTGAAGAAGAGATGGATGAAGATGAACTAGCCTTCATATTTAAGAAACTTGCAAAAATCCTTAGAAGGAAAAACAAATTCAAAAGAAGAAATCAAAACTCTGACTCAAATGAAAAAGAAATTAATACAAAGAAATCAAAAAATAAAATCCCCACATGTTATAATTGCAAAAAGGATAGACACATAAAACCGGAATGTCCACTGCTTAAGAAAAATTATAAAAAGAAAAAGAAAAATGCAATGAAAGCCACTACTTGCGATAATACAAATAGTTCGGAATGTGAATCAAGTGACCAAGAGGTTGCTTACACTTACTTTATGGCATGTGATGATAAGGGAAGCTCCTCATCCAAATCAGTTAATGGTTATAGTAGTGATGAATCAAATGATGAGAGCATGCCATCTTATGCAATTTGACCAAAAAGGAAGTCCCAATTCAAAGCTTATATCTCTCTCTGCCTTCAGTCTGTTTCTCTCTCTGTCTCTTTCTCTCTCCCTCTCTCTTCCCCTCAATTTCTCTATTCTTCCTGTAAAAAAATTTAAATCTCAATTCCCTGTTCTTTTCTCTACAAAATTTGAAGATTTCAATTTCTGCACGCCGCATGCACGACTTCAAAACTAGGAAGTGGATTAGATTATCATATGCCTGGAATTAGATTAAATTGTAGGGATTTGATCACATAAGGTATTTGGGAATATATTGGAATTAAATTAAACTGCGGGGATTTGATCATATCGGGTTTTTTTGGAATATATTGGAATTAAATTAAATAGCTGAAATTGATCATACCCGTGTTTTTTTTTTTTAATTTACTGTGTATATATTTATAAGAATTTCTCAGGTAATTTATAAAATTATAATTATTATACAAATCATGTGGCATGAGTTTATTTTATTTTATTGCATAATTGAGCAAATTTGGGATTGTTTGCGGTGTGATGTTTATTACGTGTTTGATTTGGAGTAATGATGAGATTTATCACAAATTTTACATTGGAAAAATGACAAGATTATTATACTATTGTATTGCATAATTGTAATTATATGTTTTTAAGAACCTTGATGGACCGGATGTGGTGAAGTCTCGGTACCATGACTATAGATAAATATTAGTGCGGCCACACTATTGTGAAAGTGTTGGTGGTGGATAGTGGAATTGGCCTAAGTAGGGGAGTACACATCTGTTCCGGACTAGAATGTGATAGGCAAATCGCACTTACAAACATAATGTTTTGATTTATCTTTGGTTAGTCAATCAAGTTAAATCCAGTATTCGGACTGCACAAGCTGGTCATGGGGGTTAAACATGACCTGCATCAGTCAAAAATGAGTCTTTTATACATATTTGGTTATTTGTGTGATTATAACCTTTAATAGGCATAAATGATGTTTTGAAAGAAAGTACGAATATTTATTTATATATGTGATCTACAGTTTACAAACGCCATTTTATTAAGGTAAAATTATTATTAAATTATTTATACACTAAAACTCATTTTAGCCACACACTGATAATAATCTAATCTTTACTTATTGAGAGGTGTTTCATCCAATTACTATTATTATACATTTCAGATACCTTGAGGAGCAAAACCGAAATCAGAGTAACGCAACAGAAGCGTGGGTGGGATTAGAAATAGCGGTTTTGATTAAATATTAAATTTGTTATTTTTGGCATATTTTAGAACTGTTGAGGATATATTAAATTTGATATTGGAGATATTGTTGTGAGAAGGTTATTTAGTACTTTGGTATAATCAATTTGAGGTCTTTCGCTGTGTGAAATTGTTTATAGGCCCGCGGCACTACAATATATATATATATATATTGCTTGGTGGCCTTCTTCTTTTATTTGTGGTATATTTTCAAAGATCAAAATCTTTCCCATACTTTTCTTGAAAATTATTTTTCGGAAATATCTTTTTGGGCTTTTATTTGAAATGGCTTGAGCTTATATCAACTTCTATACATAGTTTGAAAGCCCTTTTCACACTCATGATATTTGATTCTGAAGATTTAACTTCTCCGACATTCTTCTTTTGAAAAATTATATTTGGAGAATTATTTATAAATTATTCAAGTTTGGCTTGAGCATATATTTCATATCCATATTTATATTGCTTGAGAGCCAAGTTTTATTTGATTTTATTCAAGGTCAATCATTTAAGATCCCTAACTTCTCCCATTCTTATCTTTCAATATATTTTTTGGGAGAAAATATTAGGGGTTGTTCAAGAATGCTTTGAGCATATATATTCATTGATATATACATTATGCTTCAAAAGCTTCTTAACAATGGCTTGAACTAATATTCACTTTCATATATCTTACTCAATGCCTAAAAGTATTTGAATTTTGAAAGGTCATTTTCAAAAGAGCAAATCATTTTCCATACTCTCACCGATTTACTTGAAAAATATTTTGAGAGAATTTTCATAAACTCTATAGAGTTTCATTGTTTAAATCATATGAAAGTGTATTTAGATTTCAATGCGTACAATTTCGCTTTTTTAGAAGCATTTCTTTGTACAAAAATTGTTTTATGTACCAATTTGGTTCAACCTAGCAATTGAGCTTGGGAGACTCCGCCCCGTAAGGAGGAACCAGTTTGGCTCAGCCTGGTAATTGAGCTGGGGAGACTCTGCTCTGTAAAGAGGAACCAGATTGGCTCAACATGGTAATTGAGTTGGGGAGACTCCGCTCCATAAGGAAAATCGGTTTGGCTCTGCCTAGTAAGTGAGCTAGGGAGACTCCACCCCATAAGGAGAAGTGTAAACGGCTTCTGCTCCGCCCGTTTAAGTGAGTAGGTTAGAAGAATCCTTGGAGGTTTTCCCAAGGCGAGGACGTAGGCAGGATTGGCTAAACCTTGATAGCAAATCTTGTGTGTCTCTCTCTATCTCATTCAATTTTCACACTTTAAATTCCATACGTGTATGCTTGTTCATTTAATGTTATAATTATTTTGCATACACGCATTTACTTTAAATGAGATATGCTCCACACGTGCATGTCTGTATTTATTACTTAAATCATTTCACATTCATGCTTATATTTTGAACGAGATATGATTTGTGGTGAATGGTAAATTTAATTTAGCCAAAAAGTTTTAAAACCCAATTCACCCCCCTCTTGGGATCACACCATAACTATCAAGCTCATAATCTAATTAATTGAGAAATAAGTCTAGCAAATGCAATATTATGAGCAAAAAGTCGAGAAACTTGTGACCATCTAATAGATGCATCAATTAAAACCATGAAATATCTAAATTGTCCAAATGGTGGATGTATTGGTCTGCATATATCACCATGAATTCTTTGTAAGAAACTAAAAGATTCAAAACTTACATTTGAAATAGATGGTTTGACAATTAATCTCCCTTTAGAGCAAACAGTACACATGAAATCACTTGATAAAAGAATCTTCTTATTATTTAGTAGATGACCATGTAAATTATGATTTTTCGCATCATTACATTTCCAAGATGTCCAAGACGATCACGCCAAAGTTTAAATAACTTTTTGTCATTACACTTCTGGTGCAAGACATTATATGATTCAATTGCTTTAATCTTTGTATAATACAATCCATAAGATAAAGTTTATAGTTTTTCTTAAATTTGTTTATTCCCAAAAACCGTAGAAGTAATATAAAGGAATTTTGTACTGCCTTGATTTGTAGTTTCAATGTGATATCCATTGAGTCTTAAATCTTTAAAGCTTAACAGATTTCTTTTGGATCTGTTAGAATATAAAGTTTCATTAATTTGTAATGAAGTACCATTGGATAACTTTATATTAACTCTTCCGAAGTCTTTAATCAAATTTGTAGAACCAAATATTGTATTGACATTTGTTGAAGATATATTAAAGTAATGAAAATATTTCCTATCTCGAAGAATTGTGTGTGTTGTAGCACTATCAGTTAAACAAACTTCTTTTATAGACATCTTAGAATTGATCAAAACTTTAGGACAATCCACACTACAATACATATTTTTAAAACCCATTATTATAATTGATTATAGAAATAATAATAAATACAATAATTTATTTATTGAAATCCAAATACAATATTGCTTACTTTATATCTTAAAATATTACATCATTATTTTTGTCTTGATTTAAAAGGAATTAGCAACATGAAGATAAACATAGCTGAATGGTTCAACATCAAGGTCCATTGGAACTACATTATTAACGAATTTTGTTTCAACTTCTTTACTCATTTCCTTTCCTTTTATAGAGGTTTTGTATAGATTTACCAAGTGTATGGGCGTACGACAAGTACGCAACCAATGACTGTTTCCTTTGCATTTGTAGCAGTTATTTTCATGATGTCTGGGTCATTGATTTTGATCATTATACTGCTTTTGGGAGTCATCCCTCTTCTGGGGGCAGTGATTATTTTGACCACAACCACGACCATGCCCACGACCATGCTTGCGGCCTCGTCCTCGACCACAAGATGTATTTGTTGACTTTTTTAGTCCTATCCTATTTTTATAATGACAAATCATAAGCATCTCATGTAAAGCCCCAGAACCCACCAAGTGGGGTCCGGGGGTGTTATGTGTCCATTCATCCGTCTCTAATACCATAAATATCGTTCAAGTAGCAGAATATAATTAAACATCCTCAAATAAATACCAGAGTACTAATTTATACAACCCAAAAAGATGTATCCTTTTATACATATTACAAAATTAGAAAATAAAATAACAAAATACATTTGAGTTCTACAACCACTCACTCTAAGCTATACTATCACCCCATTTTGGAGCTTACTAGGCTCAATCACAAGACGGTCCTAAAAAATAAGTTGTATGATGGGGTGAGACACTTCTCAATATCTCATTTTTATAATGACAAATCATAAGCATCTCATGTAAAGCCCCAGAACCCGCCAAACAGGGCCTGAGGTGTTATGTGACCATTCATCCGTCTCTGATATCATAAATATCATCCAAGCAACGGAATATAATTAAACATCCTCAAATAAATACCAAAGTACTAATTTATACAACCCAAAAAGATTATTCTATTCACATTACAAAACTAGAATTTAAAATAACAAAATGCATTTAAGTTCAACAACCACTCACTCTAAGTTATACTATCACCCCACTTTGGAGCTTGCTAGGCTCGATCACAAGATGGTCTTGAAAAATAAGTTGTATGATTGGGTGAGACACTTCTCAGTAAGGATGGAATAAATTATCATCAGTGTGTGGCCAAATGAATTTTAGTGTATACAAAATATAATTATTTGTTAAACGACAACAACTGTTAAAATACTTATAGACTATATTCACACATGCAACATCTTTTATAAGCGAGAGTTCCTGAGGATTAGGGAGATTACACACTCATACATGTAATGCCCATTTGCTCTGATACCATATGTAACCTTGCCCATTTAGTTTGGGTAAGGCTACAACTGATACCTATCAGGGCACTTACTTTACTCAGCAAGCCCTCGCACAGGGAGTTTACCTTGCCCCAATCACACGAAATACTATAGAATAATATACATTTAATACTTTGCTTTAATTAACTTTCATTTACTAACTATAACTCACACACATTCAACATCAATCATGCCACAAAATCACATGCACATATACCACAGCACATCCACAGTTACCGTGCATTCAACCTACATTCATGCACTCACACCCACAAATGAAAATGCACATTTACTTCACTTCCCAATACTTTCTTACACAAGCCTTCAACGTTAGTATAGACTTCACACAGAGTTTCTATACTGAGTTTCACCACTTCATCACACCACACAGGCCTTCTGTAATGACCCAAAGAATAATGGTATTTAAATAATAATTAAGAGAATGGAAAAATGGAAACAAAAAAGAAAAGGGGGCAGCAGCGTTCGTTGACGACATTGTATATTGGGTTTGTTGACGAAGGTGTGCTTCGTCAACAAAAAGATACCTAGAGAGGGTTTTTGGGTAACTCTTAATTAAGTCAACGAAAGGGAGAGTTCGTCGACAAATTGCCTCTTGACCTCGTCGACGAAGTGACGTGGCTCATCAACAAAGCCCCTAGTATAAATAGCCTAAAACTCAGTTTTATGCAGAAAAAATCGGCAGAAATGCTCTCTCTCTCTCTCTCCTCCTCCCTACGATTTCTCTATCCACTCTCTTTGATTTCGGCTCAGTCGTTCGCCGGATCGACGATCTGAAGCCACCATGATGCTCCTGGGGAAGTTCTCTCCAAATCTGCCAGAGCGAATCATTGATGGGATTGAGTTGAAATTCATCCCTAGGTTAAGGTAAGGTTTTTTATGCCTAATTTGGTCATTTTGTAGTTGTAAGAAAGGTTATTCATGAAGAAATACTGAAGTTTAGTTTTGAGAGTTGTCGTTTTCAGGGTGTTGAACGGGAAACCCTGCGGGTGCAAGACGAGCATGTTTTAGGGGGTTTCTTTTCAGTGTTAGGTAAGGGAATAAATTAAAGCAGTTATTTTCCATGTAAATTATTATTATTTATCATCATTAATTTTCAAAAAAGCATGTATTATACTTGATTATTATTGAGAAAATGCATACTTGGGAAAATACTGATGTTATACAGGAAATACGATTTTAGAATGAAATGTATGATTTTACTCAGCATTGTGTGGCATGAATATTATTTTACCTGATAAGTATTATAATATGTCGAATTTATGAATAAAGTAAGTTTTTCAGAAGTTATGAGATAATGCAGTACATTATGGTTTCAAAATACATGATGAATGAATTATTTATCCAAAACGATATTTATGAAATGTTCGGTACAAGGCCATGATTGATAGTTGGCGCAAGGCCGTGTATGATATATGATTTCGATGCAAGGTTGTATGTATGATTTTGGCACAAGGCCACAGATATGAAAGAAACGAGCGCAAGGCACTATGTATGTATGTTATTTCAGAAAATGTTATCAATCTATTTATGTTAGACAAGTATATTATCATGTATTATATGTTATCAAAGCCCGGATGTTAGTTTAGTTCAGTTATAGGAGCACGGTACCATAACTATACAGATCATAAATTATGTTTAGACTTGTGCTAACCACCCCACTAGGGGGTGAGAGATAGATAGTCGATGTGGCTTTCAGTGTAGAGTTGTAGACGTTCACCTGACAGTCTGGACCAAGGTGTGGCGGGCCCATCATACTTATAGACATTTTTGACTCAAAAGTGGTCGACCAGTCACTGTCGGGTCCTGCCTTCGGGCTGCACAACCCGTAATGGGGGGTAATATATGACATCAGCTACCTACACATCTTGGGTGAATTTTCAGTATTACCAGTTATATTAGACATTTCATGATCAGTATAAACTATTAGAAATTATGAAAGTTATGTTTATTCAAATATGTTACGATAAATGTTTTAAGGTAAATGAAATGTATTGTATATGTAGAATTGCATCAAATATTTATGTTGTCACACATCTATATTTAGTTTATTTTCCCTTACTAAGAAGTGTCTCACCCCCAACATTAAATAATTTTTCAGGAAATCCAGAAAGACCGGTTGATCAAGGCCTCCATTGAGTTAAGTTTGTGTTACCCCGCTAGGAGGGTAAGTGTTGAACTAGGATCAACGACTTTTGTTATAAGATCCTAGGAAATACTTTTTGGTATTTTTGGATATTTTGGAGATTGTGTATAAATACAGAACATGATGGTTTATAGTTAACTCTGGTATTATGTATTTTATGGTTTGAGAATGTGATTTTATATTTACTACTGCTTAGATTTCCACTGTATATGTTAGGTATGTGTCCCCGTTACCCACGGGTTCGGGTGGACTGTATTATTTATTCTTAATTATGTGATAGGATAAGTAGGTCGTTACACCTTCACTGTAACGCCCCTATTTTCATACAATTTTTTTATTTTAAAATAATAAATAAATATTCACTTGTCCTCAACAACATTCATAAATCGGTCACGTCAACAACCTTATTACCATTCATATGACCCGACCCTCATTGAGTACCGGATAAAAAGTTATTTCATTTATACAACCTAACAACGGAAGACGGTATATACATAACAGTCGGAATACAGTATCCAGAGTATCAACATATATATCACTACCCCATACTCGAAAATAACTCAACTCTAGGGGAATTACACCTCCCCTAATCCAAAACTCACCCTATGTGTCAGGGTCTCGGCTCCCTATGATCACGGAGCTTCATTACTTAGCCTGTCCCTGTTCCCTTAAAAATTTAGATAACTTGGGTGAGACACATCTCAGTAAGAAGAAATAAATTATTTACAGTGTGTGACAATATAAGTTCAGTTATAACACACTTTACTTTTCAAATCAACGTTTCATTTGAGAAAAATACACTGATAAACAAATTCTCATAATTATATAGATATACCACACAAGCTTTTATAAGCTTTAAAATCATTTCTCAAATTCAATTATTTCCAACACAAATTTACCCGCGAAGTTCTCAAGAATATGGAAGATTACCCGCCCATACAGGTAGTTTCCCTCTGCCCTAACACGTTATGCAGCCAAATATGACCACATTTGATACCTATCAGGGCACTCACCTTACTCAGTAAGCCCTCTGGTGGAGAGTTTCACTTCGCCCCAATTATTTATATTATTAACTCACGCTAATCCATTTCTCAACTTTATCATTCTCTATTTCTCAATTTCCATTATTTCTTTCATTTCTCATTTTAGCCCATTTTGTCATTCTTTCACTTTCCGTTTCAATTTCACTTTTCGGCTCATGAGTATCCTTGGTATCAAATACTAACATCGCGTCTGTAACTCATGGTCACCCTAAGGATCTTTCTTTCCACGCCATGCTCCCCCCCATGGTCAAGGTTGTGTGGCCCGAAGGCTGGATCCAACCGCGGTTGGCCAATCCGGTTAAATCAAAATATCATGTCACATATCACGTCTATAGTACGACTGGCCGGCCTATAGCCCTGATCCAGACTCAAGGAGCCCAATAACTCTACAAAATGGCTCAGTCAACAGTCACGCCACACGCTCCAAGAGTCTGTGTGGTTGCACTACACCACTAGCAATGGTACCGTGCTCAATATCACAACTATCCATCAGGGTTCACTACCACATATCCGCAATTATTATGTAGTATTGACATTTCATCAATCATATTTCAATTCCATATTATAGTATTCATATTTCCCATTTTTACATTTCAGTATTTCCATATCAATATACATCATTATTCTCATATCAATATATCTCAATCCATCTCAATATAAATGTTCTCATCGGTTTCTGTGCACATTTTATCATCTCATAATAGTATATATCGTGTTTCACGTATTTCAACATTTCTCAAAATACTCATTTCAATAATTCGCAAAATCTCATTTTTTATGCAAATTATTTTTACACACATATAAATACCATATTTCGTTATTTTCCACTAATCACAACAATAATTCTCATTTCAATATTTTCTTAGAAATAACTCATTGTTATATTTCACATTTTTCAATATACGTCATATGCCACACAGTTTTCATCTAATATTCATAATATATTAATTTCACACTCCAAAATATTACAATTAAATATTACTCAAATGCCACACAATTTATCTGATATTTATGTCACAATAATTTTCAGACAAAATACCATATGCTCATTTTCACATATTAATTCAAATAGTAGTTCTAAAAATACTGTTATAATTTATTCTCCTTACCTAACTTACTAAGAGTCTCATTAGAACCCAAATCCTACGCCCTTGGCGCCTGAAACTCCAATCCTACAATTTGTATTTTCCCCAGATTAATTAACTCATCTCCCCAAAATAATACTCATCTAACATTCCCTAGGCTCCATATACCCCAAATTAACATTTAAATTATTATTTAACACCCTTACTTAATTTTCTGAATTATGTTTGCGGGTCCCGAATTTACACCTGTGGCACTCACCTGGACCCTAAATTCCGAAAATCTTACTTCAACTTCAGATGCTCAATATTTTAGCATTTATAATTTAATACTAATTAAATAATAATAAGCTCCTTAATAAACCCCTTATCCCAAATTTGGGGTTATGCCTACGACGACCTCACGAAAATTCCGTTCTGCTAGTCTAGTAGAGAATCATCCTTAGATTCTTGTGGTCGTGGTTGGTCGTCAATTGGGCTTATAATTTGCAAGAAGTTGAGGTAAAAATGGAGATTTAGCTTATCCCAAGAGATACGTCTACGCCGCTCCTACTACCAATCCGCTCTAGTAAAAATGATGGCAGCGAAAAATGGAGTCCAACGGTATCTTCTGATTTTCGATCGGGTGAAAATCCGTCACGGAACTAAGGAGAGAGGGAGAGAGAAATGGAGAGTTACAGAGAGACTGAAGCTTCTTGCTTTAGGTGAATTGTTATATATATATAATTAATATTAATAATAATATATTTTATTAACAAAAATAAAAATAAATTTCAATTCTTATTTTTTTTCTTTTTTCTTTTTATAAATTTAATTAATTAATTAATTAATTTTTTTTATTTTTTTATTTTATTTTTGAATCACTCCACTAATCTTGTATAATCATTTCTTAGGTTATTACATTCAACATCAGTATAAACTTCAAACAAAGTTTCTATACTAAGATTCACCACTCCATCATGCCACACAGGGCTTTGGCATCAGTATAGACTTCACACAGAGTTTCTATACCAAGCATCACCATTTCATCACGTCGCACAGATACAACATACAAGACCCTATTCATAGTAAAGCAGTAAGATGACCTCCTCATGCCTGCGAACGTCTTACCCCGTCTATATAAATGACAATATAACGACCTCCTCGAATCCTGCCAACTTTATATTGTGATTTACAACACTATAACATATCAGATACACACCCCACAGCAATCACAACCAATTTATTATAAAAATGTTAATATCATGCCACACGATTTAAAGTGTAACGACTCGAATTTAAAATGGAATTTTGAGTAATAAAGAAAGAGGGAAATAGAGACAAAAACAGAAGGAGGCCGTAGACTTAGCGTTCGTCGACGACATTGCATTTAGGAAATAAAATAATTTTTAAGAGATTGCCTGAATTCATCGACGAACACAGGATTTCGTCAACGAAGTCTTTAAGAATTTCATCGACGAACATAGGGCTTTGTTGACGAGAAAATACCGAGAGGGGTTTTGAGGCAGTCTGAATTTTGTCGACGAATGCGGAGTCTCGTCGACAAAATTTATGAAGAACTCGTTGACGAAGATTGGGCTCGTCGACGAATTCTGCTGTCTATAAATACTAAAAATCCAATTTTTATTTCATTTGAAGCTTCCTCTCTCACTCTCTCTCTCTCTCTCATCTTCGGCCCTCTCATTCTCTCTCTTTGATTTTGGGCTAGTTGTACGCCAGATCGAAGATCTGAGGTTACCATGACGCTCCTGGCGAAGTTCCCTATAAGTTTGCTAGAGCGGATCGTTAGGGAAACGAAGTAGGAAATCATCCCCGAGTGGAGGTAAGGCTTTTTAAGCCAAATTAGCCTTTATGATAGTTATAGAAATTGACGTACGCATGAAAATACTGATGTTTAATACTGGGAGTTTTGAGTTTCAGGGTATTGATCAGGAAATCCTACGGGGATCAGCTAGGAAATTTTAGGGGCTTTCTCAGTAGTCAGGTAAGGGAATAAACTAAAGCAGTTATTTTCCATGCATGTTATTATTAATTATGAGCACATTTATTTTCAGAAAAGCCTATGCTATCTTTGTATATTACATATGAAATGTATGTTTGGAAAATACTGCTATTATGATAGAAATGTATATGTATGTACGAGATGCTAGAAATGATGATTTTTAAAATATGAAGCATGACTTTAAACGACATATGTGTGGCATGAACATTATTTTTATGTGAAGTGAATCAAGATATGATTGATTTTACGAGCAAACATATTTCCAGGTGTTTTGAAAATACGAGTTATGTTATACTGAGTTTGATGAATATATAAAAAATGAGTTATTTTCAGAATGTAAATACCTGAAACGTATTTATGTTATTGGCGCGATGCCATGTATTTATATTATCAGCATGAGGCCGTATTTACGATTTTGGCGCGAGGCCATGTATTTATATTATCGGCACGAGGCCGTATATACGATTTTGGCGCGAGGTCATGTATTTATGATTTCTGCACGAGGCCGTATCTATGTTTTCGGCACGAGGCCATGATGATGTTATGTATGTTCATGTATTATATGTTATTACAATTAGGATGTTAGTTTAGTTCAGTTCAGGGCTCGGTACCGTAGCTATTTGTGTAGATTAGATATCTACGTCAGATTAGTGCTAACCATTCCACGAGGGGATGGGAGATGGATAGTCGATGTGACTTTCAGTAGAGTGTGGACGTCCACCTGACAGTCCGAATTAGGGTGTGGCGGGCCATCATACTTACAGACATATTTGATTCGGCAGTGGTCAGCTAGCCATTGTCGGGTCCCGCCTACGGGCTGCACAACCCATCATGGGGGGTAATACATGACATTGCTAGCTATTCATCCTGGGTAAATTTTCAGTATTACAGTTATAACAGATGCTTATGTATGTTATGATTTATTAGCAAATATGGAAGTACATGATTATCCAGTATGATATTATGATCATTTTCAGAGTTATGAAATGTACTGTATATATTTAAATACTTTAAATGTTCATGTTGCCACACAACTGTATTTAATTTATTTTCCCTTATTGAAAAGTGTCTCACCCCCAACATTACATGATTTTTCAGGAAACCCAGAGAAACCGGTGGGTCAAGGCTGCCGTTGAGTGAGTGGAGCTTCCCTACTAGAAGGGTAAGCGTTGAACTAGGACTAGGAGATTTTTTTGTTGTATGGTCCTAGTGTCATTTTTTATTTTTTTTGAAAGATTGTAAATAAATACAGTATTTTAGGAATGTAAATAACTCTGGTATTATGTTTCATGGTTGAATGATTGAGATTTTATTTTACTGCTGCTTAGGCTTCCGGTGTGATTGACAGGTGTCCCCATTACCCACGGGTTCGGGTTGACCATTTTATCTAATATATTACATTTTATGTTAAGAAATCGACGGACGTTAGATAAAGTATAATTTCGAAATACCATAAACTACCCAAGAAAAATACATTTTTTAACGAAAATTAGGTCTAATTGCCTCCACAATTTTATTTAACCACGAGTATATTTTTCAGAAACAATGATGATCAACCTACACATTTTAGGTTTTTCTCAAATACATATAATAATCAAAAACACTCATTTCATATGCCTGAATCATATAGAAAATTATATATAGCATATACGAGATCATATACTCCAATTTAATCAATTAATTTTTCTAAAAAAAATAAAAGTATGACATAATTTATTCCGCTTACCTTAGCCTTGGAGTGATGCCTAAGATCCCCAAACCTAAAATTTGCTTCGATTAATTTGCTAAGGATCGAAGCCGGGACCTCGTGGTGATGTTCGTTTTTTTATTTGGCTTACGGATGGAGAAAAAATGAGGAGAGAGAGTGGGAGAGCGCGAGGAGAGAGAGAGAGAGAGCATTTGGATGGGGGGCTTCTGTGAATCTTACAATATATATATATATATATATATATATAATATGATATAATATTATATTATATTATTAAATCAATAAAAATTATTAATTAATTAATTTTTTTAGGATCACACTTACATAGACATTGTTTTTAGGGTCGTTACATCTCATTTGTGCGTTTAGTATATGAACATATTTATTTTTCAGAAGGCACAAATGATCAATGTCAAATGGAAGCCACGAGGCACTCAAAGCACACATCACATGGCTTATTCCATGGTAAAGTGAAGAGCAAGGAGTGAAGACACATATTTTTTCAGTTTTAATGTATTTAGTTTCATTTGTAAGTGTATGTCTCATTTAATCTGAATTAAACCTCACTAATGACCATAGATTTGCCCCAGGAACTCAAGATTTCATGGAAAACCTTTTCTATTAAAAATGATAAACAAAATCAAAAGGTTTGCAATGGTTTTTTAAGTTGAAAGAAGGCTAAAACTCATTTTTCTTAAGGGGTCAGTCGATCAGTTCATAAGCCCAGTCGACCGAAGTTAAGAAATAGTTGAAACCCAAGTTTTTTAAAGGGATCAGTTGACCAAATCATAAGCCTGGTCAACTGACATTCATTCGAGGATGATCTAGCAGACTGGATCATTATCCCAGCCGACCGAATCGCGCGAAAAGGGAAATTGCACTTGGGTCGGTCGACCGAACCTTAGTTTAGTCGGCCGGAACTCTCAGGTTTCGGTAATTCTAACCAGAAAACGAGCATAAAATTTGAAATATATTATTATAATACCTAACGGTCATATAACTGTTATAATTTGTTTTTAGCTATAAATACCAGGCCCAACATACTTGGAGACATTTTTTAATATATTATTAAATACTCTTGATATATTTGAGCATTTATTATACTCATTTCGCAAGAATCAAAAGTTCTTCTATTCTTTTTTTATTTGGAAAATTTCTTTTGAGAGAAATACCCAAACTTCACTTACTTTTGTTTTGAAAATATTTTTGGAGAAATCATTTATTACTATTGAATCTTTGAGCATTTATTATACACACTTTTCTCACGTCAAAGATCATTTAGTCTCATTTATTTGCATAAATCTTTTTGAGAGAAATACCCAAACTTTATGGAACTTCATTCTTATCTTTTGAGAGTGTTTTAGAAAAGTTTATTCATTGTACTCATTTGCTCGTAAAGGAGCATTTATTGTACACAAAACTTTATTCTCATTTGTATATTTTGCGGTTCAGGTTTAGAATCGTGCCAAGCGAGAGCACATTGTTTGGAGAGGTAGCTCCGCCTACAAGGAGTGGTGTAAAAGGCATCTCCACCTGTAAGGAGGGTTGTATGAGGTGGCTCCAGCTTGATTGAAGGAGTGAATAGTGGAAATCCTCAAGTAGTTGTCATGAGGCAAGGACATAGGTGGGAATAGTTGAATCTCGTAAAAATCGTCGTGTTTGTTTTCTCTATCCCTACTCTCATTTATATTTCCGCACTTGTATGTTTAACTATTTATAGTTTTGTGATTGTTTGATTAACCATAAACTTGAGAATGGTTGTGTTTTAAAAATAAGCTAACAAGTTGACCTAGATATTTAAAATATCCAATTCACCCACCTTTTGGGATACCCCAAAACTCACAATTGTTATCAGAGCTTTGTTACAAAAAGCTTAAACGTATTTGTTAAAGATCACATGGCTCATATTGATGTATCCCCTTTTAGTGAGGGACAATCATTTACATGCCCTCCAATCTTTTGCGGTGTTAACTATACGTTTTGGAAACAAATAATGAGAATTTTTCTTCAAAACATGGATTGGAGATTGTAAAGAGTTGTTGCTAAGGGAGATTATATACCTAAGAAAACTATTGAAAATAAAAGTGTTCCTAAAACTGAAGATGATTTTAGTGAAGATGATATGAAGTTATTGCAAGTAAATGCTAGTACTATGAAAGCCTTATTTGTGCTTTAGATGCAAATGAATTTAATAGAATCATGACTTGCAAAAATGCTAACAAAATTTGAGATAAATTAAAAATCACATATAAAGGAAGTACTAATGTTAAGGATAGTCGTATTGATATGCTTACTAGTGAATATGAGGCTTTCAAAATGACTCAAAATGAATCCATACAATCTATACACACTTGATTCACACACATCACAAATTCTTCATATGCTATTGGAAAGACTTATCCTACTTATGAGATGATCAAGAAGGTACTCAGAGGATTACCTCCAAACTGGGAGCCAAAAGTAATAACTATAGTTGAAGGGAGAAATTTGAAAGAAATGACGCTAGACGAGCTCATTGGATCTCTGATCGCATACGAAATGGCGATCAATGAGACAATAAATGAGTAGAGTAAAACGAAGAAGGTTGCTCTCAAAGCTTCTGCAAGTAGCTCCGGTGAGGAAAGTGACCAGGACACTGACGAAAACATGACTTTGTTGACCAAGAAGTTTGACAAGTTCTTTAAAAAGAACATGAGATTTGCCAAAAAAATATCGAGGCTCAATAATAGAAAAGGGAGAGTCGAGCAAGAGAGAGCAGAAATCAGATCCTCCGACGTGCTACAACTGCAAAAAGGTTGGCCACATCAAGCCGAAGTGTCCATTGTTCAAGAAGGACTCCAAAGAGAAAATGAAGGCAATGAAAGCCTTCACGTGGGACAAACCAAGTTCCAGTAGTCCTGACAACGACTCTAGCGAAAATTAAGTTGCAAATTTGTGCCTAAGGAAGTTGACATAGATTTTTAAAATATCTAATTCACCCCCTATGGGGATTATACCAAAACTCACAGTATTCATATTCACTTTAGGGAATGGGGTTAAACCAGTTGGACGAGTTTGGTGATTTTTCATCAAAAGCTCGTTATTTTACTCTGCAATAAGACATGATATAAGTTCATAAAATTTAACAAACTTGCTCTCCTTATATTGCTGCTGTAGAAGCACATTAGTTGGATGAAAAGTCTTTTCAAGCATATCTTCATTAATAATATTTTCACCACATAATTTTATCTTTGAGCTAATCATATGCAGAGCTGAGCCATTCACGTTGAGCATTTGGTAAAATCATAGCATTTTAAAGGTCAAATCTATCATTTAAATTTTTCAGTTTTTAATTCTTCATCTAAATGGCGACGGAGGAAGATCATAACCATTACGCGATCCTGCAGGGATGCAGTATTTTCATTTAAAATAGTGTTTCCAAAATTCATTGCATTTATATGGATATCAATATAAAAAATCTATGATAAATAATTATTACCCTTGATATAAAGGGGAACAAATTCAACTTTGTTTAGGTTCGACATGTGGATAAATTAACAATAATAAGATAATTTAGAAAAATAAATATAAAAATTGAAATAAAACTGAGATAATAATAGATATAATACTACTTCCACCCTTTTGGGGGTACTTAAATATATTTATTCAGGAACATTATTTTTTTCTCAATTTGTACCATTCAGGAATATGATTTCAATTACAATATGAAAATAGATAATAATTATCACATCTTTCAAAGGTTAAATGTACTACATCATTTGGAGGATAAACGTCTCATCTCTTCATGAGGTTGATTTTAACATCTCTTTAGGAGATTAAAAATATACTAACGTACGTTAGGAGGTAAATATTTACCATCTCTTATGGAGACTAGATACATAACCTATTCAGACGGTCTATATTTTTTGGGAGATTAAATATATAAGTGAAAGATTTAAATATATTAGTCTATTCAAGAGGACTATCTCATCATCTCTTATGGAGATTGATATTCTTTAAACTTTAAAAGACATATTCTCTTTTGGAGAATATTATACTATTGTGGAGTAAAACTTACAAGAAATAAATTAAATATGATTTAAAAAATATTTCAGATATTTAGAGTTTCGTGCTGATAACGTGTTATAAAAGATATGGAAAAATAAATAGTGATGAAACATAAATTTTACGTAGTTTGGTTATGTTTACTCTACGAGTGGATGAGATAAAAAATTTTACTATTTCGGAAGGAATTACAAGATGATTTAGAACCGACCTTGTAGACACCCTATTTTTACTCGAATCAAATATAACAAAGGGGTTACAATATTATTATATTATTATTATTATTTCTATTGTTATTATTATTACTTTACTATTATTTTTTTTATTTTTTTATCATTCTTATTATTTATATTTTATTATTACTTTACTATAATTATTGTTATTATTATTACTATTTTTATTTATTATTATTATTATTAGTATTATCATTATTTTTAAATATTATTATTATTATCATTATCTTATTATTATTATTATTATTATTATCATAAAAGTACGAAAAAAAAAGAAGAAAAAGAAAAGAAAAGAAGGAGCTTAGGGTTTAGGAAAAAGCCTTTAAAAAGGCATTAGAGGCACAGAGGCCGCCGGGGCTGTAGGGGGCGGGGGATGCACAAAAGCAAAAATAAAAAAACCTAAGCTCTCCTTCTCTCATCTCGCATCTTCTCTCATCATTTTTATATGCCTATTCTCTATAAATATTTTTTTGTGGATCTTCAAATGAGAAAGAGAGAGGCCCTTTATAGGGCAATAAGGATAGTACATTATTGAGAGAGGGTCCTTTATAGGATAATAAGGATAGTACATTATTGAAAGAGGGCCTTTATAGGACAATAAGGATGGTCCATTATTCATGGTAGTGGATGATGAAGGGGTGGTAATTATTTATATTTTACTTTCATTAGCAATTGTACCAACTTTCGGCAGCGAAAATTTCGCCACTGAACAGTCCTTTCATCCACCATAAATGGTTTCATTGTTTCGATTTCCCTCCTTCTCTCATTACGTCTGCTTGTACTCTGCAACGAAGCGGAAAGGATGTTGTCCCTGAACGCAATCCCTTCTTTATCGGCCGTATCCGCTCAGGCTCTCTTCTCTTCACCGTGTTTCCACTTCTTTCCTAGAAACCCTAGAACCAGCTGCTGCTCTAGAGTTTGCAGAGCCTTCGGTGTTTATTCTGGCTATCCTGATGATTCATCTTCCGGTGAACGTGAAGAATGCGTCGCCGGCCTGACATCCAACTACGCCGGCCTCCGGTTGGAAGAGACTGTTGACATTGAGGCAGGCAAGCTCAGGCTCGATTCTTGGATATCATCTCGCATTTCCGGCGTAAGTAGAGCTCGTGTGCAATCAAGCATTCGGTTCGGGCTCGTCAGTGTTAATGGCAGGGTTGTTGATAAGGTGACTTTTACTCTAAACATTCGGTTGTTTCTCTGCTCCAGGGCTTGTTTGATTTTGGGTTGCTGTTGAACTTCGTGGGCGTTATGGCTGTCTAGGGTTTTTTCCAAACAGTTGATTTTGGGTTTCAAAAACTTGTTAGCATTGACTGTAAATTATCAATCACATAAAAAATTTCGTTTATATCTGGAATTAGCATTTGGTTATTGAGAAAACAGGGACAAGAAATGTTAACTTTAGTCAGCCAAACTGTTGTGAAAGACGTAATTGAGAAGATGGAAATTGTAGTTTTTGTTTATTTATTTATTTAATTATTTATTTTATGCGGTTCCTCATTTCATAGAAATTAAAGGGCATCAGGGTTTTTAGTGGTTTGATAATTGGTAGGACGGGTTATTTGCACCTAATGTTATGATATTGTAGCCTGTAGTCTTTATCTCTTTAAATAATACAGTTCTTTGTCTATAAAAAGAATGTTTTGATACTGTCGCTTGAGGAAGAAAGTACCTAGCTCTCTCCCTTGTTCCTAAATAATGTGAACCAAACAGGGTCAAGAGGTAAATCTTCTACCAAACTGAAAAAAAAAAAGGGTCAATTTACTAACAGGTTTTGGACGATGAGAGCAATGTGCTTACAAGTGTCTACAAAAGAACTAAACTGTGTTGCTCCTCTCATCAGACCATTTTATGGCATTGATGATCTTCATAGCTGCAGCTGGGTTGACAGTCTGATTTGATTGCTGGGAAAGTAGTGGCAATGAGGAGAGAACGAACTGTTGGTTCTCATGATAACCATTTTTTAAGGGTTTATTTGGTGGTTTGAAATACTTGTGTTTGTGGAGCTGCTTCATATTTTCTTCAGTCATGGGAGATTCAGATTATTTTGGTTGTTTGGGGTGGGAGATATGTTTGATCGTGAAAGAATGAGAGGTTATATACTTTAAAATGAATTGCTTTCTTTAGGATTTTTACCATTTCATTTGATGTCTTTCCATTTTTCTAAAAACCTGTTTTTTGTGGGAATTGTTAAATTATGAATCATATTCTTTTGAACACTTGTCCATTATTGCTCTATGTTGCAATATATATATATATATATATATATATATATATATATTTTTAGATTCTAAGATGTCTCTTTATTGTTATTATGGATTTTATCCAAGCTTTATGGAATTAGGCTATTACAAATCTAATTTGTTGTATGCCTGAGAGCAGGTTTCTCATGCGGTTAGACCTGGAGATAAGGTTAAATGCACAGTATCAGAATTACAACCCTTAAGGGCTGAAGCAGAAGATATACCTTTGGATATAGTTTATGAAGATGACTGCGTACTGGTTGTAAACAAGCCTCCTCACATGGTAATTGTCAAAATGTCTTCCTCTTTCCATGACTGGACTCATCCTGTGTTGAACATGAATGACACTCTCAAACACATATACTAAAAGGTGCAAGTTTTGCTTGTCATGTATCTATTGCCCTGAGGCACATGTATGAATATGACATATTTTGTTGTTTTATTTATATGATTTGTTTTTTCACTATGTGAGATTTAAATGTGCAATTTCTCATTTCAAATTTGAGCAAGTTTGTATCTTTTCGATATTCTAGAAATTTAGCTTCTAGACAAATTGTTTTGAGTTTTCATGATTTTTATTGTCCACCCCGAAGGTAATTTAGAACTATATTTTCCTCCATCTTCCTCACAAGTCACTACCATTTTGAGCATATTAATGAGCTCTTGATGTCCATCATAGTATTTAATTTGGTGTGATAGAATGACACTTAAACAATATTCTTTGTTGTAGATCATGTTTCATCCATTTATTTGATTTAGGAGATGATTGCTTTTTTTGCTTCCATCTGAGTTTGCTCTATAGGGTTTTTTTGGTAGGACATCGACTTTTTTTTTAATATCTTGTGTGATTGGTTGGCTTTACTAGGGTTTGTGTGGTACACAACAACAACAACAACAACAACAACAACAATAAACCAAACCTTAAGCCCCACTAGGTGGAATCGACTACATTAATCATTTTCCACTAAATTGTAGGGGTATTTGATATCATTGTAGAAATTATAAAAGTAAAAGTGAGAAACGGAAACTAAGAATTACAAATAAAAACTCAAAACCACTAACCTATTTAGTTAATGTTTCTAAAGCTAAAACAAACTAAAAACCTAATTGAACAAATGCTTAGTTTTTTCCCTTCAATCAAATAGCAATTAAAATTTTGATTAAAATAATAAAATACAAAAACAATGTAGATTAAAAATATTATAATAAAAATAGAAATTATTATTAGTTACTTTGCTTAATTATTACATTCTAGGTTCACTTTACAAGAACAATCTTATTGTACATGACAATAGGAAAATAGTGAAAATATGAATTTTATTAAATGTTATTTTTTAAATTTTTAAAAATTGTATGGATGATTTTATTTTAATTATCATAGTCATAGTTTTAATTTTAATAAAAGATTATGTATCGAAGAGAAGATTGTGTTTGTAACAGGTCGAGACCTTTATTGCTATCATGTAATGCCCTTTGGCCTGAAAAATCCTCTTGGGAGGCCCCGATAGCCTTCGGGGCTCCGATGCTTAGGTCAGTCCATTGCCATTGTAAATATCAGTTTTGCATGTCATTGTAAATATTGGTAGTACAAATTTGACTATAAACAACAATGCTTTGTGCTTATGAATATTTGTAGTGGTGAACACCAAGTCCAAGAGGTATAAATACCTCCTAAGAGGAGGCTAAGTTTGCTAAAGGTAGTTTAATAAGTCCAAGAGGCCCAAAGACCTTCCGAAAGGAGTTCAGCCCTTGTTACCTCATTAGGTTGCCTTAGATCAGCTTGGCCTTTTCTTAGATTGTCTTCATTTTCCTTGTGAATTTTTTAGGTTACCTTTAGCTAATTTAGCCTCCTCCTGGGAGGCCTTTGTGCCTCCACTCAATAACAAATCCTATTAGTAAATGGAAGGATAAATGGGCTTAGCCTACACTTAGCTAGTATGGGCTTCCCAAGGAGGTCTTTATAATAAACCGCCCCATGCTTATTCATGGAGTACAAGAGATGCTCATATGCGAATATCTCATAAGAGGTCATGTTAGGTTCTGAGTTCCTATTCTAAACAAAGTCAGGGTCCTTCCACCAAGGCTCCCCTCTCAAATTGACCTATCTAGAGACATAAAAGAATTTCCCTTTCCAGCTATGAAACGAGGAGGGGTTGGCATGGACCAAACTCTTGCTAGGACGGTAGGTGAAGTGACATCACCTAGGCTCATGGGGATGAGCTTTGAGTTGGAAGAAAGCCTTAACTAAGTTCAAACTCGGCGCGTACATCATTAGCTTATTTAGTTTCACCAGAACAACAAAATTGACTAGACTCAAGTAAGAACTAGGAGTTAGCAAACCTAGAGCGAGCCTACAGAATTGGAATACCTCAAATAAAACGGGATTTAAAGAGAGCCACAACCCATTTCTAAAATAGTCCTTGTATAGGCTCAGCTCCCCAAACTAGTGTTGGTGAACTCGATCCTTGTTGCTTGGGGGCCGAAGTTTAACCGAGTAAGGTATATGGAATACCTTAGTCGGAGGAGAGACTCCCTAGACAAGGTGCACACCTCTAGATGTGCCTTATGGGACGACGAGGTTGTTAGGTCGGTAGCTTTGACCCCATCTTGAATTCTCACTTCTATAGAGCTAACCCCACCTTGTGAGAGCTTAGTCAGAACAACCCTTTGGTGGCTCCAACTCTAATCCTCCATAATCACGCTGTTACCCTCAACAAGGACACCAAAGGAGACAAAGAGAGCACGTACCTATCAAAAAAGAGTTGATGGCGGCAAGAAGACGAAAGTAGTAGCTTTGAAACCGAACACTCCAAAGAGTCTAAAGAAAGAGAGCAAATTGAAAGTGACAAATGAAGGGAGGAAGAGAAGTGAATTTTTAGGAGAGTACAAGTTTTCTTTTTGGCGGGAAAAATTGGCGCCAAAAACTAGAAAATGGGGAGAGGACATGTGTCTATTGTGGAAAAACTTAAAAAACTTACACAACTTAAGAAATATCCCATCAAAGCTTACATAGGAAAGGGAAGACTTAGTCAAAGATAGATCAAGACTAAAAGAAAGATTAGTAGCACCTCGGTTGTGGAGAGCAAGAACCCATCTTTTTTCCACCAGCTTGGTTCAAGTTGCTGAGCTACGGAAGAGGGGACGTTTGTAGGGGTCTCAACCAAAGGAAAAACCGAGCAGCTCCATTAAGCTCAAAATCGAGATGTTTGTGGGGCCCACCAATTGAGCTTCCCTATTAAGCCCAAGATCGAGCTGTCTCACCAAGGTCAAGACCAAACTGCCTCGTTAAGCCTAAGACTGAGCTGCCCCACTGAGCTCAAGATCGCGCTACCCTGTTAAGCCCAAGATTGAGCTGCCCCACCAAGCTCAAGACTTAGTTGCTCCATTACCAAATTACTTCATTAAGCTCAAAATCATGTTGTTTGTGGGGCCCACTAACCAAGCTACCACATTTCTCCCAAAATCGACTTGCTTGTGGGGCTCACCAATTGAGCTGCCTCACCTCTCCCAAAGTCAACTTGCTTGTGGGGCTCACTAACTAAGTTGACCAACCTTGGGGCTGATCTCATCCATCCAATACATTAATCACTCTAACTGCCTAGGGAGCCCACACCTTCATGAGGGTAATTGTTAACCACCTACTTTTACAAAGAGACCCACGTTCCTACAATGAAAGGGGGGAATAAACCACGGAGTAGGGATGTCCATGTCTCGAAGATGGTTGTCACAAAAGAGGCTGAGTAACAAGAAGGGAGGTAAGTTTACTAGGAGGGGACATATTCATTCTCTCGAGGGGCTGATTTTTTCTCTTTTTCATGTTGATCTGAGGATAATGGACTAACTTAGGCATCAAAGAGATCCCCCGGAGGCCTCGAGGACCTCCCAAGAGCCCATTTTTTTGATTTTGCAAGTCAGAAGTGAGAGAGATTCATGACAAATTTTCAACTTAACCGACCTCTGAAATGGCGATCCCACTCCAACTGAGCTCTCCCGAGGCATAAGATAAATTTCCCACTCATAAAGTGAGGAGGGGTTAGCATGGACCAAACTCTTGCCAGGATGGTAGGTAAAATAGCACCATTGGGCTCTTGGGGATGAACTTTTTTTAGATGTATTCTAAGGCCTTTCAGAATGCTCTTATTCATGTTTTCCACCTGCTTGTTGTTCTGAGGATGAGCAACCGAGGAGAATCTCAACTCTATCCTTAGCTTTGAGTAGAATGTTTTGAACGTTTCACAATCATATTGCTTACCATGGTCTGTATTGACAATTCTAGGTGCGCTATACTTGCAAATCACCGATTTCCAAAAGAAAGTGGTGGTGCTCTTTCTAGTGATCTTGGCTATTGCTTCTGCCTCTACTCATTTGGTGAAATAGTCAATTGCTACTATCAGGTATTGCCTTCGTCCTTTGGTTACTGGCAATGGTTTGAGCAAGTCTAATCCCCATTGTGCAAATAGCCAGGGACTTGTAAGTGTTGAAAGCTTGGTAGCTGGTCTCCTTCATTGGGAGATCTCTCCGATGCCTAAGTTAGTTCATTGTCCTTGATTCAGCTTGAAAGAGGGAAAAGAATCAGCCCCTCAAGAGAGTGACTCTGTTCCCGTCTTGTTACTCAATCTCTTTTGTCATAATTGTCTTGGAGGCGTGGATAATAGGGGTGTAATTGGTTCTATTTGGTTTGATTTTAATTAAAAACCGATAATCAAACCCTACTAATCGGTTTTCAAACTACACAAATCTAAACCGAACCATACACCGACAGTTTATTCGAACCAAAAATCATTTTTTTCCAGTTCTATTTGGCTTTTTTTGGTTATTAAGACAAAAATTTATAACTTTAAAAAACCCTTAGTAGGGTGGGCCAAAAATATTAGGCCAAAAATAAAATATTTTATGTCTAAACAAATGGCCGTTGAATAGCAACCCACAAACTATTCAAATACCCAAAACAGATGAGCTTTGTTTAGTAAGCCCAGCTTATCAATTAAAAGATAAGCCTAGCCTACAACTATGCATTTATAGGAGGGGGAAGAATTTCCCTTCGTTCCTCCTGCCCATGTGGGACAATGGTCCACTTCCCTCTTTAGATCTCCAATTCTCCTCTCCAATCCTCTCACTCTTCCCTTTTTAGCTGTCTTATATTGGAAGAATGGAAGTGGGTGCTGCCTCGCCTTCTTTATAAATATGAAAAAGCTTCAACTTAATCATACTCCTCTTTATATGCATATATATATATGTATAATATACATGTAAATTATATGTGTACACACACACACACATATATGTGTGTGTGTGTGTGTGTATTATTAAAGTTTTTTATATGTAATTGGTTACACACACACACACACACACACACACATACACACATATATATATATATATATATATATATGAATATATGTATATTATTAAAGTTATTTTTATATTAATTGATTTTTCGGTTCGATTTTTTTATAAAACCGAAATCGAAATCAAAAGTTGGCTTTCATAAAATCCAAAACTGAAATCGAATACCGAAATCGAAACAATCGACCGAATTGTTTAACGGTTTGGTTTTGGTACAATTTTTGATTTTTCGGTAATTTTTGTTCACCCCTAGTGAATAACCATTATCCTTGTGAATACGTGGGTTCCCTAGATAGCTAGAGTGATCAATATCTTGGATGGATGAGATTAGCTCCAAGATTGATCAGCTTGATTAGTGGGCCCCACAAGCAGGTTGAGGTTGGTTTTAAGGGAAGTGAGGTAGCTTGGTTGGTGGGCCCCACAAGCAGGTCTGTTTTGGAAGAAGTGTGGCAACTCGGTTGGTGGGCCCCACAAGCGACTTGGTTTTGAGCTTAATAGAGTAGTTTGGTAATGGAGCAACTTAGTTTTGAGTTTGGTGGTGCAACTTAGTTTTGAGCTTAATGGGGCAGCTCGGTCTTGAGCTTGGTGGGGCAGCTCAGTTTGAGGCTTAACAGGATAGTTCGGTCTTGGTCTTAATATGGTAGCTCAATCCTGGGCTCAACAGGGCAGCTCGGTTGGTGGGCCCCACAAGCAACTCGATTTTGAGCTTAATAGAGTACCTCGGTTTCTCCTTTGGTTGAGACCCCTATAGATGTCTCCTCTTCTTCCACATGGTAACTTGAAGCAAGCTGGTGGATGAAAGTTAGGTTCTTGCGCATGCTTTCTATTGGCCTTAGAGTCGTGTCTAGATAGGGAGTGAATAGACTCTCTGGCATATTTTTGCTTTTTTCTACAAAATTTAAAATCTTGGCGAGAAGCAAATGATTATATCACAATATATAGAACATAAAACATGCATAAGATATAAATTAAAGAGTGTAGAGAAGAAAAGCTTAACATTGTTGTTTAACGTGTTTCGGCCCCTTGCCTATGTCTACGCCTTGAGTCACACCCAAGGTTTCGACAATCCACTATAACCTCCTTCACCGGCAGAGAAGCCGTTGTAACACAAGGGAACAAATCTCTTAACGCTCACCAAGAGCCTTCACACGGGAACAAATCCCTTTATGCTCACCAAGAGCCTTTCCAAGGGAACCAATCCCTTACCACTTGGTTCACAAAGAACCCTTACAAGATGAATATGAAATACAACAAAAATGCTCCTTGAATGAGCTGATATTTGATACAGTTGAAAACCTCGCACAACTCTCTCAAGGTAGTGAATCACAACAAGACTGAAGAGTAAGAGAGAAGTTGAGCACAAAGATGATGAACTAAATTAAGTGTGCTTGCAAAAGATATGCCAAAGATGTTAATCACTAAAAGTCATGTTTAAACAAGTCTTTGGACTTGTATTTATAGGCAAAGGGGCGAACTAGCCATTTTATGGCCGTTGGGGGTTTAATGTAAAAAACCATTTTGAAAACTAGCCATTCCGTTGGGTGTTCTGTTTCCGTCTCAAACTATCGACGGTTTTTCTGATATTGTCGACTGTTTTCCCCTGAAAGTCTTCAACATGAAAGTTGTGGGATTTTTTCTTAGCTTTCTATAGATACCAAGATCGCCCTTTTTGGAGTCTTCTAGCAAAAGTTATGCTCCAAATACTGAAGGGTGTTCAGGAAATTTGAGAGGTGCATAGATGATGTTTAAAAGATTATAACACTAATATGATTTAAAACTTATCTCATATAAAAATACATTTGAGTAAAGGATATTTTTATAAAACTCTTGTTTTGACTTTGAAAACTCATAAGTACTGAACTTATGATTTGGTGATATCCTATATACTCTTATGTCCTAGTATGCATATGCAATTTGCTCAACTCTTGCTCAATAAACATGTGTGAAATAGAACTACAAGAGTTACAGCAAATACTTCCTTAAACGTTCCCCATTACATATTTTTCTATATTAGCTTCCATTGGTATGTGCTTGAGCTCTTCCGATTGAGTGTCCTATTGATCTTTGCCACTCGAATGTCTATTCGGTTCGATCTTTGCCTTTGATCCAGTACTTTCATGTATTTGTCACTTGTACCTGTACTAAACATGATCTGCAAAGATATGATACACTTGGAACTACAAATAGGTTAATATCATCAAAACACATTAAATATGATTATGTAGCCACTAAGGCTAACAATCTCCCCATTTTTGATGATGTCTAACCTATTAGGATTTTACTTAATCGTTGCATTTGAGTTTGTACTTATCATAGCTTGATATGCAAAAATTAGTTTACCTAGAACCACTAATGGGTTGTTATTATCAAAACATGACAATTAAGATCATGTAGCTATCAAGGCTAACAATCTCCCCCTTTTTGATGATGGCAAACCATTGGTGTTCTTACAGGATATAATTTACAAGCTCCCCCTTAATTTATGCATATTGTTGAATAAGATGAAAATTTTACTTCCCCTTACTATATGCATATAAGGCATAATTAAATCATTTAACTCTATATTTTCATATTCTTTGAAGCTATAACACTCAATACATTTAGCAACAAATCTGAACTTCCATTTATAATCGTTTAAGCAACACTACACAAATTTGTTCATAATTTACTAACCTACAACACCCAATCTACAACACCAACCTAATTCCCCCCTTTTGATCATCATCAAAAAGAGAGGAACCATTCATTTAGCTTAAAATGCCCTAAAAGCTTATTAGGACCAGTTTCCATGTTGGTGAGGCAAGTATGTGCTGAACCAAAACGTCAGCCTGCCTCGATTGATTACCGTTGATGGTTTCCTTTGAAATTGTCGACGGTTTGGTGCAAAACCAAACCATCTTTGCCTAGATATGATTTATACTTACTCATGAATGTTTAAATGATAATTACTAATAAAACAAAACTTCATTTGATTTATCAATGCTTGAGAGCTGATAAGAGAGTATGGATGAAGACTCTTATATAAAGAATAATTAAACAATGAATAAATAAGAGTACTTAGAAGAAATTTTTCTTCTTTTTGAATCAATCATAAGTTGGTGAATTCTTGACAACTAATTGCATTAGACAATATATTGATGCCCATGGTTGAGTGTGGGTTTCTTAGGTAAGAACGAATGTTGATTTGGAGAACCCATTATTGCTTTGAGGTAATGATAAGATGAATCCCCTGTTTCTTTGATGTTGCCACGAGAGAGTATAAGGATCCAAAAGGTTTCAACTTATGAAGTTTTTTATTTGATTCTCAAAGCGATACTTAACCTGAATCAAGTGAGTTAAGGATAAGATCTAGTCAGTTCATCACTTGGCACTCAGAGGCTTCCATTATTGCCACTGCAGAGGACAAATTTTCCTCTAATTGTAAGAGATGTTGATTTATGTGGCAAGTTAGAAGCTCTAGGATATGATATTGAATTTTCCTAAGCATTTTGTTGAGCGCTTAAAGCTTTTGTTGAGCAAATATCTCAACAAAGTGAATCTTACATAAGAGGTAGATAATTCCTATGTTAAGATAACCTTTCCTTGAATTACTTTGGTATTGATTCCAAATTTGCATCCAAATAATGAGTCATATATACCTTGGTATGGGATGCTTATCAAATTTGAGTGTAGCCCGAGCGCTATTTGCTAATTCAGTACAATCATGATTCCAAAGTAATCAAAAGTGGACTTTTTCCATAAAGAGTTCATGCTTGTGATTGAAGCATGATAAGTTTGTCCTTACTATTTGGCAATGAGCATTTAGGAGTATACGAATCTTTATTGAACAATGCTCTTGGTAATAGGAGACATGTTCTCCCGATTGGCCACTAATGGGAAGGTACCCTTAAAACTAAAAATATGCTCACAAGTTGAGCAAGAATATGATATTATATAATTCTTCACCAAATTGATCGTGATTTGGTAAAGCTTTAATATGGAAGAGAATGCCTTTTGTATTAACAAAGGTTAAGAAATTTTCTCGTAGGTCAAGCATAGAGTGAGGAATACACGGAAGAATATTTCTAGATATACACAAGTAGATAACTACTTTAGAATCTACTAGTGCTCATAACTAGATTATGTGATTTAGAAAGCTTTACTAATGTTGTATTATCAGTGATGACTGAATTTTCATTTTTGAATGCTCTTGAATTTGGATCAAACATACAATATTGATGTTACAAGATGAGTTTAGGGTTGGATGATGCGTAGTGCCCATGTTGCTATGATTAACTCCTCTAAAACTCAATTCTTATGTAAGGGATAAAATATGCTATACTTTAGATATAATTACTATGTATCCAAATTTAAGCATATATTATCAAAAATTTTATAATTAAGGAAGACATCTCTTGTCCATAAGAGATGGGTTTACTTACTAAAGCATGCTTCTGAGACTTTATTCAAGACCTAAGTAATTCATATCAGAAATACAAGTTTCTATTCTCACCCAAAAAATAGGCTAGTTGAGTCCTTGTACATTTTGGAGGAATGATATCTAATGTCTCACGAAAGCAAATATTGTTTCATTCCTTTCTAGTCCTAAAGAACAAGCCTAAGTATAGAGCTTGTGAGAGTGTGCATGCTATTTTATCCCATAAGCTATAACCAATACTCTAAACAGAAATTAACCCATCAACAAGGATAAACACAGTTAAAATATCATATTGGTTTTTATCATTTGAACTCATTATATTGGCTTAATTTTATAAAGTCTCTAGCGTGGTAATCAAACAATTATTATGCGTTAACTGGGATTTTATACCTTGAGCGCTATTGTGACAAATGTCTCTAATTTTTGCACTATATAAACTTAGTCATCTCAATCCCTTTTTACCTAGGTATGGTTAAATCTACCTAAATCCTATATTCCTATTTACTAATCCTAGGTTTTGAGGAAGCAATAGTCTAAAACTTATGTGATTCGTTTTGGTACCCATTCTTCCTTGGGTCCCAAGGGGTTTTTCTTCTTTACTGCCCATTCCAGCTTCCTTTCTTTGCCTTTGACACCTCTAAAGGGGTAAGAATAATGGATGTGACCCTTTCTCTCACAATATAAACATATTTTGTTTGTGTGTAAGGGTTTTGACTTATTTGCACTATTTGATGAGGCATTAATATAACCATGGGAATTAAAATAGGAACCATAACTTAAATTCTTTTTGTAAAAGCTATTTCTTTGGGTTCCTAAGAGCTTATTAAGATTTTCTTTCCCTTTGGTGAATTTACAAATAATCTTACTGTAATCATCAATCTTCCTTTTTAATATTGTATTCTCCTTTAAACAATTTTCAATTTGATTTTTAAATTTGTCTTCCTTTACTTTGAAAATTTCATGATCCTTTTTGATTCATGCAATAAGCTCCTCGTATTTATTTTTGAAAGAGATATTTTCTTCTTTCAAGGAGAATTCCTTTTGTTTAAACAAAGCAAGCTCTTTCTCAAAATTTTTGTTCTTTCTTTTTACCAAAACTAATTCATCAAATAATTTAGCATAGGTATTTACTAATTCATCATAAGAAAGAGCATAATTATCATCATGAGAACTTACCTCTTCTTGCTCATTAGCTATGAGACAAGAATGTTCCGCTTCCTCCTCTATTTCATTGTCGGTGGAAATTCCATCGAATTTGTCCCAAGTTATTGCAGTATCCATATCACCGTTCTTCTTAACTTAGTATGTATCTTTGAGTTTGTCCCAAATTTCTTTTGCAGTTTCACATCCGCAAATGCGATTGTATTCTTCATTGCTCAAGCTACAATACAGATAATATTTTGTTTTGAAGTTAAGTTGTATTAACCTCTTTTCAACGGTTGTAAGCTCCGTCAATGACTTTGGGATATCTTCAGTCTTCTTGGTGAAGGAGAAGTCTCCATTTGAGATGATCTCCCACATATATAGGTCGCATGATTGAATGAAGATGGTCATTTTGTTCTTCCATGCCGGGTAGTTGGAGCCATTGAACATCGGTGGTTTGGTCATGGATTGTCCTTGAGAAACTGAAGTGTCTACCATATACGCCATTTGATCTTTCCGCCTTGGAATTTACTCCGATAATGTAAGCGCCTTGCTCTGATATCACTTGTTGGCCCTAGAGTCGTGTCTAGGAGAGGGGGGGGGGTGTGAATAGACTCATTGGTGTATTTTCGCTTTTCTCTACAAAATATAAAATCTTGGCAAGAAACAAATGATTATATCACAATATATAGAACATAAAACATGCACAAGATATAAACACCATTGTTTAACGTGGTTTGGCCCCTTGCCTATGTTCACGCCTTGAGTCACACCCAAGCAAGTACTTAGACCTTTTGACCGAAATTTAGAATTTCGAGGGGTCCCGAAAGGAAATTGAGAGACAGATTCTCTTTTGAAAAAATTCGACTGAAATTTCAAGCTTTCAGTAAATTTCGAACGAAATTTTGAAAATTTCGGCTGTTCTTCCGAAGTTTTCTGGAAATCATGGGGTAAAATTTTTAAAAAAAAAATTGGAGTGAGGAATTTCAGTGCTGTTTTGAGTATTCTCAGACTTTATTTTGCTTTTCCAGTTTTCCCACGTGATTGTGCAAGTTGTGCAACCTGTGAGTGTATACAGTGAAAACCAAATATCTTGCAGAGATGCTCTATATATTCAACCCAATAATTCCACCAATTCATCAAAGGCAGGGCTGCCACTACACAATTTATTTCTATAAATTAACTTCATGCAGTAGTCGGATACATACCTCAAAGCTTTCTTCTTCTTCCATCTTCAAACTTAAAAAAATAAATCCTAGATTCCAAATTTCTAGCTGCCTCCTGCCTCCACCTTCGAAGTTTGAACTCCGAAAAGCCCTAACCTTCGGATCCCCTCCTGCTCTGACCCTTCGAGCCTCTGCCTCTAGCCTTTGGCTTCACCGCTTCACCCTCCACCTCCATCTTTGTCGCACACTCACAGTTGCAGTCAGCAGCAAGAACTCCCATCGCTCAAGTCTGCAATCTTCCTTTCGGCTGAGGCTCTCGCAAAGCTGTGAGCAAGAAACCGAGAGACAAGAGTCCACTGTCGGCCCCCCTCCAGGAGCAGCACCTAGCTCCGTGAAATAAAAGGGCTGAACTAAAGGCAATTTGTGGTTTATGTTTTAAATGCCATATTTTAAGTTACCTATTTTTTTATTTACTCAAAATCTCCCTTCCCCTCAATATATTTACGACAATGCCCTCTCCCATTTACCCCTTAATTAGTTGATCCTACATTGCTACTAGTATAGTAAATAATAACTAGTAAATTTGGTAACTGAATAAAATTAAAATAATTTACTATTATTATCTTATTATAATATAAATTAATAAATTATTTCATTTATTACTTAATAATAATTTTGTAAAAATTATCATTAATTTTGTAATTTTAATTTAATAATTTAATATTTCTCTTAGTTATTAATTTATCTTTATTTAGCATCTAAATATTTTTATTTTAAAATTATAGAGTAACATCCAAATAATTTTTTTTTTTTACAAATTTAGAGTAATTTAACACCTAATCATTATAGCCTAGTAATTAAATAAATTAAAGTACTTATTAGCTTAATATAGTTTAAATTATTTCATTTATTTGACTAATTTAATTTCCATAATTTATTAGTAATTTTGTACATTATCATTAAATTTTGTAAATTTAATTTAATATTTTAATGGTTGTCTTATTTATTAATTTTATATTGATCATAAAACATCTCAAATAATTTTATTTTAAAATTGTTGACTAATTTAATACCTAATTTTTGATTCATTGTTACTTTTGTAGGAAAGTAAAATTATCTACAAAAATGTTTGAAGGAAGAAAACAAGATCCAACATGGGTACCTGATTCCTAATGTAAAGAATGGATTTATTTGCAAATACTGTGGAATACAAATGAAGAATGGTGGTGCAACAAGATTAAAAATGCACTTAGCAAATTATGACCCGCAACATAATATTAAATTCCGCGACAAAGTACCTCTAGAAGTTAAGCAGGAAATGAGAATTGTTTTAAAAAGAAAAACAACAACTAAGGCAAAAAAAAAAAGAAAAATGGATCAAATAAAAAATGAATTGCGTGGGAACTTGATGCAACCACAACAAATTGATGAAGAGGATGATGTTGACGATATTGCATACCCGCCTGACATTTCTCCCTATGAAAGGTCTGCATATCGTCAAACATTCTATGCTTCAAAATAGACGGAATGGGAAAGAGGCCAATCTCGTAGGTTTGCAGTTAGCCAACAAGGAGGCAGTTCAGGGGTTGGTAGTAGTGGAGGGCAACCTCTGATGAGGCGATCTCAAAGTGTGAGAGAGCCAGAAACAGAGCCATATATTTCAAAGCCTTCTCAATTTTTTAAGTCAGACACAACAAAACAAAAAAGCTTGAAAAATTTATTCAAATGAGGTAAAATAAAAGAAGAAATGAATAGGTTGATTTCAAAGTTTTTTATATATGATAGTGTTTCATCCGAGAAGGCAAAATCACCTCATTTTAAAAACGTGGTATGGGGTTGCCAATCAGTTGGAACGAGAGTCATTTCACTGACACCCTATGAAATTAGAACAAAATACCTTGATTTAGAGGTAAAAGAAATGGAAGGTCACGTAGAAGAAGTGAAGAAAAAGTGGGCAACGTATGGCTGCACTGTAATGTGTGATGGATGGACAGACCCTACAAAATTATCCATAATAAATTTCATGGTTTACTTGAAAGGAAGCACAATTTTTCTAAAGTTAGTGATGCTTCTGACAAAATAAAAGACCATGAATACATATATTCCCTATTAAAACATGTTGTGCAAGAGGTAGGAAAGCAACCTGTTGTCCAAGTGGTGATCGATAATGGCAGTGCCTACAAGAAAGCGGGTCTAAAATTAATGGAAACATTCGAGTTGTATTGGACTCTTTGCGCTGCCCATGGTATTGATCTCATTTTTGAAGAGATCGGAAAAAGAGAGGCAATAAGCACAGTAATCTTGCAGGGGAGACAAATCACTAATTTTATATATAATCATAGATGGTTGCTTGCTAAAATGAGGGAGCACTGTCAAGGGGATATTGTGCGTCCAGGGGCCACACGATGGTTACAAACTACATTGCCCTTGATACCCTACAAAAAAAAAAGTAGGTTTAAAATCTCTATTCACATATGATGAATGGGTTGTGCATGCTCTTAGTCAAACAAAAATGGGTAGAGAAATTGAAAGCATAGTTCTTAACCATCAATTTTGGGATAGAGTGGCAAAAGTTTGTAACATTTATGAGCCTATATATCGAGTATTGCGTATAGACGATAGTAAAGTGTGGCCAGCATTAAGAGTTGTGTTTGAAGCAATAAGAGTGATGAAAGAGGCCATTGAAGTAGGTGCAAGAAGTGCAAGATGGGTTCTCAAAGTAATTAATGGCCGGTGGGAAAGAACCCTTGAACATCCTCTTCATGCAACAGGTATAAAATATTTATAAATTTCAAGAAATTCATGTATCAAAATACTTATTACATATTTAAATTTTACTTTATTTGATTGACAACTTATTTTTTAAATTCAAAATGTCAATACAAAGAAGGTGTTGGGGAAGATCCTTATTTTCTTGATGTAGTTCACAAAGTTTTTAACACCTTTGAGCCACATTCCTCGGGCCTGGATCAAATTGGAAATGAGGTATATTTTTAAAATAAAATTTAAATAAAAGAAGTCTTAATCCATGTTTAATTATTTAATAACAATTTTTTTTTAGATTAATCTATTTAGAGATGCTAAAAGAAGTTGGAGAAGCAGCTGCTAAAGTAGCTAGGGCAACCATGACACCTGGTAAGTATTTATATATAAATGTACAATGCAAAGTTACAAATTTCAAGTACAATCTACTAAGTACTAACTTGTGTTCTTAAAATATCTTGCATAGTTGATTGGTGGATGATGTATGGATCAAGTGCTCCAATCCTAAGGAAGCTAGTATTGCACATTTTGTCACAAACCACATCTTCATCAGCTTGTGAACGAAATTGGAGCACACTTGCACTCATTCACACAAAGCAAAGAAATAGACTAGCCTACACGAGACTTCAGTAGCTTGTTTTTTGTTATTACAACATGAAGCTTCGAATAAGAGATATGGAGGCCCAAATGGATAAAGTGGCTGAACAAGATCCCCTGGACCTTCTTGACATATAAGTTGAATTGGGTGATGAGGATGAGTATCCACTTTTTTAGTGGATTAGACCATCCCATCTTGATGAACGAGACGGAAGTCGCCATCCACAAATGGCCAAGCATGCACGAGATGACCTTGGCATTGATGTTAATCAGGTGATGGTAGAAGAAGTAATATCTAGTAGTGATGATTCAAAAATGAATCTTGGGTCTAGATATGGAACTTCATCTACTATGCCCTGTAGTGGTGATGATGATAATGACGACGATGATGCTGGTGGTGACGGATCTAACCCCGGCGGTAGTAGTGGGTAAGGTGGTGATGGTGGGGACTATGGAGGAAATGAAGGATGGCAAGATTATAGACCAGAAGTGGAATATACACGTCCTCCCCAACTAGACCCACGAAGAGAAACACGTCCAGTTGATAGGCAGTATAGTCGTAAAAAAGGAAAAGGAAAGATGCATCAAATAGAAGAGGATACCTTTTCCCTTAGTATGGAATCTATGAGTATAGGAACAAAGCATGACTCTAATAGTTCTAGTGGTTATGAATCTACACATAACAACTCCTCACAATCTACATATGGCCAACCGTTTTCATATGCAAATGAGCAGGCACAACAATATGGAAATTGGCAACCACATGCCTATGGGTATGGACAAACATGCCAAAAGTATGGGTATGACCGGTATGCAAATGTAAAACAATCCTATGGACATACACAACAAGTAGAACCTGCAAGAAGACATCCTAGTACACGTAGATCTTATGGTTGAGTAGAATCTGCCATGAAGTAGATGACTATGGAAGAGTATGAACAACACATGTACACCCATACTCAATATTTTGGAAGTTTTATGACATGGAGTGATTATTGTAAACAATATATGTCATCTCAAAATCCTAATGATAGGGATAGGAGAGATGACTTTGAGCCACCAGGAAAGTCCATGTGGTATTAGATCATTAAATGTATGATATTTATTGAAAATGTAGTTGTTTAAATGATAAATTGTTGCTTTAAATCATTAAAGGAATGACTTCAAAACTTTATAATCATTTGAATGTTCTTCACTTCATAGTTTGTTTTGCCATATGCAGTTTAATATCCCGCACCCTAAAAACTTGTCACATATATATATATATATATATATTTTAAAATTTATTTTGATACCATATTAAGCATAATAATCTATTCTAATATTTCCTAAAGTTTTATTGTAAATTTTCATCATTTACTATAAATTTCCGTAATTTCTTTAAATCGAAATCAAAATTTCCATCAAAATTTCCGTAAATTGAGACCATCGAAATTTCCATCAAAATCGAAATTTAAGTCCTTGCACCCGAGGTTTCCACAATCCACTATAACCTCCTTCATTAGTGGAGAAGCCTTTACAACACAAAGGAACAAATCCCTTAACACTCACCAAGAGCCTTTCCAAGGGAACCAATCCCTTACCACTTGGTTCACAAAAACCCTTGCAAGATGAATATGAAATACAACAAAAATGCTCCTTGAATGAGCTGATATTTGATACAATTGAAAACCTCGCACAACTCTCTCGAGGTAATGAATCACAATAAGATTGAAGAGCAAGAGAGAAGTTGAGCACAAAGATGACAACTAAATTAATTGTGCTTGCAAATGATGTGCCAATGATGTTAATCACTAAAAGTCATGTTTAAACAAGTCTTTGAACTTGTATTGATAGGCAAAGGGGCGAACTAGCCATTTTATGGATTTTTGGGGTTTAATATAAAAGACCATTTTGAAAACTAGCTGTTTTTCGCCCGTTGGGTGTTTTGTTTCCGTCTCAATCCGTCGAGGGTTTTTTGAAATCGTTGATTGTTTTCCCCTGAAAGTATTCAACGTGAAAGTTGTGAGATTTTTTCTTAACTTTCCATAAATACCAAGATCTCCCTTTTTTGGAGTCTTCTAGCAAAAGTTATGCTCCAAATACTAAAGGGTGTTCAGGAAATTTGAGAGGTGCATAAATGATGTTTAAACCCAACTAGGACCAAGTTTTTAAAAATTATTACACTAATAGGATTTAAAACTTGTCCCATATAAAAATACAATTGAGTAAAGGATATTTTTATAAAACTCTTGTTTTGACTTTGAAAAGTCAAAAGTAATGAACTTATGATTTGGTGATATCTTATATACTCTTATGTCCTAGTATGCATATGCAATTTGCTTAACTCTTGCTCAATAAACATGTGTGAAACCGAACTACAAGAGTTACCGCAAATACTACCTCAAACACTCCCCATTACATATGTTTCTATATTAGCTTCCATTGGTATGTGCTTGAGCTCTTCCGATTGAGTGTCCTCTTGATCTTTGCCACTCGAATGTCTACCCTGTCCAATATTTGCCTTTGATCCAGTACTTCATGTATTTGTCACTTGTACCTGTACTAAGCATGATCTGCAAAGATAGGATACACTTGGAACTACAAATAGGTTTATATCATCAAAACACATTAAATATGATTATGTAGCCACTAAGGCTAACACTTTCCACAACTAAGGTGCTATTAATCTTCCCTTTGGCCTTGGTCTATTTTTGACCAAGACTTCCCTTTCCTATGTGACCTTTGATGGGATTTTTTATGCTTCCAATGTGTAAGCCTTTGAGTTTTCCCACAATGGACACATGTCCTCTCCCCATTGTCCAGTTTTTGGCACCAACTTTATCTACCAAAAAGAAAGCCCATGCTCTCCTATAAATTCGCATTTATTACTCCCTTCATTTCTCACTTTCCATTTGCTCTCTTTCTTTAGAGACTCTCTAGAGTGTTCTCTTTCGATGCTACTACTTTTGGCGGCCGTCAACTTTTCTTGCTGCCATTAACTTTTTCCCATTGGTACGTGTTCTCTTTGTCTCTTATGGTGTCTTTGTTGAGGGTAACAGGGTGATATGGAGGATCAAAGTTGGGGCCATTGAAGGGCTGATTTGACTAAGCTCTCATGAGGTGGGTTTAGCTTTGTAGAGGTGACAATTCAAGATGGGTTGAAATCACTGATCTAGCCACCTCATTGTCCCACAAGGCAAATCTGGAGGGTGCACCTTGTCTAGGGAGTCTTTCCTCTAGATAAGGGGGGCATTCCATATATCTTCCTTGGTTAGACTTCGACTCCTAGGCAGCAAGGATTGAGCTCACCAACATCAGTCTGGGGAGTTGAGCTTGTATGAGGACTATTTTAGAAATGGGTTGTGGCTCCCCTTAAATCCTATTCTATTGGAGGTATTCTAATTCTACGGGCTCACTCTAGGTAAGCTGGCTCCTAATTTTTACTTAAGCCTGGTCAGCTTTGTTGCCCTGGTGAAGCTATTGAGGTACACACCAAATTTGAACTTAGAGCTTTCTTCCAACTCAAAGCTTAAATCCAAGAGCCCGAGTGGTGCTACTTCACCTACCGTCTTGGCAAGAGTTTGGTTCTTGGCTTCATGCCAACCCTTCCTCACTTCATGGATGGAAGGGAAATTCTTTTATGCCTTGGAAGAGCTTGGTTGGAGTGGGGAGACTTGGTGGAAGGACCCTGATCTTGCTTCGAATAGGAGCTCACTCCCTAACATGACCTTCTACGAGATAGTTGTATATGAGCATCGCTTGGACTCTATAAATAAGCATAGGATGGTCAATTATAAGGACCTCCTTAGGGAGCCCATACTTGCTAGGTGCGTGCTAAGCCTATGTATCCTTCCTCCTACTAGCAGAATTAGCTTTGAATTTAACTTGTGTTTTCTTTTTTGTAGACATGGAGAGGTCAATTGACTCGAGCAAGTTCTAGAGGATGAGCAAGAGCAGCTGCAAGTCAAAAGGGAGGAAAGAATCGAGCTTGAGCGCTCCTCAAGTGGTTGCGACTCTAGGTAGGAAAGATTGGTCTCGTTAAACTGAGCAGGTTCGAACTCCCCTAACTGCCGCTCCCTGCAGGCCGACAAGTTCTCCTTTTTCTTGACCTGCCTCTAGCTCAGTGTTTTCCTAGTGCTCTGAGGGATGTGTTGCTCTTCTAATGGAGGTTGATCCTTCTCTACATTCCAACCTTCTATCTTCTAACATAAAGTCTCTAGGGAGGTGCAAATATTTTTGGTATTCTCTTCCCTTGGATGGTTTGGCTTTTCACGATTCTAGTTTGGTTTGCTAGCTCACCAAGTGCATAGTTGTCCCTGAGGATTGGCAAGGGCTAGAGGTCCTTGCCAGCAATTTATCTCATCAAAATAATAAGGTTTTAGTTTTCCTTTCTTATACTTTGCTCCTTCCTCACCTTCCTACTAGCACTAACTTTTTCTTCTCCTTTACTATTAGGTGGTAGTGCTATCCCATTTGCTCAAGGAGAAGATGAATGTGTATGTTTGGAATTTAGATGAATGTTATGGCAAGTTGGCCTCCTCTCGGAAGCTCTTCAACAAAAAGAGGGAGAAAAATCGGATGTTTCAAAGTCTGGCCCATGACTACTCCATCCAGTGCGTGGAGTTGAGGAGTTAGGTGGCTAGACTCAAGAAAGAGCTGGTTGTCGCTACAAGGAGGGTTGAGCAATTGGAGAAAGAGCTGGCTGAAACTAGGTGCATTGAAAAGAGGATGAAAGGCAAAATTGAAGAACTTAGGGCAGGAGCTGACTAGATCATTGAGGCCAATCGTCAATCGGAGGACTATCAAGATTGTTTGATGGAGCATCCTTTTGCAGCATAACAAGCTGCTTTTGAAAACTGCAAGAGTTAGGTCCTACAAAAATTCACCAACTTGGACCTAGTGGGGGTGAGCTTGGCGTGCTTTGGTAAGCAAAGTGACATGAGTGGGGACAAATTACTTTTTTTTTTTTTATGACATTTTGAATCTTTATTTGCATTGATCAAAACATTGGCCATTCAATTTCCTCTTTTTATTTATTATTTATTTTTTTGGCCATTTTGTACTTTCTTGTCATGCATCAATGAAAGGGTTTTGGCTCCAGCTTTTCAAAAATATGTTTAAGTATTGGATGATCCTTGTGTTGGTTTATTTGCCCCTTAAAGAGTTTCTTTGATTGGCTTTCTCTTCCCTTTTATGGAGATGTTTGTTACCTCATCAAGTTGCCTTGGATCAACTTGGCCTTTTCTTAGGTTGTCTTCATGTTCCTCTGGAATTTTTAGGTTGCCTTTAGCGGAATTAGCCTCCGCTTGGGAGGCCTTTTTGCCTTTGGGGCTTAGGAGGTTGCCTTAGGCAGACTTGGCCTCCTCTTGGGAGGTCTTTGTGCCTTTTGAGCTGATTAGGTTGCCTTAGGTAGACTAGACCTCCTCTGGGAGGTCTTTGTGCCTCTTTGGCTGTTTTGGTTGCCTTAGGCAGACCTGAAACCCTCTTGGGAGGTCTTTATGCCTCTTGAGTTGATTAGGTTGCCTTTGGCAGACTTCGCCACCTATTGGGAGGTCTTTATGCCTCTTGGGTTGATCAAGTAGTCTTAGGCAGACCTAGCCTCTTCTTGGGAGGTCTTTGTGCCTTTTGGACTTTGCAGGTTACTTTAGGTAGACTTGACCTCCTCTTGGGAGGTCTTTGTGCCTTTTGGGCTTAGCAGGTTGCCTTAGGCAGACCTTGCCACCTCTTAGGAGGTTCTTGTGCCTCTTGGGCTGATAAGATTTCCTTAGGCAAACCTAGTCTCCTCTTTGGAAGTCTTTGTATCTACTGGGCTTGTTGTTTACCACTACAAATATTCATAAGCACAGAGCATTGTTGTTTGTAGTCAGACATGTACTACCAATATTTACAATGACATGCAATAGTGATATTTACATTGGCATTTGCAACATTAATATTTACAATGACACATGTAGCATTGCTATTTACTATGATGTATGACACTAATATTTACAATGACACATGCGACACTGATATTTACAATGATGCGTGCAACACTAATATTTACAATGACATATGCAACATTGGTATTTACAATGACACATATTCACCAAGGTGAAAACCATTCAGTTTTAATAATAGTCCCTCTTTAGAAGGTCTGCATTCTAGGTTTTTCATAGTAATAAGCTTTCTTCATTGTCCAATCTATAGGTTTCGAGCTTTATCACCTGCGATTTTATACGGGCCGTCCCACTTCATCCTCACTTCTTATGACCTGGTTTTGCTATGGTGAAATCAACTCTGCGCAACACAAGGTCTCCCATGTCTAAGTACCTTTCTTTGATTTTGGCATTGTAGTATTGTGATACCTTCTGCTTGTAAGTTGCAACTCTGATATGAGCTTGACATAGACTTCTTCTGGCATGCTCGCCTGAACTCTTTATCTTGTCACTCGTCAAAAAAATTTGATCTAATGGCTCAGTACTCCAAGTTCTACTGGTACTACTATTTCTGTATCGAAGACCAAGTTAAAGGGTGTCTCTCTAGTTGTCCAAGGGGTTATGTGGTATGACCACAAAATGAGAGGGATCTCCTCCACCCATTTGCCATGAGTTTTTTTTTTAGACATGTTCTAAGGCTTTTCAAAATGGTCTTATTCATTTTTTTCACCTGCTCGTTGCTATGAGGATGAGCAGCCAAGGAGAATCTTAACTCTATCCGGAGCTTTGAGTTGAATGTTTTGAACTTTTTACAATCAAATTGCTTACCATGGTCTGTGATGACAATTTTGGGCCATACTTGCAAACCACCGATTTCCAAAAGAAAGTGGTGGTGCTATTTTCAGTGATCTTGGTTAATGCTTTTGCCTCTACCCTTTTGGTGAAGTAGTCAATTGCCATTATTAGGTAATGCCTCCCTTTTGTGGCTACTAGCAATGGTCCAAGTAGGTCTAATCTCCATTGTGCAAATGGCCAGGGACTCATAAGTTTTGAGAGCTTGGTAGTTGGTCTCCGCGGCATGTCAGAGCATCTTTGGCACCTATCACACCTCTATACAAATTGTGTGGTGTTGTCTTGCATGGTTGGCCAATAATAACCTTCCCGTATAGCTTTCTGCACTAAGGCCTTGCTCTTTGATGGCCTCCACATACTCCTTCATGCATCTCTTGGTGTACATATTTAACCTTGGTTGGTCGAAAGCACCTCAAGTATTACATTGTGAAAGACTTGCGATATAGTATTATTATTGCCATCTATTAGCACATACCTTGCAGCTTTATTCCTCAGTTTTGACGCCTCTTTTGGGTTGTCCAAGACTCGCCCTTGTTTTAAAAATTTTATGATTAGGTTTTGCCAATTGGACTCAACACCTACAAGGTTCACCCCTTTGGGAGTGAAGGCTGGGTGACTTGGACTTTTGTGGTATATGAATGATTTTTCTTCACCTATCTAGGCAGATGCTATCTTTGCTAGCAGTTTGGCTCTTGATTGTCACTTCTGTTTACTTGATGCAGATCAAATTTATCAAAGTGTTTTGTTAGTTTCCTCACTTCCCTTACATACAAAATCATTCTCTCCTCTTTGGTTTTATAATCTTCTTTACTTGTGCGACCATGAATCACTAAAGATCCTGTGGAACCTTGCTCCCATTTTTGTGCTAGTTTCAGCTCTAGCTATCAGGGCTTCATACTTGACGTCATTGTTTGTTGCTTCGAACTCTAATTTCAATGCGCATGCAATCTTCTCTCTTCCAGGCAAAGTAAGTACTAGCCCAGCCCCACTACCTTAGGAATTCGACAATCCGTCTATGTGAAGTATCCATGTACTCTAATCATCACCTTCTAGGCTTCAACTTTTGTAGAGGTTAATTGTGCGATGAAATCAGCCAAGACTTGAGCCTTTATAGCGGTTTGTAGTTGATGATGGACATTAAACTCACTGAGCTCTACTGACCACTTCATTGACCAGCCAAAGACTTAAGGGCGGTGGAGAATTTGCTTTGAGTGGTTGATCAATCAAGACCTCTACCTTGTGTGCTTGAAAATAAGGTTGTAACTTCCGAACAGCAGAGATTAGCACATATACTATTTTGTCTGTGAATGGATAATTGAGCTTGACTCCTTGAAGGACTCTACTCTTATAGTAGATCGACTTCTATGTCCCAGCTTCCTTTTCAAGAGAACCGAGCTCATAACTTCCTTGGTTGCTGCAAGGTATAAGAAAAGAACATCCCTTAGCTGGTTCAAGTTAATAGCACCTCGGTTGTGGAGAGCATGCACAAGAACCCATCTTTTTTTCCACTAGCTTGGTTCAAGTTACCAAGCTGGGGAAGAGGGAGCATTTTGTAGGGGTCTCAACCAAAGGAGAAACTGAGTTGCTCCATTGAGCCTAGGGCCAAGCTGCTGCGTTAAGCCCAAGACCGAGCTGCTCCATTAAGCCCAAGACTGAGCTGCCCCACTAAGCTCAAAATCGAGCTGCTCCATTACCAAACTACAATAAGATCAAAGCCAAGCTGCTTGTGAGGTCCACCAATGACCTGCCACACTTCTTCCAAAACCAACCTACTCGTGGGCCCACGAACCAGCTGCCTCACCTCTTCAAAAATCAACCTGATTGTGGGGCCCACTAATCGAGCTAATCAATCTTGGGGCTGATCTCATCCATCCAACACATGAATCAATCCAACTGTATAGGGAACCCACGTATTCACGAGACCCACTCTTATACCGGGGGATCTCTCCAATGCCCAAGTTAGTCAATTGTCCTCGGATCAGCGTGAAAGAAAAAAAAAACAGCCTTTTGAGACTCTGAATCTATCCCCTCCTAGTAAACTTACCTCCCTTCTTGTTACTCAGCCTCTTTCTGTCATAACTGTCTTGGAGAATAAAATGAATGATTTAATCCACAAAATTTAATTCTATATATTAAAGTATTGTGCCAAGTTGTCAATAAATTTTGGTTTTCACTTTTTTGATAAATATCTGAAAACAAACAATAGAACAAAAAACTAGTAACATAAACAAATGCGTTTTCATAATCAAGCTGCATCTTGTTTTTTCTTATTGATTTAGTTTTTTTTTTTCGTTTTTATTCTTTTCTTTTGTTTTTTGAGGGTTTTTCATCTGTTTTGGACATTATTGATTATTCTATCATAATAAATTGAGAATTTTTCATATGCTTTGTACATTATTGATTATTCTATCATAATAAACTTATTTTTCTGTAAAAAAAACAATACCTTTTGCTGTGTCATTAAGGTTGCTCATCCAGCACCTGACAATATTTTGAGGATTGGTGTTTTTTTGTTTTTTGTTTTTTTTTTTTTGGGGTTTCCATCTGGGTTTGATCTGCAGGGTTTTTTTTCCTTTGTTGGTGGTCTGATATCTAGTGTAATTGGTTGACTTTAGTAGCTTAATCTTGTTTTTTCTTATTGTTTTAGTTTCTTTTTGTTTTCTCTTTATCTTTTTCTTTTGGAGGATTTTTCATCCTCTTTATAAATTTTTGGTCATTCTGTCATAATAAATTTCTTTTTCTATAAATGTGTACTTTTTGGTCTGTAATTTAGGTTGTTCATCCAGCACCTGGCAATGCTACTGGTACACTTGTCAATGGCATTCTTCACCATTGCAGTCTTCCCACTGTTGCATACTCTGACAAGGAAGTACTTTGTGAGGCAGGAGATATTTCTGATAATGAGCTGAGTGACTTTTCTATAGATCAAGTTGGAATTAGTTACAGTACATTGGGAGGTTCTGTTCGCCCAGGAATTGTGCATAGGTTGGACAAAGGCACTAGTGGACTGCTTGTTGTTGCAAAGGTGACCCCCAAAGCAGCACAATTTAATGAAGTAACTTCAGGAATTCTGTGTATTCGTTATATTTGTTAGTTGAATTTGTCCTAAGGCTAATATTCCTATGGCAGAATGAGCATTCTCATGCCCATTTATGTGAACAATTCAAACTACGCACCATCCACAGAGTATATGTTAGTCTTACTTCTGGAGTGCCCTCCCCAACCTCAGGACGTGTTGATATCCCAATAGGCCGTGATTTAAGTAATCGGATTCGTATGACTGCTGCTTCTGGATCTAGTAATTGCGGCCAGGCCCGTCATGCTGCTAGTAGGTGATTTATCCCTTTCATTTTCCCATGCTCATAGTGCGTTGGGTTATACTGGTAGGGAAATGTCAAATGTTTTTGAGTTCAAAAAGTTGTGTGCCATTTTTTTTTCTTTATATCTTGCAATATTAACTATTTCATAAATGAATGTGCGGCAACCATATGAGATTAATGATGATCATAGGTTGAACTTCCACTAGGTATAAAGTAATTGAAACACTTGCTGGCGGTGGATCTGCATTAGTTGAGTGGAGATTAGAAACTGGGCGCACTCATCAGGTATTGTTTTCTTACATTTTAACTTCATTTAGATGTTTAGCTTCATGAATTACCCCCTTATCAGAATATGTGGGAATGTGTTCAATAAAAAAGGCGGGAATAGGTTTTTAAAACTGCCATGCTGTTTACATATTCCTTCCACAATTTTATGCAAACCATTTATCTGCCTAGGTATAAAGGGGCTTTATGTTAATCATTTACTTTTCCTTTTTTTTTTTTTTTTTCAAATGTCAGCTGTTATTTCCAAAGAAAGTATGTTTCTATCTATGCAGTTTATTCCCTCACCATTGAAGGAAGCTGGTGCATCTCATTCAAAACAAAGAATAAGATGTTTCTTCACAAGGACTAGTTAACCGAGTTAACTTATTTCTGATAACTAAGAGTATTGCATTAAAAGGGGGGAAAAAAACTAAGAGCTTGTTCACTTGTGGAAAACAATTTTATTTTCCATTTCTAGTTCTCCAAAAAAATTACAAAAATTCCATCTTATTTTATTAATTTTCCAACTTTTGTTTAGAGAATCTGGAAAACAACTTTTTATTGTTCAACTCTTCTATAGAAATGTTGGAAAACTGAAAATAAGGTGGCCTTTTTGCAATTCTTTGAAAAACTTGAAATGAAAAATGGAAATTGTTTTCGACAACTATATAGGTTCTAAGAGGGTTCCAAGGAGTCATCATCAGTTACAAGGGCTAAAAACAGAAAATGAGGAACCACAGTACAGCCTCTCTATAAAGAGCCAAAGTACTGCAGAAAGACCATTGGATCAAAACTTTTAAGACAAACATTTTCTTTTCAGTTTTCCTATGGAATTTTCCACTCCTTCAAAAGCTCCGAGATGCCTAGCACGACTGCTTTTACTAGAGGAATAGGATTGTGACTGCATTTCAGGTATGATTACAGATTTGTATAGGAACTTATTTTCAGAGTAGGATGTACGAAGATCTATTATTGAGGATTGTGACTGCATTGCAGGTATGATTATAGATTGGCTTAGGAACTTATTTTCAGAGGAGGATGTAGGAGGATCTATTATTGAGGGGATGGACTGGTTCCCCAATTTGATTGACAAAGCAGAGTCGCTTGAGATGCCTTTTAAGGAGGAGGAGGAGGAGATTAGGTGGTGTGTTTGGATGGTTTAACAATGGATTTTTTCCCAGGATTGTTGGGATTTTGAAGGATGGCCTTTCAAAGTCTTTGGGGAGTTTTTCGATGATGGGGTGGTAAGCAGGAGCCTCAACTCCATAAATATGCTGGTGCCTAAACAAGACTGCTACTAGAGTTAAAGACTTTAGGCCAATAAGTTTGCATACGTGTGTTTACAAGATTTAAACTTGTTCAATTACCATTTCACCTAAAAGCTTAAGCTGTTAGGTTGTAGGCCAACAATGTATTCTGAGAGGTAGGCAAATAGCGAATAACACCCATGTTGGGAACATGATAATTTTTTATGGCAAACTTACATTGATTAAACGAGACTAGAACCCAGGACCTCCTGGTAACCTGCTTTAACGCCATTTTAGATTACCATTTCACCTAAAAGCTTAAGGTGTTAGGTTGTTGGCCAACAATGTATATCAAACCTTAACATAACCAAAGTCTTATTTTAGAGCTTAGCAACAATCTTGGTGGATACCATCTCCTATAATTAGAGTGCTTTATTGGTGATGAACAGATTTTAGATGCTGCGTTGGCAGCAAATGAGATAGTAATGATGTGTTTAGAAGAAAGAGGAGTGGCTTGGTATTGAAATTGGATTTGATGCTATAAAAAAAAAAAAAAGAAATTTGATTTTGAAAAAGCTCTATGATAATGTTAATTGGGGTTGGATAGGGTTAAAGATTTTGGAGGAAGATGGAGGAACTAGATTCATGGGTGTCTCTCCTAAGTCTTTAGTGAATGGGAGGCCTTCTAGGGGTTTTAGGCTGGGTGATCCCTTATCGGCTTATCCCCCTTCCTTTTTACTATTGTAGCAGATAGGGCTGCTCCAGCCATTCACGAGTGGCTCAAGAGCTCGGCTCGGTAAGAGCTCGTTCATTATATAAATGACCAATTCCCAAGTCCAACTTTGAGGCTCGTTTAGTAAACGAGTGAAACATGAACATGAATGGGCTCGGCTTGTGAATGACTCGATTATAGGCTTGGTTTCAGCTTGTTTAATAGGCTTGGATTAGGGTCATTTGCAGGCTCGTTCAGTAAGGTCAAATTAGACTTGATAGACTATAATGAGCTTAAAAGTAAGGACTATTTAAGCTTGAACTTGTTTAGCTCAAATTCCATAACTTGAATTTATTAATAGGGCCAATGCCCAAGGCCGATAGGTTGGCTAGGTGGGGGGCAAATTATTTTTAAAGGCAAAATTAGTAAGATTTTTTTTTTTTGGGGTGCCTTTTTGCCTAACCCGAAGAGCCTCTCGCATCTCACAATGAGAGGTTTCAAAAGAACCAAACTGTTCATGAGGAGTTTGGTGGCTCGGCTTAGTAAGGACTCATTAACTCGTTCATTTGAATAATGAACAAGGTTGATCAAGTATATTAAAGCTCTGTTTGTGCTTGGATCAAGTTTGAGTTCAGTTAAAAATCTACTACAAGTTTGAGCGTGACCAAGCTCGGTTCTGCTCGGCTCATTTGCAGCCTTAGTGGTAGATGCTCTAAGCAAGATGATCGATAGAGGGGTTGAAAAATGCTTGGTGCGAGAATTAAGGTGGGTCATGACTCATGAGGATTTGGCTGATGATAGATTTTCTTTCTTTCAAAGGAAAGGAGCAGCTTCTTTAATGTGCTGAGTCTGATGACCATTTTGCAGGTTTTTGAGAAGGTGGCAGGGTTAAAACTTAATTTTTCCTAAGAGTGATATTGCGGGTGTAGGCACTGATCCGAGTTCTTTTGCTAAGTAAGCAGGTTGCGGGCCTATTACCTACTTAGGTGTCCCTTGAGGGGGCAAACCTTCCACTGACTCTTTTTGGAACCCAGTCTTTGAGACAATTACTTGGGGGTTGGATGGGTGGGAAGGAGCTTATTGCACTTTAGGGGTTTGTATTGTATTTCTCATCCATGCTTATCTTTATTCTATTCCCTTGTATTCCTTTTTTAGAATCTTCGTGAGAGTTTGTCTGATATTGGAGAAGTTAATGAGGGATTTTTAATGGTCGGGTGCTAGTGAGCAGAATAGAAACCACCTAATTGGGTTTGGGTGGACCACTGTTAGTAGGCCTTATGGGGAGGGAGTTCTACGTCTAGGTAATTTGGTGTCTAAAGACTTTTCTTTGGTGGGGAAGTGGTTAAGGCATTTTTCTTTAGAACCTAACTCTCTCTGGCACAAGACAATTTATAGGAATTTTGGACTTCACCAAATGGGTGGAAAGCTAATGCAGGAGTTAATATTGCTTGCTCAAGTCCTTTGAAATTTTTGTCTTAGATCCATTGTTCTTTCTTTTCTAATGTTCGTTATAAAGTGGGTAATGGGAAGAGAATCTGCTTTCAGAAGATCATTGGATCGGGGATGTGCTTTTGGCTACTAGGTTTTCTTATTTTTTTCATTTATCTGCTCTTCTGGAGTCTTCTCTAGCTGCCTTCCTCATTCTGCAAGGGGATGGCCATTCATGGGATTTCATTTTGGGAGGTATCTTAATGAGAAGCTAATGAGCTTGCTCCCTTGGCTATTGTGCTTGATTTTTTTTTTTTGTGTCCAGTTGGGAAATGATAAATATGTTTGGAGTTCAGGCTCTTTTGGGGATTTCTCATGCAAATCTTTCTTTTCTCATTTTATTCATGATTCTAATGTTAGTTCTTTTGCTCATTATTCTTTAATCTGGAAGGCTAAAGTTTCTTCAAAGATCAAGGACTTCCAAGGACTTTGATCCTTGTGAAAATCAACCCCAATGATTTGCTTCAAAAGCAAAAAAACTAACAAGGCCCTGTCTCCCAATGTTTGCATCCTTTGTTGTAGGAGCAGGGAAAACTACTCTCACTTGTTTCTATATTGTCCCTTTTCTTGGTTCTTTGGTGAAAATTGGGTGTGCCCTGCTTCTTTCGGGAGTTTTCTACTGTTATAGCCATGATTTTGTGCATTTGGTCGGAAATAAATGCTAGAATCTTTAAAAGTGTCACCACTTCCAGTAGCATGCTCTGGAGCAGAATGTTGTGTCCCTTTGGTGCTCGGAAAATGGATTCTCTTGGCACGTTTCTTTGGGAGGCTTGCAGCGGTGTTGGTTGGCATTACTCTATTAGAATTGTCTTGTATTTACCTTATTTTAGTTTAGCTGTTATCCTTCTCTAATGGGAGGATATCTTGTTCTCCCTGGGTTTTCTTCTCTCTTTTGTACTGCTTCTTTCTTCCTTTAATATAATTGTTTGTCTACCAAAACAAAAAAAATCAAGAGAAGAGAAAAGAGGAAGATACATTGGGGGGGTGTTATGGGGGGAGGAAAGCTCACTTTAACTTCCAAATTTCAAACTCAGTGTATTTGCCAAATTTCTAATTTATAGCTAAGACTACAATACAAAAAAAAAACCCCTAAAACAGTCATTTACAAACAAACCAGGTATACACATAAGATAAATAATTAAACTAAAGACATTGGGTTTAGGACCTTACAAGCTTTTGAGCCTATTCTTTGAAATTGACCTCCAAATAAGGTCCAATGGTTGGCTTCCCATCCCACATCACAGTTCCAACAAGGCTGATTGGCCTTAGCCAACAATTATTGAGCCATGTTTTAGCAGAATATTTTTACAGAATTAAATAGGAGAAACAGAATATGTAGTTGCCATGACAGTGACTATTTGAATTTCTATATATCATTGTCTAGGCATGGTATCGATTGGGGACCAGTGGGATCAGTATTCAGGAGTAACTATACTGAAAACTGTTTGGCAACACTAGGATGAGGTGATATGCTTTTTATTTCTGCATTCAAAGTAACAATTAATTAAAAAAATACCTTGAGTCCTTGACAAAAAGGCCATTGATTTGGTTTGCTAAAGCTACTATTTCAGAGGCAATCATTGTCCCAGCACCTAGCGAATAGCTTTCTTAAATCTATATCACTTCTTAACTTTAGGCTCGAATTATTTGGATGAAAATTTTTTTTTGGGAAAGAAATGCCTTCATGCTGCTAGCAAGGCTGCTGACTATTATGATTGATATTTAGTCAACTACTTGAATAATTTGCTCACAGCAAGTCTGGTTGTCATGCTTGTTTTATGAAAAGTGGCATCTCAAAATAAAACCATGGAATTGTTCTCAAAATAGATACCCTTATGATCTTCTCCTTAAGTTGAAAAACAATGGTTGCTAGATATGTTTGGCATTTTTTAGAACCTAATTCTCTATGCTATTGTATTTGTATATTAAAAAGAAACAATAATGGTAATTCTTCTCTCCTAGAGGGCATGGCTGATCTCTGGAGAATCAGGGAAGAAGGTTAGTGAGGGCAATGTATCAATGAAAATAAGAAGTGTGGCGACGAGGCTGATGAGGAGAGTGGTTTTGATTGTGAGTTTGCATGTGATGGTTGTTTATTATTGGGTGAACTTTGTCGTTTTGTAAGCATTATGGGAGGATGGTATGATTTGTATTCCTCAGATTTTGTGGGTAAACAACAGGATGACAAAAAGGAGGTTAGAGAGAAAGATATTGAAGTCAACTAATGGATAAGATGGGTGTGTGGTTGTCTGCCCCTGGATGACAAAATATAAGGGTGGATTGTGGTAAGACAGGATGAAAAATTGTTCTATAAATTATGATGGAAAGGACTAAGGAGTTGGGAAGGGCTTTCTCTATTTAATTGTTATAGATTGTTCTTCGGCGGTTTCTCTTTTTTCATTTATTTTTGTTTACTTTCAAGAACTTCTTGTCCTCGGATTCTAGTTCTTCTCAAAGCTCAGTAAATTTCTTTTGAAAAGAGATTACTTTTTGCAGAGCAGATGTTGCATCACCTTATTTTCTTCCTGTTTAATTTTTGGATTGGATATAGTCTATCAGATGTGCTGGATTAAGCTGTGAATAATGCATAACTGTTTTCTATGTTATTTATAGATATTATTTTTTCCCTGGTCTAACTGGTTTTTGGTAGTACTTTTTAATGTCAACAACATTTTTGTGCTCTGGATTTCTGTTTCGTAGTAGATACGTGCACATGCAAAGTACCTGGGAATTCCTCTTTTAGGAGATGAGGTGTATGGAGGTTCTAAGAGCATGGCCCTGTCATTGCTGCAGCCCAGAACTCCGCCTAGCTGCAATGATCTACTTCTGCAACTGGTTTCAAGATTAGAGAGGCCTTGCCTCCATGCAGTGGCTCTTGGGTTAGAATATAAAAACTAGTTTCTTATTATTTATGTATTTTTTATTCTGAGTTAAATGAAGACCATAACTTGTGGCAGAATCATCAAAGGTGCCCCCCCCCCCCCTTTCTTTTTTTTTTTGCAGGTTTAAGCACCCACACACTGGAGAGAGCCTAAATTTATCTTGCTCACCCCCTAAGGATTTCACTGAGATTTTAGGCCAATTACGTAAGATTAGCAAAATCAGCAATGGATAAGGTAACACCCCCCCTTTTTTTTCCCAAAACAAAAAAAAAAAAATGAAAAAAAAGAAAGAAAAAACTACCATTAAAAATAACTCTTAAAATTTTTGTTGTGCATTAAAGTATTGAAGTTCATGATTCTCCATGCTGTTGAACATGAAATGCATTCAGTTTCCTAGGGCACCTAATTGACAAATTTCATATGGACATCTCCTTTGATTGGGATGTTGTCATCATGGATTGATTATCATCGTGCATTAGTTTATTTCATGGGAAGTTGCTCTGTCACCACAATGGGTAGCTTAATTTTATAACCAAATTATCCAAGATGTTTACACATAATCCCATATTTCAATGAAGAGAGTTTTGAATGGATTATGTGTCAACATCTTGGGTAGTTTGGTTATAAAGTTTGGCTACCTAGTGCGATGATGTAGTAGTACTCTTGCATCCAGTATGCTAACTGTTAGGGTGTAATTCTGTCACTCTGATTCGAACCGTTATCAAATCAAATACCAAACAAAATGAGATTGTTTTCCAAATATGAAAATGATCCTTATCAGTAGCCAACAAACTAAGGAACTAACCATGGTTTGGATTTTTCTATTGGTTTTAAAAACCACCAAATGCAAGTTGTTGCTGCCCAATCTAGCTGGACTTGAAATTTTAACCTTTTAGACTAGTTTTATAAATAAATGTTTAATTTAATTAAACAGTTGAGGGCCCGAAATCAAAGGCCCAACTATTGGGTCCACTACAACATGGACGGCATGCACGGCCTGGCGCTTGTGTATGGGAGGGGTGTGTGTTTAGGGTATTCCTCTCCCTTTATACCATCTTCCTCGCGTACTCATCCTCGTCCATGCTCCCTAGCCCAAGTGGAAATAAAAGTTTTATAAAACTAATAAATAAAATAAAATTATACATGAAATGAACATTAAGACAAACAAATAAATATAAATTGTAAATTATAATCAATGTAGAATTGTAATTTGGGTATTCTGATTTTGGTTTGGATTTCATGTGAAACTGAAACTAAAAGTGAAATATATGTATGTATATATATATATATATAGACACACATATCTGTGGAACAATCTTCCATTTAGGTTCAGTTTTTCAATTTCAGTTCTCAGTTTTTTTTTTTTTCATTGTTTCTCACACGCGCTCACACACACACACACACACACATATATATATGAAACAATGAAAAAAAAAACAGAGAACTGGAATTGAAAAACTGAACCTAAGTGGAAGATTGTTCCATTTGAGTGTTTTTGAGGTTTTTGGTAATTTTCTTGCACCCCTACTAACTGTACCAACTTAATGCCACTGATGTTGATGACAAGAGCATAAAAGGGATGCTGCGAGATTTACCACATGTCATGCAAAGTGCAGAGTATCTGAAGCAAACTTTAGAAAGAGAACTTTGGTTAGCATGAAGTTAGCAGGAAAAGAAGGATTGCATTATTATGTAACTTCTTTAATCCTGCTTGAAATTTTGCTTCTCGTCAATTCTTTCTGCATAATTGTTTTTTTATTGCTAGTAAATCCAAAGTTGCTCGAGTATAAAAGTTAGATGCTTTAAATAAAAACAAAACAAAATAAAATAAACAGCTACAAGCAGCTTTCTGTAGCATTGTTGTAAGAGCATAATCTTCAAGTAAGATCAATCACCTCAAGACATTGTTTACAGAGCTCCCAAAGCTGTCACTGATAGCCCAATAGTTTCCATCAAATTGCAACTTCCTTCCAAATTGAATATTTTAGAGTTATATTTGGAAGGGAATCCTAGTCATGGTGGATTTTTTTTTTTTAAAAACCAAAATAGGTATATTTGAAGTTCAAATTACCAAAGCAGTGCCATTTCTAACTCTTTAAATATTTGGGGCAAATCTATTTCTTTAAAGTTCTGACAGCCCTAGGTCCTACTCCCTTTTTGCCGACCATTAATGTTGCCTGTGTTTTCAAAACACAAACAACCTTAAATGCTGTCTCAATGTTTTCAAATTCATGCAAGTTCACTTCTTTTCCCCTCAACCCACATTTTCCTCATTAAAGCAAACTAATATAATAATAATAAAGAAAAAAAAAAACTTTTAATGGGCGAAGCTTCACAATTTCCTTTGCCTCTTTGTGCAGTACACGTTGAAATGGTGAAATCTTGTTTTGGTAGAAGCAAGCCTTCTTCTCTAAGAATTTTAAGAGCTCTTTCATATATCTAGAGTGGCTTAGGTTTGGAAGATGGACAATGAAGTCCTATCCATGGGCTGTCTGGGTCATCAGGCCTTTTATGAATTTCAAGAGGTCTGCACGAGCTTCGTTTCTTACATCTGTGCAAGAATTCATTGCAGTCACAATCTTAGTCACATAGAAGGGTCTATGTCCTAGATAAAGTGTCCTTTAATTTTGTCAGTGTAAATGGGCGTTCTATTAGCTTTTACCCTGCTTATGGGAATTTCGTCTTCAAAAGTGACTGACTTTATCATTAAAAGATTGGGAGACAGGAGGAGTGCTTGCTGAAGCGGTTTCTGCTGGCTTGAAGATTGTTTTAACAGTCCCATCAGAGAGCCTTTCGAACTTAGAATTCGAAAGATGGACTGGTGTTGCCTGTTGATGAAGCTGTTCATAATTGGTGATCCATTTCAAGGGAATAAGCCTTTTTAATTCTTCTCTAGGAATTTGTCTCGGGATCTGAAGAATGGTAGGCACGTCTTCTTCTCGTTCATCAGTGATCAAAATAGTATCTTTGGCTTGACCTGGGAGGGGAAGATCAATAGCATGATCTTGAAGTCTATACATCAACTGGTGGTGAAGGGTAGCCATATATGCAGAGGCAACTTGTGGAGCTCATGTGATTTGTAGCTAGACCTTCATACAATTCCTCGGATTTTTATCCCTTAGGGGAATATTGAAATTTGGAAAGAAGGTGAGGCAAACGTTACCAGCTTGAAGGGTGGTGAGAGAAGTCCCAATAGCAGCATGCTCATACTAGGTATAAGTGGTATTGAGAAGAGTAATCCTGGCTGTTACAGGAAGTCCTTTACGACCATGAAGAGTAAGAAGGAGTCAAATCGCCCCAAAATGAAGGTGAGTATATCCTTCCCTGGTCCATTGGTTGATCAGGTCTTGATCAAGCTCAAGGTCGAAGTATTGCTCCTTAGCAGAAGTTGGAATAAGGCACTTGTCAAGAGCGGTGGTTTGAACGTATTCTTTGACATGGGGTCTGTTATGAGATATAAGGAGAGTACGGACTTGTCTTGCGAGAGATTTCTTTCTCCTGAAAATATTGTAAGGGTTTCCTGACAATATTATGAAACTATTAATAAGTTATTGAAAATCCCCCTGTTTGTTCACTACATGCGTTGAATAATTTATTCACTCACCACTGTCATATTTATACTGGTAGTTCTACTTACGCAGTGAATAGCGATGGACCAATACCGGTCATTATATCCATCCTCTGCCCATAGAGGTGTACGCCTAGGGAGTGGAAACTCCGTAAGTATGTGGACAGCATGGTCCACTCTCCATTGCCATCTTTGGAGGATACGCTTGTACTTAGTGCGTCTATCGGTTTGATGATTCCCGCACTGTTCACATTTGTGCAGATCCAGATAATGACGTCGGAGTTGTACCCTGTCTAAGTTGGACGGGAGATCTGCTGCCTCAGCCCAAACTACCGTAGTACACAGTTCGACAGGTGCCACTCCGTGATCTAAAAGCGGATTAGGGGAGTGCTGACAAGCCAAACTTGTACTCTAGTGAGACATATAGGCGGTAGATTAGCGTGCACATCCATTGTGTACAACATCCATATAAAATGCTATCAAACGATTTATGTAAGAAAAATACTGAGAATATTGAACATTACATAACCACATTTTACGATTCCAATGAAAAGAAATTGTATTACCTGGTCCTTACACATATTGATATGATCGCAGAGTATGTTGAGGGACGTGTGAGGCATGAAATGAAGTTCGCCATCTGTGATATCATATATTCATATAACGTTACACTTAAATATTTTAAATTTATTGAAACTAAAACAGATACTAACCTGGCCACAAGTGTGAACGGGCCATCGCCGACATTAGCAGGAAGATGTGGTTGGCCAACTCTAATTGGAGCAAGAAGGGGCATGTGCTCCCATGCCCAAATCTGCAAGAGGAAAAACGGATCTCCAACTGATTGGGCCCTGACCAACTTGGTACATCTCTTTATACAGTCATGCAAGTGCAGTGCTACACAAGCTATACGTCGACGTCCTCTCCAAGTCGCTCAGCAGAGGTAGGAACATCAACGACGCATAATATTGTGACTTGTTCACGAAAAACAAGCCACACATAAAGCGTAGTATGTACGCTCGAGCATACTACAGTACGTCCTCCTCCGATGCTTCATCAACAAGATTGGATATTACAAGACAGGGACGAGCTAGTCCGTCCACTCTAGTCGGTTGGGGGGGGGGGGGGTTTGCATCCAATTGGTCTTGTCACATAGCATGACCTAGTCCTGCTGTGTTGTGCTCGTAATAGCGTCGCCATCGATAGGTAATCCTATAATGATGGCGACATCCTGCAACTTTATCATCACCTCACCGCAGGGAAAATGAAATATGTGCGTCTCAGACCTCTAGCGCTTCAGCAATGTGCTAATTAAGTGGTGGTCCAGGCGAATGTACCGAATCTGGTACGTTGGATAGAACCCTGTTCATTGAATCCACGAAGTGCATCTGGGATGAGCATATCACTAAGTTTCTAATGTGCGCACACACTGATGTCCTTTAAAGGCGTCAGAATGATCCTCCTCCCGTGCCTTGTAGGAGAATGCTGTGTCACCAACGTCAAGACGAAAGAATCAATATGATCAAACTCCATATCTAAATGTTAAATATAATGGAAATCTAAAACGAATGTTAAAACCATAATTTATTGATGTTGTGGGGAGCGTGTAAGAGAAAGGTTTTAGATGAGTAGATGGACTTTCATGCAAAACCTTTGTAGTATATATAAGGGGAAGCCGGGTCACGGCCTTGAAAGCGTGAGGGGGGTTCACAAGAATTGGCACTTGACAATGTGTAGTGGGGGAGGGGGGCGAGGGGGGAGGGCAGTGGTGTAGAGGTCACGGGTGAAGCGCCTTTGGCTGGGGTGCTGCCACCGGTACATTTGCAGCCCTTTTTTTTTTTTTTCTCGTGCTGTCAGATCAGGGGCGTCCGCGGGTGTGGACACGTGGCAAAACCGACTTTTGGAAAGTCTGATTTTCTTGGCAATTTTTTATTTATTTATTTTCATATGCGTCAAATTCTAAGTGACTTGGATTCTATGTGCTGACTAGTAACGCGTCAGTCAGCCGTCCCATTCGTGCGTCAACTTGCATTGGGTTGTGCAACTTTTTTCTTTTTGTAAAATGCCAAATCGATTTTTGAAAAGTTGGTTGGGTACATTTCCATATTTTTTGCCCATTCCCTCTATATTTGTGTTTTTTTTTTTTTTTCAATACTTCTGTAAAAAACTCAATGTGGGCTTATATGAAAGAGAAATTTGGTTGCATGGAATTCTGAAATGTTGGGACAACATCTAGTGCTTTCCTCCATCACGGCTCAATTGGTAGGCAAGCAATGGGACCTAGGGCTGTCCTCAACTCCAAAATGCAAATTGCCCCAGATTTGTAAATTGTTTGAAATGCCCCCAAATTTGGTAATTTGAAGTTTCAAATATTCCATTTTAGTAAAAAAAAAAATAAGGAAAAAAAGATCAGGGAAGCTGATCAGCTGCTGTTCCATGTGCACAAAAGCCCAAATTGAACACCGATGCACATCCTCCTAACAAGAGTGTGGCTGTACAAGTCCCATGTGTAGAGGTTGGTGACGTCACACAACAAAGCACATAATTTTAGGACTTTCTATGGTGGTAGTTCTCAAGTTTTTTATGGAAATATTTAAAACAAAACAAAAAACACAAATATAGGAGAATGGGCAAAAAATATAGAAATATACCCAATCAACTTTTCAAAGTCGGTTTGGGATTTTTTTTTATAAAAAAGATGCAGAACTTGCTGCAAGTTGACATGCGGATGGGACGGTTGATTGGCGCTTTGCCAGTAAGCGCACAGAATCCAAAACGCTCAGAATTTGACGCAGATGAAAAAAAAAAAAAAAAGCTATCAGGCAAAGCCGACTTTCCAAAAGTCGGTTTTGCTACGTGTTCACACCTGCGGGTGCCCCAAACCTGACAGCACGGGAAAAAAAAAAAAGGCTGCAAATGTACTAAAAATCGACTTTCCAAAAGTAGATTTTCTTGATGTGGTAGCACCCCAGCCAAGGGTGCTTCATCCGTGACCCCTGCACCACTGCTCCCCTAGACTCTGTGAAGCCCCCCTCGTGCACGCTATGAAGCCCCCCTGCACATTGTCAAGTTCCCAATCACGTGACGCCCCCTCACTTTCAAGCCTATGACCCCCTTTCCCCCACCCCCCAACCCCTTATATAGATTGCAATTGTTTTGTATGGAAATCCATCTACTAATCTAAAACCTTTCTCTTACACGCTCCCCACTACATCCATAAATTACAGTTTTTACATTCATTTTAGATTTCCATTATATTTAATATTTAGACATGAAGTTTGGTCCAATTGATTGTTTCATCTTGACATTAGGGATCCAACATGCTTCCTACATGGCATGAGAGGAGGATCATTCTGACGCCTTAAAAGGGCGTCACTGTGTGCGCACATTAGAAACTTAGTGGTATGCTCATCTTAGAAGCATTCTGTGGATTCAGCAAGCAAGGTTCTATCTATTGTATCATATTCGGTACATTCGCCCTTAATTAGTGCATTGCTGGAGCGCTGGAGGCTGTAAACGCACACATTTCATTTTTCTTGCGGCGAGGTGACGATAACGAGCACGACATAGCAGGATTGGGTCATGCTGTGTGACAGGCTACTTGGATGCAACCCCTTCACTGGCTAGAGCGGACGAACTGGCTCGTCCTTGTCTATGTCATGGATGGATGAGGTAATATCCACTCTTGTTGATGAATAATAGGAGGACGACGTACTTCTGTATGCTCAAGTGTACATATTACGTCTCATGTGTGGCTTGTTGTTCGTGAAGAAGTCACAATACTATGCGTCGTTGATGTTCCTACCTTTGCTGAGCAACTTGGAGAGGACTTCGACATGTAGTTGGGGTAGCGTTGCACTTGCATGATTATACAGAGAGATGTGCCAAGTTGGTCGTGCGGGGGCGCAATTAGTTGAAGGTTTGCTATTCCTCCTGCAAGTTCGGACATGGGAGCATATGCCCTTCCTTTTTTTTTTTTGGGTTACGTCGAGTTTTCTGGGCTTACACTTTAGACTAATCCCATGCCTACGCCAGCCATGCCCTCAGCCAACACGTAGGAGGTAAATCGCGGATGTGCGTTGTAGGCGGCAGAGTTTGAACCCCTAACTTCACCTTTGTCCAAGGCCGTCTGGTGAACCTCCTTACCACCTGAGCTTATGCCCGGGGGTAGTGTATGCCCTTTCTTTTTTTCTTTGATCGGTAAAGGTAAACGTATATAATCTAAAGTGTATGTACAGACGTACTCTGGGCATACCCAGAGGGGACAAATGTAAAGTCCCAATCATAATTGCATAAGAATACCATCAAAAGCTAAATCTATAGCCTATCTAACATAAAATCCATATATATGAATCATAATAAATGTAAATGTAGGATAGCAAAAGAACATTTACTTTGTTATCTAACCTGGGATCCATATTGATGCTTCCGAGTCCATTTAGATTCATCTCCAACATTTCAGTGCTGTCTTTGAATTACAGCAGTGATGATGCTTCCAACTTTCCATTCTTCATAATTACAGCACGCCAAGACTGAGCTTTCATAACAATGCTTCGGAGATCCGTGATGAGCCCACACAGAAATCAAGGCTGCCTTTAGGATACAGCTAAATTGTTGCTTCAGAGTGTTCCAATTGATTCCTGTTTAGTCATCTCCAAACTTCAATGCTGTTGTTAATTTACAGCTGTGTTGCTTCCAGCCGTGATAAGAGACTGCAGCATCCTTATTTCATATATGCTGTAAACCAGATCTGAATTTTCAACCCTATCAAACATGAATTCAGCTGAATCACTCCACCCCACAACTGAATGCAGGACCAGCACCAGCATCATCCCAAATTCAGACTGACTCAATAGCCAGCGCTTCAGCCAATTCTGTCTGCATAACTGAATCTGGAGCCGTCCATACTGATTCTGACCATAGGCTGTATTCAAAACTACCCAAAAAATAAACTCTAAAATTTCTGATCAGAGCTGATCCCCAAAAATTTTTAATTACACGCAAACCAGGACTGGCATCAACACAATCTACCAACCAGAAAGGTGTATCTGAAGTGTTTCTAGTCCATCCCTTATTATAAAATGAAAGGAGTATTTGATGCTCTCTTTCTATGACCTTTTGTAAGCGGTTTTCTATCCATCCACCAGAAGAGCATTCCTATTCCCAGAGTGTATCAGATCTGGAAATTTATCATACAGGGTTCTAAATACATGAGTTTGAATGACCTTGATAATACCCTCTGTGGGAGTATCAACTTTCTCAAACAAGCATTTATTTCTAAAATGCCATATACAGTAAACTGTAGCTGCAAGGCCTGCCCTCTTTGCCACAGCATGAGCCCCCTTTCCTTTTGCTTCCTTTTTAACCCATTTTAGTGCAGCATTGATAGTGCTCATAGGTCTTTTACATCCAAGCCACGTTTTAATAGCCTCCCAAATTTCTTTGGTAACCTTACACTTAAAGAATAGGTGTGACTCAGACTCATCTTCAGATTTACAGAGTACACATATCGATTCTCTATCTGAACCTTGCAGCTTGTCATTTGTCAATAGTTTATTCTTAGCACTCAGCCATAAGATGAAAGAATGCTTAGGTATGCCTCCATTCTTCCAGACAACATTGGACCATGGCTTTATAGTGCCCTTCAACCTCCAGTAATTATAGGCATTCGAGCAGACCATCTCATTATCATGTGTCCATTGATCAAGCAACTGCTCTGCAGTTTCCCAGCTATTGCAATTCTGCACCAATAGATTTCTGATCTCTATGATTTTCTTGAATAATGGGGAGTGATCATGCTTAGCCGTGGCTTCCCATAAGCTGCCATTTCTCAGATAAACTTGGTTGATCCATTTTGATCACAGTGTATCCTTCTTTTTGTGAATATTCCAAAGAGTTTTGGTAAGAAGGGCTCTGTTCCAAGTTTCATGTCAAACACTCCCAGTCCCTCTTCAGTCTTGGGGAGACATATTTCCTTCCATGTAACCAGGGGTTTTACCCTATTGCCCCATAAAAATACCCTGCATAAACTGATTATCTGTTTAATGACAGCCACCGGAATAGGAAAAATGGAGAGCCAGAAGCATTCCATTCCCTGTACCACTGAGTTAATCAGTTCTACCTTCCCAGCATACGACAACGTTTTGATAGGCCAAGAATCGATGATGTTGCCAATTCTTGAGACCAGGGGAGCATAGTGTGTCACATTGAGTCTAGTAGAAGCCAGGGGAATCCCTAAATATCTGAATTGGAAGCACCCTTCTTGAAAGCCAGTGAGGAATTTTATATCTTCAAGTTCACAAGCATTCGGCCCTGCAGCATATACATTTGACTTCGTGGGATTGGCCATCAGACCTGAACATTCCGAAAAGCTTTTCCAAAGCATCCATTAGTTTTTTAACTGATCCATAATCTCCCCTGGAAAATAAAATAAGGTCATTAGCAAATGCTAAACATGTGATTTTCAATTCTCCACGCCTAGGATGGAAGTTAAAGTCTTTATCATCATTCAAGCTCTTCAGGGTTCTTGAGAAGTACTCACATATAACGAACAACAGTGGGGAAAGAGGATCACCCTGCCTTAGCCCTTTTTTGCCTTTAAAGAAACCCTACAAACTTCCATTAAGAGATAGTAAGTCGTAGTTGTAACACACTCCATCACCCACCTCACCATTTTATTCGGGAACTTTAACTTGACAAGCATTCCTCCTGAAATTCCAGGATATAGAATCATATGCTTTTTTCAGATCTACTTTCAACATACACCTTGGAGAAATTCTCTTCCTTGCGTATTTCCTTACTAGCTCCTAAACCAAATAGATGTTCTCTATCATGTATCTTTTTTCGACAAAAGCAGATTGTGCAGGGTTCACAATGCTATCAAGCATCGGGCTGATTCTGTTAGCTATAATCTTAGCCATGACTTTATATACGACATTGCAACAGGAAATGGGTCTAAAATCATGCACTGAATTAGAGTGTTGGGATTTGGGGATTACCACTATGGGCTGTGTGATTAAATTGCTTCAATAACTTTCCTTTTTCTAAGAATTCCATAATGGCACCAGTGAAGTCTTTTCCTATAGATCCCCAGGCAACTTTGAAAAAACTCGCAGTATAACCATCAGGTCCAGGGGACTTCCCATCTCCAATACTGAACAGGGCTTGTTTAATTTCTTCACTGGAAACCCTTCTGACCAGCTGAGCAGCCTGATCATTATTCAAGACAGGGCCCCTAGCAATAACCTCACTATTCACTTGAGAACATTCAATGTCAGTGCCCAGAAGATCTTTATAGAAGTTTAAGAATTCAGAAGCCACCTGCATCATTGAGTCTGTAAACTCCCCATTGTCTTTTTTCAGTTTCGCAATATGCTTTCTGGCATTGTTCCTTTTCAACTGAGCATGAAAAAATTTGGAGTTTCTATCACTGTTATCAAATAGGCACTTTTAACTTGTTGAGCAACAAAGCATTTGTTGGCTTTTTCTAATCTGTTAGCCTCTTCTTTTTTTTATGTAAACCTCTTTTTGCAATTCCAGATTCCCAGGGTCATTATGCAGGTTCTGTTGAGCCATCTTCAAGTCTGCGGAAGCTTTTTCAGCTCTACAAGAAATGTGGGAAAAGTGAGAGGCGTTCAGACCTTTCAAGTGGGGTTTCAGGTCTTTAAGTTTCATTACAAGCTTGTACATTTTGTGTCCCAAGACATCATTCCTCCAGGACCTCTTCACCACTTCTTGGAAACCAGGGTGTTGCCCCCACATGTTGAAGAATTTGAATGGTCTCCTCCCCATATCATCTTCCATAAGCAAGGACACAATGCAGGAAGCATGGTCAGAATGTATACCAGGGAACTGAAATAAGGCATGAGCTCCCAAATTCTCCATTTGCCACTGTTTGTTGACTACAACTCTATCCAGCTTAGACCATGTAGCCATTTGTCCAGGTGAGAAAACACCCAGAAGAGTTCAGATCCTGTAGCCCACATTCAGCAAAACATTGTCCCATATCTTTTATTTCATATGCAGTAACCGGTTTTCCATTACTTTTTTCATTGGGGTATAGAACACTATTGAAGTCACCCAACAACATCCATGGTACATTAAATTTCTTATCAAAGTCCTGAAGTGACTGCCACAGAGGCCTTCTAGTTACAATAGTATGCAGACCATAAACAAAACTGACACAAAAAATTTTTGATGTCACCTGACAGGTAAGAGAGCAGTGCACTACTTGAGCATTGCAGCAGATCACCTGCAGCTTGAGGGTTCCAAACAATCACAATTCTACCAGCTCCATGCTCGTCAAAGTTATTAGTTTGACACCAATTGACTAGTTTTTCCTTCACAAAGGCTTCTATTTTACAAGCTGTCATCTTTGTCTCCAGGATTCCCAAAACATCCAAATTTTCTTCCTAAATGAGGTTGAGCACTCCATTTTGTTTTAGGGGCATGTTGAAGCCCCTGATATTCCATGCTGCAATCTTCATCGATTCTTAGAAGGGGGTTTTAACCCCTTTCCAGTTGTTAAAGGATTGAATTGTACCCCTTTACCTTTCTTCTTTTTGCTGACAATTTGAAATTCCTCAGCTATCTCCTTTCCTTTATCTGTCATTCTGCTTTGAGTTTCTCTACTTGTTAAGCCTTTATCTTTCCCCTTCACTTCATTTAGCTTCTCATGACAGTCCTCTGTCTTCTTGATTTGCTCCTTCTCTTTCTCTATATTTTCTTGTGGCACCTTAAACTGATTCTCACCACAATCCCTATCTCCCTTTTCCAAATCATGCCCCTTCAGCACATTTCCTCAGGGGACCTCCACTGCTTCTTTAGGATTAGGCGAGCCATTATTGAATTCTTCTAGATCCTCAGAGGTATCTTCTTCAACTGATTCAGTTTTACTAGCATCAACAGCTTTCCTGACCTTAGTCTGGTTATGATCTTCACCATGGAGTCCCTTGCTGATGACATTACCCTCCTTACCCTTCTCTGAATTGCTGGTACCCGCCATATTTTCTGGGCCTTGTGCAGCCCTCTTGGGCCTGTATTGAGGGGCTGCAGGCTTCTTAGGGGTGAACCTTAGGTTACAAAAGGCTGCAGAGTGCCCCAAAGCTTTGCACTTAGGACAGAATCTGGGAAGCCCCTCATACACAATCTCCTGAGTAATTTCTATATTATCTGGCAGTAGGATATTCACACTGTACTTGATGTCTTTAGCCACGTCCACTTCCACCATTGCCCTAGCATAGGAAATTCTAACTCTGTTGGTTGTTAGTTTATCCATGCACAGAGGCCTTCCTATTTGTGAACAGATTTTCCCTATAGCACTTGGTTGCCACAACTCAAAGGGAAGGTCCTTCAATTGAACCCAAAACGGAACTACGGTCCTTTGCTCAATACCAAACTGAAAGAATCTAGGTATTCTCTTCAGGATAAGCATTCTTCCATATATATATATTTATATTATAGGGTCCATTTATGAGTACCTCATTAACATCCTCTTCCCTAGGGAATTTGAAGACTATCCAACCTTTATCATGTTGGGCAGAGATAACCTTTACCCTCCAGGAACCCATTAGATTATTTAGGGCCTCCTTACCAGGAAACTTGCTTGTGAAATACCCCAAAAGATGCTTGTTCACAATGCCTTCTGAATTGAACATCTCTGCTTCTGTAATATAAACCTTCTCCTCACTTGTAGAAAACACAGGTAGAGGACCACAGTTTTTTGGGTCTTTATTTTTCACAAAAAGTTCTGACCTGGGTACTCTCTTGTTGTTTTTGATGATTATATCACCATCTTGTCCTTCAGATAGCTTCTGTACAGATGTATCAAGGCCACCTGTGTTGCAGTCGGGGCCCCAAACAGTTTCAGCATTTCTCACATCTGCTCGCACTGCAATCACAGCATAGTTAACAATCTCCATAGAAACTTCATATGCAATGATTTTTTTACTTCCTCCAAATCCCTAATACCCAAACCACCCTCACAAACAGGCTTACATATATTAGACCAGGAACACCATTTCCTTTTCCTTTTGTCATTTACTCCACTCCAAAAAAAATTCGATAACATAGAATTTATCTTTGTGAAGACAATATTAGGAATGTCCATTACCGCCAATTGAACCGCCATTGATGATAATACATGCTTAATTAAAATTAAGCGGCCCCCTTGAGATAAAAGCTTAAATTTCCAACCCGCTATCTTTTTCCTCAATTTATCAACTAGGGGCTCTAAAGTATGGGCCGTAAGACGACCCGATACCAAAGGAACACTCAAGTATGTAGCAGGGAAACCTCCTTCCGCAAAGCCAGTCATCCTTAACAAGGATCTCTTCCGAGCATAAGCAATTCTCTTTGACAAAAAAATACTTGACTTGTCTTTATTTATCAATTGACCAGACCAATCCTCATATTTCTTAAGAGTCTTGATAAGCATTCGAATGGAACTTCTCTTACCATTGGCAAAAATAAGAATGTCATCCGCATAGAGAAGGTGAGATACCAAAGGCGCCCCCCCACAAGAATGATAGCAAGCTCCTATCTTATTCTCCATAAAAATTTTCTTTAAAAGCTGAGAAAGAACTTCCTATAAAATAATAAATAGATAAGGAGATAGAGGATCTCCTTGGCGAAGCCCTCGAGAAGGTTTAAAGAAACCTTTATAAGTGTCATTCATCATAATGGAGAACCAAGGCACATTCCGCCACTAAACCACAGAATCTTCGTGAGAATCCAAAGCTTTTCAGAACCAAGTTTAAAAAATCCCAATCGACCCTATCATATGCCTTAGCCATGTCTACTTTGATCATTAGATTTCTTATGCAGAGAATGAACCATTTCTTGTGTCAATGAAATATTTTCAAATATACTTCTATCAGGATTGAAAGCTCCCTGCTCCGGAGAAATTAGTACAGACAATAAACCTGTCATCCTTGCAAGAATAATTTTTGAAAAAAATTTGTAGATAACACTACAAAGACTAATAGGCCTAAACTTGTCAAAACTCGAGGATTCTGAACTTTTGGGATTAGAACAATGTAAGATGCAGAATAAAATCTCGGAAGAGGAGACCCAACAAAAAAATCTCTAGCTGCATCGATCACGTCTTCTTTTACAATATCCCAACAATCATGGAAAAAAGTCGAACCAAAATCATATGGATTTGGGCTACTATTTCTCGGGATAGAAAGAATAACATCCCTTACCTCCACCTCAGACGGTTCACGACAAAGAGCAATATTCTCCTCTTCAGAAACCATAGGAGATATTATATCAACAATATAATCTGTTTGACTGGGGCCTACACCTGTTAAGAAAGTTCGAAAATACCTTACTGCACGCTCATGAATAGCCTCCATAGAATCCAACACTTCTCCATTCGGAAGTTTCAATAAATGAATCATAGTCTTCTTCCTCCTTTGGTTTACAAATGCATGAAAGAATTTTGTATTGTTATCTCCCGCCTCCAAACATTTCTTTTTGGCTAGCTGAGAAATACGAATTTCCACTCTTTTCCCATGCTTCCAACTCGAGTTTAGTAAGGAAAAAATCTTCCTCCATTTCTGGCGAATACCCTTCCTAAAGCCGAGCCTCTAGAACCTCTATACTGTCCTCCAAATTTTTAATGTTCTGATGCACATGTCCAAAAACCTGTTTGTTCTAGTTTCGAATTGCAACTTTCGTATATTTCAATTTACCAGCAAGTCTAACTAAACTCGAGCCATGTGACTCCTCCCTCCAGGCTTCCTCTACGCAAGACTTAAAAGACTGATAAGTGCTCTACATATTTTGATACCTGAAGGGAGAAGGACCATACCGATGCAAATTTCTATGAAATCGAATAATCAATGGGTTATGATTTGAAGTTCTCCTCTTTTCATACTCAAAATAAATATTTGGCAAAGCTTGGAGAAGATTCGAATTATAGAGAACCCTATCCAATTTTGCCAAACTCCGAGAATTACCACTGTGACCATTACACCAAGACATGTTGCTGCCGGTACCAACCAAATCCATAAGACCACAGTTGTCCAAGCAAGTATTAAATTCCTCCATAGCCGATAACGACCTCATATGCCCACCAATACGTTCCGAATCTGAACGGATGATATTAAAATCTCCTGCCACTAACCAAGGGAAATCATCCCTCTTTACAAACTCCAAATCATTCCAAAGTTCTCGGCGATCTGTTTGATGACATTTAGCATAAACAAAAGAAGCCAAGAAATTCTGGTTCACAGAACTAAAAATACCCAAAATAACTTGATCAAACATATGTTGTAACTCAAAGTGCACTTCCTCTTCCCAAAACATCCAAAGTTTACCCCCCACAGATGCATTCGAACAAAAATTCGGAAAATTTAGAAGGCCAGTCCATTGCGACATCAAACTTTCATCAGAAAATGGCTCTGAAAAATCCAAAATAGAAGGCGAGAATTTCCTCATTAACTTTTGTAAATGATTTTTCGACGTGCTTAAACCCCGCACGTTCCACACTAGAATTGTATTAATCATAAATCAAGTTTCTTTGGACGGGTAATAACCCGTTGAGACTTCTTCTCACTTTGCCCATTAATATCCTTCAACTTGACAAGCGGAACATGTAAATCATCATCTGAACAAAAGCTTTTTTCCAATGGGAGTTTCTCTAAAGTATTTGTCTCCACCTCCCTATACAATTCACAATTATGTGGGACATACCTGGCCATGATTGTACACTCTTGTTCCAAAATTTATGTAACCATATTACTAGACGTCATCAACTGATCACGCACTACTATACCATCTTCCACTATCAGAATATCAGCATCGGGAGCACCCAAGACTAGTTCAACAATCTCCTCCCTCTGAACAATCTCATATTGTTTTGTGTTCATCTGCAAAGTCTCCACTTCAGGCCTCGGATCTTCAGGAACAAACTCCCCCTCTTCCATCTCACTTTGCGGAACTGTCTCAACCACTGGCAAAATTTGTGATGTCGTTGCACCCTCTTGAACATGAGCCTCCTCTAAAGGTTCTTCAACAATGCATGACTCTATCAATTCTCTCTGAACTTCCTTCCCTTTATCCAATTTCTTCACATGCCAAACTTCTTGTCGATTTTCTTGTCTACCATTTTTCGTATCCTTACATGTATCCCCAATTTTCTATTTCCTTTCACCCCCTCGGCATACCACCTTTGAAAGTCCCTGTCTATGACATTTCTCACAATAAAATCCTTGCTTTTCGTACCTCACTTCCTGCCAAATTTTCTGATTTGCAGAAACAATAATCGGGAAAGCATCCACCTGATCTGCCAATAAATCCACCTCCACGCACATTCTCGCACCCGTAGCCCTAGTTCGATTAAGCGTAGCATTGTCAGTTCCTAGGTATCGACCAAACCTCGTGGCTAGAATTTGTAAACAATTAGGCCCGTACATGTGCATCGGAAGACCAGGGAGAAATAACCATTGAGGGGCCAAGGATGGTTCCTACTTCAGATTGAAATCCTTTGTCCATCGAAAAAGACGAAACGGAAACCTAGCCAAAATCCTTCCTTCATGAGACCATCCATGAAGAAAATCTCGTTCATTCTTCATCTGAACCAGTACGTGAAAATCATCCATGAAACTAACAGAAGGGATCTCCGAAAGGACCCACAACTTTATGATATTCAAATAGATAACGTCAATGGATGGTCTAGAGCGCCAAAATTTCAAAACCAACGCAAATCGGAAATCTTCCGCCACTTTGTTCATCTTAGCCTCATAGAATATGAAACCAATATCTCCATCTACATCAATAGGATATCTCATGGCTAGTTTGAAAGAGGAAGACGACGGGTTAACAGCATGAGAACGTGATATTACATGGGCATACGACAAAGGTCCTGAACCACCTTTCGAAAGAGGCCCCACTAGTGGAGGATCCCCCAGAGAGCTGGCAGGCGCCGCCATCGAATCCTAGACCGTAGGCGTCTTACTTCAACGAAATTGAAGAGAGAGTTACTTGATTAAGGATGTTTCAGAGTCCCAATAGAAGAATGGCTTGCCGAAATTCAATGTCCTAGAAACCTGGCAGGTAGCGAAGTGGGCGACTGTGGTTGCGGCTGGTGACTCTTCTCTCTGACGAAACATGCATAGTAGGAGGAGGTTGGGGATGTTGAGCGGGAGAGAGGTAGAGTTCGAAGTCCCTGTGGGTGTCGAACTTCCCTTGGTTCTAAATTCCCTCACATTCTCGAACTCGTCGTCGTCTCAACATCGTTGTCGCGAGAGCTTCTCCTCAGAAAATCCCATAAACGGCATAGACTGCCGTCTGAATTTCCTCTGCGAAACCCGAACAGCACCGAGTCGTCGTCATCGCGAGGGCTAGGGGTCCCGCCGTCGTCATCGCGAGATCTAGAGTTCCTGAACTCATCGTCATCTCACTACTGTCGTCGCAAGAAACTCTCCTATGCAAGTCCTGGAAACACCACAGACCGCCGTCTGATTCTCTGCAAAACCTCGAAGCGGCTCCCTCACTTCCCGAGCTCGTCATCGTCTCAACACCGTCGTCGCGAGAGCTTCTCCTCTCCAAATCCCGGAAGACGGCACAGACCGCTGTCTGAGTCTCCTCTGCAAAACCCCGAACGGCACCGAGTCGCCGTCATTGCGAGGGCTGGGGGTCCTGCCATCGTCGTCGTCGCAAGAGCTAGGGTTTCCTATAGGCAAATGTTGCCAAACTAAAATTGCTGCTGGTTAGGGATGAGTCATTAAGTGATGTTGATGCTCACTGGACCTTCCTTTTATTAATGGTGATAATCCTCTCCTCGCTGCCTCTTGGATGCAGGCTTTCAAATTTAGATCACATAAAAAGTTATAGCATATCTTAACATTAAGCATTGACCCCTAATTCAGGAAAGATATTACAGATCTGTTTCCTAAATAACTATACAACAATTTATGGTAGGTTTGATAGATTTATTTCCTAAATAAATGTAGAACAATTTATGGTAAGTTTGTTGTCTATCCTACTAACATACTCGTGGTACAAAACAGCAAGCACTCTGTAGATTGTTGTAAACATCAAGGATTACATTATAATCATTAACAGTTTTCCCACTATGTCAGCTGAAGACAGCAGCACTCCACTGGTCTTTGCAAGTCTGAAGTGGAGTAGGTGAATCTTTGAAGACTCTTATTTCTTTCTTTCCAAGTGCACCAAAAGATGGCGAGAGGGATGAGGTTCAAAACCTTTAGCTTCTCCTTGGTGGCTCTGATGCATTTTGAAGCTCAAATCTCCCCTCCAATTGAATTTGCCATAACCCACTGCTGTCCAGTCAAGGATAGAACCAAATTCCACAAGTTCCTTGTCCAGGGGCAGTGGAGAAGACTGGTTTACTGATTCTGCATCAGCCATTCAAAGAAAACACCTATTTACAACTGTAAGCCCTCTTTTCTACAGATTGTCAAGAGTTAAAATGTTTCCATGTACGGAATCGCAAAAAAAAATAAAAAAAAATGGCAACCTTTGAAGGGGTTTTCGTCCTCTAAATGTGAATCCAAGGGGAGTTGTTGGGATTTGTTCCCAACGATGAGAGCTTCTTGTAGAAAGATTTAATAGTGAAAAGACCATTTTTGTCCAAACCCCATTTTGGTTTGTTGGGGATGTTTGGTAAATTCATCAGTCCACATAGTTGTCTATGTACCAATAGAAGATTTGGCAGCTACCGCTGCTCCTGCTTTGTCGGGTGGAACTCCTGGTTGAGGTGTTACTTGGAATGTTGTCAAGATATCAGCATCCCCAACGATGAGAGCTTCTTGTAGAAAGATTTAATAATGAAAACACCATTTTCGTCCAAAACCCATTTTGGTTCGTTGGGAATGTTTTTGTAACGGAATTTATAGAGAACTTTGTAAAAGTCAAGAGAGTGCATGAAGTTCCCAATGTGCCCCATTTTGTGATCAGTGATTTGGAGATGATGATTGATAAGGGCATTTGTTACGAGCCAAGGTATAGATGGAAGGAAAGATAGCTTTAAGATTACTATTCTCACGCCACACATCAAGCCAAATGTAAGCATTGGCCTTTCTCCTTATAAACCTCCATAACCACTTCCGGTTAAGGGCTTTTTTGAAAGTGCAAGGGATTTCAACGCAAAACCCTCCAATCAAATGGATTGTTTGGCCACTCCTCATCTAACAAGGTGATATTTAAACTCCTCCCCTAAGCTTCCCTAAAAAAAATATTCTCTTAATTCCCTCTAATCTCCTAGTGATTGAGGTCGATAAGAAAAGTAGGGACATGAAATAAATTGGAAGATTAGTCAAAATGCTCTTGATAAGGGTGAGTCTCCCTCCTTTTGATAAGAAATTTCTTTTCCATCTTGCCCAGCTCCTTTCAAGCTTTTCAATAAATAGGGTCCTTGACACCTTTGTTTTTGAATTTGGCTCCAAGGGGGTTCACTTTCGTGAAGGTTCATTTTCAGGCCTGAAACGACCTCAAATCCTAACAAAATGCATCGAAGGTTGAGAATATGAATGAAGTCATCTTTGCAAAATATGATTGTATCATTTGCAAAAAAGAGATGAGAAACTTTTATTAGCCTTCCATTTCTACCCTCCTTGACACCTCTAAAGGTCCCTCCTTCAATAGCTTTCATCAGCATGAGACTAAGCACCTCCATAACCAAAATTAATAGAAAAAGGGACAAGGGATCTCCTTGTCTCAAGCCTCTTGAGGAGTGAAAAAAATCGAAAGGGCAGCCATTTATAAGCACTGAGAAGCTTGGGATTTTGATGCATTCAGCTATCCAACCATGCCAGAGCTCCCAAAAGCCCATTTTCCTGTGGAGATAAAGCAAGTTCCAGTTGGCATGATCAAATGCTTTCTAAATATCCAGTTTTCACGCTATTCCCCTTTTTCCCTCCTTCAGATAGGCATCCACCACCTCATTAGCAATAATTGCAACATCCATAATCTGTCTTCCAACCACAAAAGCAGGCTGATACTGATCAATGACTTCCGGTATTGCTTTTTTGAACCTTTAAGCTAGGACTTTGGCAATGATTTTATAAATGCTTCCCACCAAGCTAATAGGGTGGAAATCCTTGATGTTAACAGCCCTAACTTTCTTTGGACAAGAGTGATGAAAGTGGTATTGATGCAACTACGAATTTTCCTGATCTATGAAACTCCTAGAACACGTTTAACATGTTGTGCCTGAGGAGGCTCCAATTAGCTTGTAAGAAAGCCAAAGAAAAACCACCCAGTCTAGGCACTTTATCCCCATTGCAATTTTTAATAGCTTGGAGGACTTTTCTTCTTCAAAGAGTGTCTCAAGCCACCCCATAGTGAAAGAACCGAGAGATCTGAAATTGATGCCATCCACTACAGGTCTTCGAGTCTTGGGTTTAGTGTAAAGGTCTTTATAAAAATCACAAATATCTTTCCTAAAATCCTCATCCTTGGTTAAGGTGATTTCTCCAATTTCAATGTTGGATAAGGTGTTACTTCTACAATGAGTGTTTGTTGTCTGATGGAAGAATTTTGTATTACGGTCCCCCTTCTTGAGCCATAAAGCTTTGGATTTCTGCCTCCAAGATATTTCTTCAAGACTACTAACGTTGTTCAATTCCTTCTTAAGCATAGATCTATTGGCTCTTTGTTATCATCAAGACCCTGGATAATTTCCCGCTCATCAAGCTTTTTGATGCCATTAAGGATAATAATCTTCTTCGCTTGAACATTCCCAAAAGTGATTCTGTTCCATATCTTCAGCTTTTCTTTTATTCCATTCAACTTTGAGATAAGCACAAAACTAGCCTTCTCCATGACCACCAAATTGTCACTAACTTCCCGTTACCATCATGTTTTAACCAAATATTCTTGAAGCGAAAGGGGGTTGGTCCCCATTTAACTCCCCCAATGTCAAGGGTGACAGGAAAATGATCTGACATGGGCCTAGGAAGTAGACTCTGTATGACGTGAGAAAAGTGAAGTTCCAACTCAACTGAAATTACCAATCCTTGGAAAGGAAGGTGGCTCCCTGTAGTTAGATCAAGTGAAGTTGCCACCAATGAGAGTCCTTTACTTGGGAATTTTCTCATGCTACTGGTCTCAAGGCTGCCCACACTTCTTTCATGCAGATGCATAACCATATTGAAGTCACCTTCAATTGTCTGAGGAGCATCCCATCTACTCCTAATCTTGAAGAGCTCATTCCAAAAAAGAGACCTGGAGTGTCCTTCACTTGGGCCGTAAACCAGTGTGAAAATCCACTGAAAATTATCACTTGTGCTTTTGAACGAATAGGAGATTGAGAAAGAGTTGATGGAGTGGTCTAACAATCCCACAACACTAGGCTTCCATCAAGCTAGAATACCCCCTGAGCTGCCTACCGCTCCAAGCATCAAACCCCACTGTCCAAAGGCCATCAAAGCAGCCAAGCCACATTAGCTTGCCTTTTGGAAAAGACTGTAAAGAGAGAACTGATCTTTGGCTACATGTCGCTGGTCTTCTGATCCACTCCTTTTCTGCTTGTTAGATGTTAAAATTGCCAAGCTGCATTAGTCTTTCAAATTTATTTGTAGTTGTGGTTTTTTGAGTGCCAATATTTGTGGTTCTTCTTTAAACTTCTCCAACTTAGTGACGTAAGGTAAAGGCGGCCCCCCCCCCACCCCCAAACAATGCCTCATTCTCAAAAGAAAGCCTTGAATAATTGAAATGACAGTATCACCCGGGGGGGTCAATATAACACAGTTGAATGTATGTGTGTCATTTTAATCTCTCACTAGTTTTATATAACGGTAACATTATAATAAAGGTGCCATTTCTTGTATAAGCTCACTTTTCTAATAATTTCTTCTTAAATGTCCTACTGTACCCAATTGGGTTATGCAATCCTTCATATGGGTTTGTTGTAATTTGACACTGGTGCATTTGTGCACAATGCATTCTTAGCTGGGTGCCTCGAAATGATAAGGCGAAACACTCATTTTGTGTTTCCAGCAAGCCTAGGAAGTGAAGATTGTTTGCAGTGGTGTCATCTATTTGGCTTATTATGTGTCTGGCTTAATTTAGGTTATTTTGTATTTGATCGCACTTCAAACAATTTAGATAATGACTGTTGAAATTTTTTTTTCTAGTAACATTACTCTCAGACTTGCTAGGCAAAATTTACATGTTGATATGCGATGATATGGATTGTCAGAAGCACGGTAATTTGGTATGTAAGTTTTGTTCTCAAAGTAATGATCCATCAGTTTTGTATTGAAGATATTTCTGATCATAAAGATTATAGGTGGGACATTGATGTCTTTCCAATGTTCTCATTTGTACTTGTCTCTCCTCGAGTCCCTTTTATATTTGACCGTGAGAAGTTGAGCTGACAGTAGCCAAAGAAACTGAAAAAGATCTGTAATGAGGAGGTGCCATTTTAAACGTGTAGCTTCCCAACCCTCCCACCCCCACAAAACCCCAAATGTTAATAAAGCTGGAAGACTAAACCTTTTGATATGAAATTGTAAGGAGGATAAATATGTATTCCATTTTGAGTAGAGAACCAATACACTTAATATGTATTCCTTAGATTGGATAAAAACTCTTCAATGCTTTCCTCCAGCTCGATGACACTTCATTTTCTTTAGCTACTCTTTTTCTTTTTTGTTTAAATGTTTCATTGGGACTCTCGTTGGACTGGTCTTATCCAGGAGGGTGGCTTGTCCCCCTCGTCCTAATTCCTTCCTGCATCATCTGAAAATATGAACATAGACCTCGAACATAAGAGTACTGTGATCAGACCATTAGATGCTTTAGTATGTTTTTTAGTAATGCAATGTCAGTTTTTCTCGTGTGTTTGGAGTAAAATGATCAAACTTGTGCTGCAAAGTATTTATATTGCAAATTGAATCTATTCATATGAGTCTTTTAAGTTAGTATTCTCAATATTGAGTTTGACAAGCATGTGTACATGTGTTCTAATGGTGGGAGGATAATATTTCAGTAAGTAATTAAATTGAACTATAAAATCTCGTCTCTTTAATTTCCTTGCGAGTGAAGATCCATATGGCGCATAGGATTCTTAATGCTTCCTTCTTTATAGTTGGTTGCTTTAATTAATTAATTAATTTTACTTAGCATTGGTAGCTTTAATTTTCTTTGGTTTTATTGCAGGAAAGAAGCAGCCTTGAATTCAAATAATATCTTGTATGGAGGAAAACACATCAAAGAAATGTGGAAACCATTTTCATGTGTTGCAAATTTGGAGCTGCATATGATATTTTTTGTGGAACAAGCCACATCCCTCTCACCCAAAAATTTTGTGCCTAGACCTTGGTGGATAATTACTTTATTACTTACCTCTTAATTTTAGAAATTGTGTATAAACTGGGTTTATGTAGCTGAGAAAACACATTTCCAATTTTTTTTTTTCTTTTGTAGGATACTTGGATCACGTTTAATTTATAAATTTAAGTGGCATTTGATTTGCAGGATCTCAAATGGATTTTTTTTTTTTTGGATTAAAAAGTCACATTGCAATGATATTATAATTCCTGAAAATTTTATAAGCCTCCATAATTTAAAAAATAAGCAATGTGTGTTTGATGTTTTTTATCTTCTTTTTGGAACTCTCCAGTAAGGCACTTTAACCTAGTTGTCAATTTTGGGAAAAAAAACCAAGTAAAAAAATTGGGGCCAACTGAAAGTGACAAATCACCATTTCCTTCCTGGGAAAAAACAGAAACAAATATCAGCAAATATCTTTGTATATCATTAAGTAAAAAAAATTGGGGTCAAATGAAAGTGACAAATCACCATTTCCTTCCTGGTAAAAAACAGAAACAAAAATCAGCAAACATCTTTGTATATCAACTCATTTATCTTTTGTAGTTTACTTTACATCAGGCTGTCAATCCATGACCTCCTGCCCGTCTCCACACTCCTAAAACTAATTGTCAAAATATGAGGATAACATATATGTTCCTCACAAGCCATGCAAAGCTGAGTTTTCCTTTCTTTTTTTGAACAGAGGGAAGGACAAATGGGTCCTAACCCAAATGGTTAAAAGTGGGTTTTACAAGGCCAGAAAAGACAAAAAAAAAAAAAAAAATGCCTACAAAATCTGCAAGGGTCGAGACACGAGAGCCAAAGGAATTGCAGGGCAGGCGCCCTATGTAAGGGCTAGGCCTGCAGTATTTTTAACACAATCTTTCGCCAAAAGTAACCCACAACACATCACCTCCGTGGAGCCTGCCAAAATTAAAAAGTCCAATGGATAAAGCAAACAAGCTGGGAACAGCGATCATCACTATACAAATTACAAATTGCCAAGCAAATAAGGTACCACCAGTGTAAAAGTAAAACAGAATGTATAATGCTTCTACATCATATGGAGTAGGGGTGTACAAAATTTACCGAAAAACCGAGAACCGGACCGAAACCGAACCGTTTGAAGCTTCGGTTCGGTTTTTCGGTTTCGGTAATCGGTTTCGGTTTTGTATATATAAAAAATAGATTTTCGGTTTCGGTTTCGGTTTCACTCAAAAACCGAACCGTAAAAACCGAAAACCGATTATAATTTCAAAATAATTATCTATGGGAACTTTGATTACAAGTACATGAAAAAGAAATTATACCTATATTAATTTTTTAATTTAAATTATTGACTCATATTTTGCAAAGGAGTGGGGAAGGATTTTATAAAGGAGAATGAGAACAAAAACTTCCCGTTTTGGCAATGTGGGATGAGTGCTTGGGAAGAACTGAACCACCAGCTTGCTACAGTGCTACAGTGCTACTACCACAGCAGGCGCTAGGCATCATCGTCTCCATCTCCTGCCTCCTGGTAACCTGCACACTGCACAGTGCCGACAGCCGAGTGCCGACGGCCATGCCCCCCAAGTCTCCGACACTTACGCCCACACCAACGACGCTCACGCCCACCGCCCACGCCAGTCGCCAACGCCCACATCTCCACGATGCTCACGCCCACCGCACACTGCTTGTGCACAGTGCCGACTACCATGCTCTCCGAGTCTCCGACGCTCACGCCCACCGCCCACGCCAGTCGCCAACGCCCACCCCACATCTCCACGCCGACACAGTCACACACTGCAACGCCCAGTCGCCCACGCTCACGCTCACACAGACACACACAGCAACGCCCACACTCACGCTCACACAGACACACACAGGCACACTGGACACAGCAACTCCCACATCTCCACACAGCAACGCCCACGCTCACACACAGGCACACAGCAATGCCCGTCGCCCAAGCCAGTCGCTCACGGTCACGCCCACATTATCTTGGTGCTCTGGCCGTCCCACATCGATTGGAAATGGGAAGAAAAAATTTTCCTCACCCTATTTATTGAAGTTGGATCTACTTGTTCACTTACGTGCTGGGCTTTTCACTCAAAGTCGTGGCCCGGTTGGCCGTGACCCAGTTGGGCGTGGCCCAGTTGGCCGTGGCCTGACTTGGCTGGCTTTATTTAATTACGTTTTTATATTGTTTGTTTAAAATTTGATAAAACCGAATTAACCGAACCGAACCGTAAAATAAACGGTTTGGTTTGGTTTTAAACCGACGGTATACGGTTCGGTTGCGGTTCAGTAGTTTTAAAAACCGATAGGTTCGGTTCGGTTGACGGTTTTGGTAATAACCGAACCGAACCGAACCGTGTACACCCCTAATATGGAGGATCCAAGGAGAGCACGACGTATGCAGTCTTCCCTAGACATCTCCACAACCACATCTATCAGTTGAAGGCCAGCGTCCTATCCACTCACCCTCGCAACTCATGCTTAGTTGTGAAAAATAGTTTTTATTTTCCTTCCCAGTGTTTGAAGAACATCCGTTCATTGTTTTTCAAGTTTTTCAATGAAATGTTGGAAAACTAGAAAACAGAGTGACTTAAAATTAATGACTTCAAATACTGTCCATAAAATGACTGCAGCAATAGAAAAATACCTTTCAAAAGTGACTACCCTTTGTACTCCTCAACATGCAACCACTTTGTAGATGACCACTTGTTCCCTTTAATAACAGGACAACCACCTGAAATAAACCACGACACATATCAAGCTCATGAATCATTTTGGTTATGTTTGATATGCAGAATGTGAATTCTTAAGAATATATATTAGTTTTAATAGGTTTAGTTATAATTAATTATACAAAAAATTATATTGTTACTATAAAGTAAATAACAAGGAGAAATTTGTTTATTAGTCAATAGAGACAAGGAACAATTATTCCAAAATTTCACCATGGGGGTGTTTATTCTTTCCATATTACATCTTGAATGAAATAATTAGAAATATATAAGGAATAACTATTCCCTCAATTCTCAAAATTTAAACTATATTTTATCTTAATCCATAAACAGCTATTCTGCCAAATCAAACAAGCCTTATGTTTAATGAGTTGGTATAGTTGAATAATTCCTCACCATGCAAGCTTGAAGGATCTAAGGTGGCATCAGGCCTCATGCTCCAGAACAGCAATGCATCGCCCATTTTTGGTTTAACAGAAAGGCCCTTCTTACCACATTCGGATAACTCATTCCACCATGGCACTGAACTGAAATTTGCCTTGACTGATGGAAAGACAGTCTCACCCCCCTCCTCAACATCTGACCTGCATCAATAAGGACAAAATAAACAGACAAAAAGAAATCAGTGCATTAAGATGTGTCTCAATGAAAATTGAATGCTGTGCTAATAACAAACAAAACAAGGGTAAACAAAAGATAAATCTTACAAATACATCAAGACAGTAGCTATCCGTTGCCCCCCACGCTTACTGTTGAACTCATCAAGGAAGTAATCGAAGTGAGGCTCATATTTCTGCCCAGCTTCATAGTGCAGAACTTGAAGCCCTTCTCCATGCTCTGTATATTGCAAAATTATTACAGCCAGCATATAAAGTACCCAAGAATAAAAAAAGAAAACAATGAGATTTGAGAAACAAAAGAAAATTTACATGTCGATACTGGTTTCAGTGAATAATATGAAGAAAACAAATTATGATTTTTCAGTTACAAGTGCAGAGTTTAAAAGTAAATCTCGGGAGTTGAAAAAAAAAAAGAACAAACCACTTCAGTTAACATATAACATCTTTCTGTGGAGGAAAATAATCCCAAATTTAAAATTAATGAGCAAGCTCAAGGCTCCAAGAAAATTTCACTGAGCACACATTGATTTACCAACTTTTCTTTAAAAGAATGAGATTTATTGTATAGTAAACGTAGCTTGAATTCCTCAACATAAAATTAAAGCATTGCTCATACAAATTACAGACCGATAGAAAGGAATCTTAAACCACCAGAGACCCAACTAACAACACAACCATTGGAACGCCGCGACAACCACACATAAGAGCTCAGTAGTGCCTTCTGAATTAAGACATTAATATTTGCTGAGGAAGATACAAGGAACACTAGAAAAGCCAAAACAAGTTCAAGACGTGCAAATGGGATAAAGAAAATATTTAAGTGGTTGGTACTGAAGTTAGTAAACCTCTCTCTCTCTCTCTCTCTCTCTCTGCAATATTCATCAAGGACAATACAAGAAAAAAATGGCCAAGTTGAACACAAGAAAAAACAACCATTTCCTCGCATAGCATAAAAGAACATAGTGCTACCATACATTGGAAGTGTAAAACAAGTTCAACACATGCAAATGCAATTAAGAAGATATCTAAGTGATTGAGTTGAACAAAAGAAAAAACAACCTTTTCCCCACACAGCATAAAAGAACATAATGCTCATGTATATTGAAAGAGCACAGAAAGTTCAAGACACTAAATTCCCTCCCTCCCTCCCTCCCCCCCACACAGCATAAAAGAACATAATGCCCATGTATATTGAAGAGCACAGCAAGTTCAAGAAACTAAATTCCCTCCCTCTCTCTCTCTCTCTCTCTCTCCACATAGCATAAAAGAACATAATGCCCTTGTACATTGGAAAGGAAAAACAAGTTCAATGCACTAAAGTTATGAAGTTACCATCTTACAAGGCCAAATACTCTTGGGTGACCAACAACAAAGTAGTGCCATGAGGGAAGGGTGAAAACATGAAACTGTAAGAGCTCCCAAGCAAAATTAGAGAAGCCCAGGGGCTCTAACCGCATGCCTATTGAAAATAATCCAGCAACACATAGGCAGTGGCTTCATAAGGGAACCCATCCAAAGCCATTGTGAAAGCAAGTTGAACATAATAAAAAACGACATTTTTCCTAAGGAGTGAAACAGAGCAGAAAACCGTAAGCTCCCAAGCAGTGGGAGGAGCCCAGGGCTCTAAGCATATGCTTGTTGAAGAATGAGCCAGCGACTCACAAGTAGTGGCCTAGTGACTTGGTAAGGAACCCACTGGAGGCATAGTGAAAGCATGTTGAACATAAGAAAAAACAATCTATCTTTTTCTCACACATCATAAATGAACATAATCTCTCTCTCTCTCTCTCTCTCTCTCTCTCTCTCTGAGAGAACCCTCCAAAGCCATAGAAAACAACCTTTTAACATAATGCCCCTGTATATCAAAAGGGCAAAACAAGCTCAAGCCATGCAAATGCAAATATAGAAAACAAAGTGGTTGGTGAAGTTGTTAAACATCCACTCTAATTGTGACACAACTCAGCACCATGCACAGAAACCCAATGCAACAATATTCAAACCTAATTCTCTAATGTTTCAAATAGCATCCACTCTAATCATGACACAACTTACCACAGGCATAAAGGCCTGATGCAACAATATTCAAAGCTAATAGATTTTTCGCATGCAATTGAGATAATTGGGTGTATGCTTCCTTCCCCAGAAAATGATGCAACAAATTCCATTCCCCATCCAGACAACACACAATTTGAATAAAGAAGTATAAATCAGAATAGGAACTGATGACAGCTGAATTAAAAATGAGAATCAAGTAGAGTTATAAATCGGTATGGGCCAAAAAAGAAATCAGGGTTTTAAAATCCAGACCAGGACGGCCAGACCAACCCAGTTCAAACGGAATCAGGCACCTGTCTGGTCTGAGAAACAGCTGACACTTGGAAATGAAGTGACCCAGTAAGAAATCAGGTGAGCTAGTGAGAACCGACCGTACCAGTAAAGGCTAGGTTAATCCGGTGTGATAAACAAACAGGAAAAAAAAACACACACACAAAAGTTTGGAAAAATAAAAAAGTACTAAAAACTAAGGAAACCCCTGATGGCTTGTTTAGCTGTGGAAAACATTTTTCCTTTTTCATTTCCAAATTTTCAAATAGTTATAAAAATGCCACCTCATCTTCCAATTTTCCAAAATTTATATAGGAAATCTGGAAAACAAATTTTAAAAATGTTTCAACATTCCTAACCAAATTTGAAAAACTAGAAAACAAGGTGGTATTATTTGTAATTATTTGAAAATATGGAAGTAAAAAATAAATCAATTTTCCACAAGTGAACAGGGCCTAAGCCTCTCTACTCTCTGACTCAAAATAGAGAGCACTTTGCCTCTCAGCCCCTCTTCGGCAGAACTGCAGATCCTCCTCCTCCCCCAGACGGCAGTGCAGCAGCCTCCCCCTCCAGTAGTCAATGACACAGAGAGGCTAAAATCCCTAAGCCTCTCTCTAAGAACTCTTCATCTCAACAGAGAGAGCCATTCTGCATCTCAGCACCTCTTCAGCAGATTGGGAAATCCTCCTATCCCAGCCTGCAGCACAGACTCCTCCTATGGCAGCCAGTGACTCAGCGTCCTCCTCCTCCAGCCTAAGACACAGCCTCCTGCAGCAGCTTAAGTCGCAGCAGCTCCACCTCTTTCATCAGGTTGAAATTTTTGTTACTTGTTAGAGAATGCTGCATCAAGTCTGAATTTTGAACGTTTCATACTTTTCTAAATTAAAATGCAAAGCATGCTCTTTTGAAATCATTTGATTTCCCATATAAAATTAAGCATGTTGAGAAGATTTTGAATGGTTACTTATTTCTTCTATAAACTCTGGAAGTAGCAGTAGGTTTTTAAATTAAGACTAACAAACAGAAAAATCATTGTTTGTGATAGGCAGTAGTTTTAAATTTAAACATTGCAACCTAAAATAACACCCCACTATGTAAATTGCAATGTTTATTATTTAATTTATTTGTATGCTAACTGAAATTTCTCAAGTGAGTAGTAAATTAATAATTGCAAGTTTTATAAACTCATAGCCACACATTTGATTAATTGAAGATTTTCAATACAATAGTTAATAGTAAATTCATATTTTTAATTGTAATAACTATCGTGGAATTAAACTTACGAGTCGTACAATGAAACTGTGATAAAAGGCGATCAAACAAAGAAAAAGATTAGAAATGAGGCTCTCATAAAATCAATATGGTTTTATGCCTACGAGATCAATTACAGAAATCATATATCTTTTAAAAAGATAATGGAAAATTTTAGAGAAAAGAAAGGGATTTGCATATGGTTTTTATTGACTTGGGGCAAGCTTGTGATAGGATACCTAGAAAATTCCTATGGTGGGTTCTAATGAAAAAAATAAAAAGGAGTATGCAATACATATACCTATGTCATTAATGACATGTACATAATGACTAGCATTAGGACTACTAGTGGAGAGTTAAGGAAATTTCCAATCACAATACATGTGCATTACGATCAACCTGAACTCTTTTTTTTTTTTTTGCTTTGGTGATGGATAAACTTACTAGGAACATCTCAAATAAAGTTTCTTTGTATATGTTGTTCACAGATGATATTCTCTTGGTTGATGAAACTATAATAGAGTAGAATCAAAGTTAGAATTATGGAGAGAAGCTTTAGAATCTAAGGATTTTAGGATAAGTAGAAACAAGACATAATACATGAATTCCAGTGCTTAAAAGGAATATAGAAGAAAAGATTAAACTTGATAGCCAAGAAATTAATAGCACTAATAAATTTCGATACCCTGAATCTATTATTTAAAGTTAAGGAGAAATTGAAGAAGATGTAATACATAAAGTTAAAGCAGGATGGGTAAAATGGAGATGTACTTCAAGCGTGTTGTGTGATTGTAGAACACACTTAAAATTAAAGGAAAGTTTTATAAGAAGCTTTTAAGACCATGCTATATGGATCAAAATGTTGAGCAACTAAGGAACAACATATCCAAAAAGAATAAGTTCTCGAAATGAGAATGTTAAGATGGATGAGTGGTATAACATTAAAAGATATTAGTAGAAGAACATATTCGCAGTAAGTTAGGAATTATACCTCTGGAGGATAAGACAAGGAAGGGGCAGCTAGGCCAAATAGTGTACCATTGAGGAGTGAGCTAGTTACTGTAGAAGAAGGGGAACGAGACCTAAAATAACTTGGAATGAGATTGTTATTAAGGATTTAATAGCCCTCAAAATATCAGAGGACACCATACATGATCATGTAATTTGGCGCGTGGCGGAGAAGGATTCATGTAGCCGACCTCATCTAGTGCAACTAAAATCTTTGTTTTGTTGTTGTTGTTTAAACTTTAAAGCCTAGATTAGTTTTACATATTCATGTTTTAATTTAATGATAAATCTAAAATATGCATAATTAACTTACCTTTTATATACATCCAATGGCTTGGGTTGGTCACTAGTTTGATTTTCGAAATCATGCTCTTGATCTAAAATTACTTTCATTTATATTTGCAATGGAACTTTTGTGAGAAAAAAATTATAATATCTTTCAAACTTGTGAGACATCTAAGGCTTTTTACCACATTATCAACAAAGAGTGCACAAACATAATAAAATACAATATACATAATCATACCTGTAGGGATAAAAGTATAGTCTGCAATCCTTTTCTCAATTTTTGTAATTATTTTATCTTGTCCTCTCCTCAAGAACATTCCAGAACTTGTACGCACTCTGCAGACAAGAGACGTCAAGTACACTTGTACAAGTAATCTTTAGACAGTAAAAATATAAATACAAATAAAGCTAATAAAAAGGGAAAAAGTGGCTGAATAAGTTTCCTTCAAATTAATACTTCTGTTTCTCCAGTGGAAACAAAGATGGTGGATTTGAAAAGCAAACCTGCTGTCTTTGCTCTGACCTGTTACGCTATCAACAACGGATGACTTTCTCATATGAGGTTTCGCAAGATTTATTAAGTACTCACATTCTTCCTTTGACTGTTAAAAATAACATCCATGTCAAGTGCTTAGTTTATGTGTTGCATGTTGTCATAAAAATTGTACTCTTGAAAAAGAAGAGGGGGCTGGGACCATTGGTTATTCTTGAATAACATTCAAAAGATATGAAATTTTTTGCTAAGCTTTAAAAAAAAAAAAAAAGAAGCCCATTTCCCCAAAACTATGGTTTTGAAACCTCAACTAGACTGGGCGGCGGTCTGGGTCGCCCTTGGTTTTACCAATTTGGGTGTATTGTAGAGAACCGGATTTGAAGTAAATAGGGTAAACCTGCCCAAAACCAAATACCAAGAAGACTTTTGGAGAAGGAAGGAGAAGACTCTAACAACTGCACTCATCCTAGAATTTGAAATATGATTGAACAAATTATATATATAGACCACACACTGCATATATACAAAAAATAAAATGAACAAAGAGATCAATCAAACCATTAACTCATTCATTCTTAAGTAACTCTGGAATAGAATCGAACATTTTTTTACTACCATTTAATATTTGTATATTTGCCAATACTAATTAGTAGCTTCAAGAATATCTTAAAAATAATAAAGGAAATAGTACAAAAAATATCCTAGGCATTACAAGCATCAGCTTTTATGCAGGACATTAAAATCCAGACTGGTGCCACTGAATTGGCTGATCGTAAGCAGAACGCCAGAACCTATAAGCTTCAAAGAGTTTTTTTTTCCTGTAAAATAATCAAAGCATGACACAAACTGGGTGCGTCAAACGCACATCAATAAGCCATGCTCGATTTCCAAATAGAAATGCAACATAGAAAATTAAATCTCCAATTCGAATCTTAAACTTCATGACCAGCTACGTAGAGGGATTTTCAGATGAGCAACTCCCCAGAACTAGTTACCAAAAATCATTACACAAAACAAAGACAATTTTCCAGTCCCCTTATAAATGAACAATTTGTTTTTTAATAAAAAAAATAACTAAAAAAATGTAGATGCAAAGGATGGAAAAATCACCAAGAAATTATGATAAATGAAAGCTCTGGGCTCCCAAGAAAGAACTTCAGTCCATTGCTCTCCTCTCTCCCCAAAACCACCACCACCACTACCACTGCAACCAAAAGACAAATTATTACTTAAAAATAAAAATAAAAAGGCGTCACGAATCAGCGTTGGCGTCGAACGGATCAATCTCTCAATCATAAGTACGTACCCAAGCGCGAGCTTGCGCGAGACGAAACTGAGATCATTGGCCGACGAAGACTCGTCCTCGGTGCCGATCGGAAGCGACAAAATTCCGAGAGCTAGGAGCATGAGGAGAACGATCGACAGCATGAGGAGCATGCTCAGAACCAGAGCCAATGTCGACAATTTTTTGCCCTGGTGTCGCGAATGCCTCGGCTTCGCCATCGTTGATTCCAGCTCCCAAACAGGATCGAAAACAAAAATCGAAAACCCTAGGTTTCTCGCGAAGACGAAGACTTATACCTGAACTTCAATTGCTACAGGCTATAGCTCCTCGCCTCCTCTCTAATCAATCCGTACGAATTATGAAACCGCCAATTCTATTTTCCGGGCGCAATAAATGGCCTCCGTTGCCGGACTTTGGTTTTCCGTGGGCCGTCGCTCATTTTAATATATATATTCATTACCGACACATTTGGACATTCTAATGCTTAATGCGTAATTACGATTTTACCCCTACTTGGCATGTGGAATGACTCGTGAGTCCTGAGAATTAAAAATAACCAAAAAACAGTTACATGAAAACAGTAAATAAGATTTACACAAATTAATTGAGTTGTTAATTGGTTTATAATACAAATAATAATATTTTCTAAGTATGAGTGTAATGGTTTAAATTTTTTGTATAAAAAAATTAAAAGAAATTAATAAATGAATGACTCAATTTTAATATAAGGTATAAATATATATTCAGCTTTCATAAAATGTGCACCAGACTAAGTCTCACTTTTTAAATGTATACATATGTGTCTAAAATGAAATTAGTTTATTGTATAACTTAAATAATATTAGATGAAATAAATTTAGTTTATTGTCAAATTTAAATAATATTTCGATAGCATTTGTTTGGTATTCAGCAACAGATGCAAAAATTTTTTTAAGGAAAGCAGCGTACAGATATATTTTATGCAAATGGAAGGAAAAATATTAAAATAAGCAATATAAAATTTCACAAAATTTATCTTTCAAAAAATTTGAAGTTGCGGACTCTAATGTGGAAGTACTACATGTCACAAATTATTAGGATCAATTTTTTAAGAAATCTATATTTTGAGTCAACATTTCAATTACAAAATTACTAGTTCTAATTTTAACCATAGTAGTTAATATATGAAAAAAAGTTAAGCAATAAATATATATATATGTATAATATAAAAAAAATGACAGCTCAACGCACAAAACTCCCATGTATGTGGGGTCCGAGAAAAGAGCAGACTGTAATAGATTTATAGTACGCAGTCTCACCTTGTATTTTTGTAAAAAAACTGTTTCCATGCCTCGAACCCGTAACATTTAAGTCATACACGACAACTTTAAATGTATAATATATGTTATTTAAATAATATTTGTCATTAAATTAATAAAATTACAAAGAAAATTAATTTAAACTTAATTTAACCCTCTAAAACTTAACTAATTAAAGCAATTTAAACTCAAGTCAAATACAATTAGCAACTGGAGTTGGAAAAACTCACACCCTATGGGCGGTCAACTCAGGGGTATTTTTGGCAATGACGACGCTTTTGGTTTGGAGGTTCAGCACAACGTTTTTCTCCTCCTCCCTCAGGTTGCCATGTTCAGTCAAACTCCAAGACACGCCATAGGTACCTCTTTTTTGTTTTGCTTTCTCTTATCGTTGTGATGATACAAACTCGTGTCAGGACACCGATAGATGTAGGTGTGCAGTCTTGCACACCTATACCTATCGATGTTCTGCCACGAGCACAGACCTATATCATATAGTATGATTGACTTGTACCTAGAATGAATGATATTATTTTTAAAATCTATATTAGATTGCAGATAAGTTAATGTAATTTGCAGTAGGGAAATTTTGAAAGAAAAGAAAAAGAAAGATGGGGTAAACATGAATTGTCATGACATTGACTTATGTCTGAGATCATTTCTTTTGTGACATTAGTCGAGGGAAAGAGAAGTAAAAGAAATGAAATTAAAGATTTTATTTTCTCGTCCTTTATCTTTCGGTTCCAAAGATAATTATAAGATGATTTCTTTTCAAAGTATTTTTGCTAGTGATTTGTTTGTTTCCAGAATATCTTTTTTTGCATTTTAAGTTGCAAAATAGTATTTGAATAGTTTGAATTTAATTAGTACTTCGAAATTAAAATTTTTATTTTTCTAAACATTGGGAGCCTATAAAGAGCCTTTATGTACTAGATTTAATACAATTAAATTATAATTATATCTGTGTTTTGATGTCTTCCCTACACCAAAAGGATTATATAGATGGATATAAAAAGAGAAGTTGTCTCATCCAACACAACGTGGGAGGAACCAGAAAGAACAAAGGAGCAAGTCTAGTGGAAATTAATGGAAGGAAATGACCAGTGAACTGGGGTAAGAATTATACATTATGCTAAAAATTTTGCAGTCTATTTTCTATTTGGACTTTTACCTCCATGGATTTTCTCAACAGCTAAACAAAGGATTAGGGTTTTCCCAGTCCCTGAATAAATGTAACAAATTAACAAATAAATGAAGGATTTACAGGTGAATGCAACTTAATTTTATTGATTTGACAATAATATCAGAAAAACAACATGATCTTATACATTATCCTCAAATACAAGGACACCAAATTTAATATATTTCACCTTCCATCACTGCTGCTAGGCTCCTGTGCAATCTGCTGCTTCTGCTTCTCCACAAGCTTCTCAAGAGCCTGCTGCACAGCTTCTTGCCCACCAATGAGTAAGCGAGTGATGATCTCTGGATCTTTCTCAAACCGGGCCTCCTCAAACTCCCTTCGGGCATTCTCTCTAAGGATGTCTCGCCATAGAGCACCTTTTAAGTCAGGCCACGTGAAGAACCGGGTGGCCCGGAGGATGTCCCGGTAGAGACTTAATGCTTCTCGGCGACTGCTGGTGAGTTGATGACGATTTATGAGCTCTTCTTCATCGTCATCGTAGGATTTCTCTTTCTTGACAAGGTGCCTATCTAAAAGCTCCTCTACAGTGAAGGAGCCTTCGTGCAAAAGACGCCTATGAACAGCTATGTTGCTGCAGATGATGATGGGGTTCAAATAGGTTGCTACACTTCGCCATGTCTGCACTCTCATGACCATCTTTGTTCTCTTACAAGGAAGGAAACTCACAGAATAGGTGGCAAGGTCTCTGCAGATACCAATGCAAGATCCACATCATCACATTTGACACGTAGAAAAAACATACTATTTATGTCGTCTAGGGCTGCAAACAATGTTAAAAAAACAAATTATTTATCTCGTATAGGGCTGCAAACAAGCCAAACAGACCCACGACTGGCGGTGTATCAAGGAAGCTGCAGGAAATAGGAGATTCAGAGTTTGGGGGGGGGGGGGAGAGCATGTGAGGCCTCTCCAGTGGTCAAGTGATAGGGGTGCACAAAATTTACCAGAACACCAAAAACTGGCCCAAAACAGGGCCGAAATAAGTTTCTATTTGGTTTTTAGGATTTCGGTTTTGGTTCTGGTTTTTGAAAATAGAAAATTTCAGTTTTCAGTTTTGGTTTCAGTTCCAACCTGAAAACGAACCATAAAACTGAAATAACGTAAAATAAATTAATATATATTAGTTTTATCATGTAATATAATGCCAGAGGTTTTAACTAATATTGATATATCAACTAGTAATTACTTTTACAAAAAAATTCCCCTTTTTTATACAAAATTATGACATTTTTATTTTCTCAGCTTCCCTCCAAATTTTAATCAAAGTAGAAAAATGAGTGAAAGAGGGAACTGGTGGGATTTTATAAAGCTGGGGAGTCTCCCATTCCCTCATGACTTCTCATGTGAAACAAGGAGAGTAGGAGATCAAAGTCATTGCTCCCTGTCCCACATTGGATATGCTAGAGATGTTCAGCCTCTCCCTCCCTATAAATATAGGTTGCCCCCCATTAGCAAGTTCATCAAACTTGCTGGCCAACATTAGTCTCTCCTAAAATTGTGTTGGGAGTCCTTGCAGTTTAGGTTTCCAACTCTGGAGTCCTTGCTGGCCAGGAAACTTGATAGGCTTCCGTTATAATCGGCTTATTATCCAAACCAAACCATAGAATCACTGAACCAGCCAGTGAGAAAACCAAATGGTTCTCGTTCAGTTTCAGTTCAGTATTTCAAAAAACTGAATTTTGCAATTCGGTGTTCTGTATTGATCAAAACTGAAATGCACCAAAACAATTTCACCCCTATCAGATGGCAATGAAATTTCGAAGGGTGGTGTTTTGGATGGTTTTGATTTTGATGGTGTAGGGGCCTAGGGGTGGTGCAAAATGGTTGCTGGGAAAGGGTGCTCAAATTTATGGGGCATAATTGTAATTTTCTGGAAAGTTGCAGATGAACAATGGTTCAATTCTCTGCAATTTTGAATGCCTGCATGGTGAGCATGATTTGCTCTGAAGCCGATTTGATGCAAGGCAAACGATAGAATTCAGAAATAGAGAGAGAGCTGAGAGAATTACGAAAGAGAATTAGAAGAAGAGAAGGTAAGAAGAAGAGTGTAGAAGGAGAAGCAGCAGAACAGGTACAGAACTGAAGGATAAGCAGAGAGAGAGACAGAACGAGGAAGAACAAAACAGAGATGGAAAAGGAAGAAAAGGGATGGCGAAGAAGAAGAAGAAGAAGAAGAAGAGAATCTGTGGAAGAGGGAGAGAGAGAGGGAAACTGCAGCAGTTCTGATTTCAAATGATTAACTGACAATAACTTACATGTCCCAAACTTATACTGGCTACTAACTAAAACAAATATTTACATAAAAGCCCCACTAAAACAAGAAATTACAAAATAACTCAAAGTAGTTAAATATACAAAATAAACCTACACTAAATAAACTTCTAAAATAACCAGAGTTTTCCCAAACTAAAATACAAACCCTGGCAACAATATAAACATATAAAGTTCCTCCATTGATGGTGTTCCATCATCCAATGTTGCCACCATTTTTTGGTAATGGCCCAATCTTGACATTCAGACAGTGACAATCTACCCTTAAAACACAATTTAGAACAAAATGCAGCCACTCAAAGCCTGATGAATGTCTGAGCAGACCCTAATTTAACAAAAGTAGATAAAAATTTAGTCTATAAGCACAACTAGCTTCAAGTTCAGCAAAATTGCTACAGCTATTTTTCCTGTATAGAACAAGCCTAAATCAAGAGGAGCTGATGGAGAACCACCGATGGAGAAGTTTAGATGTTTATATTTTAGTTAGGATTTTCATTTTAGTTTGGAAAAATTCTGGTTATTTTGGAAGTTTAGTCAATTTAGGTTTATTTTGTATATCTTAAGTACTTTGGGGTTACTTTACAATTATATGTTTTAGCTGAGGTCATAAGTTGTAATGTTGGGGTATAAGTACTTTCTTTGTAATGCTTCAGACAGCTATTCAGAATTCCCAGACAGTTTTCTCACTTTCTTTGCAATGTATTAGTCAGCTATTCAAAATTCCCAGACAGTTTTCTCACTTTGTAGTCCCTCTCTTTATCTGTTCTTCTTCAATTCCCTGCTCTGCCTTCAATTTCTGTCTCTGTTCTTCTGTCCAGCTATTCAGAATTCCCAGACAGTTTTCCCACTTTCTAGTCCCTCTCTTTATCTGTTCTTCTTCAATTCCCTGCTCTACCTTCAATTTCTGTCTCTGTTCTTCTGTTCTGTCCTGCACAGCAACCTCTCCTTTTTTTCCCTTCTTCTCCCCTCCTCCTCTCTGCTTCTCTCCCTGAATTCCCTCTCCGTTTCTAACTCTTTACTGCCCTACATCAATTTGGTATCAAAACAAACCACCATCACCGCACAGGCTGTTCATCTGCAACTTCCAGCCAATTGCCTGCACAGTGATGAGTCACTACTTCCAGCCAAAATTACAGTTTGTGCCACTCATTTTTAGAACATCATTTTCCAGTCAACATTTCATTACACCTCCCTCACTGTTAAAAACAGAAATCCCTGAAACACTAGTTCCATATCATCTTCATACAAAGCGGGGTGTGGCCCCCATGCGCCACTTGAAATTTTCTAGCTGCCGACCCCTTCAAAATCCAACTTTGCTGGAGTTGTTTTTGTCAACGGAACAGCAAACAGCAAAATATTTCTTTCCTTATTTCAGCCCACAATTATTTCCTTATTTCTCCATTCATTATTTTGTATAGTTAGCATATATTTTTTGATAGATTATAGTTTACATGTATAGGACTAGAATCATGCTGGAACGAACTTACTTTCCATGTATAGCATTCTTGTAAAGTTTATATATAATATACAGAACTCAAGGCCAAACCATTCGACCATCCACACAATATTTTGACACGGTATCAGAGCCAGCCGACTGCTAATTTTTTTCCCCCTCGAATTTTTTTTTGTCTTCTCGGTTTCGGAGGTGCCTCTCGTTTCTGTGGCTGTCGGGGGTCTATTCTCTTCTTGAATTTTTTTTTTGGCCCTCTGTTTTTTGGTATTTCTGTGACTGAGGGGCTGTCAGAACAGCTTCCTGTTGCTGTTCCAGTGCTTCTCTGTCCTTGTGATTCTCAGCACAGCAGGTTTCTTGGTTCGCAATTTATTCTTTAGTGCAGGCAGGTCGATCGGAACAGCTTTCTGTTGCTGTTTCTGGTGCTTTTCTATCCTTGTGATTCTCAGCACAGCAGGTTCTTGGTTCACAATTTATTTTTAGTGCAGGCAGGTCAATCGGAACAGCTTTCTGTTGCTGTTTCTGGTGCTTTTCTGTTCTTGTGATTCTCAGCACAGCAGGTTCTTGGTTCACGATTTATTTTTTAGTGCAGGCAGGTTGATCTTGGTTATCTTTGTCCCTGCGTTGATTTATTTTTTGGGCTTCTCAATTTTCTGGTAGTATTTTTCTTTCGGCACAGTCTGTTTTTTTCTTTTTGGGGCTTCTCGATTTTGTCCTTTATTTAGCATGGACTCCGCACTTGTATGTGCCAAGTTTACGGGCAACAATTATTCTACGTGAGCTTTTCAATTTGAACTTTTCCTCAAGGGAAAAGATCTTTGGGGTCATATTGATGGCACAGATTGTGCGCCCAATCCTGATAAATCCAAGGATTCAGCGGCTTGTCCTTCATGGGCTGTGCTTGATGCTTGGATTATGTCTTGGTTTCTTGGCTCAGTTAAGACACATATTGTCCCCAACTAGCGGCCTTATCACACCGCTCAATCCATGTGGACTTATTTGAAAACAATATATCATCAAAATAATAATGCCCGTCGTTTTCAATTAGAGCATGCGATTGTCATGTTTCAACATGACAATTGCTCCATCCAAGACTATTATTCGGCGTTTCAGACTCTTTGGAATGAATATTCTGATCTGGTTACCGCAGATGTCCCTGTTGCCTCTCTTCCCATTATTCAACGTCTTCACAAGACTAGTTGTCGTGATTGGTTTTTTATGAAACTTCGTCCCAAGTATGAATCTGTTCACTCTTCTCTGCTGAATCGCTCTTCTGTTCCTTCTCTTGATGTTTGTTTTGGTGAGTTACTTCGTGAAAAACGACTTAGTACTCAAGTTACACTGGCACAATCTCATGGTAGTTCAAGGTCCGTCCTTGTGGCTTATGTCGCTCAACGATGGGGACCACCTGCGCATTCTAGCACCTTGTAGTGTTTTTGCTACAAAGAATTTGGGCATATCGCTGCTAATTGTCCCAAGAAATACTACTCTTATTGCAAGAAGGGTCACATTATCAAAGACTGTCGTATCCGCCTGCATAATTGTTAGGCCCAGGCATTTCAGACTTTTGTTTTTGTAATCCCCCCCCCCCCCCCCCCCCACAATGACTTTCGCGGCCCTTGGCTCTTCTTCAGGTGACTCCTCTATTCTTGCACCTCCTACAGCGAATTACTGCACGCCCGAAATGGTGCAACAAATGCTAATTTCGACATTATCAGCAATGGGGCTCCAAGGTAACAATTCTACTAAACTCTGGTATGTGGACTCGAGTGCCTCTAATCACATGACGAATAATCCCACTACTTTGTGTCATGTTCGACCCTGCGCTGGTCAATTTGCTATTCAAACTGCCAATGGCAGTTCTTTGCCAATAGCTACTATCGGAGATGCCTCTTTTAAGTTCACTAATGTGTTCCTTGCTCCTCAGCTTTCCACGAATCTTATTTCTGTTGGTCAGTTAGTTGATAACAAGTGATTTGTTAATTTTTCTAGTGATGATTGTGTTGTGCAGGACCAGGTAACAAGGGAGCCAATTGCAAAGGGACCTAAAGTGGGGCACTTGTTTCCACTACTTTTGTCTGTTCCAGCACTTTCTCCAGTTTCTTCTATTAAGTCTTTTTCTTGTAATAATGTTTCAGATCTTAGTATGGTGTGGCATCATCGTTTAGGTCATCCCAATACTCAAATCTTATCTCATGTATTAAACTCTGGTTTACTTGGTAATAAAGAACTTTCTTCTTTATCTCTTGAGTGTGCTTCTTGCAAACTTGGTAAAAGCAAACTCTTCCCTTCCCTTTGCATGCTAGTAGAGTTTCCCAGTGTTTTGATCTTATCCATAGTGATATTTGAGGACCTTCCCCAATTAGTTCACATGAAAAATTTAAATACTATGTGACTTTCATTGATGATCATAGCAGATTTACTTGGGTCTACTTTCTTCGCTCTAAATCTGAGGTTTTTCAAACTTTCACCGAGTTTTTAGCATATGTTGAAAATCAATTTTCTACTTCTATTAAGACATTACGCATAGATTCTGGTAGTGAATATTTGTTACTGAGTTTCAGGCATTTTTAGCTTCTAAAGGTATTATTCATCAACGTTCATGTCCTGCTACTCCCCAACAAAATGGAGGAGCCGAATGCAAAAATCATCATCTCCTAGATGTGGTACGTACTCTCTTGCTGGAATCCTCTGTTCCATCCATGTTCTAGGTTGAGGCTCTGAAAACTGCTACTTGATTAATTGTTTACCTTCTCAAGTCCTACTCATGGAGTCTCCCTATTTCCGCTTATTTGCTAAGCAACGCAGTTATGATAACCTTTGTACCTTTGGTTGTGTATGTTTTGTTCATTTAACTCCTTATGAGTGACATAAATTATCTGCTCAATCTGTTTGATGTGCATTCTTGGGATATAATGTGTGTCAAAAGGGATTTGTTTGCTATGATCCTACATTGCATCGTACACACATTTCTAGGAATGTTATTTTTTTTTTTGAAAATCAACATTTTTTTCCTGTGTCTTCTATACCCTCCTCTTCTACTGTGATTCTACCCTCCTTTGAGGAGCGGTTCTTGGATCCTCATCAAGTCAATTCTCGTTTTAAACCAGGTATTGTGTATACGCGACGCTCCCGCGCACAGTCTCTTCCGATGGCTCATCCAATATCTAATTCTTCCAAGCTCCAGATTCAATTAGTTGCAGCACCTCCAGAGCCTTAGGTACGTCGCTCTCCTTGAGTGTCTGTACCCCCGGATAGGTATGGGTTTCGCTCTTCCAGTTCTAGCAATTCTGTTTCAACTCTTACTGCTACATTGTCCAATTTAGATATTCCCACATCCTACTCACACGCTGCCAAGCATGATTGTTGGCGACAAGCTATGCAGGAAGAAATTGCTGCTCTAAAGGCCAATCACACCTGGGACATTGACCCTTGTCCTCCCATCATTGTTCCTCTGAGGAGCAAATGGGTTTACTCAGTCAAGGTCCGATCTGATGGAAGTTTGGATCGTTACAAAGCTCGCCTTGTTGCACTTTGGAATAATCAGGAATATGGTATCAATTATGAAGAGACCTTTACTCATGTGGCTTAGATGACAAATGTTCATACGATTCTGGCTATTGCTGCTTCCAGTGATTGGTCACTACATCAAATGGATGTCAAGAATGTTTTTCTTCACGGGGATCTTAAAGAGTGTATTGATATGAAGTCACCCCCAAGCTTGTTTCCCTCTCCAACTTCACATGTGTGTAAGCTTTGTCGCTCTCTTTATGGTCTCAAACAAGCTTTGAGGGCCTGGTTTGATAAATTCCGCACCACTTTATTACAATTTTCTTTCAAGCAGAGCAAGTATGACACTTCATTGTTTCTTCGGAAATCACACATGGGTATTGTTGTTCTTTTGGTTTATGTTGATGATATTATGATTACTGGTTCTGATTCTGCTTTACTTGCTCAGCTCAAAACTCATCTCTCAGAGTTCTTTCATATAAAAGATCTTGCGTCTCTCACATATTTTCTTGGTCTTGAGGTGCATCATAGTCCCTCTAGTATTTCACTCGATCAACATTAGTATGCTAATGATTTAGTGGCTTTAGCTGACCTTCAGGAGGGTACTTCTGTTGATACTCCCATGGAATAATGTCAAGCTTCGCAAAGAGGAGGGTGACTTACTTGCTGATCAAAGTTTATACCGGAAATTGGTGGGTAGTCTTGTCTATCTCACCATTACAAGACCAGACATTTCTCTTGTTGTAGAGCAAGTCAACCAGTTTCTTCAGACTCCTTGTTATCTTCATTTGGCTGCTGTCCGTAAGATCATACGCTATGTTCGAGGCACTTCAACCTGTGGTTTATTCTTCCCTGCAGGCAATTCTACTTGCCTTGCTACTTATAGCAACGCTGATTGGGCTGGTAATGCGGATACATGTCACTCCATCACTGGTTGGTGTGTGTTCTTAGGTGATGCATTGATCTCTTGGAAGAGTAAGAAGCAAGACAAAGTTTCTAAGTCATCGACGGAATTTGAATACCAGGCGATGTCTCTTGCTTGTTCTGAAATTATTTGACTTTGAGGGTTTGCTTGCTGAGCTAGATTTTTCTGAGACCAATCCTACACCTCTACATGCCGATAATACAAGTGCTATCCAGATCACGGTCAATCCTGTCTATCATGAGCGCACGAAGCATATTGAAGTCGATTGTCACTCAATCCGTGAAGCATTTGAAGCTCGTGTCATTACTCTTCCACAAATTTCCACTAAATTACAAATTGTTGATATCTTCACCAAAGTTCTCACTCGTCATCGAGATTGCTTCCTAAGTAGCAATTGATGTTTGTTGATCAACCCACATCAATTTGAGGGGGGCTATCAACGGAACAGCAAACAACAAAAGATTTCTTTCCTTATTTCAACCCACAATTATTTCTTTATTTTTCCATTCATTATTTTGCAGCGTTTTAAAAGGCGAGGCGTTTTACCCTCCGCGAGGCGAGGCGTAAGCCTCAAGGGGTTGAGGCGTAAGCCTCTTGGGATTGTATTTTTTTTTTTAAATTAATAAATAATAAAATTATATATATAATATTAAAATGAGAAAAATATTAGAATAATGGAGAAAAAAATAAAAACATAATTCTTAAGTACCATATAAGCCAATTTTAGCTAACTCAAACAATGCATGTTAAAAATAAGCCATAAATTTTCAAAAAGAAGAGAAAAAACCAAATTACAACATCACAATGTCTCATCATCCAAGATTCTAATTTCTAAGATTCTAGTAAATCTTAATCAACAAAGTTCAGTGGGAACTATCAAGATCTTCATCAACATCCTCATCTTCATCATAATCATCTATAATAGGAGCTCTTCCACTAATAAATTCCTCTCCCACTTCAACATCATTGTCTTCCTCAATTGTTTCCAATGTTAGCCTCTTGCCTTTGTCTTGAGTGCCTACATATTCAATAAAGCTATAGGTTAAGAGTTAGGAGAAATGGAGAATTATAAATTAGTAGATTCAAAAATGACTATTGATATGTATATACTCAAGTTCTCACAATAATCACTAATCTTCCTTTTTCTAGGAAGATTAGAATGCGAGCTACCAGAAGCTTGTGTTGCTTTAGCATCATCTCCTTCAAGAGGTACCATGGGCAAAGCTCTAATAGCATCAACATCTAGGACATTTTCATCATCAACCGAAGAAGTATCTTTTGGGAGGCTAGGTTCTTCCTTCTCTGTGATCCATTCATCATCTGAAGCTACTTCTAGCACCAATATTGGATCATAATTTTGTCTTCTTCTTATAGCTCTCTTCCTCAATTTGGTGTTGTACTTGACGAAAACTAGAGCATTCAATCTCTTGTGCTCTAATCAATTCCTCTTTTTCGTATGAATCTACAATTGAGTTTAGATCATTTAAATTTTTAGATATTAGAAGATATTTTCATATTTGAGTGAAACCATAATAACATGGCATTTGTAAGAAGTAAGAACTAAGAACCTGCTCAAATGTGCTCCAATTCCTCTCACATCCACTAACACTACATGTCAGGCTAAGAACACGAATAGCAAAGTTCATCAATTCAAGGGTCTTTGTCCCAAAACGCTTCCACCAATTAGCTACAAAATAAAAAAGAACATGTTTAAGTTCCAAGTTATAAGAATAAACAAGGATAGAGTACTACTAATTAACTATTTTTTACTGAAATATTACTTTTACCCAGGGCTTCTCAACATTCTGGAGTCAACAACCACTCGAGTCCCAAAATCCCCTTGTGCATTGTCAAACAAATAAAATTGGACGCCTGCAGCTAGCATCTCCTCATATGTCAACATTCTATCCATGCATTCAAATAGTCATTTCTTCACTTCTTCACAATCAGAGAAGTTCTCTTTATAACGCAATTGGGATTTAAATAATATCCTGCAGCATGTGCCCCCAGGCATAAGCTAAGGTGGTAAAGACTTGCCCCAAAAGGCCGCTTATAACGGTGGATCTGGGGTCCGAACCCTACCACCTGCAGCGCACATCTGGATCTACCTCCTACGTGTTGGATGCGGGCATGGCTGGCATTGGTGTGGGATTAGTCTGGTGCGTACGCCCAGGAAACCCGGCATATCCAAAAAAAAAATCCTGCAGCATGTAAATGGTGATGAAGTTGTGAAGTCCATCTATAATCTATTTTTCTCCAAATGGGTCCATACTTCTTCTCATTTCTAGAAAAATTTGCAGCAATTTTTTCCTTTGCCGAACCCATCATTTCATAGAGAAACCCCATGGCTGGTCTTTCCTTAGAATCAACTTCCCTTAGAACACACACGAGGAACAACACTTTATCAACTTCCCTTAGAACACACACGAGGAACAACACTTTTGATAACATATGCCATGTGAGGCCAAAAATGTTGGTCAAATAAAACTATTGAGCAAATCCTTATACCTTCATGCATTTTTGCATATGTAGAAGTGCACCACATCTCCGAATAGAACATAGATTGAAGGCCTTGCTTTTATTTTTAAATGCTCTGAAGTGTCAAAAATGCAATAGCAAAGCGCGTCATTGCAGGGCGGATCAGTTCTTTGTTGTTGGTGAAATGCTTCGTCATAATTGCAAGTACATAGGAATGATTATAAATACATTTCACAACTTGCTTAGCCTTTAGGATTGTGCCTGCATGGATCTTCAATTTTGCAATATCCTCCAACATAAGACCTAAACAATGTGCAGCACGTGGAGTCCAATAGAGCTTGTCCCTCTATTCCATAAGCTTTATTCCACCATTTATCATGTTCTTTGCATTATCAGTTATCACCTGCACAACATTCTCCTCACCAACTTCCTCGACCACCTCATCCATATACTTTAATAACAAATCACCATTTTTTATAGAATCATAAGCTTCAATGGATTTTAAAAACCATGTACCAACGGGACTATTCACAAGGAAATTAATCAAGACCCTTGAACACCCATCGGTCCATCCATCAATCGTAATAGAACATCCATATTCTTTCTAAGCCTTTTTGTGGCCTTTCAACATGCCATCGATGTCTTTCACTTCATCTTTAAGGATCCACATCCTCATCTCATGCATAGATGGAGGCTTGAAACCTAGCCCATAATTAGCAATTTCATCCACCATAACATGCCAATATACGTCATCCATCAAATTAAATGGTAAAGCATTGTTGAACATGCAACGGCCAACTTTCCTACACACTTCATTTCTTTCTTCCTTCTTCCATTTTGAGTTTAGAGTGGATTGTTTGGTCTGTGAAAATGAAAACTTATCCATTAGACCTCTAGCCCTAGGAGTATGGCCACTCCCACTATTTTGCTGCTCAAAATCTCCAACATTGGGCCTAGCACTCTGACTCCCTCCTCCTGGACCCTGCCCAATCTCTTCAAGAAGTTCATTTCTTTTACCCTTCTCTTCTCAGAATTTTTCAAGAGCATTCTTACACTCATCACTCACGTTTTGAGGGCTTTTGGGCAAGGTTTCATTCCCTTCCTTGTACCAGCCAAATGATGTTTAAACCTTGCGACAGTCCCACTGCAATGTTGATCACAAAATTTGCATCTAAAATATTTTTCTCCATCAACTTCTTTTATGTATTTCCAAACAAAAAAAAATATTTTTTTTTTTTTGCCCCTTGGAATCAGCTTCAAACATATTTCAGCAAGTGCAGCAAGATTTAATTTAAGCAATTAAAATATGAAACAAAAACTTGAGAGATGAATAAAGAACTCAGACCCTTCGGACAGAGACTTCAAAAGAAAGAGAGCAGATGCTGAGAGAGAGAGAGAGAGAGAGCAGAGGATTCAAGAGAGAGAGAGCAAAGGCTTCGTCGAGGCTTCAAAAGAGAGAGCAGAGGCTTCACCGAGCTTCGTCAAGTCTTCAAAAGAGAGAGCAGAGGCTTCGTCAAGGGTTCGAGAGAGAGCAGATGCTTTGTCGAGCTTCGTCCAAGCTTCGAAGAGAGAGCGAAGGCTTCGTCAGGCTTCAGCGACAGAGCAGAGGAGAAGAAGCTTTGCGGGAGGGAGAGGGAGGATATGGTTTCAGTGTGTTTTGGGTTCTAGACTTATAAAATTGTGTTTTAACCTAAGAATACCGAAAGGCGTACGCCTTGCATATGAGGCATAAAAAAGCGTGGTTTTTTGGCTGAGGCGTACGCTTTGGTGGATTTTTGCCTTTACACATATGCCTTGGTGCGTTTTTGTCCCAAAACGCCTCAAGGCGCGCCTCAAAAAAGCCTTTCGAAACACTGTTATTTTGTACAGTTAGCATATATTTTTTGACAGATTATAGTTTACATGTATAGAGCTAAAATCATGCTAGAACTTATTTACTTTCCATGTATAGCATTCTTGTCAAGTCTATATATAATATACAGAACTCAAGGCCAAACCATTCGGCCATTCACACAATATTCTGACAGTTTTGACACACCACCACTAACATTCATTCACCATCCTTTGATCTACCTCCATCCATGAAATCATCACCAGAGGACCCTCGCTGCAGGCACATGCACCCCATGCACTGCAATGCGCATGTGGAAAATTGCCATTCTTCTCCAGCTTTGAGAACTGTGAGAAATTGGTTCTACCCACAATTTTTTGGTTTTTCTCCTGAGATTTTGAATTTGTTTGACTGTAAACTGATTGATCAAGTCTGGTTCACATTTCTTAGGATAAGTCAGCCTAAGAGCACCTCACACAAGTTCAGAACTGAGGAATATTGAATTTTTCCAGGATATTTGAATTTTTTTGCGATATTTTGATCCTAGTCTCAAGAAATCCATCTTCAATTGTTTGATGCATACATTTGGAGGATAAATTCAGTATGCCAGCACCATTTCAAGTTTATTGTTGGAGTTCTCTTGTAGCATCAACAAGAAATTGAAGCGAAATATTTGAAGAATCTCTTAAAACTGCACACAAGGAATTTTGATAATGCTGCATAAGCTTACACTACTTGGCCTCCATAGAAATTGATCAAATGTTACCAATGTAATTGGTACTTGTTTGAATTTGCATTGGTCCATATTTTCTCTCTTGAAAAAAATAATGATGAGTCAATTCCCAACATCTAGTTCCCACCAACTTGGAAATTCTCAACAATTGATAAAACCTAGATATTGATCAAGCTCTCATTTTTTCTTAGATTGGTTGGACGACATGGAGAATTATTTTAATTGGTATGGAGTGTGGACCACCGGAGTATCTACTTTGCTAAATCAAAACTTCCAAGTTTAGGCTGTTTAGCAAAGCAATTTGGCAAAAAATTGGAACGAACAAATACTATAATGGAGAACCCCCTATCCCCACATTCAGCAATTAGTCGACCATCTGTGTAGTCTTAGGCAACTTTCTTCTAGTGTCACTGATTATTACATTAAATTTACAGACCTCATTTATCAATGTCCTCTTGGTGAGGAATATAAAGCTTTGATTACGTTCAAGAAAGGGTTGCAGTCTGAGGGATGAAATTAGAAAGCATACAATAAAGCAAATTTGAAAGCGTCCCACTACTTTATGCGAGGCTTACCACATGGCTTTGGAAGCTGAGAGATTTCTCCAGCTCCCACCCATAACACCACTTCCAATCTTAAAGAGTTTCATCTAACTAGATCAATTTCTCAATGGTCAAAACTCAACAGGTAGCCTAGGCCCACCCAATACGTTCAAGAGAAAACTCAAATTGCTGAGAACATATCAAATATCAGAATGCCGATTCAAATTGTTGCATAACTGAGTTTCCTAACTATGTACAAGATTTGCTATTATTAGTGGACAACTTTTTGATTCTTCAATGGAGATAAATCATGAATCTTGTTATGAAAATTAGGCCTTAAACTTGTCTTTAGTGACCTTAAATACTGTTGGTACCTCTAGGCTAGAGATGGACCTTCACTTGCCATCAAACTTGGTTGTTGAGACTTTCAATGAACATCAAGATTAGTTGCCAACTACTAGAACAGATATGTTTGTCAATAACCTTGCTCTTCAACCTCAGCTTTCCATATCTAGCCCAAAAATTGAGTAACAATTGATTGCTCCTCTGTTAAAAATTCTTTAATCATGAATCCAACTATTGAAAATCCCCTTAAAGATTATTTCCCCTTCATCCACTAAATTTTTACCTCCACTCCTCGGGCCTTCTCCCTCCATGTCTCCTTTAATCAATATAAAAAACAAATATAGGCCATATGGCTTACCAGATGAAAATTGTGAAAGGGATCCTTGAAAGGGGTCCTCAAAATGGGAATCTACGCATTCTTGTAGCCTTCTTAAGACAGCTTCACCACCACCTTCCTGAAAAGCACAATCAAATATAAGCATATATATCCAAAAAAGGATAGTTGAAGTGCCAGCGTGAAAAAAGGGCAGCCCGGTGCACAAAGCTCCCGCGTATGCAAAAACCGAGGAAGGGGCGGACCACAATGGGTCTACAGTATGCAACCTTACCTTACATTTTTGCAAAAAGCCGTTTCCACGCCTCGAACCTGTGACCTCCAGGTCACACGGCGACAACCATCGTGCCAGTGAAAAACAAATAGATATGAATTAGCCTAGAAATGATAAATCAGAATTTCCATAGAGGAAAACAAAAGAGGAGGGAGAATATAAGGGAAATTTCATGGATAGTCATTGAACTTTAGCATTAGTTTCTAATTAGTCTTCAAATTTCAATTTATAATATATTATTCACTTTACTTTAAATATTTTTTCAATGTCATCTAATGTACAACAATCGTCTTCTGTTACTAACAAAATGCTTTCCTGACATCTCAATTAATCATCCAATAAGCTCATGTTCTAGTCAAACCTATTTACCACTTTATGAAATTTTTGCCAACTGTAAGAGAATTAGGGACTAGGGTTTTGCCAAATAAAATCCATATTTTCTATATTTCAATGAATTTTCTTATTTTTTATGACCAAGACTGATTGAGGTAGCTGATTGAGATGCTAGGAGAGCGTTCAGTCAACAACAGAGGATTGTTGTTGCATATTGGATAATATTTTAAAAAATGAAAATTTTGGTTCATCATATAGCAAAATTGAAGTTCTTGATCAATTTGAAATTACTACTAAAGTTCAGTCACCATTTATAACATTTATCCAAATATTGGCTATCAAGACAAGTGATAGATTAACAGATTGGAAGAACATCACCCAAGAAAAATTGTAGTAACATAAATCAAAATGAATCACTTTGAACAAAGTCCCAAAAATACAAAAATAAAAATCCACACATACACACCAAATCAAATCATTGGCACGCAGTGCACAAAACCAACAAGGAGAAACCAAAAATTAGCATCAATTGCAGCAAACAAATCCAGGAAACTAAAAACAAGAAAAAAACAAAAAAACAAAAAACAAAAACAAAAACAAACTTAAAAAGTAGAACAAGAAATTAGGGACTAGATGACGAAACGAAGAGTCTATAGCTTTTGAGGACTCACAGTGGTGGATATAGAAGAGAATGAACCAGAGCGGATGAAATTGTAAAGAAACGCAAGTGAAGAGAGGTGAATAAATTTTGTGTCAGTGTGTCGGTGTGTGTGTGTGTGTGTGTGTGTGTGAGAGAGAGAGAGAGAGAGAGAGGGGGGGAGCCAAAATACAAACAGGGAGAGGAACACAGGCAGAGGAGATGCAGTCTGTTCAGGGTAGAAAGAGGCGGCCTAGGCAAGCAGACGACAGTTAGCAGTGACCACATGCGGCTATGGCGATGGGTCCGATTCGACAAAGTCGCAGACCACCTACGTTCTTGTTTCATTGGTCCTCCCATCTTATTTTGCCTGATTAGTTACCAAAATTTTTAATTTTTGAAATAAATATAAATTGTTTATTTTAATTTTCAAGAAAAATTATACAACTTTTATGATTTTTTTATTATTTTTTATAGTTTTCTTACAAATATTAACAAATTTAAAATAAGGTGATAATTCAGCAATAATTTAAGATTTTAAATAAAACTATTTTTCTTGAAGAGCGATATTTTCTTTCAATAATTTAGGGCATTTTAATTGTGATTTTTTTTTTAATAATTATTTCACAAAAATAAAAATTTTAGTGTATTTTAAAGTTTTTCAAGATCAATAATCAAAAATCTTCTCTTACAAACATTGGGCCATACAACAAAAACAAGCCTTAAGTCCCACTAGGTGGGGTCGGCTATATGAATCATTTTCCGCCAATTTATGCGATCATGGAGCATCACTTACTCAAATAAGAAAGACGAAGATAGATAAAGGTGATGATAGAAAGGCTAGCTAACAATCAGATGATCCACTCTCTTTATTTCAATTCTCAATTATCAATTTGTGTTTGAGGTTAGAAGACCACGCTTCGACCAAGGCTAACTTGACCTTATGCTCTGGGGACGATGACGCTCAAACGAGAATCTTTTGAAAGAATCCAAAGTGTAAAGCATACTGATGCAACCTTTATTTTACTGATCCTTCAACTCCAATTGGCATAGAAGGATGCAATGCCCTCTGATAAAATAACAAATCCTCCAAACAAGAAATCAATTTAATATCCAACTCTATTGGTAGCTCAAGCAAACATGAATTTGGTCTATATTCTAGATTGATGGATGATGTTCCACTAGATTTGGTTAAGACATGGAGGGAGAAGACGCGAGGAGTGGAGGTAAAAATTTAATGGATGGAGGGGAAATAATCTTAAGGGGATTTCAACAGTTGGATTCATGATTAAAGAATTTTCAATAAACTTTAGAGCAATCAATTGTTACACACTTTTTGGGTTAGAAATGGAAAGGTGAGTTGAAGAGCAAGGTCATAGAAGAATGTACCTATTCTAGTAGTTGGCAACTAATCCTGAAGTTCATTGAAAATCTCAACAACCAAGGTTGATGGCAAGTGAAGGTCCATCTCTAGCCTAGAGATACCTACATTGTTTAAGGTCACTAAAGACAAGCCTAAGGCCTGGTTTTCATAACAAGATTCACGATTTATCTTCACCAAAGAATCAAAAAGTTGTGCACTAATAATAGAACAACTTTTACATAGTTAGAATACTCAGTTATGCAGCAATTTGCATGGGCATTCTGATATTTGATTGTTCTCAGCAATTTGTGTTTTCTGTTGAACATCTTGGTTGGGCATAGGGCTACCTTTTGAGTCTTGACCATTGAGAAATTGATCTAGTTAGACAAAACACTCTAAGATTAGGTTTGTGATTTTTCAATATTATTTGTTTTTTTAAGATTGAATAGAGATATATTTTAATTAGGATGTTAAAAGATAAAACAAAAAAGGGAGAAGTATTAGCAGTTATGAATTGTATGTGATATAAAAAAAAAAATTTTTTCTATCAGGTATGTTCTTATCAAGTCACTACAAATTAAAATAATGAGGTATATATTTATTAACGTGGTGCAGTGGGGGTGCAGGGGGATTTATAGATAGAAATAGGATAAGCTAGTACACATCTCCTGAGTTTTATATATATATATATATACATATCTGTGAATTTGAAAATGCATTGGATGAAGTATATTTCCAAGTACAAAGAAATGGGAGATGAACCTTTAATTTGAAAATGAATCAAACGATGTGGATGATCAATGATTGGTGATCAAGTAATATTTTTTTTATGTACAATAATTGATCTCCTGATGTGTTTTAGAATTTATATCTTCAAGTATTTCGTAATAATCGAATAGATTACAGAGAATTTATATGTCTGTTCTCCAGCTTTCATTTAGGATTAGATCCTTTGTTTAATTACTTTAATCAATTATTCCCCAATTCTAACCAACTCTTTGGATGGAGGGGATATTTTTTATATCTTTTCATCTACCCGAACTTTGGAGCAAGTAACATAAGTTGGTAACAGCTTGCCTATTCATTCTAAGTTGCGCTATGCAAGATGAGTCACTCACATATGCTAGGTGGCAGATGTTCTTTCTTTTTAAATAGAAATCCGTGATATACCTTCCACTCAAAGATTTTTTTTGCATGTCTTCGTAACAAATGGGAAGTACAAAGGTACCACCAGGATACTACACATTGCATGTTTTTTCGATATGTCTCTATTGCTACCAACTTCTTTTGTCTTATCAAAAGGTTTTGATCTATGTTTAAACGTGCCATAACTGCAATAGATACACCCAAAAGAAAAATTTATAAATATTAAATGAAATAATAATAGTAATGTAAAAAAAAAAAGATTTGCAATATATAAAATAAAAAAAAATAGTATAAACACATGCTCCATTGCTAGCTATGGAATTCCCCATAGACTACAAAAAAATGACGAGAACACTATTGAACGATCTAAGGCCAGCCTCCAAAGAATCCCCATAGACCATAAAAAAATGGCATGCAAGAATTTTACATAAAATAGAATGAATTCATAAAGTAAGAACCTTTTTGTTGCAAAAACAAGTTCTATCCAGCAACAGATGTAGATAAAATAGAATGAATTTATGTGAATGAAAACTATACACAATAATAAATATTAACAGAGGCATTGCCATAAGCAGCTCCAAGTATCACATATATAAGTTGTTCTAGTAATCCCTAGCTCTAATCGTCATGTTATGTTACCAAAAATAAAAGAAAATATAATTATCATGTTATGTTAATCAAAAGAACAGAAAATAAACTTTCTCCATATATAAGTAGTTCTAGTAATCCCTAGCTCTAATCATGTTTTGCTTAGGCAAAATGGACCACATCCATCAATAGGTTGTTTGGATAACTAAGACCCTGTCATTGGAAACTGCATCAGTCCAATATAAGGTGAGCTGAGTCAGCTGACTGCTGCAGATCTACATAGTTATGTAAGCCTGGACAGGAAACAGAATTTTCAAGGAGCTAAAGTGAGCCCAATTCATGAAGGGCACGTAGCAGCTTAATCAATGCCAAGACATAACTGCTTTTGATTTTTTAAAGCATGGCATATCATATTCTCTTTTAGACACAACCCCAAAAAACCAACACACAACATTAGAACAATTGGAGCAACCACAAACCAGGTGAACCACCGAAACTACCATGGACTAATTCTGATTTATTTCGTGGGTATCTAAGCAATATAAGCTTTTTGTAACTTTGCTATATTCTCGGGATGACCCTAGTAAACATAGAATCTTCATAGATAAGTCTTTTTTCTGCCTTTCTTAAACTTGACTGTTTATATCTCTTAATATTAAAGGTTTCATACAAGAATAAATCTAATAAAAGAGGTTTGACATTATTTGAGCTTAATCATGAGCAGTTCCCAGCAATATTATAGTCTACAAGGGTGTTAGTCCCAACTATGCATTCCTTACATCAAACTCAGCATAGATCCATTACGTCTCCTTCTTAGGACTTTGGTCTTTGCTTAGATTATCTTGATACTCAAAAAAACACGTGTCTAACAATATAAAGATATAAGATTAGCACAAAATGAAAAGATAAAAGGGGGTTAAAGGAATATTATTACTATTTTTTATATGGATTACAAAGAAAAGTGTTGGTAGACTATTGCTTGGTTGTAATAATATTTATTGCCTTAAATAGGTTTACCGTTTACATATCTAGATCTCTTTCTTAGTATCAAGAATATGTAAGGAACCACACTCCTTTTATAAATGAAGTCCTTCGTTGGTGCTTTGTATCTTCGGCTAAACTACAATGCCTCAGGGAAACACAGAAAGAGGCTTTCTTGCATAAAATAACAAGAACAACATAACAAGTATCAATTACAAGAGCACTGCTCTCCAATCTCTTGTGAGGTCAGACAGCAGTGCACCCAAAGGGATGCGACAAATGCCACTAAACATTTATTACTAGTTACTTGTAATACCCCTGCTCACATGTTTAGTTAATATATCTATTACAAATTATTTTATTTAAACATATATTCAAGATTTGTTAAGCGGCATATGTATATTCTCAACTTTTCTGCGATACATCAAGAAATGTGATATATCCTAAGGCAAGAACACCCAAAAAAAAAAGAGAGTACATAACCTTAGATGTCCTATTGTGTACTCATTATATGCCATGTGTGCACGCTCTAAATGGATAACCCAAAATGGTTGAGGGAAAAAATGAAAACTGCTGACGAGCACTTGATATAAACTTTTATAGCCCTCAGGTTCAGTTTTTGAGAGGTGGTGTGTGATGCAACATGCATGGAGGAAAGACACTACAGAATTTGTCAAGTTAGAAATCTAACTTTAGGATTGCAAGACATTTAGTGGAAAAAGACCTCTCACGCAGAAATGCAGAAGTTGAGGGCATGGAAGGTGCCACTCAGTGAATCCTCAACCCACCTTCCAGATCTCAGAAAATTCTGAACAGATAAGAATTGATAAGAAAATGGAAAGGAAAATTCCTATTCATCATCTGGATTAACATAAATATAAGTACATAACAGACTTGCACATGCAATGTGCCTAGGAAAATGACTATTCTGAACTTAAATACCCAGTTGAATTCCATGTGAGAAGGATTACTGGAAGCGGAAGAGATGCAAGGGAAGTGAACATACCTGCGAACAGTATCATATTGAACATATATTGCCAACAGCATCATATATTGCCATATGATACATAAGAACAACCTTTTCAATGAACAAATGTGGTTCTCCTATAATTAATTTAAGAAGTACTGGCACGGAGTAAATCAATAATACTTGGAACTTCTAATAAAAATAATTAATTTACCTTCTGACATATATTGGACACATACCAAGCAGTGTTAGCAGCACATAGCGCTTCCAGAAGTATTAGGTGTTTCCTAGTTGGTTTTCAATGGGCCACACTGAAGACAAAGCTGGGTATAACCCTGCTCCAGGCTCAAGCTGAGGTTGGAAATAAATAGTGAAATAAGAGTTACAAAGTCCCAGTGTCCAAGGATGCATCATCCTCACTTTTTGAGAGAAGGCCAAAATGGAGAAAAGGCCGAGAAGCACACATTCAGGGCCAACAAAAATTAACACATTGCAGAGGAAGATATCGGGGTTTGGTAAGGCTAGGACCATGATTTTAAAAACTGCTATCGTGGAAGTTTTGACAAAGCTGCTTCGATATAAAACAGCTCATGGTACTCTGTCTTATCATCCAAAATGTAAGAGGTTAAAATTAAGCCACACCCAATGGTGACTACATCCATCCAAACCTAAAGGTGAATCACTACCTGTTGCATATTCCACTCCAGCTAGAAAGTTGGTGCAAAGACTCTCATCCATGAACATGGGCATCAGTTTAGACTATGATTTTCATGAACCATTGGAAACGCATCATTAAGCACAGGGATTTTGGTAAAGTGACTAACAGCTGCAATTAACCCAGCCCCAGTTCTTAAAGTTATCTTATTCCACCAAGTTACGTGACAAGATTTTATAATCTTTCGAAGAAAATGGTCAATTGGTGAGTCGTTGACAGTAGGGGTGAGCAAACGGTCAATTCGGTCAAATTCGGGTAATTAACCAAATTAACCGAAAAATTCGGTTAAATAGTGTTGTTAACCGAACCGACCGAACTGATGGATGACACCGAACCAACCCGACCGAATTGCCAATTCGGATAATTCGGTTAACCGATTTTAATCGAAATTATTTGGGATTAATTGCTAGAAACATAATACAATTATAATTTTTTTTTTAACCAAATCCAGCTTAATTGCTTCTTGTTTTCCTTTCATTTCCTCAAACAAAATGCTTGATCCAAACAATTGAAGCTTGCAAGATCTACACAGGCAATAAAACGAAGAATGGTACTCTATCCACAACATAAAGCATTCTTACCTTAAAAACTTTTACATGCTTACTATGTCATCAACAGTCGATTGACCTAAAGAAACACGCATGGCTTTGTTCATTGAAGGCAAAAACTAAAATAAAACAATATGCTTACCTATTGCATTCATATTCATAACTTAGCAAGTGGCAATCATATGCATAAATCTCAAAAAAATGTAGTTCTGGGTTTCAATTATTAAAAATGCATGCAATGAGCACTCCTTGATCATCCCACTGAAATTTAATCGATGCATTTGTTGTGAATAGCATTTTAATGAATAAATTTGCATCACTTTTACTGGCTAAAAGAAAATAAAATTACAATACAGCATTTTTCCACAAAATCAAATGGAAGCAAACACTTGATAATGTTTCAAAGGAATATGTTCTCATTGAACTTTCAAGATTTAAAATTTTCAAGCACTAAATAATGCATTCCAATAAAACTAACCAAGAACTAGGATAAATTTTCTCTAGATTTCACCTAATTTTCATGGCTCTAAAGTGGAGTTTGGGAGCATCCATTAAATATTTTGAAGCTGAATTTAGTAAATTTGAAAGAAAGTCAATACAATTTTATTCTACATTTTGTCCAAATCCACACAAATTCAATTTTAATGCCTGAAACTCATATACACCCAATCATAGAGTAATTGAATTTCAATTGGGTGCTTGAACAGCCATAGATCAGTAAACAAATTTGACCTTGATACAAACAGTTCAACAGCTTAGTAATGAACTTAAGAAAGTTAAATTCAACGCATCCATCTCCATTCCACTTTGTAAACGTCAAAACTTTGTCGTCTCCAACATCAGGAAATACCAAAATGTTAACTCAAAGCATCATGCCTCCTTCCCAACCGCAATATGAAGGAAAATCAAACATCAAATATGAAAATTTCAGCGAAGAACGAAAAATTACGAAGCAGTGTGAAGATTTCTACCAGAAATTTAAAATGGAGCAGCAAAAATGTCGATAAATGCGAACCCAAAAAACGCAGATAAATATAATAAAAAAAGTGGAAGAAGAAGAAGAAGAAGAAGAAGAAGAAGAAGAAGAGGAGGAGGAGGAGGAGGAGGAGAGGAAGAGTTACCGGGTTTGCACAGCGAGCTGGTGGCCGCCGGAGCAAGAAGAATGGAAGTATGGAACACAAACGCAGCGACTGGTTGGGGCTTCGGTCTGAGAGCGAAGTGAGCTGTGAGAGACAAGGGTGTGAGACCCCTCCGCCCTTTTTCCCCCCAGGCCCAAGCCCGACTGCCCGAGCTCTAATCCCTAACAAATAAAATTTATATTCATAATTTATATTTAAAATCTATCGATTAATTCATCAATTGAATTATTTTTTACTGTTAATCGAACCGAAACCAATTAACCGAATTTTTGTAAAATCCCAATTAAACCGATTGAACTGGGTTTTTTACCCAAACCGAAGCGGCCAATTTCGATCTGTTAATTTGATTAATTCGGTTTTCCCCGAATTATGCTCACCCCTAGTTAATAGCAAGCAACCACCACTGAACATTTATGTTATATAGACACAATCGAAGAACAATTTAAGGCAACAACATTTTTAGAATTTCAGCTCTAAATTGGTTCCAATATTTTCTACACATTCACATATATTTGGAAGAATTTGAACTTCTAACATAAAAGTATTTTCCATAATTAAGCTACAATTCTAAACTTCACCTGAAAATTAGCACACACGACTTGCAACACCGAAATGCCGCTGAACTAAAGAAACCACCGCCGGGAGAATGTTCTTTGAACAAAGCCTAAATACTTCTCGAGTCCCAAAACCCTACAAATAAGTTGTTGAATCGCTCAAATTGATAGATTTCTACAGCACAAATAGAGCTCTGAACAACAAAGAAAAACCCTAATCACTGCACTGGAGACACACCGTTTCTATTAGAGATATGTACACTTTCCATTTTAGCACAATATTCACTTTCCATTTTTTCCAATTCTCTTATGTATATATACCCTTGTAATCCTGGTATTATGTGAAAATCAATATAGAAAAAACTTTTCTCCGAATTAAACATGGTATCAGAGCACTAGATCTTGACCTCTTTTTTCTTTTCTTTTCTCCTTTGCCGCCACCGTCAGTCTTCTTCCGCTCGGCTAGTCTCTGTTGCAGCTTCGGCATATGCTCTGCTCCAGTTTCCACTCGACGCGTCTTCCACTTCCGCTCGGCTCGTCTAAACCTGATCGCGGCTCGTCTCTGTTCATGCTCTGGTTTTTTTTTTCGGCGGTCCAGCCATCGCAATTCGGTGTTACTTGTCTTTTCCGGCAGTGTTACTTGTCTTCGTCGTTGGCATCTCTCCCTCACTCTCCGGCGGCTCTCGAGTTCTCGATTTTTCGTTTTGGCTCACAGGTTCTTAGTTTCGGTTGTCTTCTCCGACGCTCTGCTCATTTTGCTCTCTATTTGCCTACAGAAACTCTGCCCCTTTCTCGTCGTTTCTCAGCCTTCGGCATTCGCTCAGGCTCGTTCGCCGTTCATCTTCTCCGGCAGTTCTCCAATGACTCCATTTTTCTGGCAATCTGTCTGCTCTCTGTTTTTTTCCAGTTGTCTTTCAGTTTCTCAACATCTCAGTTCATCTTCCATCTCTCTGTTTAGTTCTCCTTTCTTCTTCGGCAGTAGTCTTCTACTGGTTTGGTTCGGTGTCAGTTCTCAGTCCCGGCTGGTGCATCTCCGGTGCTCCCTCGGTTTTTTCCCGTCATCTCGACTAGTTTTCTCCAGTATCACTAGTGCTCACAACAGCTTCTCCGGAGCTCTATTATCCTGTCGGGCGTTTTTCAGACTTGCATACACGTGGTCCTCTCTCGGCTGCATCTCTGTTTTCCGACATCTTTCCACAGTTCTCTCTCGATTCTCTCGCGCAATAGTCGCCGGTGTCCTCGCTCTGATCATCTCCTCCAGGCATCTCAGTTCATCTCAATCTCCAGCGACTTCTGGGTAGCCTCCGGCTTCTCCGGCCTCATCTCGGTGCACCGTTCTTTCTCTGGTGTCGTATCTATTCTTCGACATACTCAGATTAAGCAATCTCTGAATTTGCCTTTCAATTCTTACGACGAGGTTATTAAATCGAAGGTTTTTTTTTTTTTTTTTGCCGTCGCGGAGATCGGGTCTGGCTCAATTCGGTGGTTTGATTCATCTGAACTAATATGAAATTATGTCCAACGTCACATCTGGTTCTTCAATGGCTGCAAATAATATCACGGGTTATTCAACTTCTTCTAAGATTGCTATCCTTGGTCTCACCAGTGAACAATGTTGTTGACTCTTGGATCTTTTATCACCCTTGAACACCAACTCTGTCAATTTTGCTGGTAACCTCACCTTTTGTCATTCTGCTTTTCTTTCTAACACTGAATGGATTGTTGATTCAGGTGTCTCCGATCACATGACTTCCAATTTGTCTTCTCTTGATAATATTCAACTTCTCAATCAGTCATGTCCTATTAAGCTTCCCAATGGTGACATTGTTTCTGTAACTCATACCTGCACTATGCGGTTTTCTCCTACTTCCTCTCTTTCTAATGTTTTTTATATGCCTTCATTTAAATTTAACTTGTTATCCATCAACAGACTTACCAAGGATCTCAATTGTGTTGCTATATTTTTTTCAACCTTTTGTGTCTTTTGGGACCTATCAACGAGAAGGCTGATTGGAATGTGTGAAGTACGGGATGGACTTTACCACTATAAAGCTCCCCCCGCCTCAGTTTTTCACTCTCAGTGTGTTTCTAACACTACTCATTGGCACCAACGTCTTGGTCACCCTTCTATTCCATGTATTCCTAAAACCTTAAATATCGCTTCTTCTCATTTGCCTTGTGATGTTTGTGCTAGAGCAAAATACACTTGTTTACCTTTTTTTTTTAAACACAAATAAGAGCACATTTTGTTTTAATCGGATTTATTGTGATATATGGGGTGGTTATTCTACAGCTTCACTTTCTGGTGCACATTATTTTTTAACAATCGTGGATAATTACTCGTGTGCTACATGGGTCTACCTTATGCGCATGAAATATGATACTTTCGCTTGCCTTAAGAATTTTTGTGCCATGGTTCAAAATCAGTTCAATTGCACTATTAAGCACATGAGCACTGATAATGGTCAAGAATTTATATGCACTCCACTTCAAACTTTTTTTCCATGATCACGACACTTTTCATGAGCGCATATGTGTGGATAGACCTCAACAGAATTGTAGTGACCCAAAGAAAAATGAGTATTTTAATGATAAAGAGGGAGAGAAAATAGATACAGAAACAGAATGAGGCCGTAGATTTCGTCGACGATATTGTAATTTGGAGAAAATATTAAATAATCATAATTTCAGAATTTTGCCAGGCTTCATCGACGAACACAGGATCTCGTCGACGAAGGTCTTCAGAATTTCGTCGATGAACACAGGGCTTCGTCGACGAGAAAATACCGATAGATGGTCCGGGGTGCTTTGAATTTCGTCGACGAACACAGGGTCTCGTCAATGAATTTTGTGAAGGGCTCGTCGACGAAGTGACGTGGCTCGTCGATGAACCTGGCCCTATAAAAGGCGGGAAACCGAGATATTTCTCATTTTCTCTCGCCGCTCTCTCTCTCCTCTCTCTCTCCTACGACTCCCTCTCCTTCTCTCTTCATTTTCGGCCCCACCAGTCGCTGGATCGACGATCCGAAGCTACCACGATGCTTCTGGCGGAGTTCTCTACGCTTCTACCAGAACGGATCGTCGGGAAATCAGAGTTGGAAATCATCCCAAATTCAGGGTAAGCCTTTTTAGTCACTTTTTGGCCTCATGACAGTAATAGGAAATAATGTAGGTAGGAAAATACTGATGTTTAGTTCTGGAAAATATTGATTTCAGGGTGTTTTGTAGGAGGCCCTGCGAGTATCGGGCTAGAGTACAATAGGGGTTTTTCGAAGTTAAGGTAAGGGAAATATGCGATACTAGGAAAATCCCAAATATTGTACAGTGTATGTATTTACGAAAATTATGTATTTTACTATGGTATGGCTTGTGATTATGTATATGGTACGGGGATATGTTTTACGAATTTAGTTTCCTGATTTATTATGAATTTTAGTATTATGGTTATACGAACTTCAATATCATGATCTTACGAATTTCAATACCATGATTATACGAATTCCAGTATTAAGAATATGTAGTTTCATGTTATGATTATTCAAATTTCAGCACGTTATGCAGCATCATGGTTATTTCAGTATTTTAGAATCATGGTAAATCCATTAATTATGTATAGAAATATATTATATGATATCAGACCCTGTTGGACTTGCAGCTACAGAGCACGGTACCGTTGCTACAGATACTATGTTACTTTATGAGTGCAACCACCTATTTAGATAATACGTGGTACGGTCGACCACCCAGGCCCTTGAAGAGGTTAGGCTCCCCATCTAGATATGGGTTGAGGTGGGCAGGTCGACTGACGGAGTTCAGTGATTTATTCCTAGTTGGCCAACCAGGGTAAATCCAGCCTACGGGCTACACAACCTCGTCATGAGGGGCATGTCATGACACAGATAGCCATAGGGAACAGTTTCAGTTATTATTACATACGTACGGATTTACAGAAACAGGGACTCTACTTATGTACACTAGAAGTATTTTGAATTATAACCATAATACTGATATGTTAAGCAATAGGGAAAAGGGGTGGTGTGTTTTATTATTTATACTGTACTTTTGTACTCAGTTATTCATGTTTATATGAAACAGATTTCATGATATATAGTAGCTCATTTGCCACACACTAATAATAACATATTTTCTTTTACTGAGCGTTGGCTCATCCCAGTATTGAAATATTTTTCAGGTGATCCGGGTACGCGAGCAGATCAGGCTCGCAAATAGAGGGCGTTTATAGTGCCCCATCAAAGAGTGAGTATCATTTTTGGGAATGATTTTGTGTAGTCCTAGCTAGTTGAGGGCATTTTTGGGGATACAGTTATGTTGTATATATTGCAAAACATTTCAGAACTCTGGTATTGAATGTAATGGTTTAGGTTATGTTTATATGATTCTGCTTCTCGTTGCTTAGGTTAACACGATGGTATCAGAATATGTTAATTGCTATTATGGGAAAAAAATCATGTTAATTAAGCAGGTCGTTACAAGAATCGTGTTACTGAGCGTAAACATCGTCATCTTCTTAATATGGCTCGGTGTTTACATTTTCAAGCTAATCTTCCTATCTCCTTTTGGGGTGAATGCATTCTTACAGTTACTTATTTAATTAACTGCACTCCTTCACCTAGTCTCAATCATCAATCCTCTTATGAACTTCTTTTTCAGAAACCACCGTCATATACACACTTGCGCATGTTTGGGTGCTTGTGCTATGCCCACACTATTCATCAACACCGCGATAAATTCTATCCTCGTGCTCTTCGCTGTGTTTTCTTAGGTTATCCTACTCATCATAAGGCTTATCATGTTTACGATATTGAAAACAAAAAAAAAAAAATTCATCTCCCGTGATGTCACTTTTGAAGAAAATGTTTTTCCCTATCATCTCATCTCTCCAACTTCTACATTTTCTTCAGTCATTCCTTTTCCTATTCTTGATATACATCCTTCCTACACTTTACCTCCTCCGCCAACCACACCAAACCCTAGCCCCTCATTTTTTCTCTCCTTCTCCCTTGGTCTCCTCCCCGACACCCCCACCCTCACCCCCTCCACCTCCACCCCTCCACCTACCTCTTTACTACCCAAACGAGCTGTCACTCATCCCTATCAATTGGTTGATTATATCTGCCCTACTTTACTAAAGTCCTCCACGACTTCACAGGTTTCAAGATGTCCCTCAAGTATGGTTCATTGTCTCTCCTTTTTTATATCTTATTACCATTTCTCTACTTAACATTTGGCTTTTCTTTCTGCTATGTCCCAACATCTCGAACCCACCTCGTATTCGTAGGCTGTGCTACACTCCCATTGGCGTGATGCCATGACTTCTCAAATCCAAACCTTAGAAACCAATAATACATGGGTTCTTCAACACCTTCCACTTGGAAAAAAATTAATTGGCTATAAATGGGTGTTCAAAACAAAACTTTGGGCTGATGGATCCATAGAGAGACACAAAGCTAGCTTGGTGGCCAAGGGCTACACTAAGATAAAAGGTTTGGATTATCATGATACTTTTGCTCCTGTTGCTAAACTCGTTATTGTCAAGTGTGTTCTTACAGTAGCGGCCGCTCGGAATTGGCATCTCCTTCAATTGGACGTCAACAACGCTTTTCTCCATGGTGACCTCGATGAGGAGGTTTATATGATCCCTCCCCCGGGTTATTGCAAACAAGGGGAGATTCATGTTTGTCATATTCAAAAATCCCTTTATGGCCTCAAGCAAGTTTCTCGCAATTGGTTCTCTAATTTATCTTCTATTTTACTTGCTGCGAGTTTCACCCAATCTCAGGCCGATCACTCGCTTTTCACCCGCTCTCGGGGTCAATCTTTTACTCTTATACTTGTTTATGTTTGTTGACTTTTTGAGTCCGATCCCTATTTTGATAATGACAAACCACAGTATCCCACTTGTGTAATTGAGTATGAACAGGTTTATATTTCTGTAAGCACAAGTGATGAATGCAAAATGAAAGTCGTAAAGAGCACTGAGAAGAACACCAATCGGCATATTCCATGGAGCATTAAGGAGCAGAAGACATGAAGACTTTATTTATTTTCTGGGTTGTAATAGTAATTAGGGTTGAATGTGCATGCATCCTACATGATTTAAAATTGAAGCTCTACCTGACCTTAGATTGACCATAAGATCTCCAAATAACATGAAAAACTTTTTTCATAAAATGCCTAACTTATACAAAGGTTTTTAAATGGTTTTAAAGTTAAAATAAGGCAAAAACTAAATTTTTCAAAGGGGTCGGTCAACCGGCCAGTCGACCGAATGTTAGAAATGAGCAATTTTCTCACTCAATTCGATCTCATATCAAACCATGTTCAACATGAAAATTGTGGAATTTTCCCATAGATTGATTTTGATACCAAGAAAGTTCAAATTGGAGTTACACAGAAAAAGTTGTGGCCAAAACACTGAAACGTGCCCGTGAGAGAAAAACTCCCTTCATGTTTCTTTTGTCTCATTGGTGGACATTTTCCTCAAACCAAAAATCATTATATTAAAATGTGTTCAACATTAAAGTTGTGAGATTTTCTTTTACCTTTCTATTGATATCAAGAACATCTAATTTGGAGTTGTATAGAAAAAGTTATGGCCAAAACACTGAATAGTGTTTGCGTAGAAAAGTAGAGGCCGGTCGACCGAACCTTCACTACGGTCGACCGAAACTCGTTAATTTCAAGCCTCGGTCGACTGTACCTTGAGCCTGGTCGACCGACCTTCTCGGGAAAGTGTCCCAACAGCCGAAAAAAGGCTAGTTTTCAAAATAAAAATATATTTTAAGGTCCCAACGGCTAACGGTCACAAGGAGTTTTTGCCTATAAATACAACCCCAAAACACTTGAAAATTGTTGGAGAATCCCTTTGTTAATTTAGTTTATCATTCTTTGATTCTCTCACACTTCTATACCCTATTTGTTCTTTAAATTCTCATTTCTCTCCTACTCTTCTTTTATTTGAAAATCATTTTGGGAGAAAATATTCTTGGGGGTTTTATGTGAAGAGGCTTAAGCATATATCATATGCATATATATTACTTGATGGTCTTCTTCTTTCATTTGTGATATATTTTCAAAGATTTAAATGTCTCCTATTCTCTTCTTTTGAAAACCATTTTTGGGGAAAATATTTTTGGAGTTATATTTGAAAAGGCTTGAGCATATAACATTCTCTATATGTATATTGCTTGAAGGTCTTTCTATTTTTCATGTTTTCAAAGATTAAATTTCTCCCATATTCTTTTATTTGGAAAAATATTTTTTAAAGAAATTTATTGTGAATAATGTCTTGAAGGCTTGGGCTAGTATTCTTGCTTATATATTTTGCTTGAATGCCTTATTGGGATTAATTTTATTAAGGTCAATCATTTTGAAGAAAATCCTAATATTCTCCTACTCTTATCTTGACGTACATTTGTTGGAGAGTTTCTTTGGGTTATACAAGAGGGAGCCTTGAGCATATATCAATTTAATATATACTTGCTTGAGAGGCTTCTCCTTCTATTTTATAAAGGTCAATTATTTTAGAAAAGAAAATCATTTTCTAAACTCTCAAGTTTTACTTGAAAAATATTTTGAGAGAAAACTCATACTCTACATGGGCTTCATTTCAAAATCATATGAGAATACATATTAGATTTTAATGTTGTACATATCTGCTTGTATTTCAGAAGCATATTTTATGTACAAAATGATTTTATTGTAACGGTTCGGTTCAGCCCATTAATTGAACTGGGGAGTCTCAGCCCCACAAGTGAGACCGGTTCGGTTCAGCCCGAAATTGAACTAAGGAGTCTCAGCCCCGCAAGTGAGATTAGTTTGGATCAGCCTAATAATTGAGCTGGGGTTTTCCTCACCCCGTTAGAAGAGGATGTAAAAGGCTTTTACTCTACCCGATTAAGTGAGCAGGTATAGTGGAATCCTTAGGGGTAAGCCCAAGGCGGTGATGTAGGCTGGTTTGTCCGAACCTCGATAACAAATCTGGTGTCTCTCTTTCTATCTTATTTAAATTCTTGCATTTTAATTTCAGCATGTGTATGAATGTTTATTTAATGTCGAAATTATTTTCATGCACACATTTGATTTAAATAAGATACTGTACACGTGTATGTTTGCTTTTATTGTTAAACTCACTTTACATACACGTATACATGTTGAATGGGATATAATACTGTGGTGAATCGGTGAATTGTTTAAATTAGCCAAAAAGTTTTTAAAACCCAATTCACCCCCCCTCTTGGAATCACACCAATTCCAACAATGTTGATGACATTCTCATGGCAAGTAATGATCTCTCTGATATTAGCACTTTCAAAGTCATGCTCGCTTAGAAATTCAAACTCAAGGATCTTGGCAAATTGAAATATTTCCTTGGCCTCGAAGTTGCTCGCTCTCCCACTGGCATTTTTTTCAACCAACGCAAATATGCTTTTGACATCCTCACTGATAGCGGTCATCTGGGTGCTCGTCCTGCCCACTTTCCCATGGAACAAAATCTAAATCTCAATAATACTGATGGTGATCTTCTCTCCGATCCAAGCTCATTTCGGCTACTCGTTGGACATTTGATCTATCTCACCATTACTCTTCTGGACATTGTATTTCCAGTCAATATTCTCAGTCAATTTATGCACCAGCCTAGACAACCGCATTATGATATTGTTGTATGTGTTCTTCGATACATTAAGGCATCTCCAGTAGGGGTGAGCATAATTCGGGGAAAACCAAATTAACAAGCCGAAATTGATTAGTTCGGTTCAGGTAAAAAAACCTGGTTCGGTCAATTCAGTTGGGATTTTACAAAAATTCAGTTAATCGGTTTCGGTTCGATTAATAGTAAAAAATAATTCGATTAATCGATTTATTAATTAATTAGATTTTAAATATAAATTATGAAAATAAATTTTATTTGTTAGGGAATAGGGCTTGGGCTGTCGGGCTTGGGCCTTGGGAGGAAAAAGGGTGGAGGGGTCTCACACTCTCATCTCTCACAGCTCACTTCGTTCTCAGACCGAAACCCTAGCTAGTCGCTGCATTTGTGTTTAATACTTCCATTCTTCTTGCTCTGGTGGCCACCAGCTCGCCTTGCAATCCCGATAACTTTTCCTCTCCTCCTCCTCCTCTTCTTCTTCTTCTTCTTCTTCCACTTTTGTTTTTATATTTATTTGCGTTTTTTGGGTTCGCATTTATCGACATTTTTGCTGCTCCATTTTTAATTTATGGTAGAAATCTTCACACTGCTTCGTAATTTTTCGTTCTTGGTTGAAATTTTCATATTTGATGTTTGATTTTCCTTCATATTGCGGTTGGGAAGGAGGCATGATGCTTTGAGTTAACATTTTGGTATTTCCTAATGTTGGAGACTGTTGGTCTGGTTGAGTGTCTAGAGGGGGGATGAATGGACGTTTTTTGCAGATATGCAAATTTTCTATAAACACAAAAATCTTGTTAAGAACAAGTGCATAAAATCACAATATAAAAGTGTAGCAAATGGTAATGAATGAGCAGTATAAAAGAGAGATGAGAGAAGAGAAACTTAACACGGTGATATTAACATGGTTCGGCACCCCGCCTACGTCCACGCCTTGAGACCAACTCAAGGATTCCCAAAATCCACTATACGATCCTCCTTCAGGTGGAGAAGCCAATACACACAATTGCTCACAAAGAGCTTCAACAAGGTACTCACTTAGAGATACCCTACAATGGCTCACAAAGGGCCTTTATTTACAAGTAGTTAATGAGAAGTGAATACAATATTAAATGCTCCCTTTGAGCTGAGTATCATAACAATATCCTCACACTGTGTCCTCTTTTCAATGGAGTAAAAACAAAAGCAAAAGCAGCAAAAAGAGGGTGAGTGAGTATTAGGGAAACCCTAGAATGAAAGCACAAATAAATGATCTTGATGAGTAAAATAGATTTCTTAGTGAGAAGTAAATGTAATAACCCTTATTTAAACATCAAATGAGCGAGCTGGGTGCTGGAGAGCCGTTGGGTATTTATTGATGCAAGACAAGGGTCAAACTAGCCATTCTGCTGCATTTAATGAACCCTGCAGCCCGACATTCGTCGACGAGGTCTGTACTTCATCGATGAGCTCTTCAGTAAATTCGTCGACGAAACCCTGTGTTCATCGATGAGTTGCTGGTTCTAAATTCAGGTGCCTCTCAGTTTCTTTTCATCGACAAGAACCCTATGTTCTTCAATGAGGTCTTCAATATATTCATCAACGAGACCCTGTGTTCGTCGACGAGGTTTGTGTTATACTTGTCGACGAAGCCCTGTGTTCGTCGACGAGTCCCTTCTTCCTTCTTTAGAAAAAGTCCTTTTAAGTTATAAGAAAGGTCCTTGTCTGTTTTAAGGGTTTTTTTACACCTTAAATAGATTTACTTGTTTTTGTTGTGTGTGTGTGATATGCCCATTTCTTGCTCTTCATTTGAGTCACTCCATATACAAGGGATTTTACAATATAATTTCTCTCACTTTCACACTCAGTCTTTAGAATACTTGCATATGATGTATAGTTCATGAATGCTTTGAGTGGCTGAACTTTTGGTCATGTCACAAGTTGCTTATGGCTTATTTGAAACTTATTGCTTTGGTACCATTCTGTGCAGCTGATCATGACTAGAGAAAAAGGTTAGTAGCCTTAAAGAACTGCTAATAAGTTATTGTCATCAAAACATAATTGGAATGAAAGACCCTTAACCACTTGGTCTAACAGAGACAACAAAGTTTTGACGTTTACAAAGTGGAATGGAGATGGATGCGTTGAATTTAACTTTCTTAAGTTCATTACTAAGCTATTGAACTGTTTGTATCAAGGTCAAATTTGTTTACTGATCTATGGCTGTTCAAGCACCCAATTGAAATTCAATTATTATATGACTGGGTGTATATGAGTTTCAAGCATTAAAATTGAATTTGCGTGGATTTGGACAAAATGTAGAATAAAATTGTATTAACTTTCTTTCAAATTTACTAAATTTAACTTCAAAATATTTAATGGATGCTCCCAAACACCACCTAGGTGTAATGAAAATTAGGTGAAATCTAGAAAAAATTTATCCTGGTTCTTTGTTAGTTTTATTGGAATGCATTATTTAGTGCTTGAAAATTTTTAATCTTGAAAGTTCAATGAGAACATATTCCATTGAAACATTATCAAGTGTCTGCTTTCATTTGATTTTGTGGAAAAATGCTGTATTGTAATTTTATTTTCTTTTAACCAGAAAAAGTGATGCAAATTTATTCATTAAAATGCTATTCACAACAAATGCATCGATTAAATTTCAGTGGGATGATCAATGCGTGCTCATTGCATGCATTTTTAATAATTGAAACCCAGAACCACGTTTTTTTGAGCTTTATGCATATGATTGTCACTTGTTAAGTTTTGAATATGAAGGCAATAGGTAAGCATATTGTTTTATTTTAGTTTTTTCCTTCAATAAACAAAGCCATGCGTGTTTCTTTAGGTCAATCTACTATTGATGACATAGTAAGCATGTAATAGTTTTTAAGGTAAAAATGCTTTATGTTGTGGATAGGGTACCATTATTCGTTTTATTGCCGGTGTAGATCTTGCATACTTCAATTGTTTGGATCAATCATTTTGTTTGAGGAAATGAAAGGAAAACAAGAAGCAATTAAATTGGATTTGGTTAAAAAAAATTATAATTGTATTCCGTTTCTAGCAATTAATCCCAAATAATTTCGATTAAAATCGGTTAATCGAATTACCTGAATTGGCAATTCGGTTGGGTCGGTTTGGTGTGATCCATCAGTTCGGTCGGTTCGGTTAACAACACTATTTAACTGAATTTTTCAGTTAATTCGGTTAATTACCCGAATTTGGCCGAACCGACCGTTTGCTCACCCCTAATCTCTAGGTCAAGGCTTATTTTTTCCTACTGCCAACACTCTTCAAGTCTTCACTTATTCTGATTCAGATTGGGCTAGTTGTCCACTCACTCGCTGTTTCACCACTTGGTTTTTCATTCAGTTGGGCACTAGTCCAATTTCCTGGCGCACTAAGAAACAAACTACAGTCTCTCGCTCCTCTGTCCAAGCTAAGTACCAGACACTTGCTTCCACTACCTGTGAACTTATATGGCTTAAAACTCTTTTAAATGATTTTGGCGCACCGCATTCTCAGCCTATGCTCTTACATTGTGACTCTTACATTGTGACAACCAAACAACTATTCACATTGCCCAAAATCCTGTTTTCCATGAACGTACTAAATATATAGAAATCGATTGTCATATTGTTCGTGAAAAGTTACGGGCTAGTCTCTTCTTCACTAAGCATATTCCTATCCACAGTTAGCTTGCCGATATATTCACCAAAACTTTGGGTCGTGATCATTTCCAAAACTTATCACGCAAGGTTGACATTACGGATCTCCATGCTCTAACTTGAGGGGGAGTATTAGAGATATCTACACTTTATTTTAGCACAATATTTACTTCCCATTTTTTCCAATTCTCTTATGTATATATACCCTCGTAATGCTTGTATTATGTGAAAATTAATATAGAAAAAACTTTTCTCCCAATTTAATAGTTTCAAACCAGATTTAAGCTCGTCTCCACAAGGAGAAGCTAAAAAGTGAGGAGAAACAGATGGGGTATGGCGGAGAGAGAGAGAGAGAGAGAGAGAGTTTGTTTAAATGTTAAAAAAATTGTTTTTTATTTTTAAAATTCAAAATAATCCTAATAAAAAAGAAATTTGCTTTTCTATTTTTATAAAAGATAATATTTGATCATTGATTTCTTTAATTTGAATTTCGATTTGTATGAATTTAAAATAAATTCTATATATACTCAACACAAATTAAAATTTCATATTCCAATTTCATACTCATATATGTAAAATAAAAGTTAAAAATCTAAAACGATAATGAAAATACATTTTTCAACTTTTTTACATAAATTGAGTAATTTCAAAATAAAAATAAAAATTTAAAAATAAAATTATTTTCACAAATAAGTAATGTTAAAATTGTTACTATTATTTATTTATTTCGTACATAAGTAAAAACCATTTTTCACAATTAAATGGGCCGTTAATATTTATATAAAATTATTAAAAATAAATTAAACTACTTATACTTAAACTTAAGTGCCAATGTATACCAAATTTTAATTTGTTTTAATTGAGTCCTGAAAAAATAACTCAACTTAATATTAACTTGAAAGATCAATAAATACAATTTATTTAGTTTACTTGTTTCTTATAAATTATTTTAACGTTAAGAATGATTATTTTTCATCTTTTGAGATATTTGGATTTTAAAAATTAGGGAAAAATAGTAATACGAAAAATAAAATATCTCCTACCATGTAATTCAAATACTAAAACTTCAATTAATGAATGACCAAAAAAAAGCTCATGCCCCTCTTTTTAGTTTGAACTTCTTTCCCCAATTAACAATTAGCACAAAGAGCAATATTGTTCCGATCCAAAGATTCGTTATCAATAAAGTTATAACCTTTTTTTTTTAATCATATTTGATATTTGTCTTTTCATAAAAATAGTACAAATAAAATAACACTATTGTCAAAATTCTATTTATTTAAGGGGAGAAGTTTCATAAAAAATTTAAATTTTTTTGAAGCATAATTTTTTTGTCACAATAATTTATAAAAACAAGAAATAAAAACTAAAAATAAAAACAAAAAATTAACAACCTACATGTTAATGTGTTCAAAATTAAAATAAATTAAGGATCCGTTTGAATTTGAAGATTTTATTTGAAAAAAGGAAAGAAAGGAAAAATAAAGAGGAAACTCATTTTTCCTTATATTTTATTCTCTATTAAATATTATCAAAAATTAAAGTTCATTTTAATATGATTAAAATTTAAGAAAAACTAAACATTAATAATGTGTAAAATCGAAATATTTTTTTTAAATATTTATATATATATATATATATATATATATATTATTTCTTACTTTCTTCAATAACTGAAAATATAAATTATTTGATTTTTCTTTCTTTCCTTTCCTCAATATTTTATGAGTTCCAAATGGAGTTTAAAAATATAGTAATTAAACTATGGTTGTTTTTGTTTAAAATTATGACTAAAATAACGACAATGCAAAAGAATATGAATTAGAAAATATATCATACATGATAATTAAAAAGAGGTAAAAATTATTTTTTTAATAAATTTGATTTTTTTTCCCCCAAACTTTTAGAAATTTTACGAATAATTTTTTTTAACTATATTTTAAATTCACATGATATTGATTGAATTATAATTAAAATTATATATAAAATGAATTATTTAATCTATAAACAATTAATTTTATATATTGAAGTACTATGATGACAGTGTGGCAAAGGTTAATCAAAACAACTCAAAAATAATAGAATTTATAAAGGTTTCATATCCCATTATGGGACCTCATTTCACATCCACACATTTGGAAGTTTGAATTTCAGATATTGGATTTGAATTTGTATGAATTTGAACAAGATACACAGAGAAAGTAGCATTAAGTTTTGTCACAAAAAATTTGAATCCAAGGCATAAAATATGAACTTCCAAACACAGCTAAGAGTGACCCTGCATATCAAGCATCTCCTTCAGACCTTTCAATCTCTCTAATCCTTCACTGATCAAGAAACGAATCCTCTGCCTGTCTTTGCTGCCCCGATTGTTCTCCATCTCTTGCCTAATCGTCTGCCTCAGTTCAGCTGCGAAATTCGTTGTGATACAGGGAATAGTATTAGACCTTTGTGGGAGAACCCAAATGTGAGCTCAATAAAACATACCAATAAAGCACATAATTTTAACAAATGGTCATTGACAATAGTTATTGAGGTTGGAAAAATTTATGGTTCATTAGCACATATTGTGCTTATGAGATTTTAAAAAAAAAAAGTCTGGTTGAAGATGAAGTTCCCTTCTGAGATGGTGTCTACACTAATAAATGGTGTGAGGAGACACAAATGGCTAGTTTAATCAGGTAAGATATTCCACATTTGAAAGTTCAAAAAACAATAGGACTGGTTTTCAGAAATGGATGATTAGACAAAACAAAATACTAACTTTTAAAATTGAAACAAAAGCAAAATGTCGACAGCAAAACTTCAATGCAATGAACAACAATTAAACTTTGCCTATTGCTTGAAACTCATTTGATGATTCAATTTGTCCCCCCATAATACAGCAATAAGTAATCATAATGTATTTAAAAAATTCCTACCTCTGAAACCCAATGTTTTATTGCTATTCATGCTGGCTGGCATTTGTTTCTCTCTAGATTTTGAAAGCAATTGCTGTTTTATTGTCTAGTCATTTGTTTCTAAAATCAGTTCTTTGGCCAAATAATTTGTGTTTCATGAACTATAGAATCTGCAGCATGGATAAGTTAGTTCTATGGTCAAATAATATTTTTCCAATAATTTTCTCCACAAATTATAAATTTAACATATTCTGAATTAAAAACTCCACCTCTAGCATGGCCTGGAGCTCTCCGGGCAGTCCTAAGTGCTTGTCTGTACAACTTTAGCACTCGAGCACGAAGAATGAAATCCTGCAAATCAGAGGAGAGAATCATAACTGGTTCCCTCCTGCACAACAGTATATTTTCATGTCAAAATGTCCAACAAACAAAAAGCGATCTTCATGATCAACATAACTCCAATAATGATCTGTTTTAGAGATCAAAAAGACATAAAATCATCAGATTAAATAGGAAGTCATAGAAGAATAGGGTAAACAAGAGTGTGTTAAGCATATTTATAAACAAGCAGTGCATCTTTTAGTGCAAACATATAACCCATCATATAGGCCCTGTTGAAAATATTAGAAAATGCATGGAAAATATGAAGGAATTCACAAAGTATATCGATGCAGTGGCAGCCGCAAGGGAGATGAGCAGAGCAGCAGTAAGGATGCAAAGGGGAAAATAGGGAGACAAATATATGAGAGAAGAGGGGAGGAAGAAGATGATAGAAGAAGAAAGAAGGAGATACAATTTGGGCAAACAAACAAATGCACTTTCTTAATTCAAACTCACAAAAAACTAGCTTTCCCATGGCTTTCACACCCTATTCATAAGAAAGCCTAAATTACAAGAAAGTTCACATAAACATACAAGATATTACAAAAGAATATCTAAAAATACTGTTGTGAAATTACGCCTTGAGATTATGTGCACACATACATACACAACAAATATGAAAATTAGAGAAAATCAAAGAGGAAAAGAAGAACACGAATTCATGTGGTTCGGCAATGTGCCTATGTCCATAGAGCCCTGACACAATTTTCACTATCAAATGAAAAACTGCCCTTAGGGTTTCAACCATCAATTACAATATGTATATATAGTCTCATATGACAACCCCAAAATAACCTCATATGATATACAGTTACATTGCACCCTGACTCAAAACATATTATATGGTACCCTCCTATTTGTAATAGCTTTCAAGTGTATATCCTCTGAATATGAGCCACAACTCAACAAATACACATTAGGCTGCTGCTAATTAAATTACACATGCAAATAAGTACTAATTAGCAAAACATATTTGCATTTAGGACCCAAAAATCCCTTGAGCTTGTTCTTTGAAATAGGTGTTAGAATTGGGTCAAATTGATCCATCCAATAATCCAATTCCCATCCTACAATATATATATATATATAGCAGATCAATACAACAACAACAAAACCAAGCCTTAGTCCCACTAAGTGGGGTCGGCTATATGAATCCTTCTCCGTCAATTTATGCGATCATGGACCATATCTTTTGATAGATTCAAGGATATTAAATCCTTACTCACTATCTCCTATCAAGTTATTTTAGGTCTACCCCTACCCCTACCCCTTCTACTGCCCAGTTGAAAATATTAGAAAAAGCATGGAAAATATGAAGGAATTCACAAAGTATATTGATGCAGTGGCAGCTGCAAGGGAGATGAGCAGAGCAGCAGTAAGAGTGCAAAGGGGAAAATAGGGAGACAAATATATGAGAGAAGAGGGGAGGAAGAAGATGATAGAAGAAGAAAGAAGGAGATACAATTTGGGCAAACAAACAAATGCACTTTCTTAATTCATACTCACAAAAAATTAGCTTTCCCATGGCTTTCACACCCTATTCATAAGAAAGCCTAAATTATGAGAAAGTATACATAAACATACAAGATATTACAAAAGAACATCTAAAAAGACACATCTATTACTAACAAACCCTAAATACTGTTGTGAAATTACGCCCTAAGATCATGTGCACACACACACACACAACAAATATGAAAATTAGAGAAAATCAAAGAGGAAAATAAAAACACGAATTCATGTGGTTCGGCAATGTGCCTATGTCCACAGAGCTCTGGCGCAATTTTCACTATCAAATGGAAAAACAACCCTTAGGGTTTCAACAATCGGTTACAATATGTATATATAGTCTCATATGACAACCCCAAAATACATTCATATGATATACAGTTACATTGCACCCTGACTTAAACATATTATGTGGTACCCTCCAATTTGTAATAGCTTTCAAGTGTATATCCTCTGAATATGAGCCACAACTCAACAAACACACATTAGGCTGCTACTAATTAAATTACACATGCAAATAAGTACTAATTAGCAAAACATATTTGCATTTAGGACCCAAAAATCCCTTGAGCTTGCTCTTTGAAATAGGTGTTAGAATTGGGTCAAATTGATCCATCCAATAATCCAATTCCCATCCTACAATATATATATAGCAGATCAATACAACAACAACAATAACAACAAAACCAAGCCTTAGTCCCACTAAGTGGGGTCGGCTATATGAATCCTTTTCCGTCAATTTATGCGATCATGAACCATTTCTTTTGATAGATTCAAGGATATTAAATCCTTACTCACTATTTCCTCCCAAGTTATTTTAGGTCTACCCCTACCCCTTCTACTAACCTCCACAGTAACTAAGTCACTCTTCCTCATAGGTGCTCTATGTGACCTACGTTGCAAGTGTCCATACCATATGAGTCATCCCTCCCTTATCTTATCTTCTATAGGAGTTACACCTAACTTACCACAAATATGTTCATTCTTTAATTTATCTTTCAATTTTATACCACTCATCCATCTAAGCATTCTCATCTCGACAACTTTTACTTTTTGGATATCATGTTCCTGCGTCGCCCAACATTCCGATCCATATAGCATAGTTAGTCTTACAGTTGTCCTATAAAACTTCCCTTTCAATTTTAAGGGTATTTCACGATCATAGAATACACTTGAAGCACTTCTCCATTTTACCCAACCCTTTAACTCTATGAATTAGATCATCTTCAATTTCTCCTTCAGCTTGCATAATAGATCCAAGGTATCGAAATCTACAAGTGTTATTTATTTCTTCATCATCAAGTTTAACTTTATCTCCAATATTTCTCTTATCATTACTAAAATTACATTTCATATATTTTGTCTTATTTCTACTTATCATAAAGCCTCTAGATTCCAAAACTTCTCTCCATAATTCTAACTCAGCCTCTACTCCGTCCCTAATTTCGTCAATTAATACAATATCATCTGCAAACAACATACACCATAAAACCTCCTTTTGAATACTCTTAGTCAATTGGTCCATCACTAAAGCAAAAAGATAAAGACTCCAAGCAAATCCTTGATGTACACCTATGGTGATTGGAAATTCTCTAGTTTCTCCATTTATAGTCCTTACACTAGTCATTACTCCATCGTACATATCCTCAATGACATCGGTATACCTACTACATACACCATTTTTTTTCTAAAACCCACCATAGAACTTCACTAGGTATCATATCATATGCTTTCTCAAGGTCAATAATTATCATATGCAAGTCCCTCTTCTTTTCCCTAAACTTTTCCATTAATCTTCTTAAAAGATAAATAACTTCTGTGGTACATCTCCCAAGCATAAAACCAAATTGATTTTCTGAGATCTTCATTTCTAACATTAATCTTTGTTCAACTATCATTTCCCATAGTTTCATCGTATGACTCATAAGTTTAATTCCACGATAGTTATTACAATTTTGAACATCTCCTTTATTTTTGTATATACGTATTAAAGTGTTTTTCCTCCATTCATCTGACATTTTCTTAATTTTTACAATTGTATTAAATAAATTAGTTAATCAAATAATTCCGTTATCACTGAAGCATTTCTAAACTTCAATTGGGATGTTATCTGGTCCCATAACTTTCCCATTTTTCATTTTTTTAGTGCAAGATTAACTTCGTTAACTCTAATTTTGCGAATAAATCTTATATTTTTATTTTTTTCCTCATTTGACAATTCTAAGTTTAAGCAATCTATTTGGTTTTCATTAAACAACTTACTAAAGTAACTTCGCCATCTTTCTTTAATGTCTTCGTCCTTAACCAAGACAATATCATCCTCACTTTTTATACATTTTATATTTCCTAAGTCCTTACTCTTCCTTTCTCTAACTTTAGCAAGTTTAAATATATCTCTTTCCCCTTATTTTGTACCTAATCTATCATACAAACTATTAAATGATCTATATTTAACCTCACTAACGACCTTTTTTGTATCTTTTCTTGTCTCTTTATATTTTTCAAAGTTATCTCCGTTTCTACATTTTTGCCACGTTTTATACCAAATTCCTTTTGTCTTTATCATTTTTTGTACATATTTATCCCACCACCAACTCTCTTTACCATTCGAGAATCTTCCTCTTGATTTACCTAAAATCTCTTTTACTATCTTTTTAATAGAGCTAACTAATCTATTCCAAAGTGTATTTGTATCTATCCCATCCTCTATGGTCCAATCCCCATCTTTGATCATTTTATCTTTAAATTTTATTATATTTTCTCATTTTAGATTCCACCATCTAATTCTCTTACAATGATTTATTATATCCTTTTTCTTCCATTTTTTAATACATATATCTAACATTAAGACTTTATGCTGTGTGGTTAGGCTTTAAATTTTATTATATAGCAGATCAATGAACAAAAAAAATATACTATGCATCTTGGGTCTATGATTTTTTTTTCTTCACATTTATAATTATACCTAAACAAATTTTCATTCTTAATAGTATGTAATACAGAAAGAAAGTAAAATTAAAAATTAATTTGCTTCCTATTTTCTTTGCTTACCCTTTCTCAAACAAAATCCTCAATCCAACTGGAATAATAAAGTTTGCTCCTTGCTTTACTTTGCTCTATTACATCACATAATTCATTAAAAGAAAAAGAAAAAAAAAAAAGCGACAAAAGCTGTGAAACCAGTGATTTTGGTTGTTCAAATTTCAATTCACAGTCCAAAATTTGTATTCCCAAATACATGTCTAACAACAAAATTTGTATTCCCAAATACAGATCTAGTAGAACCACGTGCACAAACATGGAGGTATGGATGAAAATGGAGAATTTGCAGCCCTTTAACAATAATAACTACTCAAGTATCTTCTAGTGAGAACAAGGTAAAATAATAAAGAAAATAGCAAAAAATGAACTTTAATTCTGTACCTTGAAACACCCTTCAAGCACAATACAAATTCAGTGCACTAATAAATCGAAATCGCGGAAATGAAACGACTGATATTCGTGTTATAGACTACTTGATTCGCTTCTTCCCAACCAGTCTCTGCTAAATTTAAACCATGTAGATCGCATTTCTGCAAACCAGATTGAAATCTAAAATGGTTGCGGACGTGTTTCCACCTTCGGTCATTAGATTAATACAATTACTTAACGAGAATGGCACGAAAATAACTGTTAGAAGCTACGAGATAGGGTTTCATTTCAAGAAAAATAAACCAGGAAACAGATAAATTTGAAGAAAGAGGGGAGGAATCGGAGGACGTAGCTGGCGTACCTTTCTTAGGCAACGAGCCAGAAGGTCCGTCTCTTCTGAGTTTTTCCCTGACCGAACTCCGACGTTGACGGCAGCTGGAATTTGTCGATGCCTGAGACGGGGCCCTGTGGCCTCTTTGCCGAGAAGCTTAATTCGGATTCGAGTCTGGCTAGAGAGGGTAAGAATGTCATTTTACTTTCTAAATTTTTGAATTATCTGTACAAAATATATATAATATTTTCCTTAAAATTTAATTTTATTGCACCTACTGTACTAGTCTTTGTTTGGAGCTACTTAAAAAATAAATATTTATTTGAAAAACTATCTAAAATAAAATTTTTTTAAAAATATGTGAAATAATACTTATGAGTCAATGCTGGAACTTAACAGAAAACAATAATTTAGCTTTAAACATTATTAAATTATTCCTAATACATGAAATTAAAATCCCGTAATACATGTAATTTTTTTTTTGCATTTATTTGTAAGCAATGTTGTTCTTTTAATGAGTTACTTAGAGAATTTATAAACAACAATATGACAAGTGAACCATTTTTAAATTATAAATCTTAAAATTAGAGAAATTTACACATCTCTATTCAAGAAAAATATGGTTTATGCATGAATTCCTCTTGATAAGTTAAAGTTTGACTTTTGTACGAAATCAAACTCAAAATCTCTTATTATTAAGAGTCTTACAGTCCGCTCATGTCTACTTAAACTATATCTTCAATGGCAAATATTATGACAATATTTTTTACAAGTATTGTTGAATTTCGTGATTTATTTGAATGATTCAGTGTGACAGTTTAAATAATCTAATATGACATGTTACTTTGTGATAGAAAAAAAAAAAAAACAAAAACAAAACTCTGTGATGAGTAACTAAACTTGGTATATGTTTTACAAAATCTTTCCCTCCAGTGAAACTAATGTAGTATCATATAACATATCAATTATAATATGAGTTCCATTGAAATGTACATTGTAAAATTTAAAATTGATTTTCTTGTGCAAATGATATTATTTTTTATTTTACAGTTAGATAATTGTCCGACTCCACTTTTTGTCAATGTCAGCATAACTTTGATATGTCATGAGTCATGAAAACGTTACATAAATGATTAGAAAAAAAATCTCTTCAATATATGAAATTGTGATTCTTGAGAAAATAGATGGTTCCATGCTCTCTCGAATGCTTTAATATAATACACAACAGATTCTTATTGAATAATTCCATTTAAAACCTTATGATAATACATAGTTAAGATGAGCGTGTGTATAAGAACATTTTGTTTAAACGAGATGTCAAGTGCCAACCAACAAGATCAACTTTGCTTCTAAAGTGATCCAAAAATATTATTTGGGGAGAAAATTCTAAGTTCAATATATTGAGTCTTCTAAAGTGGGGCTCAACTAGAAAAATTAATGTTGCCTATAACTTGTGTTATTATTGAAGAACGGCATACTTAATTATTTATGTTCACCATCCTGAATTATACGTATAACCATAACATTTGGGGATATACCAAGATCGACAACTAAGTCTGGCCTTAGTCTCATTATATTAGATTTAAGAAATTTCAATTATTAGAAGACAAATGACTTTTCTTGCCTTTTATAATTACGAGCTTAAAATAATTATAATCTTTATCTCTATTTTGAAGAGTCATTTTCAAGTTAAAGAATATTTTGGAGTCTTCATGAGTCCATTTTATTCTAATGAGAGGGAAAAAAGTGAAAACATATTCTACGAGGTTTATGGATAATAATCTTATTCCATTTTGAAAACAATCTCAATCTTAAAAAATTTAAATTTGTTTTTTAAATCTGATACGCCCAAAATAATCTAACCAATGAGGACAGGTCAACACTTGTTTCGCACCTTATCTGGGTTAGACATTTTGACGAATGATCAGCTCAAACTTAATAAAGAGGATAAGAGATCCATGCCAGTGACTTAAATAATTGAGTAATAGGTGCAAACATTTTATGACTAGGGAGCGATTCACGCCTCCGCGCAATAAATACAAACCAACATACGGTTAACTCGAGCCCCTATAAGAAGGGATCTGAAGACAAGACCAAAGTAAGTCACTCAATACTATTCTATTGTTGCGTTCAACCTCTCTAAAAGCATTTCTCTTACTTAGGCATCAGAGTGATCCCTCGAAGTACACCCCGAGTCTTACAAGTTTTTCTTTTCTTTCCCTTTCAGGTCAACAGAAGTTGAAGGAATATCCCTGTAATTTTTACCCTGCAACAAAATCAAATTAATTAAAAATTTGAAAACAATCAAACCAAAACTAACCCATATATATATACACTTTAAAGTCAATCAATCAATTCAATTTGAATCAAATAAAGAAATCATAAGCTTATAAGCTCTCACGAAGAATGGAGACGTCGCGATAACTGTATCCAAACACCGCCAAGGGCATATTCGGCAGTAAAGTGTTCTCCGGGTGCAATGCGCACCGGGCGTATTATAGTAGAACCTACAGGAAGACCTGATCGTCCACTCTATAAAACCCCACTCTTGCCCCCGTTTTGTGTTTTGCAGCTCTTGCGGTCTCCACCCTGCCCCCTCTCTCAGGGAAGCGAACTTCTCCAGTGCGCGAGCGGGGAAGCAACCGCCAAATCTCAAACTTTATGAATGGCGACGGCTAATTCGAAAATCTCAAAAGCGTAAAATCAAATAAAAGACGCAATTCGCAGAGTCTGATTGCGATATAAGGAAAACCCTTCTTGGTTGAACAGGTTCGAAACCCTAATTTTCGCCTGGTCTGATACCTCAATCGATCAGTAACCATGGACATGCGATTTCCTTACTCTCCGGCGGAGGTCGCCAAAGTTCGTATGGTGCAGTTCGGTATACTCAGCCCCGACGAGATTGTAATCTTCACAACTCATCCCACACTCCCTCCATCTCTCTTTTATTTTTCTTTTTTCTTTTTAAATCTCTGTGTATGGTTGGTGAGAAATTGTATGAAAAGAAAATGACTGGGAACTGGAAATCTTACAGCTGCAATTCAGCCCTAGCTCGGTGTATGGTTCAAATTTATCGTTTTTGTTTTTTCATGTGATTTGCCCGCCATGAGACAGATGGTAGTATAGGGGTTCAAATTCAAGTTCGATTTACTTTACGTTATCGAGATTGATTCACTTTAAATTACTCATTTGCGTTCCCTTTTATTATTCACATGTGTTTTGCAGAGGCAAATGTCGGTGGTGCAGATCGAGCACAGCGAAACAACGGAGCGAGGGAAGCCAAAGCCAGCAGGGCTGAGTGACCCTCGGCTTGGTACCATCGATAGGAAGACGAAATGCGAAACTTGCATGGCTAACATGGCCGAGTGCCCTGGTCATTTTGGGCACCTTGAACTAGCCAAGCCGATGTTTCATATTGGATTTATGAAAACTGTTCTGAGCATTATGCGTTGTGTTTGCTTCAATTGCTCCAAGATCCTCGCAGATGAGGTACGCTTTCCACTTTTATTTGCTAGGGCATTTCCTGCTGAAATGTGATATATAATCACTGTGCAAATGCTACCTTTAGCTTTTGGTGTATTGGGATGTATTCAGCATTAGCAAGTACGGCATTAAATGCTTTTAGGTTTTTATTGGGCATATAATAAAACATTGTTTGGCTACTAAGGCTTCTCATCCTAAACTGGAAAAATTGATATATGATGAGATTAGGAACCTTAGCCATGTTTGAAAACAGCATTTCTTACTTTCGTTTTCCAAATTTAAATTTAGCTCACAAATTTTCATTTGTAGTGAGTTACAAGGCATTATGTACTTTATTATGCTATAAGATGTGTTAGTAATTAGTATTTCAGGACGAGACTCCTCCCTGCAAGAAGCAGAAAGAACAGTCATAACCCGTAAACCCTATAAATCTATTACTGTGTGTTAGAAATGTTATTTTTCAGTTAGAGAGCTACAATGATCTGGCCTGTTGAGCTCATTAACAAGGATAGTATCACGTACATAGAACTATTTTTTGCAACAGAAACAAAGAAAAAAGTCTTTGACAATCAAGTGCTTCCTAGAGTGCCATTGATCAACTTTATTTTTTGTTTCTATTGCACTTAAATGAAAGTGGTTTACTCAAATTTCTTAGCTGGCTCATATTTGTATCTTCGTTTCAGCAACCTCATTTGGCTGCAATTCTTACATTTTATAATGACCCATTTTCAGATTTTCATAGTTGTCCTATTTTTTAATGTTCCTTCTTCTTTGTAATGCCATTATTGTTTTTGTCATATTCTTTGTCTCATATACATGTCTTGATTCTTGGCTGTTGAATGATTGTTATTATTATGATTATTGTTGTTGTTGTTGATCTTTTCTTCTTCTTCTTTAATTTGCCAATGAGGCAATATCAAGCTCCATATAAGTAGATGCAACATTTACACACACACAGAGCTTGGCTCACATTGCCTTTGCTACTGTACTCCATTTTCAGCTCCAGAGTTCAGATAATGTATTGTACGTGCCATTTTCAGTATTGCAAAAATATTGATTGTCTTTCTTTTCCTTAGAAGTTTGTGCACTTGAGCACTTGTGCGCATGTAAAACTTAAAACCTTTATGGTTGAAGTGGGCAATATTTATGCAATATTTGTTATTTAAGGCAATTTGACAATTTGACTTTTTGGATGGCGATGGTTTCTTCTACAGTTCTATCGACTACCGAAGTAACTAACAATGGAAAGCTGAATTAGATTTATTTTTCTTCCACGATGGCCAATCTCTCTTTGCCTGTCAATTTGCTCTTTTTTACCTTGGTGCTTATACTTGCTTTGATTTGCTCTGGGACTCTTTCCATTTTCTTAATTCTGTTTGTACTTCTCAAACTTGTGTTTTTACTTTGCTGGTTAGGCTTGTTAAGATATGGAATACCTTTGTAGAAGTAGTAGCTGTAAAAATGCCTACGTCTGCATGCTGTCTCATATGCCTGGACTCTGTTTGTTTTACCCTTTGTTGTTACTGGATCATGATGTGGTATGTTACATTTGTTATTTGGTTGCAACTTTTGTAGGAGGAACATAAATTCAAGCAAGCTCAGAAAATCAGGAATCCGAAAAATAGACTTAAGAAGATTTTGGATGCATGTAAGAACAAAACTAAATGTGATGGTGGTGATGAAATTGAGTCTCAAGGTCAGGATACTGAAGAACCAATTAAGAAAAGCCGAGGGGGTTGTGGTGCTCAGCAGCCAAAGATCACAATTGATGGTATGAAAATGGTTGCTGAATACAAAATTCAGAGGAAGAAAAATGATGACCCAGAGCAGCTTCCTGAGCCTGTTGAGAGAAAACAACAGCTTTCTGCAGAAAGGGTAAATTGTTCACAAAGCATCATTGTTTTTTCTTCTCTAATTCAAATTCCTTCTCTCCCCCTTCATCCCTGTTCTTTTCTACTTTCTAATGTTTTCTGGGCGAATCCATCCATGATAATATTTGTGTACTTTTTGTTCAGGTTCTAAATGTCCTGAAGAGGATTAGTGATGAAGACTGCCTTTTACTTGGTTTAAATCCTAAATATGCCCGTCCTGATTGGATGATTTTGCAAGTTCTTCCGATACCTCCACCTCCAGTGAGACCTTCTGTGATGATGGACACATCATCGAGGAGTGAGGCAAGCCTTTTTTGCTTTATTAAAGTGATTTTGCAAGTAACAAAAAAATTATTTTATGGTTTCTGCTTCGAAAATCTAAGAGTTGTACCTTTTTTTATTTGCGGCATATAATTCCAATCTGTGGGAGTGCTAGTAAAATGACATGTTAGTATTTGTGGCGATGGTATCTGTATATAAAAAACATTTGTGTTGGTGTTAATATTTGTAGTCATGCTGCGCCTATAAAAAATATTTGCTCTGTTGTCAGTTTTTCTTGCAGTTGTAAAGTTGAACTCTAATATCTTGTTTTTGCATGTTTCTTCTTAACCAGGATGATTTAACTCATCAGTTGGCGATGATTATTAGGCAGAATGAGAATCTGAGGAAACAGGAGAGAAATGGGTCCGCTGCACATATAATCTCAGAATTCGCTCAGTTACTGCAGTTTCATGTAGCAACATACTTCGATAATGAACTTCCGGGTCAGCCCAGGGTATATTTGCATTTCCACTTGCTTCCATGTACTTCTTGAAGTACTATTATTGGTATTAATTGTAGTTCCTGTTTTGCCTCTCCAGGCTACACAGAGATCAGGCCGGCCAATCAAATCAATATGCAGTAGGCTTAAGGCTAAGGAGGGTCGCATAAGAGGTAACTTGATGGGTAAACGTGTTGATTTTTCGGCACGTACAGTTATAACTCCTGATCCAACAATTAACATTGATGAATTGGGAGTACCGTGGAGTATTGCTCTGAACTTAACATATCCCGAAACTGTGACGCCTTATAACATTGAAAGGTTTGAGTCTTTAGATGAACTCACTTTATTTGTTTTTGGTGCCTATTTGTGGCATTTTTAATACGTCTCACGATTCAGGCTGAAGGAACTTGTTGAATATGGACCTCATCCACCTCCTGGTAAAACTGGTGCCAAGTACATCATAAGGGAGGATGGACAGAGGCTTGATCTTCGTTATTTGAAGAAAAGTAGTGATCATCATCTGGAGCTTGGATACAAGGCAAACCATCCTCTTTTTGTTATGCTGGTTATTGATTATGTATATTTTTTGAATGAGCTTTGAACATGCTCCATCTTGTTTGCAGGTGGAGCGGCACTTGAATGATGGAGATTTTGTTCTATTTAATAGACAACCTAGCTTGCATAAGATGTCCATTATGGGGCATAGAATCAAGATCATGCCTTATTCCACCTTCCGATTAAATTTATCTGTTACTTCCCCTTATAATGCGGATTTTGATGGAGATGAAATGAATATGCATGTTCCTCAATCTTTTGAGACCAGAGCTGAAGTTCTGGAGCTGATGATGGTACCTAAATGTATCGTGTCACCCCAGTCAAACCGACCTGTTATGGGCATTGTGCAGGATACACTTTTAGGATGTCGCAAGATCACAAAGAGAGATACCTTCATTGAGAAGGTAATGTTGGTTATTATTTATTTAACTTTTAAATTTTTAATTTTTTTTTTACGGCTGCTTATTTATATGCCATTCCATGCAAGTGTTTTGATCTTAATTGATTCTTTGGTTTTGCAGGATGTTTTTATGAACATTTTGATGTGGTGGGAAGATTTTGATGGAAAGATACCTGCTCCAGCAATTTTGAAGCCTAGGCCACTTTGGACTGGAAAACAAGTGTTCAATCTTATAATTCCAAAGCAGATAAATCTCATGAGAACGTCAGCATGGCACTCAGAAGCTGAAACTGGATTTGTAACTCCTGGTGATACTCAAGTTCGAATAGAAAGGGGGGAGCTCCTTTGTGGCACTCTTTGCAAGAAAACCCTGGGAACGTCAACAGGAAGTCTTATACATGTCATATGGTATGATTTTCAAAATATATAAGGTGTTTATGGATTAGTTCTGTATATTTTTCTATTTTATAACTGATGCATTATCACCTCTCATGCTCATATGTTCAGGGAGGAAGTTGGTCCAGATGCTGCTCGCAAATTCTTGGGACATACCCAGTGGCTTGTTAACTATTGGCTTTTGCAGAATGCGTTTAGCATTGGTATTGGGGACACAATTGCTGACGCAGCAACTATGGAAAAAATTAATGAAACAATTTCTAGAGCCAAGAATGAAGTAAAAGAACTTATTAGGGCTGCCCAAGAAAAGCAGCTAGAAGCTGAGCCAGGGCGGACCATGATGGAGTCATTTGAGAATCGAGTGAACCAGGTGCAGGATCTGTATGAAATGTTTTTCTCAATGGCCTTTTTTACTTTTGTTTTCTTAAATCATGCTTTTCCTGTCAGGTCTTGAACAAAGCCCGTGATGATGCTGGAAGTAGTGCCCAAAAGAGCTTATCAGAGAGTAACAATCTAAAGGCGATGGTTACAGCGGGGTCAAAAGGAAGTTTTATCAACATATCACAAATGACTGCTTGTGTGGGGCAGCAGAATGTTGAAGGTAAGCGAATCCCATATGGCTTCATAGATCGGACGCTTCCCCATTTTACAAAAGATGATTATGGACCTGAAAGTCGTGGTTTTGTGGAGAACTCTTATCTGCGAGGATTGACTCCTCAAGAATTCTTTTTTCATGCCATGGGTGGTAGGGAAGGTCTGATTGATACTGCTGTCAAAACTTCTGAGACTGGATACATCCAGAGGCGGCTTGTGAAGGCTATGGAGGACATTATGGTCAAATATGATGGTACTGTTAGAAACTCTCTAGGGGATGTTATCCAGTTCCTGTACGGGGAAGATGGTATGGATTCTGTTTGGATTGAATCACAAAAGCTGGATTCCCTTAAAATGAAGAAATCTGAGTTTGATCAGGTTTTCAGATATGAGATTGATGATGAAAATTGGAATCCAAGTTATATGTTGCCAGAACATGTTGAGGATCTAAAAACCATTCGGGAGTTCCGGAATGTGTTTGATGCTGAGGTTCAGAAACTTGAAGCAGATCGATTCCAGCTTGGGACAGAGATTGCTACCACTGGTGATAACTCTTGGCCTATGCCTGTGAATCTTAAGAGGCTTATCTGGAATGCACAAAAGACTTTTAAGGTTGACTTAAGAAGACCGTCTGATATGCATCCTATGGAAATTGTGGAAGCAGTTGATAAGCTTCAGGAGAGGCTGAAGGTTGTACCTGGTGATGATTTAATGAGTATGGAAGCTCAGAAAAATGCCACCCTCTTCTTCAACATTTTGCTTCGCAGCACACTTGCTAGTAAGAGGGTGCTGAAAGAATACAGGCTTACTCGAGAAGCATTTGAATGGGTTATTGGTGAGATTGAATCACGCTTCTTACAGTCACTTGTAGCACCAGGGGAAATGATTGGTTGTGTTGCAGCTCAATCCATTGGTGAGCCTGCAACTCAGATGACTCTGAACACCTTCCACTATGCTGGTGTCAGTGCCAAGAATGTGACTCTTGGTGTTCCTAGGTTGAGGGAAATCATAAATGTAGCAAAGAAAATCAAAACTCCATCACTTTCTGTTTACTTGAAGCCTGAAGTCAGCAAGACAAAGGAAAAGGCTAAGAATGTCCAATGTGCTTTAGAATATACTACTCTTCGCAGTGTAACACAAGCTACTGAAGTATGGTATGACCCTGATCCCATGAGCACTATTATAGAGGAGGATGTTGACTTTGTCAAGTCCTACTATGAAATGCCAGATGAAGAAGTTGCCCCAGAGAAAATTTCTCCCTGGTTACTCCGTATAGAGTTAAATCGGGAGATGATGGTTGATAAGAAGTTGAGCATGGCTGACATTGCTGAGAAGATCAATCTGGAGTTTGATGATGATTTAACCTGCATATTTAATGATGACAATGCTGAAAAATTGATTCTACGTATCCGGATTATGAATGATGAGGGTCCTAAGGGGGAATTGCAGGATGAATCAGCAGAAGATGATGTTTTCCTTAAGAAGATTGAGAGTAACATGCTCACAGAAATGGCTCTTCGAGGCATTCCTGATATTAACAAAGTGTTTATTAAATCTGGCAAAGTAAACAAGTTTGAGGAGAATGAAGGATTTAAGCCTGAGGTGGAGTGGATGCTTGACACTGAAGGTGTCAATCTTTTAGCTGTCATGTGCCATGAAGATGTTGATGCGAGGAGGACAACTAGTAATCATTTGATTGAAGTAATTGAAGTTCTTGGAATTGAAGCAGTCCGTCGGTCCCTGCTGGACGAGTTGCGTGTTGTCATCTCTTTTGACGGATCTTATGTGAATTACAGACACCTGGCGATATTGTGTGACACTATGACTTATCGTGGTCACCTGATGGCCATAACTCGTCATGGTATAAACCGGAATGATACTGGTCCAATGATGAGATGCTCATTTGAGGAGACAGTGGACATTCTTCTGGATGCTGCTGTGTTTGCTGAAACAGATCATCTGAGGGGTGTTACTGAAAACATTATGTTAGGTCAGCTTGCTCCAATTGGCACAGGAGATTGTGCTCTTTATCTTAATGATCAGATGCTGGAACATGCCATTGATGTTCAGCTGCCTAGTTATATGGAGGGCCTGGATTTTGGCATGACTCCTTCCCGCTCTCCAATCACTGGTACCCCATATCATGATGGCATGATGTCACCAAATTACTTGCTGAGCCCAAATCTGCGTTTGTCACCTGTTACAGATGCACAATTTTCTCCATATGTTGGTGGCATGGCATTCTCTCCTACATCATCCCCTGGATACAGTCCCTCATCTCCAGGATACAGCCCATCATCTCCTGGATACAGTCCTACTTCCCCAGGTTACAGCCCCACCTCACCTGGATATAGCCCCACCTCACCCGGTTACAGTCCCACTTCCCCCACTTACAGTCCTAGCTCTCCTGGATATAGTCCAACAAGTCCTGCATATTCTCCAACCAGTCCATCTTACTCCCCCACCTCTCCCAGTTACAGCCCCACCTCTCCCAGTTACAGCCCCACCTCTCCAAGTTACAGCCCTACATCTCCTAGTTATAGTCCTACATCTCCAAGTTACAGCCCCACTTCTCCAAGTTACAGCCCCACCTCTCCTGCCTACAGCCCAACCTCTCCCGCTTACAGCCCCACGTCTCCTGCATACAGTCCCACTTCACCATCTTATAGTCCAACCTCTCCTTCCTATAGCCCTACTTCTCCTTCTTACAGCCCAACCTCACCTTCTTACAGCCCAACCTCACCTTCATACAGCCCTACCTCTCCATCGTACAGCCCTACCTCTCCCGCCTATAGCCCTACTTCTCCTGGTTACAGTCCAACATCCCCGAGCTATAGTCCAACCTCTCCAAGCTACAGCCCTACATCTCCTAGTTACAATCCTTCAGCTAAATATAGCCCATCCTTGGCGTATTCACCCAGCAGTCCCAGACTGTCACCATCCAGTCCATATAGTCCAACATCACCAAATTACAGGTGAGTGAAAACATATTGCTGTGTTAGCTGTTGAGATTCTCTTTCATTATTGGTCAAGCTAAGTCAGTTTGATGTGGAATCAAATGGCCACTAGTTAACAGTCATTGATTGTTCTGTTTCTAGGGTTTTAAGCAGGCTCATTTACTTGACGTCATTGTTGATTTTGTTTTTCATCCAATTCTGCAGTGTTTAAATTTTGTGTTTTATGTTTTGTTTATTTTGGTTGCAGCCCAACGTCACCGTCATATTCACCAACATCTCCCTCATACTCTCCTTCAAGCCCAACATACAGCCCCAGCAGGTAGCATGTTTCTCTGATAATTTCTTACTTATAAACCTTTTATTTCATTTATTTTATTTGCATGATGCACTTTTTTAATTTTTGATTTTATTTTAAATTTATTTGGATCCTTTGTATCATGAGAGCCTCCGGTAATTTTCATACCAAACTGGTTAGCACTCAACCAATATTTCATGCTCTAAGGGAACAAACCATGGATTTTAGATGTAAATGTGGTCATATTTTTCTAAAATGAACCTCTTCATTTGATGTTTCTGAAGTTTTATAAGTATCCGAATTTTGCACAAAATCCGTGTTCTGAGCAGTCTAGCTTAGATCAACTTATGTTTGGTATTTGTGTAGTAGTCAAGTGGCTTTCCTTATTTACATTCAATGACGTTATTTTCACATGGTTCCTGGAATTTTATGAACAGCGTTGAAGCAGGTGAACAGATAAATGATACTGAACTTAGGTTTGTTTTATATATATATATATATATATTGCTTTAAAAATCATGCTTTTTATATTGAAAGCAGAAGATGGTTTGTTCTGGATTGAGGGTGAAATTTTCTGTTTTGAGAACATTTATTTATATGGTATCATTTGCGTTACCAAAGCAACTTGACTAGTTAATGTATTTATTGCAGCGAGTATACATCTTTCTTAAGTGTATTGATGAGATTGAATAATCTTGTATTGCTTTACTGTCCTATTCTTTTTTGCAGCCCCTACAATTCTGGCGTAAGCCCGAACTACAGCCCAAGTTCACCACAATACAGGTGGGTGTGACATCATATTAAATCATTTCTGACTGACAATTGTAAACAAGCTAACGGAAAATGTCATGATACATAAATCCAACGTGCACCTATTTGATTTTAAAATTTTGATTTGTGCCTTCTGTTTTTTCCCCCATCCAAACAGTCCTAGTGCAGGGTACTCGCCAAGTGCACCAGGATACTCGCCCTCATCCACCAGCCAGTACACACCACAGATGAGCAACAAAGATGATGACGAGAGCAGTCGGTAGATATATTCTTAATTTAAGCTTGAAAGCTGCTTGTTTGGGCCATTTGCTGAACAACACCTTAAGTGGGAGATGGAGATTCCCAATTTCCCCCACAGGATTTCTTTTCTGCACGAGCCTGTACTTGCTAGCGGCCGCCTGCCTCTGCTGGGTGATTTCAGTAAGATTATTATATAGCTTTAATCAGTATCGTCCTGGTTGCAAGCGGTGGTGCAGATTGGGATGAGAGCTTGAGCCTTTCAATGTTGAATGCTGAAAATACCTCTCCCCTCATTTTCATGCTTATTGACATTGTCTCTCGGAGGGCAATGACCAAGTTTGGTCAAATAGACAATTGTCACGGGTTCTTCTCAAATAGACAATTGTCACGGGTTCTTCTATGGCTGCAGGCGGTTCTGTTGTAAAAGTAGTACAATACTAATCTAGTTGTGTGTGAATTTCTTCATTTTTCCTTAATATAATAAAGCTTTTAGTGTCTACTATCGACTATTGTGCAAATTCTCCATTTTTATATTACAATATTGGGTTTGGGAGCAGCATATTGTTCAAGCCCTAGATGTGGCATTATAAAGCATATTTATAGTTGAATATAATTTGTTTGTATTTTGCCTGCTGAAATTTCAATCTAATGCTTGAATCCAATGGTCCCAAATGCATCCAATGTTCCTTTTTCGTTTTTCAATTCTATGGTGGGTGGATAGGGGCCTCACAAGCCTTTAAGTTCCATAGGTGAGGTTAGTTATATGGGATTTTTTTTGCAATTTATCCGACAAAATATTTTTATTTATTAGATTAAGGGCTATTAAATATTTTTTTATTATAAGTTATTTAAGTTTATTTTATTTTTATGTTAAAAATAATAATCAACTCGCTCTTCCTTATAATAATAATCATTTAAGTCTCATTTTCTTCATCTTATTTTCAATCAATGCAATACCTTAATTATTACGTAGATAGTCATTTCTTTATTTTTTATATTTTTTTCATAGGAGAAAAAGTTTAGCTGGCGGATTATCTTTATATAATCACTAACTATATTTTTTATATTTAAAAAAATATAATTAAAATGAATTTTTTCTACATATATTTATATTTTGTCTAATTTTTAATATTCGTTTCACAATCAAATGTGCGAAGAGGATGGATTGAGTTCTAGTGTACTCAAAAATAAAAGAAAGACCAAAAAAGAAAAAATGAACATGATACAAATATCATCAATTTGGAAATATTAGAACGTATATAACTACCCATTTATATATATGATTGGGAATTGAATGTTGATTTGAATTTTGCATCTGTGTGGTGCGTGCAATGTGAACCCAAGGACATTATACGTCGGCTCACCCTTCCTTAATTATTAATTATAAACCCAGTCAATTTGGGCACCCTGCCAGTCACTATCCATGCAGTAATGCATATGCACTGGAATACAATACCAGCCCCCCTTTTTTTCTATTATTTGTACTGAATTTAATTATCTCTTCTTATTTTTTTTCTTCACCATTACTAGCTATGAATTTAACCATCTTTTATTTTTCCAGCAACTAGAATTCATTTAAATATTTCAAATTGATCATCGAATAATGATTTTTAATTTTTTTAAAAATAAAAAATAAAAAATGAAGTAAAGGCTCAAGTTTGACCGCATCCTCTCAAAATTTAGGGTGGTACACAAAAAAAATAAAAATAAAATAAAAGGAGAATGCAGAAGTTATTAAAAATGCTTAGCCAAAAAAAAAAAATTCTCTATCCCAAATTGCTTATGAAAATGGTGGTGTGAGTAAAAAAAATCGAAGATTAGTAATTTATGATAAAACATATGTGTCGTCAACTGTCCTATCTGAATGAATGAGAGAACAAACATAAAATTTTAAGTCAATCATGTAGATAGTATGTAAAGGATATTTGTTTTAATGGAATCTTTTCTGAAAAATAAATTATTTATTTATAATTAAATACGCGTGCTTTAGGGGATATTCGGCGATCATGTTCTTCTTGAAATTGAAAAATATTTTAAAAAGGAAAAAATGTGAAAGAATTCATTTTTTTTTCATATTTAGTTACCATAAAAAGAAGAAAATTTTAAAAAATAAATTAATCAAATTAGTGTTTTAAAAAATAAATTTTAGATCTTAAATTTGAATTAAAAAAATTAAATAAAACTTAATAGAATTTTATATTACCTTTTCTAAATTTGACCTAAAAATTAATTCTTGCTATCATAATCATTTTCCAAAGACTTGATAAATCTCTCAAAACCCAAAAAGAAGAAGAACAAAATATGACCCTTTTATATTCCTTTTTTTTTTTAAATAAAAAAAAGAACATCCAATAATGGCAACATCATTACAGAATCCAATTTTATTTATTGAGTGCATACATCCTATTAATGACAAACTAATTAATTAATTATAGTAATTTTAATTATTGCTTTAGTTTTAAAAGACAATATTTTAGAGTTAGTTTAGTCATGAAAAACCCCTTTCATTTTATTAGTTTTAGTATTTTTAAAGAATTATAAAATTTTTAGCTTATTTTTTAATTTTTTAAGATTTAAAAAATGTAAAAAATAGATAATTTATTTAAATGTGTAAAATAATTTTTTATTTATAGATTTTGAAATAACAACAAAAAAGATAACTTGTCTTCTGATTTTTTTTTTTTAAATTTACATCAGGTAATATTTGAAGTCACGAGTTTTGAGTTTTAAATTGAATTTGTATGAATTTAAAATAAATCTTACACACAATACACATAAATTAAAGTTTAAAATCTAAATTATATACTCCCACACTTTAAGTAAGAATTAAAAAACTAAAAAAATAAGGAAAGGTTTTTTTTTTTCCTAATTTTGTATATAAATAAAAAAATAAAAAAATAAGATGATATTTTTGTAATTATTTAAAAAACAAAAATAAAAAATAAATTTTTTTCTAGAAACAAATATTGTTAGCTTCGCTTATTATTGTTGGTCATTTAGTTCATATAAATATCATAAAAATAAAAAATTAACTAACTTCTTAATAATTTTTTAAAAATTAAAATTAAAATATAAATTATTTGACAAATAGCTTATCTATTTTTTTTTTTTAAAAGTAAACCGAATTTATTATGTGTCCAATATTTAAAAAAGCTTCTTTTTAATGCATGATAAATAAAAATAAGGTTATGTCCAATCAAAAATTGCCAGATAAGAAATTTTATTTTAAATAGTTTAGAGTAATCAGTTTGACGAAGTTCAAAATACTTCTTCCTCGTGGTTCACACATGATATAATAATTTCTTTTTCATTTTATTGAACAAATTATTTTAAAATGAACTGCCATTTCAACTGACAAATCTACGCCGTCCAAATGTATTAGAATTGCGGATCATTAAAATATATATAATTTAAGAAATATCTGTATTTAAATTATTTTAATTAAATTCTGGCGGGTAACAAAGGTGGCCTACCTTAGTCTTATCACTTTCTTTGACCAAAACAAAACCTCTCCCTCTCTCTCTCTCTCATGGGCAAGGTCAATTTCAAAAATCTAGTACTCTAAACCCCATATATATACAGAGAGGCAGAGAGAGGGAGACAGAGATCGAGGAAGAAGAAGTTCAATAATTCTGTGAAGCTTGTGGCGTTAATGGGGAATTCGCCGATGGAGAAATCGACAGTCGGCAAATCGAAGAACGCCATCATGAGATTTTTACCCAAGGTGGCCACGGCGGTTACGTTTCAAAACCCGCCGTTCAGCCCCGGCAGAAACTCCACCACCGGTAGGATCAGATCGTCTGACATTAACGCAAACAGGTTGCGGACAACCACTTGCAGAGGATTCTCCGGCCCCATCATATCCATAATTCCGGTCGAGGCTCGCCGGGAGACGTCCAAGAACGGCAGCTTCGATTCTCAGGAACCCACTTCGCCCAAAGTTTCCTGCATCGGCCAGATCAAGCACAAGCACAAGAAAAAGAAGAACAAGAAGAGCATCACCGACGGCAAATCCAAAAACCAAGTTTCGCAATTGCAATCGGAGCCCAAGCCCCAAATGGAGATGAAGAAGGAGTTATCGACGATTCGGAGAATCTTCAGCGCGAGGCCGGCGAGAAAGTCCGACCCGTCCGGGGACGTTCCTAATCAGGGGAGGCGGCTTTCGGACGCGGCGCAGGCGCCTTCTCTGCATCAGACGAAGCGGTTCTCGAGCGGCCGCGACGCGTTAGCGGGGTTCGATTGGAGGGCGCAGATTGCACCGGCGGAGTCGCGGGAACGCCGGGAATACTATTCCTACGAAGACAGGGGAGAGAGTGAAGAAGAAGACGAGGAGGCGATTATCCCTTTCTCTGCGCCCATGGTGCTTGGCGGAGAAGTGGCTTCGGAACGAAGAAAAGAAATCAATTTGTGGAAGAGAAGAACCATGGCTCCACCTGAACCTCTGCAATTACGCACCACTAATTCCTTTTCAAATTAATAGCAGTTCTTAGATTTTCTTTTTCTCTTTTAAAAAAATTGTGCTTCAAATGGGATTTGGGATTTGGGATTTTGAATCTGTGTGTATGTGAATTACTTTTTGTATAATTTTATACTGAAACTCATTCAAATTCATACAAAAACACAGATTCAAGGTATGAAGCATGAACTCTTAACAATTTCTCAGAAGTTCAGAGTTTGAATCTTAAAATTTGTATAAATTTGAAAAAATAATGGTATAAACTATAAAATTACGTTAAATTTTATTTAAATCTGTAAATGTTCGACTTCTAAACTCAAATTTACATGAGCCGGGGTGGCTGTGTGTACTTAATTGGGTGTTCTTCGATATTATTAATTAACCAGTTTTTTTTTTTTTTTGCCCCTTTCGCAATTTTGATCTAACAAATAATAATAGCAATAGTTTTAAGAAGAAATTTGGACTTCGATCCCACAAGTTGATAATCGTGAAGTTTCCTTCCTCCCTGAAGCTGTTACGTCCAATTTTGCATCAGCTGTCATGGTTGAAACTTCAAAGTAATAAATTAAGAAATTGTCAACCTACAATTAATTCATGTCTCTGTTGCAGTTTATCCAGATTTTCCTATAGTTCTATTTATAAAATAAAAAATAAAATTCTGTGCTAATAATTTTAATAGATAATATAGAGAGGTGGCTTGATTTTTTCAACAATTGATTAATTTTCACACAAGCAAGTTCTACCATTACATGATATACATATGAATTGGCTTGCATCCTTTTTAATTTACTAAATATTTTTTTGTTTGATCGTTTCAATAAAATATTCACAGAGATAACTTGCTGTTTTCAACAATTGCTTAATTTTCTTTCAAGTAACTTGTCATTATTAATTCATTTTTATTTTCCTCTCTCCTTTTGGTCCTATTGAAGGAGATGATCAATATATACACACACACACACACACATATCTATCCTAAATATTTATTAATATTTGTTTCATTTGACTTTTTGAAAATCACTTCTAATATTATTAAACATTATAGCTCAAGAAAAATAGTTAACTAAGAAAATGGACATTTAGGATTATATTAAGTGAGAAATATTTAAGAAAATAAATACAATGATCTTATTATTTTCTAAATTGATTGTTTAAGGGCATACGGTTTTAAATTAGGAAAAGATCAAATTTCCTTTTCAATCGGCCTAAATAACATGACAGCCAAAGTTATGACTCTTCAATTAATTGATAAAATTATTTCAATAAATTTAATAATGAAAAGATCTTTTCATGTTAAAAGGTAATATATTATAAAACAAATTTTATTATTTTAAATTAAATTTATTTTAATATTAAAAAATAATTATATTTCGCACGCTACACAGTGACGAGCGTATTAATTTGATTGCTTTATTCCTTATATGCTAAACTTGAAAGGAAATCTTGGTATATTCACGAGGATCTCATTAAAAAGAAAATATTAGGTGCTAATCGGGCGCCACGTCGTCTCGATTAATACCATGTAAACAAGAAATAGAATTACTTAATATTTTTCAAATTGAAGAGGACAAATACGGGCAACTATGATAAATGAGGTTAACCAATAGTTTATTTTTAGTGTCTTTATTTATTTTTATTTTTATTTTATTTCTTAGTTAATAATACATGGGGTGATATTAATAATTGATATCATACTTTTCTACTTGAAAAATAAATTCTCTTATTTTTGATAGTTAATTAAAGTAACACAAAAAATGGAGGGAAAAAAAGAGATCATTATAATTAAGCATTTAGCATATGTTCTCTTAAATACTTTCCATGTAATAACACAATATTAATGCCATTAAATAATAATTAATGGCTTTAAACAATATTTTTTACTTATTAGGCAGCAAAAATTTAATATACAAAATATGTCGATGTTATGTATCGATACAAAATAAAAGAGTTGCTACGAATTTTAAAAAAGCAAAAGAACTAGCCTCCTTTCAACTTCGGTAAAAAGATAAAGATCTTGTCCGAGGTTTTGAAAATTCTAGTAACCTCCTTTAAGGTTTCAAGAATTTCAAGTACCTCTTTGAGATTTGTCAAACAAACACAAACCAACTCTTGTATTTTGCAAAAAATAAGTTTTTTTTTGTGGATAGGTCTGTATCGTTTTATTAAATTTTAGGAAAAGTTAGTGACATTTTTAAAATTTCAAAAAATGTCTCTATCATTTTACCAAATTTTAAAAGAAGTCATTATCTTTTGTCCCATTAAAATAAAAAACTAAAATTTTGAAGTTCGGTGCGACACAAATTTTGACTACTTAGAAGGGAATGTTTAGAAATTAAAGTAATATGTTGTTTTGTGTTTATGAATGTGTTTTGGGTGATGCAAGCTGTATATGAATGAATTTCTTTTTCCAAAAACACAAAAAGGTGGACTGAAAAAAAGAAATGTGTATCAACATTTAGGAACAGAACATGTGTGTAATCATGTTCTAGTCTTCCAGGTGTAGAATACGTGTTGATTAATGCATTTCATGTGCCTACTTTAAAGATATAATAAGACAAAAAAACAAAAAAAATGTTTCTAGATTGTGATGGGTTCGATAACTATGCGGCATAGAGTAGTGAAATAGTGCACGTGGGTGTTCATTACGGACTTACGTGATAAATTATAAGATTATATTTTTTTTATAATTATTTAAAAAGGCACAAATAAATGAAGTTAAAATATTTTATTATTTATTTGTTTACTTATTTATTTCACACAAATGTTGTAAAATTAAAAAAGTATATAATTTTTTGAAAAATTAAAATTAAAAATAAAAGCTATTTGCACAACTGAAGAGACACGTAAAAAACTCTAATCTTATGTTTGGAGACGCCTTAGATTTGGATTTGTATTGAATTTGGATAAAAAACTCTAATCTTATGTTTGGAGACGCCTTAGATTTGTATTAAAATTCGTCAAGATCTATTCAGATCCAAATTTAAGGTCTAAAACAAATACTCCCAAACGCAGCTTAAGGTTACGTTTGGTTTGTAAAATTCATATTCTCAAGAATGGATTAGTTTTAGTACGTTAATTACAATTGATCAAATATTTTATGAGTCTATAATAAGAAATAAATAAGAAATAATTATTCCCAAATTTTATTATGGGAATGTCCATTCCTTTCTTATTACATGTTGAATGAAGTATTCCCCTGATTTCCAAAATTTAAACTATCTTTCATCTTTTTGTAGTCAATAGCTATTCCGCCGAACCAAAAACGAGTAGTAAATAAAAAAATTAAGGAAGACAAAAATGAAGAGTATTACTTGAACTAGTTACAATAATAAAGTAAAATTTAATCCCCACGGGCATGGTGTAGTGGAAAGACATCAGCAAGTAAGAAGGAGCATCGAGGGTTCAATTCAAGTAACTTGTCATTATTAATTTCTTTTTATTTTCCTCTCTCCTTTTGGTCCTATTGAAGGAGATGATCAATACACACACACACACACACACATATCTATCCTAAATACTTATTAATATTTGTTTCATTTGACTTTTTGAAAATCACTTCTAATATTATTAAACATTATACATCATGAAAAATAATTAACTAAGAAAATGAACGTTTAGGATTATATTAAGTGAAAAATATTTATAAAATAAATACAATGATCTCATTATTTTCTAAATTGATTGTTTAAAGGCATACGGTTTTAAATTAGGAAAAGATTGAATTTCCTTTTCAATTGAACTAAATAACATGACAACAAAATTATGACTCTTCAATTAATTGATAAAATTATTTCAATAAATTTAATAATGAAAAGATCTTTTCATGTTAAAAGGTAATATATTATAAAACAAATTTTATTATTTTAAATTAAATTTATTTTTATATTAAAAAATAACTATATTTCGCACGCTACACAATGATGAGCTTATTAATTTGATTGCTTTATTCCTTATATGCTAAACTTGAAAGGAAATCTTGGTATATTCACGAGGATCTCATTACAAAAAAAATATTAGGTACTAATCGGGTGCCACATCATCTCGATTAATACCATGTAAACAAGAAATAGGATTACTTAATATTTTTCAAATTGAAGAGGACAAATACGGGCAACTATGATAAATGATGTTAACCAATAGTTTATTTTTAGTGTCTTTATTTATTTTTATTTTTATTTTTATTTAATAATACATGGGGTGATATTAATAATTGATATCATACTTTTCTACTTGAAAAATAAATTCTCTTATTTTTTATAGTTGATTAAAGTAACACAAAAAATGGAGGGAAAAAAAGAGATAATTATAATTAAGCATTTAAAAGGCACAAATAAATTAGAAGATTATATTTTTTTTATAATTATTTAAAAAGGCACAAATAAATGAAGTTAAAATCTTTTATTATTTATTTATTTACTTATTTATTTCACACAAATGTTGTAAAATTAAAAAAGTAAATAATTTTTTGAAAAATTAAAATGAAAAATAAAAGCTATTTGCACAACTAAAGAGACATGTAAAAAACTCTAATCTTATGTTTGGAGATGCCTTAGATTTGGATTTGTATTGGATTTGGATAAAATATAATATAATATTGTATTAAAATTCGCCAAGATCTATCCAGATCCAAATTTAAGGTCTAAAACAATTACTCCCAAACGCAGCTTAGGGTTACGTTTGGTTGGCAAAATTCATATTCTCAAGAATGGATTAGTTTTAATACGTTAGTTACAATTGATCAAACATTTTATGAGTCTATAATAAGAAATAATTATTCCCACATTTTATTATGGGAATGTCCATTCCTTTCTTATTACATTTCCAAAATTTAAACTATCTTTCATCTTTTCGTAGTCAATAGCTATTCCGCTGAACCAAAAACGAGTAGTAAATAAAAAAATTAAGGAAGACAAAAATGAAGAGTATTACTTGAACTAGTTACAATAATAAAGTAAAATTTAATCCTCACAGGCATGGTGCGGTGGAAAGACATCAGCAAGTAAGAAGGAGTATCGGGAGTTCAATTCTCAGTAGATACACAATTTGTGTCCTGGGTTTAGGATTGACCGAAAGTCCAACTGATGCACAGAAGCCGTGTCTGCGTCTCGACTTTACCCTGATCAGCGAAATTTGGGGGAGGAGGACGCTGATTAGTGGATTTGATGCCGCACCGGGGGGTCCGAAGGGTCCGTCAGTGGCTAGATTTGCCACATCATAAAAAAAAAGTAAAATTTTAAAACCACAAATTGTTACCCCAATTTACTCGAAGCGAAATGATCTTAAATAAAGATTCCGTATTTTCATATTTATTTATTATTATAACGAAAGGATCCGACTATAGTTTAATCAACTATTTTATAGCACTAGACAATAATTTATTGTCACAAATTTTTACGTAAATTACATGACTCATCTCCCAATAAATTAAAAAAAAAAAGATTATATGTGAATTATTCCGTCTTTAAAAAAAATAATTGCAAAAATAGTCCAAACATTACATTGCTAAAAATTTTTATTTTAAAAATAGTTTGATTCTATTTTTGTTCACTTTTTAAATTTATTTTAATTAAAGGATTCTCAATGAGTATGAACAATCATGTGAATTTTTTTGTATTATCAAATTTCAAACACCATATAATTATTCTTCTCTAATTCCATCTCATGGGTGAGGGAAACAAAAATGAGCAAACTAATGCCACCCCTTTTTTGCAAATGGTGGGCCTAGACCTCGGCCCAAAGGCTGCAAAGGCTATGATGTGGGCTGGGCTTAAAATTGTTATCCCACTAGCCCAATATGCTGTGATGCATGAATAATATTTCCCCCTAAATTTATATATAAAAAGAATTTGATAACTTAAAAAAGGTATCAAGTTATATTTGGTAGGAAGATTTCTTCTATTTTACATTTAAAATACATGAGCTAGGGAGAAAATTCAAAGCTTTCCTCCATTTTCCTTATTGTTTTCTATTTTTTTTCACAGTGAAACATAAAAAGTAAAATCTCTTGTTTTCTTCTTTTAATTTTTTTTCCTCAATATTTTTCAAATCTCAAATGGGTCGTACGGATCAACATGAGGAAGTCAAAGATTTGTAGGAAATGTTTAAAATAAGGTTACGTTCGGTTTTGCAGAATGTCTATTCTTAGGAACAGATTAGGTTTAGTAGATTATTTACAATTAGTTATAGAAGAAATTATGTTGTTCGTATTAAATATTTTTTGAATCCATAAAAAGGAATAAATAAGAAATAACTATTCTCAAATTTCACTGTGTGAAACAATTAGAAATATATAAAAAATAACTGTTCTCTTGATTTCCAAAAGTTAAACTATATTTTATTTTATTCGAATAAATAGTTATTTTGTCAAATCAAATGAATGGTAAGATCCTCGCATTTGGTTTGGACAAAAACAATTGTCTTTTTCTATAATAATTGGCATCCCATGAATCCATTTTCTTAGCCATGAATTTAAGATTTTTCTATTTTCCTTCTCTTAAAAGACAATTTTTTGTACAATTTATGAGCATTTAGGTTTATTTATCCTTTTCTTGAAAAAGAGCCTACAAATATTTGGATGTGCCCAAAATTTTCAAATTAAAATCAAAACACATCTTTTATATAGTTTTATATCAGATCACATAATCAAAATAAAAAATTAAGGTCTTTTTGATATCATTGTCAAAATTACAAAAATAAAAATTATAACTAAAACTAAAAACAAAACAATATTTTTTTTGAATGACTAATTACTCTATATTTTTTTAAAAATTATGAATATCTTAATTTTAATTATGTATTAAATTTAGAGATGACCCAATGAAAATTGAACCTCATTGCCTTGGCACAAAAATATGTTACCTAAATAAACCCTAATTTTGCAGAACACTACCAGTGGGATCTGGTTATTGTGTAATCATCACAGATGCTGCAACTATTTTTCATTTCTATTCTCAAAAGCAAACCTTCATTCTTACAATATTCCCCAATCACTAACAGAGTAGACAACAAATTCCTGCATATATAAATCATCCATAGATTTTCCATTATAACTAACCAATCCCATTTCTAATTTCATCTGAGAATTCCAATTTCAATTTCAATTCCAATTCTAATTCCCTTCTATCCATGTCAAATAATTTCTCAGGTAACGCGAACCCCCTGGTATCTGAGAATTTCTCCGATCAGCTCCCCTTTGCCGGACCCCACGTACCTCCCGCGCTCGCCGCCGTCCCTAATGAACAAGAACGTCGGCACCTCCACCACCCCCATCTTCTTCACCACCTCCATGCAGCTCTCGTTCTCGTCGCCGTTCATCCGCGCGAACACCACCGTGTCCGCCATCTGCCGCGACAGCTTCAGCACAGTCGGGTACACCTTCACGCAGGGCCCGCAATGCTTCAGCCCCACGTCCAGCACGATCAGCTTCCCGTCCACCCTGTGCTCCTCGATTAGCTTCTCCATCTCCGCCCCACTGTGCAGCTGCACCACCGCCGAGTGCTGGTCCCCGTAGTAGAGCACGTCGCCGACGAGCTCGTCGGGGCCGATCCCCTCCTCCTCGTGCACCTTCTCCCCACTCTTGTAAAAACTGAAGTGCGGAACCTTATCGATGCTCTCCCGCCGGCAGAGGGCTCTGGTCCCCTCGGACTCGTCGCCCATGACGAGGAGGAAGTCGACGTCGGCGCACGTGCGGCTGAGCTCCACCATGAACGGGTAGATCTTGCGGCTGTGGGGGCTGTGGCTGGCGGCGTACTCGACCACCACGAGCTTGTCCTTCGCCGCCCGCAGGGCTTCGTCAAATTCCTCAACGCTATGGATTTTGTGGACTCGCTCGTCTCTCGGGGTGGCGGGGGAATCGCGAGTGCCGGTGGCGGCGCCGGGGGGGGAGGCGGAGGCTTTAAGGGTGCCGAAGTTGGTTCGGGCGGGGGGTAGGGGTGGTTTGGGTTTGGGGAAGAAGAAGAAGAAGTGGGGAGACGTGGAGGAGGAGGGAGGGTTGAGTTTAATGGGGAGGGTGGTGGAAGGAGATGGGAGGAGATTGGTGATTGCAGCCATTGATGAAGAGGAAGGAGCTGGGAATTGGGAGAGAGGGGAGTGGGATTTGAACAGGGGAGATGGGAAAAAATAACAAAAATATCAGTGTGCTAGAAACAGTGGATCAAGGATTATGTCCACTAGTTTGGTGTGTGGCTCATCCGAATGCAGGCCACTTTTGATTGGATTGTTATCTTCTTTTTCAATTTTATTTGTGAGGATATTTTCCATACCTTTCCAATAGGATAAATTATTTATCAAAAATGACAAAATTCTCCTCAAATTTATCAAAAAGAAAGACACTAACTTCTCATAAAAAAATTGTCTTCTTGTAAAAATATAAAAAAAAGAAGTTTGTATCTCTTTGATAAATTTTAAGGAAGGTTCATGAGATTTTTGAAACCTTAACAAAAGTCAGTTATCTTTTTATTATATTTTAGGTAAGGTTAGTGTCTTTTGCACTAAATATATATATAGGAAACCTATCTTACCATTTTTAAATGTTTAATTGTTAAATATGTGATAGTAATTTTGACATTTATTAACATCTAATGTATAAAAAGCAAAAACTCATTATATCGTTCGAAAAATAGGCACGTGAGTAAGATGGAAGGGCTCCTGATATGTCTATAATTTCTCACAATTTACTTAAAAATCTAACCTATATATAGATTCATAGATCATGCCAATTATTTGCAATATAGGGAAAAAAAAAAAACTTGAAATAACTATTCCATTCCCCCCTTATTCAATGACTATCCAAACATATCTTATCCAACATAGGGTAAGGGTATTTAGTCTAACCTAGTCACTAAGACGGGCTCGCCTTATAAATAACTATTCCATTCCCCCCTTATTTTATTATGTGAATTTAAATCCAACATAGTCTTACTATTAAATTTAATATTTTAGCTATGATGATTTTTCAAATGTTAACTGTTGTTTTTAGGGTTTCATGTTTACTATGCTAGATGTTACTTATTTATTTTAATTTTTTTTTTTTTAATTTAGTGTATAAAAGGTGTGATCCTATACCTCTTTTGTGAGTTAAGACAAACCCAAGTTCGTTGTGTGATACTAGAAGTCGTGTGTACAGTGACTATATGCATCGAGATTTTTTCTTCGTAAGCGCGAAATTGATAATAGTTCTACCACACCTTCCGATAAGCTTAGTATTAATTTCATTCCCTCCTTATACAGCAAACATGTAATTAAGCAAAAGAAAAAACAGATACATATCATGAAAAAGGAACATGCTTTGCATATATATAGGAAAAGTTGTGCAGTGTGTTGTCCTATTTGGACAAGGAGAAAAAAATAAAAAGAGTAACTACTTGAAATTTGGAACGAACATTAAGGGTCCAAATAGAATGCGAATATATTTTGATGTGTACATCGGGCCGGGCGGCCCATTCCCACAAATGACCAGCCCAGCTTAATACGAATTCAACAATTTTGGCAATGATAGCTACACCACGATTATGATTTTCAAATAGAGATTTTCATGGAAAGTATATATAATTAGCTCAAATTGTCCAGTTTAGCGCTTCCTATGAATACCAAATCAGTTTATCAATATGGTTTATACGCCAATTTCTTCACCCAAAACTGCAAGTGTCATTTTCCAACTAGGGAATGGAAGTGCATGCTGGTTGAAGATTCTGATGTTTAAAAAAAAAGAAGATAAAAAATATTTAAGAGTAAAACGTAAAAATAATTGTTTTCTTTTTTTCTTTAATGGGTAGTAAAAGAAACAAATAAAAAAAAATAAAAATAAAAATGACAAAAGACACTAACCTCATCACAAGAAGATAATGACATTCTCTCTAAGATTTCAAAAATTTTAGAAACACCTCTTGAAGTTTCAATAGTTCTAAGGAACTTTCTTAAGATTTACCAAAAAATATAAATTTATTTTTTTAAGGAGATGTATATGTCTTGTGGGTAAAACTTTTTAAAGCCTAACCAAATGAGGTCTCTTATCCTTTTGCCAAATCTCATAGAGGTGAATGTCTTTCACCCAATGAAAAAATTATTTGAATAATTGAAGTTAATAAAAGGGGAAAAAGGTATTACTCTCAAAAGAGAAAAAGCAGAACAATGTTTGGATGGCAATAAAAAGATAACAAAGAAGAAAAGGGAAGGGGCCAATTTTATCAATTTGCACTTCTTTTCTTTCTCTGCGGGATCTTATATTATAAAGTGCAATAAGCAAGTGATTTGCACTGAGGAGGATTGCTTTACTAGTTTTCGTTCCTTTCTTTTTTATTTTCTTTTGGAATAACCAAAGTGGTGAAAAGACGGGCTAGCTAACCCAAGCAAGCACATTAATCGATCAACACACTGTCAAAATCTTAATCGTCCTTAATCCTCACACAGTAATTACCAAAGTATAATTGTAATTAACCTTTATTATAATAACAGTAAAACCAAAATACAGAAGAAGAAGAAGTGAGAGAGAGGAAGCAGACACATAGTTGAAAGATCCAACACCTGCTGGTCCTGGCACAGAGAGAGAGAGAGAGAGAGAGAGAGAGAGAGAGAGAGCTTTGGCGACAGGAGGAGCAGTCACCACCAGAGCCCTCTTTAAAAAATGCTCCTCGCTCCCCACACTACGCCTTTTTTTATATTTTGCCAATCGCACATGGGCTCAGTTTTTTTCTAATTATTGTTATTACTCCGAAAATTAAATGTGTAAACCCTAGTATGTTCTTATAATTACTCATAAATTACTTCATTTCATTTCTATCCCAACTTTTACTAATTGTAAATATATTAAACAAACAAATTTAATTCTCACCCAACATTTCTTCACCAAAATGACACCTAATTAAATTTTTTAATTTTTTGAGATTTAAAAAAAAAAATTATTCGATTAGTATTATCCAAAATTTAACATTAATAATTCTGGGTTTCCATGGAAGAACACCATTAATTAGAAGCATTTAAATAAATAAAATTAAATAAATCATACTAAACGATGCAAGAAAAAGAACCCTATATTTCAATTTTCTCTCTTGGATTAGATGCAGGAGACATTTTAGATGAGCAGCACGGAAGTGAAATTTTGATTTTGGTTTCTTCTTCTTACTGCTTCTACTGCTAGAGAAATAGCTTCTCTGTTCTTCACTGGTGCACACGATAGTAATAAAATAACAATAATTTAATCATAATAAGACAACATTACAGAAATAAATCAAGATCCAACCATGAAATTGATTACCGAAAGAAGACGACATTAATTTTTAACCCAGAAAAAAAAGAGAGTAAATTAAAAACCCTAATTGAAGATTAAACCATTAGGGAGGGAACGAAGAAGATAAGTAGACGGCCAACGAGGTGGGTACCTCAAAATCAATCTCGATTCAAGACGACGGCGACGTCGCCGGTTTTCTGCAGAGGATCATGTGCATCGGACTGAAGATTCCACTCTCGCCGCCTCTGGTGAGAAAATCGGCGGTCTTGAACAGCATCTCGTGAACGTCGACGGTACCCTTCGGCGCGATCCCCAGGGCGGCGAACACGGTGACGAGAATGTGGTTGCGCCAGTAGGCGATGCGCCCCATCTTCAGCCTGGTCCACCACGGGTTCGCCGGCGGTGCCGCCAGATCCCTTTCTTTCAGCACCTCGAACCCCACTTTCCTCGCCGTCGTGGCGATGTCAGCATAGCTCCTCAGCCCCGGCAAGGCGTCCCCCCTCTCGATCCCCTGGATGATCTCCACGTGCTCAGCGTCGCCGGCGACGAACTTGTCAGTGGTGACCCACTCGTACGAAACGTACAGTGATCCGGGCTTCAAAACCCTAAAGATCTCGGCGTAAACCTCTTCGAGCTTCGGCGCGTGGCAAGTCGCCTCGATCGAGTACGCGCCGTCAAAGCTGGCATCGGCGAACGGCATCTCCAGGAAGTTCCCGCAGACGACCTCGCACAGCGAGTCCAGCCCGGCCTTCCTGTTGTGGGCACGCGCGCGGTTCACCTGGTACTCGTTGATCGTGATGCCGACGACATTAGAGCGCGAGTGGGCCGCTATGGCGCGCATAGGGCCCCCGACGCCGCAGCCGACGTCGATGATTCGTTGGCCAGGCTTGGCGGAGATGAGATCTGCGGCCATCTCCTCGTGGAGGCGCGTGGCTTCGCGGTGGGACTTGCCGGGCACGGAGGGTGAGAAGTGGAAGGACTGGCCCCATCCCCACTCGTAGATATCGGTGACGAGGTTGTAGAAGGTGTCGACGAAATCTGGAACCTTCTCGGCAGTTTCGATCTCTTTGGGGCGGCGGAAGAAGGACGAGTACTGCTTGTAGTTGTCGCGGACTTTCTCGGCGGCGATGGAACCGCCGGAGAGATCAACACCCCGCTTCCCCTTTTGCTCGGCAGAGCCTAGAATGCAGACGAACCAGTAGAGGCCGCCAGCAACAAGCGCCGCCGTACAAAACAGAGTGAGTGAATCCATCGATGGGAGAAAGAGAGAGAAAGCGTAGGAGAGGAGAGAGAGTGTAGTGGCGGGGGTTTGGGAGAGGAAAGAGGAATCTGTTCATCCGCAAGGAGGAAAGAGGAAGCTGTTCGTCCGCACTTATCCCCTGTGGGAAGTGAGGAAGGGTGAAGTTGTCATTTTGCTTTTCTGTTGTGCCCTTTCTGTTGCTGTCCATCGACTGGGGTGTCTCCGGTGCATCTGAGCCGTTGGTTGGAATCGGGACACGTGTCATCCAGAAGACGATGCAGGCTCCCGTGTTCGTTACCTAGTCAATCGAGTCGACCCGATTTAAGTCCACTCCACTAGTTGGCAGTAAACGAGCAGATTTTATTTCATGGGTGGTGATATTAATTTACGGATAAATATCCACTAAAAATTAATATAAACACTTTATTTAATATTTTTCATTTTTTATTTATTAAAAAATAATTTTAACTTTTTTAAAATTAAGAGATAAAAATAAAATATTAATTTATCATTTTATTTTGTGAAAAAGTAAATTTCTCGTATCATCAAATGAGGGAAATAGTATTAACCATAATTTTTTAAGAGTTTATACTATTTTTTCCTTTTAATCATTTGCCTTGGTTAATAAATGACTAGAAAAAGAAAATTAATGAAATGACATATTTTGATCAAAATCATTCAAATGAATCAACATAATAAATTTTAAATAAATTAATGAAGATAGATATTAAAGTTGACTCCTATCAAATTTAATATTTATTTTTATACTTTTTAAATTAAAAGAAAAGTTTTGAAGCAAAAATTATTATGCCATTATGTTATCATTCGATCTTAAAATTTTAATATTAAAAAATATTTATAAATTTTTTTTCAGAAGATATTAACCCTCCTAAGATTTGATAAATAAACATTGTTTTTTCGTAAAGTTTGAAAATTTTTAGGTATCTTTCTTAAGATTTTAAAATTTTCAAAGACTTCTCCTAAGATTTGTTAAACAAACACAACCCATTTCTTATATTTTGTAAAAAGACAAATTTTCTAAGGTGAGATCGTATTTTTGGTAAATTTGAGTGAATACCTCATGTCCATATTTAGGGAGAACTAGAAGAAGAAGACAAAGGTAAAAAAGAGAATTGGAAAGATGGGAATGGGATTGGCGTCAATCAGGGCGAGTGTCCTGCAAACTGGGGAAGGACAAAGAATTTGAATCCATACACCATATGTCAAAAAGGGGGCTTCCAATGACATACCAATGCAACTTTTGCCTGGTCAAAATTAATCAAAATTTTAATTATTCCCCACTTTAACCAATTTCAATTTTTTACGATTAAAGTTATTAGGTTATATAAAATATACGGTTATAAATTAACATGCAAAGGTTTTTTTTTATATATATATTTATAAAATTGGAAGGCCCACTAAATATAAAATATTTAATAAGGATGATTTCTTTTTTTATCATTTTTTTAAATTCTTATTATTATTTTAAATTTTTTGTATAAAAGATACTCACCTCTCATGAGATTTTGTAAAAAGACAATTACCTCTTCAAAGATTTCAAAAATTCTAAAAACCTTTTCCGAGATTTCAAAAATTTCAAGGAGCTCCCTAGAGTTTATCAAAAAGAAACAAATCTCTACTTATTTTTAGCAAAAAGATAATTTTTTTTAAGGGAGTTTTCTGTCTTCTTGGCGAACCTCGAGGGAGGTCTCCGTTGTTTTGGCAAATTTTAGAGGAGGTGAATGTCTTTTACTCTAAATTTTTTTTCTTGAGATTTAAATATATTATTTGAAGTAACATATTTTTCATATTCAGATTCTTGTGTTCTTTTTTAGGATTTTTTTTTTTAGATATTTATAGGAGCAAGGTGTTCATTTTTTATTTTTTGAAAAGATTTATATAGAAAGGTCAAGCTTAATACTTTTTGAAGACCTGATTATCTTATTGAATTTGTTGCATAATTTAATTCATTAACTTTATTGGAAATTTAAATAAAAACTATTTAATTAAAATATATTTGATGGGTAAATAAATAAAAAAAGAAACAAAAATATAAATTTCAAGCGAAGAAAATAAAGAGGTTTATTATATATTTTTATTTCTTATTTGATACAAAAATAAAAATAAGGATTTGTTGGATCAATTTTTTAATTTATTTTAGTTTTATAAATAGTAATCAAATATGTTGCTATTCATATGTAACTTATGGCTATTACAATTACTTTTATATAACTTTTTCTATTGTTCAAATTAAAGTATTCCTAATTCCGAGGCTTACATTTTGTTAAGTAAAATTTTATGCTTTTTCATTATTATTTTTTGTCAAAACCAAAAGAATAATGTGAAACTCCTCACCTCGAGGCTTCCGGAAGTTTTCTTGGTCACATGAAAGGTTTACTAATTAACTATAAAATATTTAGTAAAAGCAGTTTGTTTCTCAAGTTTTTCCTTTAATAATTATCGTTACTATAAGTTTCTTCCCAAGATTTGAATGTGACATTCATTGCAAAATCTTATATCCACAATGTTGTGTTCTTGCTGATTGTCTTGATGTTCGCAAGGGTAAATTGTTCATTTACTTTTTTTATTTTTTAAAAGGTTTGTAGGGATGGTGAAATAGCTTCTTATTTTTTGAAGACCTAATTATCTTATCAAATGTTTTGCGTGCACACTCTAATTATTGGAGATTTAAATAAAAAAATTTTTAATTAGAAAATAGAAAAAATATTTAGAGGGTAATAAATAATGCAACAAAAATTATAAATCCCAAGAAAAGGGTACAATGAGTTATGCAATAGGTAAAGGTTTGTTTAATTTACTTAATATAAGATTTGGAATCTATTTGTAAAATGTTATGCTAGCAGATAGATTCATATGAGTAAAAGATAAAGTTTAATGCAGGCTCCAATGATGTCGATTTATACATTACTTTAGTAACCCCAAATATTACAATAACATCGTGAAATATACTTGTTGGAGGTCTTAACTCTTTGCCATTGGGTTTGAATACTTAGAAGAGTAAGAAGAGACCTAAAATGGACATATGCATGTCTCTCATTACATAGTATATGTGTTAGAAATTGACTTGTGAGAATTATCTCACATCAAAACATAAAGAGAAAGTGGGTGACTTGTATCATGGATGAGTTAGAAAGCTTATAACTCAAACTTTTTGGTCAAGTTCATGCTTACTCAAGTGAAAGCCTTTTTCAATTCTACTGGTAGGCTAAATATGAACTTGTAATTGATCTCCAAAATATACAAAAAGATAACATGTAGAGGCCCGAACTCAGAAAATAAAAGAAAAATAAATAAAAGAAAAGGGAAATAAATTAAGGAAAGGAAAAATAAGAAAAATGAAGGAAAAAAGGTTTGGTCAGGACCAAATCGTCAACGATTTGGAGGGACTCAGAAAAACCATTGATGGTTTTCCTGCAGGGCAAACTACCGAGAGCATATAGGGGCCTTTTTGGGTTTAACACAGGCCAAACCGTCGACGGTTTCGTGTGGGGCAGCAACTCTATAAATAGAAGTTGGGATTTTTTTTTAATAGAAAATTTCCTTTCTTTTTCTCTCAGAAACCTAGGGTTTCAGGGTTTGGTCTTCTCTCGGGTTTCTCTTGCTCTCTTAATCCTATACAGAGTCTGTGCTTGCTCTCCGGTCGTGTCTCTCTTCTCTTGGCTTGTCGGTCTCCGTCCTCGGCAAGTTTTGAAAAGCTAGGATTTTGCTTTCCCGTTCGTTTTGGGCCGTTTTCAGAAAAACGGGTAAGGGGAATAAATTATACCAACTTTTTATTAAGTTTAAACCGATTAAATTCGAGTATATGAGTCCGTGTATATATGTATGATTTTCTGAACGGAATAGGCATTTGAAAATGATGGTTTTTGATTATAATTCATATTTGGGGAAAAATCAATGTGAGTAGGGCATATTATTTATTAATAGTATATAATAGTATGGTTGACACTCAAATCATGTGGCATGAGAATAACTCTTCATAATAAACTTGTAACGACCCAGAAAATATTGACATTCAAATATTAAAGACAGAGGAAAATAGATACAGAAACAGAAGGAGGTCGTAGACTTTATTGACGAAGTCGGCGAAGGCTTCAAGTATTTTGTCGACGAACACAGGGTTTCGTCGACGAGAAAATACCGAGAGGTGTTCTGAGGCAGCCTGAATTTCGTCGACGAATACAGGGTCTCGTCTATGAAGAACGGGCTCGTCGACGAAATCCCCTGGTTTATATATATATATAGAATCCTAGAATTATTTCATTTTTAAGAAGTCTCTCTCTCTCTCTCTCCTCTCTCTCTCTCTCTCTCTCTCTTTCTCTATGACTCCCTCTCCTTTCTCTCTTCGTTTTCGGCCCCACCAGTCTCTGGATCGACGATCCGAAGCTACCACGACGCTCCTGGTGGAATTCTCTACAAGTTTGCCAGAACGGATCGTCGAGAAAACGAAGTTAGATTTCATCCCAAATTCAGGGTAAGACCTTTTATTGAGTTTTTGAATTTCTGGTAGTTATAGGAAATGATGTAAACTAAGAAATACTGATATTTTATTCTGAGACATTGTGTTTTCAAGATGTTGAGTTAGGAATCCTGTGGGTATAGAGCCAGATTTTTATAGGGGTTTTTCAAAGTTGAGGTAAGGGAAGGAATTTTTTTAATGATATTAGAGATTTTATAGATGCATAATTACACCATTTTACTATACAGAATTTTCAGAATATGAGTTTGAAATAGTATTTGTTTTAAAATATGAGTTTAAATGATTGTGTGGCCTAAGTGATTTTCATGAGATGAAGCAATTTATATAGCTTTAATAATATATATATATATCATACTATACGAAATGCATGGAAGTAGACAGTATGTACAGTTTATATGGTTTTTCTCAATATACAGATGCAGATATATATGTATATATATATACATATACATGTATATAGTATTATTCAGATCGGTATTTATACCACAGTTTTTACAGAATTTAGTATGCCATGTTTCCTATTACTGTAATATACAGACAGAGATACAAAGGTAGCATCAAAATGCTACAGATGCAGTATACAGTTTTACAGTATATATATATAGTACATAAAGATAGAGTTATGGTAATTTTGGAAACATGATAAAAACGGTAAAAGAGTATATATGTATATAGTATCAGATCCCTGAGGAAAGATACACAGAGAGATACAGATTATAGAGCACAGTACCGTTGCTAGACACAGATAGAGTGCAACCATATATTTCAGATAGTATGTGGGTACCGTCAGCCGTACTCGGAGAGTATGCAGCTCCCCAGTACACTGGGTTAAGGGGACCGGTTTGATGAGGTAGTAGCTAGTCCCGAGCTTAGGAGAGGATGCAGTTTGGCCAGGCTGAGGTAGTATAGAGTATGATGACTTATCTAGAGGGCCGACCAGATAGAGTCCCGCCTATGGGCCGCACAACCCTGTCATGAGGGGTCAAATCATGATGTACAGAGTCTTAGGGATAAAAGCACAGTTATATATATATGTTTACAGTTTTACGGTATATAATGAGTATAGTATGATATTACCAGTATGAAAAGTAGAAAAACAGACGGTACAATATGTTTTAAATTGTGAAAGAAAGATATGTTTTTACAGATGATTTATTACATTGCAATTCAGTTATTATTTTTAAAAGTATCCTTAACTTAGTTGCCACACACTAGTGATAGCATATTTCCACTTACTGAGCGTCGACTCACCCCATTACTCTAACATTTTTCAGATAAGCCAGTGAGGCGAACAGATCAGGCTTGCAAATAGAGTGTAGCTCAGATCACCCTGGTTATAGGGTGAGTTTTTTTGTCAGAGTGGTGTATGTTCTTGGATAGTTGACACTGGAGGGACATTTTTGTATGGTCTGTATATTCTGGATTTTGGTATTGTACAGTTTATGTATAAATGGTTTTATGATTTGTGTTTCCGCTGCATATGAATGTTTATTGTATATATTTTAAAAAAAATGATAAGAATTTTGAGGTCGTTACAAAACTAGTTGTATATGCTGTGGTGAATGTATTGATATGTTTGGGTGATTTGTTTTGTGTGATTATGCATGTAATTCACAACATAATATTGGCAAGCTATGAGGAGGTTGTTTAATTATTCATGATATAAATGGCAATATAACGTTGGCAGGACTTAAGGAGGTTGTTATATTGTCATTTATATAAATGGGGTAAAACGTGATAGGGTAGGAGGTTGTTTTACTAATTTACCACGAATAGGTCAATGTGAAAGTGTAGCATCTCTGAAGTGAAGTACGTGCTGAGAACGATGGTGAGGGATGCTTAGTACGTAGAGGGAATGATGGGGAGGGATGCCTTGAGAACCACCGAAAATGAAATGCAGAAGTGAAATATTTGTGAATTGTTTAGTGTGGGCATGAGTACGCGCATGTGAATTGAATGTGTTGTGAATATTGATGTGTTCTGTTATGATGTATGATACATGTATACGTGGATCTCTGGGATATGATTGATATTGAATGTGTGTGAGTACATGTATGTGAAGTTAAAAGGCATTCATGATTGGCAAAGTAAAACTCTCCGCTCGAGAGCTTACAAAGTAAAACTCTCCGTCCTGATAATTATAAGTTGTAGCTACACCCAAAATAAAAAGGACAAAGTTACAAATGGTATTAGAGTAAAGGGGAGTTACATGTATAGGAGTGTAATCTCCCAAATCCTCGGGAACTTACGCTTATAAATAATGGTTGTGCATGCGTCTTTTTAGTTGATATTGATTAATAAATTACTATATTTTGTATACACTAGAACTCACTTGTCACACACTGTTATAATTTATTCCATCCTTACTGAGAAGTGGTCTCACCTCAGCGAAATATTAACTTTTCAGGTCCTTCAGGTGATCAAATTTAGCCAGCTCCAGGGCAAGGTTTGGTTTTTGGTAATTGTGAGTGGTTGTAAGATATGAAGTATTTGAAATTGATTACATCTATTATGTCTTTAAATATTCTATTGACTATTACATTGCCCCTCCCTCACACGGTCTTAAGCGCTCTCTCTCAGTCATTCTCGTCTCTAACTCTCTATTACTCTCATCTCTTTCTCTTTACCTCTCTCACTCTTTGTGATATTTTCTCTACACTTCAATCTTTTCGATTCTCTAATTTTTTGAGATTTTGCATCTCAAAAAATTAGAAAAATTAATTTTAAATAAAAATAAAAATTAAACTAAATATAAAGAGGTTCTAATTAAAAAATTCGCCTAGGGCCCCATATTGTGAAGAGCCGAACCTGCACTGAAACAATATCTCAAAACTTCTGATCACTCGTTGACGAGTCTCTTCTGTTCATCACCAAAAGATTCCATATATGTTTTTCCTCCTTTTATCTATGTACACAAAGTATAAGAGCCACACAAATACAACAAATGTGGAACTCCTCACCTATAAGAAGCTTTCTCACTCAGATGAAACTTCTCACTTTGAAGCATTTGTTACTTTTTGATAGTAGTTAAATTGTCATATTTCAGTAACACAATTCATTTTAATGCACTTTCTAAATAAAAACAAGTTATGAATTATACATATCATGATACTAGATAGTGCGATAATAAAATAACATTATAATATATATATATATATATTATATGCTTATATAAAAATATTGTATTATAAAGATGTTAGATTTTAAATTTGTAGTGATGGAGGCTAGTTAACTTCGATGTATATGGTAGAATGACAACTCCATCTCTACATGATTATAGATTTTTTTTTAATTAAATAAATATGATATTCATTAAGACGAAAGACACTAACCTACCCTAAGTTTTAGCAAAAAAACATGAACCTAGCCCCTACGGGCATGATGCGGTGGAAAAGCATTAGCACGTAAGAAGGAGCATCAGGAGTTCAATTCCAAGTAAATACACTCACGGAGCCAACGGTATCTGTGGATGGTGAGAGTTTACTCTGTAAGCCAGCGAGGACCGTGGATGGTGAGAGTTTGCTTTGTGAGCTAGTGGGGACCGTGGATGGTGAGAGTTCTCTATGAGCCAGCAGGGACCGTGGATAGTAATGGAGATGTATCTCGGGGGTCGGGTTGGCCGAACGTCCAATTGATGCACGGAAGTCGTGTCCGCATCTGGACTTTGCCCAATATCTCAATTTATAAGAGGAAGTCAATACTCAGTCATCACTCTCCAAGTCAAACCTGCTAACAGGAGCAATCAACTCCTATCCAATAAAGAGGAGAGATTCACGCCGGTAACTTAAATGGGCAAAGTAATATACGTGGGCACTTTATGACCCAAGGGTGATTCACGCCCCCACACCATAAAGACAAATCAACTCCAAGGTCCAACCAAGCCACTATAAGAAGGGATGCAGGGAAGAAGCCAAGGTAAGTCATTCAACACTCACTCTTACTATTCCATTTAGCCTCTCTAAAGAATTTTCCCTTGTTTAGGCTCGGAGTACACCCTGAGTCCACCAAGCCTTTCTTTTTCCCTTTTTAGGTCAACGAAAGTCGAAAGAACAGCCTTACTGATTTTATCCCGCAACAGGGCTAACTTTTTATCTTCTCCTTATGTGTGTGTGTATGTGATGATAATAAAAACCTAATATTAATGGATGGTGAAGCAGAGGAGAATTGGGAAAAAATTGGAGGGATGCATCATATACATTAGGTCATGCATTCATCTTATAAAATTTATCCAAATAACTAATTTTTGTAGACACCCAATTTATTCTCCCTCTTGGGCGCGTACCAAACCAACAACTCTTAAATCTTAAAAATAGTAATATGCTATAACCACATAAATGATAATATTTTCCTGTCTCATAATTCATAATATGTTGATTATAATTACTTCTATATAAAATTTACAATTTGATATGACTAAACCACCAAAGCAAAAGTTTTCATGATTTTGAGACCTAGGTTTTTTCTAAGTTCATTCTCCTTTTACATTATTTCTTTTTATCAAAACTAAAAACACATCAACAACAATGTAGAACTCCTCGCCTGCAAAAAGTTTCCTCCATCACGTGAAACTTGTCACTTTTAAGGGTAGATAAATTGTCGTATTTTATCATCATAATTCACTTTAATGCACTTTCTAAGTAAAAAGAAGTTATGAAAGTTGAGATTCTAGGTAATCTGTTTATGGTAGAGCAATACATTCATCTCAACATGATTACAATTTTTTTAATTAAAAATTCATGATATTAATTAGGACAAAAGACATTGACCTTTTCTGAAACAAAATGACATAAATCTCTCTTAAAGTTTCAAAAATTTCACAATCCCTTGATTTGATTTGAAAAATATTCTTGACTTTAAGGTTTGCATTATTTCTTTTTATCAAAGTCAAAAGCATATCAACAATAATGTGAAACTCCTCACCTTCAAGCTTAGGAAGTTTCCTCATTCACGTGAAAGAGCCACTAAATGTAGAATATTTAATGAGATCATTTGTTTCTCAATTTTTTCTTTTAGTTATTGTTGTTATTATAAGTTTTTTCCTAAGATTTGACGGTGACATATTTGATATAAAATCTCATATTCAAGTTGTTGTATTTTTCTTGGAGAATTTTTTCAAAATTTGTGGGCTAATTTGTGCATTTAGGGAATGGTGAATAGCTTCTTACTTTTTTTTGAAGACTTAACTATCCTATCAAAAGTCTTGCATGCACACTTTAATCGAATAATTATATTAAAAATTTAAATAAAAATTATTTAGTAAAAAATTATTTGGAGAATAAAGAAACAACGGAACAAATATATAAATCTCAACATAAAAGATAGTTTGATTAAGAGTGAAGCCTCACTAGAAAGTCTCACAAAGACGATTTCTCATATAGAATTTAAAATTTATCAGTGATATATTATGTTAGCAGGAGATATAGTTTAGTATAGGTTCCAATGAAGTCAATTCGAGAATAATTTAATGAGTCTAAATATTACTGTAACATTCTATGACTCTCTCTGAGGAGATATTAGGGGTCAAAGCTTGAAATATCCTTGTTGGACTTCTTGTGCTCAAATTCTAAGAAGGATAAAAACTACAAAGAGACCTGAGATAAGAAATGGATGCCTCTCGTTATATAGTTTAGGCCTAATTAAATAAATAAATAAAATTAGCATCTATTGACCAAATTGAAATCTCACTATTTTTGCACTTCATTTTAGCCTTTCTAATTTTAGTAAATCATTATTTATCTAATAAACATACTTATTAATCTCACTATTTCTTCACTCTAGTCCTTCGCAGGACTCTACTTTCTATGTTTCTATTTAGTTTTCTTTGTGGTTTATTCTTTTTGTTCGTTCGTTTTTATTTCTCATTTTGTCCAACAAAAAAATAAAAAATCAATAAACAAACTTACTGTTAAGAGTGTACCAAAGACACATTTGTTACTTATACCATATTTATACGTGTGGTTTTAATGTTTTAAAAAAGGAAAATGCTAAATGACACGCGTGTCATTATGGACTCACGTGTCAGCGATTAAATGCATGAGATTGTGTGAGTCCCACGTGCTTCATTTATTGACATGTAGGCTCATGAAAACATGGGCCTATGTCATTTAACATTGCTCTTTGAAAAATTCATTAAGAATCAAGCAATTTTGTAAAATAATATTCTAATAGTTGCCACTAGTTAGAAAAATTCATTCGAAAAAAATGTTTAGGGTGAGCTTAAAAGTAAAAGCTTAGTATCACACATTTCACATAATTTTTTCAAAATTTTTAAAAGTCAACTTTTAAGTTAAATTAAATTTTTTAAAAGTTAAAAGCTAATACTTTTTAACAAATTATTCTATTTCATACACATCTTTTGTTTTTTTAAACATTATAGAATTATTAAGGCTTTAATTATATATATATATATATATATATATATATATTGTTAAAATGTCATATTAATTTTAGTCATTTTAAATATTTTCGTACATCTAGGAATTTTTTATCAAGCATTAAAAATAAAATATTTTTTCAAATAATTTACTTTTTACGAAGGTATCAAATAATTTTGCCAACAACGTTAATCTATTATTTTTAAAAATTCATTTTCAAAAGTTATGGAAAGGTCAAATAAAGCCTTATTGTATTACTGCCAATTTGATAGACTATTATTTAATTTAATTCACCTTAAAATAGACATGTTTCAAATCACATTTAGATCTATTTGCATTTCCCTCTCTCTCTCTCTCTCTCTCTCTCTCTCTCTTTTAAAAGCACGTTCTAATTCTAGAGAAAATTATTAATAGGCAATCTCATTTCCTTTAATTTTACAGTCACAAGTTGAGTATTTAAGATTTTGTTTTAGTATTACTATTTTTCCTTTTTCATTTTATTTTTTATAGTGAATAAATATGTTACTAAAACGTATTTTCTTACATTGCTAATTTTTTTTTTTTTTACTTTTTGATTGGCTTTGAAAGAATTTTAAAATCACTTTTTATGATTTTTAGTTGTTTTGCAACCTATTATTAGAATATTTTAAATATTTAAAATTAGCATTTGTGGATTGAATAATTTATTTTATTCAAAATATTTATTTTAATTAAAATAAAAAATAATATAAATTTAAATATTATTAAAATGAAAATAAAAATAAAAATTTTAACTTTAAATATATATATATACACATCATTTAAAATTATTTTTACTATTTTTCAAATGATGTGTATCGTAACATTGTCTTTGTGTAGTACTAAAATATGAGTTTGAAATATAATCATTAAGTAAAATAATGTCATGATAATTTTTTATTGTAATATTTTAAATTTGTATGTTTGTACTTTTTTATTTTAATTATATTTTAACTGCTATTTGATTTAAATACAAAAACAAGTATTTATTTACTGAAAATTTTAATTTGTTTTTGTTTTAAAAATATTAATCAAACATATTGCTCATCTCGTTTTCAATTTTTTTTCTTTTTTTTTTTCATTATTTTTCACATTAATTTTAAATAGAGCAATAATTTTTTTTTTTTCATAATTTTAAATCCTTTTTAGACTCTTAAGTCTTAAAAATAGCAATATCACAAAAATGAAAACATTTCCCTTTCTCACAACTCGTAGCATGTTGATTACAAATATTTCTATATAAAATTTTTCATTTGATATCATTTTACCATTGAAACAAAAATACTCATGACTTACCCCGGGTGTGGCTCAGATGGTAGTGCGGGTTGCGGAAGTGCCTTTTACGAGGTTAGGTGTTCAAATCCTCCCGGACTCGTTTCCTCCCCTGGATTTCTGAATTTACCCTCCCTTTGGAGTTGTGGGGTCAACTTCAAGGGGCGCAAGATTAGTCACGTGGACTGTAAAACAGACGCGTGGATACTCGATGCGTATTCCAAAAAAAAAAATACTCATGACTTTGAGACTTGTGTTTTTCTATGCTTAGATATTCTTTCACATTATTTCTCTTTATCAAAACTAAAAATTATCAACATTGATATGGTACTCCTCACCTTCAAGAATCTCCCTCAATCATGTGAAACTCTCCACCTTCAATGGCGATTGAGGCTAGTTAGCTTAAGTGTGTATGGTAGATCGATGCATCCATCTCTACATGATTGTATTTTTTTATAATAAAAAAATCTATAATATTCATTAGGGTCAAAGGCACTAACATCTCCTAAAGTTTCCACGAAAACATTAACATCCCTCCTAAAATTCCATAAATCTCAAAAAATTTACCTAAGGTTTGAAACATTTAGTTTTTCTTTTGCTAAATATAATAGACGTTCATTGTTATTTTGGCAAACCTCAAGCGAGGTTTGTTGAAATTTTCATGACGAAAATACCGTGTCAATTACAGTTATTTCCATATAAAATTTTTCATTTGAGATGATTATACTATTGAAACAGAAATATTCATGATCCCAATACTTGTATTTTTCTAAGTTCTGTTGTCCTTTTACATTTTTTTTTTTTATGAAAACTAAAAACACATAAATTATGTGAAACTCTAAGAAGTTTTCTCAATCACGTGAAACTCTCCACCTTTTGGACCTGCTGGCGTTTGTCACTTTTTAATAGTATATAAATTATCATATTTCATTCTTACAATTTATACTAATGCACTTTCTAAATAAAAACAAGTTATGTATGTTGTGAGTCCATATAGTGCAATAATAAAATATAAAAATAAAATAACATTAAATATACATATGTATATATGCTTGTTTACAAATATTGTAGTATAAAACAGTTAGATTTTGAAATCAATGGGGGTTGAGACTAGTTAGCTTGAGTGTGTACCGTAGATCATCCTTGCATGATTAAATTTATTCTAATTAAAAAAAACATACAATATCCATTAATGTAAAAGACATTGACATCTTTTGCGGTTTAGCAAAAAGATTCACACCCCTTCTAAAATTCCAAAAATATCATAAACCTCCCATCACGTTTCAACATTTAGACCTCCTCTGATATTTGACTTTTGAATGTTCAAAAGTTTTTCTTTTTACCAAATAAAAAGAGGGCTCATTGTCTTTTTGGTAAATCTTAGTAGAGATTTATGAAAATTTTCATAATAAAAATAGCATATTGATTAGCGAATACAATTATTTCTATAAAAATTTTTTTTTTTCATTTGATATGCTTACACCACTACAACAAAACAAATGCACAATTTCAACGTCTGCAAATTTTTTTTTTATTACATAAAAACTCCAGTCACCAACGAGCCCTTCGAACCCCCTAGTGCGACACCAAATTTACAAATCAGCATCCTCCGCCCTCAGGTCTCGTTGACCAGGATATAGTTCAGAATGTGGACACGGTTTTCGTACATCAGTTAGACGTTCGGCCAATCTGACCTCCAAGACACATCTCCATTACCATCCACGGTCCCCGCTGGCTCACAGAGAACTCTCACCATCCATGGTCCCCGCTGGCTCACAGAGTGAACTCTTACCATCCACAGTCCCCAGTGGCTCACAGAGTAAACTCTCACCATCCACAGGTATCGCTGACTCCGTGAGTGTATCTACCTGGAATTGAACTCCCGATGCTTCTTCTTACTTGCTGATGCCTTTCCACCACGCCATGACATGGGGGCACCTGCATTTTTTTTCTTGTAAAGTTTGTTGTCATTTTGCATTATTTCTTTTTAACAAAACCAAAAATATATCATCAAGGGTGCGCAACTCCTCTCCTCCAAGAAGTTTCCTCAATCACGTGAAACTCCCCACGCTATGGACCTTCTGGGGTTAGTTACTTTTAATGGTAGATAATTATCATATTTCATCATCACAATTTATTTCACTGTACTTTCTAAATAAAAACAAGTTATACATATTGTGAATCCAAGTAGTAAGATAGTAGAATATAAAAATAAAATAACATTATACCTATATTTACAGATTATATTATAAAGCTATTATAATTTGAAATCAATGGTGACCGAGGCCAGTTAACTTTTGTGTGTGTGACAGAACTATACATCCATTTCCGCATAATTTTTTAATTAAAAAAAATCTATGATACCAAAAGACATTAACCTCTTATAAAATTCAATAAAAATATACAAATTTTTCCTCAACTTCCAAAAATTTCCACAAGTCTCCTCCAAAATTTTAAATATTCATCCACTTTCTCTAATATTTGATTTTTAAAACGCTTATACCCCTCCAAACATTTTTTTTTAACTTAACGTAAGGAAAGTTTATTGTCTTTTTGATAAATATCGGTGAATATTTATTAAAATTATATATATATTTTAAAAATATATTATTTTCAAACTTCAAAAAAGCTCCTTATTTTATAGACACACACACACACATTGTGATTATAATAAAAGATCAAATATTGTATGGTGAAGGGGGGGAGAAGGGGGAAATATCAGTGTGGGGGGTGGAGGGGACACGTCAGAACCAAAGACCTCAGCACAAGGCAAGTGGGCAGGTGGCCATTCATGGGGTCCTCGGTGGAAATCACGTGGAAACTTCCCTTTCCCACTGGAAAGTAGCCGTTGCCAAAGATATTTCTGGCTCCCCACTTTGGATTTGTGTGAATGTCTCTTATAGATTCAAAAGTTGGCATCCGAGATTAGGATGTCAATCCCCGTGTATCTTACAAATTAGACTATTTGATTTTCAAATTTTGTATTCCGCTTTTACAATATATGAGCGGATTGTTATTGTAATATGATTTCAAGAATGTGATTCCTACAAACTAGCTATTTGATTTTTAAACTTTGTATTCTGTTATTGGTGTATACCTCACATGTTATGCTGGTTGTTACTATTTCCTTTTCTTCGACTTCTCCGACTCAAGAATCTATCAGGATGTTGGTGGTGGGATATGCTAAACATCCCATGAGTTTGGCGCCTCACCATGAGGTCTAATGCGGCATGGTGGTGGTCTAGAGTTCCCGAGTCATAAAAAAAATAATATTTTTATTAAGTAAAATTAGTTAGTACTTTTTTAATAAAAAAAAATTATGTCTTATGCTAAAATAATAAGTTATTTAGTTCCTCAATTCCAAAAAAAATAAAAAAAATGATAGAAGTACAAAGTATATTCATCTCTTCCTCGTGCTTAGTAAGTTTCCGTCTCCCATAATAAAAAAATTAATATAACATTTATCGTCAAATACACCAACTAATGTCAAATCAAGTCTCATTTCAAGAGCATGCCTTGTACGTTTGGTTTTTACATGACCGACACCCACGCAAATAGTTTAGATTAGAAAATTATTTTCTATCATAACAAAGTCAAATTCACTATTAGTGTAGAGTAAGATAAATAAGTCACTTCAATAAGTTTAATATAAATGACGTATGTCAAGTTTTAGTATGTGATATTTACACCGCCATTGTTATAGATAATAATATCAACGACAAATAAAATCAGACATATATCTTTTTTTTATCTTTCTTTGCATTACTCTCTTTTCAAATTTTTTACGTTCTTTGTTAATATGCAGGTGTTCTTAGAATTTATTTTAGTTATTACCATAAGACTTTCAAACTTTATTTCTTCAATATCTTTCTACAATTAACAAGTTTTTTTTTTGAATAATACTAACATTCATTATCTTAGATTAAGTTTCAGCATACCAAAAAAAGATTTTGTTACTGAGTGAGTATTTGCAACCATAAAAATGAATATGAACAATCAAAGTACAATAAGTATATATTGAGTTTCCATTTAATCCTGGAATCACTTTGACTTTCTTAATTTTATTTTTTTCTATACAGGACAAATTAAAATGAGTCACACCACATAGATAATTTTATTTTTTTCTATACATGGCAAATTTGAAATGAGTCACGCCACATAGATTTAACATACTCAACAAATATATGGTAAATAAAAATAGTAAAAACAAATTAACCCAACTAAATTCAAATCATTTCAAACCTAAGTTTGAATTTTAGATTTTTTTTTCTTCAAATTAACAAATTTTCAAGCCAAATATATATATATATATTGAGTAGAACGTTTGAAATTTTGTTTAAGGTAACAAATTTTCTTAGTTAATAAATTCAAATACAAATTTATGTTCAAGTTTTATTCAAGCTTCCAGCAAATAGATTAGTGTTTGATCAATTCTAACTCAAATTCAGAGTAAAGTTAAAGAGATTGGAATTGGGAAAAATCCAAACCTGAGTTTAAGCTCATAGTCTTGATTTCTAAGTTAACCAAAATTTATATTTTAATCATTTTTGTCTCTGACAAGTAATATAAGTTGAGTGACATGTGTGCAATAAGTATTACTCACCTGCCACGTGGGCCATATCATCGTGGTTGTGTCTTTCAGCATTCTCATCTCAAGTAAAGTAATATTCTACTTAGGAACTCTCGAGTTGACTGAAGCTAGGCACGTGCCACTATTATAGAGGAAGAATAGGATAAGGTTCAGGAAAGCGGAAGGTCCACAAAGAGTGACTAGCCAAGAAAGCCCAGGCCCAATACAATGAAGTGAAAAGTCCAGCCCACAAATCCGATCTAAGCCCTTGCACGTTGCTTCGTTTAGACCAGTTGCTAGGCGGATCCGATCCTCAGATGGGCCTTAGGCCTAGATGATATGCTCGATTTGGAGGGAAGACCGAATTGAACAAAACCGATGTTTTTTTTTTTTTTTTTTTTTTTTAAATTTAAAATTAACTTATGATTGATAATTATCAAAAAGTTGACTGTTGCTCAGCTAATTTTCTATAATTATTTTGTTAGCTAAGAAAATCGTTTGATTTAAATATGACCCCTCCCACATTGTTGGATTTGCAAATGATCCAAATTTTGAGTTAAGATTTGAAATTTAAAAGCCAAATGAGTTGAATTGTTTGACCAGCTTACAAGTTAAATAATAAGTTTATTTATGTTTTTACTTATTTAATAAATAATACCAAACTCTTAATTTAGCAAATGAGTTTGATCTCGACTCGCCTTGTTAAAATTAACAAGGCTAATTGAAACCTGATTCAAAAGTCTATTCATGAATGTGCAGTCAAGTTTGGCTTCGGTTAATCAATATTGCAATTCTACTTCCACCACACAATATGCATACTCATTTATTTTTCTCTCTTTTGCAAATGAAATTTATTAATTAAATTACTCCTGAAAGGCAAAAATTTAGTAGTCCTAAGTGACAAGTTTTAAAATTGTTAAACTATCCTTCAATATTCTTTATTTTAAAAGTTCGTTTCTATTGTGTCCAAACATATTAGATCTTAACTAAATATCTTGAACATTTGCTATTCCATTTGAATATCATGGAACACCCTTTCCATTCCAATTGAATGCCATGAAGTCTATTTAGCTCTTTCTGATCGTTACATTATTAATTTTTGAGTAGGTTGTGTCTCTTCAGCTTCATTCCGAAATGATGTATTTGTTTCATTCAACTATAAATTGGTTTGGAAAAAGACTAATACACAAACTATTGAATATTAACATTATGTCAAAATTGATAGTTAGTACGAAATGTACCTTACATTTGTAGCCTGTGTGTGTCAGGAGGAAGGAGAGAAATAAATAAAGAAGGAGAGAGTTCAAGTGCTGGAAAAGATTATATTGGCAGATGAACACACTACTATGCAGGAACCATTATTGTGGTAGTCACATTAGATCTTCACACTATGTTTCTCTTAACTTTCTTGATAATTTAATATTTTAATAATCAATTCATTTCCTCAAATTTCCCTTTTTAATTTTAAATTTATTTTTACTAATGATGTGCATGTTTTTGCTTCAATATATGTTTACAATTTAAATTTGAAGAGTACTAGGTTTAAGAAGTAATTACACGGGTAGGGGCATTGGCTGCTAAAACAGCTCCATTTGAGAAGGAAAAAGGAAGAATATATATTACTACCAAACTTTCTAACTCATATATTGTGAAATAACTTTAAAAGTATTTAGAAATTTGATTGTGAAGAGAACCTTTCCTTCATAGTCAGAATGATTAGACTTGAATTTTATGTTTCTCTATTGATTGAATGTTATTTCATGACTCTTTCTTATCTAATAGAGAACTTTTGAATAAATCATGTAGCTAGCTAGACATTCTTATTAACGTAATACGTATGATAAGAGTGCTTCTTGCCGAGCCAATATGCTGATTAGTATATATATATATAAGGAATGAGTCTGTTTCTAATCCTCCATATAGTTAATTGACTTGATATTTCAAGTAGTTCTTAATTCTTTTTAGTATGTAGTGATTTCTTTTTTAAGTGACTAGGAAAAATCCACTTATTGAGACGGCTATAAAAAAAAATTCACTTAATGTAATGGACATTGAAGCTAAAGGGACAACCAAGAACATTATTCGGTTCTTGATTTTTTTACACGTGGACCCACTAGTAAATAATAAAAATAACAACTAAACTTAAGAGTACTAAATTTAACAAAACCAATGAAAAACATATAAATTTGAATAATGAATACATATATTTAGTCTTTATATTTGAAAAACGTTACAAAAAACTAAAAATCTATTTGATATTATTGTTGTTTTTTTGTTTTTTGTTTCTATATCTATACAATGAAAAAATAAATTATAAAAACGTGTTTGTTTATATTGTCATCTTTATGTTTTTGGCAGCGTATTGTTAGAAATTTTAATATTTAGAAATAGTTTTTTTTTTCTCTTGGATTAACTTATTCATTTTATATGCTTTAAAATTAAAATTAATATAAAGTGACGATATGAATTTAAATATAATAAAAATAAAAGTATACACAAATTTAAATAATAATAAAGCCAATTACAAAATATTTTTACTATTTTTCAATTGTTGTATCCAATAAAATTTTTATTCTAAAGTAAAATTTGAAAATATAGCAATTAAGTAAAATAATTACAATAATTTTTTATTTTATTTGTATTATAATATTTTTTTAATGTATATTATTTGTAATTTTATTATTTTGATAGTATCTTTATAATTTAAAACTAAAAAATGAACATTTTTAATTAAAATTATAATTTACATTAATTTTATATATATAAACCAAAAAATTGTAGATTTTTAATTTTTAGTTTCTATTTCCAATTTTTTATTTTATTTTCTGGTCTTTGTTTCTCTAATCTTTTATAATAATACCGAACAACCTCTAATCATTTAACAAATAAAAAAAATAAAAAAAAAAAACCCTCTAAAATTGAATTTTAGAAAAAAAAATAAAAAAAAACAATTTCCAATCTCAGAATCTAAATTCCATGTGTTCTAAACATGTTGGAAATTTTGATGCACTGCTCAACGCAAAACTTGCACGCCAAAAAGCGTAACCAGGAAGAACGCGCGCCCACACACAATTACGAACAGCGAGAGAGAGAGAGACTCAGAGAGAGATTCCCAATTTCCCATGTTCCAATCACCAGTTTGCATCATCTTACAAGCCAAGCATCCCCTTTTCTGTCATTGCCTTCCTCTGTTCCACTTTCTCCTTCGACCTCTTCCTTCGTTCATGATTAAATCCATCCTTATACCCATACAGTACACATACATACATACATACATATATATATATATATGAAGAATGAGTAAAGGGAAGAAAAGCACAGGGCAACTTTCAAAGGGGAGGCTTCCCAAAAGCAACGCTTGGCTTGGGCTTCCCACAAAATCCACCACCTGTGGTTCCGCTGTCAGCATCTAAGATCAGCTACCCCTGTTTCATGGCGTTTCCATCGCTAAATGCCAATGCCCTCCTCATTTAGCGCCCTCCTCCCACTGTTAATTCATCGATCTGCTTAATTGACTGCGTGTTGGTTGGGGAGAGATCGGGTAGTGGGTGTTGCTTTGCTTCCCTTCAACTTTAACTCAGTGTGTGCGTGCCTAATTCTGCGAGTGACAGAAACAGAGAGATGGAAAAGTTGTGGGGGTTGAACCACCTGTTCATGACGGTGTTTCTGCACAATTTCTCCACTTTCATGGTGATTCCGGCCATTACCGATGTTACCATGTCGGCGCTCTGCCCCGGAAAAGACGAGTGCTCGCTGGCCATTTACCTCACCGGATTTCAACAAGCAGTATGTTCAAATTCCGTTCCATTTCTCTTCACATACATTATGTTAGTTCGCTTTTATTCTTTCGCAGCGGCTTTGCTTGTCATTCTCAATTATTTATGCTCTGTTTTTCCTCTGTTACTGTTTTGGTTTTTCCCGGCGAGCTAACGCAGCTTTGACCCATTAGTTCGCTTTAATTCCTTTGCAATTCCGTTTTCCGGCGACAAAGCGAAGCTACGAAGAGTTAATTCGTTTCTCTTTTGAGCTTCGGTAGTCATTCTCTATTCTACCCTGACTTTGTTTTCCCAGCGACCAAACTGACATTTGAAGCACTAATTTGCATCCCACACTCATTCTCTGTTGTGTTAATTCTTTCGCAACGTCGTAGTATTTCTCATTTATTGTTCGCCTTTTGGTTTTCCCGGCAGCCAAACCGACTTTGCAGTGTTAGTTTGCGTTGGCTCTTTTCGTATTCGTAATCATTCTCCAATGTACTCTGTTATGCCGGCAGCCGGCCGGAGCTTTGGAGTATTAATTGCTCGTCCGTCGGGGATTAAGCTTGAGATGCTTGATACTCTGCACCAGCTTTAAATTCTTCTCCATTACTGTGATAAAAATTAATCGTGATTAGTGAGCTTTGCATCATAATTAATCATGTTCACCATTTTTGTCCCCTTTACTTCGTGGAACAAAATATTTAGATTAAAAATGGAAACGAAATAGAAATTTGAGTTTGAAGAGTAAAACAAATTAAATATTGAGATTTCATTTTATTTTATTCTGAATTTCTTATTTTTGAACATATGTAATTTTGAATTTTCATATAAAAACCTCCCTTTGTCTCTTTGTCTCTTTCTCATTAAAAATTTAAGTCGACCTCCTACACAAATATTCAAGTTCATTTATTTTATTATCAATTTTTCTTCTTTCCAGATTTGACAAATCACACATACCTTTTTATAATATCAAAAATACTCCCTAAAAATATGCAAAATTTTAAAATTTTCATATATTTTTGCTAAATTTCATTTTTAGAACATATATCTTACATTTGAAAACTTTGATTTAAAATTGTAGATTTGGGCTTTTATGAATTTGGACAAAATACAGTACAAACTTATATATAATAATTTTTTTTAAGATTTCAAAAAATTTATGAACCCCTGGAGTTTAAAGACTTATAGAAACTTCTCTTAAATTTATCAAAAATATCATAAATCTTTTTTTGTATTTTCTAAAAAAATAAATTTTATGAGTAGACATCTCTATTTTTTTGATAAATCTTTTATGGTGTTTTTGAAACCTCAAGATAAGTTTCGAGGTTTCTATGTTTTGGTCAAATCTCAAGTAGAGTGAATGCCTCCTACCCTAACTTTTATTTATATCAACATAAATTTAAATTCAATAGTTAAAATTCGCATTCTCAAATATTATTTTATATACAAAAAAAAGAGATCTTGAAATTTCTTTTGGTAGTTCCATAACTGAAAGGAAAAATTAAAAAGAAAAAAAGGAAAAAGAAAAAGTGAAAAAGCTGATAGCTTTGGCGTTTGCAGTCAGCTAACCAATAATTAAGTTGTACACTTAATAATAGACTTTAGTGAGAGAAATCCCTCTCTCTCTCTCTCTCTCTCTGAGGAACTTTCCTCTCAGTTTTCACATTCTTTTTTGGCCTTTTAGAGTTTTTTAAGCGAAGATGGGGAAGCTTCAAACTGTCTTTTCCTACTCATAATTTTGATTTCAATTCTTCCTTTCTGTATATTGCCCAATCATATTCATCCACGTGACATCACTTATTAATAAATAAATTAATTAATACTTTATTAACCCATTATTTTATAGATATTGTACTCTAATATGCAGCAAGTGTAAAAAGACCTTTTGAAATATAAACTTACTAATTCATTTAAAATTTCAAGATACAAAGAATTCTAAACACCCGTTTTGAAATATGAAACTTATCTTTATGTATAATTGCAATGGATCGGGACATATGTTTCAGGAAGTCGATAATTTTTTGGAATTAAAGAATTCATATAAGTATGTATGTGTATAAAATATGTGTTGCAGGTGATAGGGTTGGGGACGTTGGTGATGATGCCACTGGTGGGGAACCTGTCCGACGTCTACGGCAGGAAAGCTCTGCTCATGCTCCCTTTGACCCTCACCATTTTCCCCCTAGGTTTGTCTCTTCATTGTTTCCCATCCCGTGCCCTAACTTAATTATTTTCTTCCTTGCCCAAAACTCATTGTTCCCAATTGAACATTTTTCTTCAATTTTTAACTTTTAAATCATTTTTTAATCCAAACAGAGTCTTACCCTTGACCATATAAAAGAGAAAGAGAGTTTATTAATGATTTTTCGTTTCTATCTTAAGTGTGCACCGAAGAGACAATATGACCCGTTAGAAGGATAATTTTTTAATTATAAGACTCGAAGAAAAAAATAAGTCGTGGGTTACGATCCTATATTTATGGAATTTCATGAGACGTTTTTAATAATTTGAATGTTCAAGTTTTTTTTAAAGTCTATTTTTTTTTGCAAATTTAGAAAAGAAATATGCGTGCAGATTTTTAATTGGGTCAAATAATTTTTCTTTATCGTTTAGTGCAATATTTGATGATTTTTCAAAAAAAAAAAAATCATAATTGTTTTTGCTGGATGACTGATAAGAGCACAATCCACTCTGCCCTTTGAAGCCAAAGGACTTGCACTAATGTGTAATTGCAAAAGTACCCCAATTGATGCAAAATACTATTCAATAAAACCCTAGTTGTGACCCAATAAAATTACGCACTTGGTTTTTTTTTTTTCTTTTTAAATCAGCAACACAAGCATAAAGCAGGACAAGGAATTTCTTCATGCCCATTTAAAAGAGAAGATAATTTATTTATGTTTTTTTTATTTTTTATCGTTTGACGTATGCACCACCGAAATAGGAGGGGGAATGTCGGTCAATCCAAGGACAATCTTTAAAAGAAAGAAAGAAATAAGTTGTGCGTCTTGGTCCTAAGTTCTTATAACCTCATGTGCTATTTTTAATTATTTGAACATACAAATTTTATGTCAAATGTTGACTTTATCAATTCAAATTTTAAAAAGAAATATATGTGCTGATTTTTAATAGATCTGATAATTATCTTTCTTATTTAGCATAATGTCTAATGGCTTTTCAAACCGAACCAAAAAAAAAAAAATGTGTGTAGATAAGAACACAATCCACTCTGCTCTTTGAAGCCAAAGGACTTGCATTAATGTGTAATTGCAAAAATGCCCCATTGATGCAAAATACTATTCACTAAAGCCCCTAATTAGAACCCTATTTGTGATCCAATAAAATTATACATCTGATTTTTTATTTTTTATTTTTTTTTAGGAATACTAGCATACAGCAGGACAACGAATTTCTTCTACGCCTACTATGTGTTCAGAACCATCACCGCCATGGTTTGTGAAGGAAGTGTCCATTGCCTTGCCCTAGCCTATGTGGTAACTATTTATTTATTAATTCATCTCATTTTAATTAATTAATTTTTTTTATTTCGATATTTCTCATGCAATTATCCTTCTATAAGGAAAAAATAAAACCGAATAATATTTATGTAACTGGCTATTTTGATTATCTTCCTCGCTAGTTATATTGGTCCCATTATGCTTGACGTTCGTGTAAAATAGATATGTCGTTCTACATACACGGTCCGACGAGCTATCCTTGATCATCGTTGATTTTAAAATCTAACAACTTACGATACAACATTTTGTTTTCCATTCATATTATGAATAATTTAGAAGTGGAAAAATGAAATTGAACATTATTCATGTGGGTGATTATTATTATTATTATTATTTTGTAATAGATTAACTAGAAAGGGGAAAGACAAATTATGTAGTAGTTTTTAAAGATTTTATAAAATTGTAATCTGCATACTTCAATATTATAACAAAAAATTTATAAATTTTAGTTTTGCTAATTCAATTATTGAAAAAATTAATATTTAATTGCACTATTGTGTTAAGAACAAGCACTTTGAAAGAGTAAAGAGCTCGAAAAATTAAATAGTCAAAAGCATAACACAAGAAATGACACAAAAATTTAAAAATAAACTATGCCAAATATTTTCATCGGGTAATATACTTATATTTATGTGCCATGAAAGTTAGGACTGCAAACAAGTCGAATTTCAGCATCTTAGGGCTCGGCTTGACATTAAAAATATTGGCCCAAACTTGAACTCGAGCTTGGCTCATTTGCAGCCTTAGGTTCGGGCTTGGGCTCGGGATCATGCTAAAATTTTATAAATGACTTACAATAATAATTTTGTTCACCTGTTTGTTTGAGTCAGGATCTGCACAATGTTCCTTGTACAGTTGGGTTAGTATTGGATTCTTGAGATTGGGTTAGTTTAATGAATCCACTACTGAGCTCCTTAACGAACTTAATAAATGAACTCATTCGAGCTAGATATCGAGTCGTTCACGGGCTGAAACGGTCGGGTCTGACTCTGCTTACACTTGACTCGTTTACACATGGAGCCGCTTGAGTTTCGACCATTTAAATAATAAATGAATTTAAAAGAGCTCTTATTGAACCTCTCTGGCCATTCGAGCGCGGTCTGATTCGTTTGCAGCCCCTAAAGTCACTGTGCCCCTTCTTCTTTTTTCGGGTCCTTCAATTATTTTATTTTTTTAGACACCGATTTCCTCTACAATTTTTAAATTTTAATTTTCAATTTTGGTTTTTGTTTCTGCGTCTTCAGGCGGACAATATACCGGAGACGCGTCGAGCGTCGGCGTTCGGGATCTTATCGGGCATCGGATCATCGGCGTTTGTCTGCGGAACCCTCTCTACTCGTTTCCTCTCTACTTCGTCCACCTTCCAGGTCCCTTCTTCTTCTTCTTCTTCTTCTTCTTCTTCTTTCTTCTCAATCAATACTTACACTGACTTGAAAAATTAATAGGTAGCTGCATCTGTGGCGTCGATAGCGGTGGTCTACATGAGGGTTTTCCTGCCGGAATCCATTGCAAACGACGACGTTTCTTCCTCCCGCCCACTCCTAAAACAGAAGCATGACAGTGATTGTTCGGATGGGGACTCGTCTCGAAACCCGCAGCTGTTCAGAACAATGCCTTCTCTGGATGATACTATTTCCTTGTTGAAGAGTAGGTTAGTCGCTTCTCTCGCTCTCTCTGAATTAGTTTTCTCCTCGTTTTTCTTTTTAGTTTTTGTTTAGATTATGATAAAGGGCAAACGAAATGTGACGAACAGTGGGTTGATTCCCGTCAGAAATGGATGACTATTTGAATTTGTTCCTAAGATCAGTTCGGAAATTGGAGAACATGAAGACATTGCTTGAAATGAAAGGATTTTCAACTCACATAATTTGTTATACTGTATTCTCATTTTTTGGTAAGTCTGGGGCTTGAATTGCTAAGAAATAGAGTTACCTAGAATTACAATTCTGAAAAGAGAATATTTTGTAGGATATATATCTCAAATATGTCCCACATTAATGATATGGGTCTCACGGGAAGGCTATATGTTCCCATATGATAAAGGATATTGAATGGTTATTAATGGGTTAATTGAAAAGTTAGCTTAGAAATAAATGAGATATTTATGGCTGAAAGTTTGAAAGGTATTCCTATATTATTTATATATATATATATTATATTCATTAGCTATTGTTATGGGAAGTAGCTGTAAGGGGCAAGCAAACATCAAGGTAAGTTATGGAAAAGAGAGCTAAAGAAGAGAAAGGAAAAGCTAATTTCATAAGCTCTAGTTGCATGTGATGTTAGCTGAAAAGAAAAGATAGGAAGAAAGGAATTGTCCTCTCTTTACCTCTGCTCTCTATTCATCGGGAAATCCTATAGATCTGGTGAAGAAAAGAAAGGGACCGAGGATAAGTGGGAGAAACGATTTCTACGGCTTTTCCTGGTGTTATGTTAAGTTTATGATTATGGTTTGTTTATTTCCGCATCAAGGTTGAAATAGATGTGAGGTTCATGATGAATGAAGATCCTGTTGGCTGCAGTATATTTATAAAAGTTTTCTTACATATTTTGTGAGAAGCAAAAAATTGATAAAAAAGAAAATGGCCATTTGGAAAGATGAGTGGACAAAATTTTCTCATGTGTGTCAGTTCCAGGTTCCAAAGCAAAAGAATCCCCATAGAATTCTCTTTTTCTTGTTTGGTTATGAACAAAAATGAGAATGAAAATAAAACGACAAATTAATGTACCAATTTTTTTATTCTTCATGTGCAATCATATTTGATTATAATTTACTTTTTACCTTGTGTTTGGGAGAGGTCTAGGATTTTGATTTGTGTGGATTTGGATAAAATAAACAACAAACAAACAAACAAACAAAACCAAGACTTAGTCCCACTAAGTAGGGTCTGCTATATGAATCCTTTTTCGCCAATTTATGCGATCATGGACCATTTCTTTTGATAGATTTAAGGATATTAAATCCTTACTCACTATCTACTCTCAAGTTATTTTAGGTCTACCCCTACCCCTTCTACTGACCCCCACAGTAATTAAGTCACTCTTTCTCACAGGTGCACTATAAGGCCTACGTTGTAAGTGTCCATACCATCTAAGTCGTCCCTCCCTTAACTTATCTTCTATAGGAGTTACACCTAACTTACCACGAATATGTTCATTCCTTAATTTATCTTTCAATGTTATACCACTCATCCATCTAAGCATTCTCATCTCGACAACTTTTACTTTTTGGATATTATGTTTCTTCGTCGCCCAACATTCCAATCCATATAGCATAGTTGGTCTTATAGCTATCTTATCGAACTTCCCGTTCAATTTTAAGGGTATTCTAAGATCACATAACACACTTGAAGCACTTCTCCATTTTACCCAACCTCCTTTAACTCTATGCATTACATCATCTTCAATTTCTCCTTCACGTTGTATAATAGATCCAAGGTATTGAAATCTACAAGTGTTATTTATTTCTTGATCATCAAGTTTAACTTTGTTTTCAATATTCCTCCTATCATTACTAAAATTACATTTCATATATTATGTTTTATTTCTACTTATCCTAAAGCCTCTAGATTCCAAAGCGTCTCTTCATAATTCTAACTCAGCTTCTACTCCGTCCATAGTTTCGTCAATTAATACAATATCATCTGCAAACAACATATACTATGGAACCTCCTTTTGAATACTCTTAGTTAATTGGTCCATCACTAAAGCACCGAGCGCCGACACGGCGCATTGCTTCGGGGCGACGACCTATCCCACCCTTGCCCACTTTTTGCTACACCCGGGTGATTCAAGTGCAACGCATCGCTCATAGGGGATGCCCCAACAAAAGAATTGATATCATAGTGATCTGACAAATTTTACGCTGACTGTCAGCTACCTAACGCAACCCTCCTCCTTATTCCGGGCTTGGGACCGGCTGTGTGTGAAAAAATTAGGACATTAAGTGCATCACAGTTGGATTTGGATAAAATATAATATAAAATTGTATTGATTTTTTTTTTTCGAATCCACAAAAATAAAATTCAAGGGCCAAAAAATTCATACTCAGCATTATGATATTTGATGGAAAGAGAAAAACTATAGAAATTTACTTCATTTTATCTCTCAAAGTTCTTAATTCAAACGGAAAAATCTTTGAAGCTTTTGTTTGGGGAATATCTGCATTTGCTTGTACACTACACATGGAATTCTATAATTGTTTTATATTACTCCCCTCCTTTCATTTTGTATCAAGGCTTGGATTCACTGTTTACAATGCTGTGCATTTTTCATTCTTTTGACATTTTTGGACATAATTTTAGGAACTCATTTTGCAGTGTGACATTTTCACAAGCAGCCATAGTTGCCTTCTTCAATAACCTTGGGGATGTTGGCCTTCATACTTCATTACTGGTACTTTCTATGGGCTCAAAATTTTCCCTCATGTATTGTTAGTTGGAAATTTTGTGATGATTGTGGGAAACCTTATGTTTGTATGAGGACTATTAACTGGCTGAGTTTAGCTTATTCTATATTAGATTGGACCAATTCAAGTATTGGTGTCTCAGCTGACCTGTGTCCTTGGTCAATTCTGGTTCCATTACTATGAACTTCAAAGTTGATCTTCTCCAAGACTATAAAAGGGATTCTAACTCTGGTGTCTTGCTTCAAAAATACCAAGTTAATCCTTATAACTACCCATAATTATTCTTAAATACCCCTATAACTACTCATAATACTGGCATGGTGATAAGGAAATTTCCAAATACATTTTATTTAATGTTTAGGAGCTAGGAAGCACAAATACTGACACAAGAGACAGATACAACACAATACTGACATACCAATACAGCAATTTCAAAAAAATGAGGATACGACACAGTAGAAATACCTTAAGAAAAACAAGGGGAACCTTAGTGTAATGCTGAAGTTTTCGCCGTATGACCTAGGGGTTTGAGGCATGGAGATAGCCTCTTGCAAAAATGCGAGGTAAGGCTGCATACTATAGACCCATTTTGGTCCACCCCTTCCCTGATCTCCACATACACTATTGCTTTGCGCATTGAATTGTTATTTTTTCCTTTAGATGAGAAAGATTGTGGTAATATTGATTAAATGAAAATTATTAATTACACATTTTACAAGTTACACTTATACAATCATCAACTATAATCATATTGTAATTATATAGTATTGGTCTGACAACAAAAAAAAAACCAACTCAAGGGTATGGCTGATGGTATTGGTGGGCAATGGGCACGGTTAGTCACCTCAGGGGGTGGGGGGTGAGGAGATTAACAGAGAGAGTGGCAAACTGGCGATTGCTTTGAGAGGTGGGAATTTTGGGGGTGGAAGGTACTAAAGTACTTGACAAGGATGGCGTAGTGGTGCTAGGGCTCTAAAGTCTAACCACTCAATGTAAAGACCTTCTTGACTCTTAGCCCTAGTTAGGATCGTCTTAAAATATAAATACTTATTATGAAAGTACTTAAATTAAGTACGTTTTTCAATAAATACTTTTCCAATCTGCTTCTTTTTTAATGAAAATAAATATTTTCTAAAAAAGGTATCTATCTCAAAAAATACTTATAATAAGTAATCATAGACTACTTTTAGATTAGTACCTTTTTAAATATTCAAAAACAGTACTTTTATATAAATTCTTTCCAAAAGGGTAATTTTGTACAAGTAGTTCTCTAGACTTCTCCTCTTGTTATTTTATTTTATTTTTTTTAAATAGATTTTTTTAATTGAATTAAAAAGGGACAAGAAAACGAAGCAAGAAGTGACTGGGAAGTGTCGTGACCCTCTAAGGAAGTGTCTCAATCGTGTCCAAATAAAAACACGTAAATTAATTTCCATTACATGTTGGAGAGTGTTGGGCAAGTGTTGATACCCAGTACGTGTTTCCTAGTTTAGGAGCCTATTTGTTACGAGAGCTGCTTGATCCTCCATCAGGACATCTGGCCTATTGACCTCACTAGCTGTATTCTCATGAGAAAAAGAAGAAAGCATTTATTATGTTGAATATAAGCTCTGTTTTTTAGGGCTGGCCGACGTCCTTGTTAGCATTCATAATCTGTCCATGAAATCAGATGCATCAGTCTACTTGAATGTGGATTCACAACTTTAAAATGTGATAATTAAACCAAATTAGACATCTAGATATACTTAATAATGTTGGATTTGGTGAAGATCAAACATTCATGATTGATTTGTTGTAGTCACCTGATGGCCTGAAGTACTAGAGATTCTCTTGCAGTTAATAAGCGCATCTATAATTCTCTTGACTGCCAACTTGAATTCTATGGTTTCCTATGTGCAGTACTACCTTAAGGCCCGTTTCCACTTTAATAAAGATCAGTTTGCTGACTTAATGGTGATTTCTGGGATTGCGGGGACTATATCACAGGTCTGTCGTGCACAGCTTTAGTTATATTTTTTCATTTTTAATCATTTTCCTTTTTTTGCCTTGTGTGTGAATCTGGCACTTGATGAAATTCTGCAGCTGCTTCTTATGCCCATGCTGGTTCCTGTTTTGGGAGAGGAAAAGCTTCTTTCTATAGGAGTGCTTTTTAGCTTTGCACATGTAAGCACCTTGCTTGCTTTATAATGTGTTACTTCTACATGCCATTTTGTGCCTATTTTATTTAGCCCACAATAGTGGCACATTTACTTATAATGTACTAATGTACATTTTAATTAACCCTGGATTTGCTATCTTGTGGCATTGGACACAGATGTTTCTTTACAGCATTGCTTGGTCCTTCTGGGTACTTCCTATAACTTACATAAACAAGTTGCTTATATTAATTACAGGACAAATAACTGTCCTATTGTGACATCAGAAGAGTTTTAAAATTTCTTGATTATTTCTGGCATATGATAAGGTGGTTTCAGTTATGTCTTACATCTGTTAGCATTTTGAAACCTGGTAGGTTCCTTATGCTGCTGCTATGTTCTCAATTTTGATGGTTTTCTCGCATCCATGTGTGAGTTTCTTGATCATAGATTGGGTTATGAAAAAATTTTAAACCTGTTTTATGCATAACATTTCCTGAATAAAGTTTCTATGATTTGCAGATACGTAGCATCGTATCCAAGCAAGTTGGGCCCAGTGAGCAGGTAACTTTGCCTGAGAATTGCTTCATCCTATAGCTGATGAATTTATTATTCATCACGTTGGAGTTCAGATGATAACAATATCTGCCTACCCAATTCAAGAGTTCTTTATCCCCTTCAATAAAATGAGAATGCTATTTAAAACAAGCTCAACAGAGAAGTATTTGCACCAAGTAATCTGTGTGTGGAACGTGTAAGTTATTAAACAATAAATCTTGATATCTCTTAAATAAGTTTTCGATGTATGGCTGACAGTGTGACACATTCCCTTCTCAAAGACTACGCAGGTTTGCTCACTTGCAGTGTCAGAGGAAGAAATCCTGTCCCAGGGAGGGGGGATCCTCTTTTTTTCTTTAAGTATAATTTTTAATTTTTTTTAAAATTAATCTTAATACCCTGAATATATTGAAGGGTAAATACAGGAGTTGATAATTCTCTGAAGGGCTACCCCTCCCTGCAACAACCAAAAAAAAAAAGTGAATGTCAATCCTGGTTTTAAGCAATGATTTTTCAGCTTAAATGGGGAATCAAAATATTTTTTTTTCCAGGGAAAGGCTCAAGGGTGCATTTCGGGCATATGTTCCTTCGCCAATGTTATTTCTCCCTTGGCTTTCTCCCCACTAACAGGTGAATGGGAAATTTAATTTAAAATTTCTTGTGCTTGATGGACAATATAATCTAATATTCTTGCTATTTTCTTCCAGCTTTATTCCTGTCTGAAAGAGCACCCTTTCATTTCCCTGGTTTCAGTATTATGTGTGCTGGATTTGCTTCGGTAAGAGCTTTTACCTTCTGATGAGCAATGCATTTCATAGTTTTTGAATGCTAGTTACCATATTTGCCTGCACCTGTTTCAGTGCCGGAGGTTATGATCCTTTTGTTCTGAATAGGATTGACATAATCAATAAAATGTTTTATTTTTCTTACACCCATGTTCATATGTGGTAACTTGTGAAACCATACTGTATATGGGCTCAGATGCTGCTCAACCGGATCGTGGCCATGAAATTGTAACATTAAGCCCTTGTGCTATTTTTGAGTGTCCAAGCCTGGCGTGCAGCTCTGATGATATATTTCTATACGTTTAGGTTTAAGCTACTGAAGTGCAGGCTCAAACAACCTACTTTGACATACCCATGTTTAGAATAAATGCATGAATAAAGTATAAATGTTACATAATGGCAGACAAAGTGCACTCACATTTTATGCTTAGAGGAAGATTAGGAAAGGCCTACTTAATTCTGCATGCATTTTGGACAAGCTCTACACATTTTAATGTTTAGAAAAAGTAGCGGGGCTGTAAAATGTAGGTCATAGGCTCATAGCTGCGCATTCATATGGTTTATATTACCTTCTATATGTACTTTTATCTTTTAATTTTATTTTTCTTGGTTGTGGGCTCAATCACGATATGTACTTTGGTGCAGATGATAGCATTCCTGCAGACAATTAGGATAAGAGCAGTTCCTCCCATTCCAATTCACAAAGCCAGCAACTGCAATGGCATGGAGGCCTAGTTTCATTCTATGATGTGAACATCCGAACCAGAATGGTTCCCTTTCAGTCTTTGTTCCAGCTCTAAGCGTTTAAACCTCGTGCTTCTATAACTATTTAATGTAGAAAATGGACGATCTCCATCTTGAGCCAAAATGGTCATCAAACACCCTTCTCTATTAACATCTAGCTGCTACTTGTTTCAATCCATTCGAGTGCAGTTAAATGTTGTGGGTCGATTTTGATGGAAGAGGGAGATGCTTTCTGTTTTCTGAAGGTTTCTTCTGGACAAGCGTGGTGCAGGAGACATATGCTGGAGACACCAGGGTGATGATAGTCTTTTTAAGTTTTTTCTTATTACTTGAACTTTGTAATTATAGACTAGTTGGAATGCTGATAGCTGAGCCTTTGGAAGCTTGGTTAGGCATATATTGTACATATTTTGTTATGCTCTGTAATATTTAAATTCTTGTAGCGTTTGTTTTTGTTATGCTCTGTTGCATCTATCTGCTGCATCTTTTGTTCTGTTCTGCATTTGCATTATCCCTTGATAATATGATGAACAATTTAAGGAACACTTGCTAGAGCCACATTATTGATGTAAAAAATTAATTAATTTATTTAAGCTTTAGTTTCATTTATTTAAAGACTTATGATATAGATGTAAAAATGAAATGTAATGAAAATTTAAATGCAAAGAATGAAAAAATAAAGTGATAAATTTGATTTCGCCTATTTTTATGTACTAAATGTGCAATAAGAGTAAGATATTGAGCGAAACACAAATATTAAACGTGTGTAATATATTTGGAAGTGTTAGAAACTCAGTTCAAACTCAGTTCTTCTATGTAAAACTAGAATTGATGCTAGACTAAAGTAAATCTTGCAGAATTTAATCAAGAAAGAAAGAGAACTAATTGTTTGAAAGAATTTAAAAAAAAAAACACAAATTTATGTGGTTCTGGCTTACATCAACGGTGAGAACCAGATGGAAGAACCTTTATTGATGAATCCAATCAGTCTTGAGATTACAAGCATACCACCTCATAGTCACAACTTCTCTATAGTTTCAAGAACTCTGTCCTTAGTGTTTTCAGCTTCCAATCTCTCTCCCTAATCTTTCTATTGCAAGGAAAAATAATCATCTATAGACTTTAACAAACAATCAACATTATATACAACACACATCTCCTAACTAACTCGAGAAGCTTAACAGAAATCTACCACCTGTCACTTGCATTTAATAGCTGACTTGTCATCTCAGATCCAACCTATAAATCTCAACTGCAAGTTGTTTGATTAGCCATGTTAAAATGATTGTTTCTTATCATTACAAATCTCCACCTTGACAACATTTTAAACCTTCACAATGTCAGGGGCGGCTCTGCCTTTAGGCAATTGAGGCACCCGCCTAGGGCTCCCAAAATTTTGGGGTCCCTCAATTTTTTCTTAATATAATAATATAGTTTCTGGGCCTCAAAATTTTTTTAATTAAATAATATTAATATTATTTATTATACTCTATTCCCATAATTGACTTCCCAACTAACAAATAAATTAAATTATATTTAAAATATAAAATAAATACAATTTAATTTTTTTTTTCAAGTTTTATACTTCCCAACTAATACCTTTATTGTATTTCAAATTATCTATTACTCCCATCTCTCCCTCTTAGTCTCTAAAATTTTTTTTTCATCTCTCACACTCTCTCACTCTCATCTCTTGGTCTCTCTATGATTTTTGCTCCAACTATTGTGTTCATCATCTTCGGGCCTCCAATTCTCTATAATTTTCATCAATTCTAATTTTGATTTCAATGTTTGTATATTATTTTTTTATTATTTTCACTCTGAATTTTTTTTTTTTTCTATTTTTACTTAGATTTTGGAAGCTTTGAGATTAGAGTATTGTATCCGGTAAGAATCCGATATCTCGAAAGTCTCGCTCGCCGATCGATTTGCAATAATAATAATAATCAGGTTATATTGTTTCAATCTACTATTTCTATAGATTTATTAAATTTATTTTTATTTGTTTACCTAATTTGTCAATTTATAGTATTAATTTTGAAATTTAATTATATCAATGAGAAAATATGAATCCGGATATGAAAAACGAATAAAGAAAAAAAAAAAAGGAGAATTAGTGTTATCTCAAAAGGGAGCTCTTGATAAATTTATTTTTAGTTATAAGCAAAATATAAATGAGTAAGATGAAAATCCTTCAAGAAACGAGCAATCAATTCCAGAGATAGAATTAGAATCTAATAATAATAATAATAATAATAATACTGATAAAGATAACATTGATATATAGGAAATGTTCACTAATTATATTTCTTTTGAAAGACATTTTAACAATATAGAAGAAAAAAAAATTAATAATGATGATAATATTTATGATCCAAAATATTGGGAAAATATAGATACCAAATTACGAAATTTACTAATTGAAAAAGGTCCTATTAGGGATAATGATTTAATTTTTCCAAAAGATGAAAATTCAAGACATTTTTCAAATATATATTATATTCGAAAATTATCAAATGGAGAGAAATATGATAGAAAATGACTTATATATTCTAAAGATTTAGATAGAGTATTTTGTTGTTGTTGTAAATTATTTGGCCAAAAAGTAAATAACCAACAACTAGCTAATGAAGGGTGTAAAGATTGGAAAAATCTTAGTACTAAGCTTAAAAGTCACGAAATTAGTGAAGAATATATTTTCAAATATGAGTAAATGGGCTGATTTAGAGTTAAGATTGTTAAAAAATACAATAATTGATAAAAATATAGAAGAACAAATTAACAAAGAAAAAGAACACTGTAAAAAAGTATTATTGAGAATTATTTCTGTTGTGAAAACTCTTATTAAAAATAATTTGGCATTTCGTGGGAAAAATGAACGAATTTATCAAGAGAATAATGAAATTTTTTTAAGTTTAATTGAAACGATAGCAGAATTTGATCCAATAATGAAAGAACATATTCGACGTAACATGGTGAAATTTATAATCATTATCTTAGTCATAATATGCAAAATGAATTGATAAATTTATTAACTCTTAATATTAAAAAGAAAATTATAAAACAAATCAATGAAACAAAATATTATTCAATCATATTCGATTGCACTTCGGATGTAAGTCATCAAGAACAAATGTCTTTAATAATACGATATTTGAATCTTTCTACAAGTCCAATTAAAATAGAAGAACATTTTATAGAATTTCTAAAAGTAGAAGATACGTCAGGAGAAGGACTCTTTAATGAATTAATAAATGTCATACAAAAATTTGAACTTGGTATTGAGAATATAAGAGGGCAAGGATATGATAATGGATCTAATATGAAAGGAAAAGAATAAGGTGTACAAAAGAGACTATTAGATATAAATCTTAGAGCATTTTATACTCTGTGTGGTTGTAATAGTCTTAATCTAGTACTTTGTGATATGACTAATTGTTGTTTTAAAGTTATAACTTTTTTTGGAGTAGTACAACGAATATATACATTATTTTCTTCTTCTACGAAACAATGGAAAATTTTAACCGAATATGTACCAAATTTAACTGTAAAATCATTATCACAAACACGTTGGGAAAGTTGAATAGAGAGTGTTAAGGTAATAAGGTTTCAAGCTTCTCAAATTAGAGATGCTTTACTTCAATTAGAAAAAACTAGTGATGATCCAAAAATAAAGAGTGAATGTTATTGTATAGCAACTTATGAAATGGAAAATTTTGAATTCTTACTAGGAATGATTATTTGGTATGACATACTATCTGCTGTTAATTGTGTTAGTAAAAATTTACAATCAAAAGATATGTGTATTGATGTCGCCATTAATCAATTAAAAGGTCTTAATGTTTTTCTAAAAAATTATAGGGAGAATGGATTTATATCTTCTATGATTTCAGCAAAAGAGATTGGACTTGAAATGAATATTGAACCTAAATTTCGTAAAAAACGTGTAATTGATAGGAAAAAACAATTTGATGAGAATGTTAATGATGATACAACACACTCAGCTGAAGAATCTTTTAGGATTAATTTTTTTCTTATACATAATAGATCAAGCTATTATTTCATTTGAGAGTAAATTTGAACAATTTCAAACATATGAGAATATTTTTGGTTTTTTATATGATTTAAAAATATTAAAATCATTAGATGAGAATAATTTGAAACAAAAATGTTTGACACTTAAGAATATTTTAAAATGTGGAACACATTCATATATTAATGGTTTTGATTTATTTTCAGAATTGAGAATTTTAAAAGAAAGTTTGGAAGAAACGAGTACACCAATTGAAACATTGAACTTTATAAAAAAGGTAGATTGTTTTCCAAATGCATTTAGTGCTTATAGAATTTTATTAACGATATCTGTGACAGTAGCTTTTGCAGAAAGAAGTTTTTCAAAACTTAAACTTATAAAAAATTATTTGCCATCAACTATGTCACAATAAAGATTAAATGGATTGGCTATGTTATCAATAAAAAAAGAAATACTTGAAAATCTTGAATATAAAACTTTAATTAGTGATTTTGCATCTCAAAAAGTTAGAAAAATTAATTTTAAATAAAAAATAAAAAAATAAACAAAATATTAAGGGTCCTTAATTAAATCATTCGCCTAGGACCCCATATTGCGAAGAGCTGGCCCTACACACTGTTCTCCTTCTCCCAACTGGTCTCACTTGCCTCTTTATGAGGCTTAGCAACTCCTCCATTTATCAAGTCTAGACAATGTCTGAACTTAGATGCTGGTAGTGGCTTGGTCATCATATCAGATGGATTTTCCTCAGTTGGAACCTTCACAACCTCGATTTCTCCAGTTGTTATTATGTCTCTTACAAAATGAAGCCGAATGTCAATGTGCTTTGACCTCTCATGGAATGCCTGATTCTGAGCAAGGTGGATTGTGTGACAACCCGAATAATAATGGGATTTAAATAATAAAGAGGAAGGGAAATGGAAACAGTAACAGAAGGAGGAAGTCGACTTCGTCGACGACATTGTACTTTGGAAGGAATAATCGATGGAAATTATCAGAACCTCGTCGACGAACACAGGGGATTCATCAATGAGAAGATGCTGAGAGAGGGTTTTGGGGAAGACTGAAATTCATCGACGAAGGTGCAGGTTCGTCGATGAACTTTCTATAGGATTCGTTGACGAGGTGACATGTCTCGTTGAGGAATCCAGTCCTATAAATATCAAAAACCCAGATTTTAACTTCAAAATTAAGAAATCTCTCGCACTCTCTCTCTTTCTCTCCCTTCGGCTCCCTCCTCTTCTCCCTTCGATTTCGGGCCGGATTTCTGCCGGTTCGAGGATCTGAAGCCACCACGATGCTCCTGGGGAAGTTCTCTCCAAATCTGCCGAAGCGGATTGTCGGTGGAATTCCGTTGAAAATCATCCCTGAGTTGAGGTAAGACTTTTTAAACTAAATTTGGTCTTACCATAGTTGTAGGAAATGATAGTTATGAAGAAATACTGATGTTTAATTTTGGGGGTTGTCATTTTTAGGGCCTTGATCAGGAAACCCTACGGGTGTTAAATTGGGATTTTTGGGGGCTTTCTTAGTAGACAGGTAAGGGAATAAACTAAAGTAGTTATTTTTCATGCAAATTATTATTATTTATGAGAAAAGTTATTTTCAGGAAAGCGTGTATTATACCTGTATATTACAAAGGAAATGCACGTTTGGGAAAATACAGCTATTATATTGAAATGTATATATATGTATGAGATTCCAGAATTTATGATTCTTAGAATACAATGTATGACTTTATATAGCAAATGTGTGGCATGAATATTACTTTATGTGAAATGTATTACAATATGATTTTGTTACGAATGAAGCATGTTTTCAGGAATATGAAACGTTATAGTACAAATAATGTTGAAAATACATGATAAATTGATTATTTTCAGAATGATATACATATATGAAATGATTTCGGCGCGAGACCATATTCATGTATGATTTCAGCGCGAGGTCGTATTTATGTATGATTTCGGCGCGAGGCCATATTTATGTATGATTTCGGCATGAGGCCGTATTTATGAAATGTTCGGCGTGAGGCCGTATTTATGAAACGATTGGCGAGAGGCCGTATTTATGAAATTATGAAAGATGCTATATTATCATGTATTATATGTTATCAGAACCCGGATGTTAGTTTAGTTTAGTTCAGGAGCACGATACCGTAACTTATAGATCAGATATCTGATCAGATTGGTGCTAACCACCCACGAGGGTGTGGGAGATGGATAGTCGATGTGGCTTTTAGTAGAGTATGGACGTCCACTTGGTAGTCCAGACCAGAGTGTGGTGGGCTCATCGTACTTACAGACATTTTTGACTCTGCAATGGTCGGCCAGCCATTGTCGGGTCCTGCCTTTGGGCTGCATAACCCGTCATGGGGGGTAATACATGACATCAGCTAGCTATTCATCATGGGTATGTTTTCAGTATTATCAGTTATAACAGATGTTTTATGTATGATATGATTTATTAGCAAATATGGAAGTATATGATTATTTAGTACGATATGATGAATGTTTACAGAAATATGAAATGTACTGTGTATGTATAATTGCCTCAAATGTTCATGTTGCCACACAACTGTATTTAGTTTATTTTCCCTTACTGAGAAGTGTCTCACCCCCGAACATTAAATGATTTTCAGGAGACCTCGAGAGACCGGCGAGTCGTGGCCGCTATTGAGCTTATTGAGTTACCCCATTAGGAGGGTAAGATTTTGATCTAGGATCAGGAGATTTTTGTTGTATGATCCTAGGGTTATTTTGATGATTTGGAGGTTGTATATAAATACAGTATTTTGATGATATAGTAAACTCTGGTATTATGTTTTATGGTTGGATGATTGAGATTTTATACTTACCGCTGCTTAGATTTTCGCTGTGATGGACAGGTGTCCCCGTTACCCACGGGTTCGGGTTGACTTTTATATTTATTATGTTATATTTTATTTCAACTGATCCATGCCAAAACTACCAAGAACTTTAGTGATGTAGGACTTTTGAGATAAAAACAGTATCTTCTTACTTCTATCCCTCTCAATATCCATTCCTAGAATTTTCTGTGTAGGGCCGAGTTCTTTCATTTCAAATTCTGACTTTAACATGCCTTTGACTTGTTCAATCTTTCTTCTATCTTTACAAGCAATAAGCATATCATCTACATACAGCAGTAGATAAACCATTTCCCCTTCATCTTGCTTGAACTAAACACGACTATCATAACTACTTCTCTTGAAGCCAATTTTAATCATGTGGACATCAAACCTTTTATACCACTGCCTAGGTGATTGCTTAAGTACATACAATGAATTCTTTAGGAGACATACCTTATTAGTGTTAGTTTCATCCACAAACCCTTCAGAAGGTTGTATGTAATTGACTTCTTTAAGTCCTCCATGTAGAAAAGCTATTTTGACATCTAATTGTTCCAACTCCAAGACTTGGTTAGCAACAAAAGCAAGTATAAGTCTAATGGAACTATGCTTGACTATTGGGGAGAAAATTTCATTGTAATCTATTCCCTCCGTTTGAGTAAAGCCCTTTGCTACTAATCTAGCCTTGTACCTCGAACCCTCAATGTAATGACTCGAAAAAAAAAATTATTAAAAAAAAATTAATTAATTAAAATTATTAATCAATCAATTAATTAAACATTATTCAATTAATGTATTAAATAAACAAGCAAAAAGAAATAGTATGAAAAAAAAAGTAATTATTAATTAATTAATGAATTAATTAAATATTATTTAAATAAATAAATAAATAAATAAAAAGTAATAGTAAAAAAAAAATGGAATAAAGATATATATATATATATATATATAAGTTTAATGTATGTACATATAAAAGTTAAAGTATAATATATATACATATATATATATATATATTTTTATATATAAAAGTTATCTTAAAGTAAGTAAAGTAAAAAAGAAAAAAAGAAAAGAAGAAGAAGAAGAAGAAGTTGCAGAGAGTACAGCTCTATCTCGTCGTCTCGCCTCACAGTCTCCGCCTCTCTCTCTCCCCTCATTTCTTAATAAATATTCGACCAATCGAAAAACGAAAGGTGCCATTGGGTTCCTAGCTCCGCTACCGACATTTCTATTAGAGCGGATTTGTCGTGGGAACAGCTTAGGTACTGCTCCTGGGGAAAGATAATTTTTCCCTAATTTCTCAATTTCTGGTAAAATTTGCTGTGAAATCGACGATTAGGCACCACAATCGGGTACTAATCATCGTTGTCATCATTTTGGCGTAGGTAATATTTTAATTGGGGTTTTCTAAACCCTACTCCAAAGCAAGAGTGGGATTTGAGAAATTTGGCAAATTGGCTAAATTTAAGGGTATATTTATTTATTTAGGAATTATAGCCCTATAAAATATTTAAATAATATTTTATTCAGGAATAATTTATTGGAGTTAGGAATTTTTGATTCAGAGTCTGGGTGAGCGCCGCAGGTATTTTTCGGAGTCCGTGTTGGCGTAGTTCAAGAAATCAGGTAAGGGAAAAATTATATATTAAATCAGAATTTTTATGAATTTAATGGAAAAATAAATTGTGTTATATGTACGTGTATATGTTTGAGTATGAGTAAAATACCAACTATTTAAATTATATTTTCTTCAAGTTTAGGGCTGTTTATTAGATATGTATGTGTGAAAATGAACTGATGAAAGTGGAAAAATATTTTTAGAATATTTATGTAAGACATGGAAGGTATTTTTAGTATATAAACATTAAATGTTGGTTGGCTTATTTTACAGGCAATGCATGAATTTTATTACTAAATTGTGTGGCATGAGAATCTATGCAAATTATATGTTAAATGTATGAGATGCAGGCTAAGTAAGTAAAACAATGAGAATAAAATATGATATGTACAATGTTGCGTGTGTATGTTAAATGCAACCATGTAAATGTAAGACAGTTGAAAGAGAGTCATGTTAGCAGATCTAGCACACTTCTGTGTAGACTAACTGATGACAGCTAAAAGGAGCTGTGTTAGCAGATTTAGCACGTTTCTACGTAGACTAACTGATGATGGCTAAAGACCAGCTGTAGTACAAAGTAATGAAATGAAATGTTATGTAATGAAATGACGATGAAATGGCAATGAAATGAAATGACAAATGTAAATGATGTAAATGGGAAAGAGCCACTTAAAGTGAAACGAAATGCAAAGTTAAGTTATGAATAAGAATGAATGTGCATGAATGTATAATGACAGAAAAGAATGATGTATTATGATAATAGAAGTATGTATGTACGTAGAACATGTTACAATTGGGCGAGGCGTACCTTTCGCCTGAGGGCTTGCTGAGTAAGGCGAGTGCACTAGTAGCTTCAGATGTGTCAGTAGCTGCATAACGCACTAGGGCAGAGGGAATCTACTTGTATGGGTGGGTAGAATTCCCTATCCTTGGGGCCTTTGCGGGTAAACTATTGTTGAATGCGTGAGTACGAGATTAATTTAACACTTAAGGGCTTACTGAGTAAGGTGAGTGCCCTGGTATGCTTTAACTGCGCCCTTTGGGTTGCCTAGGTATCAGAGCAGAGGGGTGCTACTTGTATGGGCGGGTAATCACCCCTATCCTCAGGTAATCTCGTGGGTTAAACATTTGCATGTGTTTGTTTAGGATCAGAAAATGACTTTCAGTATTATGTTAGTGATTTGCAAATATTATAAAATGATATGTATAATCTCATGATGGCCACACACTGAGTTTAATATATTGTTTCTTCCCTTACTGAGATGTGTCTCACCCGAATATGAATTCATTTTTTTTTAGGATTTCTCAGGATCGAGCTTTGAGAGCTTGAGATTTTATAACATTTTTGGAAGATATAAGAAAAATGGTATATTTTTATCTTAATTTTGATATGTATATTTTATGTTTTATGTCTTTATGTTTTAAGTCAGATATAAAAGGATAGTTGTGAAACATACTGATATTTGTGGATAATGTTTTGGAGACATGTATATATTTGAATACAGGTGGATAATTAATTTATTATGGTTAGTGGTTAGAATTAGTAAACTCTGGTATTATGTTATATGGAGATTATGGTTATATTTCTACTGCATATATTATGGATTATGAATGATCAGGGATTTTATCAGGTATAACGCGCCAGACCCGGGTAAAAGGGTTCGGGGTGTTACACTCAACCCATGGAATGCCTTCTTTCTCTTGTAGATCCACTTGGACCCAACTAGCTTATGTTTTTCTAGTTTAGGAACCAGCTGCCAGGTATGGTTTTTCTTCAAGGATTCCATCTTCTCTTGCATAGCTAGGATCCATTTGTTTGCCTCCTTGCTGTTGATTGCTTCTTGATAAGTTCTTGGCTCCATGTCAATTATTTCTTCAGCAACTAACAGAGCAAAAGCAGTGAGTTCAGATATTGGTCTCCTTTGTACTGGGATGAGGTTGATGAATGGCAGATATTGAGACTCGAACTCGTGTAGTAGGCTTTTGAGAAGGTCAGATTGATCAGGGATAGAATTAAATCAGCTCAAAATCGGCAGAAGAGTTACGCGGATGTGCGCCGTCGGGAATTGGAATTCGAGGTGGGGGGGGGGTAAGATATTCCTGAGGATCTCTCTGATGAAAGGAGTGACGAGGTTCGGGAAGAAGGCAAGCTGAGGACGATGTATATAGGACCATTCGAGATACTTGAGCGAGTGGGTCCAGTAGCCTACAGGATTGCACTACCCCCAGTGCTCTCTAGGATCCACGATGTGTTCGAAGTATCTATGTTGAGGAGGTACGTGTTGGATCTGTCACATGTGATTAGTTACGAATCTTTGGAGACTAGGGATGCTTTGGCGTATAAGGAGTTGTCAGTTCAGATTCTAGACCAGAAAGTTCAGAAGCTGCATACCAAGGAGATACTGTTAGTGAAAGTGTTGTGGCGGAATCATGCGGTTGAGGAAACTTCTTGGGAATTAGAGGCAAAAATATGCCAAAAATATCCATAATTGGTCTAAGGAATAAAGTGATAGAGTGATAGAGTGATAGAGTTGAGTAGATAGGTGTGTGATACTTCTGTTATTTAGAGTGATAATTTGTGGTTAGTCTCTAGGAGGGTTTTGTGATAATGTGAACTCCCGAGATAGTGTATATGTAAACACGGTATTCCTTCGCCATAAGTGAAGGGTATGTTATATATTTGTTATGGGGCTACTCTATGGGTGGCCGTCGGCTCTTTCTAGAGTCGGGTATTTTTATGAGTTTATAACGAGTTATCTAGTGAGAGATTGCAAATTTCGAGGACGAAATTTTTGTAAGGAGGGGAGGTTGTAAGAACCTGACCCAAGATGTCTAGATTAAATAAATAAGTAAATGGTAAAAGGTAAAAGGTAAAATTAGCAGGCTTCGTCGACGAGGCCATTTTTATCATCGACGAAGGCCCTCATACTCTTCGTCGTCAAAATTCAGAGCCTCGTTGACTAAGAGATACTAAGCGAGTTGTAAAATATCAGAAGAGGATTCGTCGACGAAGTCGCCATCTCGTTGACAAATTGGACCAAGTCAAGGGTCTATAAATAGGATATTTTGGTTGCTTAATTGCTAAGAAACTCAAATTCTCTCCCTCTCTCTCTAGAACTCGAAGGAGACTCTCTCTCTCTCTAAGATCTCGGGTCGTCTGTTACCCAAATCAACGATCCAACGTTGCTATGTGGATTAGGAGGAGAATCTCCACGTTTATAGCGGATCAAATCTTCATTTCGAGAATTTTCGGGTTTTATCCCAAAATCGAGGTAAGGGTCTAAATCTGTTTTCGGTTCGGTAGATCTATAGTAGGTAGGATTGTATTGAAGTATTGTTCTTCGGTTTTTAGGTTTTGGGAACTCGGTTCGTTGTTTTGGAGCCGTATAGTTCGTGTTTCAGTTTTCAGGAAAAGGTAAGGGAATTTTGTTTATATCAGTTATTTGTGAAATCTGAATCGATAAAACTGTAGTTTACGATGATATAGATGTTTTGGTTAGTTATTTGAAAAAATCTATTTGGTGAAATTAGGGATTTTCGGGTTTACGATTTTTGGGAAAATTGGGGTTTTGGGTATCATCTCAGTTTTTGTTAGAAAATCATATTTTGAATAAATTGTATTATAGGGATGACCGTACCTTTATTTATGTTAAATTGTATTCTCAAAGTAATTATGACGTAATTGTTTATTTACCCAAATAAGTGTGACATGAGCTTGTGTATTTAAATGATTTGAGTTGTGAATCGTTGAAATGAGATACAGGAACAGGAGTTCCAAATTGTTCCAGGTTTTGTGAAAATGCCGAGTTGGAATAATACCGTAGAGGATATATCAAAGCGGGCCAGATTAAAAAGCTACAAGTTGAGATATTAAATCGAGTCGGAATAATACCCTAGGCGGTTGAGTCGGTTAACTATCGTAGGCTTAGATATTCGACTTGAGGCCGAGGGTGTAAAATACCACCTATGATTCCGGTTTATCATCGAAGGGTGTGAGACACCATATTTGCGCCAGTTAAACACTGTGGAGGCTTATGCTATGCCAGGTTACCGGGGGTGCCGTGTAATGCGTCCAGCTTAGGCGAAAGAGTGTGACGACACTGATAGATCGATGTGATTTGTAAACTATACAAGAATTATATTGTGAAAATACTAGAACTGTGAAATGTTATGTTATACTATTGAAATAACACTCATGTGCCCACACACTGATATAACTTGATTCTCCCTCACTGATAAGTGTCTCACCCCAATCATACAAATGTGTTTTAGGTCCTTCGAGTAGTCAACACTAGCGTTCTAGCGTTTTGGGAGCGTGGTTATTGGTTAGGGTTGTATTAGCACTTATGTAAGTACTAAACTATGGTCGGGTTGTCTTTTTGGGTTATAGAGACACCCAGGGGTACATTTTGTATTATGGGACTTAGATTTCTATTTTGCATAGATTCTGGTATGGTGTTATGAATGTAATAGGTTGAATATTTCTGTTGTGTATATTGTGTATGTGACGGTGTATAGGGTATACGTTAACCCTACGGGGTCGGACCCTTATACTGTGTAGTATCATGGATAGTTGTATGATACAGGAACATGGTAGTACACCTTGGGGCCCATTTTTGGGTTCGGGGCATGACAAATGTAATAAAGGACTCTGGAAGAGTTCACATTATGTTTCCAAATGGGACAAAATTGTATATTGATGATGCGTTGTATTCTAGTAGATCCCGAAGAAATCTACTAAGTTTTAAAGATATACGTCGCAATGGATATCATGTTGAAACCAAAAATGAAGGAGATATGAAATATCTTTTTATTACATCTACAATTTCAAACCAGAAGATTATATTAGAGATTTTTTTAAGTTTTTCATCTGGCCTATATGTAACGACCCTAAAATATATATATGAGTAAGTGTGATCCTAAATAATAATAATAATAATAATAATAATAATAATAAATGAATGAATGAATTAATTAATTAATATAACATTATTAAATTGGTTTAATTAAATTGGGTAAAATGGTGGTTATATATATAAGTGTATAATATAATATGATATTATGTTAAAGTAAGTGAAAGAAAAAAAAAAGAAAAGGATAAAGAAAGCTTACCTGAAAAGCTTCTTCAAATCCAAATTCAATTTGGATTCATTCTCTCAGCATCTATCACATTCCTGTGCCTCTCAGGCTCTCTTGCTTCTCGTCTCTCTCCTCGTCTCCACTCTCTCTCTCCTCAATTTCTCGGCAAATATTCGGCCGATCGAAAATCGGAGAATACCACTAGGCTTCATTCTCTGCCATCGACATTTCTACCGGAGTAAATTTTTCGTAGGAGTGACGTATGCATATCTCCTGAAATAAGACAAATTCTCACTCTTACCTCAATTTTTATTAAATTTTAAGTCAAATTAACGATTAGGAACCACCACAGGATTCCTGGAACAATTCTCTACAAATCTAGAGGAGCGGAATTTTGGTTTGAGGTTCCGGGGCAGAGCTCCAAAAATAGGGTAAGATTGAATTGTTGGGTTTTAATGATTATTTGAGGGAAATAGGTTAAGGAATATTATTAGGAAGTGTTCTGGGATTAAGATGATTAATTTGAAATTTATGGATACATGGGCTTTTGTACGGACACCGCAGGAGCGGAGTAGGGTCCCTACGGGTTTATTTTCGAGGATTAGGTAAGGGGGAATAAAATTATATCAGTATTTTATAAAGGTGAACCGGTTATTTACGGGCATATGAAATCTAGTATTTATTTATATGATTTTCAGAACAGCCTGAGTACTGGAAAGTGAAGACTTTGTTTAAGATTTATATTTGGGATAATTGCATATGATATTAAAACCGTGTGGTATGAGAACAATTTTTTTCTAATAAATTGAATATGAATTACTGTGGTATTTGGACTTGCATATGAGAATGTTTGTAGTAACCATGGCATGATGAATGAATTGTTATGTTTGAATTCCTGTGTGGAAATGCATTGTGATGTTGAATTCCTATATGGAAATGCATTGTAATGTTGGATTCCTGTGTGGAAATGCGTTGTGATGTTGAATTCCTGTGTGAAAATGCATTGTGATGTTGGATTCCTGTGTAGAAATGCATTGATGCATCTGTGTGAATTACCTGGTGTGGTTATTCGTATGCATCACGATATAATATTGGCATGAGAAGGTTGTTATATTGCCTAGATATAAATCATGATATGATGTTGGCAGGTCGAGGAATTCGTCATATTGTCATTTATATAGGGTAGGATATTAGAAGGTCTGAGGAGCTTGTTCTACTAATGTACTATAGGTAGGTCATGGGGATTGGATACTGGTGAATAGTGGTGCCTGTGTGGGCCACGTGTCGCGAAAATCGGAGTGGTGCTTGTGTGGGTGATGTTATATCCTGTGTGGATGATGGTGCCTGTATGGGCCATGTTATGTACCCTGTGTGGATAGTGGTGCCTGTGTGGGCCACGTGTAGATATGAAGTACGTAGGTGCCTGTGTGGGTCACGTACTGATATATACGCAGTTGCTCTATGTGGGCCACGTATTGAGGATATTGGAAGACGAAGTATGAGATGCATGATTCCTGTGTGGATGTGTTGTGCGCATGTGAATTTAATTATAGCATAATAATAATGATATAACATATTGTGAATGCACGTGTGTGCATGCGGCGAGGTAAACATACTGTCGAGGGCTTGCTGAGAAAGGTGAGTGCTCTGATGGGTAGTTTCTTGGTATCAGTGCAAAGAGATGCTACTTGTATGGACGGGTAATCATCCCGATCCTTAGAAACTTTCGCCTTTAAAAATAAAAATAAAGATGTGTATATTGGCAGTGAGGTAATTCTTTGCTTGATGGCTTACTGAGAAAGGTGAGTGCTCTGGTAGGTATCTTTTAGGTACCAGAGTATAGGGAAGCTACTTTTATGGGTGGGAAATCTTCCCTTTCCTCGGGGACTTTCACCTGCATAAAAATTATGTACTTGTGCATATTGGATGTGTGTATGATATCAGATGTCAGTGATGTTATTAATGATGCAGTTTAACAGCTGTTATTGATATTATATGAGAAACAGTTTATTTTGATATATATATATATTAGAACTCATCTGCCACACACTATTATAATTTATTTCACCCTTACTGAGAAGTATCTCACCCTAGTGGATTATCAACTTTTTACGTTCTTCTAGAGATCAGACTTGAAGGCTTAGGCTGGGACTGTTTTTGGTAGTTTTTTTTTTTTGGGTATTGTGAGATACTGGTAATTATACATATATATTTGTATGAAATTATGTTTTAAATGCTGATTGTAAATACGGATATCTGGATGTTATAGTGTTTTTTTCCGGATATTATTGAACTCTGGTATTTATTTGAGGTTATTTATTTATATTCCGCTGTGTGTATGTTAATTATGGTATCAGAGATGGTGGATTGAACAGCGTGGCACTCGGGTCCCACCTGGCGGGCTTGGGGAGTCACACTATATTTCACAAAAATAAGGGTGGTTGAATCAAATTTTATGCACCGGATGTGCTTTGAACCTAGAAGTTTTATACTTTGGCATGATCGTCTTGACCATCCTGGTTCAATTATGAAGCGACGAATCGTTGAAAATACACATGGACATCCATTAAAGGATCAATAATTTCTTTTACTTAATGATTATTTTTGCACTTCTTATGTAACAACCCTCAATTTCTTAATATAAAATATCACATAATAGATCAAATGGTTAACCCGAACCCGTGGGTAGTGGGGACACCTGTCAAGCACAGTGGAAAACCTAGCAGCAGTAAACATAAAATCTCAAACATCCAATCATAAAACATAATACCAGAGCTTTCTATAACATTATAAAACTGTACTTCTAAACATCCTCATATACATCAAAATATCTCTAGGGTCAAACACAAAATAACTCTGACCCTATTACAAAATCTTACCCTTTCACAGGGTAATCTCACTAACTCAATGGCGGCCCTGACCCGCCGGTCTCTCAGGGGCTTCTGAAAATTAATTAAGTTTGGGGGTGAGACACTTCTCAGTAAGAGAAAATAAACTAAATACAGCTGTGTGGCAACATGAACATTTAAAGTGCTTATACATATATAGTACATTTCATAACTCTGGAAATAATCATAATATCATACTAGATAATCATGTAACGACCTGCTCCGTTTTCACATATATTTTTTTTTATATAAATAAATTATCATCACATCATACATTCCAACTCAGCAGGTCACAATCCACCTGGGCCCGTGGGCACCAGGGATATAACAAAACATACAGCAGAAGCCTACGCAGGAGAAAGTATAAAATCATATACATCTCATCATAATGTGCATAACACATACCAGAGTCACTACAATTACTATCTCACAGTATATACATCTCAAAAATGAAATCTAGGGACAATCCCCCACAAAACCTAACTGTTCCTACCAAAAACTTACCCTTCCAAAGAGGGCAAACAACTGATCTAGATCAGCGTGGCTTTTCCCGCTCTCCTATCAGGGGCTCCTGAAAAATGTATAAGATTTAGGGGTGAGACACCTCTCAGTAAGGGAAATAAACTAATACCAGTGTGTGGCAACATGAGTATTATGTGTTCTACATATACCATACATAACATATTCAATACTGTTTATCAAATCTGGGAAAACATACATGTCTCATCTCATACACTAATAATAATATAAAACAATCCTGGTAGGTTAGCTGGCTGTTGTCATGTATTACCCCCACATGACTGGGTTGTGTGGCCCAAAGGCGGGACCTGACAATGGTTGGCCGACCACTGCCAAGTCAAACAGTAGTCTGTAGGTCCGATGGGTCTACCCAGACTGGTCCGTACACCAGGGGCGATAACAGCACACTTCTTGAAAATAACCACATCGACCATCCAATCTCACACCACTCCGTACAGCGGCGTTAACACAGATATTATGATCACGAGGACCATGGACACATAGCAACGGTACCGTGTAAGTGCTAGCTTAGACCAAACCAACCAGGTTCTGATATTATATACATATGCTAAAACCGTGATACATAAATATCTCATATCATTTATTTTCATATCAATCATATCATTTCACATATATACGTGTATCATGAAAATCATCGGCTCGTACGCCGGTATTACACATTTTAACATAGCACGGCCCGTACGCCGGCAAATCACATAGCACAGCCCGTACACTGGCAAATCACATAGCACGGCCCGTACGCCGGAAAATCACATAGCACAGCCCGTACGCTGGCAAATCACATAGCACGGCCCGTACGTTGGCAAATCTCATCCACATAGCACGGCCCATACGCCGGCAAATCACATATACATATAAAAAATATCTCGGCCCGTACGCCGGTTTTCCATCATAGAAATCCATATCGTCCCAATTCCAAAAAAAACTGTATTTCACAACATTTTTATACTCATGCCACACTAAACAAATTTTCTACGTATTTAACATATCATCATTTAAACAGTATTTTCCAAATATAAATCATATATATAAATATATTTATTTTTCCTGAAACCAAATGCTACATATATATACATACATTTTCTCAAAACAAAACTAGCTTAGTTTATCCCCTTACCTGATCCCTGAAAAGCCCCTAAGAAAATCTTTCCCGTACTCACAAGGTTCTCAACTCAATACCCTGAAAATGAAAATTCGCAGAATTAAAGTTTAGTATTTTCGTACGTACAATATTTTCTATAACTACCATTAAGTCAAATTCGACTTAAAAAATCTTACCTCAACTTAGGGATGATTCCCAACGTTCCCAATCAATACCCTAGAACTGAAAATTTCCAATATTAAAGTTCAGTATTTTTACGCGTATATTACTTTCTTCAACTGTCAAAAATCCAAATATTGAATATAAAGTCTTACCTTAGGTTTAGGATGAAATCCAACTTCGTTTTCCTGACGATCCGTTCCGGCAGACTTGTAGAGAACTTCGCCAGGAGCGTCGTGGTGGTTTCGGTTTGTCGATCCGGCGTAAAACTAGCCCGGAATCGAAGAGAGAGAGTCGTAGGAGAGAGAGAGAGAGAGAGAGAGAGAGAGAGAGAGAGAGAGAAAGAGCACTCACGCACACCAAATGAATCCAATTCAAATTGGATTTTTTTTCTTTTTTTTTTTTACTTTTCAAAGCTTAAGCTTGTGGTTTGAATTTATTTGACTTTTCAAAGCTTAAGCTTGTGGTTTGAATTTCTTTGACTTTTCAAAGCTTCTTTTTTTTTTTGAAGAAGCTTGTATTATTATATATATATATATATATATATATAATATCATAATTACTTATATATATATATATATTTTTGTCCTTATCATACTACTCATTTTACTTGTTAATTTAATTAATTAATTTAATTTTATTATTATTATTATTATTATTATTATTATTATTATTATATTTTTTTTTTCCGGTTACTACAAATCATGTACTTTCATATTTGTTAATAAATCATAACATACATAAGCATTTGTTATAATTGTAATACTAAAAATATTGAAAACATACCCAGGATGAATAGCTAGCTAATGTCATGTATTACCTCCCATGACGGGTTGTGCAGCCCGAAGGTGGGACCCGACAATGGCTGGCCGACCACTGCCGAATCAAATATGTCTGTAAGTACGATGGGCTCGCCGCACCCTGGTCCGAACTGCCAGGTGGACGTCCACACTCTACTGAAAGCCACATTGACTATCCATCTCCCATCCCCTCGTGGGATGGTTAGCACTAATCTGATGTAGATATCTGATCTACACATATAGCTACGGTACCGAGCTCCTGAACTGAACTAAACTAACATCCGGGTTGTAATAACATATAATATATGAACATACATAACATCATCACGGCCTCGTTCCAAAAACATAGATACGGCCTCATGCCGAAATCGTAAATACATGTCCTCGTGCCAATAACATAAATACATGGCCTCGCGCCAGATACGTTTCAGGTATTTACATTCTGAAAATAACTCTTTTATCATATATTCATCAAACTCAGTATAGCATAACTCGTCTTTTCAAAATACCTGAAAATATGCTTTGCTCGTAAAATCATTCATATCATGATTCACTTCACATAAAATAATGTTCACGCCACACATATGCAGTTTAAAGTCATGCTTCATATTTTAAAATCATCATTTCTGGCATCCTGTACATACATATACATTTTAATTATAATAGCAGTATTTTCCAAACATACATTTCATACGTGATAAAAAAATATAGCATAGATTTTTCTGAAAATAAATGTGCTCATAATTAATAATAACTTGCATGGAAAATAACTGTTTTAGTTTATTTCCTTACCTGGCTACTGAGAAAGCCCCCAAAACTCAAAACTCAAAACTCCCAGTATTAATCATCAATATTTTTATGCGTACATCAATTTCTATAACTATCATAAAGTCTAATTTGACTTAAAAAACCCTACTTCAACCCAAGGATGATTTCCAACTTCATTTTCCCAACGATCCGCTCCGGCAAACTCGTAGAGAACTCTGCCAGGAGCGTCGTGGTAGCTTCAAATCTTCGATTCGGCATAAAGCTAGCCCAAAATCGAAGAGAGAGAGTGAGAGAGCCAAAGAGGAGAGAGAGAGAGTGGAGAGGAAGCTTTGAAATGTATAAAAATCGGATTTTTACATATATATAGGCAGCAGAATTCGTCGACGAGCCCGACCTTCGTCGACAAGTTCTTCACAAATTTCGTCGACGAAATCCAGTCTTCATCGATGAAATTCAGTCAGCTCAAAACCCCCCTCTCGGTATTTTCTCATCAACGAGACCTTGTGTTCGTCGACGAAATCTTTAAAACCTTCATCGACGAAACCCTGTGTTCGTCGATGAAGCTTGGCAGCTTCCTTCTTTATTTTTATTTCCATTCCCCTTTCTTTTATCATTTAAATTCCATTTTAAATTCGGGTCGTTACATCTTGTGCTCAAGGAAAACTACTTGTTAGACCTTCTCCATCTAAATTATCTTTAGAGTCTCCCTCTTTTCTGTAAAGAATATAAGGAGATATTTATGGTCCAATCCATCCATCTTATGGACCATTTCGATATTTCATGGTTTTAATTGATGCTTTCATTCGAAGGTCACATGTTTGTCTACTTTCAACTCGTAATATTGCTTTTGCTAAATTTCTTGCTCAAATAATAAAGTTAAGATCAAGTTTTCCTAATCATCCCATTCAGATTGTCCATTTAGCTAATGTAGGTACATTATCTTCAAAAGCATTTTATGACTATTGCATGTCAATAGGAATAAGTGTTGAACATTCTATTGCACACGTTCATACATAAAATGGTTTAGCGGAATCCTTCATTAAGCATTTACAATTTATTACTAGACTTATGCTTACGTGATCAAAGCTTCCTGCATCTGCTTGAGGTCATGCTATAGTGCATGCTACGTCTTTGATTAGAATTAGACCAACTGCATATCACAAGTTTTCACCTTCACAACTTGTGTTTAACCACGAACCTAATATATCTCATCTTAGAATTTTTGATTGTGTTGTATATGTTCCTATTGCACCTGCACAATGAAGCAAGATGGAACCACAATGTAATCTTGATATACACATAAATCAATGTGAACTTAAAGTTCAAAAAATAATTCATTTGTAGAATGCTGCAAATCAATTGCCAAATGTTTTTACAGACACTAAAAGGATCACTCAATCACATGTTCCAGCCGCAAATATTCCTGCTAGATTGATTGTTCCTGAAGAACACCCAATGGGAATAGCAGCTAATGAATCTAAAGTGTGCCAGAAGCATGGTAGACCAATTGGTGCAAAGGATACTGTTCCTCGAAAGAAAAAGGAAATGAATAAAAGTGACACTCCAAAAGAGTTCAATAACACTCAAGAAGAGGTTAAAAGAAATATAGATCAACAATCCCATATTTCCACAGAAGTAACACCAGAAGTGGTTCCGGTACCGAAAAATTATGAGATCTCATTAAAATTTGGAAATATGCGCAGAAGAAATGAAGCTGTTGTTGACAATGTGTTTGCATATGTGATTGCTTGAGAAATTATTAATGATAATGAGCCTGAACCTCAAACTATAGAAGAATATCAATATCGAAATGATAGGCCAAAATGGAAAAAAGCAATACAGGCTGAGCTAGACTCATTAGCCAAACATAAGGTATTTGGACCAGTAGTCCAAACACCTGAGAATGCCAAACCTATTGGGTATAAATAGGTTTTTGTACGTAAAAGAAATGAAATTAATGAAATTTTGAGATATAAGGCACGTCTTGTAGCACAAGGTTTCTCCCAAAGGTCTGGTATAGATTATAATGAGACCTATTCCCCTATTATGGATGCATTTATTTTCAAATTTTTGATTAGTTTAACGGTTTCTAAAGGACTCGACATACGTCTCATGGACGTAGTAACAACTTACTTGTATGACTTATTGGATAATGACATATATATAAAAATCCCTTAAGGATTTAAAATGCCTGAAGCATATAATCCAAAACAATGACAAATGTATTCTGTTAAATTACAAAGATCCTTGTATGGATTGAAGTAGTCTAGATGAATGTGGTACAATCGTATAAGTGAATATTTGTTGAAAATTGGATATGAAAATAATCTTATCTGTCCTTGTGTTTTCATTAAGAAGATAAATTCTGGATTTTCTATAGTCGCAATTTATGTTGATCACATAAACATAGTAGGAACTCCAAAAGAGATCTCAACGATTGCTGACTACTTACTGAAAGAATTTGAGATGAAGGATCTTGGGAAGAAAAAATTGTCTTGGTTTTCAAGTCGAACAATTAACAAGTGGAATTCTTATTCATCAATCATCTTATATAGAAAAAATCTTGAAACAATTTTATATGAATAAATCTTATCCATTAAGCTCCCCAATGGTTGTTTGTTCACTTGATGTGAAAAAGGATGTTTTTTCGTCCTTGAGAAGATGATAAAGAAATCCTTGGTCCTGAATTACCTTATCTTAGTGCAATAGGAGCACTCTTGTATCTTACAAATTGCACTAGACTAGATATAGCTTTTGCGGGAAATTTGCTGGCAAGGTTTAGTTCTACACCAACTCAGAGACATTGGAATGGAGTAAAACATGTTCTTCATTATCTCCGCGGCACATCTTATATGGGTTTGTTTTACCCAAAGGGAGTAAAGGCTGTGTTGAAAGGATATGCTGATGCTGGATATCTTTCTGATCCTCATAAAGTTTGATCACAAACAGACTATATTTTTACATATGATGATACTGCTATCTCATGGTGATCTGCAAAGCAAATGATCACTGCTACCTCTTCAAACTATTCAGAAATATTGACAGTTCACGAAACAAGTCGTGAACGTGTATGGTTAAAAACTATAATCCAATACATTAAATGGACAAGTGGTTATCACTGGAGAATGACACGCCAACAATATTGAACGAGGATAATGCAGCATGTATTGCACAAATCAAAAGTGGGTACATAAAATGTGATAGAACTAAACATATTTCACCAAAGTTCTTTTACACTCATGAACTTTTTAAGAAATGAGATGTTGACATTTGCAAAATTCGTTCAAGTGACAACTCAGCAGATCTATTCACAAAAGCACTGCCAACTTCAATTTTCAAGAAGCATGTACATAACATTAGAATGCGACAACTTAAGGACATTTCTTAATTGATTGTATTTTTTAGGAAAAGTATGAATACTGTACTCTTTTTCCTTCGTTAAGGTTTTGTCCCACAGGGTTTTCCTTAGTGAAGGTTTTAACGAGGCATATTCATAGTGTTATAGTCATCAAATGGGGAGTGTTGTAAAACATGTATATTTATGTGGATGACTATCTAGATAATAGGTTACAACCTTTGGTATGCCCACATAATGGTTCATTATGTGGTTAAACTTTGGGATGCTAATGTATTTGTCTATATAATGATATACTTTACAACAAAATTAGATAAGATGATTAGCAACATCTAGTTCCTGAAGAACTAGATTGTTGAATTTCTGTAACTCCAAACTTTTTTGTATTCCTCTTTATTTCATTTACAACATCATTTATAGTCCACTATTTATAAGCCCGGAGAATCACCTAATTAACACTAATTAGATCAATGAGCATGTAATTTGATCAATCAAAGTTAATTTGAATTGACTCACTTGTTTAATTTACAATCCGTACATGTCTAATTACTTATCTTCCTTTTGTTCTTGCAAGTTTGAAGGTAAAGATGTTGACCCACCATTTTTTTTTTAATGTAAAATTTTTAATTTTTAATTTTATTTTTTTGGGTGTTTTTCTCATTTTATTGCATTAATGGATATTTACCTAAATTAAGTTATATAAGTCTCGAACAAAACATGATGTCAACAATCACTTCGGAAAAATTACAGAACAAAAAGCATGCTGAAATCCCAAACTTGTTTGGAGCAAAACATCTACTTTAACATAAAAATAATACATTAAGAAATTAAATCATAATTAGGAGTAACATTTTCAAAAAGGAAAGCATTTTAAGTTGGGCTTTCCAAAAGCTGTTCCACCCAATTTATGATGACTGCAAAAGGTAAATTTCCAAGCGATGACAACCAATTGAGGAGAAATTGTTAAATCCACGAATGTATACATCAGTTTTATTATGATTTCATCATATATATTAATTAATTTAAATAATTTTTTTAAAATACGATAAAATTATATTAAATCATATGTATACATTTACATTTTTTAATATTTTTTTCCTCAGTTGAGACTCATATCTCAATTTGTGGAGAAAATATTGGGTACTAGATAAGTACCACATTAGTGTCCTAGTTAATATTCAATAAACTAATATCATAATGTAACACATATCATCGACCGCTTTCCTTCTTAAAATTATAATACCGAATATTTTCTATATATGGAATAGGTTTAGTGATGAAACCTTAGAGAGTTTTTTATTCTTTACCTTTGTTTGTGTGTTTTTACATAGTGTGCATTCATTATGGGTCTTTCTTTCTTAATTTGCTTATATATATATATACTTAATTGACCGTAGGGAATCGAAAAAAGGCCATAGACTGACCATAGGACACAATACCCTTAATCTAAAATACTTTAACTTATTCACAAGAATTTCAAAAAGAATTTAGGGCCAAAATTGGGGCAATAATGAAAGGTCGACTGACGCTAGGTTTTTGGGTTTAATTAAAAGCCTCGGTTGATTGACCATCACAAGGTCATTTGACCTTGGTCGATCGAATTGAGAAAGTTGACTAAAGCCAAAGATTCGGTCGACCGAACCCTTGGCAGTATAAATGCCTCGATTGACCGAACAGACTAGAAGTCAACATATTGACCTTCCTCGGTCGACCGTTTTGAAATGAACGTGTCCTTCACAGTTGACCGAACTGACATATGTTTGATCCCCAACTACTCGGCCGACCGAACCTCATGAACGGTCAACTGAACCTCAGCCATGATCAACTGAACCTACAAAGGGTTTAAAATCGCCGTTGGATGGTCGACCAAAACCTTAGTTCAAAAATGCCACAGTCAACTGAACTTAGTGATATGGTCTGGGAAAAATTTTTACCGTAGTTAAACAGTGTTATTTTTCATTAAACCTACTTAAATATTTTCAAAAATACCCTTTGTATCCCCAACGGTCATATTTTCACACAATTCTATATATACCCCCTCATAACTCATAATTAGTAAGGTAATTAGTCCAAAAATTATTTCAAATTTTTATACCTTATTTTTATCCCTTCAAGCTAGTTTTTCATCCTCTCTTAGTTGTTTATTTGGAAAATCATTTTCAAAGAGAGTGTTTTATTTATCTTGGGCATTTTGTTTTACTCTCATCTTGCATTCATTTTTCAAATCATATCTTTTGAGAGTAAATCCATAGTTTCTCCCACATATTTTATTTGACAAATATCCTTGGGAGTAAATCATTCTTTGTTTGTGAATCTTGTACATCCATTGCAAGATTCAAAGTGTAGCGCCCCGACCCTCTCGGTGGGCTCGGAGTGCCACTAAACATACATATATACATACATACATACATACATACATACATACATCTCTCTGATACCATACATATATGACATGCCCAAACAAGAGAAAAACGGTTGTTCCATACTGAACTGCATAAAATACAGTGAAAACATACATCTTCTAATAAAACTTACCAGAGTTTCTAACTGTTTCTCATATACATCCATACATATCTGAAAACATAATCTACTATATATACAATCCCCAAAAGACAGACACTGCATAAAATCTCACCAGCTCTAACAAAGACTGTCTACTATCTAACTCTGCTTGGCAACACGCCAGGCTCGATCCCTCGGAGCACCTGAAACAACATTTATATACTAGAGTGAGACACCTCTCAGTAAGACAAATTATATTATTATCAGTGTGTGGCTAACATGAGATTTCGTGTGTACATATACTACTAACATTTAAATATATTTAATTGACATTTTAAAATATGTACTGCTGCTCTATAAATCTGAAAATACATACTGCTGGCTCAATATGACCCTTTTTATAGTAAATATGCTCATATATGCCTAGAAGATACAACCTGGTCTGTAAGACTAGCGTTGTCATGGCATCACATACACGTGCGACATGCTTCCCCCCATGATGGGTTGTGCGGCCCAAAGGTTGGACCAAGCAAATAGTCGACCGACTAATGCTAAATCAAACGTAAAGTAGTACGATAGTGCCTACTCTCTCTCTGTGCCTGAAGGCTGAGTCATCCAAAATACTCCGTCGGATGGGGCCCCAAAATCACTCCTTCGGGGAGTACTTTACCTAGGTCACCAGTCACCTTTCCCATCCACACTCTATCTGAGCATTGTGGTTGCACCCCTACATACATATAGCTATGGTACCATGATCTAACCATGAGATCATCATAATAAGGCTTTACTATCATATATGACAATTTATATCGTATAAAACTGTAATCATCATTCATTTCATAAAAACGTAATATAACATGCTTTGTACATAACTCTGTGAAACATTTGCTCGATATTGACTCAGTAAAAATCGGCATATCATAAAATCAACATTTAGCCATCAAATATCATCTCATCTCTTGGCATATAACGATCATATCTTTCATCTCGGCTTATAGCCTTTACATTTCAGTATTACACAAAACCTGCTCATTTAATGTCAATTAAAAAATATACTCATGTCACACAATTTTCTTCTAGTAACTCATACATAACTCAACTGTTTGAGAACATACATACTACTGCTAAAACGGGGGTATGAATATCTCCAGATTGTTATTTTACTAAATATAGATATATAGTTAAATACGGAAAAAATGGAGATAATCAACCCTACCATCGTTGGTTGATTTTCAAACAAGTCTATGGTTTGAAATAACAACTTTCCAACTGGTGAAAACGTTCATAAAGATCCATACTATACTTTAAAAATATCATACTTAAATTTAAATTGTTTGTTTTGAAAATAAAGTTAGTTAACCGAACCCTAGGCCTAGAAACCCTAGAAAAGTTGTAACTGTTTATCTAAAAATCGTTTTAACATTTCAATCCGTTAGAACTTATGATAAACATAATTGACATAATATAACCCCCTTACCTATTTCCTGAAAAACACCTGAAACGCTCAAAAAACGAACCCTAACTTTTTCCCGAAATCAAGAATCCACTTTACTAGATTTGTAGATATTCGCTTCTTGATCCTCGTGGTAACCTTCGATCGTTGAAATGGGCAACGAACGACGACGGATCGAAGAGAGAGAGAGAGAGTGTGTGTGGGCACAAGTTCCAAAGAGAGAGGGAGAGATATTTTGATTTCTTAACCATGAAGTATTTGAAAATCTATTTATAAACCCCTTGACCCGGTCAAATTTGTCGACGAAATGATGCCTTTGTCGACAAACCACATAAGGTCGTTCATTGACGAAAGAAGGGCCTCGTCAACAAACTATAAACCTAATATTTTTCAGACATTCTGGATCTTTTCGTCGACGAAACTCTAAATTTCGACGACAAACCTCTAAAGGGCCTTCGTTGACGAGAACATGGAGTTCATCGAGGAAGCCTGCTGAAATCCCCTTTTTCCTTTTCTTATTTATTTTCCTTATTTTCCTGGTTCAGGTCTCTACACAAAGGCTCTCGTGCTTGTGCTTGCAAAAATATTTTGAGCCATAACCCTAGGCTCTCCAACACTTCAGTTGGAAAAATATTTTTGGAGAAAAAGTTTTATTTGGGCATAAAATCTTTGAGCACTCATTATACACATTTTTATTCAAATATTGTTTTTGGTAAAAACACATTCTCCCATTTAACTTATTTTCATATCATACGTGAGTGTATTGAGCATATTGTTGTACATCATCTGCTTGTATTAGAAGCGTTACATTTGTACATAATTATTTGATTATCTGTTGTATTCCCGACGGGTGGTCGGAAGAGGGAGACTGACCCTGTGAATAGTCCCAGATTGGTTCAAACCCGGTTAAGAGAACTAGGTGCACTATCTTGGTAAGGTGTTGTAAAACGATGTCGCTCCACTTGTAAAGTGAGCAACTAGTGGAATCCTTAAACTGTGGCTTAAGGCGGGGACGTAAGAAGTATTGGTCGAACCCCAATAACATATCTTGTGCACACTTTTCAATTTTTGCACTTTATATTCTTGCACATGTATGTTATATTTGATATATTGTGAATGATGCGCATGATTTATTTTTCACATATTATTTTTATCTATGCAATTGGTATGTGACGCCCTGAACCTGCCAAGTGGGGCTCAGGTGTCACGTGTTCCAATCACCTGTATCTAATACCATAATTAACATGCACACAGCGAAACATAAATAAATAACCTCAAATAAATACCAGAGTTCTATATAACAGCCCAAAAACGAATACTACAACATCCCAATATTCGTATCCACAACTAGCATTTAAAACATAACCCAGTACAAATACATCTGTATATATATATATATACTAGTATCTCACAATACCCCAAACAAAAACCACCAAATACAATCCCAGCCTAGGCCTTCAAACCCGATCTTCAGAAGAACCTGAAAAATTATTACTCCACTAGGGTGAGACACTTCTTAATAAGGGTGGAATAAATTATAATAGTGTGTGACAAATGAGTTTTAATATTTATATATCAAAATAAATTGTTTCTCATATAACATCAATAACAACTGAGAAAACCTATCATTAATAACATCACTGACATCTAATATCACACACATATCCAATATGCACAAGTACATAATTTTTTATGTAAGCGAAAGTCCCCAAGGATAGGGAAGATTACCCACCCATACAAGTAGCTTCCCTTTACTCTGATACTAAAAACTACCTACCAGAGTACTCACCTTACTGGGTAAGCCTCCAGGTGAAGTATTAACTTGCCGCCATTACACACATCTTTATAATTTTAAAAGCGAAAGTTTTCGAGGATCGGGATGTGATGACCCAAAAATATATATATGATTAAAGCACAATAATAATAAAATAATAAAAATGGTCATTAAGTTAATATCAATACAAAATTATTTTTCTATAGGATCCTTGATTCCATGTTTGATGCCTAAGAAAGACCTTATCTTAGCGAGTGCTCAGAGACCATTGCGGCTCAGTCGCTCCCTAGAGGTTGGCCTGGTCAAAATGGAATTTCATATGATAAACAGGGTAGACACTATTTATATACATAAAATAATGTTTTGGTTGACATAATTTGTAAAAATATATGATAAAATAATAATATAAGTATAATAAGCGGGGCCCACAAGACTATGTGGGGCCCACATGAGTCCCAAAGCAGTGTGGAGGTTTACACGAGTCTCGAAGCTGTGTAGGGTTTATAAAATCGTATGAGGATGATTGGAGTTACGTAGGATCCATTTAGGTCTCGAAGTGTGTGGGGCCCACAAAATCATGTAGGGTCCACATGAGTTTTTAAAATTCAAATTTAATTCTTATTCAAAAATAAATAATAAAATAAATAAATACTAAAAATAGTTTAAAAGTAATAACAATGATAATAATAATAATGATAATAATGATTAAGAAAAATAATAAAATAATAAAATAATTAATTAACTAATTGATTAATTAATTAGGTAAGTAATTAATTAAAAATTTATGGTGGCAAGCACTCCCACATGGCCTCCATCCCCATCCCATACTCAACCTATACCTTGCCCATCCCTTGCCCATTCTTTAATTTTAAAAAAATTATAATTTCACCCATCTTCTCACACTTTTATAAATTTCATTTCTTCCCCAAAATTTTCCTATAAATAGGAAGCTCTCAACCTTCATTTTTCACAATAATTTTTCCAAGGAAGAGAAGAATTAGTGAGTGAAAGAATTTGTGGTAGAGAGAAAATTTTTGAGTAAGTTCTCACTCACTCACTCTTTCCGATCTCATTTCTTAGAGATAGTTACTGTGTTCGTAGCACAAGATAAAAGAAAAGGTAAGTAAGTTTTTATTATGTTAGTTTTTTTCATTTAAAATTCATACCCAATTTTATTTTATAAGTAAATTTTAATTATGTTAATTAGTTCCACAAAATTTCCATGAGTTTATTTTTACGCATATTTAATTATATCAGTTTTATCTTTAATATACTTGCATATATTTTTGGGTTAAGAAATGTTCTAATCCTCTCGGTTAAATTTTCAGCATTTCTTTCTATTCAAAAATAAAATTATATATATTTTCAACACAAAAATTGTGTGGCACGAGTTTATTTTTACGTTGCATTTTTTTTATGAAAATATGAGTAAAGATGAGATTTTCACGATATTATTTTAAATTGCATAAATTATAATAAGATGATTTTAAAACCCCTTATGGCAACGAAAGTTCAAAGTTATAGATACTCGGTACCGCAACTTAAAGTTTAAACGGATCAGAGTGCACCCACATTGTTTACAGAGTGGTTATTTATGTTAGTGGATTTCTCCTGAGTGCACACCTGGTTCCGGACCAGGACTTAATAAGAAAAATCTCACTTAAAGTTTACGTACGTTGATTTAGTTTGGTCGGCCAGCCAGCTAAGTCCAGTCTTCAGACCGCACAACCCAATCATGGGGGTAAACATGACTTACGGCAAACAGGTTTAAGAGTGGTTTTTCTAATATATGTTTATACATATTTAATTATGTGTACAAAGTTACTGATGATTTGAAGGAAAAGTATAAGTTTACATAAAAAGGATAATTCTGGTGCTTAAATGACGATCTAAGGAAAAAGTATAAGAAAAAGTATATGCATGTTTATCATTAAATATTTTTACAGTTTTAAAGTTAAAAGTTTAATTTAACAGTTATAGTATATGATTATAAAATTTTACTGTTGTAATTGATGGTAAAAGTTTTATGTAGTAATTCTTAAATTTATATTTATTCTAGAAGCAGTTTTAAAGTTATAGTATTAAATGTTATTTTACGAAATTTTTAAAAAAACTCATTTTGGTCACACACTAATAATAATCTTATTTACTTACTGAGCGTCGTCTCACTCCAATCATATTTTTATTTCAGATAACTCTGAAGGGCATGTCAGAAATTAGGCTTAACAAGCATGCGGGTGGGGATTAGAAAAATAAAGATTGATTAGAAATATTAGTATGATGCCATATATTTATGCTTATATAATTTTTTTTCTTTTGAAATAAATGATTGTAATATGAATAATTAGCGCTCTGGTTTAATAATAATTGAGTTTATTTGCTTCCGCTGTAAATCAATAGTGAAAAGTAAATATTTCAGACCCTTCGGGGTTGGGGTGTTACAGGGGATGTCTACCCGCACATACAAGTAGCATCCCTTTGCACCGATACCAAGAAACTACTTAGCAGAGCACTCGCCTTTCTTAGCAAGCCCCCGGTGGTATGTTTACCTCGCCGCAGGCACACACATGCATTCACAATATGTTATACCATTACTATTATGTTTTAATTAAATTCACATGCACAACACATCCACACAAGAATCACGCAACTTATACTTCGTCTTCCAATGTCCTCAGTACATGGCCTACACAGAGTAACTGCGTACATATTAGTACATAGCCCATATAGGCACCTACGTACTTCTTATCTACACGTGGCCCACACAGGTGCCACTACCCACACTAGGTACATAACATGGTCCACATAGGCGCCATTATCCACACAGGATATAACGTGACCCATACAAGCACACTACCCACATAGGGTACATAACATGGCCCACACATGCGCCATTATCCATACAGGATATAATGTGGCCCACACAGGCACCACTCCAGCTTCCGCAACACGTGGCCCACATAGGCACCACTACTTACACAGGGTACATAATATGGCCCACACATGCATCATTATCCACACATGATATAACGTGACCCACACATGCACCACTACTCACACAGGGTACATAACTTGACCCACACAGGTGTCATTATCCACACAGGATATAATGTGGCCCACACAGGCACTACTCCAACTTCCGCAACACGTGGCCTACACAGGCACCACTATTCACCAGTATCTAATCCCCATGACCTATCTGTCATACATTAGTAGAATAAGCTTCTCGACCTGCCAATGTCTTACCCCATATAAATGACAATATGACGAGCTCCTCGATCTGCCAATGTCATATCATGATTTGTATTTAGGCAATATAACAACCTCCTCATGCCAACGTTATATTGAGATGCATACAAATAACCACACTGGTTAATTCACACAGATACATCAATGCATTTCCACACAAGAATCCAACAGATCAATTCATTACCCACACAGTATCCCAACAAATCAATACATTTCCACACAAGAGTCAAACATATCAATTTATTCATCATGTCATAATCATTCCAAACATTCCCACATGCAAACCCAAATACCACAGTAATTCATATTCAATTTATTAGGAAAAATTGTTTCCATGTCACACGAATTTAATATCATACGCAATTATCCCAAATATAAACTTTAACCACAATCGTCATTTTCCAGTACTCAAACTATTCCAAAAAAATCATATAGATAAATAATAAATTTCATACGCTCGTAAATAACCGATTCACCTTAATAAAATACTGATATAATTTTATTCTCCTTACCTGATTCCCTGAACCACGTTTGTAGGGCTCTCAAAATTATACCCGCGGCACTCACTCGAACCCTGATTCAATCAAATCAACTTCAATAAAATATTATTTTAACATTTCCTAATTTACATTAATTAAATAACAATTAATTTTTAAATAACTCATTTATCCTAATTTTAGGGCTATTCCTACAACGATCTCATGAGAAATCCGCTTCGCTAGATTTGTAGAGAATCATTCTTAGATTCTCGTGATGGTGTCCGATCGCCCATTTGGCTTAAAATTTAAGAAAAATTAAGGTACGAAGGAGAATTTGTCTTACCCAAAGAGATATGCTCACGTTACTTCTACGACAAATCCATTTCAGTAGATATGTCGGTGGCGGAGAATGGAGTCTAGTGGTATTTTCAGATTTTCAATTGGACGAAAATTCGCAGCGAAATCATAGAGAGAAGAGGAATAGAGAGCGTAAGCTGAGAGAGTTTTTTTTTTCCTTTCTTTTTCCCTTCTCTTCCTCCGTTGTGAACCTTTTTTTTTTTCTCTTACCTTCTTTTGCTTTCTCCCAAGAAGCTTAGGCACTAAGATTCCTTTTTTTTCTTTCCTTTATCATTTACTTTAAACTTTATTATATAATAACTTTATATATACTTTTATATATACTTTTATACACACACACACACACACACACACACACATATATATATATATATACCCACAATTCTCAAATTTCTTAATTTAATTAATTTTCTTAATAATAATTAATTAATTAATAATAATAAATTTTATTAATTAAAATTTTTTTTAGGTTGTTACGTGGTATATGTTTAGAAAGACTTTAAGTTGTGTATTCCTGATATCTAATTTAACCTAAGAAGAAGTTTTAAAATTTCAATTTACCCCCATCTTAGGAATACACCAATTCCAACAGATTAATCGAGAATTCAAAGGACCTCGAACACCATTTCTCAATATACTATTTATTTGTATTTAATTCTCCTCTCCACTTCTCAACGAATTATCAAAAAGGAATTGAACCTGTCCTCCCATGCAAAGGACGAAATAATTATAAACTACTAAAAATAACAGTGCTAATTTGTTCTCGATTTTAATTTGAATCACTGAAATTTGAGAATTATGCTTATATATATATATATATATATATATATGGTTAATTTGTATTGGTGATAATATACTTTTGCACGTGGTGGATGCATGGACAAATCGTGGGCACCTATCAATTTGGTAGGTCCTATGCTGAGTCATGTGATGCGATCCTCTAAATTCTAACTCAAATATTTCTTTCCCTTTTCCTAGTTACCTCAGGTAGCCTTTGCTTCCCCGCTAGCTTTTGGCGTTCGAGCTTTTTCACACTTCCCATTTAAAATTGCTAGCCGTTACCATCGATGCAACGACGCCGTTGAAGCCGGGGGTTGAGAATGAAATCAATTAATTTAATAATTTCTGTCATTCTGTGAACTGATTGAACCGTAGAAGTTCTGCAATTGTCGTTTGTACGTTACGTCCGTCTTCTAAGCAAGCAGCCCAAGCCAGCAATAATAATAATAATATCCCTAGGGTCTGGTTCAGGTAGCAGTACAGATTGTGGGAGTGCCTCTTACGATATCAGGTGTTCAAACTCTCTCGGATTCGTTTTCGCCCCTGAATTTTTAAAATTTATCTCACTTTGAAATTATGGGGTTGGCTTCAAGGGGCGTGGGATTACGGACACATGGAAACATCCAGTGCGTAATCCAAAATAATAATAATAATAATAACAAATTCAAGTCTCTCCTGATCATAAATATTATTTTAAAACAAAAAAAAATACAAAATAGAAGTTTTTGCACAGGTGTATGTGTGTATGAGAGAGACAGAGAAAGCCGATAAATTTTGTTAAGGAAAGATTAATTTCTAACTAGCCATCTAAATACTTGCTCAACCTAGGGATTAATTTCTAACTAGCCATCTAAATACTTGCTCAACCTAGGGTGTACGATTATAAAAGAGTCAAGTCGAACTTTAACATGTTCAAACTATTTCACTAAAATCTTAACCAAGTTTAGAATTGAATTCTAATATACTTGCTCAAACTTATTTGTCATGCAAATGAACGAGCTCATGATCCCTTATTGAGTCGAGCTACTAAGGTGTTCACTAACGGTTTGATTGTTTTGAAACCTATCATTTTGAAAGATAAGAAGGTTTTGGTAAGCGAAAAGAGTGAAAAGTAACTCTTACTAATATTCTCTTCTGTTACGTTTGAGATAAATTTTGGACCTTAAATTTTGATTAGGCGTATTTTGACAAATTTTAATACAATTTTATACTATATTTTATCCGAATCGAAGACTTCTCCGAATATAGGATTAAATTTTGTCCCATTAAACTAACTTATTGACCTTTAACATTAGTTTTATAACTAAATCAATATTATGAAAATTGAACTAAATAATGTTATGCACAAATAATCTTGTCCCCCACTTTATGTTTTACTATAATCTATCAAGTTTAATTCGATCTTTTTAAGCTATTCTATAAATAATTTTAATTTTAAACCTATTAAGTAAGTTGATACTGATCCGTTCAAGAATCAAAATGAATCTAATCTATTCGTGCTTAGATTCGACTCGTAAACTGAATAAGCTGTAAAATTGAGTTTGGAAACACTCATTTATATATTCAATGAACTTTTATCTACTAGTGAGTGACTTTATTCGTTTGTATTCTTAGAAATCTTGAAATTTATAAGTCACCATAAATTAAAATCTCAAAACAGATGTACCAATTTAGCATTTTATATTTCTATCATTTTTTTATATTTAAATTATATTTCTCACATATTAGACATTTTACCACAATTTAGGGAAATATAAACGTTAAACAAAGTCAACCGAAGAAAACGAAGGATTTCCGTTAAAAATTGAAATTGATTCAATCTAGAGCAGACAACGAGTTGCTTCTGAGTTCCGAATCCCAAAACGATGTCATTCCTTGACCCACGTGGCGTAGCCCGCCATACGCTAGCACTCGCCATACGCTCCACGTGACCGACGTCAACTCCTCTCCCTCCTTCATTTCCTGCGGCGTCCCGAGACCACCTCCTTCCTTCCTCCGCCGCCGTTGGCCGTCGGAGAAACCGTAACTGAACCCAAAACCGAAGAAACGACGAGTTCCAAGGTAACCGTCGACGTCCTGATTAACCAACCTCCGGTTTCTCCGACTAGCGCCAACGTAGTCTCGTTTCGCCCGTCACCTTCGCCCATCTCTCACATTATCACTCGATCGCACTAAATAACATCTGCCATTGGAGCTTGTGCTCGTCTGCGAACGTTTCTTCGCGACCTCGATCTCTGAGCTCCAATGGCGGACAGCCCTGCGGAGAGAGTAATATACCTCCACGGCGACCTCGATCTGAAGATCATCGAAGCTCGATGCCTCCCCAACATGGACTTGGTCTCCGAGCGTCTCCGTCGCTTCTTCACCGCGTTCGATGCCTTCCGCGTTTCTTGTACCTCCGGCGATAAACAAAAGAGCCACCACCATCGTAATATCATCACGAGCGACCCTTACGTCACTGTCAGCCTCGCCGGAGCAACCGTCGCCCGCACGCGCGTCATCTCCAACTCCCAAGACCCTATCTGGAACGAAAACTTCAAGATCCCGCTGGCCCACCCGGCGGCTTTCGTGGAGTTCCAGGTGAAGGACAACGACGTGTTCGGCGCCGACATGATCGGAACCGCGACGGTGCCAGCTCATAGAATCGAATCCGGCGAAGTCATCAGCGAGTGGTTCCACGTGATAGGGCCGTACGGCAAGCCCCCAAAGCCCGGATCCGCGATCCATCTCGAGATGAGATTCGCGCCTTGCGAGAGCAATCCCGTGTACCTGCGCAGTATCGCGGACGATAAGGATAACGTCGGCGTGAGAGACACGTATTTTCCGGCGAGGAGAGGAGGGGCGGTGACGCTGTACCAAGACGCGCACGTGCCAGAGAAGATGCTGCCGGATATCGAATTGGAAGGTCGGAAGGTGTTTACGCACGAGAAGTGCTGGGAAGATATATGTCACGCGATCTTGGAGGCTCACCATATGGTGTACATTGTGGGATGGTCGGTGTATCATAAGGTGAAGCTGGTAAGAGAACCGAGCAGGCCATTGCCTAGTGGTGGGAATTTGAATCTTGGGGAGCTTCTCAAGTACAAGTCCCAAGAAGGGGTTCGGGTTTTGATGCTGGTTTGGGATGATAAGACTTCGCACAGTAGGTTCCTCATCAATACGGTACCAATTTCGTCCTTATATCTATATATGGTGGTGTGATTTGTAAATTGCAATTGATGTTTCTGTTTCCATTCATGCTGGAATCCGGATTGTTCTTAGTAGTTACTTCTATGTTTGGTGGCTTGGATTTCATTCATTGGATTTGTTTCATTTGAATTTATGTGGAGTTGGAACAAATTTAATGCAATTTATGTCGAATTTTGCCCCAAAATGTTGAATTTCTAGTTTCCAAACAGAGGGTTTAAACATTTTGGTACAGAATGGTAACTAGGATTTTTGTCCATCTGTTTGGGTTGTAGTGATGATTGAATTCATGTTTCTTAGGAAGGTTCTTGCTAGCTTTTATGCTTACTATTAACCTCTAAATTTCACCCAAAATCCAACTTCAAATCTCAAACTCCACGCTCCCAAACACAGCATTTGAGTTTTCTCATGATTGAAGTTTTTATTCCGGAGTTGGGTTCTCTGTGCAGCCACCTGTTGTTTTCTTGTGAAAAGGGAAATCCGAAGTACATGTACCTTGCCTTTTGGGAGCAAGGATTTTAGATCTTGGATTTAAATTCAGGTAAATTTTGGACAATTTCAACATAATTTTATATTACATCTTTTACAAATTCAATACAATTTCAAATTCAAAATCTCTCCAAACATAAGAGTCGTTCCATTGAAAGCAATATATTTATTGTTGCATCACTAGAGCCAATTTAACAAGTTGTTATGTGTGGGTTGAGGACCCCGATTTGATTGACCATGAATGCTTACTTTCCATGGAGAATATATGAGATGATACTCTTACAAAATATAAATGTAGATATATGATACAATTTGGTTTATGATCTTCCTAGAAAGTCAAGTTGCAGCGCATGATTCAGAAATGATGGATGATTGCTGCCTGCTGCAATTCTATTTGTTAATCTAGGTTTGGTTGAGCTCTGTTTGATAACATATTGAAGACTTGATACTGAAATCAAGGGCCTTTACTCTGAATCCTCTGTTCTGGTTAAGCTTCCGAGGGTTGGGTGTGGGTCTGACTATATAAGGGCGAGATGTCTTTTGTTGATTTTTCTTTGCTCAACATATACGTCTGCTATTTACAGTTTCATATTTTCATAAAATTTGCATGAGGGTTAGCTATACTTGACCATAATATGGTATGTATTTTGCTGCAGGCCGGAGTGATGCAAACTCACGATGAAGAAACTAGGAAGTTCTTCAAGCACTCCTCTGTCGCTTGTGTGCTGTCTCCCCGTTATGCCAGCAGTAAGCTCAGCATTATCAAGCAACAGGCATGCATTATACCATGGTCCAGTAATTGTGGCTCCCCTTTTGTTGTTTTATTGTTCATGTAATGTTTTTAATACCAAGAACGTGCTTACCTATTATATTTAGATTATTTAGAATCTTAGATTATTAGATTAGTTCACTTCCTCTTAGGATTTGAAGAGAACCATGTACTTGGTGCTCTGGATATTGCTGTTTCCACTATGGTGTCACTGTTAGCTTTGCTTGATAGAAGGCCTTAATTTTTGTTCACTGCATACAAGTTTGTTTAAGTGATAATTTTGTTCATTTATTTGCTTTGATTTGATGGATTTAGAATGAAGAATAAATGTAAAATTCATAATTTAGATTAGATTTTTTAATGAACAATAATCTTGACACTCACTGTTTTATTAGAGGATTTGCGTCCAAGTAAATGGGATCTGTCTCTGTTCTATTAACTAATGAAGCTACCCCGTTGGCCATTGGACACTCTTAATTGAAAGCATCTTGATTCACATGATAAGTTCCTTCTTTATTCACATATACATTACCTTTCCCCTTTGTATGTATATTTTTGTGGTTATGAGAAGAGGGAGTACTCAATATTGTATTGCTATCTTGCCTTGGTCAACACAATGTAGCAACTGCAGAAGCGCATAAATCTCTTCTCTGGATGAAAAATATAATTTTCCGATTCTTCTTGCTTTTGTCCTTTATTTATTTATTTTTGTGGAGGGGGCATTAATTTTTATTTTATTTTATATTTTGCTGATATTGTTTCTTTTGGGGCCTGATTGGATAGGTCGTTGGAACCCTTTTTACTCATCATCAGAAATGTGTGATTGTGGATACACAAGCTTCGGGAAATAACAGGAAGATAACTGCTTTTATCGGAGGTCTAGACCTTTGTGATGGACGTTATGATACTCCTGAGCATCGACTATTCCGTGATCTTGGCACTGTGTTTCAGGATGATTATCACAATCCAACATTCACTGTAAGTATATGTTGCTTTGAGGTGGATGATATCTGTTTCCATTATATTTTTTGCATTTTGATAGACTGCATTTTTTTTCAGTCTATGAACCAAGAATGATCATTTGTCACTAAATTTATGTGGAATTAAAAAATTTTGAAATAAATGTTGGTTAAGATTGATCAATTTAATTCACAGTTTTCTTAGTTACTAAAAGAAAAATTTTCAGGGGCGTTAATTTTTCTAAGCTGCTTCACTGACAAGAGAGCTTTCACAAAGTCAGACTAATGAATATATCACTCACTGTATAGTCCTTTTTGTTAGGACCAGAGGAGCCCATGAGTGGGTTTTATACACATGGGTGAGCACCAACTTGACCCAAAAGTAAAAATATATTGAGTTTTGAGCCCAATTATGTATATAAGCACCCATTATCCACTCAAATTTTTCAATGTGGGACAAACTTATAAGTGAAATTCTCAACAATCTTCCTCTCACTTGTGAGTTTCAACTGTTTCCCCCTGAACAGGAACCGTCTCTCTTATGGGAGTAAGCCCAATTCCCCAACAGTTGCTCAAGTAGGCCTTACCACTAACGCCTTACATGCATCGGATTGCATTCCACGTGCCTTCGAACTAATACTACCTCTCACGTCTTGACCCTATTCGAATCCATCCCCAACCTAGATGATCCTTATTAGCCTCAGCCATACACTTGGAACCCAAGGATATTTTCCTTTTTTCAATTGGTGTAGGTTTCACTGAGAAAATTGAGGAGACAGAGAGAGTGGCGAGAAGGGGGGCTCTCTGGATTTAATTTGAATCCTGAAAGATCCTTCAAGTTACTTTATATATATATATATATATATATATATATATATTTATAATATTATATTATATTATATTAACATATTATTATATATTATTATTAATTAATTAATTATTTTATTTATTTATTTATTTTGGAATCACTACAACCGTTACCAACGACTCATCCAATTTTGTTGGATGCTAAATTGATATCATTCTCATCACAGACCACAACAAGGTCTGAAGTGGTGGTGGCCACACGATCATCCCTACCGTTGTCTCTTCTTTACTGCTTGGTATTCTCCGTCTTGTTCTTAGCCTTCCATTTATAACAATTCTTTTTTATGTGGCCCTTCTTGCCACAATAATGGCACTCGAGGTTCTTGTACTAGGACTTGGATTTACTCCTGCCTTGTTTTTATCTTGGCCTTTGCTTTTACTTCTTCCCCTATTTTCTGAGATCAAAATCTTAGATTGTGATGTGCTTGCAACTTGTGCTCGTCGCCTCATTTCTTCATTTAAAACTGCGCTTCTTGCAGACTCTCACATCACAGCACCATCAGGAGCAGAATTGGCCAAAGAAATACGAAAATTTTCCCATGAGTCGGGCAAAGTATTTTTAAAGCCACAAACCCAAAATATCGATATCAAATTTGACGCCGACATCGAATAGTTGTTGAAAGTGGTAAATTCATTTAAGTGATCGGAAATAGAACTACCTTCCTTCTACTTGAGATGCATCGCTTGATTGAGTAGGAACAATTTATTGTTCCTAGTCCTTGGTGCGTACAAGGCTTCCAGGTTGATCCATAAGGTCCTAGCATGATTTTCATTTTGAATATGATTCAAAACATTATCTTCAACCCATTAACCGAATGAAACCACATACCTGTTCATGTTCGAATGTCCATTCATCATCAGACTTATCTTCTGGCTTTTGAGTGGCAAAAATAGGTAAATGTAATCTCTTTACAAAAAGAAGATTTTTCATCTTTCCCTTCCACTTGTGGTAGTTGGTGCCATTCAAGCAAATCATCTTGCTCATATTAACCTCCATGATTTTCTCAAAGATCTAGCCTTTATAGAAATCTTGAGACAAAATCTTGCAAATCTGAGAATACCAGTGCGTCAGGAACGTTTGATTTTGTTGGAAACCAGTCCAACCTTGCAAAAATCGGCTCAAAATTGGCTTGGTTCGGCCCAAAAATAGATCTGGATCGATTTGGTTCAATTTAACAGAATATTCCCTTGGCTGACGAAATATTCTAACATTGTTTGCTAACATGGCTAAGGTGGAGCTCTCTAATGATGTGGCAAGTAGGGTTTGCGCTAACATGGCAAGTGAGACCTGCTAATGACGTGGCAGTGGGACACCGTTGATGATGTGGCAATGGGGCCTGTTGATGACGTGGCAAGTGGGGCCGAGTTGAGGATGTGGCAAGTCGGGGACCGCACTGATGTGGCACTCTTCTTCTTCTTCATGCCAATTTCAATTTGCAGTTTTTGCAAATTTAAAGAAACAGAGCGCTAAATTGTACTCTTGCAGTAGACCGTGTGACTTCGTTCAGAGTTGGTTTTTGACACCATTTTCACCGTTGTGATTGTCTTGACACGAGCCACGCGATGGTATGAAATAATTAAACATTTCGAGCAACTCGGAAAAATTGTTCGAGAGCTACATACTGTTTCTTTCGCTATAAAAACTAGTTGGAAACACCTTAATAACGCTCTGCTACCAGTTTGTAAAGGGATTTAAAGCTCCTGCAGAAAATAAACACACACAAAAGACACCAAATTTTTAACGTGGTTTGGCCAATATTGCCTACGTCCACGGTTGCAAAGCAAGAATTCACTAATCAATTTGAGAACAATAATTACATGAAGTAATATCTCTCACAAAAAGGAAGAAACAGGTAAAATTAATTTCTCTTTGATTTTTTCTCTCCTCACTGGTTGATCTTGGTTTGATCCAACCGGTTACATTTATTTGAAATGCAACCTCATATTTATAGGACAATAGGTGCAGCCAATTTCCTTCTCCGTCAACAAAATACGGCCACCTATTTCAAATCAACAATGGCTGCAACAGCCACTCAGTCAAGTCTGGTGGGCTTCTGAATTTGCGGCTTCAACTCTGGTGGGCTTCTAGATTGACAGTGGGATATGGAATACCTAACAATTCTCCCCTCCATACCCCACCGGAGTAGAATGCAATAGCTCATTCAAACGAGTGGACTTCTAGTAAGAATTCATTCCGACTAGTTCCCTGCAAAGTTCAAACTTATTGTGAGGTATTACTTTTGCCATCATGTCTAAACCATTGTCATTAGTATGAATCTTCTCAAACTCTAACAACTTTAAGTCCATAACATTCTGTATCCAATGATACCGAACATCAATGTGCTTCGACGGTCCGTGAAACATAGAACTATCGCAAAACAAAACATACCTCTTCTGCTTTAAACCAAGTTCGCTTATGAACTTCTTCGTTCCACAACATCTCTTTGCATGCCTCTGTCACAACATTAAACTGGGCTCTAACGTAGACAAGGCAACACACTTCTGCAACCTAGATTGCCAAGACACAACTCCCCTTGCAAAGGTAATCATGTAACCTGAAGTAGACTTCCTTGTGTCAATATCACCGACCATATCTGAGTCAGTGTAGCCTTCGAGCACGGGCTTGCCAGTGCCAAAAACCAAACTTAACTTGGAAGTACCACGTAAATATCTTAATATCCACAATCATGTAACCTAAAGTAGACTTCCTTGTGTCAATATCATTGGCCATATCTAAGTCAGTGTAGCCTTCGAGCACGGGCTTGCCAGTGCCAAAAACCGAACTTAACTTGGAAGTACCACATAAATATCTTAATATCCACTGTACTGCATTCCAATGCTCCTTTCCCAGATTGGACAAAAAATGGCTCACTGTATATACATGGTTGGGCCCAAGACCCAATAGGTTTAAGCTTATTGGGTGTTGGGCTCAACCATGTATATAAGCACTCATCGTTCACTCAAATTTTCAATGTGGGACAAACTCACAAGTGGAATTCTCAACACTTTTTATCATGGAGATTTTCAAATTTCTTTAATTGTTGAAACTAACTAAATTTTCACATGGTTGATGATTAAGCCAAAATATGATTACTTGTGAAACTGCCAAAGTTTGTGTAATTTATTTGCAGAAAAGTGCGAACACAGTCAAGTCAAAATCACTAGCAATTACACAAAGAGCAACTGTTCTCAACTTGAATAAATTTTGAATTCTCTACATTATTTTATGATGTTATTCTTAAAACTATGTCCTAATCGATATGGGAAACTCCCTGCCTCTCTCTTTCTGTGTGTTATTAGGCAGGTACCAAGGGTCCAAGGCAACCGTGGCATGATTGGCATTGCAAAATTGAAGGTCCTGCTGCATATGACGTATTGACCAACTTTGAACAACGCTGGAAAAAAGCCAAAAAATGGTCTGAGTTTGGACGGCGTTTCAAAAGGGTATCTCACTGGCATGATGATGCTTTAATAAAGTTGGAGCGCATTTCATGGATACTCAGTCCTTCCCAAACAATTCCAAATGATGATCCTTTATTGTGGGTGTCTAGGGAAAAGGATCCCGAAAGCTGGCATGTTCAGGTTAATTTGTACAAACTTCATGCCCACTGCCCAGGCAAGGCTTCATCAAATCTTATTTGTAAACATCACTGAATTTCATCTGATTTTTCTATGTTGACAGATTTTCAGATCTATAGATTCAGGGTCTACGAAAGGATTTCCCAAAGATGTTCGTTTGGCTGAGGCTCAGGTATATCTAATTTTTTTCTAGAGAGAGAGAGAGAGAGAGGGAGGGAGGGCCACAAATTACATATCAATTAAAATTAAGAAAGCCACAGATATCAATTAAAATTAGTTTGAGATATGGTTAGCACATTGATCGGATTTCTTGAACTTATCATTGTTCCCCTTATTGCAGAACCTTGTCTGTGCAAAAAATTTGGTAATAGACAAGAGCATTCAAACAGCTTACATCCAAGCAATCAGATCCGCCCAGCACTTCATATATATTGAGAATCAGTATTTTCTTGGATCATCGTATGCATGGCCATCTTACAAACATGCAGGTATGAGCAGCTTGTATAAAATATTTACATTGTAGTGAGGATCTTGTAACAGAGTACTGAGAGAGTAACGAGAGAGAGAAAGGAGAAGAATGAAGATAAACCAAAAAATCTTCTCATTTAATCTACCTTTTTACAATCTGAGATTTTTGTATATATAATCAGAGAATAGAAGAAAGAAACAACCAGAAAATAAGAAAACAGAAAATCAGAAAACAGACTGAACTGAAAAATAAACTTAACTGAATAATGGAAAACTAACTAAACTAACTAAACCAATTATTAGCTGTAATAGTCCCCCTCAAGATGATGTGAAATGTTATGCACATTCATCTTGGACAAAAGAACTTTGAATGACTTTAAACCCAAGGGTTTAGTCATTAAATATGCAACTTGATGAACAGAAGATACATGCAAAGTAGTGATCAGACCCTCTTGCAATTTCTCACGCACCAAATGGCAATCTATTTCAATGTGTTTAGTACATTCATGATATACTGGATTGGCTGCAATGTGAAGAGTTGCTTGGTTATCACAGAATAAGAAAGCTAGTTGGGGGTGATGTTAATGCAAAGTAGTACGTAAAGCTTTGAGCCAAATAATTTCACAAACTGAGAAGGCCGTTAATCTATATTCAGCCTCAGCTGAAGATCTTGATACCGTGTGCTGCTTCTTAGACTTCCATGAAACAAGGCAATCTCCAAGGAAAATACAATAACCACTTATTGATCTACGAGTATCCATACAGCTAGCCCAATCTGAATATGAGAAAGCTTTGATATGAACCTTTGATGAAGATGGGAAAAGTAAACCTTGTCCAGGAGTAGATTTAAGATATCTCAAAATTCTCATAGCAGCTTGTAAATAAGGCATTTGAGGACCATCTAGGAATTGACTAAGGTGATGTACAGCAAATGTAATATCTGGCCAGGTGTGAGTCAAGTATAATAACCTGCCAATTAGCCTTCTATAAGCTGAAACATCATCCACTAATGCACCATCATCTTTGGATACCTTCGTATGAGTATCCATAGGAAAAGAAATTGGTTTAGCAGCAAGTAAACCAGAGTCTAAAATAAGCTCTAAACAATATTTTCTTTGAGACAAAGAGATGCCTTTCTTCGATCGAGCTATTTCCATACCAAGAAAGAACTTCGTTGGTGCCAAATCTTTCAACTGAAACTCAGTACTCAAAAAAACTCTTAAGACTCTCAATGGCAGTTATATCACTGCTAGCTAGTAGCATATCATCAACATATAACAACAGGGCAACAAAAGAGCTACCTTCTTTCTTAGTAAACAATGAATAGTCAGCCTTTGATTGTGAAAATCCCATGGCACACAGCACAGAAGTAAATTTGGAATTCCATTGTCTTGAAGCTTGCTTTTAGCCATATAAAGACCTTTGCAATTTCCATACTCTTGTGTCCCCCTTTCTAAGATAACCTGGAGGAGGTTTCATAAAAACTACTTCATCTAATTCTCCATTCAAGAAGGCATTGTTAACATCTAGATGAAAAATATGCCAATTGTATATTGCAGCAAGTGACAGGACACACCTCACAATAACCATCTTTGCAATAGGTGAGAAAGTCTCAAAAAAATCTAAGCCTTCCATTTGGGTATACCCTTTGGCAACAAGTCTTGCCTTGTGTCTCTCTATGGAACCATCAGAATGGTATTTAATTTTATATACCCACTTACAACCTATAGGAGTTTTATGAGGTGGTAATGGTGTGAGAACCCAAGTATCATTCTTCTCTAATGCAGATAATTCTGCAGACATAGCAGCTCTCCAATGAGCATGCTTGATAGCTTGATGATAAGAGGAAGGTTCTAAATCAGAAGAAATAGCAGCAAAGAAGGCTTTATGTGATTCAGATAATTTGGAATAAGAAAGAACATCAGATATGCTATATTTTGTACCTGAATTAAGAGCAGGATCCCTGTTAGATGATTGAGAAGTAGAAGCTGCTAAGTTGCAATGATAATGCTGCAGATAATCAGGCCTTCTGTGCTGTTGAGTTGATTTTCTCAAAGGGGGAAATTGATGGGTATCATGTAAAGGTAAATCTAAAAAAGCTGATTGCAATGGTTCAGGATAGCTGACATTTTCATTGTAATCTGAGACTGGTTTAGGAAGAACTGCAATAGAATTTTCTGAAATGGGATTTGACTGAGATGAATTTTCAGTCATAGAATATGTATTCAAAGAAGATGAGAACGGAAATATAGATTCATGAAATGTGACATCTCTGGAGATGAAAAAAATTTTCTGTTCCAAATCATAAAGTTTGTAACCCTTTATACGAAAAGGACATCCTACAAACATACATTTTCTTGCTCTTGGGGAAAATTTGGATATGTTTTTGGCAAGAGTGGATGCATAACATAAACACCCAAAAACCTTTAAATGATGATATGCTGGAACTGAATTGTACAAACTTCATATAGGGATTTGTTACTCAAAATTAAGGATGGAACTCTATTGATAAGATATGTTGCAGAAAGTATACATTCTCCCCAAAAAATCAAAGGTATGTTGGATTGAAATTTTAAGGCTCTTGCTACATTTAAAAGATCTTGGTGTTTTCTCTCAACTATAGAATTTTGTTGAGGTGTCTCTACACATGATACTTGATGTAAAATTCCTTTTGAAGTAAAAAAAAAATTGTCATTTTGAATTCTAAACCATTGTCAGATCTCAGGCATTTTATTTTTGTGCCAAACTATGTTTCAACCAGATTGTAAAAGGTAATAAAAATACTTTGGACTTCAGACTTCATTTTCATTAAGTCCAAGTAAATCGTGAATGATCATCCACTAAGGTAAGAAAGTAGCTAGAACCATTATGAGTTGAAACAGAAAAAGGTCCCCATATATCAGCATGAATAAGATTGAAAGAAGAACTTTTATTGTAAGAATGAGTCTCAAAAGGAAGCCTTTTATGTTTGGTTAAAGGACAAATTGTACAATGACTATCAGGTTGGTCTAAAAAACTAATACTTGGTACATTCTTTGAAAGAAGATACAATCGAGACATGGAAGGATGTCCTAATATACTATGCCAAATTTTGGAATTTGGGACAGAGTTCACGGTGGTTGATATTTGTGGAGACTCAACAGCATAAGCACCTGATTGTTGCAAGATGTATAGCCCAGCAGACTTTCTAGCAACCCAATCATCCTCCATGGGGCAAATTCCTGAATAAAACAAACATTAGGTAAGAATATGAAAGTGCATTGCTGAGATGAAGTGAGTTTGCTAACTGAAAGCAAATTATATGAGAAAGATGGTACACAAAGTACATCTTTGAGAATTAATCTTTCAGACAATTTTACTGTTCCAAGATAAGTAATTGGTACATTGTTGCCATTGGGAAGCATAACAGAAGTGTTTAAGGACTTTCTTATGGAAGTAAAAAAAAATCAATGGAATGAATTATATGGTCTATAGCACCAGCGTCTATAATCGAATTACTCTGAGATATTGAAGATGCTGAATGACTCGAAGGAAAGCTGGAAAGAATCATACCTTGATTATTTTGTGAAGGAATGTTAGAAACAATATTGGCTGCTTGATGAGTGATGGTTTCATTTGATTGTGAGTGGATTAAAGCTAACAACTTCTGACAGTCCTCATGAGAGAAAGGTCATTGATTAACAGGCTCAAAGGGTGTATCTAGAGGTTGGCTTGTGACTTGGTTTGTTGATGAAGACTTTCCTTTCTGTCGAGAGTTGTTAAATTTGAATCCTGGAGGATATCCATGTACTTTATAGCATTTATCAATTGTGTGATTATTCAACCCACAATGGGTACAAACCAATTTGGCTTTCCTTTACTATTGATTTCCATAAACAAATCTTTGGCCTGAAAAATTTGAGTCTTACATTTTACTCATAAAAGCCACAGTGTCAATTGCACAAGTTCTGCCAATTCCCCTTTGTTTCTCTTCTTGAACAATTAAAGAAAATACTTTGTTGATCTCTGGTAGAGGTTCCATCATCAAAATCTGACCTCTAACATGATAAAAACATTCATTCAATCCCATCAAGAATTGAATAACACGTTGTCTATCTTGATATTTCAAGAATTTCCGAATGGCATCACATGTGCAGGTTCTTAAAATCCCACAAGAACATGTGGGAATTTGATTGTAATCAGTCAATTCATCCCATAAAGACTTGAATTTCGTATAGTAATCCCTTACCGACATATTTTCTTGAACCAACATTGATAAATCTTTCTGAAGTTGAAAAATTCTGAGCCCATTTCCTTGTGTGAACCTTTTCTTGAGATCTTGCCACATATCTTTCGCAGTTTGTGAGCAGATGATATTGGCTCCAAGACACAGAACTGATAATCCAAGAACATACCACATTGTTGCATCTTTCCCATAAAGCATTCGAAAGATCTGTTGAAGCTGGTCAAACAATTGATCCATCTACAAAGCCAATTTTGTTTTTCGCCTTTAAGGCCATCATCATGGACTTGCTCCATGTATGATAATTCTCACTAGTGAATACATTGGACACCAGTATTGCTCCTGGTGAATCACCATTCTGTAAATAATATGGACTACTCTCTACACTTATGTTAGACATAGAAATAGATGCAGAGGAAGGGGAAATGGACATTGCAGAATACCTTCTCAAGATATCTGCTCTGATACCATGTAACAGAGTACTGAGAGAGTAACAAGAGAGAGAAAGGAGAAGAATGAAGATAAACCAAAAAATCTTCTCATTTAATCTACCTTTTTACAATCTAAGATCTTTGTATATGTAACCAGAGAATAGAAGAAAGAAATAACCAGAAAATAAGAAAACAGAAAACCAGAAACCTAACTGAACTGAAAAACAAACTTAACTGAATAATGGAAAACTAACTAAACTAACTAAACCAATTATTAGCTGTAATAGATCTGCACTTCTCCAGATAAACCTACTACTGTATTCATGTTGCAAGCATGTGTTTTCTTTGTGTTCACACTATATTTTCTTTGCCTGTAAACCGAAGTTCAGAGTTCTTGTATGTTGCAACTTAATAATGTTCACAAATATTAACTTACAGACTACATGCATCATTTCCCCATTTACCTTGAATCTTACATTCACTTTTTGGAATCTTGAACACATTAACTCACATTGTCCCAGATATCATATAAGCCATTCCATGTGCTTGTGTTGCTGTCATTTTTTTTGCAAGTGTTTCTTTCAGTTTTATTTGTATCTTAGTCCTCTGACTTGTCCTCATGCATAGCATTGCTTTCACATGACTAGGTGCGGATAATCTAATCCCAATGGAATTGGCATTGAAGATTGTTAGTAAGATCAGAGCAAAGCAGAGATTTGCAGTCTATATTGTCATACCAATGTGGCCTGAGGGCGTTCCCTCTTCTGCATCTGTGCAAGAAATTCTCTTCTGGCAGGTAATTTGTCATTACAAATATTACCTCTTTCTATTTTTGCGTATTCAAAAAGATGACAAGCTGAAAAGCTTGTGGATCCCAAATATTTGGGATGAATGTGGATAAAAATAAATGATAAAATTTATAATGGAAGGAACTAAAAATTGTTGTTCCATTGCTATAAACAGTTTTAGGCCACCGGTAGTGGTCAGTTTTTCTCTTTATAAGGTTTAGTGAGTAGTGTGTTATAAGAATAACCAATTGACTGCATTTTTTGCCTAGCAAAGAAAAAAAAAAAACTGCATTTTCCTTTTGCTGGTGCTGCAATTTTATTTTTTTTTAACATCCTAAAAAAATATTATTGTATCTTATTCTGTTTGTGGAACAAGTATGAATTTGGTATCATGTGCAGTCTTGGTGAATACATCCTAATTTTGTGCATGTGCTTATGATGCTTAACTGCTATTCATCAAGTGCAATTTACAAGGGAAAAAAAAAAAAAGTTTAAATTGCCCTGTGTCAAATGTTAAACATCCCAGCCAGGAGTATATAGAATCAGAGGGGGGGTGAATGGACTCTTTTCGCGTATTTAAAAATTATCTCTACAAAATAAAACTCTTGACAAGATTCAAGCAATTAAATTACAATATTCAGAATTTGAATCATGCACAAGACAAATAAAATAAAGAGTAGGGAGAGAAAAGCTTAACACCGGTAGTTAACGTGATTCGGTACCAAGCCTACGTCCACGCCTTAGCACCAAGCCAAGGATTCTACAATCCACTATCAATATTCCTTCACCGGCGGAGTAAGTCTTACAACTCGAGAACAAATCCCTACCTGCTCACAAAGAGCCTTCAGTTCACAAAGAACCTTCACCAACAACGGTTCACAAAGAACCTTTACACCAAGAAGATGATTTACAAAAAGAATGCTCCTTATTGAGTTGATATCAAATACAATTCAAACCTCACACTACTCTCTCAAGGAATGATTCAAACAAGATGAATGGAGCAAGAGAGATTGAACATTTGTGAATGACAGACAAAGATACAAAGTGCTAAGTGCTTAATTTTGGTATTCAAAGATATATTTCACTAAAATGATCAAGAATCATCCTAAACAAGTCTATGGATTTGTATTTATAGCCAAAACTCATTTCTAACCATTAACTAGCCGTTGGAAGCAATTCCCAAATGAAACTAACCGTTTTTTGCCCGTTACAGCGCTGCTCACGATGCCACTCGTCGACTAGTGCCCTGCACTCGTCCACGAGCGCTCTGAATCAGAAAAAGTCATCAACATGAAAGTTGTGGAATTTTTTCTTAACTTTTCAAGGACACCAAGATTATCCTTTTTGGACTTTTATAGCAAAAATTATGCTCTAAATACCAAAAGATGTTCAGGACTCAAGACTGCACTACGTTGGTTGACGATTGCTCTGTTTTTCCTTATCAAAAAGCCTTTTAATCACTTAAAACATTCTTGAACAAAAGTATATGAAATATATTAAATCTAATGAAGATTAAAACTTGTCCAAGTGAGTTTTCCCTTTGAATATAAGATATCTTGATTAATGAAAACACATTTGAAAGCTCATTTTGATATCTTATAAGCTAGTATGTCCTTTAATAAAAATATACTTGACTTTCTTGAGGCTTTTAGACATAAAGCATGTTTTTGACAAAACCTAGACCAAGTACGAAAATGTTTATAAAACTAAGATAACGAAAACTTGTCCCTTTGAAAAACATATTTTGAGTTTAGGATTCTTTTGACAAACTCTTTAATTTAACTTTGAAAACTAAAAATGTGAGTTTGTGACTTAAGTGAAAACCTGTAAACTCAAGTGTCCTAGTATGCATGTGCATTTGCTCAACTCTTACTCAGAAATCATGCAAGAAGCAAAACGCAAGAGGTACAACATGTTCCTACCACACACAACCCTTATTACATATAATTCAACAATAATTTTTCTTTGGTTGTGCTTGGGTCCTTTCCGAGTGAGTGCCCTTTTGATCTTTCCTACTCGATCCGATTTTTGTCTTTGATCCAGTATTTCATGTATTCAATCCTTGAACTTGTACCAAAACATGATCTGTAAAGATGGAATGCACTAGGAACAACATATAAGTTAATATCATCAAAACATATAAACCATGATAGTGTAACCAACAAGGCTAATTTTCTCTCCCTTTTTGATGATTTCTAACCTATTAAGACTTTACTTAATCTTTACATTTGAGTTTGTACTTACTATAGCTTAACATGCAAAGATAAACTTACCTAAAACCACTAATGGGTTATTATCATCAAAACAAGATAATTAAGTTCATGTAACCTCCAAGGCTAACAAAAGAAATGGTCCATGATCGCAGAATTTGATGGAAAAGGATTCAAATACCCGACCCCACCTAGTGGGACTTAAGGCTTGGTTTTGTTGTTGTTGCTGTTGTTGTTGTTGTTGTTGTAAATTGCCATGTGTCACAGATACTCATCTTAACTCTGCATGCTTCTTTCAAATCTTGAACCAGTTCTGCTTACAATTATCACAAGCTGATTTAATTACGAGGGAAATAGCACAACTTTTTTAACATTGTACATTATCCATGTGAATAATGCAAATGACATACCATTTTAACTTTTGCATTTTTCTCTTTTCCAGGGGCAGACCATGCAAATGATGTATGAAATTATAGCAAGAGAACTGAATTCCATGCATATTGAGAACTCGCATCCTCAAGACTATCTAAACTTCTTTTGCCTTGGGAATCGGGAAGAATTGCCTGAAGAGTTGTCAAGATCCATTAATGGTGATACGGTAATCATACCCCCATGACACTTATATTTATGAGCTTAGTGAATGACATCATTAGTGTTCTAATTGAAATGGTAGCTCAGTTACTTTGCTGAGGATTGCTGTGGTTCATAACATTTCTTCAGCAAATTATCAAGTAGCTAAATACTCTTCCTTTGGAGAGTGGCACATAGCATTCATATGAAACAATCTGATACAGTTTTGGAGCATTTAAGTTGTGATTATCAACATTTTGTTGATTTTTTACCATTCAAGGCAAGTACTTGATTTTTTGCAATAGTAGCCTTCATTTGATATATCGAATTATCAAGTGGCTAATTATTCTTCCTTTGGAGAGTGGTGCAGATCATTCATATGAAACAATCTGATATGGTTTTGGAGCGTTTAAGTTGTGATTGTCAACAATATTTTGATTTTTGATCATCCAATATAAGCATTTGACTTTTTACAAGCACTTGATGTTTTGCAATCACAGCTTTTATTTAGGGATTGCATCTTTAGTTTTTTCAGCACTTGATATTTAGCTGTCACTATAACTGTGCGTTTGAGCATCCTTATTCTCAATTCAATGGAAATGTCTTATTAAAAAAGAAGTGGCTATTTACAGATCATATGAGAAATGCCTCTTCTCTTTTTTTATTTCTTTAATTTTATTTTTTATTTTATTTTTTTTCTTTAGTCCCTGCTATTTGTTATTTTAGAAGTTGAATTTCCAAACAAAATTTCATTCTTAAAACTCATTAATGGTCAAATGTATGATATCATAATTGTGGTTGAGCGGCAAAAAGGAACTCATGCAGTTGATCATAAATAGTTCAGTATTGTTGTGTTGCTGTTCTGTGGACCCCTCCAAAAAAAAAAAAAAAGGGAGATTCTGCGGTGGACTTTTCCACAATAGTTTCTTAAATCCATATTATAAATGCATATATTCTTAAATTCAGATTTCTCAGGGCTCTCGACTCACCGTTATCCAACTATTTAAGCAGAGCTCTTTAGTGTGCATTGAATAATATGTTCTTTTATGTGCAAGAAACTAGAAACTAAGTTGTTTTGTTCCCATTCTTTCAGTTTTCAGCTTCCCAAAAGTTTCAACGCTTCATGATATATGTACATGCGAAGGGAATGATAGTTGACGATGAATATGTGATGCTGGGCTCTGCTAACATAAACCAAAGATCTTTGGCTGGTTCAAGAGACACTGAAATAGCTATGGGTGCATATCAGCCTCATCGTACATGGGCTAAGAAGAAGAAACATCCACGCGGCCAGGTTTGTAGCATTTTCATCATTTGATGATCATGATACTCAAAAGCATACAGGAACTCTTGCTTAGTCCAACCAATAACAAATGACATATTGATGAATGGCCATTTCAAATTGCTGGTCATTGCTTAATCTAACTGTTATGTTTTCTTTGCAGGTATACGGATACAGAATGTCACTATGGGCAGAGCACCTAGGGATGGTGGACGATCTCTTCAAAGAACCCGAGAGTTTGGACTGTGTGAGAGCTGTGAACAAGATCGCTGAAGAAAACTGGAGAAGGTTCACGGCGGACAAATTCACCCGTCTACAAGGACACCTTCTCAAGTACCCTGTGGAGATAGATGCCGGCGGGAGTGTAGGACCGCTGCCCGGGCAAGAAACTTTTCCTGATGTGGGTGGGAAAATACTTGGAGCTCCTACAACACTACCTGATGCTCTAACCACGTAGCCTCCTAGTTTCCTTTGTTCATATAGTCTCAGGAGTGCCGGAAAAGGCTCTCGCTTTTCAAACTGCTGCAACAGTCTTTTTAGATGATTAAATTTGTTCGAGTATCGGTCCGGGTAATTTGGTCAAAATACTGTAATAATATGAAGTCTCAGAAGATGTACAACAATACAAAGTGTATCAATACAAATTGGGATGAAATTGTTCAAAGAAAGAAAGATTGTCGTTCGAATTTTACAACCTCAGCTCCTTAAATTTAGTGTTTTCATCATATATACGCATTAGCCTTTTTTTTTTGGTGGAAAACAAGGTAATGCACACAAAAACAAACTGAAGAGTGAAGACAAGCCAACCCTGCACCGCAAATTCTACAATTTAAATGATAAAATGTGATACAACAAGAAGGCACATCAATACGGGCCTCCCTAATAATACGTTCTTTGATTTCCAAAGACGCGAGACTAGCAAACAAACTCTGCTACGTACCTACCCAAAAAAGGGAAAACAAAAAAAACAATATATATATATATATATATATATATATATATATAAAAGATGCGGAGTGGAGCTAAAATAAGGAGGAGAAAAAAAAAATGAGATTGGAAGTTCTAATTGACGGTGACTTTTCCGACCATGCCGGCACCCTGGTGAGGGGTACAGTAGAAGCCGTAGTCGCCCTTGGCGGTCAAGGTGACGGCGTAGGTCTCGCCGGGGGCGTTGAGGAGGTCCTCGTCGTTCATGGATATCTTGGCGGCGTCCACCCCCTCCGGCACCGCGTCTTCGTCGAACACCACGTTGTGGGGGAACCCCGCATTGTTCTTGAACACTATCTTCTCCCCGGACGGCACGCTGAAGTTGCTGGGCACGAACGCCAGCGACCCGTCGTCTCCCCCCAGCAGTATCTCCAGCGCCATGGCGTTGCTCGCCAGCACGGCGCTGGCCGCCGTGGCAACCACCGCCACCCCCACGTCTTTGAGGGAGGCCTTGACGCCGCTCAGCCTTCCCGGCGCCGTCTTGGCTGGGAGGGAAACTCTGGAGGGGGTTGAACCGGCGGAGGCGGTGGCCTTGAGGCCGGTGAAGGAGGGGATGGCGACGGCGGAAGAGGTAACTGCGGCCATAATTGTTTGAGAGAGATGGGAGTTGGGGTGTTGTGCCGGGGATGGAGAATGAATTGAATAATCAGAAGGAGAAGAAGAGTGGTGAGGGACTATTTTAAGAAGCTACGTGTGGCTTTGGTTGGATAATTGGGGGGATGGATGACGAGTGGAATGGGCTTTATCTGCTGCATACTGCTCTGATTGGCTGGGTCGGATGCCATACTCTGACGTGGCACGATTGGGCTCATGTGAGGTGGAGAATGCTGATGGAATTTTGCTACAAATTTCTTGTTCACACAAACACACACTTACCTATTGAATTTATGAAAGTACAAAAATATGTCTTAAAATCTCAAAAATTCAATTAATACAACAAAATCAAGTCTTAGTTTCACTAGTGAAGTCTGTTATATCAATCATTTTTCTCCAATTGACAATTTTTTTTAATAAATTCAAGTATATTAAATCTTTATTTACTATCTCCTCCCAAATTATTTTAAACTCATACCCCTTCTACTGCCCCCTACATAAACTAAGTCAAAAATTCAATTAATCTCTTCTAAAATTTTAAAAATATTACAATTCTTTTCCTAAAATTTATGAAAATGACAGTAATTCTCTCAAAAAAAAAATTATCTTTTACAAAATATAAGAAGAAATTTATGCTTTTGAACTTTTTTTTTTCTTTTTTTTTTTTTGTAATTTCTTAAACCTCACCTTCATAAGCTAATTCCTTTATATAACCATTTTTATGTTTGTTTCAAAAAAATTTCCATTCATGGTCATGGTTGCTAACAGAAAAATGAATGGTTAAAATTTTCCTTTTTTGTTTTTTTCTCAAATCAACAAACAAATTTTTGAGTGCTCTTACATTATCTCTAGGAGAGATCTTAAATTTAACTATATATGGATTTAAACAAAATACAATATAAAAATTATATTAAGTTATTTTGTCTAAATTTATTCAATTCAATTTCAAGATTCAAAATTGATATTGTCTTATTTTGATCAATAACGTTAGTTATTACTGAAAAATTATAAATTATTATTTTAAAAGGTTTTATTGTAACTAGCACTTGAGGTCAAAAAGAGAAGACATAGTAACTTTATAAACAAAACTTCTTGAGATTTTTCTTTAATATTAGGTTCCTAATAAATAATATTGACATAATACGTAATATAAATTCAATATAATTGCATAAAATTAGTAAGTAAAAGTCTTTAAAATAAATTTTGCTTAATAATAGGGATTAATTATGTTTTCACTCAAATAAACTGTAAGAAAAAATTATATTAAAATTTGTTTAAATCCACTCAAATCTAAAATAAAGATTCAAAATTCATCCTTCCAAATATATAGTAATAATACTTACACTAAAAATCAAAATCATAATCATAATAGTTACTGGTTTCAATGAGCACCCATTAAATAGAGCAATCAATGCTTCCCAAAACACAACCTAAAATTTGATCCTAATCTCCGCAACAAATAAATGCTGTCTAAAAATTTTGAACTTAATACCGAGTGTACCTTATTATTTCACTATTTTTGCATTTACCCTATATTTGGAAAGATTTTGAATTTGGATAAGATATAATATAAAATTATATTAAAATTTGTCTAAATCCATCCAAATTCAAATTTTAAGATCCAAAATTCATGCTCCCAAACACAGTGTTTGTGTATGTTGCATGTGTGTTTATAAAATATACGGGATTTAAATGCAAATACAGCTTCCAACCATTTGCATTCAAGGTGCAAATGGGTTAAACATGCATGTCCCATTCCCATAATTTATAATTATTCTGGTTCTATGTTTGGATTTGTGTCAGTTTAAATAAAATACAGCACAAAATTATATCAAATTTCATCACATACATGTAAAAACAAATCTAGCACTTAAAATTCACGCTCCCAAACAAAATGACACAGCAGAATAGACAATAAATTTCATTAACCTGGGTGCTAACAGATGTACCTAGATGCGCCTGTGAAGAGAATGAAATGTGACTAAATGCACAGCAACAATGGTTTATAACCTATAATTACATCAGCTCAGGTACGCCCACAAGTTCAGCTAAAACTTTGCCCCAAAAAATAAAGTAGCCCAAATCTAAGGAGACCAAATCACTTCTCATTGGGAGGCTGTTAAAGAGATCTAAAGTTCCTTTAAAAAAGCAGGTTTCTTCACTTATAAAAACAGTTCATCTACGTCAATGTCAAGGGAGTGTGAAGAAATACTAAGACTCTTTTGCTTCACTCCTAACATCACCACCTTCTTTTTTTGATTTGGCAGTTGTCGATGAAAAAAATGGGTTATGCAAGCCACAGCCTAATCTCAGCATCACTGCTTATCAGTACGAGGAAGTAGCAATTAGCAAACCGAAGAAATCTTTTTGAGAAAAATTCTATGATAAGAGAGTTTAATTTTGAAACAAGTGGCTGTTAAGGGGGTATATATGGTAGAAGGGTAAAGTACTTGAAATCTGATTCCCCTTTGGCATTTCAAAGCAGGAGTTGCACATTCAGAATTTGAATGATGCTAATATATATTTAATTTTCTTTAGAAGCTAGATGTTTATAAATCATAACTTCCACACCTCTATAACCTTCCCCTCTTAAGCTAGTAGTATATAAATTTTGAAATCAGTAATCTCAGATGAACGAAACCTTGTTAACAGCTTTGCTAGGCCACACAAACCTCTTTGCCACTCCAGTCCAAAAATCATTGGCTATCTATCTTTCTTTTTTACTCCCATAGCCTACGCTATTCAGCTGTTGTAGGCCTTGTGGCCTCTCTCTCCTCGAATTATCGCAAACCAAATCACTCTACACGTCACTGATTTGCTACAACTGACCAAATGACAACAGCCTCCCTCAAGGGCTTCAATCTATGCTGCTGGTATGTAATTTTTCTTCCTCTAACATGGACCAAAAATACAATTCTAAACCCACTCGATGCATAAGAACAGTAAATAGTGCCACAAGAATGCCGTAGAATCAAACCCAAATCTAAATCCTTCAGCTTTTATAGCTCCGTACATCACACAAGAATTATACTTTGGAACTGAGGAAAACTAGAACTTATGTATTATTAGTATTACTATAATATGACTACTAGTCTACTACCAAATAAATAATAATAAAAAGTTGATTCCACAATGTAGACATCATAGCATTATTTCTGCATTAGGAGGATTCTCTATCCTCCTTTCTTTGTAACTATCTCTTCTATACATTAATATACTTTCTTCTTCAATCCAAAAAAAAAAATGCAGACAGCACACCACTCAGTGTCAGGACTAAAGCACAAGAAAGTCCATTACCAATGCGATGCAGATTCATACAAGTTAATTGGACAACATTTTCATGTTTTTAGCATGTAATATTGGCAAAGCAATGACAATATAGATAAACTATAATAAACACAATACCAAATTGTTAATTTGGATATCAATATAAATATATTTACAAATGAGATAAATATTAGTTTAATAAGAAATAGAATGTACATAGGGTATGATTGATCCTTTCACCTCATATCATGGGAAAGACATCATTGTCATCATCATCCAGATCGACATACTTAAAGTTAACGTCCCATTTTGGATTCCTATAATTGAAGCTGGGGTTCACATAGCACTTCATCTCATGAAACAGGTTCAGATTATCCACTAGCTTGTGAAACACATTGCATCCACAGCACTGCAGAACAAGAACAAACCAGCAGAAAATTAGAAATCCTAAAGAGAGACTTTTAAGAGAGAGAGGGATCGAGATTGACCTGCACAAACACAGTGCCATCAGTGTAGGCATGGGGATTGATGGCTCGAGTAGTTCTCTGACCACAGACGTTGCAAGTGAAGGCCACCCGCATTCTCCGACGTGGGGATTTAGTGAAGAGGGACCACGGGAAGGTCGAAATATTCTCCGTACTGGATCCAGACTCAGCTCCAGCAGGAACCGGAGGCCCTTCCATTCCGGAATCCGTAGTCCACCCTCTGACCGAAGCCGCGCTCAGAACCAGACCCATTGCTGCATCCTAAAATTCACCCCAAAACAAGCCCTAAGCTATCAAATTCTATACAGATCAAAATAGCTACCAATATCACCATTTAGAAGAATTCTTCAAATCAGAAAGTAAATGCCCCAAAACAAAAGCCCTAATTCATCAAATTCTCAACAAATCAAAATAACCACGAATCTCAATATTCCGAAGAACCATTCTAGGTCTGGAAACAAAAGAAAATCAAATCAAACCTTTGAGAGAGGGGAAATCGACGAGCGATTGCCGATAAAAGGATCGATGCTTGAATCGTTCGAGTCGGAACGCAGATCGGGCTCGTTATCGTTCCCTGCGAAAAAAAAAACAGTCAATTTGCGTTAAGAGAGCTAACAGCGAACAAGGATTTATCGCATCCGGAGTAGGTAAAAACTAGCTTACTTTTGGAAGACATGTGGAGCCGGAGGAGTCTTCTCGGCGAGTCTTTGGTCTTTGGAGAGAAGATCGCTGGCACGGGAGAAGACGGAGCTACGACAGTTGCAGGGGAGATGAGGGATTCCATGGCAACGACGGCGAAGAGACAAATATTTCTCCGGCGAGGACTCTGGTTGATCTCAGGAGCTGTTCACAAAATCAGAAATGTCTGGGAAGATCTTTACTTCTTTGGGTTACGAATCGGAAGTGATATTTTATTCTGTCTGCTTATGTTGAATTTACACGTGGCAAGTGGATTAAATCCTCTTTTAGCTCCGTTTTTATATTTAACGACCTATTTTCCCCACAAGCATTTTCTTTATCTTAATCAATTTTAAAAAAATATTATTTAGGCTTTATGTCGGAAGTTTATGGGAAAGTAGTTCATTTTAAAATTTTAATTAGATAAAAATTATATTGACTTGTTTAAAATCATAAAAAAAAAATATGAGAAATAAATAATATGTGAACAATTTTATAATTTTTATAAAAGCAAAAAATAGTGATTGAGATATAAGAGAAAAGTCAATTTTATTTTGTGAAAGTTTTAAATTTATAATTTTAATTTTTTTTTCTCAAAAATAATAAAATTGGGCTAAAAGTAAAAAAAAAATTTCTAAATACATTACACTTAAAATGCTATTATATATATATATATATATATATATATATTTCCCTTCTCTCTCTTAAAGAGTATAAATTTTTTTCTGTTGGCTTTTTGAGTCCGATATATGTTTTAATACTAACAAAACACTAGTATCTTATGTGTGTACTCAGTATGTAAACAGATCTTCATTTTAAACACACACATAAGAAAAGAAAATTGAGGTCATATAAGACTTAAAGTTCACATCATATGACAGATTTCATAAAGAGTTTAGAGCAAACGAAGGAGAAGAAGAAAACACATATTTCTATTATAAATGCATTTTTGGTTTTGGTCTATAATAATTGCATGTCATGCATAATATGGATTGACAAGCTCAGAATGACCATAGTCTGACCGTAAGGATCCAAACCTGACCGTAGGGGACTAAACCTAAATTCAAAAAAAACATTTTTTTTTTATAAAAGTTAAACGCATGCAAAGGTTTTTAAAATAACTTAAGGTTAAAAACAAGATTTGCATCAGTCGACCGACGTTGGATTTTTAGGATTAATTTAAAAACCTGATTAACCGAACCCTTCTAGTATTAATTAACTCAGTCGACCGAACAGACCATAGGTTTAAAAGTCAAAAGTTTGACTAAGTCTCAGTCGACCGACCCTATTATGAACTAAACTTCCACGGTCGACCAAACCTAAAATTTTGACTTTTCTACCACTCTCAGCCGACCGAACCTTTTAGTTCAAAAACACCTTGGTCGGCTGAACCATATAAGTGGTCAATTGGCCTTTTGCCTTGGTCGACCTAACTCATGAAGGGTTCATAATCGCCCAAATGATGGTCGACCATCATGCTTCTTGGTCAACCGAGCTATTGATTGAAAATTCAATATTTACACAGCTTGGTCGACCGGCCCTTGCCCTTGGTCAACCGAACCTCTTAGGTTGCCAAGTTTTTATCGAGATAAACAGAGATTAACTTTAATTAAACCTCATTAAACTTTTTCCAAAATTCTTCTTATGTCCCCAATGGTTATATTTTGTGGAAAAACTATAAATACCCCTTCCTAACTCCTGATTAGCAACTTGATTACCCCAAAATTCTCTCAAATTTTATACTTAATTTTTACTCTCTTTATTATTTCTTTGATTAAATCTTTCAAGAGAGTTTTGCTTTAAATATCCTTTTGGGCATTTGCTTTACAAATCAAAATCTATTTTACTCTCATATTTTATTCACATTTCATATCTTATTTTTTAGAGTAAATCAAAGTTTTCTCCATATATATTCATTGATATATATCCTTAGAAAAAATCTATTTCTTTGCTTATGAATCTTGCACATCCATTGTAAGATTCAAAGGCTCACTTGCGTGTGCTTGCAAAAATAAGTTTTGAGTCTTTATCCCTAGATTCTCCAGCACTTTATTTAAAAGAAAATATTTTTGGAGAAAAAGTTTTATTTGGCCATAAAATCTTTGAGCACTCATTATATATATTATTACTCAAAGATTATTTTTGAGAAAATCACTTTACTCACACTGAGCTTATTTTCATATCATACGTGAGTATATTTTTAAGCTATAGTGTTGTACATGTAGACACCCCATTTTTACCCAGGCCCAATGTATGTATTACTATTATTATTATTATTATTATTATTGTTATTATTATTTTCTTTATATTATTCTTATTATTATTATTATTATTATTATTATTATTATTATTATTATTATTATTTTCCTTATATTATTATTATTATTATTATTATTATTATTTTTCATTAGTATTATTATTATTATTATTTATTTTTACTTCTATTATTATTATTATTTATTATTATTATTTTTAATTTTTATTATCATTATTATTAATGTTTTTTTTATTACTATTATTTTATTTGTTATTATTATTATTATTATTATTATTATGTTCATTGGTCTTATTATTATTACCTTTATTTTTATTTTTATTTATATTGTTTATTATTATTATTATTATTATTATTTATTATTTTCATTATTATTGACATTATTTTTAATTATTATTATTATTAAAATTTTTACCTTCACTATTATTTTATTTATTTATCTTTGTTATTACTATTATTATTATTATTTTTATTATTATTACCTTATTATTATTATTACCTTATTATTATCATTATTTTTTATTTCCTTATAACCATAATGGTAGTATATCTTATTTCCAAAAAAAGAGAAAAATACCAAAAGTTGAAAAAGGTAATGATGTTAGGGTTTTTTTTTTAAAAAAATTTTTATAAGAGGGGGTGGTGCGCACAGCCAGGAAAGAAACAAAAAAAAAAAAAAACTTCTCCGGCTCCTTCTTCATCTTCTACCTCTTCTTCTCCTTCGGTTTCTTCTTCACAACCGCCGCCACCCTCTCCCAACAGCACTCTCTCTGTTCTAGCCACACCCCCGGCGAACCTCCCAACCTCCAACGAGACACCAGCCGAGCATCTCTGCTCCGCTGCACAGGAGTTCCCGCCGCCACTCCCTGCTCACTGCCAAGCCTCCGGCCACCCTCCCACTCGACGGCACAGCAACCCAGCCGCCTCAGGCTCCTGCTCTTGATCCCCTGCCGCACCAAACCTCAGCCCCGTCGCTCACTCACGTCGTCTCCGGCCACCAGCAGAAAAACGCAGCAGTCGCCCAATCCTCCAGCCACCGCACCATTCCCAGATCCAGTCCGGCGGCCCCTTGTGTCCCTGCAACTCCGACGAACCTGCAATTCCGGTCACCTTCCCCAGCGACAGCCACTCCTCCGGTATCCCCCTCTGCAACTGCTGCTGCTGCTGCTCCTTCCACACTGAACTCCAGCTCCCAGCACCGCCAGCCCTGCAGACCCGAGAAGCCACCACCGAGCCAAGCCATCATCTCCGGCAACCCCTCGGTGACTCTCTCAAACACACACACGCACACGGAACTCATGCATGCTGTTTCTCACACACACAATGCATATATATATTTATATATTTATTAGTGTTAATATATATATATATAGGTATATATTGGTTTTGTTGGGAGTTTTAATACTTTAAATGTTTATATATTTGCATCTATATGTATATACTATATTGACCATATTAGTATTATTATTTGTAGTAAAATCATTATTATTTATATATTGTGTTATTATGTTGTTTTGTATGTTATTATTAATAATGTTGTTAGATTGTTCGTATATTACCATTAATAATGATTTGTATAATATTTCTAATATTATTATCACATCATAGATGTATTGTTATTATTAATATTATATGATTTATATATCATTATTAGTAATATTATTACTTAGTTGGTTTATTAATATTAGCATTGTTATTATATTAATTATATTAGTATTAGTATTACGTAAGTTTGTATTTATTATTAATTACATGATCGCGTTATTCTTATGTTCCTGGTTTGTATATTACTATTAGTAAAATTACGGCATAGTTTGGATGTTATTATTATATTAATTATTATATTGATTTTATTAGTATTAATATTCTATTGTTTGCATATGGTTGGTATTATTATTATGTGGATTGTTTTATTATTGTTATATGCTATTATTAGGTTTATTATGTAGATTGTTTCATTATTATGTTTAGGTTTATATAGTTGATTTGCATATTTTATATTTTGGTTACGGTTGGCATGTTGATATATCTAGTAATATTGTGTTTAGTATGTTAGTGTATTTAGCATGTTAGTTTTAAGGTATGTTCAATATTATAATGGATATTACATATTATATATTTATTACTATCGTATTTGTAGTATTTTAATGTACACAATATCATTTATCTTGGTAACCTTAATATTTTGAGATTATGTTATTATTGTATATTAGGGTACATTTAAAATTGCTGCCTCACTACTATATATTCTTAACATTGTATTCTCGTATTTTGATTTATTGTATCTTGATGTACTTTTAGGGTTGAAATTGCTTCCATATAAATTATGTACTTAGGGTTTTTGGTCATTATTGTACTCACTTTGTATTTAATATTTGTATAGTTAAGGTTGCGTATTAATTTTGGTTGCCATATTAAATAGGTAATTATTAATTTTAGAATTAACTTGTTTCCATAAATTCAATTATTTTCTTGCCCGTTTTAGTAGTTTACATATTTTAAATTCGATTTGTTTTCCTTAATTAATTGTTAGCATATGTATGTCTTGTACATATCTTTGACAGCGTGTTAATATTAAGATAAATATCATATTATTTAAATATGTATATTGTTAGTTAATGATATTTAGTATTGTTACTATTAATATTATTATTATCACCATTATTGTCATTTATTATTATTAGTATTATTATCATATCTATTACTACTATTAATATTAGTATTGTTATTAGTATTAGTATTATTTATTAACGTTATCATTCTTATCATTATTAATAATATTATCACTATTTTTAGTATTTTCTTTATTCGATCTTATACGTACTATGGTATATATTTTGATAAAATATTTTCTTGATTTTTAAATCCCTATGATTTAATTGCAAGGGGTATTAGCCTTTGGGCATCACGTACCCTAAGCTCTGAGGGAATATATGTATATATTTATTTATTTTCCTATGTATTTATAAATTCATAAAAAAGATTAATGTAAAGATTTATTAGATTAACTTAGGGATAATTTTAAATTAATTAGGTGCCGTTCTTAAGAACGGGCGCGTAGAGGGTGCTCGTACCTTCCCCTCGCGTAACCGAACTCCCGACCCCAATTCTGGTAATGTAGACCGATTCTACCCCTAACGGGGTAGTGATCATGTGTTCTAACCGCACTAAAGGTTAGTGGCGACTCTTACACCATATTTTTCCTGAAAATATCAAATTGATTTTTGATTTCGCCGCCCGGGGCACACGCGCTCCCGGGACGTCGCGACAGCTTGGCGACTCCGCTGGGGACTTAGAGAGTCGAGCCATTAATTAATTAGAAATTATCCTAAGTTCTAATTTAATAAATCTTTTAATTACTCCTTATTTTGTGAATATTTTAATTTGTAAATAACTTTGATTAATTGTAAATATTTTACTTCCATAATTTGTAAATAACGTTAATTAATTAAAAAAAAAATTTTGTTTCCTTATTTTTTGTTTCCAAATTTTTGTGAATAAACATATTAATTGCATATATTGTGTTTCCTTATCTTTTGAATATATATATTAATGGTAGATATCTTGTTTCCATATTGTTTATAGCATGTGAATAAATGTGGGGATAGCGGGATTAGGTTAAAAAATTGAATTCACACACCCTCACGCTCTATACCCGAGCTTTCCTTACTAGGACTAGATAGGAGTGTAATAGCGTCAGTCCCTTCGTGGCAGAGCTTGATGGGACCCGCGAACCACTCCACTCAGTGCGGGTTTTATCCGGACCCCTATGGGGGAGGATGAAATTCCAAACTGGGAACCTTTTGTCAATAGGGTAACCTACCCACACATACTTGTCTATAGTCTTCCTTAACTAGGGTAGAGCCATGAAGAACCCTATACATACGTACCTACCCTAGGTTGGGATAGGAGCCACATCCTTCTCCATGAATAGTGTGTTGCATATATGTGAAATACTTTGTATTATATCATGCATTTGACATACATTTAGACATACATACTACTTAGTTAGTATTCTGAAAAAGCCCAATAATGAGACCAAGACCCATCCTTTCAAAAAATGAAGCACTTGGCCCAAGCATTTTAAAATATGGGTTGGCCCAACCCTTTTCAAGTAACTCGGGCCCAATTTTTTGAGAAATAACAAGTATAGGCCCAACCTTTTCCTAAGTAAAAACTCGGTCCAGGCCTGATTCTCAAAATGGGTCAAATCCAGATTTCCATAAATGGGCTTCGGCCTTATTACCCTAAAAATCCGGGCCCATATTTTCTAAACAATCAAAGCCCAAATCCCTTTAAAATTAGGGTCTGATCCCATCATGAAGTATATTAAAGTCCATATTTTAAAATACTTGAGGCCCAAGTGCACACTAAAGTCCACAAGTCCGCACTGAATAAATCCAACGGGTTGACCAACCTGGGTCAACCCCAACCTCAGATCATAATTTGACCCTTCATAAAATCTGAGATACATGAACCGATTGAGGGAAGAGTTGAATTTAAATTGTGGCCCATCAATGATTGTCTTGAAATCTCTCATTAGTGGGACTTTTCCTAGAATGCTGACAAAGTAGTTAGTTAGGTTACATTGCATCCATGTATTCATGCGTAATTTCACGCGTAATCATGCACGCTAGGTCACATGCATGTTCATATCTCTATTTGTATGTGTAATTGCACTAGTTACATCCATGCACAAACATACATTGCATCCATGCATTCATACCTATGCATTCACGATTCTAAAAGGAAGTTTGTTGGTTTTCAGCTCCTAATCAAAGAGGTGGTTTAAGTAATATAAAGCAATAATTGAGACCACCACACATCAGTACAATACCAGGCGAAGAGCGAGAGAAATGAGCGAACAATTGGAAAATAGAGTCCTGGGTCTAGAACAAGGACAAGAAGAGATAAATGACAAGATAAGTAAGGTTTTGGAGCTACTGATGAACAAGGGAAAGGCAGTGCATGTTGATCCCGAAGTAGATGTGGACCCCGCTCATCCCCCAGGGTTCACCCCAGATCATGGACAAACATCAATTCCACCGCCTGGTGTCATGGGGGGTCCACCGCCAAATATGCCTCCTTTCATCCCTGCTATGCCAGCACAGGGGTTCCCAGTGGTAGGAACTCCTCCGTTAGTACCGTCTGATATGGGAATAAGTAAATCTGAGGCTGAGCGTCGCTGCGACGTGTTAGAAGAGCGCTTAAAAGCAATGGAAGGGTCTAATAATTTCGATTCAGTTAACCCTAATGACCTTTGCCTAGTACCAAAGGTCACTCTGCCGCCAAAATTCAAGTTGCCGGATTTTGAAAAATTCGATGGGACCCACTGTCCTCGGACCCACCTGTGCCTGTATTGCCAAAAAATGGCTGCACATACTGATGATGAAAGGTTGATGATGCATTGCTTTCAAGATAGTTTGACTGGAGCAGCTATCAGATGGTACATTCAGCAGGATCGAGCTCGAATTCGTACTTGGAAAGATCTGGCAAATTCCTTCATAGCTCAGTACCGCCACGTGATAGAAATGGCACCTGATCGCATGACCTTACAAAGCATGCAAATGAAACCTAATGAAACATTCAGAGAATATGCATATAGGTGGAGGGACATGTCTGTCCAGGTCAATCCTCCGGTGGAAGATAGGGAGGCTATCTCCCTATTCGTGAATACATTGAAAGATCCCTACTTCGGGCATCTCCTAGGGGCAACCCCACATGACTTTATGGATATTGTTGCTACTGGAGAGAGAATTGAAACGGCCATCAAAGTCGGAAGAACCAAAAGTGGTGATGCAGAAACTGACCCGAGTAAGAGGAAGAAAGACGAGGAAGCACAGATGATTCAGGGGCATCATTACCAAGAGGGTAAAACCCGGTGGACAAATAAGAATTTTGCCTACAGGCCCACAGTACATCAGATAGTGCATTCAGGTGCGCAACCCCAAGCAGTTTCCTTCGGACCTAAACCTATTTCAAGGCAGCTGAATGTTCAGGACACGGGAGGGAGCTCCCTAATGGAAAGAAAGAGAAAAGAAGTTCAACCTATTCCGATGACATATGCAGAATTGTTCCCGCAATTGGTGGAAATTAAAATGGTTGCGCCAATACCAGGATTGTTGCTACAATCCCCTTTCCCAAGGTGGTACGACCCAAATGCTCAATGCGAGTATCATTCTGGGGCAATAGGTCATTCAATCGAAAAATGTTGGCATTTCAAGCATAAAGTACAAACCTTAAGAGATTTGGGTCTATTGGCAATTGACGTGGAGGAGCCTGTTGTGCAACATTGAAGGAATGTTTTGAAGATCAGATCAGTCAGAGAAGTACAACAAGTTTTGAACCAGAGATATTCCGCATATAGTCGGAATAAACGGGTTTACTTTTTGACCATGGAAACAGAGAAATACAAGTGGCAAGCTTTTGATTGTTCGCCCCCTACAGGGATGCTATTGTTTTCTTTTGTTTTCCTCTTTCTTTTGTTGCAATTTATTAAAGGTTTTGTCTCCGAAGTTTCCTTTTCTATCAAAAAAATGAAATTATGCATTTTTGTATGTCACTTGCATCGGGAGTTCAATGTCCAAAATTTTGTTTACTCATGTTTCTTTGCTAAGATAAGGAAAATAAAATACCAGTATTCATGAACCAAAAGCAGGTGTTAGTTACGAAAAATTCAAGCTACGAGATGAAAATAAAGCAAGATGAAACAATGTTCGTCACTCCATGAGTTCAAATACTGCGAAGAAGTTCTGAAAGCCTCAGTAAAATATGTGTTGGTTTCATGAATCTCATGTCAGTCCGCTAATCAGGTTTTGATCGAATGATAGATGGCCATCTTTGGCCGATCAGTTATCCCTAAAAAGAACCCAATATTGATTTACCATTTGTTAACCCACTTGAGCTTGATTGATAAACTAGTCTTTTCTTAAAAGCCAGTTCACCAAAAAGTTAACCTGGGTTGGCTCTCCTAACGTTTGGCAAGTCATATGAGACAACAATGGGCTATCAAAATGATGGCAGGCCATTTTTCTGCTACCTAAAAGAAATTCAAAGAAGAAATCTCTTGCAAACCCTTTTGAGCCTGAAAAATTCATTTATTGATTAACCCGTCAAAAGATCACACCCCACACTGGGGCAGTTAAAAAAAAAAAAAAAAAAAAAATCAGTCCCAAATGGAATTCAAATGAAAATGAAGTTAAGATTCCTTCACAAAAGGAAAAGCAAAAGTTGCGATAAAAGAGAAGGAAGAAGAAAAGAAAAGAGAAAGAAAATAAGGGACATACTACGCATGTGATCTTTGACCAAGTTACCCTTAATGAAAGTGCTGATTTTGAGCCTTATTTAACTCTTTCTTTCTTTAACCCGTACCCCTAGCCTATATGACAGTCCAAATAAAAGACCTGACCAAATTGGTATACATTGTTGTCTCTAATGATTTGTCAGACTCAATGATTGAGTCTGAACTACGTAATGACCTGATCCTGAAAGGGTACGTAGGCAACTTGTCCAAATGACAAGTTCGGTCAATATCTTGCAAGTGCCTCAATCCAAACTGGGGCAAACGTTATGAGGGGATGGGATTTTTGAGCCTTGGTTTCCCCTTTATTTTGAAAACCCATATTCTTAAGCCTACGTTTCGTCCCGAGTCTTAAAGACCATCTTGAGATCAAAACATGGGTTGGACTTGGCAGAACTAGGGGCAACCATTAAACAAGAGGTTCATAATGGTTTCACGGCAGAACAAGGTAGAAGAATAGTTCCCCAATAAAACAGGGGCAATCGGTGAAAGAAGAAAATCAGCTATTCAGTTCGAAAAGGTAGCACCATCATCGTAGGGTTCTCGAATACTGGTATGAAATTTTCTGTTGAAATAGCATGTAAACACAGTAAAACATCTATTTTGTGCATATGACCTTTTGATTTAGCAAGTTGATGTCCCAAATGCATGATCATTCATCATTCATTCCTCCATAAAAAAAAAAAAAAGAAAAAATTCCATTCTTCAAAAGCTCCAAAAGGAGGACGGATGGTCAAAAGGGCTTAATCACGGACACATTCACCAAAAGAGGATCCTTGTGAAAGACAGGTAAAATGGTCAAGAATAGTTACAGATGCACTTAATTTGATGCAAACTCCGTGTTGAGTTCTAGTAACGCTGATTTGGGGTGCCTTCGTGTCAAAGTCAAGTTTGAAGCCAATATTAGCAACAAACGATGGTAACTGGGGCAGATTTTGGGTTGAGTTTTGTTTGGACTAATTTTGATGCCGTCATATCAGAGTGCATGATGAAAACATAGTCAAGATCAGTGGATGAGGATCGAAACTAGGCAAATTTTGAGTTCATTGGAGCAAATTCAAGAGCTTTCAAGACAGAATCAAAGTCAAAAGCAGGGTCATGACCAGTGGCATGTAAACACTGAGGCAGATTTTGAGTGCATTTTTGGAATTTGAAACATGGCCAGAATCAGCAGGCACACCCAAGATCAGAGATTGGGTTGTTGATTACAAGTATGTTGGAAGGAGAAAAGATTCATGCATTACCATGCATTTCATTCATTACCATGCATTTCATTCATTACCATACACTTCATGCATTGCATAAGAAAGAAAATATAAAGGGCATCTCATTCAATATGCATACATCTTTGCATTCACGCATCATTATGCACACAGAACAACATTTCACTGCATTCTAGCATCTTAGGTAGCAACATGCATACATATAGCAATAGAGCACTATTCAATCACACTTGCCTGGTTGAATAAACTTTTGAATAATTCTTTTGCCTCATTGACTGAGCCATTCTGGTCTAGACGTATTTTGAAATTCGGGCAGCTGGCCCCAATGCATAGATTAACATACTTTGAAACTGTGGCAGTTGACCCCTTGGTTGTTGAGTCTCAAAGAGGGTAATCTAAAGACAGCCAAAGAAACTCATGTTTTCATTCCCGATTGATAATCCCCAATGGAATAATTCTGAGCCCTATGCTTGAGGACACTTTCCAAAAAAAATCTCAAGACTTCGTACCCGATTCATCATCCCCCATACAAAGTAGCCATTTCCCTGGTCCAAATTGAGTCATCTACCTTAAAATTAGGGCATCGACCCTCACATCCAAAATTGGTGTTGTTCATGACAAAATCGAGGTGTTGGATCACCTCAAAGCTTTCTTGATTACCTCATTCATGAGAGCAGTTTCATCCAAATTATTCTGATTATCTTATTCACTTTTATTTGACCCATCGCGGTCCACTCTTATTGACCCATCGCGGTCCACTTTTATTGACCCATCGCGGTCCATTCTTATTAACCCTTCGTGGTCCCATCTTATTGACCCTTCGCGGTCCCACCTTATTGGCCTATCACAGTCCTATTCTTATTGACCCATCGCGGTCTCATCTTATTGACCCTTCGCGGTCCCACCTTATTGATCTATCACGGTCCTACTCTTATTGACCCATTGCGGTCCCACCTTATTGACCATTCGCAGTCCTATTCTTATTGACCCATTGCGGTCCCACCTTATTGACCTTTCACGGTCCCATCTTATTAACCCATTGCGGTCCCACCTTATTGACCTATCACGGTCCCATTCTTATTGACCCATTGCGGTCCCACCTTATTGACCTATCACGGTCCCATCTTATTGACCCATTGCGGTCCCACCTTATTGACCTATCACGGTCCCATTCTTATTGACCCATCGCAGTCCCATCTTATTAACCCATTGCGGTCCCACCTTATTGACCTATCACGGTCCCATTCTTATTGACCCATTGCGGTCCCACCTTATTGACCTATCACGGTCCCATCTTATTGACCCATTGCGGTCCCACCTTATTGACCTATCACGGTCCCATTCTTATTGACCCATCGCGGTCCCATCTTATTGACCCATTGCGGTCCCACCTTATTGACCCATCGCTGTCCCATCTTATTGACCATTCGCGGTCCAACTCTTATTGACCCTTCACAGTCCCACTTTATTGACCCTTGGCGGTCCCATTCTTATTGACCCATCGCGGTCCCACCTTATTGACCATTCGTGGTCCCACCTTATTGACCTATCACGGTCCCACTTTATTGACCCTTTGCGGTCCCACCTTATTGACCCATCGAGGTCCCATCTTATTGACCATTCACGGTCCCACCTTATTGACCCTTCATGAACTATAGCTCGGGTTCCTACACCCGGTGCAAGTCACCCTTCGTGAACTATAGCTCGGGTTCCTACACCCGGTGCAAGTCACCCCTCTGTGAACTATAGCTCGGGTTCCTACACCCGGTGCAAGTCACCTTTCGTGCACTATAGCTCGAGTTCCTATACCCGGTGCAAGTCACCCCTCATGAACAATAGCTCGAGTTCCTACACCCGGTGCAAGTCGCCCTTCCGTGAACTATAGCTCGGGTTCCCACACCCGGTAAGTCACCCTTCTGTGAACTATAGCTCGGGTTCCTACACTCGACGCAAGTCATTCTCATGTGCTCTCAATTATACATACAAATCGGTTTTCACAAATCATTTCGATCTCTTTTGTTACATTGGGCCCGGTCCAAAATCAGCGTCTTTTATCTTTGCAGGCTTGTTGCTACAAATAACGTAAGAGAATTCCTACTTTTGCTTTGAAGCGACGAAGCCTACAAAGAGGGGCAGCTGTAGACACCCCATTTTTACCCAGGCCCAATGTATGTATTACTATTATTATTATTATTATTATTATTGTTATTATTATTATTATTATTATTATTATTATTATTATTATTATTTTCCTATTATTATTATTATTATTATTATTATTATTATTATTATTTTTCATTAGTATTATTATTATTATTATTTATTTTTACTTCTATTATTATTATTATTTATTATTATTATTTTTAATTTTTATTATCATTATTATTAATGTTTTTTTTATTACTATTATTTTATTTGTTATTATTATTATTATTATTATTATTATTATGTTCATTGGTCTTATTATTATTACCTTTATTTTTATTTTTATTTATATTGTTTATTATTATTATTATTATTATTTATTATTTTCATTATTATTGACATTATTTTTAATTATTATTATTATTAAAATTTTTACCTTCACTATTATTTTATTTATTTATCTTTGTTATTACTATTATTATTATTATTTTTATTATTATTACCTTATTATTATTATTACCTTATTATTATCATTATTTTTTATTTCCTTATAACCATAATGGTAGTATATCTTATTTCCAAAAAAAGAGAAAAATACCAAAAGTTGAAAAAGGTAATGATGTTAGGGTTTTTTTTTTAAAAAAATTTTTATAAGAGGGGGTGGTGCGCACAGCCAAGAGGGGAACAAAAAAAAAAACTTCTCCGGCTCCTTCTTCATCTTCTACCTCTTCTTCTCCTTCGGTTTCTTCTTCACAACCGCCGCCACCCTCTCCCAACAGCACTCTCTCTGTTCTAGCCACACCCCCGGCGAACCTCCCAACCTCCAACGAGACACCAGCCGAGCATCTCTGCTCCGCTGCACAGGAGTTCCCGCCGCCACTCCCTGCTCACTGCCAAGCCTCCGGCCACCCTCCCACTCGACGGCACAGCAACCCAGCCGCCTCAGGCTCCTGCTCTTGATCCCCTGCCGCACCAAACCTCAGCCCCGTCGCTCACTCACGTCGTCTCCGGCCACCAGCAGAAAAACGCAGCAGTCGCCCAATCCTCCAGCCACCGCACCATTCCCAGATCCAGTCCGGCGGCCCCTTGTGTCCCTGCAACTCCGACGAACCTGCAATTCCGGTCACCTTCCCCAGCGACAGCCACTCCTCCGGTATCCCCCTCTGCAACTGCTGCTGCTGCTGCTCCTTCCACACTGAACTCCAGCTCCCAGCACCGCCAGCCCTGCAGACCCGAGAAGCCACCACCGAGCCAAGCCATCATCTCCGGCAACCCCTCGGTGACTCTCTCAAACACACACACGCACACGGAACTCATGCATGCTGTTTCTCACACACACAATGCATATATATATTTATATATTTATTAGTGTTAATATATATATATATATAGGTATATATTGGTTTTGTTGGGAGTTTTAATACTTTAAATGTTTATATATTTGCATCTATATGTATATACTATATTGACCATATTAGTATTATTATTTGTAGTAAAATCATTATTATTTATATATTGTGTTATTATGTTGTTTTGTATGTTATTATTAATAATGTTGTTAGATTGTTCGTATATTACCATTAATAATGATTTGTATAATATTTCTAATATTATTATCACATCATAGATGTATTGTTATTATTAATATTATATGATTTATATATCATTATTAGTAATATTATTACTTAGTTGGTTTATTAATATTAGCATTGTTATTATATTAATTATATTAGTATTAGTATTACGTAAGTTTGTATTTTATTATTAATTACATGATCGCGTTATTCTTATGTTCCTGGTTTGTATATTACTATTAGTAAAATTACGGCATAGTTTGGATGTTATTATTATATTAATTATTATATTGATTTTATTAGTATTAATATTCTATTGTTTGCATATGGTTGGTATTATTATTATGTGGATTGTTTTATTATTGTTATATGCTATTATTAGGTTTATTATGTAGATTGTTTCATTATTATGTTTAGGTTTATATAGTTGATTTGCATATTTTATATTTTGGTTACGGTTGGCATGTTGATATATCTAGTAATATTGTGTTTAGTATGTTAGTGTATTTAGCATGTTAGTTTTAAGGTATGTTCAATATTATAATGGATATTACATATTATATATTTATTACTATCGTATTTGTAGTATTTTAATGTACACAATATCATTTATCTTGGTAACCTTAATATTTTGAGATTATGTTATTATTGTATATTAGGGTACATTTAAAATTGCTGCCTCACTACTATATATTCTTAACATTGTATTCTCGTATTTTGATTTATTGTATCTTGATGTACTTTTAGGGTTGAAATTGCTTCCATATAAATTATGTACTTAGGGTTTTTGGTCATTATTGTACTCACTTTGTATTTAATATTTGTATAGTTAAGGTTGCGTATTAATTTTGGTTGCCATATTAAATAGGTAATTATTAATTTTAGAATTAACTTGTTTCCATAAATTCAATTATTTTCTTGCCCGTTTTAGTAGTTTACATATTTTAAATTCGATTTGTTTTCCTTAATTAATTGTTAGCATATGTATGTCTTGTACATATCTTTGACAGCGTGTTAATATTAAGATAAATATCATATTATTTAAATATGTATATTGTTAGTTAATGATATTTAGTATTGTTACTATTAATATTATTATTATCACCATTATTGTCATTTATTATTATTAGTATTATTATCATATCTATTACTACTATTAATATTAGTATTGTTATTAGTATTAGTATTATTTATTAACGTTATCATTCTTATCATTATTAATAATATTATCACTATTTTTAGTATTTTCTTTATTCGATCTTATACGTACTATGGTATATATTTTGATAAAATATTTTCTTGATTTTTAAATCCCTATGATTTAATTGCAAGGGGTATTAGCCTTTGGGCATCACGTACCCTAAGCTCTGAGGGAATATATGTATATATTTATTTATTTTCCTATGTATTTATAAATTCATAAAAAAGATTAATGTAAAGATTTATTAGATTAACTTAGGGATAATTTTAAATTAATTAGGTGCCGTTCTTAAGAACGGGCGCGTAGAGGGTGCTCGTACCTTCCCCTCGCGTAACCGAACTCCCGACCCCAATTCTGGTAATGTAGACCGATTCTACCCCTAACGGGGTAGTGATCATGTGTTCTAACCGCACTAAAGGTTAGTGGCGACTCCTACACCATATTTTTCCTGAAAATATCAAATTGATTTTTGATTTCGCCGCCCGGGGCACACGCGCTCCCGGGACGTCGCGACAGTACACATTTGCTTTTGAGAAACATCTTAGTTGTATGAAAAATATTTTATTTAAATATCATTGTATTCCCAACGTGTGGTCGGAAGAGGGAGACTAGCCCTATGAATAGTCCTGAATTACTCAGACTCAGTTAGGAGGGCACCGGATAAACTTAGACCCAATTAAGAAAGTCCCGAACTGGTTCAAATCCGGTTATGAGAACTAGGTGCACCATACTATAAAGTGTTGTAATCGGTGTCACTCCACCAATTAAGCGAGTAATTAGTGGAATCCTTGAGCTGTGGCTTAAGGCGGGGACGTAGGCAGTATTGGCCGAACCCCAATAATATTTCTTGTGCCTGATTTTAATTTTCGCAATTTAAATTTTTGCACTTGAATGTTTAAGTTTTATTATTGTGAATGATTGAGAAACTGAGCCTGCTATACTTGCTTTGATTATTTGCTCAGTCAAATTCTTGTTGGGTAATTGGTATTCATTTAGACAGACCCGAGGTTGTAAATTAATCTGGCCTAGGAAGAAATTTTTTAAATAACCAATTCACCCCCCCCCCCCTCTCTTCAGAATACACCAATTCCAACAATTGGTATTAGAGCCTCGTTGCATAGACTTAAACGTTTTTATAAAAGATTGCAATGGCTCAATCTGGTGTATCCCCATTCGGTGAGGGACAGTCACCTTCTAAACCTCCTGTATTTTGTGGTGTCGATTACACCACCCGAAAAATTAGAATGAACGTATTTATAAAATCAATGGATTTGATGGCTTGGTAGGTGATTGTTAATGGAATTCGTATGCCCTTGGATGAAAATGATATTAGATTAATGCATGCGAATTCATATGCCATGGACATGCTAAATCGTACTTTAGATTCTTATGTTTTTCGTGAAATTATGGCATGTAAATATGTGAGGGATATTTGGGAAGAGTTGGATAGAAGGTATGGAATGCCCAAGGAGAAAGATACCACCACCCCAGAAGCTCCAAGCTCAAACGATCAGGTAATGGCAAATCATAGGCAAGTAGCATTTGCAGATAGTGAGGTATATGATCTTCACTCAATTTCTATTAATGACTCATATAGTGAATGCTACTATATGTTATGTGCAGATTTTAGGGATGGATCTATTGATGATGCATGCGATGATTCCTATGACAAATATTGTGTTATATTATGCGATGAATCATCTAAAATTTCTACTAAATCTAGTTATAATACTATTAATGACGCATTCAATGATTCATGTGATAACAATTGTAATAATTCCTGTAATGAATCATGCGCTGAATTGAATAATGAAAGTATGCATGCATGTGAAAAGCTAGAAAATGCTTTATTGAAAATGAATAAGTTTCTAGTTAGGATGTCTAAGAAGAAAACCTTTTTGAAAAATGAGAGTAAAAGGTTGGTAAAGCAATTAGAAAAATTAAAAGAGTATCATGTCATCCTTGAAAAGAAAAAGGTTAAGAAGATATTGAAAATTATCTGCCTAAAGGGAGAAATGGAAGATAATTCTAGTATTGCATCCAAGGCCACAAATAAAAAGAATTATCATAATGAACCCTTAGGAATCAAAAAGAAAAATGTTTTCAAAAAGGGTTCAGACTTGATTCATAAATCCCATAGTCTTGCCTCATCAAGCAAAAAGAGTATAAATAAGCATGATCCTTCATGTATATACAAAACGAGCTTATTTTGTAAAGGGAAACGACACATCCAGTATAAATGTAAATCTAAAAGTACCAAAGGTAAAGATAAAGAGATGTAGGTAATTAAGAAAGCAAACCCAGTAGGACAAAAGGAAGAATTGGTTAATAGGAATTATATAACTAATTAACTCTTCCTTAAATCTTAGGTTTAGGGGTTGTGATGATCAAAAAGGCTCGGGAAGTGGTGCGTGATTGAAATGAAAAATCTTAGTATAGGCATTCTCTACACTATCATTATACTAAGAATCTCATAAGAAAGTTAAGCCAATTTCAAAACTCAAGTAAAATATCCAATCTGAACTTAAATCATATATATAATGATTAGGATAAAATGTGAATATATTGGCTAAAGAATGCTCTAGAAAATTCACTTCAAAATGGACAAAGCATCTTGGCTTAGTAAATAGTTCAAATGCTTAACTCACGCTTAAAGGTGGGAATCTTAAGTTAAGCACATTTTGTCCATCACACAAGTTTGTGGTTTAGGGGATCAATCTTACACTATATATCATTTAATCTTAAACTCACTAGTTAGTCTTAAAAGCCTAGACCAAAATTTTGTCATCACACTGGGAATCTAATGATAATAAATTTCATATCTATCTAGTGCTAATAATATGACATACTTCTCACAATCAAACTAGAGGCATCCATTAAGGGATTTAAGCTTTTCACTAAGTCAAAATAAAATTATTCCTCTGCTCTTAATTTGTAAAAATCCTCTACATTTGGCTTACCTTCTCCTCCTTAGGAAATCTTTACCAAACCATGATCACATCAGGTAAAGATTCATCCTTTCATTGGTTCGTATCCTTACTTTAAATTGTGATCATATCTAAAGGATACCTTACAATCTCCCAAGAGCATTGTTCACAACATTTATATATTCATAAATGTTCTTTGCCCAATCTGTTTGGACATGTTATCTTCCACGAAGACATTTTAAATTTTGTCCACTCACAATCCTCCTGAATACTCTTCTTAACTTAATGATAATTTAATCGTCAAGAGTATTTATTCTCTCTCGCTTCATAAGCTCTCAAACTTTGAATCAAATTAATTAAAGCTTTTGATTGGTATCAAATGGCGAAGAAGATTGCACTAGGTTTCAATCTTTATAAAAATGCAAAGTTCAAAGAAACCTATGCATATTCAGTTGAAATCCAAAGCCATTCGAACTTGTTCCTCTCACGTATTGAAATTCATAATAAAAGAGGCAGTAATAGGCTTATCACATCTTAAGCAATATTTATTGTGACTCTTTGGTCCGATAAGCCTATACAATCAGAACCAAGATTTAACTCACTGAAAATTCAAGGCACTTGTGTAGAAACCTGAGCCCAGAAAATAAGAAAATAAATAAGAAAAGAATGAAGGAAAATTTTAAAAGGGCAAAGCAGTAGGACTCGTCGACGAATCCCCTGTTTTCGTCGACAAATGGCCTTTTGTGTCTCGTCGACGAAGTTCAGGCATTGTAAGTGAAGAAATCCCAAGTGACAAATAATTTCAGGCTTAAGGTTCATCGACGAACCCCTCTCTTTTGTCGACGAACGTCCTTCTGCAACTCGCCAATGAAGGCTCCTTTTCGTCGATGAAGTTGGCCGAGTCAACGACCTATAAATAGATTTTTAGTTACTTCTTCATTAACAAAACAAATATCTCTCTCTTTCTAAACCCACGCCCCTATCCCTTCTCTCTTCGATTTATCACCATTCGTCGCCCTAATCAATGATCGGAAGTCGCCACGAGAATCTAGGAGCATTTCTCTACAAGTCTAGCGGAGTGGATTTTTGAATTGAGTCTTTCCAGGCATCACTCCAAAGTTTAGGTAAGGGTAGAAATGGGCTATCTGTTTAGCATGTAATTAGTTAAATGGGGTGTATGGGCCTGTGGAAGTTTGATGGTTGCTAATCTAGGATTTGAGTTGATTAAACTAAGGGAAATGTGGTTTTAGGATTTTGAGCTCCGTATCGCCGTAGGGTGGGCTTTAGGAGTGTCATAGGAACCTTCTCTGCAAACGGGTAAGGGGATTATATTATGTCAATTGTTTTGAATTATGGACCGATTAAATGGCAATGTATGTTTACAGAAACGGTATATGTGATTTTTTAAATAAATTGGGTATATGAAAAGGATTGTTTTGACTATTATATGTTTTGGGGAAAACTGACGTGAATGGTTTGAAATCTCCTATTTTCTACAAAATAAGTAGTTTAAGTTAAATAAAACCCTAGAAATGCTCAGACCCTGTTTTCAGCAACTTTTATATTTTTCCATCAGTTTATTTTATTTATGGTTTATCAGATAAAAATTGTGTGGCATGGGAACCGTTTTTAAATGGCATATGTAAACAGAAAGCTTTAACTGATTTTATACAGTTTTTATTATGTAAATTGTCATTTATGATTCTAGAATCCTATGGATATGCGATATGTGATATTGTGATATTGTGACCACGATACCGTAACTATATATGGGCAGTGGGTACAATCACACGGGTATGGAAGTGTGATATGGGATAGTCGATTTGAGACCTAGGCCGCAGTACTACTCCAAGGTTTTTGTCGAGGGGCCCATCTGAGGTTGTTCCGGATGACCATAGGTAGGCACAATTGTACTTATAACATTAATTTTGACTCAGCTATAAATCTTCTAGCTGTGAGTTGAGTCCAGCCTTCGGGCCGCACAACCCATAATGGGGGGAAGCATGTCATATGAGAATGTGATAGCGTGATGACGCTACTTCAGTAGTCCAAGTTGTGTCTTTTATGCATATATGGCCAAATTTACTAAAAATAGGCTATATTGAGTCGATATTTTATTATTTAGAAATTATGTATTTTCAGATATACTGATTAATACAGTTTAAATGTCATTTTTGTATACAGTTAAACAATGGAAGTTTTATTTCACACAAGAACTCATGCTAGCCACACGCTGAAAATAATATAATCTGTCTTATTGAGAAGTGTCTCACCCCATTATACAAATTATTTTCAGGTCCTTCAGTGAACCGTACCTAGCTTATCTCGGGGTTAGGATTAGACTTTTTGGGAGTAGTTATCAGGACTGGTGAGATACCAGATATTTTATTTTATTTTATTTTTGGGATTGTAATATATGGACAGATAATGTTATGTATGTTTTTATTTGGGAACAAATAGAACTCTGGTTAAGTGTTTGGATGTTTTAGAAGTTAGATGTTTTACTAGCACTCCAGGCCGATGTTGTAACAACCTACTTAATTTCAATATATATATATATATATATATATATATATATATATATATATATATATATATTCCATATCATAATACAATAAAAACCAATATAACAAACTCAATAAATCATAATCAACCTGAACCCGTTGGTACCAGGGATACATCATAAATACAGTACAGAAGCCTAAGCAGTAGGAAACATAAAATTATAAACATCTCGTAATTCCATATACACAATATCATTCATCACAATACCAGAGTTACTACATCCATTGTATTTATATTTACGACCTAAAAGGAGTCCGAGGGTCATTTCCCACAAAATCCATCCAACCCTACCAAACACCTACCCTTCAGAAAGGCAGACCAGCTATAACTACGTCAGCAGAGCTTTATCCGCTCTCCTATCGGGGGCTCCTGAAATGTTCATATAATTTGGGGTGAGACTCCTCTCAGTAAGGGAAAATAAACTAATACCAATGTGTGGCAACATGAGTTTTTCTATGTTATACATAAATCGTACATAAACATATTTAGTAAACTATCTGTATCACATCTGGGAAAACATATATAATCATCGCATGGTAGAACATATTGGATTCCAAAAACATAATTCATCTCATATATCAATAATACGAAAATACCCTAGAAGGTTAGCTGGCTGGTGTCATGTATTACCCCCACATGACTGGGTTGTGTGGCCCGAAGGCGAGACCTGACAATGGCTGGCCGACCACTGCCAAGTTAAAAGTACAATCTGTAAGTACGATGAGTCTGTCAGACCTGGTTCGTACACCAGAGGCATCAACAATTCAATAACCACATCGACTATCCATCCTCACGCTGCCCCGTACTACAGCGATAAAACTAATTTCATGATGATCATGATCACATAGCAACGGTACCGTGCACGTGTAAGCCTAAATCAAACCAACTAGGTTCTGATAACATATGAAATATATTCAAACAGTGATACATGCTATTTCGTAATAATAATTAACAAGTTAATAGCATCATAACATTTTGCATATATAACGTGAAAATCATCGACCCGTATGTTGGCATTTCATATTTTACCATTTACGGATCGTACGCCGTATTATAAATCAGATAAAATTCTCAGCTCATACATGTCATATCATATTCATAGCTCGGCCCGTATGCCAGCATAACACATAAAACCCTCGGCCAGCACGCCAGTATATCATTTCAAAGCTCTCGATCCGTACGCCGATATATCATCTCAAAATCCTTGGCCCGTACGTCGTTATATAATTTCAAAATTCTCTGTATCATTTCAGCATTTTCCCACAAACATTAATTAATAATAATTACTACTCATGCCACACAAAATGGGCATTACACATATTTAAAACATATCATCATTTACAATAGTATTTCCCAAACATAATGCTAATATATATATATATATATGTATATATTCATTTTCCTGAAACTAAATGCTGTAAGATTATACATATATTTTCATAAAAACAACTAGCTTAATTTATCATCTTACCTGATTCCTGAAAAAAATCCCTAAAACAATCACTGCAACACCCGCAGGGTTCCCTGGTCAACACCCTGAAAACAACATCTCTCAGAACTAAACTTCAATATTTCTTCGTATATAACATTTCCTATAATTATGGTAAAGCCAAATTCCAAATAAAAAGTCTTACCTTGAATCTGGGATGAATTTCAAGCTCGTCCCACCGATGATCCACTCCAGCAGATATGCAGAGAACTTCCCCGGGAGTGTCATGGTGGTCTCGGATCATCGATCCGGTGAAGAACGGACCCAAAAATTAAGAGAGAAAATGTGGAAATCGAAAAGGGAGAGAGAGAGAGAGAGAGAGAGAGAGAGAGAGAGAGAGAGAGAGAGAGAGAGAGAGAAGGGTATTATGCATGAAATTCTATTGAAAAACCAAGTTTAGTGCTATTTGTACAGTGGCCTTCGTCGACGAGCCACGTCACCTCGTCGACAAGGTCAAAAAGGCAATTCGTCGATGAACTCTCCCCTTGTCGACAAAATTTAGAATTGCCAAAACATCCTCTCGGTATTTTCTCATCAATGAGACATGTCCCTATCAACGATACCCTCATGTGCTCTCGTCGATGAATCCCTTGTGTTCATCGACGAGGCCCTGCTTCATTTTCCTTTTATTTTATTATTTAATACTATAATTTCTCTGGGTCACTACATTCTCTCCTCCTTATAAAATTTCATCCTCGAAATTTGCTATTCATATGATTCATCATCCCTTAAAAGCAAAACGGTCTACTTATTTTATTACTTATCCTTACTTATGGTAGAGGAATATCGTGGTTACATTCCAAGTCCTGGGAGATTACATATACAATAGAGAATTCCCCCAAAAGTAAAATGTTACTTACTAGCTAAACTATTACATGTATCTGCAAAAGAAACATTATACAATCACTTACATTTTACTCGGTTAAACTTCTTGGAATAATTGCGGATACTTCTGCCTTATCAGTTTCTCGGACTCCCAAGAAGCCTCTTCTATCGCATGATTTTTCCACAAAACTCTTACCAGAGGAATCTTTGTGTTACGTAACTCCTATATTTTCCTATCTAGAATCTATATTGGTAACTCCTCATAAAGTAATGACTCGCTAAGCTCTAATTCACTATAATTGATAATATGAGAAAGGTCTGGGACGTATTTCCTCAACATAGAAACGTGGAATACGTCGTGCATCTTGGATAGCATAGGTGTTAAAGCTAATCTGTAGGCAACCGGCCCCACTTTCTCTAGAATCTCAAACAGCCAAGGGCCAAGTTTTGATATAACAGTCAGGGGCCTAGTTTTTACATAACGGCCAGGAGCCGGGTTTTATATGAAATGAGGTATCATACAATTTTTATTATGTAAATTGCCATATATGATTCTAGAACCCTATGGATATGCGATATGTGATATTGTGATATTGTGAGCACAGTACCGTAGCTATATGTGGGCAGTGAGTCCAATCACATGAGCATGGAAGTGTGATATAGGATAGTCGATTGGAAACCTGGGCCGCAGTACTACTCTGAGGTTTTTGTCGAGGGGCCCATCCGAGGTAGTTTTGAATGACCATAGGTAGGCACAATCGTGCTTACAACATTAATTTTGACTCAGCTATGGATCCGTGGTTGTGAGTTGAGTCCAGCCTTCGGGCTACACAACCCGTTATGGGGGGAAGCATGTCGTATGAGAATGTGATAGCGTGACGACGCTACTTCAGCAGTCCAGGTCGTGTCTTTTATGCATATATGGGCAACTTTACTATAAATGGGCTATATTGAGCTGACATTTTATTATTCAAAAATTATGTATTTTCAGATATACTGATTAGTACATTTTATATGTCATTTTCATATACGGTTAAATAATGGAAGTTTTATTGCACACGAGAACTCATGCTAGCCACACATGGATAATAATATAATCTTTCTTAGTGAGAAGTGTCTCACCCCATTATACAAATTATTCTCAGGTCCTTCAGGGAACCGTACCTAACTTACCTCGGGGTTGGGATTAGACTTTTTGGGAGTAGTTATCAGGACTGGTGAGATACCAAATATTTTATTTTGTTATTTTGGGATTGTGATATATGAACAGATAATGTTATGTATGTTTGTATTTGGGAACAGATAGAATTCTGGTAAAGTATTTGGATATTTTAGAAGTCTTCCGTTGTATGGTTTTAAATTCTATATATATAGCAAGTTAATTATTCAGGTCGTTACAGGTGATATCAAAGAGTATTTAGATGTTTTACTAGCGCTTTGGGCCCACGTGGCGGGTCGGGGCGCTACAGGTGGTATCATAGAGTATTTATATGTTTTATTAGCACTCCGGGTCCACATGGCGAGTCAGGGCACTACACTTGGCTAAGTAATTAGAAAATGAAATAGGCATTAAATGAGTTCAGTGCATAACTCAGGGGGAGCATTTATCTTTCATGGTTATAAATTGAAATGCTCTTTTTATGATTAAATTTCCTTGATGGATAGTTTTTTATTTTATATGAATGTTGATTTGGTCTACCTGATTGCATGCGTAGTATAGAATGCCTTCTACATAGCGGATGCAGTGATATGAACTGAATGCTAGTAGTTGATTTTAGGTTGTCACATGATTCATGTGTATATTTTGTTGTAAACAACCATTTATTAGGTACAGGTTTTATGGAAAAAATGTCTGATTTACAGACGGCATCCCGCCGAAATTTTATTAAATTTTTCCCAAGTAAAACCATGTACAAAGATGATTATGATAAAATGGAGGTTAAAATATTTTTGAAAAGATGAGTGAAAATCAATCAAATAATTAAGTTTCATCCTCACATAACCTTCAAGTGATTAGAGGAGCTGAGCTCCATCCTTATAGAAAAAGCTTAAAGAACTCATATGTATCAATTCGCTTTTTGAATATTGAGGCTCTTCGGAAAACCCGAACATCATATCCAGCTCTTAAAGCAATATAATTTGATATGGATTGTTCTTGGGTCATGAACTCTATAGCGTGCCTTAATTTACATTCTCTAATCCTTCTATGGTCTATATAGACAACTATATTGATCAAGTGATAAATATAGTTGACAAATATTCAGTGTAGTTGGTTTAAGGAATGCTAAAATAGTTGCTTATACTCCTTGGCGTGTTTAATGAGATTAATCTTGACTAGTATAAGCAATTTATTTCATCTAAGCCAAGATTCAAATTGATAGGGGGAGCATCCAATCCTATTCTGTTTTGCTCACCAATATGTTTATCTTAAATCTTGAATGAATTCATTGTGGCATGTGCTAAAATGTATTGACTTTATTGAAATTCTTAAGTTGAAATATGTTATTTTGACACAGTCATCTGTTTGTCATATGATTTAAACTTAAATTGCTATATTTTTCTTAGATCCATATGGTTGTTTTTTTTATCGTATTTTATTCTGTTCTTAAAATAACTACCAGAAAAATTGTACTTGCATGATCTTTAAAGTTTCTTTTTTAGAAAGCACACCCCTAGAAGTTCTTGAAAATATCATGAGGGGATAAATATATTGGCAAGAAATGCTATCAAACTAAAATTCTTTATCTTTTGCCTTTTTATTTGTTTGTTTATGTTCAAAATGCATAACTAGTTCCGTGATTATATATGAAAATGCATGCTAACCAATTAGACCGAATTTTTTTTAAACCTACACTTGCTATCATATGTCGTATGGTTTAAACTCAAATATTTTACGGGACTTATGATATGGTTGAATTGAAATGGTTTGAAAATTTTTCTAGTCTGACTATGTTTAGTTTGTCATTTTTGTCTCTCATGACCAGTTATACTCCTGTGTGTGCTTAAATGCTATATTTCTCAAAAACAGTTATAAATTTTTTATGCCTGAATGCCTTTTATATTTTTATACCCAAACATTATATCACAAAAGGGGAGTGTTTTTAAAAAGGGGAGAATTTTTCTAAGCAAAATTAAAGTTATCTCAAAATGGGGGAGTGTTATTTTTAAGCTAATATTGCTTTTAAAATGATCAAATACTTTTCTTAACTTAACCCTTTTATTGATGCCAAAAGGGGGAGAGGGGGAACAAATGATAAAATTTTAAGCTACATTGCATGTTACATGTTTGTGTCTTATTGTCAAAACTAAATGCATATTATGTGAAATGTCTTCTTTCTGAAATATGTCTGAGTTATATTGATGTTTTTAAGTTATGCATACTCTTAGGGGAAGCCTTTTTCATCTTGTACCCATTTTGCTCATGGGTGTTTGTCATTATCAAAAATGGGGAGATTGTTAACTTTTTGAATCCGATCTCTATTTTAATGCTGGCAAAACACCAATATCTTATGTGTGTACTTAGTATGTGAACAGGTCTTTATTTCAAACAAACACATAAGGAAAGGAAATGGAGACCATACAAGACTTAAAGCTCATATTATATGGCAGATTTCATGAAGAGTTTAGAGCAAAAGAAGGAGAAGAAGAAGACACATATTTTTATTGTAAATGCATTTTTGGTTTTGGTCTGTTATAATTGCATGTCATGCATAATATGGATTGGCAAACTCATAATGACCATAGTTTGACCGTAGGGATCCAAACCTGACCTTAGGGGACTCAACTTAAACTCAAAAAAACTTTTTTGATAAAAGCTAAACTCATGCAAAGGTTTTTAAAATAACTTGAGGTCAAAAACAGGGTTTGCATCGATCGACCGACGTTGGATTTTTAGGCTTAATTTAAAAGACCGGTTGACCGAACACTTCCAATATTAATTAGCTCAATCGACCGAACAAACCGTAGGCCAGAAAGTCAAAAGTTTGACTAAGCCTTTGTCGACCGACCCTATTTTGAACTAAACTTCCATGATTGACCGAACCTAAAATTTTGACTTTTCTACCGCTCTCAGCCAACCAAACCTTTCAATTCAAAAACACCTTGGTCGACCAAACCATAAGAGTGGTCAATCGGCCTTTTGCCTTGGTTGACCGAACCTACGAAGGGTTTAGAATCGCCCAAATGATGGTCGACCATCATGCTTCTTGGTCAATTGAGCTATTGATTGAAAATTCAATATTTACACAAGTTGGTTGACCGGTCCTTGTCCTTGGTCGACCAAACCTCTCGTGTTACCAAGTTTTTACCGAGATAAATAGAGGTTAACTTTAATTAAACCTCATCAAACTTTTTCCAAAATTCCTCCTATGTCCCCAACGGTTATATTTTATGGAAAAACTATAAATACCCCCTCATAACTCCTGATTAGAAACTTGATTAGCCCAAAAACTCTCTCAAATTTTATACTTAATTTTTACTCTCTTTAGTATTTCTTTGATTAAATCTTTCAAGAGAGTTTTGCTTTAAAGATCCTTTTGAGCATTTGCTTTACAAATCAAAATCTATTTTCCTCTCATATTTTATTCATGTTTCATATCTTATTTTTGAGAGTAAATCAAAATTTTCTCCATATATATTCATTGATATATATCCTTGGAGAAAATTGTTGACTTTTTGAGTCCGATCCCTAATTTTGATAATGACAAACCGCAAGTTTCTTATGTATGTATCTAGTGTTTAAGCAGACTTAATATGTTAGTGCACACATAAGGGAAAGGATAGTGGAAGCCAAAAGACCTTAAAGCTTACATCCACTGGCATTTTCCACAGAAGACAGAATAGCAAGGAAGAAGATATTTATTCTGATTGTAAATGCATTTTAGTTTTTAGATTTAGTCTATAATATAATGCATCACATGCATGATATGGATGATAAGTTCAGGATGGTCGTAGACTGACCCTAGGGACCAACACTTTTCACAAAAAGTCTTTTCTTAAATAACTAATTGGTTAGGATAAAAAATTAGGGCTAAAACGAAGTTTACAAAAATTTCGATCAACTGATTTTTGGGCTTAATTTAAAAGTCTAGGCCTTAGACTTACCTTAAGACCCCCTGCACATAAATGAAATGTCCCTTAAACTAAAATTTCACATTTATACAAAAATGGATAAAACTTAAAGTTAAATTTAGGTTCTTGAATAGCCTCGGTCGACCAAACCCACCTAGTTATACTCAGCTTGATCAACCGAATTGAAAAGTTGACCAAAGTCAAAACTTCTGCTGACTGAATCTATGGCAGTATAAATGTCACGGTCGAACCAAACTGGTCAAGAAGTCAACATATTGACTTCGCTCGGTCGACCGTTCTGAAATGAATGTCTTGTTGATGGTCGACCGAATTGATATGTGTTTAACCCCTAACTACTTGGTCGACCGAACCTACTAGTTCAAATTGGCTTTGGTCAACTGAACCTAAAAGAATGGTCAACTGATCTTGTCTTGGTCGACCGAACCCACGAAGGGGGTTCAAAATTGCCTTGAGACGGTCGACCAAATCTTCAGTTCAAATGTGCCACGGTCGAGCGAACTCAACAATGCAGTCGACCAAACCTTTAATACTGTCGACTGAACCTCTCGGGTTTGTTAGATTTTTACTACGATTAAATAGGGTTATTTTTCATTAAACAAGATTAAAAATTTTCAAAAATACCTAGTGTAACAACTTGGAAAATACCGGGCATTGCGAACTCGACGACATTGCATTTTGGGGAATATAATTTCAAGAATTTCCAGGCTTCGTCGATGAATACAAGGATTCGTCGACGAAGGTCTTCAGGATCTCGTCGATGAGGTCTCGTTTCGTCGACGAGAAAATACCGAGCGAAGGTTTTAGGCTACTCTGAATTTCGTTGACGAAGGGTAAGGTTCGTCAACGAATTTACTGAAGGACTCGTCGACGAGGTGACGTGTCTCGTTGAAGAATCTGGCCCTATAAATAGTGAAAACTCATATTTTTATCACAATTTTAGTGCGCTCTCTCTCTCTCCTCTCTCTCTCCTATGGTCCCTCTCCCTTCTCTCTTCGATTTCGGCCCCGCCAGTTGTCCGATCGATGATCCGAAGCCACCACGATGCTCCTGGCGAAGTTCTTTACAAGTTTGCTAGAGCGGATCGTTGGTGAAACGAAATTGGTTTTCTTCCCAAATTCAGGGTAAGACCTTTTAGTCCATTTTTGGTCTTCTAATAGTTATAGGAAATGATATAGGCAAAGAAATATTGATATTCTGTTCTGGAAAATGTTGTTTCCAAGGTGTTGTGTATTAGGCCCTGCGAGTGTTAGGCCAATATACCATAGGGGTTTTTCAGGAAACAAGTAAAGGAAATATGCTATGCTAGGTTATATGAATATGTTTTTAGTATGAAATTATAAGTGTTCCACCGAAGTATTGTTTACAATAGAGATTTATACAGTTTATCAAATGTGATTAATATGTTTTAAAATTACTGTGTGGCTTGAGAATATAGATATAGTATATAAACATGTTTTACAGTATTTTTAGATATGTGTTTTACAGAATATATAGACAGTGAATGTATTTTACAGCAATTACAGAAATACCATGATTATACAGCTTTACAGTACCATGACATACAGATTCATAGTTAATTACAGAAACACAGTTGATATAGAAATACAGTTTTCCACAGTGTCATGGTTTATACAGTTATTACAGAATCATGGTAAAACAAATAGTATCAGACCCCGTTGGACCATACAGTTCAGAGCACGGTACTGTAGCTACATACAGTTTATAGAGTGCAACCACCTATTCAGATAATACGTGGTATAAAGGTCGATGGTATAGAGTCCACGAGTGGATAGGCTCCTAATCAGATATAGGTTGAGGAGGGCTAATCAGACTATGGAGTATAGTGATTTATTCCTGGTTGGCCAGGCAGGGTAAATCTCGCCTACGAGCCGCACAACCTTGTCATGAGGAGTTAAATCATGACACACAGTTATCCACAGGGAAGTTTACAGTTATTATTATGTTTATACAGCTTTACAGAAACAGAAAATATATACATATATTAGCAGTATTTTGAATAGAAACCTAAAGTACAGAAATGTTAAGCAACAGGTAAAAGATGAAGACTATATTTCTAGTATTGGGCTTTACAGATTCAGTGATATATGACTATATAGTAATAAATTTTCTTAATATTATAGCTCAATTGCCACACACTAGTAATAGCATATTTCGTCTTATTGAGTCTTTGGCTCATCCCAGTGTTGAATTATTTTTCAGGTGAGCTAGTTGGACGAGTGGACCAGGCTCGTAGATAAAGGGGCACAGTACTGCCCTGTCAGAGAGAGTGAGTATATTTTTGGGAGTATTTTTGTATAGCCCTCATCAGTTAAGGATAGTGGGGGAATAGTCAAATATGTGTATATTTTGATAAACATGTTAGCACTCTGGTATTGTATTGTAGATAATTATATATGGATATGTTTATTTGACTTACGCTTCTTGCTACTTAGGTTAATGATTGAATTCAATCCAGTATGGTATCAAAGCATGTTAAATATCATAGTATATAAAAAAAAACCCCAGTTAAATAGCAGGACGTTACACTAAAAATGAAAACTCACAGTACTAAACTTTAGTATTTCTACGTGTATATCATTTCCTATAACTACCATAAGGTCAAATTTTACTTAAAAAGTCTTACCTCAACTTAGGAATGATTTCCAGCTTGCTTTCACCAACGATCCGCTCCGGCAGATTTGGAGAGAACTTCCCCAGGAGCGTCGTGGTGACTTCAGATTATTGAACTGGCATAAATCCGGCCCAAAATCGAAGGGAGAGAAAGATAGGGCCGAATGGAAGAGAGAGAGAAGAGAGTTTGCTTAACTGTGAAGTAAAAATTCAGATTTTTTTATATTTATAGAATTGGATTCGTCGACGAATCCTTTAATAATTTCGTCGACGAAATTCAGTCCTCGTCGATGAAATTCAGTCGGCTGAAAACCTCTCTCGGTATTTCCTCGTCGACGAAATTCAATCTTCGTCGATGAATTCCCTTATACCCTCGTCGACGAATCCCCTGTGTTCGTCGACGAGTCCTCTGGTAATTTCCTTTCCTCTTTATTATTTAAATTCCATTTTATTCAGGTTGTCACAAGAAGCATTCTGATTGTACGACAAAACTTTATTTGAATATTTGTTATATTCCCGACGTGTGGCCGGAAGAAGGAGACTAGCTCTGTGTGTAATGCCTCGGAAAATGATATATTTGGGAATGTAAAAAATAAATAAATAAATAATGAATGAAAAAAATAAAATAAAATTATTAGTAATTAATTTATTAATTAAATACTATTAAATTAAATTAATTAAATTAAATAACATGATGGTTATATATATATGAATAAATATATAAGTATAAAGTAATGTCTTTAAATATATATATATATATATATATATATGTGTGTGTGTGTGTGTGTGTGTGTGTGTGTGTGTGTGTGTGTGTGTATACGTGAATATAGTAAAGTAAAAAAAAAAAGAAAAAAAAGGAACTGAATAGCATCAGGAAGCTTCTGCTTCTTGATTTCAACCAAATAACCTAGAGAAGCCTTTTCATTTCTCTCATCCACTACAAAAAAAAAAAAAAAAAAATATTAGTGACAGATTTAAACTATCACTAATACTCACAAAATCGTCAATAATAGTATTAGTGACGGTTTTACAATTATTAGTGACAGATTTATAGTAGTTGCTATACTAGCCGTTACTAATAATTATTAGTGACGAATATTCCAAACCGTCACTAATGGTAAAGTATTAGCGATGGATTAAAATCGTCACAAAAAACTTAAGCTTATCACTATAGTTTCTACACCGGATCGACCAAGAATCGTCACTAAAGTCATAGTATTAGTGACGGTTTCAAAATCGTCACTATTGCTCCATTGTTAGTGACGGTCATGAAACCGTCACTAATGCTCTATTATTAGTAACGGTTTTAGAACCATCACTATTGCTCTATTATTAGTGACGGTTTTAAAACTGTCACTATTATTCGATTAGTGACGATTGTTAAGCAGTCAGTAATGTTCTAGTATTAGTGACGGTTTTAAAATCGTCACTATTGCTCTACATAGCTATTATTAGTGACGGTTTGAATTCCTTCACTAAAATTTTTTAAAAGGAGTATTAGTGACGATTTTGAAACCGTCACTAATATTTAAATTGGATAATTATTAGTGAAGTTAATTTTGTTTCCAATTATTAATTTCTGTAAAAATTTGTAATTTAATTACATTTTCTTATACATTCATAATTGCAATAAAATTCATAAATTATTAAAAATTCTAATTCAAATTAAATTTAAAATATGTTATACAAATTCAAGTTTAAATACAAATACATTATATAAATTCAAATTCAAATAACAACAAAGAAAGTTTTCAACTGCGTCCATAGTGCATGACATTGTCATGACGTTGTCACAGTTGCAAACCCTACAAATTAATTAAGAAAGTTAAAAAAAATTAGTATACGTGTTTTGAAAAATTTTAGCAACATCTCTCCTGTAAATATGACATTTTCCATAGAGAGACTCCAAACCTAGGTTTTTACGATAAACAGTTCACAATAATCCAACTAGTAATTAATTTTGCAAGTGCACACGAGCTTCATATAATAAGTATTAAATAACGTAATGTGTTCATGCATCCCATAAAACACATATATCAAAATATAGTGGATTATCCCATAAACAATATTTCATAAAGAGTAGACACAGTTGGTATGAGATTCACTATAAAATGAAAATCCCAAGAAAGATAGCTCCTCTCCAAAGAAAAGAAAGAGATGATACGTGCATTGTGAATAGTGGAAATCTTAAGAAGATGAAGTATCATCTACTCGAACGACTGTAACCAGGCCAAGCATCCTCCCAAAATCAAACCCTATTGCCATTAGCTACTCTAAAATGAGTGGGAGGAAGGAACCAACAAGTAAAATGGGAAACAAATTTTTACAAACTTGCATGGGAAACAATGTCACTTCCTCTGGTGTTACATCCATTCTGATGGACCCTATATTACTTTTAATCTCCTTTTTTGGCAATTAACAATTAATTTTTTGTTGTAGATAAATTAAACTTAAACCTTGAAACATAAATAACAGACTCCAACCAAAATTGGCATAACCACCAAGCAAGCAAGAAATCAACGAAAAATTATATCATATAGTCCAAAATTGGTCTCATGAATTTTTCTTTCCTTTCCCCAAAATTTTTAACAAATTTTCGGCATCATGTCGTCTATAAATAGAACATTTCCTAAACCTGCAAGTCACAAAAGCATGCAATTCACAATATTTTTGCATCATACAGATGTCATTTAGATTAAGACGTACATGCAACAACCTAAAAGTATCTACCAGCAGAAAATACACATCATTGCATCAGCCAGGGTATGTGTGGCATTCCAATCAAGCATGCAGTCTTAATGTCCACTACCAGCATGCAGTTCACAAGATATGTCAATCCAAGCATGCAGTCCAAAAGTTAAATCATGTATTAAACTGAAGTTAGATATATACCCATCTCTAGCTGCAATGAGGTTATGGATGATAGAAAACGACGAGGTCATGGATGGTGGTGGTTGCATCAATGATTCTTTATCTAGTTTACCTGGAGTCTCTTTTCACAATTGATTTGAAATGCGATAAGCCTGCCCATGTAGACAAAAGGAATTTTAGCCTTTCATCTAATAGGTTGTCTCTTTTAGTTAAGGTATGATTTAAATATTAATTTTGTTTCTCTTGAATCTTGTCTTGTGGATGCAATAACTGCAAGAAGGGCATCAAGATTCAAGCAAAATAAAATTAATATTTAAATCATACCTTAACTATAAGCGACAACCTATCAAATGAAAGGCTAAAATTCATTTTGTCTACATGGGCAGGCTTATTGCATTTCAAATCAATTTTGAAAAGAAACTTCGGGTAAACTAGATAAAGCCCCTCCATTCATTGTATACATACTGCAAATGATATGCCCACTATCAAAAATAGAAGTTATCAAAAGTAGACCTAAAATTTAATTAACAAACCCTTCTCAATGACGGCAAAATCTAAGGAAAAACCTACATAATTATAAATCCAATGTAAAAAATAAATATACTTTATAAAATTGCAAAGTTCATATTACTTTCAAGTTTTATGATACAACTCCCAATTATTCTTATATTGTTTCCAAATCTCATCCAAATCCCAATTATTCCTATATTGTTCATATTACCTTGAAGTTTGGAGTATTAGACTCTAAACGTGAAGTCTAACCTCCTCCTTAGTAATACTATTTCTTTTGCACAAAGTGTTTTTTGTGGGAGAGAGGCAAATTGTGTATGTTATTTTTAGTAGACATTTAAGTGGTATGATGTTCGTCGTACAGAGAAAAAGGGCATTGTGTTCAAATTAGATTTTCTGATTTTGAGAAGGCGTGTGATTGAGCTAGTTGTGAGTTCTTGGATAGAGTGCCTTTAAGGAAGGGGTCAAGTGTTACGTGGAGAAATTGGACAGGGGGCTGTTTATCTAATGCTTTTGTGAACCACCAATATGGATTGGAATCTCTAATGAATGTCCATTCTAAATTAACTAAGTCTACATTGTCTTATTTATTATGATTCATAAGATTCACTCATCCTTTCAAAAATATTTTAACATTAAACGACTAAACCTATCTTTTCTTTTTGTTTGGTCAAATTTTAATGCAATTTTGGTAGCATGCCATCTGTAAATTGGACGTTTCCCCATAAAACCTGCACCTGATAGGTTCAAATAGAGCATTTATAAGAAGTTGAAGGCATACGAGAACCTATATCCACTACCAGCATGCAATACACGTCAACTGCATCCGTCATGCAGGAGGCATTCTAGACTAACATGCAATCATGTAGCATATTCACGACAGTAATACATGCCAACCATATCTTAAATTCAGAATATAAATAGCAGAGAATAGTGGATAGTATTTGGTTCATTGTAGTATTGTTATTCATCCAGGCATTTGGACATGAACGTTATGAGATGATGAGAGCATTTAATTTAATTAATTATGAAACTGATGCTCCCTGTGAGTTATGTATATATTCAACGTACCACTTTTTTAAATTTTCAAATCCTCAGCCAAGTGTATATAACATTTTCAATGATTTCGGCACGGTAATGTACGCCTTAAGCTTACCGAACCAAAAACATATAAATGAATGTCCGTTCTAAATTAACTAAGTCTACATTGCCTTATTTATTATGATTCATAAGATTCACTCCTCCTTTCAAAAATATTTTAACATTAAACGACTAAGTCTATCTTTTCTTTTTGTTTGGTCAAATTTTAACGCAATTTCGGAAGCATGTCGTCTGTAAATTGGACGTTTTCTTATAAAACCTACACCTGATAGGTTCAAATAGAGCATTTAAGGCACAGGAGAACCTATATCCACTACCAGCATGCAATACACATCAACTGCATTTACCATGCAAGAGGCATTCTAGACTAGCATGCAATCATGTAGCATATTCACGACAGTAATACATGCCAACCATATGTTAAATTCAAAATATAAATAACAGAGAAGATGCTTAAGTTTCCATTTGTTGGACGAGGAGAAGATAAGGCAGTGTATTCAATGGGGAAGGAGAGAATGAAGTGCAATTGGACTTGTGAGTTAATGGGTATTTCTGAAAATGTGACATGTTTGAACTTAGCTTATGTAAAAACGTCTGTTTTTGTCAACTCATGATATGCTATGGTCATTTGGCAGCCACTCAGGTGGGACAATTCATGAAGTTTGAAGAAGCATCCAAAACATCTTCGAGACATGGTGGGATGACAACTGCAGGGGTAGTTCCTATCCCTCAGTTACCAAAATTACAAGAAAATGTGTGCAACTTCATGTTCTTCTGTTGAATGGCTTGGACAAACTTCTTCTTCTTTGGGGGGTGGGGGGTTTAAACTGGCTGAGCACAACCTGCATGGCTTCTGTATAGTTGCTGGATTTTGTTCCGTGTTTTGGACAACTTGAATCTTTAGAAGTAATAGTCGAGGTAGTAGTGGTGATAAGCAGTAAAATATTAGTTACAGTCAGTTGTTTTGGAAAAACTAAACATAATTAAAGGCACACGAGAACCTATATCAACTACCAGCATGCAATACACATCAACTGCATCCACCATGCAGGAGGCATTCTAGACTAGCATGATTTAACATGAAACTTAATTTGTGATCATAATACCTTATAATCAATCAGAGGAGCCACCCGCATCATCTTGCCCAGATCAGCGCATCCTTTCCTCTAACCACGCTTGCCTATCCATCATGGCTTGCATCTGGGCTCGAACGGTGGAGAGGTCTGATCTCAGTTCCGTGTTCTCCATAGAGATCCTTTGCATCTGTCGAGCCATCTCCTGCTTATCATACTCGGCCTCTTGACGCTGTCATTCCATCTCTGCACGAGCCGCCGCACCCATGGATGATGATGTTGTTGGGGCGATGTATCCACTTCCAAGACCTTTCACCCAGCCCCCCACTTGTTGCTCAAGCACCTGGGAAGTGATCTCAAAATCTGTTATGTGCGGACTCCCCTCTGAAACAGTTGCATCCCTTAGCTCGACCATCCGTGCCTAATTTCAATCATGAAAATGATAAAAAGGAATAAGTAAGACTACAACTTTGATGTTTTGAATAAAGTAATAAACTAAATCTTTCGCTTCACTTACATGTCGATCCTGCGCACCCTCGCACCACTCCCCCGATCACCGTTGGTGTGTTCTCTAATACAGATCCAGCAGCGGCTCCTCTGTGCCAGTCTCGGGATCACGCTACATTATCATTTAAGTCATCATTACTATTATGTCATGTAATGGTCAGATAAATTTATATATAGCAATTACCTGGCGATGATTTACTCCCTTGGTGCTCTCGTCTCATCCGAAATCCTTTCATGCTCACTCAGTACAACTCGACACTTGGAAGAAGACTCTCCCCTTGGCAGGTCTTGAACCCTCTGCCACTTTAAGGCTACCTAAGGCTCCATTCGCGGAGGCATTAGCCAGTAAAGAGGAAATCCTACGATTTAAGTTCAAATTTTTTTTTTTCAGAGGGGCATGCTTAACAAAAAAAATTACGAGAAAATATTCACATGACATTCTAGACAGGTGGAGTGGAGCTAGCAAATCTCTGCCTTCGAAACTTATGGATGGCTCATTGGTCTTTTGGCTAGGACTAACTTTTAAGGTTATTTTTGGGTTTGCAAACTAGTTAATTCTTAGAAATGAGATAGAATATAGTGAAAAATTTAGAAATAAAGTTAATAGTTACTTGTTTATTCTTTATCATTCCAACTAGATGAGGTATTCCCGTGGTAAAATTTGGAAATAGTTAAACAATTTTTGTCCTTTTTTTCTCCTTTTTTGACTGTTTTATGCTTTATTTATTATATAAAATAATCCACACTATTTTCCAACAATCTAAATGCATATTTGTGTAATTTGTAATTTATTCACACAAGTGTTTGATCCTAAATTTATGTTTGTTTTTCCTTTCTTTAAGTGGTGTTTATTTTAGTATGAGAATGAAGTTATAGTTCAAATTTTCAAAGAATAAATTATTTTCTTTTGCATAATCTTTATTTTGTCCTTAGATTATTGGAAGCAACATAGCTTAGTTTGTATAGTTAATAATAATGTATAAAATAAACAAAAAAATAAAGAAGAAAAGAATTCAACTTGCATGTTTCATGCGACTGTCTAAAGGTAATTTGTCTCCTTTCAAAAACCCAAGTTTGAAGCCCATGTGTTATCCATGCTGCTATTCAGGTCCACTCTCTCCTAATTGGGCTCACTCAAATATTCAACCAACCTTTTGCAAACCGAGTCCATGTGTCTATACTACAAATTTTGACCTAGGAAAACAAATAAAAATTCATTTATTCAAATTAAATACAATTTAATTCCATATACCCATGTTTATTATATCAGAATAAGTGTTCCAGCCCTACACTCCTAACTTCATCTGCCCTATACTCTTATTTGGGAGGTTATGACAAACGATATTAATGTCTCAAATTTAAAAAATGAATAGGACTTTATTAGATCATGCAAAATGGAGAGAAATATCTTTGAATTTTGAAAATTCATAATTCAAACAAACAAACCAACCAACAACCATCTACTGACATCCTTATTCACAACCTAAAACATGGAGACACTTACGTGGCCCTTCCAAAATGATCAACCAATGAAAAAAAAAATTCAAATTTTAAATTTCTATTAGGTTAGTTGAATACCCTAGGGGATTAGACAACTGTAAATTGCATATGTATTAAAAAAAAAAACAAGGAAGAAAGGGAGCAGTCAACCACCTATAAGTGTTTGGTCGACTGCCATTTGAAAAATTTATTTTCTTTTATTTTTTTTTCAAATATTAATATCTTCACTTGGGCTAAGATTTATTTGATAAAATATGATTATCAATAGCTACACAAGAATAAGTCCAAAATCATATTCCACAAACATGAATTCATTTTTGCAAAACATTAATTCATTTTCCAAACACAACCATAAGTCCATATCAATATCTCCATTTAGTCCAAGGACAAGCAACCATCATGAATCCACTACCATAAATAATAATCCATTTGCACAAGATATCCATCTAGTAAATTTCATAATCACCATGTTTAGCACAAATTCCAGACATCCAAAATATCATCATAATGTCATTTAGTCCAAAATCCAAAAACTACCATAAACATGTACTTCATGCCAAATATAATACTAAGTCACAAAATACACCAAGAACAATATATTGTGTCAGGATGACACAAAACCATTAGAAATGTTTACAAATATTCTATCAAAACACATATATATCATGGGTATTTATACAAATCCAAGGCAAAGAAAAAAATGTAACGACCTGCTCATTTTACTTTTTTTTTTTTTTTTTTTATATTATCAACATTATAAAATCAATACTACATATCCCACAATCCAGCTCAGCAGGTCACCATCCACCTAGACCCGTGGGTACTAGGGATATAACAAAACATACAGCAGAAGCCTACGCAGCAGAAAGTATAAAATTATATACATCTCATCATAATGTGCCCAATACATACTAGAGTACTATAAACACTAACTCTCAATATATATACATCCCAAAAATGGAATCTAGGGACAATTCCCACAAACCTAATTGTCCCTACCAGAAACTTACCCTTCGCAGAGGGCAGATAAACAACCCTACTTCTGCGGGGCTTTTCCCGCTTTTCTATCCGGGGCTACTGAAAAGTTAATAAAATTTAGGGGTGAGACACCTCTCAGTAAGAAAAATAAACTAATACTAGTGTGTGGCAACATGAGTAATTCGTGTTCAACATATATCATATATAACACATTTAGTACTGTTTCATCAAATCTGGGAAAACATATATATCTCAACAAAGCAGAACATACTGCATTTTCATAACATATCTCAACTCATGTCATAATAATAATAACATAAAAATCATCCTGGTGGGTTAGCTGGCTGTTGTCATGTATTACCCCCACATGACTGGGTTGTGTGGCCCGAAGGTGGGACCTGACAATGGTTGGCTGACCACTGCCAAGTCGATAGTCTAGTCTGTAGGTCCGATGGGTCTACCTAGACTCACATGTACACCAGGGGCGATAACAGCACACTTCTCAAAAAAAACCACATCAACCATCCAATCTCACACCACTCCGTACAGCGGCGTTAACACAGATATCATGATTATGGGGATCATGGACACATAGCAACGGTACCGTGCAAGTGCTAGCCTAAACCAAGCCAACCAGGTTCTAATATCATATACATATACTGAAACCGTGATACATAAATATCTCATTTCATTTATTTTCACATCAATCGTATCATTTCACATATATACATGTATCATAAAAATCATCGGATCATACGCGGTATTTCTCATTTTAACATAGCACGACCCGTACGCCGGAAAATCACATAGCACAACCCGTACGCCAGCAAATCACATAGCACGGCCCGTACACCGGTAAATCACATAGCACGGCCCGTACGCCGGCAAATCACATATCACGGCCTGTACGCTGGCAAATCACATAGCACGGCCCATACGCCGGCAAACATATCCACACACACACACACACACACACACACACATATATATATATATATATATGTACAAAAACATCTCAGCCCGTATGCCGGTTTTCCCTCATAAAAATCCACATCATCCACATTCCCAGAAAACAACATCACACAATATTTTTACTTATGCCACACAGTAGATTTTCCACATACTCAACATACGATCATTTTCACAATATTTTGCAAATATAAAACATACGTATATAAACATATACATTTTCCATAAATCAAATGATAACTATATATATTTATAAGCATTTTCCAAAACAGTACTAGCTTAGTTTATCCCCTTACCTGATTCCTGGAAAGCCCCTAATAAAATTGTCCCGCTCCCGTAGGGTTCCTAACTCAACACCCTGAAAATAAAAAATCCCAAAATTAAAGTTCAGTATGTCGAAGCATACAATATTTTCCTCAACTACCAAAAACTCAAATATTGGGTAGAAAGTTTTCACTCAAAAGCATTCAAGTTTAACACATGAGGGGTTTCCTGACCAATACTCCGAAACAGAAAACCCCCAGTATTAAATTTCAGTATTTTCATGCGTATGACACTTTTCTCAACTGTCAAGACTCCAAAAATTGAGTAAAAAGGCTTACCTTGGATTTGGGATGGAATCCAAATTCGTTTCCCTGACGATCCGCCCCGACAGACTTGTAGAGAACTCTGCCAGGATCGTCGTGGTAGCTTCGGATCGTCGATCTGACGACTAGTGGGGCCGAAAACATAGAGAGAAGGGAGAGAGAACCGTAGAGAGAGAGAGAGAGAGAGATTTCTAAAAAAATGATATTTCTTCCGGATTTTCGTATATATATAAAATAGGATTTCATCGATGAGCCCGACCTTCGTCGACAAGTCCTTCACAAATTTCGTCGACGAGACCCTGTATTCGTCGACAAAATTTAGGCTACCCCAGAACCTCTCTCGATATTTTCTCGTCAACGAGGCCCTGTGTTCGTCGACGAATTCTCTTAAGCCTTCGTCGACGAATACAAGGGATTCGTCGATAAAGCCCTGAAACTCCCCCTTTTTTATTTAAATTTCATTTTTAAATTCGGGTCGTTACAAAAAAACATAAATAAAAACAACAAGTCAATTGCATTAGAGGCGACAGAGGAGTTTGATGTTGATGCATCAAGAACTACAACATCCAGTCCATACTAAAGTTCATGTCCTATTTGAATGAGTAAAGCTCTTTTTGCTAATATTATTGTAGACATCCTAATTTTCATCTATCTAATCGTTGAAATACATGAGGTCAAATCATCCATTTTGAACAAGTGATAGTCCCGAGTCAAATGAGTTCAATTCATGATCTAAGTGTGGGGTAGTTTGTTTAAATTTATCCCTTGATTCTTTAATTCAGTCCATGGAGCATGTGCTACAATTGAGTGTTGGAGTCAAATCATACAAAATAGTTTAATTGGTATTTATGGGTCCTTGTGAAGTCCTTTAATAAAAATTTGGTTATTTGAAAATTTTTTTAGGAGAACTTCCAGTTTTAAAAATCAGCCCCTAATATGTTTATTATCTTTTTTTTCAATTTTCAGTAAATTCAAAAAAATTTAAATATTCAGTGTATGCTTCAAAGTAATTAAAAAGATAAAGGGAAAGAAATACCCGAGCTTCCGACCGAGAGCAGGGGGCGACTGGGAGAGAGGAGGAGCTCGCGCGCTGGCTGGCGGCGGACAGCAGAGGGAGATCAGGTGGGAGCAGGCGGCGGGGAAGGGGAAGAAGCAGGAGAAGTTGGCACAGTGGCTGGTGGCGGAGAGCAGAGGGAGATCAGGTGGGAGCAGGCGGCAGGGAAAGGGAAGAAGTAGGAGGAGCTAGCGCGGTGGCTGGCGGTGGAGAGCAGAGGGAGATTAGGTGGGAGCAGGCGGCGGGGAAGGGGAAGAAGCAGGAGGAGGGAAAAGATCTCACGCGCGGACATAAGAGGGTTTTTGGGCATTAGTGACAGTTTCAAAACCGTCACTACTACTCTCTGTTTTTTTTTATATATATAAATAACAAAACATTAGTGACGGTCCAAATCCGTCACTAATAACCGGCCAATAGTGACGAATATGTAAATTCGTCACTCATACTATAAAGTAAACATTTCTTATTTTTTTTAAAAAAAAATTGAAGTATTAGTGACGGTTGTGAAATTCGTCACTAATAACAGGGGAATAGTGACGAATTTAAACATTCGTCACTAATACTGCCAAGTGAAATTTTTTTTTTTTTTTTAAACAAAGTAGAAGTATTAGTGACAGTTACACAATTCGTTACTAATAATGGGCCACTAGTGACGAATTTATACGACAAATTTATAAATTCGTCACTACTACTCTGAAGTAATTTTTTTTTAAATAATAGTAGTCACGGTTATTTAACCGTCACTAAAGTTTACCTTTTAGTGACGGATTTAATTTGTCACTAATACCACAAAAATCGTTACTAATATTTTTCCGGGATAAATTCTGCGCCAAAAATAATTTCGCACGTTTTTTTGTGACGAACTATTAGTGACGGATTTAATTTCGTCACTAATAGTGTCGTATTAGTAACGGTTTATAAAACCTATTAGTGACGAAATTGAATCCATCACAAATAGATTCGTCACTAAAAACCAATTTTTTTGTAGTGATCTCTGCGCACCCCCACTCTGTAATTTCTCACGCCCTCTCTATCTCATCTTCGTCTTTCTCCCACTTCCTTTAATTTCTCGATTGATTTTCGCTCGATCGAAAATCAGAAAATACCGTTGGACTCCATTCTCCGCCACCGACATTTCTATTGGAGCAAATTTGTCATAGGAGCGGCATAAGTATATCTCATTGGGTAGGCTTAATTCTCATTTTACCTCAATTTCTCGTAAATCTTAAGTCCAATTGATGATCAGACACAACCACAAGAATCTAAGGATGATTCTCTACAAGTCTGGTAGAGCGGATTTCTCGTGGTGTCGTCGTAGGCATAACCCCAAAATTAAGCAAATGAGGTTATTAAGGGGCTAATTATTATTTAATTATTGTAGATTTGGAAATGTTAAATATTGAGCATTCTGAGGTTGAATTAGGGTTATTGAATTCAGGGTTCGGGGAAGCGTCGCGGGTGTAATTTCGGGACCCTGCGGGCTTAGTTCAAGAAAACCGAGGTAAGTGGGGTATTTTGGAGTTTAATGATGTATATAGATTATTGGGAACCTGGGCAATATTTTATGAAAAGTATGTTGAGGTTTTGTTGAATGTTCTAGGAAATGTCAAATGAGTGTATTCTGGGTTTTTGTTGATTGAGTTGGGAAAATGTAAAATTGCAGAGTGTTGATGTGACGCCTCGAAACCCGCCAAGTGGGGCCCGGGTGCCACGTGTTCCAATCACCTGCATCTGATACCATAATTATCATGCACGCAGTAGAACATAAATAAATAATCTCAAATAAATACCAGAGTTCTATATAACAACCCAAAAACGAATACTCCAACATCCAAATATCTATATCCACAACCAATATTTAAAACATAATCCCATACAAATATATCTATACATATTTCAGTATCTCATAATACCCCAAAAAAAAGAAACCAGCAAAAACAGTCTCAGCCTAGGCCTTCAAACCCGGTCTCCAGAAGAACCTGAAAAATTGTTAATCCACTAGGGTGAGACACTTCTCAGTAAGGGGGGAATAAATTATAACAGTGTGTGACAAATGAGTTTTAATATTTACATATCAAAATAAACTGTTTCTCACATAATATCAATAACAACTAAGAAAGTGTACCATTAATAACATTCCTGACATCTAATATCACACACATCCAATATGCACAAGTACATAATTTTTATGCAGGCGAAAGTCCCCAAGGATAGGGAAGATTACCTGCCCATACAAGTAACTTCCCTCTGCTCTGGAACTAAAAACTACCTATCAGAACACTCACCTTACTCAGTAAGCCCTCAGGTGAAGTATTACCTCGCCGCCAGTACACACATCTTTATTATTTTAAAGGCGAAGGTTTCTGAGGATCAGGATGTCTACCCACCCATACAAGTAGCATCCCTTTGCACTGATACCAAAAAACTACCTAGCAGAGCACTCACCTTTCTCAGCAAGCCCCCGATGGTATGTTTACCTCGCCACATGCATACACATGCATTCACAATATGCTATACCATTATTTTTATACTATAATTAAATTCACATGCGCACGACACATCCACACAGGAATCATGCATCTCATACTTCATCTTCCAATGTCCTCAGTATGTGGCCCACACAGAACAACTACGTACATGTCAGTACGTGGCCCACACAGGCACCTACGTACTTCTTATCTACACGTGGCCTACACAGGTACCACTAACCACACAGGGTACATAATATGCCCACAAAGGCGTCATTATCCACACAGGATATAATGTGGCCCACATAGACACCACTACCCACACAGGGTATATGGCTCACACAGACGCCATTATCCACACAGGATATAACGTGGCCCACACAGGCACCACTACCCACACAGGGTATATAACATGGCCCACACAGGCACCATTATTCACTAGTATCCAATCTCCATGACCTACTCATCATACATCAGTAGAACAAGTTCCTCGACCTACCAATGTCCTACCCCATATAAATGACAATATGACAAGCTCCTCAACCTACCAACGTCATATCATGATTTACATTTAGGCAATATAACAACCTCCTCATGCCAACGTTATATTGAGATGCATACGAATAACCACACCAGTTAGTTCACACAGACGCATCAATGCATTTTCATACAGGAATCTAAAATATCAATACATTTCCCACACAGTAACCCAACAGATCAATACATTTCCACACAGTATCCCAACAGATCAATACATTTCCACACAGAAGTCAAACATAACAATTTATTCATCATGTCATAATCATTCCAAACATCCCCACATGCAAACCCAAATACCACAATAATTCATATTCAATTTATTAGGAAAAATTGTTCTCGTGCCACACAGTTTTAATATCATAAGTAATTATCCCAAAATATAACCTTAAACCAAAATCATCATTTTTCCAATAATCAGGCTATTTTGAAAATCATATAGATAAATAATAAATTTCGTATGCTCGTAAATAACTGGTTCACTTTAATAAAATACTGATATAATTTTATTCCTCCTTACCTGATTCCCTAAACCACGCCTGCAGGGTTCCCAAAATTATACCCGCAGCGCTCACCCGAACCCTGATTCAATCAAATCAATCCCAATAAAATATTATTTTAATATTTCCTAATTTACAATAATTAAATATCAATTAATTTCTAAATAACTCATTTATCCTAGTTTTGGAGCTATTCCTACAACGACCCCACGAAAATTTCGCTCCACTAGACTTGTAGAGAATCATCCATAAATTCTCGTGGTAGTGTTGAATCGCCCATTTGGCTTAAAATTTAGGAAAAATTGAGATAAGAATGAGAATTTGAGTTACCCCAAAAGATATGTCCACGTTATTCATACGACAAATCCACTTGATAGATATGTCGATGATGAAGAATGGAGTTCGGTGGTATTCTCGGATTTTCAATTGGGCGAGAATCGGCCACAAAATCATAGAAAGAAGAGGAGTGGAGAGTGTGAGAGAATATATTTAATTTCTTTTCCTTTTCTCTCTTTCCTTCTGGTTTAGCACGTGAATCTTTTTTTTTTCTTCTTCTTTCTTCTCCTCTTCCAACTAAACTTACCTTTTAAGTTTCCTTTTTCTTTTTTTTTTTTCTTTCCTTTATCCTACTTTAACCTTATCATATACTTATATATATTTATATATATTACTTACATATATACTTATATATATATATATATAATTAAATATACATATATATATATATATCCACAATCCTCAAATTTCTTAATTTAATTAATTTTCTTAATATTAATTAATTAATAATAATAATAATTTTTTTAATAATATTTTTTTTATTATTTTTGGGTCATTACAGTTGAACTGTGATCGCTACAGGCATAGGATTGAATTGATTGTGGGCATCTCAGTAAGTCAGGTAAGGGGAATAAGTTATAGCAGGTATTTTTATGAAATACTCATTGAAATATATGTGAAATGAATTATGGTTTTTTCCCTAAAATTATTATTATGATGATACGAATAATAGTTGAGAAATTGTGTGGCATATGATTTTATGAAAATTATGAAATGTATTGTGTAAAATGTGATTTGAAATAGGAGATCTGGGAAAATGATATGATGATGAATATCCCTGAAAAAATAAAATGAAATGTGGAAATGATTTTCTATGAAATGGGAAAAAAAATGAAATACTGATATGTGCATACTAGAAATGATGAAATATATGAAATGTGATATATTCCCATATTTGCTTATATATATATTGTTATTATGAGATGAATTGTGAAATTGAAATGCTGAGAATGAAATAGTAGAAAATAAGAAATCTACTGGGAATAATGTTTTATGAATATTGAATGAAAATACTGGATATGTGACTTTTGATATATGAATATGAAAATATTGCAACGTGAAATTCTATAATATGAATAATGAAATATGGGGATTGATTTGTGAATGATGAAGTTTGAATACTGGAAACGAAATGTGAATACTGGAAATGAAATGTGAATACTGGAATTGTGAACATTGTAGCGTAACAACTACAATGAATATAGGTATGGATATGGGAATCGTTGATATGAGAAAAGTGAAATGGTGGAAATGAAAACTCTAATGGATGGATATGTAAACCCCGGCGATGGGTTATGATATCGAGTACGGAACCGATGCTAGCGGTTGAAAAGGGCAACCACATGGACTCGTGGAGCATATGGCGTGGCAGTGCATGTAGAGACCCGAAGAATTATGATATTTAAACGATAAAAGAGGGAGAAAAGAGAAATGGTAAAGTGGCTTATTGGGATCATCGACGGGGAAACGTGACTAGTCGACGAAAAGTTACCAAGAGGCTATTTTCCTACAGTTGTAGAAAATGTAGTAATCGAAGAAATATTGAAGTTTTGTTCAGAGAGATGTTGTTTTCAGGGTATTGAACAGAAAACCTAGTGGGTGCAGGGTTGGTTATTTTAGGGACTTTTTAGTAGTCAGGTAAGGGAGTAAACTAAAGCAGTGATTTTCCATGAAAATCATTATTATTTAATAGCAGATTAATTTTCAGAAAGCATGTATTATATATGAGCATATTTGTGAAAATATATATTTGGGAAAATACTACTATTACTTAGGAATATATATTTTACTATAAAATGTCAGGAAATGTGATTTCATAATAGAATTCATGATTTTATTCAGTCTGTGTGTCATGAATATTTTTTTACGCATTTTTTATTATGTCAAGACAATTTTACAAAAAAAACATGTTTCAGTTATTTTCAGGAATAACATGATAATACAATAAACTATGATTTCAGAATACATGATAAACAGTTCATTTATTCATATCAGTATGTATAAAATGTTCGACGCAAGGCCGTGATTGATAGTTGGCGTAAGGCCGCAGTTATGCATGTATTCGGCGCAAGACTGTATTTATTTATGTTATTACAGAATTAAAAAATGCTATCAATTTATTTATGTTAAACAATATATTATTATATACTATATGTTATCAGAACCCGGATGATAGTTCAGATCAATTATCAGGAGCATGGTACCGTAGCTATATAGTTCAGTTTAGTTCAGACTTTTACTAACTGCCCTTGCTAGTAGAGGGGGTGGGAGATGGATAATCGATGTGACTTTCAGTGTAGAGTTGTAGATGTCCACATAGCAGTCCAGACTAGGGTTTGGCAGGCCCATCGTACTTACAAACATTTTGACTCAGCAGTAGTCGGCCAGTCATTATTGGGCCCCGCCTTCGGGCTGCATAACCCGTCATGAAGGGTAATACATAACATCAGCTAACTATACATCCTAGGTAAATTTCAGAACTACTATTTATAGCAGAGGATTTAACGAACATTGAGATACAGTATGTTTCAGTATAATTATGTAATGTATGATTATTCAGTTATGATATCATCAACGTTTTTCAAGCATATGACATGTACTGTATATTTATATAGCACGCAAATATTCATGTTATCACACAATTGTATTTAGTTTATTTCCCTTACTAAGAGGTATCTCACCCCAGACTAAACCATTCTAGGGAACCCAGAAAGACAAGTGGACAGAGCCCCACACCATTGAGGCGGTTGTACTACCCTGCTAGGAGGGTGAGTCTTTTGAACTAGGGTCGGTAGTTTTATATTTTGGTGTTTTTGAGGATTGTATATATATATATATATATATATATATATACAGTATATGGTGGAATGTAGGTAACTCTGGTATATTGTAATCTATGGTTGGATGAATGGAATTTATGCTTACTGCTGCTTAGGTTTTCGCTGTGTATGATAGGTGTGTCCTCGTTACCCATGGATTCGAGTTGAATTTGTTATATTTTAAGTTAATGATAATTAATATGGTTGATTGTCTAGTAAATTAAGAAGGTCGTTACAGTTTAATATCAGAGCCTAAGATGCTAAGTTCTATAGACTCTAGAATGCAGCAGTAGCAATACCAGAGTATAGGATAAGGGAATTTGAGGTTTGCTTTGTAGTCTAGATGCAGGACTTCCGTGATGATTTGTGTGTCTTTCCTAGGGTGACGATTTCGGTAAAGTCATGATAAACTATTGTCGAGTTGGGTATCTAGGTTGCAGGATTGAACCTTGAGTTAAGATCAGGGATGAGGAATTAATTAAAGATATAATATACTAGTTAGATGATATGTTATGGTAATGGGGTCCTAAGTTAAGTTTATTGTCTTTTTAGGATGGACCTTGGAGGAAGTAGCGCCCATGCTAGTGGTAATGAGGGTGCTGGGCCCTCAAGTGCTACGAGTGGTGATTCAGACGTAGTACTGCACAGCATGGCACAATAAGTCATAGCTGAAATTACAAGGAACTCTACAGAGCAGGGTGGTCCGTCTGCAGGTCACAATAGTTCGATTGAGAAGTTTATTAAGATGAATCCTCCAGTTTTCTTAGGAGGAACTGATCCTACAGTCACTGAAAACTAGGTACAGGAGATTGAAAAAGTATTTGCAGTGCTATAGTGTACTGAGGAGTAGAGGGTGTTGTTTGCTACATATAAACTGACTGGAGAGGCTGAAAGATGGTGGATGGCAGTGAAACTTCTAGAACAGTAGAGAACAGTGCCAATAGAGATGACATGGGATCTGTTTAAGGAGATATTTTTTGAAAAATATTTTCCAGCCTCGTCCAGAGAAGCCAAGATAGAGGAGTTCCTGAATCTGAAGCAGGGACTGCTGACAGTGCAGCAGTACGCGACGAGGTTTATGGAATTGTCTCGCTTCGCCCCATACATTATTCCAGATGAGACGAAGAAGGTAAGATAGTTTGAAACGGTTCTGAGAAGAGAATTATATAAGCAAGTCTCGATACTGAAATTGCAAGATTTTTCAGAGTTGGTGGACAGGACAACTATGGCAGAAGTCGGAGAGCGGTTGGAGGCTAAGGAGCAGAGACAGAGGAAGAGATCCACGCCTTCTGGTTCTCAGTAGGGGTTCAGTCGTGGTTCATGGAAGAGAGGTGACTACTACAGGGATCAGAGGCAGGATTCAGGGAATCGTGGGTTTCAAGGTATGCAGTCATTCCCAGTTTGTCAGAATTGTGGAAAGAGAGATCCGGGTGAGTGTCGTGTCGGGCGTGGTATCTGCTACCGATGTGGGGAGCTGGGACATATGATGAGAGATTTCTAGGCTCATATTGGAGTTGCTCCCGCTCCTAGACCTGTTCGAGGAGGATATTAGGCGCCGCATGGAGGTCAGTAGAGGAATATGGCTCCAGTTAGAGTTTTTGCTTTGACGCCGGATGATGCTGAGACAGTTGGCGAAGTGGTGACAGGTATGGTTAGCATGTTTTCCTTTAAAGTTACTGTATTATTTGATTCAGGAGCCACACACTCGTTCATGTATATGGAGTGCACTAAATTATGTGGGGCAGAAATACAGTTATTAGACACTGAACTGTTAGTGACCATACCGAATAGGTTAGCAGTGAGGTGTGGTAGGGTGCTCTGAGGCTGTCCATGTCACGCCCCGAACCCAGTAATTGGACCCGAGGATGAAATAGTAACCTAACTTGTCTCTATACCATACAAGATTAAGTACAATACAATGAATGAAGGTCCGACCCCGTGGGATCCCCAAGCACCCTATACATATCCACATACACAATAGGTACACAGCGGAAAATAAGCCTTTCTATACACAAATTGTATCATACCAGAGTCTATGAAATGTGATATATTCCCATATTTGCTTATATATATTATTATTATGAGATGAATTGTGAAATTGAAATGTTGAGAATGAAACAGTAAAAAATGAGAAATCTACTAGGAATATTGTTTTATGAATATTGAATGAAAATACTGGATATGTGAATTTTGATAAATGAATATGGAAATATTGCAACATGAAATTATGCAATATGAATAATGAAATATGGGGATTGTTTTGTGAATGATGAAGTGTGAATACTAGAAATGAAATGTGAATATTGGAAATGAAATGTGAATACTGGAATTGTGAACATTGCAGCGTAAGAACTGCAATTAATATAGGTATGGATATGGGAATCGTTGATATGAGAAAAGTGAAATAGTGTAAATGAAAACTCTGATGGATGGATATATAAATCCCAATGATGGGTTATGATATCGAGCACGGTACCGATGCTAGTAGTTGAAACGGGTAACCACACAGACTCATGGAGCATGTGGTGTGGCAGTGCAAATGGGTTAGAGTAGAGTTGTTTATTGCCCCCTGGATTACAGACCAGGGTATATGGCAGGTCATTCGTTACTACAAACAAGTATATGGTATTATTTGAATTAACCAGGTCGTCCAACCACGGTTAAATCCAGCTTTCGGGCCTCCTAAGGCAGCCATGGGTTACAAACACAGCATGTTATGGTTACAGAGGATACCCATGGGCTGGATAGCAGACTGGAAATGGCCATGAGTTACAGACACGATATGGAAAGGTTACTGAGGATACTCATTGGCCGAATAAATAAGAAAGAATGATATAATGGAAACAAACTAAAATGAAAGAAAGATGAGAAAAATAAATGAAACTGGGAAATGGGATATAAAGTTTATAACAGTTGTGTTTTATATTTATATAGCTATTCGCACATATCAAATATCATATCAGATGAATAATGTTTTGACTGGATATATATATATATATATATATATGTATATTGATGTAATCGCACTCATATTGCCACACACTATCAATAACTTATTCCGGCTTACTGAGATGTGTCTCACCCACGTATTAAATATTTCAGGAAACCGAGATCGAGTTGGTGATAAAGCTCCCAGATAGAGTGGAGCAAGGACCCTGATATACAAGGTGAGTGTTTGATCTAGGGATGGATGTTTCCCATAGAGTTTTTTTTTTTTTTGGGGTGTTTGTTGATGTATGTATTTTAGATGGATTATACTCTGGTATGTATTTTCGCTGTGGCGTATGTATATATTGTCTTCCGCTGATAAGTATTTGAAATATAATGTGACCGGTACACTGGTGCCCAGTGCGGGTCACGTGATATGTATGGTATCAGGGTGTTGATGTGTCCAATGAATATGAAAAAAAATTTATGAAAAACGGGGCATCACACTGTGAATAGTCCCGAACTTTTTCAGACCCGGTTAGGAGAGCACCAGACTCGTTCAGACCCTGTTAAGAGAATTAGGTTTACCATCCTGGTAAAGTATTGTAAACGGTGTCGCTCCACTCGCAAGTGAGTAATTAGTGGAATCCTCTAACTTGTGAGAGGCGAGGACGTAAGCAGTGTTGGACGAACCCCGATATCATATCTGGTGTCAGCTTTATTTATCTGCAATTTATTTTTCGTACCTGTATAATATTTTTCATTACTCTGATTATACTATTTATATATTGAATTGGTATATGTTCTAGACAGACCCTAGGTTGTAGTATACTGCTGCTAGATTAGTTATAGCTAGGCATAAATTTTTAAATACCCAATTCATCCTCCTTTTGGGAATACACCAATTTCAAAAAAAAAATATTTCTTTGCTTCTGAATCTTGCACATCCATTGCAAGATTCAAAGGCTCACTTGCGTGTCTTGGAAAAATAAGTTTTGAGCCTTAATCCCTAGATTATCCAGCACTTTATTTAGAAGAAAATATTTTTGGAGAAAATTTTTTATTCGGGCATAAAATTTTTGAGCACTCATTATATATATTACTCAAAGATTATTTTTGAGAAAATCACTTTACTCGCACTAAACTTATTTTCATATCATACGTGAGGGTATTTTTAAGTTGTAGTGTTGTACACATCTACTTTTGAGAAGCATCGTGATTATACGAAAATTATTTTATTTGAATATCGTTGTATTCCTGACATGTGATCAAAAGAGGGAGACTAGCCTTGTGAATAGTCTCGAATTGCTCAGACTCGGTTAGGAGAGCACCAAATAGACTTAGACCCAATTAAGAAAGTCCTAAACTGATCAGACCCGGTTAGGAGAACTAGGTGTACCATGTCATGCCCCGAACCCAGAAATGGGACTCAGGGGTAAAAATGTAATCTAACATGTCCCTATATCATACAAACCATCCAAAGACACAGGACAATGAATGAGGGTCCGACCTCGTGGGGTTCCCAGGCACCCTATACACATTCATACATAACAGAATATACGCAGTGGAAAAAAGGTCATTCTATACATACATGGTACCATACCAGAGTCTATACAAGAAATAAAGTCCAAGCTCCACACATACAAAACGTATAATCGAGTGCCAAACATACCCCAAAACAGTAACCCGTGAAATAAAAGTCCTAGCACTTACCCAAGCGCTACCCACAGTACACCGACCACTACGCTCCCAACACCAAGACACTAAATCTGGTTACTCAAAGGACCTGTAAAAATGTACGTACAGTAAGGGTGAGACACATCTCAGTAAGGCAAACACATGTTACATTAGTGTGTGGCATTTGAGTGTTATCATGACAGCAAAATATACATAGTTAAAAGCATTTCCAGTGTTTTCACAATGCAGTTCCAACATAGTGCATACACACACCCACACGCATATGCACGCATATGATCTACCCGGTGTCGTCACACCCCTCGGCCCAAAGTCGGTCCGCAATATTCGGTGTTAGCCCGTAGCCAACCCACGATACACTGCGCCACCGGCACATGGCTAGTACTAGACTCCCATGGCATCGTACCTATCACGACCCTCAATAAAATACAGCATAATAAATAAAATGGTCGACCCGAACTCGTAGGTAATAGGGACACCTATCATACACAGCGGAAAACCTAACAGCAGTAAACATAAAAATCCATACATCCATCCATAAAACATAATACCAGAGCTTTCTATTAACATCATAATACTATACTTCTGTACATATTTATATACATCAAAATATCTCTAGGGTCACACAAAATAACTCTAACCCTAGTACAAAATCTTACCCTTCTCACGGGTAATCTCACTAACTCAACAGCGACCTTAACCAGCCAGTCTCTCTGGGGCTCCTGAAAAATTTAATAATGTTGGGGGTGAGACACTTCTCAGTAAGGGAAAATAAATTAAATACAGCTGTGTGGCAACATGAATATTTAGAGTGCTTATACATGTGTAATATATTTCATAACTCTAGAAATAATCATAATATCATACTGGACAACCATGTACTTTCATATTCGTTAATAAATCATAACATACATACATAAACATTTGTAATAACTCGTAATACTAAAAATCAACCCAGGATGAATAGCTAGCTAATGTCTTGTATTACCCCCCCATGACGGGTTGTGCAGCCCAAAGGCGGGACCCGACAATGGCTAGCCGATACTGCCGAATCAAATATGTCTATAAGTACGATGGGCCTGTCGTACCCTGGTCCAGACTGCCAGGTGGACGTCTACACTCTACTGAAAGCCTTATCGACTATCCATCTCCCATCCCCTCGTGGGACAGTAGCACTAATAAGGCCTCGTGCCAAAATCAACCCATAGCTACGGTACTGAGCTCCTGGTCTGAACTAAACTACATCCTGGTTGCAATAACATATAATACATGAACATACATAACATCAACATGGCCTCGTGCCGAAAACATAGATACGGCCTCATGCCGAAATCATACGTATGGCCTCGTGCCAAAATCATAGTAGATATATATATATATATATATATATATATGGCCTCGCGCCAATAACATCAATACGGCCTCGTGCCGATAGCATAATAAATACAACCTCGCGCCGATAACATAAATATGGCCTCGTGCCCATAACATAATAATAAGGCCTTGCGTCGATAGCATAATAATACGGCCTCGCGCCAAATACATTTCAGGTATTTACATTTGAAAATAACTCATTTATCAGATATTCATCAACTCAATATAGCATAACTCGTCTTTCCAAAATATCTGAAAATGTGTTTTATGCGTAAAAGCATACATATCATATCTCATTTCACGTAAAATAATATTCATGCCACACATGCTCTATTAAACGTCATATTTCATATTCTAAAATCGTGTTTTTCTATCGTCTCATACATACATATACGTTTCATCATAATAGCAGTATTTCCCAAACGTACATTTCATCTATAATATACAGGTATATCATATGCTTTTCTAAAAATAAATTTACTCATAATCAATAATAATTTGCATGGAAAATAACTGCTTTAGTTTACTCCCTTACCTGGCTACTGAGAAAGCCCCTCAAATTTCCTAACCTGACCCCCGTAAGATTTCCTACTCAATACCCTGAAACTCAAAATCCCCAGTACTAAATATCAGTATTTTCATGCGTACATCAATTTCTATAACTATCACAAAGTCTAATTTGGCTTAAAAAGCCTTACCTCAACTTAGGGATGATTTTCAACTTTGTTTTCCCAATGATCCGCTCCGGAAAACTTGTAGGGAACTTCGCTAGGAGCGTCGTGGTAGCCTCAGATCTTCGATCCAGCGTAAAACTAGCCCAAAATCGAAGAGAGAGAGTGAGAGAGCCGAAGAGGAGAAAGAGGGGAGAGAGAGAGGAAACTTAAAAATGAATTGAAAATCGGATTTTTCATATTTATAGGCGGCGAAACTCGTCGACGAGCCCGATCTTCATCGATGAGTTCTTCATAAATTTCGTCAACGAAACCCTGTATTCGTCGACAAAATTCAAGCTGCCTCAGAACCCTTCTCGGTATTTTCTCATTGACGAAGCCCTATGTTCGTCGACGAAATCTTTGAAACCTTCGTCGAAAAAACCCTATGTTCGTCGACAAAGCTTGGCAGCTTCCTTCTTTATTTTATTTTGTTTCCATTCCCTTTTCTTTTCCTTCCAAAAATGCAATGTCGTCGATGAACGCGGAAGGCCTCCTTCCGTTTCTATTTCTATTTCCCTCTCTCTTTATTATTTAAATTCCATTTAAAAATTCACGTCGTTACAGTATCGGCGTAAACTGGTGGATCCCCACCCTTTAGTGATCAGCCAATACAGGCTCACGCCCTCGGATATAAAGCTAGACACTCTTGCCTACATGGCAAGCGATAAACACACACCCTCAGATATAGAGCCGGACACTCTTTCGTACCTGGGAAAATTTGGAGCCTAGTTCCCACTGAATTTCAACAAAACATAACCATGCATGCTCATATAACCAAACAAACCACACTCATTTGGTAATCTAAAATCATGGTTTTCCAAACACATATAGTTTAAATAAGTCAAGGCACGACCATCCTTATATCACAATATAAATCATTATATACATATGGTTTTCAACAAAACCAAGGATGCAGCCCAATACCCTTTTTTCCCAAAACTGTAATCATGAAAAACCCATAGTTTTACCCGTTAGATCCCCCCAAATGAGTAACTAAAATGCACATAGGACCGTGAACCATAATTCTATCGAGTCTGATTTCAAAAAAAAGCAATATAAATTGTATTCCCTTACCTTTCCCCCAAAAGACCAATCCCGAACTCTACGGCTCCTAAACAGCGAGCCGAGTTCTCAAAATATATAAAACGCAGTACAGAATATACTCACGACTTCGTTCTCTACCTAACTATCAGATTAAAAAAGAAAACTGAGCCTTACCTCAATTTTTTGCCAAAACCCGAAAATCTCCGAAATGAGTTTCTGATCCATAGAACTTGTAGAGAATCCTTCACTGATCCTCGTGGTAACTTCGGATCTTTGAATCAGACAATAACGGGCAAAGAAATCTAGAGAGAGGAAGTGTATGGAGAGCTTCAAGAGAGATAGAGAGAGGATATTTAGATTTCTTACTTGAGAAGTAATAGAAATTGATATTTATAGCTCCTTTGACCCGGCCGCCCTTGTTGACGAGATGATAGCTTCGTCAACAAGCCTAAGATTCCCGGTTTCTCGAAATATCTTGGCTTATCCTCGTTGACGAGCCTCTGAATTTCATCGACGAGAAGTACATGGACTTCATCGACAAACTCTGACTTCGTCGATGAAGCCTGCTAAATTCCCAATTTGCCCCTTTTTTATTTAACCCACCTATCACGGTTCGGGTTCTTACAGTCTCCCCACTTTACAAAAATTTCATCCTCAAAATTTGTCATCTCTTATTCACAAACTCATTATACAATCGAACACATACACGTAACTCTAGAGAGAAACTGGCGACTACTACAATGCAGCCCCATCATAACACATACATACATACCCTCACTTATGGCGGAGGAATACCGTGGTTACAACATAAACTGTCTCAGGAGTTCACAATACACACTCCCAACGACTAACCACCTATCCCAACCCAAAGTAGGATGACATACACGTACTCAAAACAACTATGGATACTTTTGGCGTATTTTCGTTTCCAGTTCTCAAGAAACTTCCTCAACCTCGTGGTTCCGCCACAATATCTTCACTAACGCTATATCTTTGGTACGAAGTTTCTGAACTTTACAATCCAGAACCTGAATAGGTATCTCCTCATATGCTAAAGTATCCCCAACTTCCAAATCATCATAACTGATAACATGTGATGGATCCAGCACGTACCTCCTCAACATGAATACGTGAAACACATTGTGGACTCTCGAGAGTGCTGGGGGTAGTGCAATCCTGTAGGCTACCGGACCCACTAGCTCAAGAACTTCGAATGGCCCGATGTACCTCAAGCTCAGCTTGCCCTTCCTCCCAAATCTCATCACCCTTTTCATTGGAGCGATTCTCAGAAATACCTTGCCCCCCACCTCGAACTCTAACTCACGGCGGTGAACATGTGCGTAACTCTTCTGCCGACTCTGAGCTGATTTAATCCTTTCCCGGATCAAACCCACTTTCTCAAATGCCTGCTGCACAAGTGCAGGTCCTAACACTTGACGTTCACCAACCTCATCCCAATACAAAGGAGATCGACACCTTCGACTATACAAAGCCTCAAAAGGTGCCATCCCGAAACTAGCCTAGAAGCTATTATTATAAGTGAACTCTACTAGTGGCATAAACTGTATCCAGCTACCACCGAAGTCTAACACACAAGCTCGCAACATATCTTCCAAGATCTATATCGTCCTCTCCGACTATCCATCAGTCTGGGGGTGGAACGTTGTACTGAAAGTAAACTTCGTCCCCATCGCTTCTTGCAAACTCATCCAGAATCGAGAAGTAAACCTCGGGTCTCGATCTGACACAATGGACACCGGTACTCCATGCATTCTCACAATCTCATGCACATACATATTTGCTAGCCTACTCAAAGGATAGCTAACCTTCATCGGTATGAAATGAGCATATTTCTTCAATCTATCCACGATCACCCAGATAGCATTCTGCCTATGAAATGCTGGTGGCAATCCGGTCACAAAATCCATGGAAATATGCTCCCATTTCCACACCGGAATAGGCAAAGCTGCAACCGCTCTTATGGCCTCTGATGTTCAGCTTTCACCTGCTAACACGTCAAACACTGCTCCACGAACTGAGCAATCTCCCTCTTCATACTACTCCACCAGAAGGTCTCACGCAAATCTCGATACATCTTTATACTACCAGGATGTACCGTATATACTGAACGATGCGCTTCCCCCCGAATTGTTCTTCTGATCTCATCGTCGTTCGGAACTCATAGCCTGGTTCCAAACCTCAACACACCTCCTTTAAAGATATTGAACTCCGTAGCCAATCCCTACTGCACTTTCTCTATAATCTCAGCTAACTTGACATCACTAGCCTGTGCGGCCTTTATACGTTCAAACAAAGTCGGCTAGACCACCAAACTAGCAAGGAAAGCCTGATGATTACCATACACCAACTCTATACCTGAGCTCTCCAGATCCTGTCTGATGTGATCCTAAGCTACAACTGTAGATACAGCCATAGGTTCCAACTTCTGACTCAACGCATCAGCCACCACATTAGCTTTTCCTGGGTGATAATTGATGGTGCACTCGTAGTTTTTGATCAACTCAAGCCACCGCCTTTGCCTCATATTTAACTCCTTCTATGTGAAGAAATACCTAAGGCTTTTGTGGTCAGTAAAGATCTCTCATTGTACACCATACAAGTAATGTCACCAGATCTTCAGTGCATATACAACAACAGCCAATTTTAGATCATGCGTAGGATAATTCTTCTCGTATTCTTTCAATTGCCGAGAAGCATATGCTACTACTTTGCCCTGCTGCATAAGCACACATCCTAGACCTTTTAGAGACACATCGTTATAAATCACAAACCCACCATCCCCCGAAGGAATGGTCAAAACTGGAGCAGTAACCAGCCGGTGCTTCAACTCTTGAAAGCACTGCTCGCACTCACTAGTCCACTCAAACTTCACTCCCTTCCTGGTCAATCGAGTCAGAGGCCTAGACAGTTTAGAAAAACCTTCCACAAACCGAAGATAGTAACCCTCTAGTCCTAGAAAACTTCGAACCTTCTGCACATTCTTCGGCCTCACCTAGTCGACCATAACTTTAATCTTGCTAGGATCAACAGATATACCATCTCTAGTCATCACATGGCCTAAGAATGCAACCCGATCCAACCAGAATTCACACTTCTTCAGTGTAGAATACAACTTCTTCTCCCGCAGAATCTGTAATACTAACCTCAAAGGGTCCTCATGCTCTTCCGTACTCCTTGAGTATACCAGAATATCGTCAATGAATACCACCACGAACTGGTCCAGGTACTCATGGAAAACCTTGTTTATAAGATCCATAAATACTGCCAGAGTATTCATTAACCCAAAAGGCATGACTAAGAACTCGTAGTGGTTGTTTCTAGTACAAAAAGCAGTCTTCGCTACATCCTCAGATTTGACCCTCACCTGATAACATCCTGACCATAGGTCAATCTTCGAAAAGAACTGAGTCCCCTACAATTGGTCAAAGAGATCATCAATACGAGGCAACGGGTAGCAATTCTTCACAGTCACCTTATTGATCTCACGATAATCAATGCACATCCGCATCGATCCGTCCTTCTTCTTCACAAACAATAATGGAGCTCCCCAGGGCAAAACACTAGGTCGAATGAAACCCCTATCCAGTAATTCCTGCAATTGCTCCTTTAACTCCCGAAGCTCTGCTGGAGCCATCCGGTACGAAGTTTTAGAGATCGGTGTCTTGCCAGGCAGCAACTCTATAGCGAACTCCACCTCACAATCCGGAGGTAAATCAGGTAAATCATCTAGAAACACATCCGCGAACTCACTGAATACCCGAATATCCTCAAGTCTCAACTCATCCCACGGCGGTTCCTTCACACAAGCTAGGTACCACTGACACCTGTCCAAGAGTAACCTCCTCGCCTGCAATTCCGATAGAACCCATGGCGTCGAACGCACACACGATCCCACAAATTCATATTCCTACTCCCCAGGAGGTCTAAACACTACTACCTTCCTACAACAGTCGATTACAACATAACTGGAGAACAACTAATCCATCCCCAGAATGACATTGAACCCCGACATGTCATATACCACAAGATTTGTCGGTAGCAGTTTCCCTTGAATTACCACTAGGCAGTCTTCCAACATCCTCTTACAGAATGATATACTCCTAGATGGTGTAGTAACAGATAATACCTCACTCATGGCTTGCCTCTCAACCCCACACAGTTTAACAAAACTCACAGATACAAAAGAATGGGTCGCACCTGAATCAAACAACACAGAAGCTTCATTTGAAAGCAATAATACGATACATGTCACTAGGGGTGAGCATAATTCGGTGAAAACCAAATTAACCGGCCGAAATTGGCCGGTTCGGTTCGGGTAAAAATCTCGGTTCGGTCTGTTCGGTTATAATTCTACAAAATTTTGGTTAATCGGTTTCGGTTCAGTTAAGGGTGAAAAAAATTTCGGTTAACTGATTAACCGAATTACTAATTAATTAGATTTTAAATATAATTTATGAATATAAATTTTTCTTATGCAAGTGCATTAAGGAGTTTAATTAACCTATTTGGATTCTTTGTTCTATGGTAAAATATTATTTTCATTAATAAAATTAATAAATAAGGTATTTAATTAAGCTGGATTTGGTTTTAAAAAAATTTTATAATTGTATTATATTTCTAGCAATTAATTTTAAATGATTTCGGTTAAAATCGGTTAACCAAATTACCCGAATGGGCAATTCGGTCGGGGTCGGTTCGGTGTCCTTCATCAATTTGGTCAGTTCGGTTAATGGTATTATTTAACCAAATTTTTTGGTTAATTCGATTAATTACCCGAATTTAACCGAACCGACCGTTTGCTTACCCCTATATGTCACTACGTTCCCTGCATGTTCAGCATCTATTGGAGTAAAAGAATATACTTTGGTAGGAGTTGTATTCGCCTGAATGTTTCCCTGAGGTATCTAGTTGCTACCCCGGTTCACACTAGATGCAGGCATATCTTTCTTTGATGCATGACAATCGCGAGCCATGTGGCCTGACCAACCACAGTTATAGTAGTTACCCCCAAAAGACCGGCACTCGCCTTCGTGCCTTCTAAGGCACCTGGTACAATGATCGTTGGTTTGGCTCGTCTGAGGACCCTGGCGCTCGGTATTCTGACGATAACCCGAGCCCTTGCTTTTCTTCTTCCATGACCCCCGACGAGATCTCAACTGAGAACCATAAAGTATTGTCCTCTTCCTCGATTCCTACTCTACCTCATCCTCTCGATGCCAGTCTCAATCACAGTGGCTTTATCCACCAAAACCGAGAATTCGTGGATCTGAAGCATACCTACTAATCTATGGATGTCCTTCCTCAGGCCCTTCTCGAATCTCTGAGTCTTCTCGTACTCACTCGAGATCAAGCACGGTGCGAATCAGGATAGCTCTATATATCGAGCCGTATACCCCTACACTGTCATACTTCCCTGAGTCAAAATCGAAAACTCATCCGCCTTCGCATCACGTACAGAATCTGGGAAGTATCTGTCAAAAACACCTCCTTAAAATGGCTCCACGTCATCTCCACTGAACCGACTCTCTGCTTCCCTAGCAGATTCACTGCAGTCCACTATCGACCCGCCTCCCCAGATAACTGGAAGGTAGCATAAAGGACTCGCTGCCTATCCATGCAATACAGGACCTCCAATATCCTCTCGGTCTTCTCCACCTAGTCCTCTGCTATCATTGGTTCATGTCCCCCATAGAACATCGACGGGTGCATGCGTGTGAACCTCTCAATGGTGCACCCCGCAACAATAGGAGAATGTTCGCGTCTCCTCATACTCCACCCGATCTCCCACAAAACCTGCCTCGTCAAACCTCGAGATACAGAAGGAGACTCATCACTCGTAATCTCCTCGGAGCCACTTCCCAGGTCATTATCATTGGGCTTCATTTTGCAACACAATAGGAATCTATCAATATCCCTACAACACATACAATTAACACAATTACCTACAACTAATCGTGTTAACTACCACTTGCTAGGTCCAAGTCTGTCCTATCACATCGACACAAAAGTCATCAATGGTCTGCCCAACTTTTACTGAAATCGTCATTCTAAGAAAAACACGGAATACCGCCAACAAATCCTGATCTAGCAACAGAACAACCCTCAACCAACTCTACCCACATCCAACATCCTATACTTTGGTATGTACTCACAGCTAAGCCTAACCAAGTCTACAAGACCTAACAACCTGGTTAGCTCTGATACCAAGCTGTCACACCCCTAACCCAGAAATGAGACCCAGGGGTGAAAATGTAATCTAACCTATCCCTGTATCATACAAACCATCCAAAGACACAGGACAATGAATGAGGGTCCAATCCCGTGGGTTTCCCAGGCACCCTATACACATTCATATACAACAGAATATACGTAGCGGAAAAAAAGTCATTCTATACATACATGGTACCATACCAGAGTCTATACAAGAAACAGAGTCTAGGCTCCACACATACAAAACGTACAACCGGGTGCCAAACATACCCCAAAACAGCAACCCATGAAACAAAAGTTCTAACACTTACCCAAGGGCTATCTGCAGTACACCGACCACTACGCTCCCAACACCTTAGTTTCGGTTACCCGAAGGACCTATAAAAATATATGTACAGTAAGGGTGAGACACATCTTAGTAAGGCAAACACAGGTTACATTAGTGTGTGGCATTTGAGTGTTATCATGAAAGTAAAATATACACAGTTAAAAAGCATTTCCAGTGTTTTCACAATGCAGTTCCAGTACAGTGCATACACGCACGCACACACGCATACGCACACCCATGATCTACCTGGTGTCATCACACCCCTCAGCCCGAAGTCGGTTCGCGATATGTGGCATTAGCCCATAGCCAACCCGCGATACATGGCACCACCGGCACATGGCTAGTCCCAGACTCCTATGGCATCGTACCGGCGCAAACTGGTGGATCCACACCCTTCGGTGATCAACCGATATAGGCTCACGCCCTAGGATATAGAGTCGGACACTCTTGTCTACATGACAGGTGATAAACACACGCCCTCGGATATAGAGTAGGACACTCTTTCATACCTGGAAAAATTTGGAACCCAGTTCCTATTGCATTTCAACAAAACACAACCATGCATGCTTATATAACCAAACAAACCACACTCATTTGGTAATCTAAAATCATGGTTTTCCAAACACATACATTTTAAACAAGTCAAGGCACGACCATCCTTATATCACAGTATAAATCATCATATACATACGGTTTTCAACAAAACCAAAGATGCAGCCCAATACCCCTTTTTTCTCAAAACTGTAATCATGAAAAACCCATAGTTTTACCCGTTAGATCCCCCCAAATGAGTAACCAAAATGCATACAAAACCGTGAACCACAGTTCTACCGAGTTCGATTTCAAAAATAGCCAATATAAACTGTATTCCCTTACCTCTCCCCCAAAAGACCAATCCCGAACTCTACGGCTCCTAAACAGCGAGCCGAGTTCTCAAAACCTACAAAACGCAGTACAAAATATACTCATAACTTCGTTCTCTACCTAACTACCGAATTAGAAAAGAAAATCGAGCCTTACCTCAATTTTTCACCAAAACTCGAAAATCTCCGAAACGAGTTTCTAATCCGCAAAACTTGCAGAGAATCCTTCACTAATCCTCGTGGTAACTTTGAATCGTCAAATCAGACAATAACTGGCGAAGAAATCTAGAGAGAGGAAGTATATGGAGAGTTTCTAGAGAGATAGAGAGAGGATATTTAGATTTCTTAGTTGAGAAGTAATAGAAATTGATATTTATAGCTCCTTTGACCCGGCCGGCCTCATCGACGAGGACGCCATTCGTCGATGGGACGATAGGTTCGTTGACGAGCCTGAGATTCCTGGTTTCCCGAAATCTCTCGGCTTATCCTCGTCGACAAGAAGTACATGGACTTCGTTGACGAAGCCTGCTAAATTCTCAATTTGCCCCTTTCTTATTTTAATTAAACCCACCTATCACAGTTCGAGTTTTTACACACTATCCTGTAAGGTGTTGTAATCGGCGCCGCTCCACCAATTAAGCAAGTAATTAGTGGGATCCTTGAGTTGTGCCTTAAGGCAGGGACAAAGGCAGTATTGGTCAAACCCCAATAACATTTCTAATACATGATTTTAATTTTAGCAATTTAAATTTCTGCACTTGAATGTTTATGTTTTATTATTGTGAATGATTGAGAAATTGAGTCTACTATACTTGCTTTGATTATTTGCTCAGTTAAATTCTTGTTGGGTAATTGGTATTCGTTTAAACAGACCCTACGTTGTATATTACTTGCTGATTTAATTTGACCCCAAGAATACACCAATTTCAACATTTTCTATGTTTGGAAATAAGAATTTCAAGCTTGGATTTAAATTTTGGTAAATTTACATGAATTTTAATACTATTTTGTATTACATCGAATTCAAAACTACACAAATCTAAATCGAACACCTCTCATAAACATAGGATTAGAAATCATAAGCGGTCAACTGCTTTTTAAAAGTTTGAGGATAAGATTAACTTTCTTCACAAAAAAATCTTCTTAACACAGTGACTTTATGGTATATTTTCTTTTGTAGCAAATGCACAATTTATTCCATGTGATGGTTGTTTGCATGTTTTGACCTCACACAATTGTTTTCCTCTTTTTGAAATGCTTAAATATTAGATTTACAAATGTGTCAAAACATTTATTTTTCATAATTACTCTCAATCCTGTTATAGTTTGTAATCAATACTTTCATTGAAAAATATGTACGCATCAAACGATGGAAAACACATTTAATAGTTTTGATGACTAATCATTCAATGATAGGTCACACAAAATACTACTATTGTAATTAAGGTCACGCTATCAATCACATCTACAACAAAAAAATTAATTTTGAAGCAATTGAAGAAGATTACAATCGTTAATCATGATTAATTGTTCATTTTACAAAACTTATATTATTAAATAGAAACAAACCAAAAACATATTTTAATTTAATGAAATAAAAGTGATTATGATAAAAAGATGTTAATGGAGATATAAGAACAACAAGAAGTTTTAAGTCCCATTAGGTGAAATTGGTGACATAAAATAAAGAGGGTTACTTAGTCTACATTTCAAATATTCAAATCATCTATGCAGTCTCTCTTTTATCTTGTTTTCAACTAGTGTTATGTATAAATTATTACGTTTATGCTCGTTTCTTATCTTATCTTTTAATACTATACCACTCATCCACCTTAATATTCACATTTCAACAACTTTTATTTTTTATACATATTATTTCTTAACTATCAAATATTCTGAACTGTAAAACATAGTCGACCTTATAGCTATCATGTAAAATTTCTTTTTTTTTAAAAAAAAATTAAGAATATTCTACGATTACACAACACACATGACGTACTCCTCTATTTTCCCTACTATGTTTCAATTCTATTTATTACATTTTCTTAGATTTGCATTACTTTTTTGATGTAAAATATAATATACAAGTAAATATTGAAAAATTTGAAAATAATCATTTCTTACAAATTTTATATTATAAATTCATAAAATGCTTTACATTATCATTGTAGAAATAGACACTCTATTTTATAAGTTTTTTTATTGTCATTAAAGATTTTTAAAAAAGTATTCTTATAAATATCAAAGCTTTATGTCATTTTGTCATAAAAAATAAACATTATGAAAACTAAATATTATTATGTTTTAAACATAAAATGAACAAATTAAATTTAATTACATTTTAAATATAAAATAGAAAAGTGACGACGCCTTAATTTAGGGTTTGTATTTAAAATTGTTTGAATCAAATATTTTTGTTAGGAAAAAAGAGAAGGACAAGAGCATAAGAAGAAAATTCATATTTTATTATATTTTCTTCCTATATTATACTTTTAAAAATTAATATTTATTCTAATATAGTTAAAAGTTAAGAAAAATTGAATGTCAATAATACATAAAATCAAACTTTTGTTCATTCATACTTTTTTTTTCTTATTTTTGTATGACAAAATATTTAATAAATAAATAAATTTCTTCCAATTTTCTCTTCTTTTTCTCAATATTTTCCGAATTGCAAAACAAGTCTAAGTGTCTTAAAATTTTACTTTGTGTAAATTTAAATAGAATCATTTTGAATCCAAAGATTTTTTGCACTATATAATTTATTTTACATATAAATTTTGCATGCCCTACAAAATTCATATATTTCTAAGTGAAGAAAAATGCAGTCAATTTCCCAAATAGATGGAAATAAACAATGTATAATCCAAAAAATCCGAAAAGCAACTTTCGGAGCTTTGACAACCCAGGGGGTCACTAATCCGGGTTGGAATAAGCGAGGTGGGTCAAAATCGACGCCGTGTTAAACCCGTTGAAGTTGGACCCGGCGGCAGCCGTGTACGCCCCCATCTTGGGGAACACCAGCCAGTCGTTCACCTCCAATTCCGGTAGCCGGTACCCCGTCAGCACCGTGTCCAACGCGTCGCACGTGGGCCCAAACACCGTCGAACAGTATGTCTTCCCTCCCCGGCATGCCGGATTCCCCCGATTCGATGCACTCGCCAGCGGCATCGCTGCCACCGTCGCGTGGTCGTACAGCAGGCAGTTCATGGAGCCGTAGACCCCGTCGTTGATCCAGTACTCCCTCACCTCCCCCCTCACGCGCTTCCCGATAATGTTAGTCGCCAGCGTGAACGCCGACTCGGCAAAAAACCGGCCCGGTTCCGACATGACCCTCAGACCCGGTTCGTCCGAAAAATACTCTTCCAGAGCAGATTTCACGGTGTCCGCAGCGGCATCAAATTGCGGTCCCGTTGTGAACCCGCCGCCGACGTTGAGCACCCGCATTGCCGGCATTCCGAGCCGGGCAGCCGTCTGGAATGCCGATTTCGCAGCCGCTATCGCCCCTCGGAAAGCCTGCAACTCGGCGGCGCCGCTTCCGATATGGAACGATACGCCCGTTACGGCGAGGTTCACGGCCGCAGCGGCCCGGAGGAGCGGCTCGACTTCCTCCGGCAGGGCGCCGTACTTGGGACCCAGCGGGCATCTGGCGCTGGCGTCGTCCGGGGGTCTGATTCTGATCAGAAGCGCGCATGTCGGGTGCCATTTCCGGATCTTCTCGACTTCGCAAACCGAATCGAAAGTGGTGAGGTTAACGCCGGCGGCGGCGGCGTACTTAATGTGGGACTCCTCCTTGCAGGGGTTCGCGTACACGATCCGGTCCGGCGAGACACCGAGAGCGAGGACGGATTCGATCTCGGCGCGGCTGGCGCAGTCGAAGCCGGCGCCGAGGGCGGCAAGCGAGCCGAGCAAGGCCGGGTATGGGTTACATTTGACGGCGTAAAAGGGTCGGACCATGGGGAGGGCCCGGGTCCACTGATCCATGAGGGAGACGAGCTTGCCCAAATCGAGAACGTAGAATGGCTGCTTTTCAGGTTTGGCGGAGATGACGGAGAGGATGAAGCCCGTGAGGCCGCCATCGGGAATGGACGTGACCGTCTCGGACTTCACTCCGGGTGCGGCGGAAATAATCAGGAGCATGTCGGGTGTGGACCCCATCGAGCGCGGCGACTGGCCGTCGTCGCCGCCGCTGACTGAATGGAAAAACAGATTTATGGGCGGAACTACGGCGCTTCTGGGGAGGCTTGGAAGCCATTATATTGAGGGAAATGGGATTTTATAGGGAGACGTGAAGGTGATATCGCCACCACCAGAACTGTATGGTGCAGATAACATCATCACAAGGCTTGCGACGTCTCGACGACTGTTTAGAACTGGAATTAATTGAGTTCATATTACATTGTTTTTTCTTATTAATTTAGAAATTTAATTATTTATTAGATATATAGAAGGAAAAATTATCAATTCTGAGTTATTTTTTAATATTCGATACAGCAACAAAACCGAATCTTATTCCCATTAGGTGAGATCAGTTATGTGAATCATTTTCTGCTAATTATACGATTATGAACCATTTTTTTTTTATAAATTTAAGGATATTAAATCTTTATTCACTATATCCTCTTTCTCGTAAGTTATTTTAAATCTACCCCTATCCCTTCTACTGTCTCTCACAGTAACTTACTCTTCCTCAGATATACACTATATGACTTACGTTGCAGGTGTCAACACTTTAAAATAAATATCCAAATTTATTTTTTAATATTAATCTAGACTAAAGTCAAGAAATAATATGAAAAAAATATATAAACATATATTTTTTATTTTCAATAACAAAAGAAAAACGACGATGAATATTATGGAACATAGCAAAGTAATAAACACAAAATTGATTTATTAATAATATTTTCAAAATAATTACTATACTTTAATTTAATATATTATAATAATTGATTTTAGGTTAAAAAATACTCACATCTCTTGTGATCTCATGAAAAAACATATACCTCTCCTATATCTCAAGAACTTCTTCTGAGATTAAAATATTTGCCAAAAATGCGAAACCTCTCTTATATTAAAATTTTAGCAATACAAATAGCGTTCTAGTTGTGAAAGTAATTATGAATGATTTAAAAAAATATATTTTTTTTATTGCCTCTTTTGTTTATTTGGTCATGTTGGTTTTTAGAAAGTTAATCCTACTAAATTCTGTGTGCAATTGTTTATTTTAATTAAACCCTCAACAACCCCAAAAAAAGTTACACACAATTTCATAATTTAATTAATTGTAAAAAAAATATGATATGATTAGATAAATTTTCATTATTAAATTACTTTTTGCCGAAAGTGTGGACAAGAATATTAGGTGATGCGTGATAGCAAAGAAAAAGATGATCAAAATCAACTTAATTAGAAATAAGTTCGGCAAACAAAAGATGGTTGGTCGAAGTCAATTCGGGATAAAAAATAATAGAGTCATATGGATGCATTTAAGTGAAATTAATTATTTTATAGGAACTATTATACCGTTGGTCTGGAAAATTATATAGGAACCCATTTTCAACGTGTATAACTTGAAAAATAGACATATGAACACATGGAGGGGGAGGTCTCCTAAATAATTTTTGAGTTGGTTCCTAAATTTTACCAAATTGCACAAGATTCTTCTAATCAAGATTTGATATGTTGGAATGAATTTAAAAATCATATGATAAATTTATAAATTTACAAAAATCTATTCCATTTTGTTGTTGAGTATAAAAAATATCATAAATAGTCGTAATTTGATTACAAATGTTTCAATTTCAGCTTTAATCAAATTCCCAAAACAAGATTTTTGTGCTTTTAGATTTTTATATTTTTTTAAAAAAAATTGCTTAATTGATGGATCTCTTTTTCTTTTCTTTTTGCCGAACTAAATAAGTACAAGATTTAAACCCCTAACCAACAACGAATATTATTTTTATTCATCAATAAAAAGAAATTTACTTGAATATGAGAATGCCAAATTTAAAAATTTAGGAAGTAAATCATTTAAAATATTAAAAATTTATAATTAGTAACTGGCATTATAAATATTAATTTTTTAAAAATAATATTCATATGAAATTTAAAAAATATTTAATAAAAAATTTTATTGCGTTCATCTAAATTCAAACAGATTAAACTTCAACGCTTTGAATTCTAAGCTCCTTGTTTGAATAATGCACTCAAGTTTTTTTTTATTTTTTTTAATAATAAAGGGTTGGTTGAGCTTGAGCAGGAGAAGTCTGGTGGGCCAAAGCGGAATTTGCATGGGAAGTTCGGTTTGGTAATGGACGCAGAAATGTCGGATGAGCCGAACAGTGGGCCCATCTCCTTTCTCTCTGTGGAAGGGTGGGCCCATTTACTTTCTCTTTATGGGCCTCTATCACACAATCCCCTTGATTCCCTTTTCGGTTTGATAAAAATGCCTAGCAAATCCAACGGCTCAGCCCAATCCACCCAATCCCTAGTGGGTGGGTTTTATTGGTCGGCTAATTTTAAATACCACCAGTTATTCATGCCTAATTGTCTTTTTCAAGAAAAGTCCGTGGTGGTTTGGAGTTTCAACTTTGAAGGGTTGGGCATATTTCTTTAGAGTCATTTCAAGCTTGAACTCAAAATAAAAAATGGGCAAGTGCATTCATCGTTGACTTTTCTTATGTGGGAAGAAATCAAGTTATAAATTCAATTATGTTGACCCAATTTTGTTTTATTCTCATTACCAAACATACAAGAATTGGTCACATGATAATAGTTCTTTTTTTTTTTTTTTTTATTAACGTGGGAACTCCTACCATCAACGAGTCATTTGAACCCTCCCAATGCAGCACCAAACCCACAAGGCGGTGACCTTCTCCCCTGATTCACCATTCATGTAAGTCGGATGCTGTGATGACCCAAAAATATATACATGATTAAAGTACAATAATAATAAAATAATAAAAATGATCATTGAGTTAATATCAATACAGAAATATTTTTCTGTAAGATCCTTGATTCCATGTTTGATGCTTAAAAAATACCTTATTTAAGCGAGTGCTCAAAGACCATTGCGGCTCAGTCGCTCCCTAGAGGTCGGCCTGGTCAAAATGAAATTTCATAAGATAAACAGGATAGACACTGTTTGTACACGTAAATAAGTATATATACATAAAATAGTGTTTTGACAGACATAATTTGAAAAAATACATAATAAGATAATAATATAGGTATCATATGTGGGGCCCACAAGACTATGTGGGGTCCACATGAGTCTTGGAGCTACAAGACACTGTTTATATATCTCAAATAAGTGCATAAAATAATGTTTTGACTGATATAATTTGTAAAAATATATGATAAAATAATAATAATATAGGTATCCTATGCGGGGCCCACAAGACTGTGTGGGGCCCACATGAGTCCTGAAACCGTATTGAAGTTTACACAAGTTTCAAAGTTATGTAGGATACATAAAATCGTATAAGAGTTATTCGAATTACGTAAGATCCATTCGGATCTCGAAGTTGTGGGGGGCCGACAATACCATGTGGGGCTCACATGAGTTTTTAAAATTTAAATTTAATTATTATTCAAAAATAAATAATAAAATAAATAAATACTAAAAATAGTTTAAAAATAATAACAATGATAATAATGATAATAATGATTAAGAAAAATAATAAAAAAATAAAATAATTAATTAACTAATTGATTAATTAATTAGATAAGTGATTAATTAAAAATTTATTTAATGGGAATGGTGGCAAGCACTCCCACATGACCTCCATCCCCATCCCATACTCAACCCATACCTTGCCCATTCTTTAATTTTTTTTTTAAATTATAATTTCACCCATCTCCCCACACTTTTATAAATTTCATTTATTCCCCAAAATTTTCCTATAAATAGGAAGCTCTCAACCTTCATTTTTCACAATAATTTTCCAAGGAAGAGAAGAATTAGTAAGTGAAAGAAATTGTGGTGGAGAGAATTTTCGAGTAAGTTCTCAATCACCCACTCTTTCCGATCTCATTTTTTAGAAATAGTTACAGTGTTCGTAAGGAAGAAGGTAAGTAAATTTTGATTATGTTAGTTTTTTTTTATTTAAAATTCATACCCGAATTTATTTTATAAGTAAATTTCAATTATGTTAATTAGTTCCACAAAATTTCCATGAGTTTTTTTTACGCATATTTAATTATACAAGTTCTATCTTTAATATACTTACATCTATTTTTGGGTTAAGAAATGTTCTAATCCCCTCGGATAAATTTTTAACATTTCTTTCTATTCAAAAATAAAATTATATATATTTTTAACACAAAAATTGTGTGGCATGAGTTTATTTTTACGTTGCATTTTTTATGAAAATATGAGTAAAGATGAGATTTTTACGATATTATTTTAAATTGCATAAATTATAATAAGATGATTTTAAAACTCCTTATGGCAACGAAAGTTCAAAGTTACAGATGCTCGGTACCGCAGCTTAAAGTTTATACGGATCAGAGTGCACCCACACTGTTTACAGAGTGATTATTTATGTTAGTGGATTTCTCCTGAATGCACACCTAGTTCCGGACCAGGACTTAATAAGGAAAATCTCACTTAAAGTTTACGTACGTTGATTTAGTTTGGTCAGCCAGCCATCTAAGTCCAGTTTTCGGACCGCACAACCCAATCATGGGGGTAAACATGACTTACGACAAACAGGCCTAAGGGTGGTTTTTATAATATATGTTTATACATAATTAATTACGTGTACAAAGTTACTGATGATTTGAAGGAAAAGTGTAAGTTTACATGAAAATGATTATTCTGATACTTAAATGACGATCTAAGGAAAACGTATAAGGAAAAGTATATGTATGTTTATCATTAAATATTTTTACAATTTTAAAGTTAAAAGTTTAATTTAACAGTTATAGTATATGATTATAAAATTTTATTGTTGTAATTGATGGTAAAAGTTTTATGTAGTAAATTTTAAATTTATAATTATCCTAAAAACAGTTTTAAAGTTATAGTATTAAATATTGATTTACGAAATTTTTTAAAAGCTCATTTTGGCCACACACTAATAATAATCTTATTTACTTACTGAGCATCTTCTCACTCCAATCATATTTTTATTTCAGATGACTATAAAGAGCATGTCGGAAATTAGGCTTAGCAAGCACGTGGGTGGGAATAGAAAAATAAAGATTGATTAGAAATATTAGTATGATGCCAGATATTTATGTTGTGAAATTTTTATTTTTTAAAATAAATGATTGTAATATGGATAATTAGCGCTCTGATTTAATAAAAATTGAGTTTATTTGCTTCCGCTATAAATTAGTAGTAAAAAGTTAATATCCCATGCCCCTTCGGGGTCGGGGTGTTACAGATGCGGTCATAAGTAATCACATCCCAAGTTAGATGTTCGGCTAATTTGCATCTCAGGACAATTCTCATGATACAATTAAATCTCCACCAAGTGCATCAATCAAGATTCGAACCCCTGAAGAGTCATACTGCCTTATTTGACATGCAAGATCAATCATTGCATGAGTAGAGATGTGTTTACGATGATGGGTTAATACTTTTTTTTTTTTATAATATTTGGCTTCGTCAAATTACACAATGAGTAGTAATTTGAAATTACATCGATATTGCATTAAGTGTATCTTACACTGCATTTGGTTTGTAACATGTCTATTCAAGGTATACAATATTAAATCAACATATTTTATAAAATTATAGATAATAATTATTTCTTTTTTGGTAAGAAGGATTAAATTCTTTGTAAATTATCTAATATTATTGTTAGCATAATAAGATACAAATTTGAACAATTGTCAATAATAATTTAAGTTATAAAATGAAATTATACAACTTGTATGATCAATCATTATATATATGTTTGTAATTAATCAAATTTTTATTAGCTTAACGAAAAATTTTAAGCTATAGAATAAAATTATACAACTTGCATGATCAATAATTATATATATTTTTTTAATTAATCAGATTTTTATTAGGTTAACAAAAATTTCCTAACTTAGAGTTGGTTTGCACATAAATATATTAAATTTTTAAACAGATTATTAGCCAATACTACATGCTTAATATCTAAAAATTAATATTATCATTACAAAAAAGAACCAAGTCATAAGAATGAAATATAATTAACACAATAAAGAAAAAAAAAACCCCCATTTATATTCTCATCATTGGTTTGCACATTTCATCAATTTTATATGCAAAGTAAAACTTTTTGCCACAGTATAAAATCCTTGCACAAAGTTATTAGAGCATTGTCATGAAGTTGGTAGTCAGAGCAAAATTTGGAAGTGTGTGATTCTTCATAAGATGTTTATCAAAAGTAAAAAAAAATATTTACTATTAGTTTGTATGTGTCCCTCAGTAAAGAATAGGAATTACGAGCAATTCAAATGTTAAGATAATGAACTATTGAATTGGAGCGTCTCTAGATTTCTATAATAAATTGGGAATAACATCAATAGATGTCTTCCTTTTAAGTTAAAGTAAGAACTAATGAGCTCCGGTGGATCTACTTTCGCAATACAAATGAATACAACCTGACAGTTAAAGAAAAGAAAATGAGAAATTAAAGAAAAAATTAAGAGTTTTTCTTGTCTCATGTACCATAACTTTTTCTTTTTCTTTGTGCAATGTGAGCTTGTAATCAAAAATTCAAAATACCGCACATATAGAGACCCCAACACGGAAAAGAAAAGAATATAAACAAAAGAAAAGAGAAATAAAGGAAATGAAAGGAGAAAGAGGAGATGGTTTGGCACATGACCAAACAGTCGACGGTTTGAGTGGCACAAGGAAAACCGTCGACGGTTTTTTCTACAGGGAACTACCGAAAGCATTTACGAGTATTTTGGTTTGGCAGATGGTCAAACCATCGACGGTTTCAAGAAAATCATTGACAGTTTCAAGAAAATCATCGACGGTTTTCTACGGGGGCAGAGTCTATAAGTTAAGTTTCTTATATTATATTTCATTTCACACTCATTCCTCTCTCTCTCTCTCTCTCTCTCTCTCTCTCTCTCTCTCTCTCTCTCTCTCTCTCTCTCTTAAGCCTCCCAAATCACTCTCAGGCGTCTTCGATCCTCTCTTTCTCCTCCCGGCACATAGGCCGTCGATCTTCAACAGATTTGGGCGGCTAGGGTTTCGTGTTCTGAAGGTTTTAGGCAGTTTCTTCGGGAATAGGTAAGGGGATTAGGTTATGTCAGCTATTTTTGATATATGAACCGATTAAATTGAAGTAGGTGTTTACAAAAGCATTATATATGATTTTCTAAATGAATTAAGCATATGGAAATAGTTATTTTAACTATTATATGTTTTTAGGTAAAATTAATGTGAATGGATTGAACATCTCCTATTTTCACTAAAGTATATAGTTTGAATTAAATTAAACCCTGAAGATACTCATACCTCTATTTTCAGTAACTTGTATGTGTTCCAGATAGTTTATTGTAATATCCCAAACCCCGAAGGATCTAGGATGTTTACTTTTTACCATTAATTTACAGCGGAAGTAAATAAACTCGATTACTATTAAATCAGAGCGCTAATTAACTGTATTACAACCATTTATTCCAAAAGAAAAAAAATTATACAAACATAATCAACTGATATAATACTAATATTACTAGTCAAGTTTTTTTTTTTTCTATTCCCACTCGCATTCTTGTTATGCCTGATTTCTGATATGTCCTTCAGAGTTATCTGAAATATAAAATATGATTGGGGTGAGACAACGCTCAGTAAGTAAATAAGATTATTATTAGTGTGTGGCCAAAATGAGCTTTTATAATTTTAAAAAATAATATTTAACACTATAACTTCAAAACTATTTCTAAAATAAATGTAAATTTAAAAATTTATACATAAAACTTTTACCATCAACTATAATATTTAAATTTAATAACCATATACTGTGATTGTTAAATTAAACTTTTAACTTTAAAACTGTAACGAAAATATTTAATTATATATATACTTTTCCTCATACATTTCCTTTAGATCATCATTTAGGCACAAGAATAACCCTATTCATATAAATATATATTTTTCTTCAAATTATCAATAAATCTGTACATGTAATTAAATATGTATAAACATATATTGTAAAAAAATCACTCTTAGGTCTATTAGTCGTAAGTCATGTTTACCTTCATGACTGGGTTATACGGTTCGAAGATTGAACTTAATTGACTGGCCGGTCAAACTAAATCAACTTACATAATCATTAAGTGAGATTTTCCTTATTAAGTCTTGATCCGGAACCAAGTGTGCACTCAAAAGAAATCTACTACCATACATAACCACTTTGTGAAAAGTGTAAGTGCACTCTGATCCATTTAAACTTTAAGCTATGGTACCGAACATTCGTAATTTTTGTATTGTCTAAGCGATAAGGGGTTTTGAAAACATCTTATTATGTAATTTATACAATTAAAATAATATCATGAAAATCTCATTTTTATTTATATTTTCATGAAATACGCAACGTAAAAATGAACTCATGTTATCTTTACTCATATTTTCATAAAATATGCAACATAAAAATAAACTCATGTCACACGATTTTCGTGTTAAAAATATTTTCTTAAATATAAATTAATACTCTAAAATACCCGAGGGGTTTAGAATATTTCTTAACTCAAAAATAAATGTAAGTATATTAAAAATAAAACTGACATAATTAAATATGCGTAAAAATAAACTCAGGAGAATTTTATGAAACTAACTAACATAATTGAAATTTACTTATAAATAAACTCGGGTATAAATTTTAAATAAAAATCTTATATAATCAAATTTACTTACTTTTTACTTAACCTTTAGATCACAACGAATATCTCTAAAAAAAATGAAATTGGAAAGAGTGGGTGAGTAAAAATTTTAGCAAAAATTCTCCCTCCACCACTAATTCTTTCACTCATTAATCTTTCTTTTACTTGGGAATTTTTTTTATGAAAAATGAAGGTTGAGAGCTTCCTATTTATAGGAAAATTTTGGGAAAAAAAAATGAAATTTGTAAGTGTGGGGAGAGGAGTGAAATTATAATTTTTTAAAATTAAAAAATGGACATGGGATGAGTTAAGTATAGGATAAGGATGGAGATCATGTGGGGGAAATTGAAGTACTTGCCGAGACTCCCATTGAATTAATTATTAATTAATTTAATTAATTAATTAATTATTTTTTTGAAATCATTATTATTATCATTGTTATTATTTTTAAGTTATGTTTTAGTATATATTAAAAACGAATTAAGTTCGAATTTCGAAAACTCATGTGAGCCCCCACATGATCTTGTGGGTTCCACACAACTTTGAGGCCCAAGTAAGTCTCATGTAACTATAATAGTCCCCATATGATTTTATGAGCCCTACATAACTTCGAGACTCATGTGGGTCCCGTATAGGATACCTTTATTACTATTATTTTATCATATATTTTTACAAATTATGTCAGTCAAAACATTATTGTATGTATATGTATTTATTTACGTGTACAAACAGTATCTACCCTGTTTATCCTATAAAATTCCATTTTGATCAAGCGAACCTCCAGGGAGCAACTGAGCCACAATAGTCTCTGAACACTCGCTTAGACAAGATCTTTCTTAGGTATCAAACATGGAATCAATGATTCTAATAGAGAAATACTTTCGTTTTGATACTAACTAAATGACTATTATTATTCTACATTTTTTTTTTTATTATTACATCTTCCTCTCTTTATAAAAATTTTGTCCTTGAAATTTACTAAAATTAATATGAGTATTTTGTATAATGTTGTGCTTTTATACGATCTTACTATCATAAAAAAAATGTTTGTATTTCTAACATGTTTATGCTTCTAGTTCCCATGATGTTTCCTCGATGTCATGGTTGCGTCAGAGCACTTTGACCAATGAAATCTTCTTTGCACGTAACTGTAATAACCCCAAAAAGGAATATAAAAGATCAGTGGAGTGATTCCCAACAAAAAATAAAAAATTAATTAATTAATTAATCAAAATTATAAAAAAAGAAAAGAAAAAAATTAATAATTAAAATTTATTTTTATTTTTATTTTTATTAATAAAATATATTATTATTAATATTAATTAAATATATTATTATTATTATTCTCCTGAAGCTTCTCAGTTTTTTCTTTTAGTTTTTGTTTGTTTCTTCTTCTTCTTCTTCTTCTTCTTCTTCTTTTCTTTTTTCTTTTTCCTGCGCACGCAGGTTCTCTCTCTCTCCTCTCATTCTCTCTCTCTCTCTCTCTCTCCTCGATTTCGTGACGGATTTTCACCCAATCAAAAATCAGAAGATACCGCTGGACTCCATTCTCCGCTACCATCATTTTTACTGGAGTGGATCGGTGGTAGGAGCGGCGTAAACATATCTCCTAGGGTAAGCCAATTTTCTCTTTTTCTTTAATTTCTTACAAATTATAAGTCCAATCGACGAACGACCACCACCACAAGAATCTAGAGATGATTCTTTACAAATCTAGTGGGATGGAATTCTTGTGGGGTCGTCGTGGACAAAATCCCAAATTTGGGTACGGGGGTTATTAAGAAGCTTATTTTTAATTAATTTGGATTAATTTGAAAATGCTAAAATGTTGAGCAGTTTGAGTTGAAGTAGAATTTTCAAAATTTAGGATTTGGGTGAGCGCCACCGGTGTAATTTTGGGACCCGCAGGCAAAATTCATAAAATTAAGTGAGAGTGTCAAATATTGGTTTAAATGTAAATTTGAAGTATATGGAGCCTAGGGAAGGTTAGATTGCTATTATTTTGGAAAAATAGGTTAATTAATTTAGGAAAAATGCAAATTGCAGGATTTGAATTTTGGGCGCCAAGGGCGTAGCATTTGGGTTCTAACGAGACTCTCAGTAAGCCAGGTAAAGGGAATAAATTATAACAATATTTTTAGAATTACTATTTAAATTAATATGTGAAAATATGTTTATGGTATTTTGTTTGGGAATTATTACGATATAAATATCAGATAAATTGTGCGACATTTGAGTGATTTTAAATTGTGATATTTTGGAGTGTGAAATATAACGATGAGTAATTTCTGAGAAAATATTAAAATGATAATTATTGATGTGATTAGTGAAAAATAATGAAATATGGTATTTATATGTGAGTAGAACTGTTTTGCCTGAAATATGAGATTTTGTGAATTTCTGATAGTGGAAATTATTTGTATGAGAAATGAATTTGTACAAATGATTGATATGAGTATTTTGGAAAAAAGTGAAAAATACGTGAAATATGATATATGTTATTACGAGATAATGAAATGTGCATATAAAACGATGAGAATATTTATATTGAACAGAATTGTGATATACTGGAATGATTGATGAAATGTCAATACCGCATAATGATTGTGGGTATGTGGTAGTAAACTCTATTGGATGGTTATGATATTGAGCATGGTACCGTTACTAGTGGTGTTAGTGTAACCACACAGACTCTTAGAGCATATGGTGTGACAGTCGACTGAGCCATTTTGTAGGGTTGTTAGGCCCTCTGAGTCCGGATCAGGGTTATAGGCCGGCCAGTCGTACTATAGACACGATATGTGATGTGATATTTAATCTAACTAGGTCGGCCAATCGCGGTTAGATCCAACCTTCGGGCCGCACAACCTTGATCATGGGGGGAAGCATGGCATGGATAGAAAGATCTTCAAGGTGGCCACGAGTTACAGACGTGATGTTGGTATTTGATACCAAGGATACTCATGAGCCGGAAAGTAAAATGAAAATGAAAAGTGAAAGAATGATTGGCTAAAATAAGAAATGAAAGAAAGAATGGAAATTAGAAATAAATAATGTTAAATATGAAAAATGAATTGTGTGAGTTAATGACATAAATAATTAAGGCAAAGTGAAACTGTAACAACCTGAGTAATAATGGTTTTTAAATAATAAAGAGGGAGGGAAATGGAATCAGTAACAAAAGGAGGCAGTCGACGAATGCTGACATCGCACTTTGGGAAAATATCCCAATAAATTTATGAGGGTCTCATCGACAAATACAGGGGATTCGTCGATGACGGTATAGCAGGACCTTGTCGACGAGGGCGAGCTTCGTCAACGAGAAAATACCAAGGGTGGGCTTTAGGCAGTCTGAAATTCGTCAACAAGGAGGGAGGACTCGTCGATGAAATTACTGAAAGATTCGTCGACGACATGACGTGGCTCGTTGACGAAACCCGTAGTATAAATAATTCTAAACTTGGATTTTACGCAAGAAATTTCAATCGAGAAACCCTCTCATCCTTCCTACGGTTTCCCTTCCAACTTTCGTCGACTTCGGCCCCGTCAGTCATCGGATCGATGATCTGAGGCCACCACGACGCTTTTGGCGGAGTTCTCTGCAAGTTTTCTAGAGCATATCATCGGTGGGACGAAGTTGGAATTCATCCCAAATCTAGGGTAAGGTCTTTTATTCTAAATTTCAGTTTCCTGTAGTTGTAAGAAATGTAATAGACGTAAAAATAGTAATGTTTTGTTCTGAAATTTATGGTTTTCAGGGTGTTTAGTGGAGAACCCTATGGGTGTTGGACCCATTATAACGTGAGATTTTTAGAAGGAAACAGTTAAGGGAAATATGCTATGCTAGGATATTTGAGTATGATTTTAGTATAAAATTATAAATGTTCTACCAGAGTATTATTCACAGCATAGATTTATACAGTTTATCGAGCATGATTAATATGTTTTAAAATTGCTGTGTGGCTTGAGAATATAGATATAGTACAAAAATATGTTTTACAGTATTTTCTTGAGTTATGTTTTACAGAATATACAGACAATGAATGTATTTTACAGCAATTATAGAAATACCTTGATTATACAGTTTTACAGTACCATGACATACAAATTTATAGTTAATTACAGAAACACAGTTGATATAGATACAGTTTTTCACAGCGTCATGGTTTATACAGTTGTTACAGAATCATGGTAAAATATATAGTTGTATATAGAGATGTATTATATAGTATCAGACCCTGTTGGACCATACAGTTTACAGAGCACGGTACCGTAGCCACATACAGTATATTGAGTGCAACCACCTATTCAAATAATACGTGGTATAAAGGTTGATCGCATAGAGCCCACGAGTGGACAGGCTCCCCATCAAATATGGGTTGAGGAGGGCTGATCAAACTATGGAATATAGTGATTTATTCCTGGTTAGCCAACCAGGGTAAATCCCGCCTATGGACCGCACAACCCTGTCATAAAGGGTTAAATCATGACACACAGTTATCCACAGAGAAGTTTACAATTATTACTATGTTTATACAGGTTTACAGAAACAGAAAATATATATTTATATATATATATATATATATATTAGCAGTATTTTGAGTAGAAACCTAAAGTACATAAATGTTAAGCAACAGGTAAAAGATGAAGATTTATATTACTGGTATTGTACTTTATAGATTCAGTGATACATGACTATATAGTAATAGATTTTCACAGTATTGTAACTCATTTGTCACACACTAGCAATAGCATATTTCGTCTTACTGAACGTTGGCTCATCCCAATTACTTTAACATTTTTCAGGTGATTCAGGTAGGCGAGTAAATCAGGCTTGCAGATAGAGGGGTCTCGGTATTACCCTGACAGTAGTATGAGTATTTTTGGGAGTATTTTTATATAGCCCTAGCCAGTTTAGGGTATTCTAGAAAACAGACATATATGTATATTTTGGGAAACACTTTAGCACTCTAGTATTGTATATAACTACGTATGGTTATGTTTATTTAATTTATGCTTCTTGCTGCTTAGGTTGATGGTTGAATTTTTTTCAGTTTGGTATTAGAGTATTATAAATGTTATAGTATAAAAAAAATAAATAAAAAAACCCAAGTTGAATAGCAGGTTGTTATAGAAACTCTCCGCCTAAGGGTTTACTGAGTAAGGTGAGTATCCTGATAAGTATTAGATGTGGTCAAACCTGGCTGCATAACGTGTCAGGGCAGAGGGAAGCTACCTGTATGGGCGGGTAATCTTCCCTATTCTCGGGAACTTCTCGGATATGTATGTGTTGAAATTATTGAGTTTGAGAAATGGTTTTAAAGCTTATAAAAGCTTGTGTTGGTATCTATATGAGTATGAGAATGTGTATGTCAGTATATTTTCTCAGATGAAACGATGATTTGAAAAGTAAATTGTATTATAATTGAACTCATATGGCCATACACTGTGAATAATTTATTCCTTCTTACTGAGATGCGTCTCACCCAAATTATCTAAATTTTTCAGGGGACGGAGATAGGCCAGGCGATAGAGCTCCGTGACCATTGGGAGTTGAGACCCTGGCACACAGGGTGAGTTTTTGGACTATGGGAGGTGTAATTCTCTTAGTGTTGAATAGTTTTTGAGTTTGTGATAATGATGTGTATGTGTGTATGTAGATACTCAGGGTATTGTATTCTGAATGATATAAATACACTATCTTCCGCTGTTAGGTTTTATAAATAAAATGATTTTTTACCCAGTACCCAATGTGGGTCGGGTCGTACGAATGTTAGTAAGGTTGTTGACGTGGCCGATTTATGAATGTTATTGAGGACGAGTGAGTATTTATTTATTATTTTATGGATGATGTCAATGACGTGTAATTTATTTATTATTGTTTATGAAAAAAATTGGTACAAAAATCGGGGCATCATAGTTACTCTTGATCCTTCTAGAATGTACTTCTTTAACATTGAGACGTGGAATACATCATATATTCTCGATAGTGCAGGAGGTAGGGCAATTTTGTAAGCGACCAAACAAATCTTCTCCAATACCTCGAATGGTCCATTATACCTGAGGCTTAGCTTGCCCTTTTCCCCAAACCTCATGATTCTTTTCATTGGAGCGAATTTTAAAAATATATTATCCCTCATTTCAAACTCCAACTCACGCCGACGGGTATTCGCATAACTCCTTTGTCGACTTTTAGCGGTTTTTATTTTGTCCCGAATGAGCTTAATTTTCTCAGAAGTCCTTTGTATAATCTAGGGACCTAAAATTCTTCATTCGCCAACCTCATCCCAAATCTTTCCAGGTCCATCATGATTTGATGTTAGGTCACCATTGCCGAGACTGACACATTTATTGAATTTCAACTTAATGCATCTGCTACCACATTGACTTTTTCCGAGTGATAGTTTATGGTGCAATCATAATCTTTGATTAATTCTAATCATCTTCTTTGTCTTATGTTTAATTCCTTCTATGTGAAAAAGTATTTGAGACTTTTATGGCTTGTGAAAATTTCATACCTTTCACCATACAGATAGTGTCTCCAGATCTTTAGTGCGAATACCACAGCTGCCAGTTCCAAATCTTGTATTGGATAATTCTTCTCGTACTCTTTGAGTTATCGAGAAGCGTATGCAATGATCTTCCCCTATTGCATTAATACACACCCAAGCCCTTTCAAGATGCATCATTGTAAATCACAAAACCATCTTCTCCTAATGGAATTGTCAGCACCGGAGCAGTGATGAGTTGTTGTTTTAATTCTTGAAAGCTTTGCTCATATTCATCAGTCCACTCATACTTCACATTCTTTCTTGTCAACTTCGTCGGAGGACTAGATATTTTAGAAAACCCTCCCACAAATCGGTGATAATATCCTGCCAGACTTAAGAAACTCCTAATCTCATGAATATTTTTCGGTCTCGCCCAATCCACTACTACCTCTATTTTACTTGGGTCCACAGAAATACCATCCTTAGATATCACATACCCTAAGAATGAAACTCGTTCTAGCCAGAACTCACATTTCTTAAGTTTGGCATAGAGTTTTTTTCTTTTAGTACTTTGAGTACTAGCCTCAAATGGTTCTCATGTTCTTGAGAGCTTTTTGAATAAATCAAAATATCATCAATGAATATCACCACAAATTGATCTAGAAATTCACAAAATACCCTATTCATAAGGTCCATAAATGCAGTAGGAGCATTAGTCAGTCCGAATGACATGACTAAGAATTCATAGTGACCATATCTTGTTCAAAATGCAGTTTTCATAACATCTTCTGACTTGATTTTCACTTGATGGTACCATGATCGGAGGTTGATTTTAGAGAAGACTTAAGTTCCTTAGAGTTGATCAAACAAGTCATCTATGCGAGGTATTGGGTATTTGTTATGAATTGTTACTTTATTATTGATTATCGAGAAATAAATAAAATAACAATTAAGAACAAGTACCCAATACCTCACATACATGACTTGTATGACCAACTCCAAGGAATGTGTATTGATTATCGGGAAATAAATAAAGTAACAAATTAAGAACAAGTACCCAATACCTCGCATAGATGACTTGTTTGATCAACTCTAAGGAATGTGTATTAATTATCGGGAAATAAATAAAGTAACAATTAAGAACAAGCACCCAATGCCTATAAGAGATGACTTGTTTGATCAACTCCAAGGAACACAAGTTTTCTTTAAAGTTGACCTCCGATCTGGGTACCATCAAGTGAAAATCAAGTCAGAAGATGTTCTGAATACTGCATTCCGAATGAGAAATGGTCACTATGAATTCTTAGTCATGTCATTCGAACTGACTAATGCTCCTGCTGCATTTATGGACCTTATGAACAAGGTCTTTCATGAATATTTAGATCAATTTGTGGTGGTCTTCATTGATGATATTTTGATTTTTTCAAAAATCCCACAGGAACATGAGAACCATTTGAGGTTAGTACTCAAAGTGCTAAGAGAAAAGAAACTCTATGTCTAACTTAAGAAATGTGAATTCTAGTTAGAAAGAGTTGCATTCTTAGGGCACATGATATCTAAGGATGGTATTTTTGTGGACTCAAGTAAAATAAAGGCAGTAGTGGATTGGGAGAGACCGAAGAATATTCATGAGATCCGGACTTTCTTAGCTCTGGTAGGATATTAGCACCGATTTGTGGAAGGGTTTTCTAAAATATCTGGTCCTCTGACGAGGTTGACAAAAAAGAATGTGAAGTATAAGTGGGTTGATGAATGTGAGCAAAACTTTCAAGAATTAAAGCAACGACTCATCACTACCCCGGTGCTGACAATTTCATTAGGAGAAGATGGTTTTGTGATTTATAGTGATGCATCTCGGAAAGGGTTCGGGTGTGTATTAATGCAACAGGGGAAGGTTATTGCATATGCTTCTTGACAACTCAAGGAGTACGAGAAGAATTATCCAACACACAATTTGGAACTGGCAGCTATGGTGTTCGCACTAAAGATCTAGAGACACTATTTGTATGTTGAAAGGTGTGAGATTTTCACAAACCATAAAAGTCTCAAATATTTCTTCACGCAAAAAGAATTAAACATGAGATAGAAAAGATGATTATAATTAATCAAATATTATGATTGCGCCATTAACTATCACCCGGGAAAAGCCAATGTGGTAGCAGATGCATTAAGTTGAAAGTCAATGAATGCGTCAGTCTCGGCAATGGTGACCCAACATCAAATCATGATGGATTTGGAAAGATTTGGTGTGGAAATAGTAGAGGGAAATCATCAAACTCTTATGGCTAATCTGGTAATCTAACAGACCTTACTGGAAAAGATTAAGGCTGCACAGATGGAAGATGCAGAGCTAGTGAAGATTATGGGTAAGGTACAGAGTGGACTAAAGGGAGACTTTAACATCTCTGATGATGGAGTTTTGAGATTCCAAACTAGATTGTGTGTGCCTAATGACAAAGATATCAAAAGAACAATCTTGGAAGAAGTTCATCGATCTCTTTATACAATGCATCTAGGAAGCACAAAGATGTATCGGGACTTGAGAGAGTCTTTTTGGTGGAATAACATGAAAAGGGAGATTGCACAATTCGTGGAATAGTGTCTTAGTTCTCAGTAAGTAAATGCTGAACATCAGAGACTAGCAGGACCACTGCAACCACTCCACATTCCCGAGTGGAAATGGGAGCACATCTCCATGGATTTTGTAATTGGGCTACCTCCAGCATTCCATGGACAAAACGCCATCTGGGTGGTTGTTGATTGTCTAACGACGACCGCTCACTTTATTCCGATAAAAGTTAATTACTATATGACCAAGCTTACAGAGTTGTATGTTCAAGAGATAGTTAGACTATATGGTGTGCCCGTGTCTATCGTATCAGATCGAGATCCACGATTCACATCACAATTCTGGAAGAGTTTGCAAAGAGCCTTGGTATCCTAACTTACTTTCAGCACGACATTTCATCCTCAAAATGATGGACAATTGGAGAGAACCATTCAGATATTGGAGGATATGTTGAGAGCTTGTGTACTGGATTTCAAAGGAAGTTGGATTTAGTATCTTCCGTTAGTTGAGTTCGCCTATAACAACAGTTATCAGTCCAGCATAGAGATGGCACCATATGAAGCATTATATGGTCGAAAGTGCCGATCCCCATTATATTGAGATGAGGTTGGCGAACGACGACTTTTAGGTCCCGAGATTATACAAAGGACCTCCGAGAAAATTAAGCTCATCTGGGACAAAATAAAAATCGCTCAAAGTCGGCAAAAGAGTTATGCGAATACCCGTCAGCGTGAGTTGGAGTTTGAAGTGAAGGATAATATATTTTTAAAATTCGCTCCAATGAAAAAAAATCATGAGGTTTGGGGAAAAGGGCAAAATAAGCCCCCAAGTATATTGGATCATTCGAGGTATTGGAGAAGATTTGTCCAGCTGCTTACAGAATTGCCCTACCTCTTGCACTATCGAGAATTCATGATGTATTCCACGTCTCAATGTTAAAAAAGTACATTCTAGACTCTTCTCATGTGATAAGTTATGAGTCGTTAAAAGTTAGTGATACTCTATCATATGAAGAAGTACCAATCCAGATTTTAGACAAGAAGGATCAAAAGTTACGCACAAAAAAGATTTCATTGGTAAAAGTGCTCTGACACAACAATGACATTAAGGAAGCATAATGGGAACTAGAAGCAGAAATACATCAGAAATACCCACATATTTTCGACGATAGCATGATCGGATAAAAGCACAACATTATACAAGGTACTCATTTTAATTTTAGTAAATTTCGAGGACGAATTTTTTATAAGGAAGAGAGGATGTAATAACCCAAAAATATATATATAGAATAATAATAATGGTCATTTAGTTAGTATCAAAATGAAAGTATTTCTCTATTAGGATCCTTGATTCCATGTTTGATACCTAAGAAAGATCTTGTCTAAGTGAGTACTCAGAGACCATTGCGGCTCAATTGCTCCCTAAAGGTCGGTCTGGTCAAAATGAAATTTCATAGGATAAACAGGATAGACACTGTTTGTACACGTAAATAAAAACATATACATAAAATAATATTTTGATTGACATAATTTGTAAAAATATATGATAAAATAATAATAATATAGCTATCCTATGCGGGCCCACAAGAGTGTGTGGGGCCCACATGAGTCCGGAAGCCATATGAGGGTCCACATGAGTCTCAAAACTATGTAGGACTCATAAAACCATATGAGAACTATTGGAATTATGTAGGACCCACTTGGGTCTCAAAGTTATGCGAGGTCCACATGAGTTTTTGAAATTCGAACTTAATTCGTTTTCAATATATATATACTAAAACATAGTTTAAAAATAATAACAGTGATAATAATAATGATTTTAAAAAATTAATTAAGTAAATTTATTAATTATTAATTAAATGGGAGCGTCGGCAAGCACTCCCATTTCCCCCACATGATCCTCATCCCCATCCCATACTTAACCCATCCCATGCCCATTCCTTAATTTTAAAAAATTATAATTTCATCCCTCTCCCAACACTTTTTGCAAATTTTATTTTCTTCCCCAAAATTTTCCTATAAATAGGAAGCTTTCAACTTTCATTTTTCACAAAAAAAAAATCCAAAGGAAGAGAAAAATTAGTGAGTGAAAGAATTAATGGTGGAAGGAGAATTTTTGTTATAATTAAAATTCTCAGTCATCCACTCTTTTCGATCTCATTTTTTTTTTTAAAGATATTCGTTGTGATCAAAATGTTAAGTAAGAGGTAAGTAAATTTGATTATATTTGATATTTATTTAAAATTTATATTCGAATTTATTTGTAAGTAAATTTCGATTATGTTAGTTAGTTTCATAAAATTCTCCTAAGTTTATTTTTACGCATATTTAATTATACTAGTTTTATCTTTAATATACTTTCATTTATTTTGAGTTAAGAAACGTTCTAAACCCCTCGGGTATTTTACAGTATTAATTTCTATTTAAGAAAATATTTTTAACACGAAAATCGTATGACATGAGTTTATTTTTACGTTGCATATTTTATGAAAATATAAGTAAAGATGACATGAATTTATTTTTACATTAAGTATTTCATGAAAATATGAATAAAAATAAGACTTTCATGCTATTATTTTAATTGTATAAATTACAAAATAAGATGTTTTCAAAACCCCTTATGACTCAGACAATACAGAAATTACGAATGGTCAGTACCATAACTTAAAGTTTAAATGGATCGAAATGCACCCACACTGTTTACAATGTGATTATGTATGGTAGTGGATTTCTCCTGAATGTACACCTGGTTTCGGACCAGAACTTAATAAGGAAAATCTCACTTAAAGATTATGTACATTGATTTAGTTTGACTGGCCAGTCAATTAAGTGCAGTTTTCAACCCGTACAACGTAGTCATGGGGGTAAACATGACTTACGGCTAACATGCCTAAGGGTGGTTTTTACAATATATGTTTATACATATTTAATTACGTACATAAAGTTATTGATGATTTAAAGGAAAAGTATATGTTTATATGAATAAGGTCATTCTTGTATCTAAATGATGATCTAAAGGAAACGTATAAGTATATATATAATTAAATATTTTTATTACAGTTTTAAAGTTAAAAGTTTAATTTAACAGTCACAGTAAATGGTTGTTAAATTTTACTGTTATAATTGATGGTAAAAGTTTTATGCAGAAATTTTTAAATTTACATTTATTTTAGAAGAAGTTTTGAAATTATAGTATTAAATATTATTTTACGAAATTATAAAAACTCATTTTGACCACACACTAATAATAATCTTATTTACTTATTGAGCGTCGTCTCACCCCAATCATATTTTATATTTTAGATAACTCTGAAGGACATATCGGAAATCAGGCATAACAAGCATGCAGGTGGAAATAGAAAAAAAAAAAAAGTTTGATTAGTAATATTAGTATGATGTCAGATGATTATATTTGTGTAATTTTCCTTCTTTTGGAATAAATGATTGTAATACGATTAATTAGTGCTCTAATTTAATAATAATCGAGTTTATTTACTTCCGCTATAAATTCATGGTAAAAAGTAAACATCCCAGATCTTTCGGGGTTTAGGGTATTACAGTTATTATTTTTAAGATATGTTTTAGTATATATATATTGAAAAAGAATTAAGTTCAAATTTCGAAAATTCATGTACATGGTCTTGTGGGTCTCACGCAACTTTGAGATCCAAGTGGGTTTTACGTAACTCCAAAAGTCCTCATACTATTTTATGAGTCTTACACAATTTCAAGACTCATGTGAACCCCCACACGGCTTTAGGACTCATGTGGGCCCCACACGGTCTTGTGGGCCCCGCATAAGATACTTATATTATTATTATTATTTTATCATATATTTTTACAAATTATGTTAGTTAAAATATTATTTTATGTATATGTATTTATTTACGTGTACAAACAGTGTCTACCCTGTTTATCCTATGAAATTCTATTTTGACCAGGTCGACCTCCAGGGAGCAATTGAGCCACAATGGTCTCTGAGCACTCGCTTAGGCAAGATCTTTCTTAGGCATCAAATATGGAATCAAGAATCTTAACAGAGAAATACTTTCGTTTTGATACTAACTAAATGACCATTATTATTATTCTACATTTTTTTTTGGATTATTACATTTATTATATATATGATTTATCAGATAATAATTGTGTGGCATGGAAATGATTTAAAATGGCATAAATGAACAGAATGTTTAAATAGATATGATATAGTATGATATGACGACTATAGGCTGAGATGTGATATGACGGCTATAAGTCGAGTTATGATATGCCGGTTTTATATCGAGACAGAATATGACAGATATTTTACATAATTATGAGCATCTTATGTTTTATACAGTTTTATGAAAGTGAATTCATGATTAGAGTTTTTATTATGTAAATTACCATATATGATTTAAGAATCCTGAGGAATCAGATGATATGTTATGAGCACGGTACCGTAACTATGTTTTGGCAAGGAGTGCAATCACACTGGGATGATAGTTTGATGATGGATAGTCAATTTGTAGCCTGGGTACAGTACTACTCCCGATGCAATTTCGGGGGACCCCTCCTGATGTAGTTTTGGGTGACCCTCCTGATGCAGTTCCGGGTAGAAGGTAGGCACAATCGTACTTACTATCTTTTTTGACTTAGCTATGGTCGGCCGACCACTACTCCCGATACAATTTCGGGGGACCCCTCTCGATGTAGTTTCGAGTGACCCTCCTGATGCAGTTCCGGGTAGAAGGTAGGCACAATCGTACTTACTACCTTTTCTAACTTAGCTGTAGTCGGCTCAGGGCCGGCTTTTGACAATATGGGGCCCTAGACGAATAATTTATTCAAGGACCCTTAATATTTTGTTTAATTTTTATTTTTATTTAAAATTAATTTTTCTAACTTTTTGAGATGTAAAATCACTAATTAAAGTTTTATATTCAAGATTTTCAAGTATTAGCTAGTTGTTGGTTATTTAATTTTTGACCAAATAACTTACAACAAAAACAAAATATTCTATCTAAATCTTTAGAATATATAAGCTGTTTTCTATCATGTTTCTCTCCATTTGATAATTTTCGAATATAATAAATATTTGAAAAATGTCTTGAATTTTTATCTTTTGGAAAAATTAAATCATTATCCCTAATAGGACCTTTTTCAACTAGTAAATTTCGTAATTTGGTATCTATATTTTCCCAATATTTTGGATCATAAATATTATCATCATTATTCATTTATTTTTTCTTCTATATTGTTAAAATGTCTTTCAAAAGAAATATCATTAGTGAACATTTCCTATATATCAATGTTATTATTATTATTATTATTATTATTATTAGATTCTAATTCCATCTCTGGAATTGATTGCTCGTTTTTTGAAAGCTTTTCATCTTGCTCATTTATATTTTGCTTAGAACTAAAAATAAATTTATCAAGAGCTCCCTTTTGAGATGACACTAATTCTTCTACTTTTTTTTTCTTTCTTCGTTTTTCATATTTGGAGTCATATTTTCTTGTTGACATAATTAAATTTTAAAATTAACACTAACTATAAATTGACAAATTATATAAACAAATAAAAATAAATTTAATAAATCTATAGAAATAGTAGATTGAAACAATATAACCTGATTATTATTATTATTGCAAATCGATCGGCGAGCAAAACTTTAGAGATATCGGATTCTTGCTGGATACAACGCTATAATCTCAAAGCTTCCAAAATATAAGAAAAAATAGAAAAAAAAAAATTTAGAGTGAAAATAATAGAAAAATAATATACAAATATTGAAATAAAAGTTAGAGTTGATGAAAATTACATAGAATCGGAGGCCCGAAGATGATGAACACAATAGTTGGAGCAAAAATCATAGAGAAACCAAGAGATGAAAGTGTGATAGTGTGAGAGATGAAAAAAAAATTTTAGAGAGACTAAGAGAGAGAGATGGGAGTAATAGATAATTTGAAATACAATAAAGTTGTTAGTTGGGAAATATAAGACTTGAAAAAAAAGAATTAAATTGTATTTATTTTATATTTTAAAATATAATTTTATCATTTATTAATTAGTTGGGAAGTCAATTATGGGAATAGAGCATAATAAATAATATTAATATTATTTAATTAAACAAAATTTTGGAACTCAAAAATAATATTATTATATTAAAAAAAATTGAGGGGCCCCAAAAATTTGAGAGCCCTAGGTGCCTGCCTCAATTGCCTAAAGGCAGGGCTGCCCCTAGGTCGACCGACCATATGCTAAGTCCAGCCTTCGGGCCACACAACCTGTCATTGGGGGAAGCATGTCGATGAGAAAGCATGACGATGTTAGTTTGACAATACAGGGTGTTTCTTCTATGCATATATGGATAAATTTACTATAAATGGGCTATATTGAGCCAACAATATTATATTCAGAAATTATATATTTTCAGTTATACATGTTAGTGCAGTTTTAAATGTCAATTCGGATACAGTGAAATTATGACAGTAATATGTTTACACGAAAACTCATACTAGCAACACTCGGATAATAACCAAATCCATCTTACTAAGAAGTATCTCACCCCATTATCTATTTCATTTTTTCAGGTCCTACAAGGAACCGTGCCTAACTTACTACGGGGCTGAGATTAGATTTTTGGGAGTGGTAGACAGAGCTGGTGAGACAACAGCTATTATGTTTTGATATTTTTGTGTTGTATTATGTTGACAGGTAGCTTTATATGTGTATTTGAGGACAGTTAGAACTCTGGTAATATAATTGAGGTGTTTTCTTATGCTGTATGGTTTTATTATTAGTAATGATAGGTGTACCTAAGATTCCCTGCTTAGGGTGGGTTTGTAGTATTTGTGGTATCAGTGCGTTTTTATTTCAAATAAAACTTTGGGCCCCACTCTCGGGTTCGGGGCGTTACAGCACAGGTCCATAAACATGTGAGAAGATGAACCAATATAACGTCTTGAGTACGCAAGAGAAAAAGAATACGTTTTTTATATAACGATAGAAGGAAGACGAAAGGAATGGAAAGGCGAAGTGAAGAAAATGGGGAAGCAAAGAATTGGAAAACAAAGGGTTAAAAAGGGGAATTGTATGGCATAATTTTTTTTTTTTAAGTTAAAATGGTGTTTCAAGCATTATATTGCAAATTAGGACATAACGGGAATTTAAATTTTAAATGAATAACGTTCAAAGGGTAATATGGATATTAAAAAAAATGTTACTTAGAGCTATCAAACCCCTTAGGGATGAGAATAACAAGAATATTTTTGAGAATAAACGTTTAGTAAATCAAACACGACATAATTGCTTAAATTAAAACACCCATGTTGAAATAGGGTGCCTGACTAAAGGCAAAAATTACAAAGATTAGGGGTAATATGATAGAAAGTAAAAAATTCAAAGGGTAGTGTGATTTCTTAACAATACTTATTATTAGAAAAGGAAGCACTTGTCCTTATTGTGCATCGAGTTTTGTTAAACTAGAATGCTAGTAATTTATTGCTTGCAACACCACTCGGCATCAATCACGAATATAAGGTGTGACGCTCTTGAAAATATTAAAAGCTTGTTTAGTTTTTTTTTTTTTTTTTTACATTTTACGATTCTAGATAATTATAAATTTGCTACTTTTAAAAAAAATTGAAGATTTATATAGAAAAAAAATAGAAAGTAAAAAGGATAATGCTTAACTTTTTATATAAGATTTGAACAACGTGACAATTTTGTATTAATTTAAATACTTAAAAATAGAATCAAAAATCATTTTTTTAAAGGTTTTTTATAACTGAATATACATAAGCTATTCCTTTTAATTCTCACTTTTGCTCCACTTCTACCTTTCTTTCTATGCACACTTGTAACTCCCGAAAAAAATCTTAGTTTTTAAAGATTAAGACTTTCAAGGTATATCGAAAGTTTCACTAAATCATTACAGACACACAAATCACGCTAGTAATTCTAAAATTTAAATTATATTCCCTCTTATTCAATTAAATAATTATTCCACCGAAGCGAACGGACCATAAACTTTTACATTTCGTTTCGCCAGCCTAATTTTTGTAAAAGATTTATAACAAATTTTAAATGTAGGAATTTAAAGCACACTAATATAATTGTTTCTTTCTAATATGATGTCAGCATCAAATTTTTATGAATTCTTATTATTTTTTAGATGAAAATTCTTCAAACGGCAATTTTTTTTGCAAATTTTATTTTTTTAATTAAGAAAATTAAATAAAAGATTTGTCTAGACAACACAATTTTAACACATGCATATGATTTTTTTTCTTCATTTATTTATGAACATTGTTCTCATTCACAAAGTGTGACATAGTTTGTTTGGTAAGGAAAGTGCCAACCTTAATAAGATTTATAAAATAGGCCTTGTCGTCTTCCCATAATTTACAATAGCACATGCATCATGTGTCATGACTTGTGGTGAGAGAGAGGCACTAGTGCAAATATTCCTACAAATATCTTTTTTCAAAGATACTCCTATTAATATTCGTATATAAAAATATTTATTTTATTTTGTTTTTAGGTATAAAATATGTGTTTATATCTTTTAAAAGGCCATATTTAAAAAATATGTCCGGCCAACAATTTCTAATAGTAGCTCATGTTGACATGTTTGTATCACCAAAAATTGTTATGTAGCGAAAAAAATATGAAATTTTGTATTTTTATTTTATTAATTTTTTAATTTTTTTTGCCTAGAAATTTGACTAAGAAGGATTTACATTATATTACAATTAAATTTTATCTACAAGTGAGTTTACTTACATAAAAAATATGAGGGTAAAAGATATTGATCTCTCGTGATGTTTGATAAAAAGACAGGAATTTTTCTTAAGATTTAAAAATTTTCATTGGCTTCTTATAAGGTTCAAAAATGACAGACCTTCCATAAGGTTTATTTGAAAAACATAAACTTCCTCTCAAATAACTCATATTTTTTGCAATAAGAGAGATTTGGGTTTTTTTTAACAAACCTCAAAGGAGGTTCCTAAAATTTTTAAAACCTTAGGAAAGTCATTATTTTATTTTTTATCAAATCACAGGAGAAATCAGTGTCTTTTGTCTAAGATATAAATGTGTGACAAAACAAAATGCAGTTGCTATTCCTGTTATAGAAAATACTACTAGTACCTAACTTTATTTTTTTAATTTATTAAATGAAAAATTATCCTAAATTTCCACTTTACTTTGATGCCAATTTATAGCTGAAAAGACAAAAAAGAAAGAGTTGGGAAATTCATCATTCCATTTTGTGAGAATGAAAGAAATGATGGGAGTGTGCATGGCATTTTCAGAATGCCAAGAGTACCTCTAATAAAAAGAGTATTTAATAATTTTTGTGTATTATCTTGGTTCACAAAAAAAAGAAGTTTCAATTTTTTTTTTCATTCTTTTAGAAGCCGGGCTTAAGTTACAAAAAATATATAATTTTTTTTAATCTTATATTCTTCCATCTTATTTCAAGATTTAAACATAAAAAATCTTAAATTTTAAAATTCTAACCATTAGAATACATTTTCTATTTGTTAAAAAAAATAAAAAATTGCATGCAGCACAACTGTCCAGAGAGAAGGATGAGGCCAAAAAACAGTGTGGCCCAAGAATGACTTCTTAAGTTGGGCTGAAAACATTCCAAGCCCATAAAACAAAACGGTCTCATTGAAGTAACCTTTGTACACTTAGTAGGCCCAATAATCCTCACCAAGGCCCAATTTGAATAAAACAAAGGTTTGAGCGCTTGTGATAATACGGATTCATGTAACAAAGTATTAGTGAATGTAGAAATATGGGCCAAAATGTGGGATGTAGGGCCCACATTCCTGTATCCACTAAAACCTTGCTATGGACTCATGTCATCATGGGCCATCGTGAACCTATGACATCACGAATTTACGTGAGTATGTGACAATAGATGAATGAAAGAGAAAGATCATTATATTATTATATTTATGATGGTATGATATTTAACACTATATGGCTGCTCTATTTTCTCTTCACTTCCAATATTTTCTTCATATTTATCTTCCCTCCATGCATATCTTGGTGGATTGATAACCTCATATTAGCAACTCTGTAATGAATAGCAGTATGCATGTTGTTGACCTTATTGGTCACGTCCGGTTTTGATTATGACAAATACTTATTGTATCTAATGAGTGTTTAAAGTCTTTGTGCAGGAACTAAGAGTATTAAGATCAAGATGTGCAAAAAGCAAGTACTGCTTGAAGACCAATTTCTATTCAATATTGTAATATATTTCATTTAATTAGTCTGTAATAGTAATTAGGGCTCTGATTTGTAATAAGCTTACACACATCACATGTATGATAATACGTAAATTCAAACAAACTGTGAATGAGAAAGGACCTTGGAAAGACCTTAGGGTTTACCCTTCGGTCGACCAAAGGTCGACTGACACCCGACTTTTTCGGTGTCTTCAAATTGGACCACAAGTGACCCTAGGACACACACATTTGCACATATATTTGTTAGACACTTCATTAGAGTTTGTATGTCTCAAAACGGGACTGAAATGCACACTTGGTGTACTTTCGGTGGCCGAATCAGGTAGTTCAAAAAGCTCTAGTCGACCGAAACTCTCTCTAGTCAACATTTTGACCATCTAGTTGACTGAGCCGAGTTTGTACACCAACTACCTGGTCGACCGAGGGTCCTCGAGAGAAATTTCAACGGTCTGGTCGACCGAACCAGCAAATTCAAATTGGCCTTGTCGACCAAACCTCGAAAATTTGAGAAATCGTCCTCTCTTGGTCAACCGAGCCTTTAGTTCAAAAGTCTCCTAGTCGACCGAATCATATGAGACTTGGTCGACCGAACCTATTTTGGTCGACCAGACCTCTCAGGTTGCTCTGATTTTTACCACAGTTAAATATTTTTGAAACAGGGTTAAAATATTTGAAACATCATTAAACTTCCCTAATAATGCCCAATAGGTCCCCAACGGTCATATTTTCTCCTATGCCTATATATATGAGATCATTTGAGAAAATTAGTAATGGATTAACCACTTTGATTAGGAGAAATTCTCTTAAATTTCCAAATCTTATAATACTCATATTTGAGCCTCCTACACTCATACTTACATTCTCATAATGATTAAACCCTTTATAAGTTGATTGAGTGCTAGTCTAAATAGGTTTGCTCTTACACACTTGATTGATTGATTCGATTTTTACGAGAGTTAAACCTAAGTGTTCTTATGAGGCTTTTGCTAATAAGCCTATCCTAAGAAGACTTGCTTAAGCTTTTGAGTATTGCATTTGTGTTGCAATATCTTAGGAAGCTTGTATTTGTTTTTGGGTTGCAAAATCATTTTCAAAACATACTCAAATATCTTATGTGATTTATATTGATATATTTGTGGAAAGATATTTGTATTTGTGATAGTGATCTTTGTTGCAATAATTTTTCACTCATATATTATTTGTTGAATACAAAGATTCCATATCTTTTGCAAACCAAGCATATACATCATTTAATACTTACATGCTTGAGATATCTTACTAATTGAAATACTTGAGACTCGACATCTTTGTGTGAACTTATTTGCTGAATATCTTGTGATACAAAGATTGCTTGTTTGATATTCTCACGTACACATTACACTGATAGAAAATATCTTTGAGAGTTAAACTATCTAGACCACATTGAGCTTACATATTGAATCATATTGTGGTGTATGTTATTGCGCGTATCTGGGTACATATCTGCTTTACACGAAAGTACAATCACTGTACCATTTGATTATATACACATTTGTTGTATTTTCAGGCACGGGCCTGAAGAGGGAAACTAGCCCTGGAATAGTCCCGGATTGGCTTAGACCCGGTTAGGAAAGTTAGGTGCGTCGTCTTTGTTAAGGCATGTAGGTTGAGGTCAGCCCCGCTAATTGACCTGGTTAAGGTTGAGGTCAGCCCTGTGTTAATTTGACCTGGTTGTAAACGGTGCCGCTCCACTCTTAAGTGAGCTATTAGTGGAATCCTCAGGCTTGCAAGCTAGAGGCGGGGACGTAGGCATAATTGACCGAACCTCGATAACATATCGTGTGTTTGTGTATATTGTCGCACTTTATATTTACTGCACGTGTATGTTATTATGTGAATGACGCGCTTTATGTAAATTTTCGCATATTATATTTATCGGCATATTTGGAACTAGATAGAAAGACCTTAGGTTGTTATACTCAACTGACATTTAATTCAACCTAGGAGAAAATTTTAAAATTCCAATTCACCTCCCCTCTTGGGAATACACTAATTCTAACACATGTTAAGATATATCGTTCAACCTCTAGATTCAAACCAACATGACACTAGTTTTTTTTTCTTTTTATTTTTGCATCCAAGTTTTTCTTTTTTAAGCTTTGGTCCTCTCTCTCTCTCTCTCTCTCTCTCTCTCTTCTTTTTTGCATATAGAGGGCCCCACGTGGGCCTCATTAATTTTTTAAATCATTTTTAATTTATTGTTTAAATTTCTTTCTTTTTAGCCTCATGAGACCTCGACAAGAATTTTTAAATTTATTTATTAAATTTTTGTCTCTCACCATTCTATTAATTCTATTTATTATTTTTAATTTTGCTCTCATTGGAAAAAATTAAAAAGCACAACATAAATGAATTCTCTTGAAAAATGATTCCCACTCAACAACCTTTCATCATTTTTTTTCAATTTTTTTATATTATACTATTAATTAAAATTATCAATTCCAACTTTCTTTATTATTGATTCATATTTACATCCATTAAAAGAATAGAATTAATTTCAACACACACACACACACACACACACACCATATTACATTTCTATTTATATACATTATATACATTAAAATTAGCACAAATAATTGAAATTATTTTAAAATATTCAATATAATATATACAATAAAATACAAATTTTCTCATCTAAAATTATAGAATTAATTTTATTTGATGTTATTCAAATATATATAAATATATATACCGTGTTACATTTCTACTTATATATATATATATATATATATATATTATACATTAAAATTAAAATGAGTTATTGTTTTCTCACTTACCTTCCACCAAAAGGTTCTAATATCAAAATATTACAATTATATATAAATATATATTTATATGTAAATACATAAACGCATGTAATTTAATAAGTGTTCAACTTTCCATATGTTATAAAATAAAATATTTTAAATTTTACTTAAAATTTACATTTTAAATCCTTGTTCAATATTATTGTGATTTATATATGTATTTTAATTTTTTTCAACTAATTTTACATTTAAATTGATTCACCGCAAATAAATTTGTATCATATGTACATCCCCATAATATTTTTAAAGTTTTATGTACTATATGCAATTTTTATAAATAATATAGTGTTCATATAAGTTTATCAGTATTTGTCAATTATGTTGAACAAGTGATATAAAATAATATGTTAAATTATAATATTATTGTTAAGATTAATTATCAAAATACAAATATATGTCTGTCATGAAGTGTGGGTCGGTTTTATATATAAATCATAGCATTTTTACACTTGGCACTAGAGTTTCTCCTTTTTTTATCCTTTTTATTTATTTTACTGCAGTGATTTTTTTTTCTATCTATCTAGCAAATGGAGGGGCCTATGACCTACACAATTTTTTTTTTTTTACATTCATAATTTTTTTTTCTTCTATCCTCTTAACCCTATGTCTAATAGCAGAGTATGAGTTTTTTACTAAAATATTAAAGAAAAAAAAAGACAAAAATATAGAAAATGGGGAAAATTTACAAAAATGTACCCAAAAGTCGGTTTGGGCTTTAGAATAAAAAAAAAATGTCAGCTTTGTCAGTCGCATGGGAACCGGGGAGAGAGGGGGAAGGGCATTAATGGGGTGTCAGGGGGAATTAAAAGAAAAAAAGGGGGGGGGGGTTGTGGGGGACACGCTGCTCGGCAACCGAAGAGAGGGGAGAGGGGAGAATGGGGAGGCAAAAAAAAAAAAAAACGAAGTTGCATATATGCAAAAATTTAAAATTAAATTATAATAATTAATAAATTTAATTATCATTATTATTATTTATATAAAATTAGTTATTTTTTTATTCTAAATTTGTAATACATAATTTTTTTAAAATTTTTTATTGATAGTTTTAATTTATTTAATAAATAAATAAACATAAGTTAAGTAATTTCACTATATTTCTATTCATTTTTTACAAAAATATTAAAAACAACTTATGTTTGTTTATTTATTAAATAATTTAAAACTACCAATAAAAAATTAAAAGAAAACTTATGTATTAAAAGAAACGTGGCTAATATTTTCCATATTTCTATTCATTTTTTACAAAAATATTTAAAACAACTAACGTTTATTTATTTATTAAATAAATTAAAACTATCAATAAAAAATTAAAAGAAAATTTATGGATTAAAAGAAACGTTGCTAATATTTTCTCGGGTATGGTTTGATGTATGGTGCGAGTAACCCGATATCAGGTACGGTTCGATGTGCAGTTCACGTTTCTCGATGCTGAGGTACGATTTGATGTACGGTGCATGTTTCCTGATGTCAGTACACGTTTCTCGATGTCGAATACGATTTGATGTACGGTGCACCTTTCCCTATATACATTACACGTATTCCAACATTTCTTTTAATACATAAATTTTCTTTTAATTTTTTATTGGTTGTTTTAATTTATTTAATAAATAAATAAACATAAGTTGTTTTTAATACTTTTGTAAAAAATGAATAGAAATATAGGGAAATTACTTAACTTATGTTTATTTATTTATTAAATAAATTAAAACTATCAATAAAAAATTTTAAAAAAATTTATGTATTACGAATTTTGAATAAAAAAATAACTAAGTTTATATTAAAAAATAATAATGATAATTAAATTTATTAATTATTATAATTTAATTTTTAATTTTTGCATATATGCAACTTTTTTTTTTTTTTTCTTCCCCATTCTCCCCTCTCTGCAACTGCTGAGCAGTGTGTCCCCCCCCCCTTTTTTTTTTCTTTTAATTCCCTCTAACACCCCATTAATGCCCTTCCCCCTCGCTCTCCTCTCTCCCCTTCTTCCCTGGTTTCCGTGCGACTGACAAAGTTAATAATTTTTTTTTATTATTTTAAAGCCCAAATCGACTTTTGAAAAGTCGATTGGATATATTTTTATAAATTTTTCCCATTTTATATATTTTTGTGTTTTTTATTTCTTTCTTTAATATTTTGGTAAAATAGATCAAATGGAAAAATTTTACGAAAATATACCCAATCAACTTCCCAAAAGTCGGTTTGGACTTTTTTTTTTTTTTTAAATGTTAGTGTCGTTGCGTTAGTCGTCAGTCTCGTTGTCAGCAACAATTAAATAAAAAAAAAGGGGGGGTGCTGCTCGCCAGGGAGGGACGGGAGCGTGTCAACTCGCCGGGGAGGGAGGGGGCATGTCAGTTGGTAGGGGGGCACATCTGCTTGCAATAGAAAAAAAAAAAAAAAGGGGGGGGGTGAGGGGACAAGTGTTAGGAGGGGAAGAGAGGAGATAGAGAAGAGGAGGGGGGGCTCGCCTGTAAGGAGGGAAAATGGGAGATGAGAGAGAGAGAGAGAGAGAGAGAGAGAGAGAGAGAGAGAGAGAAAAGACAAAATGAGGAATGGAACAAATTTTATTTTATTTTTTTTAAAGGGATGTCTAAATTTTTTTTTTTAAGGGATGGGATGATTGCAAATAGACTTTTGAAAGTTGGTTTAGTATTAAAAAATTAATTTCACCCGTTCCTACATGCAAGTCTGTACGTGAATGAGTGTCCAAACCAACTTTTGGAAAGTCAATTTGGTATTAAAAAAATTAATTTTACTCATTTCGAAATGAATGTACATACGTGAATAGTATCCTTTATGTGACTCTGTATAAAATATTGTCATACTGTAGTTTTATATAGAATACTGTCATTCTGTAACTTTATATAAAATACAGTTGTACTATAGTTCTGTATAGAACACTATCATATTGTAATTGTGTACAAAAACTCTATTATATTATAATTCAGTATAAAACATTGTCATACTATTACTCTGAATTAAATACTGTCATATCATTATTTTGTATTAATCTCATGACACACAATTTGAGTTACTAATTCATAATAAGATAATCTACCTAGAACAACTATATTCCACTACTAAAAAATAATGATATAATCATCTATTAATCTGCCTGGGATAACTATATTTTTCTACTAAAAAAAAATTAATGTGTAATCATCTCTAGAGCTTTACTTAAACTCAAATACTCAGTTTTTCCCAAAACATATATATATATAAAATAAATTCAAAATCTTCATTTCTATATGCCTAAATACTCAGAAAAATATACATATTATTCCTATAATCACATGCTAAAATTTAATCGATTAAATTTATGAAAATAACTAACTTAATTTGTTTCCCTTACCTTATCCCAGGAGTGGTGCTTACAATGCTCAAACCACGAAATATCCCTAATTAAAACATTGGTGGCTAAAAATGGAACCCAGAGATATTTTTCGTTTTTCAATCGACGCAAGTTTCACCGAGAAAATTGAGGGAGAGAGAGAGAGAGAGAGAGAGAGAGTGGCGAGAGTTGTCTAGGGGGTCCTCAGGATTTCAAATTGAAATCCTTTCCTGGCTTTAGGAAAGTTTATTTGTGACGCCCCGATTTTCATACATTTTTTTTTAATAAATAAATAATCACATCATAAATCCACAACATCCACAAATCGGCCACGTCAACAATTCTAGTACCATTCATACAACCCGACTCGCATTGGGTATTGGGTAAAAAATATTTTATTATATTCAACCTAACAGCGGAAGACAATATACACATATTAGTTAGAATACAATACCCAGAGTATCAACATACATACAAATATTCACACTACCTTCCCATACTAAAAATTACTATTCAACTCTAGGGGAATTACATCTCCCCTAGTCCAAAAACTTACCTTGTGTATCAGGGTCTCAGCTCCCTACTATCACGGAGCTCTATCACCCGGCCGGTCTCTGTTCCTTGAAAAATTTAGATAAATTAGGTGAGATACATCTCAGTAAGAAGGAATAAATTATTTACAGTGTGTGGCCAAATGAGTACAATTATAATACACTTTATTTTTCAAATCACCATGTCATCTGAGAAAATACACTGATATTCACATACACAATCATATAGATATACAACACAAGCTTTTATAAACTTTAAAATCATTTATCAAATTCAATGATTTCCAATACATAGTTACTTGCGAAGTTCCTGAGAATAGGGAAGATTACCCGCCCATACAGGTAGCTTCCTTCTGCCCTAACATGTTATGTAGCCGGATATGACCACATCTGATACCCATCAAGGCACTCACCTTACTCAGTAAGCCCTCAGGTGGAGAGTTTCACTTCGTCTTAATTATTTATATTATTAACTCACACTGTTCTATTTCTCAATTTTATCATTCTTTATTTCTCAATTTCCATTCTTTCTTTCATTTCTCATTTTAACCAATTTTATCATTCTTTCATTTTTCATTTCCACTTTACTTTCCGGCTCCTGAGTATCCTCGGTATCAAATACCAACATCGCGTCTGTAACTCATGGTCACCCTGAGGATCTTTCTATACACGCCATGCTTCCCCCCATGGTCAAGGTTGTGCGGCCCGAAGGCTGGATCTAACCGCGGTTGGCCGACCCGGTTAGATCAAATATCATATCACATATCGCGTCTGTAGTATGATTGACCGACCTAATACCCTGATCCGGACTCAGGGGGCCCAACTACACAATGGCACAGTCGACTGTCACGCCACACGCTCCAAGAGTCCGTGTGGTTGCACTAACACCACTCGCAATGGTACCGTACTGAATATCATAACCATCCAACAGGGTTTACCACCACATACCCGCAATCATTATGCGGTATTGGCATTTCATCAATTATATTCCAATATATCACAATTTAGTTCAATATAAATATTCTCATCATTTTCTGTGCACATTTCATCATCTCATAATATCATATATCATATTTCATGTATTTTTCATATTTTCCCAAAATACTCATTTCTCATGCAAATAATTTTCACTCATAAATAAATACCACATTTCATTATTTTCCAATATTAATAATTCACAAAATTCCATTTTCCAGGCAAAACATTTCTACTCATATAATAATACCATATAACATTATTTTTCACTAATCACATAAGTAATTCTCATCTCAATATTTTCTCAGAAATTACACATTATTATATTTTACACTCCAAAATATCACAATTTACAATTACTCAAATGCCACACAATTTATCTGATATTTATATCATAATAATTTTCAGACAAAATATCATATGCTCAATTTCACATATTCATTCAAATAATAATTCTAAAAACACTGCTATAATTTATTCCCCTTACCTAGCTTATTGAGAGTCTCTCTAGAATCCCAAATTAATTAATTTATTTCTCCAAAATAATACCCATCTAACCTTCCTTAGACCTCAAATTAATATTAAAACTATTATTTAAAACACCCACTTAATTTTCTAAATTTTTTCTGTGGGTCCCAAAATTACACCCGCGGCCCTCACCCGGCCCTAAATTCCAGAAATCCTACTTCAACCCAAAATACTCAATATTTTAACATTTCTAAATTAATGCTAATTAATTAAAAATAAGCCCCTTGATAACTCCCGCACCCCAAATTTGGGGTTTTGGCTCGACACCCCCACGAGAATTTCGTCCCACTAGACTTGTAAAGAATCATCCCTAGATTCTCGTGGTGGTGTCCGTTCGTCAATTGGGCTTATATTTTGTAAGAAATTAAAGAAAAAGGGAAAAATAGCTTACCTCGCTACGCTGCTCCTACCACCGATCTGTTCCAGTAGAAATGACGGCAACGGCGAATGGAGTCTAGTGGTATCTTCGGATTTTCGATCTGGTGAAAATCCGTCACAAAATCGAGGAGAGAGGGAGAGAGAATGTGAGGAGAGAGAGAAAACTGCGTTGCAGCAAATGAAGAAAAGTAAAGAAGAAGAAGAAGATGATGTGGGGGGGGTTTGCGCCAGAACTTACCTGAAGCTTCAAGCTTCAGGTAATGTAATAATAATAATAATAGTATATTTAATTAATATTAATAATAATATATTTTATTAATAAAATAAAAATAAATTTTATTAATTTTTTTCCCTTTTTTTTTTTACTTTTTCTTTTTCTTTTAAATCCGATTAATTAATTAATTATTGTTATCATTTTTATTTTATTTTTTTATTTTTTATTTTTTTTGGAAATCAATCCACTAATCTTTTATATCTCTTTTTGGGGTTTTTACATTATTTATATATATATATATATATTATAATATTATATTAATATATTATTATATTATATTTTATTATATAATTAATACTTATTATTAATTAATTAATTATTATATATATATATATATATATATATTTTGGAATCACTACACAATTTGTAATATTTAACCCTTAGATCGAAGACTATAGAAGATATAAAAAATACCCTTAAAGAATTTTTATAAAAGGACTATGTACACTAACTATACCGCATAATAATTTTATTTCGATGCCGACTAATTACATTTAATATGTTGGAAATTTTTATATATATGTGTATGTGATTTTTATGATCACACAATGTGTGTGCCTGCACTTAAATAATTAATTAAGTATTAAATTATATCTTAATTAACTAGATATATATATATATATATATCTCTTAAATAATTAATTAAGTATTAAATTATATCTTAATTAACTAGAGATATATATATATACATCCACCAAAGTCAAGTGCCTTATTTACTGGTAAGCAAGATATAATGACCAAAGTCATGTATCTATAATGGTTAATAATGAAGAGTCTCCTAAACAAAACATATTGAATTAATGGAGATGTATTGACCAAAGTCATGGATCTCATTAATTAATGTATTATTAAGGACCATATCACATTTAATCAACGTACATTCACCTTGAATGAAGGAAAATATCATATGTATGTTTATCTCTTTGATGGATTTAGTCACTTACCAATTTCTATATAAATGGCTTTTGGTCCCTATCATCAATCAATAATCGAGTTTGATAAAATCTCCATCAGTGAGGCAAACATGAGAGTAAGGGAAGAAGAGAAAATCAAGTAGTGCTTCACTTTGCATAATAGAGACTTGATCAATAGGAACGGAAGGGAAGAAGAGCTAAATGCATCAAAATTTAATTGTCTTGATGGAAATATTGTAAGCTATATTTTGAGTTTCTTTTCTTATGCTTCCTAAATCATGATTCATAAAATAAGCTGAAGATCTTTCTTATGAAAATCTTCTAACAAAATATTAAATGTATTTATTCTTCCAATACAACTTAGGGATGTTATCATTTATTTAAGTTATAAACATAGTCATGAAAATAAGTTATAAAAAAATCAATTTTTTTTTTAGTATTGCTAATCATTGCTTTTGTGTAATATAAATAATTTAAAATTTTAAAGTGATTGATATTCTAGTACCTACAAGTTAAGATTTTATATTGACAAAGACAACCCTCTCTTAGAATCGTGCTACAAAATAAGTAGCGTGGTCCTATGCAAATATTTGTGACGTGATTTTTAATGGAGGGGACATCGGGCTCATGTGACACCTAATTTTTTCCTTAATTATTCGATAATGAATTACCTATCCATATAGTAGAAGGTGAGTGGATGAATTGTAACGCCCCGATCCTGAAAGTGGGGCTTGGGGTGCTACTTTAATAATATTTGTATTCCTGGTACCATAATTATTATATAAAAGTAGTGAAAATAATTTAAACATCTTAAAATACATTACCAGAGTTCTAAATTACCATCATACATAGAGGTCTCCAAAAACCCATATTACAAACCATACAATGAAAGAAATTATCTCAGTCCATACAAACCACTTACTACTACGAGATAATTTAAACTCGGCCCCCTTAGCTTGCTAAGCACGATCCTTGGCACCTCCTGAAAAGTCAAATGATCATTGGAGCGAGACACCTCTCAAGAAGACGGATTAAGTTAATATCAGGGTGTGGCCAACATGAGTTTTAGTAGAAGCATAATATATTCATTTCTCCATTTAACCAAAAATAGCGTCTGTAAATTGTACTCATACCTATACAGTTGAAAATAAATATTTATTCCCACAGTATAAACCAGTTCGATGAATAGATACCACTGTTTACATAAATTTTACATATATGCGTAGAAGATACCCCCTGCGACAAACGACATGCTTAACCCCCATGACGGGTTGTGTGGCCCGTAGGCTAGACTTAGCCTGGGTGATCAACCCTAATAAAGTCAATGTAACCATATGCAAGTACGACTACAGGCATTTGCAAGCTCAGCTGCAAGTCCGATTGCCTTACCACTTCCTGGTCTGAACTCCAGGGAAGGTACAACAACACTTCACAGGCCAACCGACTTAGACCACCTACACTTCCCCTACAGTGTGATTGCACCTGGCTAAACAACTCATTAGCAACGGTACTGTGCTTACAATACAAATTGTCATTGGGGTTCTTAAACCATATCATGCAATTTAAGTAATAAAAACTGTAATATAAATCTCATTTTCATCTCTTAGTACAAAATCTGCCATATCACAACCCAACATTCAGCCGTCATATAAAACTTGGCTTCCAGCCGTCATATCAACACCTCGACATACAATCGTCATATCAAAACCCCATATTTTCCATAAACCAATATAGATCTCAATTTAGCAATATATTCTCACAACCATACTCAGGTTCAGTTATGAAATAAAATGTATAGATTATTCTCATGCCACACGATTTTAGTATTAAAACATAATTAGATAAACAACCAGGAAAGTACACTATAGTATATTTAGTTCGTATGATGAAAACCAGGGTATGATCATCTCCCCCTTTTTAAACTACTCACAACACACTTATATATGTGTGTGTGTGTGTGTGTGTGTGTATACATATAGGTTTTATAGGAAAACTAAGATGATCACCCCATAACCTTAGGTTTTTCTCCAAAATACGTGTATATCAATCAGACCAAGATTTTGACCGTTCGAATCATTCAAAAATCACTGTAGGATATTCCCATATTTTTAAACTCAATTTTTGAATGGTTGGACTTTAAAATAACCACTAATATCATGAAAATATGTACATATAACAGTTTAATCAGTTCAATTTTGATAAAAACCTGACATAACTTAAGTCCCTTACCTATTCCTGAAAATAAGTTGATTATGTTCGGAAAACGGGAAACCCTAGCTTTCGAACCCACTGCCGAAAGTGAGCTGGCAAGCCGAGAGAGGAGAGAAAAATGATCGAGGAGTGAGGACGGACTCCGGGTGATCTTAGAGAGAGAGAGAGCCACATGAGAGAGAGAGAGAGAGAGAGAGAGAGAGAGAGAGAGAGAGAGAGAGAGAGAGAGAGAGAGAGAATGTAATGCCTTGACCCGCCACGCCATGTGGGGCTCAGGGTGCTGCTTTAGTGACGTTTGTGTACCTGATACCATAGTCATCATATAAAAGAAGCGGAAATAAATGATACATTCTCCAAAACATTACTAGAGTTCAAAACTGCTAACATACATAGAAGTCCCCCAATATCCATATTACATCCCAACCAAAAGAAAGAAACCTAACTCAATCCATACGCCCATATTACATGTCCAAGGATTTCAAACATAACTTAAATACATTAGAGTTCTTACAGACACTCACAACAACTAAACTAGCTTTCATCCCACACCAGAGTTCACTAAGCTCGATCTCGATCCTAAAAAATGATTTGCATATTGGCGTGAGACACTTCTCAGTAAGGCAGATTAAGTTAATATCTGTGTGTGGTCAACTTGAATTTTAATGTATACAAAATATCATCAGTTGTTAATTAACCACAGTTATAAAATCATTCTCAAACCATACTTTCTTACACACACACACACACAATTATTTATAAGAGAAAGTTCCCAAGGATAGGGGAGAATACACGCCCATACATGTAGTTCCCCTCTGCTCTAATATGTTATGCAACTCGGTATGGTTATAACTGATACTTATCAGGGTACTCGCCTTTCTCAGCAAGCCCTCGGGCGGAGAGTTTACTTCGTTATAAACATTCACGCATTTTAATTCATATACAAATACTCACACCTTTATAGTTGAAAATATGCATTTGCTTCCTCAATATAAACCAATTTAATTAATAATAACACCATTTACATAAATTAATAGATATGCGTAAAAGACACTCCATGGGACTAACACACCTTTACTTCCCCTATGGTACGGGTTGTGCGACCCAAAGGCTGGACTTATGCCCTAGGGGATCAGCCCAGACACAGTCAAAGTAACCATTTGCAAGTACGTCTGCAGGCATCCACAACTCAGTTGTAGGTCCGCTAGCCTTACCACTTCCTGGTCCGGCCCCCAGGAAAAGTATTTCATCCTTACACAGGCTAAATGGTGGAGACCACCCTACACCTCTTAGTACAGTGTGGGCACACATGGTCTCAATAATAATTCACTAGTAATGGTACCGTGCTCATAATACAACTGGTGTTTATTAGGGTGCAATCCCAAGAGGGGGGTAAATTGGGTATTTTAAAATTCTTTGAACTTATTTACCACTTAATCCCTATTTGTATATTTAACTAGACAATTGTTGGGATTTATAACTAACTTAAATTTGATTTTATCAATATGTTCTTTTTACCCAATTAAATGTAGGTAGAGTTATTCAACGTACATATGCAATACGAATAATAAAGTGTAATGCGGAAAGTAAAGAGATAAGGGAAGAGAGAAGACAAACGCAATTTCTATGAGGTTCAGCCAACTCGGCCTACGTCCTCGCCTTGAGCAACCCACTCAAGGATTTCACTAAAATCTCTACTCCTTAAATTGGGACGGAATTTCCTTTACAATCCGCTGCTTACAAGAGGTACAACTCCTTCCTACTCCGCTGCTTACAAGAGATATAACTCTCTCCTCAAACCCCGGTTCACAAGCCGAAACATGAATACAACGAATCTGTAAAACACTCAAAATTGCTTTCAACAAAAGCTAGTGAGTACAATTCAAATTCCTAATACATTAACATATGATTAAACTTGAAGCTCAAAATGTATGAAACAATGCAATCGTTTATGTATGATATGCTTCCACACACAAAATTCTTTTTATCAAATCTCTCAAAGATATTTATATAAATCACTACTTTGGTGAACTTAATTTAAATCTTTGAATACAAAAACAGCTTTGAAGATTGCAAAGATTTGACACACACTTTGTCAAAAACAATATTTCTCTTAAGATTTCAATCTCAATGTGATCTTGATAGCATTTGCCCTAATATATATATATATATATATATATGACAAGAATACCAAGGATCAAAAACTTAATATATGATTTTCAGAAACTATCTTTCAATATGTATAAATATAGTTATGCACTTTTTAGGATATCTAATCAACTAGTTTAGAAGTAACCAAAATATCACGTCTTTAGCTTTAAACACGCTTGAATGATTACTCTTTAAACAATGGCCAAATAAAAACTTTCTCAAGTATTCAACTTGTCAAAAACAATCTTTATATGAATATGAAAAACTCAATACCAAACTTCTCTAAAGATATTCAATAACAGATGTTGACATGAGAATCTCTTGGAAAAGCTAAATGAATCAACCAAACCTCAGTACCAAGAAGAAATAAAGTTGTGTAAATGAATCCCCTTTTGATTTCCGGAGTAGATTTGCCTAAGCTTGATGAATATAAGCTAGAGTGCAGGCAATCGTATAGCTTTACGCTCAGATTTCTCAATTCTCTTTCAAACAAAATTCTCTTCTCTTCTATTTTCATTTTGGCTTTCTTTTTCTTACATACTAGGATTTAGATATTCAATTTATATAGTGTCTTACCCTTAGAATTGATCTTAACCGATGGATCAAAGAAATATATCGCGAGTCCTTTTAATAAAAATTAGATTTTTAAGTTTTTCCGCAAGTTCAAGCTACTGAGGTTGAAGCCCAGGCGACCGAAGTCCCTTAAGGCTTTGAAAAATTAACTTGGAATATAGGGTCAGGTGCCTAAAGTGAGGTTCAGGCTCTTGAAGTGGTGAGTTTAGGAGCCTGAAGTTCCAAGTTCAGGCGACCGAAGTGCCTTGGCCAATTTTTGTGTTTCCCATTAATTCTTCAGGCTACTGAGCTTAATCTTCAGGCTCCTGAAGAAATTTTTCAGGCGACTGAGGTTGAGTTCAGGCTACCGAAGTGCCCTTTTCTGAATTTTTCCATTCTAATTTAAAAATCTGCTTTGCTCTCTTTCTTGGATCTATTATAAAAACATTTTCCAAGATTTTAACAATATTTCTAAGTCTATGAATGTCCCCTAATGATGTTCATGAAATGCATGAATCCTAAAGTCATTAGGAATATGTTGAGCCTCAAATTAAATCATACGAAAATGTAAATACATGAGTTCTAAGTACCCGTTCCCATGACGTTCTTGAACTTTGCCGCTTGCATCTTGATTCTCGTACTCTTTGAGTTTCATGGATCTTGCGAAAATATGTATACTTTACATTATGACTTCCATGACTCGTTATCCTTTCGTGCAAGCTTAATATAGATCCTGTTCACAAACTCAATGCACAGATCAAATACCAAGTGATTTGTTATTATCAAAATTGGATTGAACTCGTAGAGTCAACAACTGGTCCTCGGGGTTTTCAAACCATATCATGCAATTTAAGTAATAAAAAATGCAGTATGAATCCCATTCCATTTACAACCTGTCATTTAATAAAACCCGGCCCTTGGTCGTCAAATAAAACTCGACTCATAACCGTTAAATAAAACTTGGCCCTTAGCCGTCGAGTAAAACCCGGCCTATAACAGTTAAATAAAACTCAGTATTTTGCAAAGGCAGTTCCAGTATATTTCACAAACAATTTAGTATTTTTCACAACCATACCCAAATTCAGTTATACCATAACTCATGCCGATTATTCACCTACCACACAATTTCAATATTTGAATATAGTCATTTAAACAACCAAGAAAAAACAGTTTGAAGTTCGTAAGATAAAACTCAATTTTCCACCGTTCATTTTATCCAAAATACCATATCATATATCCTAAATTTATAAAGTTTACTTTGAACGGTCGGTTTTTGAAATACCCTTGAGATCATATATATATATATAGCAGTTTAATCGTGTAACGACCTGCTTAATTTCCATATATATATTTTTTATAATACAATAAAACCAGTGTAACACATCCAATCCAATAGGTCATAATCCACCTCAACCCGTGGGTATTAGGGATATATCAGAGACACAATACGGAAGCTTAACCAGTAAGAAACTTAAAATCATAAATAACTCATAATACCATATACCATACCATCCTTCACAATACTAGAGTTACTATATTTAATGTAATTACATATGTAAACCACCCAAAAGAGTCCTAGGGTCACTTCCCACAAAAATCCATCTAACCCTATCACAAAATACATACCCTTTAGAGAGGGCAGATCAGCCGTAACTATCACAGCGGAGCTTTATCCGCACTCCTATCCGGGGCTCTTGAAATGTTTATGAAATTTAGGGGGTGAGACACCTCTCAGTAAGGGAAATAAACTAATACTAGTGTGTGACAACATGATTTTTCTGTATTGTACATAAACCATACATAAACATATTTAGTAAACTGTTATGTCATATTTGGGAAAAACATGTATAAATATAACATGGCAGAACATACTAGATTTTTATAGCATAAATCATCTCATATAGTAATAATATGAAAACAACCCTCGTAGGTTAGTTGGTTGTTGTCATGTATTACCCCCACATGACTGGGTTGTGTAGCCCAAAGGCAGGACCTAACAATGGTTGGTCGACCATTGCCAAGTCAAAAGTACAGTCTGTAAGTCTGATGGGTCTGCCAAACCTGGTCTGTACACCGGGGGCGCTCACACTTTTTAAAACCACATCGACTATCTGTCCTCACGCTACTCCATACAGCAACGTTAACATAATATCGTGATGATCACAAACACATAACATCGGTACCATGCAAGTGCTAGCTTAAACCAAGCCAACCAGGTTCTGATAACATATAACATATAATGAAACTATGATACATAAATATTTCATACCAATAATTACCAAATCAACATCATCATATCATTTTGCATATATACGTATATCATGAAAATCATCGGCTTGTACGCCGGTATTTCATATTTTACCATAGCTCAGCCCGTACGCCAGCAAATCATATCCATAGCTCGGCCCGTACGCCGGCAAACATATCCATAACTCGGCCTGTATGCCGGAAAACATATCCATAGCTCGGCTCGTATGCCGACAAATCATATAAAAATCTCAGCTTGTACGCCGATTTTTCATTATAAAAATTCATATCTTTATCATATTCCCAAAAAATAGTATTTCATTATAAATTTTACTCATGCCACACGAAATAGGTTTCATATATATATATATATATATATATATATATATATATATCATCTTTTACAGCAGTATTTCCCAAATATAAAGCATATATAAGTATATTTATTTTACTGAAATCGGATGTTGTAATAACATACATACATTTTCATAAAATAATTAGCTTAATTTATCCCCTTACCTGGTTCCTGAAAAAGCCCCTAACACAGTCAATCCAACACCTTGCAGGGTTTCCTGTTCAACACCCTGAAACCAACATCTCCCAAAACAAAAATATCAGTATTTCTTTGCGTACTACATTTTCTACAATTGTGGGGAAGACCAAAAACTAAATAAAAGCCTTACCCTAGATTTGGGATGGTTTCCAACTTAGCCCCACCGACAATTCACTCCAACAGATTTGAAGAGAACTCTCTCAGGAGTGTCATGGTAGCCTTAGATCGTCGAACCGGCAAAAATTCGGCCCAAAAACTAAGAAAGAAGAGAGAGAAACCGAAGAGGAGAGAAAGGGAACTATTTCTGCGCGAATAATCTGCCAAAAAATCTCTTTTAAGACTATTTATACCCTGACCCTCATCAACGAGTCACGTCACCTCGTCGACAAGGTCATGAAGATAGTTCGTCGACGAACACTTTCCTCGTCGACGAACTTCAGAGATGGGTAAATGCCTTTTCGGTATTTTCTTGTCGACGAAAAGCACCCTCGTCGACGAAGACCTGTTGTGCCCCTCCCTTTTAATTTTCTTTTCTCCCTCTTTATTATTTAAATATTATAATTTCTCTGGATCGCTACAAATTGGTTCAAATTTAATAAAAACCTAACTTAACTTAATCCCCTTACCTGTTTTCCCGAAGCTACGCTTGCAGGGATCCCAAAACTGCGCAAACTGCGCCTACGGGCGCTCACACGAACCCTAAATTCATAAATCCTAATTTAATCAACTCAACCCCAGGTAAAATACTATTTTAACATTCCTCAGACCCACAAATTCCAAATAAATGATTAAACTCCTAAAAACATCAAATTTGCTTAATTACCTAAATCTTACCTTAGCCTTGGAGTGGTGCTTTGAAAGCCCAGTTCAAAAATCTATTCCGCTAGACTTGTAGAGAAACACTCCTAAATCATTGTGGTGGTTTATGATTGACAGTTTGGTTAAAGATTGGGGAGAAATTGAAGAGAGCGAGTGAGTTTACCTTATCCCAGGAGTGGTGCCTTTGACGCTCTTACGACAAATCCACTCCGGTTAAAATGTCAGTGGCGGAAAATGAAATTCTGAGGTATTTTTCATTCTTCGATCGGCGCACGTTTGGTTAAGGAAATCGAGGAGAGAGAGAAAGAGAGGGAAGGCGGAGGAGAGAGAAAGCTGAGAGAGAGAGAGAGAGAGAGAGAGAGAGAGAGAGAGAGAGAGAGAGAGAGAGAGAGAGGTGCGGCAATTTGGCTCCAATTGAAATCAGGAGCTTAAGCTTCTGATTCTTCCTTACCTATATACATTATAATAATATATAATATCATTATTATATTATATACATATATATATCATATTATTTATTTAGTTAACTCAATTTAATAACATTTAATGAATTAATTAATTTTTAAAAAATAATAATAAATATTTTTTTCTGAGTTACTACAAAGAAATTTTAAATTATGAAAATAAAACCTCACTTAACCCTTAAATAATGCCAGCCCAAAGAAAAATCGTTGACGATTTTCTTGGGATTTTTGAAACCGTCGAAGGTTTGGCAGTTCAATGCTCTCGGTTGTTTGTAGCCATCGACGGTTTTTCCTGAGCTCAGTGAAACCATCGACGGTTTGGGATCCTGCCTAACCGATTTCCTCTTTTTCCTTTCTTTTCCTTTATTTCTCTCTTCTTTTATTTATTTTTTCTTTTTCGGGTTTGGGTTCGTACATGAATAGTGCGACTTCCACTTCAAATCCTCACACAACTCGTGGCTATTAATAATTCTTTCATTTTATTTATATTTCATTTTTTCTTTTGGAGGAAGAATCTCTTATTCATCAAAGATAGGGATACTCTCTCGAAAGAAACTAAAAGACATGATACGTGAAATCACATACTGACATGGTAAGAGCTAGTTGAATAACATAGTGTGGACTCATATTGCTTCACCCAACTAGCTCTCTGCCCCGAGCATATTGCATCTTCCAATCAGAAAATTAAATATAAATAAAATGAAAGAATTATTAATAGCCACGAGTTGTGTGAGGGGATGAAGTAAGTGGAAGTTGCGCTATTCATGTAGGGACTCGAACCCGGAAAAGAAAAGAAAATAAATAAAAGAAGAGAGAAATAAAAGAAAAGAAAGGAAAAAGAGGAAATTAGATTGACAAATCCCAAACCGTCGACAATTTCACTGAGCTCAGGAAAAACCATTGACGATTTTTCTCTGGGTTAGCATGACTTAAGGGTTAAGTAAGATTTTATTTTCATAATTTAAAATTTTTCTGTAGTAACTCAAAAAAAAAAGAGCTAGTTGAATAACACACTGTGGACTCATATTGTTTCATCCAACTAGCTCTCTGTCCCAAGCATATTGCATCTTCCAATAAGCTCCTGGCACGTAGATCCAAGATGTCGAAAAATTATTAAATTAGACAATAATATGTCACAATTTTAAACAACTAATTATATTATTGAATCAAAAATGATTTTAAATAAAAAAAATTGAATATAGAATTTAAACTTTCCTAAAATTAACAAAAAAAAAAATTATTCAAAATTTAATAATATAATTAACTGTGATTAAATTAAATTATGTAACTTAACAATTTTTCTTAGACATTGAAGAGCGTGCATGGCGTGCTCCTGGCACGTAGATCCAAGATATCGAAAAATTATTAAATTAGACAATAATATGTCACAATTTTAAACAACTAATTATATTATTGAATCAAAAATGATTTTAAATAAAAAAAATTGAATATAGAATTTAAACTTTCCTAAAATTAAAAAAAAAAAATTATTCAAAATTTAATAATATAATTAACTGTGATTAAATTAAATTATGTAACTTAACAATTTTTCTTAGACATCGAAGAGCGTGCATGGCGCAATGAATATGGGGAATCTTTGTCCCATGCAGACAGGCGACAGCAAGCGTTACTCTATGCATTTATTAATTAGGGCAGCATCGATAGGATGCCACCTTTACATATCATCTAACATATTTATTATTTACTGCTCCCATTAATGAAGGGCTACCGGCCCATCCCGTTCCCACATTTAATTTTCCGACCAAGTACCTCTTCCCCATTAATGCGTCCAATTCTGTTATTCCTTTCCGGTGCAATTGTTTAAATTTTATTTATAATTTTTAAAAAAATTAATTTTTTAGTTTTTAATATTTATATAATAACCAAAAAAAATTAAAACTGTGAAACTGTTCATTTGTCAAAAGTTTTATTTTTATTCTTAATTTTAAATTATTTACAAAATTATTGCCTAATTTTCTATTTTTAAATTTAGGTTAAAATTTATTTATTTTTATTATTTTTTAGATTTCTGGAATTTTGTAATTCTTTAGAAAGCTATTTTTCAGTTTTTTATTTAATTTGTTTCTGATTTTAACTTTCTTTTTCAGCTTTTCATTTTTTAATTTTTGAAAGTGGCAACTCCCAAAAGGAGGGTTTGGTTTCATTTTTTTTTTTTATTTTGTTTGTTGTAATATCACAATGAACAGGTAATGATAATATATTTGTGTGCATTATTGATTTTTTTATGTGTATTTTGTTTTTTTAATTATTTTGGAAAAAATTAAAAATTAAATTTTATAATTTTAATTGTCGTGACAATTTATTCATAATTCACTAACAGAATAATCATTCTATACGCATTTTAAATAAGTATTAAAATAGGATGACGTGTGAATTTAAATATAATTAAAGTATAAATATTTATAAAATTTTTTAAAATTTTAAAATACTGTAAAGTTATTCAAAGAATATTTTAGTCCTAAAATTTTTCGAAGTCATTAAAAATAACGATTTTACTGCTTTTAAATTTTTATAAATATTTCAATCTTAATCATTTAAAATTTATTAACACTAGAGCTGAAAGTGCAACCAGATTTTTCTTTGTTTACAAAAGCATGGACCTATTTTGTTCTCTTTTTTTTTTTTTTTTCTTTCCTTTCCTTTTTAAATTATTATTGAATCTTTGTGCACGTAAAATCTTATTGTTTGTTGTGGGATAAAATGGTGATAAATTGCGACGTTATTCTTTGACTTCCACTGACTTGAAAAGGATGAAAACAAAGCAGACTTGGAAGACTCAGGGTTGGAAGACTCAGGGTGTACTCCTGAGAGTCACTCCGATGCCTAAATAAGGAAATGCTTCCAAAAAATTGAATGCAACAGTAAAATTGGATTAAGAGTGAGTTACTTTGACTTATTTGCATCACTTTTCTTTATAGTGATGAGGTTTGATCCTTGGGCTGATCTGTCATTATGATACGGGGGCGTGGATTGCTTCGAAAGTTTAAAGCGCCAGCGTGGATCACTCTAAGCGTTTAAGGCGCCAGCATGAATCTCTCCCTTTATTATTGGATTAGAACTAATTGCTCCTATTAGAGAATTTGACTGGTAGTGATTGTTGGGTTTTGACTTTCTTTTATAATTTAATATATTTAGGACATATCAGTTGTCCCCCCTTAGTTTCGAAGTTTTGAACCACGTTCTCAAAGTTTTAAAGTTGTCCCGATTAGACTTTTGTGGAGCCTAATTGTGTTTGATCTGGGTGATGACCCGATTCAAAGTAATGATACGTGGTGATGACCCGATTCAAAGGAATGATGCGTGATTTCTTAGCGAGATATTTCTTACTTACTAGTCCATGGAGCGAAAAAAATATCACATGGAAAATCTGTTGCCTGCTGAAAATCTGTTTAAAAAATATCACATGGAAAGAAAATCTGTTGCCTGCTGAAATGCTAAAATTTTTTGTAAAATATATATGAATTTTTAAAAAATATAATTAAAAATTATATTAGATCTCCGAAATCATTGAGGGGTAAAAGTTTTCAAACCTGCAGGATGGCTGGCTAGCTCGTTGCTCAAGATTGAAACATGGGGTAGCTTTCCGGCCACCGGACGCCGGAACTGACCAGAAGCTGGAAAACGAAGGGGTGCATATATGCGGATAAATTAATTTTTAAAGAGGCATATGCCGAAAAATTAATGAAAATAGCACTGAGATATTGGCACGGCTCAATCAAAGACGAACTAACATATTCATAGATTCATAAATAGTTGCACACAAAATAGTGACATACTTATACATATATATATATATATATAATTCCTTTGAGTGAACCGAGCCAACATCGGAGAGCCATTCCAAATTGCGCCGGCCGGCGGTATAAGTGGCCGGAGAAAGAGAGACGGAGAAGGAGGAGGAGGAGGGGGAGTTTGGGGGAGCTAAGAAGAAAAGGGTATATATGTCGTGAGGAAGGAGTTTAATAAATAAGAGGAGGAGGTAGGAAAGTGAAAGCTGCAGGCCATTAACATGTGTGTATGCATTCCATGCATGCATCAGTTAAATAAAAGCCCTACCACCAAACCACCTCAGCATTTATGAATGGACTAGCTAGATCTAGCAGAGCATTAATACCAAAATAGCAGAAGTGATAAATTGTACTGCTGCTGTACATTCTTGTATTAATTGACTTATTGTGTTGTATGTAAAGTACATAACTTTATGATGCATGTCATGTATGATTTGTTTTTTTTTTTTCCCCTTCTTTAGGAGAAATTATCCGGGAGACATCTCGCTCTATGTATCCGTATGTTTTTTCTTTAATATTAAATATATGGCAAATTAAACCTACATTCATTAATATGAAAGAGTGACCCATTTTCAGTAATTGGATAATTAAAGAAACAAACATACATACACATGGAGGGAGAGATCCATATACAATTTCTCCTTTTTTAGGAACTTGACTTTATTCTTGCTCAATTAATTAATTAAGTTCTTGCATGAGTTCTTCAATATGATGAAAGTTTCTGACAATTCTATCTTCAAAACATAGGCATGAGATTATGAAAATAAATACATAAACTAGATTAATAAGCATCTTATGAGATGATTGAATGCTTCATATGCAAGTGCATAAAGGTCCAACACTGAATACTTGCCATTATATATAGACTTTCAATACTTCAAATTATTTGACAATCAATTTAATAAAAAATTATTATAAAAATTAAAGCAAACTATTTGGGTCAATATAATTCTAAGAGACTTAAATATATCATGTTATTTGCACAAAAATTTTGCTTTTCTATGGTTTGCTTCCCTACAAAAAAATAAAAAATAAAATCCGTACTTTGCACATACAGTAGCACAAGGTTGACATCTTTCCAACATATATAGGTGTCTTTAGTTGGCTAATGTGTTTCATAGTGCACAGAGGAGTCACTTATTAATCATATATCTCATTTGCATTGGTCTTTGATGGATGGAGGGGACTCACTCAATCACTGGTTATAATTGAAATTCAGTAAGAATTGCACATAAATTCACTCAATTAATTTCAATTATAATTTGAAACAAAATACACAGAACTCTTAAATATAATTTCTCTCTTCTCACTGGTTATTCACCCTCTATACACCTCATATTACATTACACACACACACACACACACACACACACACATCTATTTATAGTAAGGATAGAACAATATAGTCAACAATGGTGGCTGAAGTTGGTGAGATTTTGGTGAGGTTGCTACCAACTCCAGCCCAAATTCAACTGAGGTGGGCTACCGACCATCTCCAGTCAAGTTTAATTTTCAACATCCCCCCTTAAACTTGACTCTCCTGGTTTTGTCATTCTAAACATTGTCTTCGGTCTTACAAAAATATCATGCCCGAGTGGTTTCGTGAAAATGTCAGCAATCTGATCATACATTCTGCAAGATATTAACTCCACTTCTTTCTTCTTGACATGCTTTTTGATAAAATGATACTGAGTATCAATATGCTTGCTTCTTTCATTGAATACTGAATTCTTCGCAAGTGCAATCGCTGATCAATTGTTGATGTAGACTTCTGTAGGGTCATTTTGAAGAAATCTTAGATACTTCAGTACAATCCTGATCCATATACCATGACAAACAGCTGAGCTAATAATAGCAACATACTCAATTTCATTTGATGACAACATTACAATGGGTTGCTTCTTTGATAACCATGTAAACGATGTATCACCCATAAAGAATGTGAATCCAATCGTGCTTTTTCTTTCATCAAGATCTCTTCCCCAATCACTATCTAAATAGCTGATAAGTTTGCAATCACTTCTTGATGAATAAAACATACCATCAGTGATGGTACCCTTGACATAACGGAGTATCCTCTTCACTGCATTCAAATGAGACTGGTCAAGAGTCTCCATGTACCTGCTAACAAGTCCAACTCCATAGAGTATGTTTGGTCTGGTGCACGTCAAATACCTCAAGCTTCCAACCAAACTCTTGAAATATATGGGGTTAACATTTCCTTACTCATTCTTTCTCAACTCCAATCCTGTTTCAACTAGGTTTATCATAGGGTTGCATTTGTCCATCCCAAACTTCTTCGGTACTTCTTTTGCATAGTGGTTCTGGGAGATGAAGATTCCCTTCTCACTTTACACAACTTCTATGCCAAGGAAATGAGCCATCTGGCCAATATCTGTCATTTCAAATTCTTTAACCATGCTCCTCTTGAAAGCAGTAAGCATCTCTGGATTATTGTCAGTGAAGATCAGATCATCAACATATAGGCAAGCAATCAGCATGCTTCCGTCTATCTCTATCTTCATGTATAGCGCATGCTCGTAGGGCACTTTCAAATACATTCTTTTGGAAATAGTCATCAATCCTCATGTTCCACGCACAAGGTGCCTGCTTCAAGCCATAGAGTGTTTTCTTCAGCTTGTACACTTTATCTTCATTGCCCTTCTTCACATATCCACGTGGTCTATCGATATAAATCTTTTCTTCTAGAAAACCATTTAGAAATGCTAATTTTACATCCATATGGTAAAGCTTCCATCCATTTTGTGCTGATAGTGAAATTAGTAATCTGATAGTTTCAAGCCTAGCAACTGGAGCAAAGATTTGTCCATAATCAATCCCTTCTTTCTGCTTGTAGCCCTTGGCAACAAGTCTTGCTTTGTATCTCTGAACTTCTCCTTGAGCGTTCTTCTTAGTCTTGTAGACCCATTTCACACCAATAGTTTTGTCGCCCTTCGGGAGATTTGTCAACTCCCAAGTCTTGTTTTTCTCAATGGATTGAATCTCCACATCCATCTCTTTTCTCCATTTGTCTTCTTCGCCAGCCTCCTCAAAGCTAGTCGGGTCACTAGTCAACAATAAACAATATAATGTAACATACTCTTCTATTGGTTCTATAGTTTTATACAGATCAGCTAGATTACGAGCTCCTCTAGGCCTCATGTCTGGGATTTCATGCTCAATTGGTGATGGAGATTCATTTCTCTGTGGTGAACCATGTGGAGGTGTCTGCAGCTCGGGAACTACTGACTCGATAGCCACTTCTCTTGTCTATGTGGGTTCTTCTCTTTCAAGCATCAATTCCGTATCTTTGGAAGATTCAGCTTGGTCCCACTTTCAGGATTCATTTTCTTCAAAAATGACATCCCGACTGTGAATGACTTTTTTGTTGATGAGATTGTAGAGTCAATATCCCATGGTATTGTTGCTGTATCCAACAAGGATATATTTCTCTCCTTTATTTTCCAACTTTGTCCTTCTTACCTCTGGGATCTTGGCGTAGGCAATGAAGCCAAATACTCTAAGATGACTTGCACTGGGATTGTAAGTACTCTAGGCTTCATGTGGTGTCTTGGTATCAAGACTCTTTGTAGGACACTTGTTGAGTAGATATATTGCAGATGACACTGCTTCTATCCAAAAACTTTTTGGCATATTCTTATCCTTTAACATGCTCCCGGCTATGTTAAGGATCGTGCTTTTCTTCCTCTCAATTACACCGTTCAATTGGGGAGTGTAGGTTGGAGTGAATTGTTTTTGAATCTCTTGTTGCCTAACGAATTCTAGGAAAGTTTCATCCTTGTACTCTCCTCCTAAGTCTGATTGGAGTGACTTGATGCGATAGCCACTCTGTTTCTTCACAAAAGCTTTGAACTCTTTGAACATGTCGAACACATCTGACTCTTTTTTCAGGAAGCAGGCCCAAGTCTTCCTATTGTAATCGACAATGAAGGTGAGGAAGTATCAGTTCAATTCATTTGAAAATGACCTCAATGGACCACACACATATGTGTGAACTAGCTGGAGCGGCATGGTAGATCTCCAGTTGGCTTATTTTCCAAAGTTATTTCTGTGTTGTTTGCTCAGAACACAGCTTTCACATATCACATTTGGATGGTGGATGTTGGGTAAGTCTTTCACCATCTTCTTGCTTCACAATAGTTTCAAACTTTCAAAGTTCAAATGTTCATACCTGAGATACCATAGCCAGTCTTTGTGTTTGATGATAGCGCTTAAACACCTTGGCATATCATGTTGAACGACGAGCAAAAAAATTTGATTATTTACCATTTTTACTCGAGTAATGAGCTTACCTCGAGCATCTGTTATCACAATCTGCTTATCTTTAAGGCTAATTCAGTAGCCTTTCTCCACAAGTTGTCCGAAACTCAAGATGTTAGTCTTCATGTCTGGCACATAATATACGTTGGAGATGTAAGCATGATCTCCATCCTTCCTTTTGATTAGGAAATTTCCTCTTCCTCAAACTAAGACTTTAGAGAGATCGCCAAAGGATATCTTGTAATGACTTGCCAATTTACCATATATATATATATATATATATATATATATTAATAACATTTATAATAATTCTAATAACTTGCTAAACTGCCAAAGTCATGATCAACTTGGACCCATGGGTACTAGAGATATATCTATCAAACAATTCTGATACCTAAGCAGCAGAAAACATAAAATCACATACATGCCACAAAACACCAGAAACCATACCAGAGTTCTACTAAATCTGTCATATACATATACATACATCCCAAAAAGACTAAAAAATATCCTAGGGTCATAACCCAAAAATCTATCTAACCCAAACTCACCCACTTACCCTACAGACGGGGTAGCTTAGTCCTCTTCTACAGCTGCGGGGCTCTATTAGCCCTCCTACCTAGATTTCCTGAAATGTTTGTAATACTGGGGTGAGATACCTCTCAGTAAGGGAGACAAATCAATATCAGTGTGTGGCAACATGTGTAGGGACTCAAATCTGGAAAATAAATAAAGAAAAGAGAAGAGAAATTAAAAAAGATAAAACAACAGATGTAGCGACCTCAAAATTCTTACCATTTTAAAAAAAAAATATATCTGTGTATCAACATTCATACCTAAGCAGCAGAAACACAAATCATACAATCATTTACATATATACAAAACAACACTAGAATCCAGTGTCTACAAACCATAGCCATACAAAAATGCCCTTCTATCATAATCTACTCATAATATACCCAACTCTGTCAAAAACTCACCATAAACCAGGGTGATCAAACACTTTCTCTATCCACGAGCCTGATCTGCTTGCCTAACCGGCTCACCTGAAAAATGTTAGAGTAATGGGGTGAGTCGACGCTCAGTAAGTGGAAATATGCTATTACTAGTGTGTGGCAGTTAAGTTAAGAATACTTAAAAATAGCAACTAAACTGTAATGTAATAAATAATCTGTAAAACATATCTTTCTTTCTAAATTTAAAATATATTGTATCGTCTGTATTTTCTACTTTTCATACTGATAATATCATACTATACTCATCATATACTGTAAAACTATATACATATATATATATATATATATCTGTATTTATTCCCTAGGACTCTGTACGTCATGATTTGACCCTTCATGACAGGGTTGTGCGGCCCGTAGGCGGGACTCTATCTGGTCGGCCCTCCAGATAAGTCATTATACTCTACACTACCTCAGCCTGACCAAACTGCATCCTCTCCTAGGCGCGGGACTGGCTGCTACCTCGTCTAACCGGCCCCCTCTACCCAGCGTACTGGGGAGCTGCATCCTCTCCGAGCACAGTTAGACGGTACCCACACACTATCTAAGATATGTGGTTGCACTCTATCTATATATAGCAATGGTACCGTGTTCTGTAATCTATATCTGTTCTGTATCTGTCTATAATCTTTCCACAGGGATCTGATACTATATACATATATAGTCATTTACTATTTTCGCCATGTTTCCAAAATTACCATCATGCTATCTTTATGTACTATAAATACTATAAACTCTGTATACTGTATCTGTAGCATCTTGATACTACCTCTATATATATCTGTCTGTATCACTGTCTATATTCTCTGTTTGTATACTCTGTATGTTTTGGTAATAGGAAACATGGCATACTAAACTCTGTATATACTGTTCTGTATAAAGCTGTGATATAAATACTGATCTGAATAACACTGTATACATGTATATGTAAATATATATATATCTATTTCATGAAACTATTCGTATAAAAGCTGTGTATGCATGTACAATTCTCGGTATAATTTTCTATGAATATATATCTGTATCTGCATATTCTGTATAACTCTATACACTGGGAAAAACTATGTACTGTATATACTGTCTACTTTCATGCATTCAGTATAGTATGATATATATATATATATATATATATATATTATAAAAGCTATATAAATTGCATTGTCACATAAAAGTCTACTTAGGCCACACAAGTATTTAAACTCATAATCTGTAAATACTATATAATAAATGGTATAAACATGTGTCAATAAAATCTCTAATAGCATTAAGAAAACTCCTAACATGACATATTTCCCTTACCTTAACTCTGAAAAGTCCCTACAAAATTTTGGCTCAATACCCGCAAGGTTCCTAACTCAACATCCTAAAAACACAATCCCCTAAAACAAAACATCAGTATTTCTTAGCCTACATCATTTCCTATAACTGCCAGAAAGTCAAAAATTGAATAAAAAACCTTACCCTGAATTTGGGATGAAATCCAACTTCGTTTTCCCGACGATCCGTTCTAGTAGAATTGTAGAGAATTCCGCCAGGAGCATCGTGGTAGCTTCAAATCTTTGATCTAGCGAGAAACGGGCCCGGAAACGAAGAGCGAAGTGAGAGAGAGTCGTGGAAAGAGAAAGGAGAGAGAGAGGGGCGTTGAAAATGACGAAATTTCCCGGTTTCCCTCCATTTATACTACCAAATTCGTCGACGAGACACATCACCTCGTTGACAAGTCTTTCATTAAATTCGTCGACGAGTCCTTGTATTCGTCGACGAAATTCAGGCTGCTCATACCCCCTTTCGGTATTTTCTCATCGACGATGCCCTGAATTCGTTGACGAATTTCCTTATGTACTCGTCGACAAAGCCCTGTATTCGTCGACGAGTTTCCTTATGCACTCGTCGACGAAGCCCTATATTCGTTGATGAGTTCTGGCAATCTCTTGAAATTATTATTATCTTCAAAATGCGATGTCGTCGACGAAGCCTACTACCTCCTTCTGTTTTTGTTTCCATTTTCCTCTCTCTTTAATATTAATATCAATATTTTCTGGGTCGTTACAACAGAGCTCGTCGACGAGGCTCCATTTCTCGTCGACGAAGTCTCTTCTCTGGCTTGGCGACGAGACGCAGGGACCTGTTGACTAGACCTGGCAAAGCGGATTGGGTCTGTTTATCCATAGCGGATAAGGCGGATTATCGGGTGAAAAAATCATAATCCATATTCGACTCGTTTAAGTGGTGGATTAGGCAGTTTCGGGTCGGATAATTCATGGAGGATAGGTGGATAATCCGCCATTTTCAAATATAATTTTATTAATAATTTATTTTTTGTCACAATAATTTAAATTATATATGATAACTTGCGATTAGTTTGTGCATTAACTTTTTTAGTAACTACAGCAATAACAATACAGAGATGTCATCATGTCCAAGTATTTAAAATGACAAAGGCCTATAACAACAGCAATGCAGAGATGTCAAAGTATTTAACATGACAAATAATGTAGTTGCTAGAAGTATTGGCTTAGAGCTAAAAATTCATATTTTCACTAGACTCTACTAACTTGAACATTAGTTTGTTTTGCCAAATTTAAAATATTTACTGCCTTGGTAATTGTTTGAAAAGTCAAAAATACTTGTATAAATATGATAGTACAATTTTTCCTCATAAAAGAGAGAATATTTTGAAGAAATTTCCCTAGTGAAGTTTTGAAAATTGAAAGTCTTGAATTTTTTGGTAGGAAATTTGTTGCTATTCTATGATGCTTACTTAACTAGTTAGGTCTTCTACAAAATTTTAATTTCCATAGCAGCTCCACTTTATTCTACCATATACTGATATACATAATACATATATATATATATATATATTTTTATATATATATATATATATATATATACAAAATTTTAAATCAGAGATTGTTCAGAAATCAGCTTTATATTGCTGTTTGAAATGTATAATTCTCTCTCTTCCTCTCTCCCTCTCTCACAGAAATCAGTCTTCCTTTACCTTATATGGCTGGCTACCTGTTTTGTGCATAATTTTCTGTGGCCTTGTTTTGGTGTTGTGTTGGGTTTGAACACCGCAAAAAATTAAGAAACTAAAATTTTTCATTTTTGTGGGAGGAGGAACCGAACTGAATCACTCTTGGAACTGAAAACTGAACCAATTTGGTTTGACTTATAAATCCTGAGAACCACCTCACCTCACTGCATCTCCTAATTTTCTCCAACTTTGCAAGGAAGCCATTGAACGAACTCAACTTCCTGAAAACTTCTCCAAGTTTTGAATTATTCTTTTGTACTTCATGACCACTTTAAAAAGGGTATTCACTATGAATTGAATAATATAAATAGATGTTAAAAAGTTTATTTTTAGAAAAACAGTAATAAAATATTTTGGTTTTTAGTCGATACTGAAACTTGTTGAGCATAACCAAAAGCCGAACCAAATTTTTTCGGTGGCAAGATTTTGAACTGAACTAAGCCAAACCAGTTTCGGAACCAAACTGATGGGGCTGAACTGGTTTGTGGAATTGTTATATATATATATATATCAGACTATCAGTGTTGTTGGCAGGTGAAGACACAAACAAAATGGTGAAAGGCATAAAGAGTGGAGCTCGGAGTCGGGACTACCTTTAGAGATCCGAAGCCCCCTCGGATAGAGGAGATGAAGAACACCCATGGCCATGACCTGTTGGTTCTGAATAAAGGTCCTGCTGGTTTGAAGCGTTGAAGAAGAAAGGTCAGAGTTGTCGGACACTCGGAGGGCAGAGGGCTTCGAAAGGTCGAACTGTTGAAGAAGAAGGGTCTCTCTGTTGTCTCTCGTGCGGCCGCCAACTGGTTCTCCTTCTCTGAGTCTCTGTTGGCTCAGGCTGAGGATCAAAATCTCAATTCTTAAATGATGATGACGAGGGAGGGCTAGCTGGCTAGGGCTCTTTTCAAATGGGAATGGGAGTGGCCGAAATCGAATGGAGCTGGCCTAGGCTGGGACTCTGGGAGTAGGAGGGGCCGAGACTCGAGAGGGGCGAGCTGTGTGCGGGCTGTGTGGGCACTTGGGCCTTTGGGCAGTGGGTTTGTAGTGACCCGAAGAATAATACGATTTTAATAATAAAAGGGAGAGAAATAGAAACAGAAATAAAAGGAGGCCGTAGACTTCGTTGACGACATTGCATTTTGGGGGATAACCATAATTTCAAGGAAATTGCCAAGACTCGTCGACGAATACAGGGCCTCGTCGACAAGTGCATAAGAAAATTCATCGACGAACACAGGGCTTTGTCGACGAGAAAATATCGAGAGAGGTTCTAGGGCAGCCTGAATTTCGTCGACAAATACAGGGTCTCGTCGACGAAATCCCCTGTCTATAAATAGAAAAATCTGGATTTTAACTTACAAACGAAGCTACCTCTTCCCTCTCTCTTTCTCTTCAATTTCTGGTCAGATTTACGCCGAATCGACAATCCGAAGTCACCACGACGCTCTTGGGGAAGTTCTCTCCAAATCTGCTGGAGCGGATCGTTGGTGAAAGTAAGTTGGAAACCATCCCAAATCCAGGGTAAGACTTTTTACTCATTATTTGGATTTTTGACAGTTGAGAAAAGAGTTATACGCTTAGAAATACTGAACTTTAATACTGGGAGTTTTCATTTCCAAGGGAGTTGAATTGGGAACGTTGGAAATCATCCCTAAGTTGAGGTAAGATTTTTTAAGCCGAATTTGACTTAATGATAGTTATAAGAAGTGTTATGCACGTAGAAATATTGAAGTTTAATATTGGGAGTTTTCATTTCCAGGATTGTTGAGTTGGGAACCCTGCGGGTGCAAAGAAGATTTTCTTAGGGGCTTTGCAGGAATCAGGTAAGGGAATAAATTAAGCTAGTTTCGTTTTAAGAAAATGCATGTATATGTATATATAGCATCTGGTTTCAGGAAAAGTAAATATAGTTATATATATATATATATATATATGATTTATATTTGCAAAATACTGTGAAAATGATCGTATGTTGAATATGTGAAAATCCATTTGTGTGGCATAAGTAAAAATGTTGTGAAATACTGTTTTTTAGGAATGGGGATGATATGAATTTTTATGATGGAAAACCGGCGTACGGGCCGAGATTTTATATGATTTTTCAGCATACAGGCCGTGCTATGTGGATGTGATTTGCCAGCGTACGGGTTGTGCTATGATTTGCTGGCGTACGGGTCGTGCTATGTGATATGATTTGCCAGCATACGGGCTGTGCTATGATTTGCCGGCATACAGGCCGAGCTATGATAAAATGTGTAATGCTGGTATACCGATCGATGATTTTCATGATACACGTATGTATGCAAAATGATATGATTGATGTGAAAATTAGTGATATAAGATATCCATGTATCACAGTTTCAGTATATGTTATATGATATCAGAACCTGGTTGGCTTGGTCTAGGCTAGCATTTGCACGGTACCGTTGCTATGTGTCCATGGTCTTCGTGATCATGATATTTGTGTTAACACCGCTGTATGGAGTGGTGTGAGATTGGATGGTCGATGTGGTTATTCAAGAAGTGTGCTATGATCGCCCTTGGTGTACGGACCAGGTCTGACAGACCCATCGGACTTACAGACTAATGATTGACTTGGCAGTGGTCAGCCAACCATTGCCAGGTCCTACCTTCGGGCTACATAACCCAGTCATGTGGGGGTAATACATGACAACAGCCAACGAACCTACCAGGAATATTTTTTTGATATTATTATTGTATGAGATGAGATATGTTTATGAAAATGCAGTATGTTCTGCCATGTGTTGATATATATATGTTTTCCAGATTTGATAACCAGTACTGAATATGTTGTATATGATATATGTAGAACACAAAATACTCATGTTGCCACACACTGGTTGTCACGACCCGTTCATTTTTTCACATTTTTTTTAATAATAATATCATCATAAAATCAATACCACACATCTCACATTCCAACTCAGCAGGTCACAATCCACCTGGACCCGTGGGTACCAGGGATACATCAGAACATACAGCAGAAGCCCTAAGCAGCAGAAAATGTACAATCATATACATACCATCATATCCTACATCACAATGTACCAGAGTTACTACAATCGTTGTACTTCCATATATACATCCCAAAAATGAAATCTAGGGACAATTCCTACAAAAATCTAACCGTCCCTACCAAAAACTTACCCTTCAAAAAGGGCAAACTGACAACTCTAGATCAGCGGGGCTTTTCCCGCTCTCCTATTAGGGACTCCTGAAAAGTTTGTAAAATTTAGGGGTAAGACACCTCTCAGTAAGGGAAATAAACTAACACCAGTGTGTGGCAACATGAATATTTTGTGCTCTACATATACCATACATAACATATTCAATACTGTTTATCAAATCTGGGAAAAAATATGTATATCAAAACATGGCAGAACATACTGCATTTTCATAAGCATATCTCATCTCATATCATAATAATAATAATAACATAAAACAATCCTAGTAGGTTAGCTAGCTGTTGTCATGTATTACCCCCACATGACTGGGTTGTGTGGCCTGAAAGCGGGACCTGACAATGGTTGGCCTACCACTGCCAAGTCAATAGTCTAGTCTGTAAGTCCGATGGGTCTGCCAGACCTAGTCCATACACCAGGGGCGATAATAGCACATTTCTTGAAAATAACCACATCGACCATCCAATCTCACACCACTCCGTACGACGGCGTTAATACAGATATCATGATCACAAGGACCATGGACACATAGCAACGGTACCGTGCAAGTGTTAGCCTAAACCAAGCCAACTAGGTTCTGATATCATATACATACACTAAAATCGTGATACGTGGATATCTCATATCATTAATTTTCACATTAATCATATCATTTTGCACATATACATATATCATGAAAATCATCGGCCCGTACGCTGGTATTACACATTTTATCATAGCTCAGTTCGTATGCCGGCAAATCACATAGCACAGCCCGTACGTTGGCAAATCACATAGCTCTGCCCGTACGCTGGCAAATCTCATAGCACAACCCGTACGCTGGCAAATTTCATCCACATAGCACGGCCCATACGCCGGCAAATCATAGCACAGCCCGTACGTTGGCAAATCATATAAAATCTAGGCTCGTACGCCGATTTTCCATCATAAAAATTCATATCATCCACATTCCCAGAAAATAGTATTTCTCAACATTTTATACTCATGCCACACAATCAGATTTTCACATATTAATTTTTACGATCATTTTCACAGTATTTTGCAAATATAAAACATATTTATAAATATATATACATTTTCTACAAATCAGATTCTATATAAATATATACATACATTTTCTCAAAACAAAATTAGCTTAGTTTATCCCCTAACTTGATTCCTGAAGAGCCCCTAAGAAAATCTTCCCTACACCCGCAGGGTTCCCAACTCAACACCCTGAAAATGGAAATTCCCAGTATTAAAGTTCAGTATTTATAAGCATATAATACTTTCCTCAACTGTCAAAAACCCAAATATTGAGTAGAAAGTTTTTACCCAAAAGTATTCAAGTCTAACACCTGAGGGATTCCCTGACCAATACCCTGAAACTGAAAACCCCTAGTATTAAACTTCAGTATTTTCATGCACTCAACATTTCTTATAACTAGCGCAAGACCAAATACGGCTTAAAAAACCTTACCTCAACTCTGGGATGATTTCCAACTAGCTTTTACCAACGATCCGCTTCGGCAGATTTGGAGAGAACTTCCCCAAAAGCGTCGTGGTGACTTCGGATTGTCGATTCGGCGAAGATCTGGCCTGAAATCGATGAAAGAAAAAGGGAGAACTGAAAGGGGAGAGAGGGAGAGAGAGAGAGAGAGTGTGTGTTAGCTTCTTAAAGAAGCTTAAAAATCTGATTTCCCATTTTTATAGAATAGAGAATTTCGTCGACGAGCCCATCCTTCATCAACGAGTACTTCACAAATTTCGTTGACGAAATCCACTCCTTGTCGACGAAATTCAATCGGCTCAAAAACCCCTCTCGGTATTTTCTCATCGACGAAGCCCTGTGTTCATCGATGAAATCTTTAAAGCCTTCGTCGAGGAATCTCCTGTATTCGTCGACGAAGTCGACTGTCCCCTTTTGTTTCCGGTTTCCATTTCCCCTTCTCTTTAATTATTTAAATTCCATTTTTATTCGGGTCATTACACTGGTATTAGTTTATTTCCCTTACTGAGAGGTGTCTCACCCCTAAACTTTATAAACTTTTCAGGAGCTCCAGATAGGAGAGCGGGAAAGGTCCCGCTGAGTTAGAGCTGTTGTCTGCCCTTTTTGAAGGATAAGTTTTTTAGGGACAGTTAGATTTTGTGGAGAATTGTCCCTAGATTTTATTTTTGGGATGTATATATGGAAATACGGTGGTTGTAGAAACTCTGGTATTTGTAGTAATATGATGGATGTTTTGTATTTACAATATTGTGAATATATGTTCCTTCTGCTTAGGCTTCCGTTTTGTGCTCTAATGTATCCCTAGTACTCACGGGTCCAAGTGGACTATGATCTACTGAGCTGGAATATATGATGTTGATTCTATTATTATTATTATAAAAAAAATGTGGAAATTAGGCAGGTCGTGACAGGGTTGGCTATAGCGGGCAGCAGGCTTTTATGGGTTTGGGTTAATACTTACTAAGCGGGTTGGCGGATATCCGCCAGATATACCCGACCTGACCCGCTAAGGGGGCGGATACGAAAATGAAAACTCATATTCGACTAATTTAACAAACGGATGATTATGAGTCGGTTAAAACGGATCGGATACGGTTCGGATTAACGAATTTTTATTCATTTTGCCATGTGTACTGTCGACGAGAAGATGTTGAGGGATTTTCAGAGATTCTGAAATCTCAGGCTCGTCAATGAGGTCACTTTTTCGGCCACGAGTGACCTTCGTTGGCTCGTCGGCGAGAACTTCAACTCGTCGACGAAGCTAGCCGAGCAACCTAATTATAAATAGAATATTCATTGCTTCCATGCTAAGTTACCTCCATTCTCTCTCTAAGATTTCATGCCATCTATTGTAACGACTCGGATTTTTAAATGAAATTTAAATAACAAAGAAAGGGGAATGGGAAAAAAAACAGAAGGAAGCTGCCAAGCTTCATCGATGAACACAGGGTTTCATCGACGAAGGCTTTAAGAATTTCGTCAACAAACACAGGGCTTCATCGACGAGAAAATACCGAGAGGGGTTTTGAGGCAGCCTGAATTTCGTCAACGAATACAGGGTCTCGTTGACGAAATTTGTGAAGGACTCGTCGACGAAGGTCGGGCTCGTCGACGAAATCCGCTGTTCTATAAATATGGGAAATCCAGATTTTTGAGCTTCTTAAAGAAGCTAACACTCTTTCTCTCTCTCCCCTTCGGCTCTCTCTCTCTCTCTCATCATTTTTGGGCCAGATATACGTCGGATAATCCGAAGTCACCACGACGCTCCTAGCGGAGTTCTCTCCAAATCTGCTGGAGCGGATTGTGGGAGAAAGTTAGTTGGAAATCATCCCAAAGTTGAGGTAAGGCTTTTTAAGCCATATTTGGTCTTGCGCTAGTTATAAGAAATGTTGTGCGCATGAAAATACTGAAGTTTAATACTAGGGGTTTTCGTTTCCAGGGGTGTTGATTGGGAACGTAAGAAAACATCCCTAAGTTGAGGTAAGGCTCTTAAGCCAAATTTGACTTAATGATAGTTAAAAGAAATGTTATATACGTTGAAATACTAAAGTTTAATTCTGTGAGTTTTCATTTTCAGGGTGTTGAATTAGGAACCCTGCGGGTGTGGGGCTGTTTTATTAGGGGCTTTCCAGGAATCAGGTAAGGGGATAAACTAAACTAGTACTGTTTTGGAAAATGCTTATATATATAGAGTTATCATTTGATTTATGGAAAATGTATATGATTATATATATGTCTTATATTTGCAAAATATTGTGAAAATGATCGTATGTTGAATATGTGGAAAATCTATTGTGTGGCATGAGTAAAAAATGTTGTGAAATACTGTTTTTCTGGGAATGTGGATGATATGGATTTTTATGATGGAAAACTGGCGTACGAGTCGAGATTTCTATGTGATTTACCGGCGTACGGGCCGTGCTATGTGACTGTGATTTGCCGGCGTACGGGCCGTGCTATGTGACGGTGATTGCCGGCGTATGGGCCGTACTATGAGATGTGATTTGCCGGCGTATGGGCCGTGCTATGTGATTACTATTTGCCAGCGTACAGGCTGTGCTATGTGTAGTTGGCGTACGGGCCGAGCTATGATAAAATGTGTAATAGTTGGCGTACGAGCCGATAATTTTCATGATACATGTATATATGTGAGATGATATGATTGATGTGAAAATAAATGATAGGAGATATTTATGTATCATGGTTTCAGTATATGTATATGATATCAGAACCTGGTTGGCCTGGTTTAGGCTAGCACTTGCATGGTACCGTTGCTATGTGTCCATGGTCCTCGTGATCATGATATCTGTGTTAACACCGCTGTACGGAGTGGTGTAAAATTGGATGGTCGATGTGGTTATGTTCAAGAAGTGTGCTGTTATCGCCCCTGGTGTACGGACCAGTCTGGGTAGACCCATCGGGCCTACAGACTAGATTATTGACTTGGCAGTGGTCGGCCAACCATTGTCAGGTCCAGCCTTCAGGCCACACAGCCCAGTCATGTGGGGGTAATACATGACAACAGCCAGCTAACCTACTAGGATGGTTTTATGATATTATTATTATGGTATGAGATGAGAAACGTTTATGAAAATGCAGTATGTTGTGCCATGTTTTGTTGTACTTATGTTTTCCCAGATTTGATAAACAGTACTGGATATGATATGTATGGTATATGTAGAACACGATATACTCATGTTGCCACACACTAGTATTAGTTTATTTCCCTTACTGAGAGGTGTCTCACCCCTAAATCTTATACATTTTTCAGGAGCCCCTGATAGGAGAGCGGGAAAAGCCCCGCTGATTTAGAGCAGTGTTTGCCCTCTTTGGAAGGGTAAGTTTTTGGTAGGGATAGTTAGGATTTTTGTGGGAATTGTCCCTAGATTTATTTTTGGGATGTATACATACTGAGAGATAGTGTTTGTAGTACTATGGTATGATGTATTGTACATTATGACGAGATGTATATGATTTTATACTTTCTGATGCGTAGGCTTCTGCTGTATGTTCTGATGTATCCCTGGTACTCACGGGTCTAGGTGGATTGTGATCTGCTGAGTTATGATGTTTGATGTTGATATTATAAAAAAAAAAATGTGTAGAAAATGAGCGGGTCGTGACATCTATAGTCGGAATTAATGATTCGACATCACTACGTGGTTAAGGAGGAGAATCTCTACAGTTATAGTGGATTAGATTTTCGATCTAAGGATTTTTGTGTTTTTCCCAAAAATTGAGGTAAGGATCTGATTTCATTTTTGGTTCAGTAGTTATGCAGTAGTCGAGATTATAGTGAAGTATTGTTCTTTAGTTTTTAGGTTTCAGGGATCTCGTGTTGTTGTTTTGTATCGATTCATTTATGTTTTGGTTTCCGAGATTAAGGTAAGGGGATTTGTTTACATTAGTATTTTTAAAAAACTAAACCACTATAAAGTTAGCTTATGTCTTTATGCACGTTTTGACTACTTCTTTGTAAAATTTTACCAGGTATAAATGTTGTTTATTACGATTTTACAATTTTTGGTGAAAATGGAGTTTTGGCATATGAACTCCAAACTTTCCAAAACTACTTTATTTGTTTTAAAACTAAAGTATGAGCTACTTAATACCCATGTTTGCGGTCCAAATGGTATTTTTCGAGTTATACACTATATATAGTGGATTTTAACGAAACAAGTGTGACATATGATATGAAGTGGAACATACTGAATTGCTATTTTAATGACCCAAATTTAAAATAAAATTTAAATAATAAGGAAAGGGAAATGGAAACCAGAACAGAAGGAGGCCGTAGACTTCGTCGACGAATCCCCTGTATTCATCGATGAAGGCCTAAGAGAATTCGTCGACGAACATAGGGCTTCGTCGAAGAGAAAATACCGAGAGGGGTTCTGAGGCAACCTGAATTTCATCGACGAATACAGGGTCTCGTCGATGAAATTTGTGAAGGACTCGTCGACAAAGATCGAGCTCGTCGATGAAATCCTATTTTATAAGAATGAAAAATCCGGGAGAAATATCATTTTTTTTTACGAAACCTCTCTCTCTCCTCTCTCTCTCTCTATGGCTCTCCCCCCCCCCTTTTCTCTACGTTTTCGGCCCCACCAGTCGTCAGATCGACAATCCGAAGTCACCATGACGCTCCTGGCGGAGTTCTCTCCAAATCTGTTGGAGCGGATCGTGGGGGAAAGCTAGTTGGAAATCATCTCAGAGTTGAGGTAAGGCTTTTTAAGCCATATTTGGTCTTGCGCTAGTTAGAAGAAATGTTGTGCACATGAAAATACTGAGGTTTAATACTGAGGGTTTTCAGTTTCAGAGTATTGGTCAGGGAACCCCTCAGGTGTTAAACTTGAATGCTTTTGGGTGAAGATTTTCTACTCAATATGTGGGTTTTTGGTAGTTGAGGAAAATATTATATGCTTCGAAAGACTGAACTTTAATTCTGGGATTTTTTATTTTCAGGGTGTTGAGTTAGGGACCCTACGGGTGCGGGACAGTGTTATTAGGGGCTTTTCAAGAATCAGGTAAGGGGATAAATTAAGCTAGTATTGTTTTGGAAAATGTTTATATATATATATATATATATATATGTCTGTCTTATATATATAGTTATCATTTGATTTATGGGAAATGTATATGATTATATATATATATATATATATATGTCTTATATTTGCAAAAAAAAAAAATACTGTGAAAATGATCGTATGTTGAATATGTGGAAAATCTACTGTGTGGCATGAGTAAAAATGTTGTGAAATGCTGTTTTCTAGGAATGTGGATAAGATGAATTTTTATGATGGAAAAATCGGCGTACGGGTCAGGATGTTTATATATATATATATATATGGATGTGAATTGCCGGTGTAAGGGCCATGCTATGTGATTTGCTAGCGTACGAGCCGTGTTATGAGATGTGATTTGCCGGCGTACGGGCCGTGCTATGTGATTAATGTTTGCCAGCGTACGGGCTGTGCTATGTGTAGCTGGCGTACGGGCCGAGCTATGATAAAATGTGAAATACCGGCGTACGGGCCGATGATTTTCATGATACATGTATTTATGTGGAATGATATGATAGATGTGAAAATAAATGATATGAGATATTTATGTATTACAATTTCAGTATATGTATATGATATCAGAACCTGGTTGGCTTGGTTTAGGCTAACACTTGCACGGTACCGTTGCTATGTGTCCATGGTCCTTGTGATCATGATATTTGTGTTAACGCCATTGTACGGAGTGGTGTGAGATTGGATGGTCGATGTGGTTATGTTTGAGGAGTGTGCTGTTATCGCCCTTAGTGTACGTACCAGTCTAGGTAGACCCATCGAACCTACAGACTAGACTATTGACTTGGTAGTGGTCGGCCAACCATTGTCAGGTCTCGCCTTCGGACCACACAACTCAATCATGTGGAGGTAATACATGACAACAGCCAGCTAACCTACCAGGATTGTTTTATGTTGTTATTATTATTATTATGACATGAGTTGAGATATGTTATGAAAATGCAGTATGTTCTGCCATGTTGATATATTTATATATATGTTTTCCCAGATTTGATGAAATAGTACTAAATGTGTTATATAAGATATGTGTTGAACACGAACTACTCATGTTGCCACACACTAGTATTAGTTTATTTCCCTTACTGAGAGGTGTCTAACCCCTAAATTTCATTAACTTTTCAGGAGCCCCGGATAGGAGAGCGGGAAAAGCCCCGCAGAATTAGTGTTGTTTATTTGCCCTCTGTGAATGGTGAGTTTTTGGTAGGGACAGTTAGGTTTTTGTGGGAATTGTCCCTAGATTCCATTTTTGGGATGTATATATACTGAGAGTTAGTGTTTATAGTTCTCTGGTATGTATTGGGCACATTTTGATGAGATGTATATAATTTTATACTTTCTGCTGCGTAGGCTTCTGCAGTATGTCTTGTTATATCCCTGGTACCGACGGGTCCAGGTGGATGGTGACCGGCTGAGCTGGATTGTGGGATACGTAGTAATGATCTTATAATGTCAATAATATATAAAAAAAAAAATGCAAAAAATGAGCAGGTTGTGACAGCTATACTTGTAAACGAACTGTGGGAACTGAAGTTCGATTCTATTATCTGAAAATATGGAAAATAGGTATCGGTTAATCACCGAGCTTTATATGTTAAAAGGGTTGAACCGAAAGCGTTTGTACCGGTTAACACCATTGTCTGAAGGAAAGAAAGAATGCATGAAAGATTGCATACAATACTATGAAAATCTGTTTCTATATAATCATGTATAACTGAATCTGTAAATACAGTACAAGTAATATAAACCACCACCTTTTCCATGTTTCTTAACATATCTGTATTTTAGATTTCTATACATAATACTTTTAATATTTATACACGTATATTCCCTATTTCTATGAAACTGTACATACATAATAATAACTTAAAATTTCCTTATATAGATAACTGTATGTCATGATATAACCCCTCATGACAGGGTTGTGTGACCTGTAGGCGGGATCTAACCTCGCTGGTCGACCAGGTTAAACCACTATACTCCGTTAGTCTGATCAGCCCTCCTCAACCCATATCTGACGGGGAGCCTGTTCACACGTAGGCACGATCGACCTACCCATCACGTATTATCTAAATAGGTGGTTGCACTCTATTTTGTATATAGCAATGGTACCGTACTCTGTAAACTGCATTTGTAATGGTCCATCAGGGTCTGATACTATATAATACATCTCTATATACAACTATCTGTTTACTATGATTCTGTAATAACTGTATTAACCATGACGCTGTAGTAAACTGTATCTATAATAACTGTGTTTCTGAAATGAACTGTAAATCTGTATGTCATGGTACTGTAAACTGTATAATCATGGTATACTGTAATTGCTATAAAATATATCTATTGTTTGTATATTCTGTAAAACATAACTCTGAAAAATACTATAAAACATCTTTCTGTACTATATCTATATTCTCAAGCCACATAGTAATTTAAAACATATTATTCATAATTGATAAACTGTATAAAGTTCGGCCGTGAATAATAACCTGGTAAAAATATACATTTCATACTGAAAATCATTTTAGAACTGCTTAGCATAGCATATTTCCCTTACCTGATTCTTACTAAAAATCCCCTACTATAACGGGTCCTACACCCGTAGGGTTTTCCACTCAACACCCTGAAGACCATATATCTCAGAACAAAATATTACTATTTCTACGTCTACAACATTTCTTACAACTGCTGGAAAGTCAAATTTCAACAAAAAGGTCTTACCTTGAATCTTGGATGAAATCCAACTTCGTCCCACCGACGATCCACTCCAGCAGACTTGGAGGGAACTTCCCAGGAGCGTCGTGGTGGCCTTAGATTATCGATCCGGCAAATGATGGGGCCGAAATTGAAGAGAGAAGAGGAAGAGATTGTAGAGAGAGAAAAGAGAGGGTTTCAGTGAGTTTTCTGCGCAAGAAAACTGAGTTTAGCACTATTTATACTGCGGGTTTCATCGACGAGCCACGTCATCTCGTCGACGAGGTCACGGAGAAGGTTCGTTAACGAACACCATCTCCTCGTCGATGAAATTCATAACTTAAAATAACCTCTTGGTATCTTCTCATCGACAAAACTTGTCTTCATCAACGAGGCCCTCTTGTACACTCGTCGACGAATCCCCTGTGTTCGTTGACGAGGACCTAATATCTTAGGTCATTACATCCCAAAGTGCGCGTTCGTCGACGAAGTCGGCTGCCTCCTTCTGTTATTGTTTCCATTTCTCTCCCTCCTTATTATTGAATATCATTATTTTTCGGGCCGTTACATTAGCTATTACTTTGTATACAACATTGCAACAGACTATGGGCCTATAATCCCCAACAAATGATGCATGGGAAGATTTGGGAATCAAAGCAATGGTTGTGTGGTTTATTTGTTTCAATAATTTTCTAGTATCAAAAAATTCTTTCACTGCTCGAATGAAATATTAACCAGCAGCATTCCATGCCTTTTTAAAAAAACTAGCAGAGAAGCCACGAACCTAGAGATTTGTCATCTCCAATGTCAAAGAGAGCCTCCTTCACCTCTTCATCAGATATGGGAGAGATCATTCTTTGTTTATGTGATTCATCTAGAAAGGGACCATTAGTAATGAAACATTCTTTAATATCAGTGCATATTGAATCAGTACCCAGGAGTTGAATGTAGAAGTACGTTAGGAATTCATTAGCAATTGGAGAAATAGAGCCAGCTGAGATAGGAATAACCAATTAGCCTCAGCAAGCATCTAAGCCTCCCCTTTCTTTTCTTTTAACTGCATTTGTAAGTCAAGATCAGAGGGAGTATCTTGTAGTTTCTTCTGCAGCTCCATCAGTTCGGATTCAGCTCTATTAGCTTTGGCTGAAATATGTGAAAAATGAGTAACATTCAGTGCCTTTAAATGCCTTTTTAAAGATTTCAATTTCTTCAAAAATTTGAACTGAGCACAACCCCAAATCTATAATTCCTAGCCCTCCTTAATTGCTTCCTAGAATATGTGATGAGTAGCCCACATATTGAAGAACTTGAAAGGTTTTCTGTTTGAAGGCTCCTCCTCAAACAGTGAAACAAGGCAAACCGAATGATCTGATAAACTTATAGGGAACATCAAGTTGGCATGAGCATTGAATCCCTCTTGGTACCATCTATGGTTTACCACCGCACGGTCGAGTTTACACCACACTCTCCCATTTGTCCAAGTTAACTGACCCCCTGAGGAATTTAGATCATTAAGTCCTATGTTAAAAAAACAATCACATATATCCTTAGTTTCATAAAAGGATACTGGTCGGCCATTCTCCTTCTCTTTAGCTGACATTACACAATTAAAGTATCCCATAAGAAGCTAGGGTCTTGCATAACTCCTTCCATTCTGAGTAATATCAAACCACAAAGATCTCCTTGCCTGAATAGAATTTAAACCATATACAAAACTCACATTGAAACTGTTAGCAGAAATTAAACATACAATAGAGCAATGGATTACCTGAGCATTCACATTGTTTACATGCAAGAGGACTTTGTGAGGGTTCCATAGCACCAATATTCTCCCAGCTTGGTGATACTCAAAGTTGTTAACTCGTTCCCATTTTTTGAATTTCTTCCTCATCAGTTCTTTCAAACTGTCTTTTGATAATTTGGTCTCCAGTTTACCAATCAAATCCAAATTGTTTTTCCTAGTGAGGTTATTAATCCCATTTTGCTTCAGGGGTTTATTGAAACTCCTGATATTCCAACTTGCAACCTTCATTTTTTTTTAAGAGGGGGGTTTAACCCCTTACCAAAAACCAAAGGATTGTATTGAGCAACCTTCCCTTTCTTCTTCTTTGTAACTATTATAAAATTCTTAGACTTCTTTTTCCCCTTTACAGATTGTTTCAATTGTGCCATCTGAGACTGATTCTTCAATTCACCCCTCTTCCCACTTCCCCCCCCCCCCCACATTAGCTATATCACCTGGGCCTTACATTTGGTTATCACTCCTTCTTGTCCTCTCCCCTTCTCCATTACCATTCTGGTTGGGCATTGCCATCTCCTAAACTCTATCCCTGAGCATCTTCACTGCTTTGGAGGGGTTACCATCATTAGAGCCCTTCCTACCATCGTTTAAAGACTGGGTCGTGTCTCCAACATCATCTGTTTTGGAGTCATGTATACTATCTAAAACCACATCCTTCGAAGTTTCCTCATGACCATATTCTGTGCACGCACCATCACCATTGATCCTGCCTTTTCCTGTGTCACCTCCTTTTGTATCCTCATTCACCTCAACTACTTGGAAGTCTGTCATAGACCACTTCCTAGGTAATTTGCACTTCATCAGGGAGCACAATCTTTACATTATACTGAATCTCCTTAGCAATGTCGACTTCCACCATTGCTCTAGCATAGGATATCCTGGCTTTATTGGTGGTTAGTTTATCCATACATATAGGTCTTCCAATTTGTGAGCATATTCTCCTTATTGCATACGGATGCCATAGCTCAAAAGGTAAATCCTTTAACTGTACCCACACAGGCATGCCAATCTTGTGTTGAATTCCAAATTGAAAATATTTGGGCATCCTCTTCAAAATTAGACTTCTCCCAAAAATTGAGTAGGGACCATTCATTAGTACTTCATTGAGACCTTCTTCATTGAGAAACTTAAACACAATCCAGCCCTTTTCATGCTGGATTGACACCACCTTAACCCTCCATGATCTTAACAAGTTGTTGAAGACTATCTTACTAGGAAATTTGTCCATAAAATAACCTACCAGATGCTTGTTTACAATTCCCTCAGAGGGATACATCTTCGAAGCTGAAATGTGAACTTTTTCCCCACTAAGTTCAAACACCGGTAATGAACCACAATTTGCAAGGTCCCTATTCTTCGCAAACAATTCTGCCCACGGAACCATTTTGTTGTTCCTCATGATCATTTCTCCTTGATGATTATTGGTTTGCTCCTGAATATTGTCCGCATGATCACCCTCCTCACATTGACCTCCTTCAAGACATTGAGCACAAGCACTAGTCGTAATCGCAATATCATATGATCCATTAGTGTCCATATCTTCAGAATCAGAGTCAACTTCATCACCCCATCATTTCCTCTTAATGTCAGGTGTCCCTTCTTTCTCCTCTTCTTTTCCTTTTGAACTACGGGCCTTAGAGCATTCCCTTTCCCCCATCAGCTTTTTATTCAAAGCTATCGGACTTCCATCCTTCCTTGCAACATGTTGGGTATCACATGCATCTTCTTCCCTCAAATATCTGTTGTGAGAATCTTCACCCAGATTTCTCATGACCCCTTCCTTCGAGATCCCTATAATCGTACCCCTTTGAGCTCGAAGGGAATCCAGGAGCTCCTCTGAAGTTTTTAATCCTCTTGAAGAACCCTTCACCCTCTGCGAAGCAATTTTAGAAAGCCTCTCAAACTCGACCATTTTCTCCTCGTGCTTTTTCTTACTCCAGTCCTCTCTCCTTCCTCCTTTAATTTCAATGAATTTTAAGGCACACTCCCTCTCCTCCTTCCTTTCATCTTCTCTAGACATTTTTCCTGTAGCCCTAGCTCCTCTTCGTTGTCCCATGTTACATAGACAATTTACAGATCAAATTCCTCATGGGCGGGAAAGCCCATTTCATCTCAAATATGCCCGATCGACCTTCAATTCACCCAAAATCCCACAGGTATCCCGAACTAAATTCCAAATCCAGTAGCAATCGCTAACAGATCATATGGAATTCCTAGAGCAGAGAAGAGATTCAATAGGAGAGCTCACCAAATGGCCATGCGCCTTCGAGAGAGAAGGTAGAGATTCTCTCTCTAACATGTTGTTAACCTTAGCTGGCTCCCTATCTTTATTATACGATGAGGCAACCGCCCGCCTTCACCGTCCATTATAATTACTCGTACCATCGACATACGTAGGTTGCCAAAAACATACTATTCTCAAGTGGGCGGGGTAACCGTGGTAGTCGGTATCCACTGCTGGCTATAGACTATGTGGATATAACAAGTTAACAACTCGCCTTTTATGGCTCCCTTAGTTTTGAATTTCAGGTGCAATTAGGGCCAAAATATTACCCGTCCGTTTAAACAAGATAATCTATTTATAAATGGATTTAAGTTGCAGACCCGTTAGATCAGCCCTTTATATTTAAAAATAATATTTTATGCTAGTTTGGGAGAAAAAAAATGATGCATCCATATCTTCACTAATATTGAGAAAGAAACATCATGGGAGCACATGTAAAATATTAGGAAATTATACAAGGTTACAGTTCGATTTTTTTTTAAGAGTTTGCCCTGGTGAATTACGAGAGATGGGTCAATGGGCAGACGACTTTCACTCTCTTGGATTTGGTGCCGTACCATAGTATCCAAAAGTGGCGCAATGGTGGCTAGAGTTCTCGGGTTATTAAAAAAAACAATTATATATACCATATTTAATTTTTATATGCTAAATAATAGTCGTAATAGCTATACAAATAAATAAATTATAAGTAATATTTTAAAACAAAATTGCATTTATTTATTCAAACAAACCAATTTTTAGTTAAAAGACATTTTTCTACTCTCCCTTAATTTTATATAACATATTAATTTTTAAAAATAAATATAAAATTTTTTAAATACGTAAAAAAGATGAAAAAAATTTAAATGAAAATTTTCTAACATGTGTATTTGCCACACTTTCTTTCGTTATCTTATTCAATTAAAACATTTATGTTCAAAAATAAAATAAAATCAAAGTTTTCCTTCAATAAAAAAATTGTCGCACGAGGGTATTAAAATAATAAAACTCAAGTAAAGTGTCGACTTCGTATATGATAAATTTCTTCTCAATACAAATTATCATTGATGTAATTGGTACCCAAAATCTATAAATGTAAAATTTTAATTTATTAAGAAATAAAATGATGAAGTTTATTGCATTGAGTTTATCATCAGTAATAATAATATTTATGCTATTTAAATTAAAATTATAAAATTTGATCATAAGATGTACTTTAATTTATTATACAATTAAATTAATTGAATGTATGAAGCTTTACAGATGTTATTCTTTATATAGACTTGTTACACTATGTTTTAAATTTAAATTTTTGATAAATAATTTATTTATTTTTTTTTAAAAAATTATATAATGTAAATGGCGGAAAGAAAATATTTTAATTTTTTAATACTTGTCTTATAATGAGTACAACTTGTAAATAAAAGTTGAATGTTTTACTAATTAATTTTTTTAAAAAACTAAGGGCTTCTTTAGTTGTGCAAAATATTTTCTATTTTCTAATTTTTAATTTTTTAAATAATAATAAAAATAATTTATTTTCAATTTTTGAAGATTTTTTATTAAAAGAGTGAAAAAAAACAATGAGTTTGTTTAGATGTGTAAAATATTTTTAATTTTTATTTAAATTTCAAAATAATTATAAAAAAAACAACTTTTTTTTTCTAATTTTTTAAAATTTATATAGGGTATTATTTGCAATCATAGATTTTGAGGTTTGGATTTAGTTTTATGTGGATTTAGAAAAACACTTTTACATAATCTACATAAATTAAAATTTAAAATCTGAATTCCATAATTACATACCTAAAATAAGAGTTAATAATTTAGAAAAAAAAATATTTTTACAAACTTTTTATATAAATTTAAAAAATTTAAAAATAAGGTGGCATTTTCACAGACAAATACTATCTTAACTATTTATTGTTTTTTAAGAAAATAATAAAAAAGTATTGTTATTTATTTATTTCATACAATTATTATATAAATGAAAAATTAGCCAACATTTTTATATTTGTTTTAAAAATTGAAATAAAAAATAAAAACTATTTTTCAAGTCCTAAAGTTTAGTTTTCTAGAGAATTTTTCAAATTATAAGTTTATAATTTTAATTTAAAAAATAAAAAATTAATTTTTAACAATTTATTTTGTTTTATGAGTGTAAGATTTTTTTCTAACATTACAAAGTTACTCATCATCATTTATATCTAACACAATGACGAAAATTGTTTGATAATTATAAGCATTATAATTAGTGTACTAATTTTTTTTATTAATTGTAAATTTAATATTTGTGTTTAAGAGTAACTTTTAAGTCTTAAATTTATATTTATATTCATTCAAATGAAATTTAATACAACTATATACTTAAAATTTAAAATCCTAAACATAGGATTAAGATTTTATTTTATTTTTTTGTCTTTTTTGTTTTCTCCAATAGTTTTAACTTTGAATTGGATCGTAAGTAACGGCCCCTTTTACTTGTGTTTTTGGTTAAAAGACGTGGCCATCACTTTTCCGCTCCAAAAGCGTTTTCAATTTTAGCTTTACTCCCTCACTTTTTTGGCACGGTATGGGCTGGCTTCAGCGGTTCAGCCTCCGACGCTTCCAGAAACGACACAAATTTTTTTCCTGTACTTTAATGGAGGAATCTCTGCTCCTGAACACCCACAGCACTGCTCTTATGGTGAAGAACTCTGAACCCCACAAACAACCCAGAGGAAGAACCCCATGGCGCAATCAGCCGATGATTCGTGCGGCCACAGAGAAGTAGCGCTCAAGGTCGAAGACGGAGACGCCGACGATGGGTCCCGTAATCTCCGGTCTTCGTCGAAGGAGCTCAAGGTTTCGTTCAAAGGCAATTATTCGTCGGAAGACGTCCGGCGCCGGCACAAAGAGTCGCCGGCTGAAGAGAACAGCCCACTTTTGCCCAGTCCCACCGCCGCCGCCACCGCCGCCACCAGCGGCCGTGGTCGCGGCCGCGGGGAGTGCGAGGGAGAGGTTCTGGTGTGTAGCGGGAACGCTTCCTTCCGGCGAAAGTCGTTGGGGTTTTCGGGCAGCCCCAAGCCGAAGTCGAGGTTGATGGACTCGCCTGCACAGCAAAATCGAAAATCGGGAAAAATGGCGAAATCTGGTGGTTTGGGAAACCCTAGCAGTGGCGACGAAGAGGATGATTTGTTGGATGAAGACATTCCCGAAGAGTACAAGAAGGCCAAGTTCAGCGCCTTGAATGTGCTTCAATGGGCGAGTCTAATTTTGATTACGCTGGCTTCAATATGCAGCCTCTGGGTTCCCGTTTTGAGGAAGCAGAGGGTGTGGGATCTTCACATTTGGAAATGGGGCGTAATGGGTTTAGTCTTAATCTGTGGGCGTCTGGTCTCCGGTTGGGGAATTCGCGTTGCGGTGTTCTTCATTGAGCGAAATTTTCTCTTGCGGAAAAGGGTTTTGTATTTCGTGTATGGATTGAGGAAGGCTGTTCAGGATTGCCTCTGGTTGGGTCTGGTTTTGATTGCCTGGAACTGTATTTTTGATGATAAGGTCGAGGAGGAGACTCACAGTAAGATCTTGCCTTATGTGACCAAAGTCCTTGTGTGTCTCTTGGTGGGCACTTCAATATGGCTTGTCAAGACCCTCCTTGTTAAGGTCCTTGCTTTGTCCTTCCATGTGAGCACCTTCTTTGAACGGATTCAGGAGTCTTTGTTCAATCAGTATGTGATCGAGACGCTCTCAGGGCCTCCTTTGATTGAACTCCAAGAGGAGGTGGAGAGGGTTGTGGACGAGATGAACAAGACTCAGAATGTTGGGAGAGCAGTGGGGAGTGGTAGAATAGAGAACAGCCCTAAGATTGGGAAGAGTCCTAGGTTTTCTGTAACTATGTCTAACAAGGAAGATGAGGAGATCACAATTGATCACCTGTACAAGCTGAATCAGAGAAATGTGTCTGCTTGGAATATGAAGCGATTGATGAATATTGTTCGGCATGGGGCCCTTTACACCCTTGACGAGCGAATACTGAATTCTGATATTGGGGATGAGTCATCATTGCAGATCAGAAGTGAATGTCAGGCAAGGAAGGTAGCTCGAAAGATATTCTGCAATGTCGCTAGGATGGGTTCTCGGTAAGTTCTATGCTTTCCTTTTTGTCTTTTTTTTTTGGGTACATAATCTTGTGTGCTAATTGTCTAAACTTCTTGTTCCAAAACCAGCAACAAAACCAGCAAACAAAAGAAATGAGAAATAGAAAAAACCACAATACACAGAACACAAGATTTATGAGGTTCGGCAATTTGCCTACATCCTCAGAGTCATCAGGTCATCAATTCCATTGTTTAGTAATAAGTACAGGTAGAATGCCCTAATCCCTTTTCCTCACTCTCCTCCTATTCAACATTTAAAAAATAAAAATAAAAATAATACTTTTATATGAGGATGTAGGACAACTTTAATAAAATACAAAATTACATAAGTATCCCTCTTGGCAGAAAAATATTTCGTTATAGGGGTGCTACCTCAAGTCCCCACCAAGGGGTGCTGCCCCCTAGACTCCTTCCCCCGCCGGGGGGGGGGGGGGGGGGCCACCCCCTTTGTGCTCTATGTACTAGAAATTAGACTCCACATACAACAATTTCCTACTTGGAGATTGATTGACATCCGCTATTGAAGGCTCTGCAACCTGTGACACTCATCATAACTCAAACGACCATAAATCAACCTAACCGAATCACAATAGAGCAAAAGCTTAACTTTTGCCTATCAACCACCTTCATCATTGTTGTGTTATGTGGCTCATATACTTGATGGGATGCATGTACAAGGAAGAAGACATAGTGGAAAATCACAAATGCTAAGGAGTAGCAGGGAAATCGTCGACGGTTTGGTTAGCTTGTCAACGGTTTGGCACCAGAATTTAGACAATTTACATTCTGTCTGAAATCGTCCACGGTTTTGCTCGGGAACCTAGTGCAAATTTTTGAATTTTAAATGTGAACGTTAAGTTGGTTGGGTGCTTGGAGGGAAAGCCTCCGCGGTGTTTATATATATGTCTATTATGATGTATCTGTAACATTGGAAGTGTCTTTGACACAAAATAGTAATATTTCTTTGCCGATTGCTCCCGTGGATGCAGACATTGCCGAACCACGTCATCCTTTGTGTTGTTCTTGCTTTCATTTGATTGTTGTAGTTGTGTTTTGTATTTGTTCTTTCACTGATTGTTGTGTTTGACTTCCACTGTGCAAATTCGAGTTTTATACAACAATCATCATGTCAGCGGGATTCTTGCTGCCCTCAATCTTCTTTAACATAAGTTTACCATCCTCCAACAATGACGGTATGAAATGGTACCTCAACTGAATGTGCTTTGTTCTTAACTGAAATGCCAAATTCTTTGGAAGATGAATTGCACTTCTCGCTCCATAACCTACAATCCACTTGTTCAAAACCCAACTCCTCCATCAATCTCTGAAGCCAAATAATCTCTTTGCTAGCTTCAGTACTAGGAACATATTTAGCTTCTATAATAGATAAGGCAACAACCTTTTGTAGCTTTGACAACCAGCTAACTGCTGTCCCTCCTATAGTAAACACATATCCTGTAGTACTCCTCCCATTGTCTCTATCACTCGCTTCTGAGTCTACATAACCTTGCACGTCATTGTTAGCTCCCTCAAAACATAAACAATATTTGGATGTTCATCTCAAGTACCCGAGAATCCACTTTAGTGCTTGCCAATGTTCTTTGCTGAGGTTCTTCATGAATCTGCTCACTACTCCTAGTGCATGTGCTATATCCGGTCGTGTACACACCATGGCATACATAAGACTACCACTAGCTGATGGATAAGGTATGTTATCCATGTACTCTTTCTCTTGTTTTGTCTTGGAACATAACTCTTTCGAAAGCTTGAAATGACTTGCACGAGGAGTTGTCACCGGCTTTGATTTATCTTGGTTAAATGTGTTCAAAACCTTCTCAATGACCATTTCCTAAGATAACTATAGCTGCTTCTGATTTCTGTCTCTGATTATCTTGAGAAGGTTTTGTTCATTGAGAAGGTTTTGAACACATTTAACTGGGATAAATCAAAGCCGGTGACAACTCCTCGTGCAAGTCATTTCAAGCCTTCAACAAGATAATCAAAGCCTTCATATCATCATCAAAGGTAGTAGCAAAAGATTCCAATTGACTCCACAAGTTATTAAAAACATTAAGATGATCTAAAACATCACAAGATTAAAACATTCTCATAAGGAATAATTTCTTCAAGGGGAAAACACAATTAGAGGAAGAGGGTTTTTTCATACAACTTTGCCAAGGTCACCATTATTCTTGCAGCAGTAGTCTCCTTGGAGATGTTGAACCCTACTTTCTTTGTTAGACACAATCGGATTTGCGCCAGAGCATTCTGATCCAATATTTTTCATTCATCCTCCTTCATGTCGTCTGGTTTCATTCTTGATAATGGTAAATACAAATCTTTTTGATAGAGATAACCTTTGATCTGCAGCTTCCACCGCCCAAAGTTCGACCCATCAAACTTCTCCATCTTCCTATGCATTTATTTGCCATTACTCCCACTCAAACTTAGAGTTATGATACCAGTTGTTACGAAAACCTACAACAAAACTAGGAAACAAAAGAAAACGAGAAAAAAAAAAAAAAAACAAAAATGCACAAAACATAAGATTTGCGAGGTTCAGCAATTTGCCTTCGTTTTCAGAGTTAGATCAAGTCACCAATTCCACCATTCAGTAATAAGTGCAAGTAGAATGTCCTAACCCCCTATTCCTCACTCTCCTCGTATTCAAAAGTTATTATTATTTTTTTTAAAACGAAAATAATACATTTTATATGAGGATCTAGGGCAACCTTTATAAAACACAAAATTTACATAAATATCCTTCTATAGTAGAAAAATATTTTGTTCTGCGAGCGTTGCCTAGGGGTGTAATCGGTTCGGTTATGGGCTAAACCGAAAATCGAACTGAACCTTGAGGTTTTTTAAATTCCCGAATCAAAATCGAAACCGAACTAAATTTATTATCCCATGGAGAACCGAACATTCGGCGGTTCGGTTATAGTTTTTAACCATTTTTCTAAAATTGGTTGTTGAGAATTATTGGGCATACCTCCAATCCCACTGCAAATCATCCCAATAAATTCCCCAAAATCCCAAAAAAAAAAATAAAAAATAGCTCAAACAGAGAGCCACATCTCGCCAAAAATGCCAAAAAAAATTACTCTACAGGAGCCTAGCAATGTCACAATGGAGAAAACATGGGAATTATTCTCCTTTGAAGATTTGCTTGAGGAAACTTTACTAATGCCTGTTATGATGAATGGCTGCATCAATGAAAAAAAATCCACAAAATAAAAGAGAAAATTTAAAATCAGCAAGGGGATCAGCGAGGGCCGAGGCAAACTGTACCTTAGGTCCTTAGCTACTTGAGAGTTGAGAGGACAGGGGAGGGAGGCAGAGCTGCAAAGGTAGGGCAGCCGGCAGTCGACGGTAGCAGTGCAGCGCAGCTGCGTTGCCTACACAGAGGGCAGAGGCGAGAAGGCGACTGGCGACAACTGAGAGAGTGAAACAGAAACCGTGAGGGGACTGAGCCGATTGACTGTCGACTTCGAGTGTTTGAGACTAAGAGAGTGAGAGTAGAGAGACGGAGAGAGACTGAGAGTCTGAGAGAGGCAGAGAGCAGTGTTGAATGTGTGGGTGTGAAACTGTGAATTGTGAAATGAAAGTATGAAACCCTAGTCCCAAATTTATGTATATTAAGTAATTATATTAATTTATATATATTTAATTTAAATTGTTTTTTTATTTTTTCGGTTTGGTTATATTTTGAAACCGAAATCGAAGCCGAAAATGAATACCGAAAAACCGAAATTGCTTGTGATTTTGGTCCAGTTTTCGGTTTTTTGGTAATTTTTGTACACCCATAGCGCTGCCCCTGTAGGAGTGAACATTCATTCAGTTTAGTTAATTAACCGAAAAATTTCGGTTAAAAAATCTCATTAACCGAACAGATCGAAATTCCATATTTAATTGAACTCAAAACCGACCAAACTGAATTTCAGTTAAATCGGTTAACCGATTTAACATTTTAATATATATAAAAAATATATTTTTAATATATATAAAATATAAATAATATATATAGCATATAAAAATAAATAAAATTTTAGTATATATATATAATATATAAAATATTATAATATATAATATATATAATTATTTATTATTAATTTATGCTATTCGGTTAACTAAACCCAAAAACCGAACTGAAGAAGAAAAAAAAAAAAAGTCAGCCTGGTGCACAAAGCTCCCGCATATGCGGAATCCGGGGAAGGGGTGGACCAACTGAATTTATTTGGTTAATTCAGTTTTAATCGAATTATGCTCACCCTTAGCCCCCCTAGACCCTTGCCCACTAACTGGCTTGCGGGACCGCTGCTAAGAGGGGGTTGCATTCCCCCCCCCCCCCCCCCAAACTTCCTCTCGCGAAGCCGCAAACAAAAGTTGCACCTGGAATACTGCTCATGTAATACTAGAAATCAGGGTCCACATACAACACTTCTGTCCAAAAAAAAAAATGCCAAACTTTCTTTTTTTGCTCTTTTGGTCATGTTACTTCCTCCATTGCATCTAGAGATGAGATCATGAGTAGCCTGGTTATTTAGATTGGCCATTTTGTGTAGATTGATCCTGTTTTGCATGTGTTCTTGGGTTTGTGTGCTCATTTAGGATTGACAACGCCCTTAAAATTAGAAAAAGTAGGCACAGGATAATTTTCTAGCACATGACATTGTACAAGATTTCTATACTTTTAACACAATCTGTAATTTTGAGCAAGAGCATTTTTGTACGAAACTGCAACTAACACAATCTGATATCAGCATAACATGTGATTTCTAGACATTTAGAAGTGCTGGAGTGAGATTCCATTTCGAAGCAAACAAAGTGATAGAAGATGCCTAATCTAAGATTACCTCTAACTCTGCAAGATTCCTTCCACACACCCCCCTCCCCCCCAAGGCAAATGCACTTTGCCTATTCATTTTGAACTACGCAAGACACCATGAGACCTCTGACTTTGAAAATCATGGATTAGAAGAAGATTTGCAGGCATTTAACACAATTTCGTCTTTCAAATCAAATCCGAATTGAACATCTATCTCTGTGTCATAATATGAATCTCAACAAAAGACATGGGTTATATGGTTTCTATGTGTGAAAACATATGTAATATTTGGTGGCTTTGACCCTTTAGGTTCCTTGGAACTTCCCTATTGTAATTGTTTGGAAGGTTTTGAGACCTTTGCAGAAGATCCTGAAACTAAGCTTTAGCAAATCAGTTTACACATTACTTTATGCTTTATTATTAAGCAGGTGTTGCTTGATTGCAATTTTTTTTTGTGATTATGTTGTCATAAATTTTTTTAATGGAGGGCATAACTGTAGATTTGCAAGCTTCTTAAGGAGCATTAGCCTCCCCTTAATTCCCCCATGGTCCTGGTGATGTGCGAGCTTTTTAACTTTTTCTGGTCGTCCCCGAAGCAAATTTGAACAATGATGAAAAACGTAGATTGCAACCCACTTCCTAGTTCTTTACTCACTTTCTCGGAGGTTCTCTTCTGTGTTTATGCCTCACAGTCTTAGCATTCCAAATGACATGGATTTATAGAAAGTTCTCTAATATGTTATTGTTTTTCATGCTGTTATTTATTGGTTCTATAATGTAACATCATTATACTGAAATGGAGAAACCTCTATTTATATTGTGGAATGTAGTGTCATCCATTTAAATGCTGATTTTAATTACTTCTGCTAATTTTCTTACTTGTGGAGATTTGCTTGATTAGTTTTTTTTTTTTTCCTTTATGAAAGGTACATCTATGTTGAGGATCTGATGCACTTCATGAGAGAAGATGAAGCTTTGAAGACCATGCATCTTTTTGACGGAGTAAGCAAATGCCATGGAATCAGCAAAGCATCTCTCAGGAATTGGATGGTAAATGAAGTTATCAGTTTGTTGATCCTTGGTTGGTAATGGTTAGGTGATATATGCATATATTATCAAACTAACAATGTAATATATATCCTTCTCTCTTGAAGGACATGCCTTGGCTCAATGGTAAGGGAGCAACACACAACCTATAAGAGGTGAGAGCCACACTAGAGAGAGGGAAACCAGTTCTGTAATCTGAATTTAAAATATGATAACGTCTAATACAACACAAAAACAAAATATGAAACCAGATTATATTTTTTTACATTGAGGACAATTTTTTGAGAAATAGTAGTCACGTTGGGCCTCCTGTTGTACTAGTATTCTTCCTCAGCTAATAAATCTTTTGTACCTTTTGCGGAAGAAAAACCCGCAAATTACTTAAAATACACAAAATCCCCCTAAACTAACTAAAATTCTAAAACAACAAAAAGCTTCCAAATTCCAGACTAAACAAAAACACTAATTTTTAAAGCTATTGACAATGTAAACAGCTAAAGTTCTCCATTGGTGGTTCTCCATCACATTCTCTCCGAGGCTGCATAAGTCTTGCCCTTACCTGGTTCCCAATCTGGTAGAGGAGGCTTGTGCAATGGGTGACGAGCTTTTTGTATTATTTTTCTTTGATTCCTGATGGTATGGTGCCCTGGGTTGAATCTTCTACTTTTGTAATGACTCAGTGTAGCCTCAGGAAAAGGATCTAAATTGAATTTTTTTTTTTAAAGAAAAGTTAAATGCATTAGAAAAGGAAGGAACAAGCAAGAAGCTTGAGCTTCCAAGAGGTACAACTCAAAGAAAACAGAATAGACCAATATGAGGTCAACCTGCAATCTAGCTACCCAAAAACGGGACATGCAGGAATGCCTCAATAAGTCAACTTATTATGTGTGGGAATACCCTTGCTTTCATGAGGCCATCCATCACCAAATCTAGCTTCCTGATTTATGCCATCTTAAGACAAATCACTCCGAGATTTATGATTAGTGGTCACCAAGCCCACTGAATCAAGTTTGCATTGATTAGCTTAGTTTAGTTGATAATAATGATAATGCATCAGTTATTATGCTTAGTAAACCTTTTGGAATAAAATAAAATGATGTTTTTTAGCTCGTGAATCTTATAAAGATCAAAAGCAAATTAATTCAATGGACACATTTCAATGTATTGATTCCAGATGAGGTGGTTTACTCATTAGAAAGCATGGCTGCAGGTCTGTTGGGTTGATTAAAGTTTTGTTGAGTTGCAATAATGAAATAAAATTTGTACATATCACTGAAAATAAAGTCATGTTAGACATTTTCCGTTATTATTTTTTTGTCACCTTATGCATCCATGTTCCTTATGTGGCATGTTGTATTACTATTTTCATTCTGTTGACCACAATTTCAAATTTTCCATGTTCTAAAATGGAATTAAGCTGAAGTTAAGCTGTGGGGATACAGCTCATTTATTCTCAGATAGTGATTATATTATTGCGGAGAGTTGAAGACCGAAAGTGACCATGGTAGAACAATCCCACCAGTCCTAGTTTATGAATTTTTTCTTCAGCTCATGATTAGCACCCTGTTTCTACAAAGTTGCGTATCATTAGTCCTGTTATGTCTTTTTTTTTTTCTGTTCATAATTTGTCAAAATAAAGCACCCTGTTTCTACACAGTTTGATATTGTTAATATCATTTTATTATTTTTCCTTTTTGGAAAAGTCAGTTGTAACCCCTTAAGTATGCCTCTTGTTACAAATATCTCCATAAACTGTTTAAAGTGACACTTAAACCCTCAAAACTATTGTTTTTTTCAGTTATAAAAGACCCTTCAACAAATAGCCATTAAACTTGATGGATTTGATCATGTGCAATAATACTTGACTACTTAATAGTTTTATTTGGAGTCTGGGCAACTTTAGTAAACAAAGTTTTCGTAGAATCTTCCAAGTTTTTAAAAATAAAAATTAAATTCTAAACGAGTTCAAAACCTACTAGAGGGAATCAACTTTTCTTCTCTTTTCTCTGTTCTAACCAAACAAGAGAAGTAAAGAGAAACTTGAAATTTTTTTCCATCTCCCCTATCATTGTTTTCACTAAAAGTAGTAGCATAAAAAGGTTTTTTTTTTTGGTCCCACCCATTGGGGGCCGATCATGTTTGGGCTACATAATGATAGGTAGCCTGTCTATCTTTTTTGATATCTTCCACTCAAAGAAAGGAAAATTTTTTCGAAATGATATATTGTAAATCTATGTTATCTATAGAAGTATAGATAGTTTATATCATTTTGTAAACAAAAATGCTATTCTTTTGAAATTCATTCTTAAAAAAAAAAAAATTGACTTAAATCAAGTTTGGATAAAAATTTAATGCAATTCATTAAATAATAAATTCAACTTTAGAAAGATAAATATTAAGAATAAAATCATAAATTAAGAAGCAATTTTTTATATAACAAAAAAATTGAGTTTATCTGGATTTATAGGAAACTCATTTATTGATTATTATCTACAAAAAATGTTAGTATATAAATGTTAGTAAATGCGTCACAATTTATATACATGTTTAACTTTTGTTCCATAGAGGAATTGTGCATCAAAATTGCTGAATTCTGCTCATAGGTCCCATTATACCGCATTCATATGTAAATTAAACAACATTTTAATATTCTTTATATAAAAGCATGATTATGGCAAGTGCAATACAAAGTGGTAATTGTTACTATAAAAAATTTCATCGTATGCATACAAAAATACTAAAATTTAATTCCCATATTTAGAAAATTTCATATGCAGCACACAAGCATCTTTTAAATATTAAATTTGTATTTGTTATAAAAATACAATTACACTAATTCTTTTAGAAAATAATACTTTTGATCAAAACATCTTATACGTGTCAATCTTATGAGAACAAATTATGTCTATGCATATCTTTCAAAACATTATATCCATGTACCTATTCTTATACCCCTAATATATACATATGTAGTTTTATATATAATAACTCGATATTAAATATATTTAGCTTGTTGACGTTGATAAGAAATCTTTTGTATGATTCATCTGTCTATACTACAAAACTTTTTCCTTTTAAAATTGAAAATTTTAAAATACTATATGATCTAGAAGTACATATATTATGAATTTCAAATTGAAATAACTATCATTAATTTATTTAAAATGAATATAAACTAGTACTAGGTTACTATACTGCAAGTTAAGAAGACAAAAAACAAAAAACCAATAAAGTTCTCTAAATGCATTGTGTTTATATCCTTGTCGTATTTGTAACACCGACACTCTTTGCATACTTATCTGACATGCAGACATTTCATTGACATGTCCACTAATTTGAAAAATTCATTGGGTGTTATAGTGGAGGATCGCTTGCGGACAATTCTTAACAATCTTATATATATATAAAGATCTAAAAATTGTTGCAAATTAGTAAATCTAGATGCTTTAGAATTTTAGTTAATTTAGGGTTATTTTGTGTATTTTAAGTACTCTAGTGTTATTTTGCAATTATTTGTTTTAGTTGTATTGTTGGATTTATGAACGTATTATTAATTTATTTTTGAAATGTCCAAAATGACTATAAGTTATATATATTATTCAAGATTGCACACAATCACGTGCAACGGTTGTTAAATATTTACTAGTACATAAATGTGTATGGATTGTGATTTCATGTCACATACGCAATAATCAATTAGTGCTTTTTTGGATGGCAAATGCTTCTTTGAATTGTAGATTTGATGGAAGGCAAAAGTAAACCACAATGGGCTTAAATGAATAAATTGGATTCACTGAGGGGGGTGTGTGTGTGTGTAGAATTTGCAACCATAACTGTTCTTAACAGCCAATCCCATTCTTTAAATTTAAATTGTGCGATTGATTGACATCTTCCAAGATTTGAGCTCATTTGAGAAGTGACACAAATCACTTTGTTTAATTGACATATAAGAATAATTTTAGGCAAATAAATTGTCAATTACTCATGCATTCCTTGCATTGTGCACGTGACCAATTCCATAGGTTTAACAGTAATTTGTTAGCAGAAAGGTCTTTTGCAACAGAAAAAAAAAAAAAAATGTAATTCTCACTTCTAGAAGTTGGAGGGGGCATTTGTAAGAGAGTATACTGTGGTTGTAATTGTATTTTTCTCTTTCCTTTTTTGGCTCGTGATCAGTCAAATGAAGCACCCTGTTTCTACAAAGTTGCATCCAGTGAACCTTGAATATATGTTGATCCTCAAGTTGGCTTTAATTTTACGGGCTAATTCTGTATTTGTATGCTATGCTTTCACAAGTGTGAAATTATTTTTACATTTCTTCTTTTTAAAGGTTAATGCATTTAGAGAAAGAAGAGCACTTGCATTGTCTCTCAATGACACGAACACAGCTGTGGACAAACTCCATCATTTGCTGAGCATCCTTGTAGCTATTATCGTCGTGATAATTGGGCTTCTAATAATTGGAATTCCAATCATCCATTTCCTTGTCGTCATTAGTTCCCAGATTCTTTTGATGGCGTTTATCTTTGGGAATACCTGCAAGACCATGTTTGAAGCAATCATCTTCTTATTTGTAGTGCATCCTTTTGATGTGGGTGATCGTTGTGAAGTGGAAGGAGTCCAGGTAAAATATCTTGATGTGAAGTTGTTTTTTAGTGTTATTTTGGTGTACAGTTGTTTGTAGGCCTGTCTTCCAGTAGGAATGTTTCTTAGCCCCTTTTGTTTTGTTGGGTCTCAGTTGGTAGTTGAAGAGATGAATATATTAACTACTGTGTTTCTGCGGTATGATAACCAAAAGATTGTGTACCCCAACAGTGTCTTGGCCACAAAGCCCATCAGCAATTATTATCGTAGTCCAGATATGGGTGATGCAATTGATTTCTGTATACACATCGCGACTCCAATGGAAAAGATTGCTACCATGAAAGAAAGAATTAAACGGTTGGCATTGAAACACATTCTTTTTCTTCTATTTCATTATCCTATTTGTCCTTTTTAGCCTACTATTTTAAACTCAAAAGGATTATTTCTTGTTCCCCACTATTATATGGTGAAAAATGCCTACTGAGAACAAAATAAAAATAATAAATGTAATTGGCAGAAGAAATTCACATTTTGATGCAGTTGATTTGAGCATCTCCTAAATTGGGCTTTGGAATTGTGCCCATTATTGTTAAAATGTCTTTTTTTTTTTTTTTTCCATTTTTACCTGTGTAAATTTCTGTTTTGGGGTTGGGGCTGAGCTGGTTTCATATTTTCTATCTCTGAAATGATTGGATTTGGGTTCTCAGCAATGGTGGTAAATTTTGGGTTTGAATTGGAAGGTGAAAACGCTAGGCCTGCGAAAAACTGCTCCATTTGATTGGCTACTTGACATAATTTTTCTGGAGGTCATTGTGGGTCTGATATACATGAATGTAGCTTGGATTTATTTTAAGATGGTTCTTGTGATCAGCAAAAGAAGGAAAAAGTTTGATATGATTGTTGTGAAGGATATATTGTAGCTGGCTTTGCATTCCAAAGCACAATGAGTTCATTAAGTGGCACCTGCTTATTGCAAACCGTTCTTTTGTCTTTGTTTAAATCACGTGTTGTGTTGTGTACGTAACTGATTACCAATTTTGTGGGCTTCTGGCTTCTATGGCAGGTGTATTGAAAGAAAGAATGATCATTGGTTACCCGATCCAATGGTGGTCATGAAGGATGTGGAAGGATTGAACAGACTAAGAATGGCAGTGTGGTTTACACACAGAATGAACCATCATGACATGGGGGAGAGATGGACCAGGAGAGCCCTGCTGGTCCAGGAGATTATTGAAGTGTTCAGAGAGCTCGATATTGAATACCGCCTGTTGCCACTCGACGTGAATGTCAAACACATGCCCGGTTCGATTTCAAACGGGCTTCCTTCTAATTTGACAACTGATGTTAGCTGATTGACTGGGCCAGAAGAATTCAATCTCTGCACTACCTTCAATTCGGGAACCCAACAAATTCATTGTTTTCTGCAGCACGTAGGGTGTTGAAGAACTCACTTGAGAAATGTTGGTGAAGGGCAGAACAAATGAGCGGGATGAAAGAAAACGTTCTTGGACTTCAACTTTGGATCGAGGTGGGAATCCCGTAGAGCTCCCCTCCCCGACACCCAAACTGTGGGGAGAAAGTATGTAAATTTGTGTGCGCTTTATGAGCATGTAATAATATTATGTAGTTGTGTTATGGAGCCACAGTTTCTTCAGTATGACACGTTGGTGTCCACTTCTAGTCGTAGAAAAACGTTGATATCTGGAAGGATTGTGGATGCAGATTGCAGCATCTGTACCCTCGCTGATGTCCCTTGCGCTTCACAGTCGAGGAGCTTGGATTTGTGACAATTTGTGGTAAATATTTTAAAAGAAAAATCCTTTTCGCTGCCAAGTCGTTTTGCTGTTTTCATTTCGGCAAGTTCTTAATTATGGCAGATCATAAAAATCAAACTATGCAACTTTAAATGCAAGAAAAAAACTTTATTATTTTCCCATCTCACTGTATATTTTTGTTATAGAATTTGACGAATTGAAGTCTCTTCAGCTGTGGAAAATAATTTTTAAATGATCCTTAGCTTTTCAGTTTTTTAATATTTATATGGGAAGCTTGAAAAAAAAAAAAAATTGGAGTCACTTCAGCCTTGGAAAATGATTTTGTTTTTATTTTTAACTTTTCAATAAATTATAAAAATATCGCATTACTTTTAATTTCTCAATATTTGCATAAGAATGTTGGAAAATGATAACTGTTGTAAATGAAATGAAAAGAGAAAAAAAATATGGAGCTATAAAAATTCAAAAGACTAAGTTTTTAGGAATTAGATGTTGCTGATCATCTTATTCATGTTTTTATATAGGTAAATATATTGACATCTTAAAGATTAACCATATAATGAATTATTATGTGAGCATATTAAAGATTGTAATCTCTTATTTAAAATAGTCAATCACATAAATATAGAAGTTGATTGTCACTTTTTCACATAAATTGTAAAATAATATTAAAAGGAGGAGCTATTTTTTATAATTCTTTGAAAATTTGAAGATTAAAAATAATAAAAATTATTCTGCAAAAATGAAGGAACCCAGATTTTGTAATTATTTGGAAATTTTTTTCTTTTATAAAAAAATAAAGGTATTTCTTAGACCAAAACTTTTATTTGGACTGTCAAGCTCAAAAATGGGTGGTAGGAGTGGCCTTTCAACCGTTGAACCTGAATACAGAGAATTGGAAGTCAATTCCGAAAAAAGAACCAAAAAAATTGATAGGCTGTTTTGGTCTTGACATAACGGTGAATTCTTGCACTTTGCGAAGTGAGTGGTTGTCAGTTGTCACAGGTGCGTCCCATTGGGTTCCTAGTGTTCAATTCCCTCGCCACTCGGAAAAAGTTTCCAAAACAAATTTATGGTATTTTGAGTTCGTGGGTTGCTTGCTTAGAAATCCCCGTATCGAGATTTCTTGAGATCAAGTTCTTTATTTGCCATTTTGTTATTCCCCAATGGGTTGAATCAGATGCTTTTGGGAATGGAATGGGGTTCCCATGGTGGAATCAATGCCGAATACCTGAACACTCGAGTTCTGTAATGAAGCATAAAACCAGGAAGATAACCCTCAACTCCTCTGCAGAAACCATCACATGGCTCAGTTCCCTGGCTGTGGCAGTGTTGCCGAGCATGCATTCACTTCAGAGTCCAGAGGTGAGATCTGCAGTGATGGAGAAGCCATTGGGCGACGGAACAGAGGCTTTTCAGTTCAAGGAAACCAGCCACCATCATCGAGTGCTACTTTCCGGAGACGGTCAGGCTTGTTGAGGACGAAGACGAATTCAAGGATGATGGATTTTATCAGGGAGGAGCAAGACCAGAGGCCAAAGAAAATGGTGAAATTAGGAGTGTTTAGAAAATCCCATGAAGAGGATGACCTTTTAGATGCAGATCTTCAGAGAGACTACCGAAGAATGAAGCTTGGCACAACGACACTACTCCAGTGGGTAAGCCTTGCTCTAATGATACTAGCTCTACTTTGTAGCCTCTTCATTCCAGCAGTGAAGAGGCACACTCTGTGGGATCTTCAACTCTGGAAATGGGTGGTGGTGATTCTGTTTTTGTTCTGTGGGAGTTTGATCTCCAGTTGGGTAATTCGTATTGCAGTTTTAGTTATTGAACACACTTTGCCACATGAAAGGAAACGGGTTTTATATTTCGTGTATGGGTTGAGGAAGGCTGTTCAGAATTGCATATTTGTGGGTCTTGTTTTGGTTGCTTGGTATTGTATTTTTTACAAGACGGTTGAGAAGGAGACCCATAATCGAATACTACCGTATGTCACCAAGATTCTTGTGTGTCTCCTGGTCTGCTCTTTATTATGGCTTCTAAAAATCTTCTTTGTGAAGGTCCTTGCTTCATATTTCCATGTGGAAACCTTTTTCGAACGGATTCAGGTGTCTCTAGATAATCAACTAGTAATTAGGACCCTCCAGGGGGTTCCATCAGTTGAAGTTCCAAACAAGCAAGTGCAAGAAGGGGTCATGGTTGAGGTTCAGACACTTCAGAATGCTGGGGCTACCTCTGTGCCAGATTACCTCAGAGAGTCTTTTCTTCCAACGAATGGTACAAAAAACGGGGGTGATGGTGTGGATAATAGCCATCCGGGTAAGACGCATCAGGAATTTCTGAGGGCGATTCCTAAGAAGCAAGATCAGGGTATCACAATTGACCATTTGCGTAAGTTGACACGCCAGAATGTATCAGCTTGGAAAATGAAGAAGCTGGTGAAAATCGTTCGTCAAGGGTCTTTGTCTACTCTGGATGAGCAGATACTAGATTCAACAGAAATTGAAGGTGACTGTTCTTTTCAGGCCAGATGTGAATCCAACGCAAGACAGAATACTGAGAAGATATTCAACAATGTAACTAAGAAGGATCCCAAGTAAGTTCTTTGTTGCCAACACCACCCTGCCTTGCCAAAAAAAGAAACTAACTTTGATAGAATTGTTCGCTGAATTCTCTCATGGGTCTCATGGGTTCCTTATTATTTGTGTGCTATTTTCTTAAGGAGATTCAGTTACCTACTTTGATGGAGAGCTGTTGTACATGATCCTACACATTTGACATGTGCAAGGAATTCAGCAAATTAGAACTTTTGTTTTGTTATGGCTAAGCATTTTGAGATGTTAGAGAGCCATCTTTTTTATTATGGACCCAATTTATTAGGATCCTAGTAATATGTAGGTCTTGAGAATACAACATATTGTGTAGATCGTATAATTATGTTGATTATGTATCGTATTGGTTTACCTTGGTCAGCAAAGAATACATATACAAAGAGGATCTCCTGTGCTTTATGAAAGAAGATGAAGCTTTGACGACCATGCAACTCTTTAAAGGAGCAACAGAAGGCAAGGGAATCAGCAAGCAAGCTTTCAGGAATTGGATGGTTAAGTATATCGTCATTTTTCACTATCCCTTTTTGAGCTAGTTAATTATTCTTAGGTTCACTGTCCTTTTTCTTACTATCGAAGTTTCTTTTTTGCTCCCTGTTGGCCTTATATGGGCTACTTATTTTACTGGGGAAACTAATTTAATTAAAGAGGGTGAATCAATTTAGAAAATACTGAAAATCAAAGGAGAAAAATTGAATGATGATTCAGTGTTGAGCCATTGGCTTTGAACATCATTTCATGAATGCCTTACTTGATTATAATCATTTTGGATTGTGAAGAAACAAATTAAGAACGTGTACCAATATTTAATCGAGTGCGAAAAACACATTGAAAACATGTATTGAATTTCCATGCATATGCCAAAATTCTTCATCCAAGCAATCCAAAAATGAGTGTACTCTCTTGCCTTGCACTCCTTTGCATTTCCTAATTGGCCAATACCATTATTTTTTAGGTTAATGTTCTTATAGAAAGCAAAGCACTTGCACTATCCCTCAAGGACACAAAAACGTCGGTTGACGAACTACACCGTATATTGAATGTCATCATAGCTGGAATTAGTGTAATCATCTGGCTTCTTATCCTGGGGATTGCAACCCCCCATTTGCTTGTCTTCGTAAGTTCCCAGTTTCTTTTGGTGGTGTTCATCTTTGGGAGCACCTGCAAGGCAATATTTGAAGCAATCATCTTCTTATTTGTAATGCACCCTTTTGATGTGGGTGATCGTTGTGAAGTAGATGGAGTTCAGGTAATATCTATTTGAGATCATTGGATTATATATGTTTTTCACTATGCATTTGCATCCAAACTTGCATTTCTAGTGGGATGTTTTGATTCCTTTTCTCATTTTTATTTGGAACTCAGATGGAAGTTGAAGAGATGAATATATTAACCACTGTGTTTGTGAGGTATGATAACCAAAAGATCAGATACCCAAATAGTGTTCTAGCAACTAAGCCCATCGGTAATTTCAATCGTAGTGCAAACAAGATAGATGCAGTTGATTTCAGTATCCACATTTCAACTCCAATGCACAAGATGGATGCGATGAAAGAAAAAATAAAGACGTATGTGGAAAATACATCTTCCTTCTTCTTTCTCCTTTCCCTGTCCATTTTCATCAGATCTTCATTTCATTTTATATTCATTACTGAATTGTATGGTCCTTTGGTTGCATAGAACTTTGAAAGGTAGTGTGGAGTACTTTATTTTGTTAGTTCATTTGATGTTCTATTCTTTGAGGTAATTCTTGGTGAACTTTGGTCGTAATTTCAAATTGGTTATGGAACTTCAATTTATAACATATCATTTACTTTAGACATTGTTGCAATGTCATTGTATGTACAGATCGTCTGCCTCTGCAATTTGCAGTTCTTGGCTGTAAGTGATTAGTCTCACCTTTTTCCTTCTGTTTTTCTTGTGCGGGGGATTTCAAATTTTCAGGTATATAGAGAGCAAGAATGATCACTGGAACCCTGATTTCATGGCAGTAGTGAAGGAGGTGGAGGACCTGAACAGAGTGAACATGGCAGTGTGGGTTACACACAAGACGAGACATCACAACATGAGGGAGAGATGGATTAGGAGAACCCTCCTGATCGAGAAGATGATCGAAATGTTCAGAGAACTAGACATCGAGTATCGTATGCTTCCCCTTGACATGAACTTGCGAGAGATCTCAATGGGGGCGGTCTCAAACAGGCTTCCCTCTAACTGGACAACTTGTGCTGGCTAATCACTTCGGGCAACAGAGGAGAGGAGTTTGTGATTGTAGTTGCAATGGAAACAAGTTAGGAGTTAAGGTTTGGTTCAGTAGTTGAGTTTAGTTTTGGGTCTGAATGTTGTGCTTTTATGCCTAAACCTCAATCTAGATAGGATGGGATTTGAATGTGATGTGGCCTCGGTGTTCGCTACATCGACATGTTAGTGTCATATGGAACTCATGTTCAGAACATCACATGTCCAAATGAATAATAAGAAGGTTTAGCTACACACTATTGGGGCAGTTCATGTACTTCTTCTATAATCTACTAATAACAAAATAAACTCTATTGGGTGCTTGACAAACACACCCTTTGATTTTATGAAATAAGCTTTTTATACTAGCAATTTTTTTAGGAATCTAACTCATTTTCTTCTATTGGCATCTCTCTTTGTCACTTGAAGCTTACTTATTAATGACAAGTCATAACTTGTCCTCTAGATAAATTTGAACAAATTAAAACTTCTTGTTGTAAGAATTCAATATGTGAATGTAAATTTTCTTTCTCTTGAAATTTGAATTATCATTTAGCAAAAGAAGTGCCCATTGTTGAAATCTGACCCACATGAAATGAAAGGTCAATGGATATTTTGGATTAATGGATTAAGATGACTTTTGGCTTTTAAAATTCTATGAGAGGTAATGGGGAAGTGGAAGGGTTTTTTCCTATTAATGCCTACTTTTATGGGGAGTGGGATAATGATTATATATATATGGTTGGAAATTGTCCTCTTGCTACCAATCCTTTCTCTCATCAGTTTTCCCAAATGACCTAGTGAAGAATAGAAACAGAAAGAGGGTTAAGCAAGACAAACGATTCCTACAAGTCTTCTTCAAAGATTAGTTTACGTTATGGCCGATTCTGGTATGGTTTTCTTGAAACTTTTATTTTCTATATGAAGCTAATACATGTGATGATCATAGTAGTTAAAGATCCTAGTTTAGAAAATGAAATACGAAAAATTTTCTTACATGTGGTATCAGAGCTTTGGTTGAAACTATCATGGTTTTCCTTTAATATAGAAATTGATTTCGTTAACTGTGTAATGTTTAGCGTTCATGATGTTTGTTCGTTTGATTTCGAAAAATTCTCATGTTGTTTGTTGGATTTAATGAAATATTGATGGAAGCATGTAGTGGCTGAATTTATTGGATTGTAATATCATGATTAAGAAATCATCATTACTTTTGTAGTAATATATTGTGCTAATTACGTATCTAAGGAAAATCTTATTTAGAAAAGTGGGACTTAAGCGGTCCATTGTACCCCCCACTTCCTTAGGAATTTACCTGGTGTAATTTAATACAATCATTACTAGGCCCCATAGCCACGTCACCAGTGCCACCTCAGCAAACGGCGTCATAATGACCAGGGAATATTCCGCTAGTCAGGGAATATTTTGTTATGCATGCTTTATTGTTTGAATTTAGTATGGACTCACTTATGTTGGGTTAATAAATGTATTTATGCATGCAAGGGCTGAAATGTTATGGGCCGGATTTTATATATCTTTCATGATGAAATTCTTATTCTGAGATATTATTTATTTGCTTTGAACATGGACAAAGTTTTGCTTGGATATTTATCATTCAATGTTTATATTATGGTTAGCATGTTGTCACCAAAATGATCTTCTTGAGAAGAGTTATAAATATTGAATTAAAATATGATTTTGTAAAAATTATTATGGAATGATTATTTGATTATTACGATTGACCCAAAGGTGCACTAACTTTTAAGTAATTATTAAATTAATTAGGATAATTGATATAATGATAGTGAGATTGGAATGGATGCCCAAAGGTGACAAGTGAATCAAACTTTAAAGGGTTATCAACTATGCCTAGGTAAGTGAAAATCACCATCAAATTTGAATGTTAGTATATTGCATTAGTTAATTCAAAGAATTAAGATTGAACTCAATATTACTAACAAAAGTGATTTTTCTCAAGGCATTAATGTTGTAATAATTTATTGTAGTGTCAGTTCCTGTTTTGCTTCATTTGTTAGCTTCTTTTGTTCCAATCTTTAATGGAACTAATCTCTCTAACTGGAAGGAACAGATTCAGTTTCACCTTGGTGTTCTAGATCTTGACTTAGCACTGCGAATTGACGAACCGACTGCTATTATTAAAACAAGCAGTGTAGAGCAGCAAGCTTTGTATAAGTCATGGGAAAGATCAAACAGATTAAGCATCATGTTTATGTGAATATGTATTGTAAACAATATTAAGTCAACATTTCCTCAAATTGAAAATGCAAAGGAATATTTCAAGGATGTGGAAGATCGGTTTAGTTTAGTAGACAAGTCCCTTGGAGGGAGATTAATGGTTGAACTTACCACCATGAAATTTGATGGTAGTCGTGGAATGAATGAACATGTCCTTGAAATGACCAATCTAACTGCAAGACTCAAATCTCTGGGTATGAATGTTGATGAAAGTTTCCTTGTTCAGTTCATTCTGAATTCCTCACCTACTCAATATGGGTCATTTCAGATTCACTATAACACTATTAAGGAAAAGTGGAATGTGAATGAATTGGTGAGTATGTTAATTCAAGAAGAGACAAGACTTAGGCAACAAGGACAATATTTAGTTAATGTTATGAGTCATGGAGTTGGAAGCAAAGGAAAGAAACCAAAAAAGAGTTTCAAGAAAAATCCATTGAAGGTTGCAGGACCTTCTTATGGCAATGAGGCTAGCAAGAAGAAACATAATGGACCAAAATGTTATTTCTGTTATGGCTATGAGCATTTAAAGAAAAATTGCCCGAAACGTAGAGCTTGGTTTGAAAAGAAAGGTAAGTTATTAGCTTATGTATGTTTCGAATCAAATATGACACAAGTTCCTTCTAATACATGGTGGATTGACTCTGGTTTTACTATTCATGTTTCAAATTCGATGCAGGGATACCTTTCGATTCAGAATGTAAGGGAAAATGAGCATTTTATAGTCTTGGGAAATGGGACTCAAGTACCAGTTGTTGGTGTTGGAACTTTACATTTGGTTTTAGAGTTAGGTCACTATTTGGACCTATTTGATACTTTTTATGTTCCTACTATCTCTAGAAATTTGATTTCCATGTCAAGACTTGATTATGATGGTTACATTTTGTATTTTGAACATAAGGGTTTTCGTTTGTTAAGAAATGACTTATTTGTTGGTTTTGGTGGTTTATCTAAGGGGTTATATAGATTTAATCTTAATAAGAATTTTACTAAAACACTCCTTACCCTGCATCATGATGTTGGAACTAAACGTAGTAGAGGTAATGAAGATTCCTCTTTCTTGTGGCATAAAAGAATGGGTCATATATCTAGAAAGAGGATGAAGAGAATGGTAAAAGATGAGATTCTTTCAAACACTGATTTTACTGATTTCAATGTATGTGTGGATTGCATTAAAGGAAAGCAAACTAAACATACAAAGAAAGGCACCACAAGAAGTGGAAAATTTTGGAAATTGTCCATACTGATATTTGAGGACCTTTCAACTCACCGTATTTTGGTGGAGAAAAATACTTTATTACTTTCATTGATAATTTTTCACGTTACGATTATAACTATTTGTTATATGAAAATTCTCAAACAATAAATGCTTTAAAGGCATATATTGCTGAAATTGAACGACAATTAGATAGAAAAGTGAAAATCATTTCGATCAGATAAAGGTGGTAAGTATTACGGAAGGTATGATGAATAAGACAACGTCCATGACCGTTTTCTAAATTTCCTAGAATAACATAGTATTTGTTGGAATTGGTGTGATCCCAAGAAGGGAGGTGGATTGGGTTTTAAAAAACATTTAAGCTAATTTAAACATTTACACCGATTCACCACAGTTCATATCTCATTCAGTATTATAGAGTGTATGAAAAATAATGAAGTTATACGTTTAAACATACACGTGTGGCATATCTCATTTAACTTAAATGTGTGCATGCAAATAATTATAATAGTAAATAATAAGCGTACACACATGGAATTAAAGTGCAGAAAGTAAATGAGATGGAGAGAGAGAGACACACACGATATTTGTTATCGAAATTTAACAAAACCAACCTATGTCCCCACCTTGGACATACCCCCCAAGGATTACACTATCCCTGCTCACTTAAACAGGAAGAGTAGAAGTTGTTACAACCTCTTCTTGCAGAGCAAGATAAACCTTAACTCAATTATAAGGCTGAACTCAACTTGTCTTACTTACGGGACTGAGACTCCCCAGTTCAATTTCCGAACTGAACCGAACCTGTCTTACTTGCGGGGCTAAGACTCCCCAGTTCAATTAATAAGATGAACCCAACTGGTATAATAAAAATATTTTTGTACATATTACATGTTTCAAACAATAAACTGAGATGTACACATTTAAGTTCATAAAATATGTGCACTCTCTAATGATATGTATTATACTCAGTAGAGTAAGGGTGCTATCAAATAATTTTACACAAATAAAATATATGAAAAATGAGTATTATTGTTCTCCTATAAATATTTTTGCAAATAAAGATTATTTGGAAAATTTACGAATTTAAGCTCAAGAAAATATTTGTGCAATAAATAGTTTCTCCTAATAATATTTATAATGAAAATAATAGGGAGAAACCCAAGCAATACTCTCAAAGATGATTTTCAAAATAAAAGCTAAGTGAGAGTAAAAACTATGGATCAACAATACGAATGCCCAAAAATAAATATACTCTCTTCAAAAATATTTTTGAAATAAAAGAATGGAAGAGAGTTGGAGAGATTTGTTTGAAAAAATTGCCCCAAAGAAATGATTTTAGCAATAAAGATTGGTTTGGGGGAACTTTGATTAACAAAGGTTTAGAGAGAATTTTAGAGTTAATCAAAGTTGCTAATTTGAGGTTATGAGGGGGTATTTATAGATTTTACTCAAAATATGACCGTTAGGGACATGCTCAGTATTATTAGAAAATTTTAATTAATTTTTAAACCCATTTAAGCATTTAAAAATATCGCAACCTGAGAGGTTCGTCGACCATATTAATAGGTTCAGTCAATCATGGATAATTTGAACTGCAAGTTCGATCGACCATATCAGGGCAATTTTGAACCCCTTCGTGGGCTAGGTCGACCAAGACAAGGTCGGTTGACCATACCTCTAGGTTTGATCGACCGTGGCCAAAATGATGTAATAACCCGAATAATTATTGGAATTAAATAATAAAGAAAAGAGAGGGAAAAATAATTTTAAAGGGGGAGCGTTCATCGACGAAAAGTCTTCTCGGGCTTGTCGACATGGACGTGTATCTTGTTTATGAGAAATTACAGAGAGGCTGTTCTTAAGACTTGAATTTCGTCGACGAGGGCACCATTTTCGTCGACGAACAACCTTTATGGACTCGTCGACGAGGCGACATAGCTCGTCGACGAGGCCACGTGGCCAGCCACCTATAAATATGAAGAAAAAGAGTTTTCAACGGAAAAGTTTTCTCTCTCTCATTTTCTCTCTCTAGAAAACAGTTTCTCCTACTTCTCTCTAGATTTTCGGCTCCGATTCTCCCCGGTTCGACGATCAGAAGCTACCACGGTGATCTTGGGGAGTTTCTCTGCAATCTAAATGGAGCGGAAATTCAATTTGAGCAGTTTGGAAACCATCCTAAAATTTGGGTAAGTGAATTTTTAGGTATTTTCAGTATTACCAGTATTATTTGGGGTCAGATTTTGTATACCATGAGAATATACTGGTGTTTTGTGGAATAAATTTGGGGTGTTATATTTTTAGGAATAGGGTGTTTTGGGCCCTTATAGTCATGGGTTGAGGACCCCAACAAGTATTTGTTCGGGAACCCAGGTAAATTATAGTTTAAGTGTAAGAACCCGAACCGTGATATATGAGTTCAATTAAATAAGAGAGTGGCAAATTAGGAATTTAGTAGGATTCATCAACGAAGTTCATGTAAGTCTCGTTGACGAAGTTCAGAGGCTCGTCAACGAGGAGAAGCCGAGAGATTTCGGGAAAATGATGATATTAGGATTCGTTGACGAATCCATCATCTCGTCGACGAGCTGTCTATATTACCTTATTGACGAGGACACCATTTCGTCGACGAGGACGCCCGAGTCAAAGGGCTATAAATATCAATTCTCTTTACTTCTCAACTAAGAAAACTAAATCTTATTTCTCTCTCTCTCTTGAACTCTCCTTACTCTTCATCTCTCTAGATTTCTTCGACGTTCATCACGAAAATCGTAAATATGAAGTTACCACGAGGATCGTGGAAGGATTCTCTACAAGTTCTACGGATCGGAATCCCGTTTTGGAAATTTTTGGGTTTCGGTTTAAAATCGAGGTAAGACTCGATTTTCAATTCTGATCTGGTAGTTTACTAGAGAACAGTGTTGTGAGTATATTTTGTATTGTTGATTGTAAGTTTTGGAACTCGGTTCGTTGTTTAGGGACCTTAGAGTTTGAGATTTGCTATTCGGGGAAAAGGTAAAGGGATTTGTGTTTATATCGGTTATTTTTTAAATCAAACTCAGTAGAACTGTGGTTCACGGTCCTGTGTGTGTTTTGGCTACTCATTTGGGGGAATCTAACGGGGAAAACTATGGGTTTTTCATGATTACAGTTTTGGAAAAAATGGGCGACGGGTTGCATCCCTGGTTTTGTTGAAAATCGAACGTATATGTTGACTGTGTTATAGGAATGGTCGTGCCTTGACTTGTTTTAAAATGTATGTGTTTGAAAAACTATGATTTTAGATTACCAAATGGGTGTGGTTTGTTTGGTTATATGAGTATGCATGTGTGTATGATTTGTTGAAATGCTAGTAGGAACGCGGTTCCTAATTGTTCCAGGTACTGAGAGTGTCCGGCTCTATATCCGAGGGCGTATGAAATTGTTGGCCATAGATTAGCAGAGTGTTCGGCTCTATATCCAAGGGCGTGAGCCTATTCCGGCAGATCAGGCCAAAGGGTGTAGATCCATCAGTTTAGCGCCAGTACGATGCTATGGGAGTCGGGGACTAGCCATGTGCCGGTGGCGCCGTGTTATGCATATTGGCTACGAGCCAACGCCGTATGTCACGGGCTAGCTTCAAGCCGATGGGTGTGATGACACTGGGATTGCTGATCATGTGTGTGTGTGCTTGTATGCACTGTGTAAAATTAGTACTAGACTGTATTAAACTGTGTGTATGTTGCATCATGATAACACTCAAATGCCACATATCGATATAACCTGTATTCTTCCTTAGTGAGAGGTGTCTCACCCCTACTGTACGTACATTTTTACAGGTCCTTCGAGTAACCGGAACTAGTGTCCTAGTGTAGGGAGCGTAGTGACCGATGTACTGTGTTTAGCGTTTGGGTAAGTGCTAACTATATTTTGATGGGTTGCCATTTTGGGATGTGTTGGGGACCCAATTGTACGTTATATGATAAAGCCTATTTCTGCTTTTGTATAGACTCTGATATGGTACTGTATGTATATAGTAAGACCTTATTCCACTGCGTATGATCTGTTATGTTTGGATGTGCATAGGGTGCCTGGGAACCCCACGGGGTCGGACCCTCGTCCATTGTCCTATATCTTTGGATGATTTGTATGGTATAGGGACTGGTTGGTTTACATTTTCACCCCTAGGTCCCATTTTTGGATTCGGGGCATGACATTAGGAGAGTTACAACAAGTAACTGTAACGACCCTAGGAGAAGACACCCTCCATACGCCAAAAACCTCCCCCTCTCTTCAAGCCAAAAACCTACATTTTAAAACCCTAAAAGCAAGCCTATTCTCCCACTTCCCAAAGCAACCCTAGCCTCCCCTTTACATTAAAAAAAAAAAAAAAAAAAAACCTAAAAAGCCTGGTCTACCCCTCAAAAGTAAAGTCTAGCCTTCCTTTGCATTCTAGCACATACCTCCACCCCACAATTGTCTTCACATTCAGTTGCCCTGCTGCCAGCGCACACACTTCACCTTTTCTTGCATGGCTGGGTGTCACGGGCTAAGCTTGTTCAGGGCATTATGCTTGCCTATGACCGCTTATCTCGTGTGCTTGAGATGGGTTTCCATCATGTAAATACTAGTGTAGGGTTATTTTTCAGTATTTATTTCATTGTAAGCCAAATAAGGTAGTATGACTCCTCGGTCACTTTGATGTTTCCTAGTGCCAGAGTGAGAAAAGCCCAGAAAGCTCTTTAGGGGAGGGTGAGTGTTCATCAATCATTGTAAAACTCACTAGCAATTGTCAACGTGCTTAGCCTACTTGCCTCCCTCGCTAAGTACAACATGTCAATGGAGGATTTGTTAATGAATTACGTTTGCTTCAATATTTACTGCTTGGTTGCCACGGCTTTCATGAATTGATTATTATTTCCGCTGCTATCTGATTGAATGTTAATGAAAGTACTTCGTGGATGAATGTTGGTAAACAATAGGTTGGCTAGTTAAGCAAGAGTGCTTTAACTAGCGCCGCACGGCCCTTCACAACGGTGTGAAAAAGGCGGACTGTGACATTTGGTATCAGAGACAAGTCGGTGACACTTGGTGAGAGCCCAAGGTTGAGTTGCTACATGAATTCGATTACCTTCGTTGTTGGATTTGGGAAGCTTTGGTAAGTGACCATGGCACCAAACAATGCTGAGAGGATCAGCGTGCTGGAAGCACAGGTTGAGGAAACAACCAACACTATGGCCGCGGAGGTGGCTCAGATGAGAGAACTTGTTGATGAAGTGATGGGATCACAAAAACATCAGGCAGGTTTGATAGGTGACTTGTCAGAGGACTTTCGCCACACTGTGGAAGCTTTGCAGGCCCGGATGGCAGATCTGGATGCAAAGATGAATGTGATGGTTCTTGCTATGGGAAACTCCAACACTCTGGGAGTTAGCAAGACCAAGGTGCCAGAACCCAAGACGTATGGGGGTGCCTGAGATGCCAAGGAGTTAGAGAACTTCTTGTTTGATGTGGAGCAGTACTTTCGCGTTGTGAGGATGGCCTCAGAATAGGCAAAGGTGGATACTATGACCATGTACTTGGTTGGTGATGCCAAACTGTAGTGGCGTACCAAGTACAGAGAAATTGAAAATGGAAACTGTGTAATTGATAGTTGGGCAGACTTGAGGAGAGAGCTCAAGGCTCAATTCTTTCCTGAGAACGTTGAGTATAATGCAAGAAGAAAACTGAGAGATCTCAAGCATACGGGGTCAATCAGCGAATATGTGAAATAATTTTCTACTTTAATGTTGGATATTTGGGATATGTCGGAGAAGGACAAGTTGTTCTATTTTCTTGAGGGGATGAAACCGTGGGCAAGAACTGAACTTCACAGGCAAAGGGTTCAAGACTTGTCAACTGCACAAGCGGCTGCAGAACGCTTGACAGACTACGCTGGTGATGAGACCGCTTCGTCCAAACGGTTTGGCGGAGAGGGAAACAGTGGAAAGTCTTTCAAGAATGGCAAACCCAAGAGTGGGGGAGCCGACCCTAAATCATTAACCTCACAGGAAGCTTCGTCGTCTCAAGGGTTCAACACACCTAATGGAAAGGGGAAGAGTAAAATTGAGTGTTTTTTGTGTCGAGGTCCTCATAGAGTTTTTGAGTGCCCTCACAAAGCATCACTTAATGCCTTACAGGCTTCCATTGTAGAACAGGCAGTGGAAGACGATGGGGAAGAGGATGATGCCCCCAGGGTGGGTTCAGTGCGGTTGGTGAACGCATTGGAAAAGCAGGCAAAAACACCGAAAGTTACATGAGCAAGAGGGTTAATGTTTGTGGACTTGAGGATAAATGGGAAGAGTACTCGCGCTATGGTGGATACGGGAGCTACTCATAATTTTGTTTCGCAGTTGGAAGCAGGAAGACTCAACTTATCCTTAGAGAAGGATACAGGACGCATGAAAGCAGTTAATTCTGTAGCCCAGCCTACTCTGGGAGTAGCCAAGCAAGTGGTTATAAAGCTTGGACAATGGGAAGGTCATGCGAATTTCACAGCGGTGCCATTGGATGACTATCCAGTCATTCTAGGAATGGAGTTCCTAATGGGGATGAGGGCAGTGCTGATGCCTTCGGCTGGTTCCCTCTGTCTGATGGGAGATCACTCGTGCATGGTGCAAGTCGTTGCAATGAAAGGAGACGAAGGGAAGTCCCTTTCAGCCATACAACTCAATGAAGGATTGGGTCAGGGTGAGCAGACACGTCTAGCCACGGTGGTGGTAGACAAAGAAGTAGGCCAAGAACTGGAGCCTACGACCATCCAAGCGGTGTTGGATGAGGATAAGGAGGTGTTGCCGGATAAGCTGCCTCACAATTTACCTTCACGAAGGACTGTGGAGCAAGAGATCGAGTTGTTATCAGGAGTGAAACCACCTGCTAAAGGGCCATGTTGGATTGCGCCTAGAGAGATAGTAGAGTTAGGGAAGCAACTTGATGAAGTGGAAGCGAGATGTGTTCGCCCTTCCAAAACATCGTTGGGAGCATCGGTGTCGTTTCAGAGGAAACATGAAGAGCATCTATGGAAGTTGTTCGACAGGCTGAAGGGAAACAGTCTGGATTTGAAGAAGGAGAATTTCTCTTTCGCTCGGCGGAGCAACAAATTCCTTGGTCAAGTCGTTGAACAAGGTCGTATCCGGAGGGGTATGGAGAAGGTAAGGATGATTCAAGAACGGAAGATCCCCACGACAGTGAAGGAGTTGCGTTCTTTTCTTGACCTTACTAAATGCTACAGGAAGTTCGTTAAGGGGTATTCGCGGAGAATGACTCCAATGACAGGACTACTGGGGAGGTATTATTGGCCGCACATGCTGGATGATGTGGTTGATTATACCAAAACTTGTCTCACTTGCCAACAAGACAAGGGGGAGCGGAAGAAGTATGGTACTTTCATGGCCGCACCAAAGTACTGTTTGGCAGAGGGGACTACACAATTGTTCCTTGTGACTATTGTGAAACATTGGGGTGTTCCCCAAGTTATTATTTGTGACCAAGATTTAATGTTCACTGACAACTTCTTAACATAGTTTTTCAGGATATTCAGGTCACACCTTGACATCTCTTCGAGTTATCATCGACAGACAGACGAACAGATGAAGAGATTCAGAGAGCTGCTAGATGAGTACTTGTGCCATTTTGTCAACGACAACCAGAAGAATGGCGTGCAACTACTTCATGTGGCTCCATTCTGTGGCAACGCCCAAAGGTGCTCAACAACCAAAAAGAGCCCTTTTGAGCTTGTTACAGGCCAGCTGCCGCTGTTACCTCACACAGTGGGCGAGCCATACAGACGAAAGAGTCCCAAGGTGTGCATCTTCACCAGAGAACGGAGACTGAATGCAGAGTTTGCCCAAGCCTATCTGGAGAAAGCTTCTAAGCAGATGAAGAAGTGGGCAGATTAGGAGAGAAGACCGCAATTTCATGTCAATTGCCTTAAGCCATTCAACGCCAACACCAACGACCTGAGCAGAAGTCAGTCAAACAGCGCAGAGTTGAAGATAGTGCAACCTGACAGACATGATGTTGAAGAGATCCTTGCAGACAGAAAGTTCATATCCTCAAGGAAGAAGCGGCAGAAGTTCCTAGTGAAGTGGAAGTGCCTTGATGATAAAGAAATCAGCTGGATTTCTGCGGAAGATTTGAAGCCATTCGTGGACAAAGTTGAAGTGTACCTATCGCCAAAAGTCTACGAGGACGTCGACTGCATAAGTGGGGAGAATGTCACGGGCTAAGCTTGTTCAGGGCATTATGCTTGCCTATGACCGCTTATCTCGTGTGCTTGGGATGGGTTTCCATCATGTAAATACTAGTGTAGGGTTATTTTCCAGTATTTATTTCATTGTAAGCCAAATAAGGCAGTATGACTCCTCAGTCACTTTGATATTTCCTAGTGCCAGAGTGAGAATAGCCCAGAAAGCTCTTTAGGGGAGGGTGAGTGTTCATCAATCATTATAAAACTCACTAGCAATTGTCAACGTGCTTAGCCTACTTGCCTCCCTCGCTAAGTACAACATGTCAACGGAGGATTTGTTAATGAATTACGTTTGCTTCAATATTTACTGCTTGGTTGCCACGGCTTTCATGAATTGATTATTATTTCCGCTGCTATCTGATTGAATGTTAATGAAAGTATTTCATGGATGAATGTTGGTAAACAATAGGCGGGCTAGTTAAGCAAGAGTGCTTTAGCTAGCGCCGCACGGCCCTTCACAACGGTGTGAAAAAGGCCGACCGTAACACTGGGTCACATCATCACTCGACCTCTTTTTTTTTTTCTTTTCACTTTGGTTCTAGTAAATACACGGCCATGGCCCTCCAAACCTCACACAAATTAAGCCCAGCTCTCACGCACGCACCCCTCCACAAAACCCAACTCCTTGCTTTAATTTTTAAGCCCAGTTAATTTACTTTTAATTTCGCAAAAAGCCGAGCTCCCTTTGTATTGCCAACCCACGGTCTTCTATGTTGCTCCCCTTCACGACCAGCTTATGGGCCTTTATTCATTTTTTTCTTTTGTTAACACATGGTTGGCTTCCAAATATAGTCCACATTAACATGAGCTGCTCTCATAAAATTTTATTTATGCATGAATGGCTTCAAACTCAAAATCTTAATGCTTGGCAGCTTCATTAACACACACACACGGCCTTCAACTTCTCACAAGCTTACACGACAGCCCACATTAAATGCATGCATGCATTGGGGCTCCTTTAACCTCCGAAACTCATCCTGCAATAATTAAACATGATTATACCTAAGTTTGTGACAAAAATGGGATAATTATCTTAAAATTTATCAAATGAGCTCACTATTAAAATATTAAACATAATTAGGCATTTAATTAAAATTATAATCTTTAATGCACGATTTTAAATGCATAATTACGCAACTTTGAACCGTAATCACACCCCCAACTAACGTTTTACTAGTCCCTAACAAATAACGTGAATGCAATCAGACCAGAAGAGTAGTAAACTTAATTCCAATACTAATGAAAACCACATGCCATAAAAATGCTTAAAAGTTTAGGAGCACAAGAAACAAATTAACCAGAGTTAAGTATCAATTGAGAGATTTATATACAATTTAGTAAAACAACCAAGATAATGGAGTGTAACAAGCTTATGTGAACAAGAGATGATAAGAATTCCAAGATTAACCACCAGCAAACATTAACGGTTTCAAACACACCAATTAATCTGAGACAACCGAATGGTCTTACTCTAATTCAAAATCATTGTACTGGTGGCTTTTATACTATTACACTTTAAAAGGCATCCACTTTCTTAATTAGTTAGGACCCCGGTAGTAGGTAGTCGTTTCTAATGCATGAATGTACAAATGTGACTTTCACGTTATTATATTTTAAAAGGTACCCACTTTTTATTTAGTTAGGACTCCGGTAATAGGTAGTCCTTTCTAATACATAATTGTTCCCCTCTATTTGATTTTTTTTCTTTTTTTTCTTTTTTTTTTCTTTTTGCAACTGATCCCTAACTTATTTCTTGTTTTCATTTGTTTCAAATTTTTTGTAACACCCCGAACCCACCAAATGGGGCCCGAAGGTTACGTATTTCATTTACCTATTTCTGATATCATAAACTACAATCATATAGTGAAAATAAATAAACAACATCAATTTAAATACAAGAGTCTATCTATAAATCCCACAAAAAACAACAATATTCATTTGTTTATAATACATCACAGTATTTAAAACATAACTGTTCTTACTTTCACCCCAAAATTTACCAAAAATACTACCCTACCCGAAGTTCTAATCTTAATCACCTGATGGACCTGAAAATATAATTATTAATTAGGGTGAGACACATTTCAGTAAGGAAGAATAAATCATAACAGTGTGTGACAGAGGGTTCAAATAAATACAAAATATAATTATTTGTTATTCAATATCAGTAAAGGAAGCACATACAGATACCACTTACACATTCATAATTATTTATAGTGATAGTTCCCGAGAATAGGAAATATTATCCTCTCATACAAGTAGCTTCCCTCTTCTCTAGTACCAATACCGGGGCACTCACCTTACTCAGTAAGTCCTCAGGTTATGTACCCAGGCAAAGTCTCCGAGAATAGAAAAGATTACCAGCACATACAAGTAACTTCCCTCTACTCTGGTATCAGACTAAAAATTATCAGGGCACTCACCTTTTTCAACAAGCCCTCAGGTGGAGTCTTACTTTATCATAAATACTTATGTAATTAAATTCACACATATACATTATAAGTCATTTCACTGAGATTCATGTATACACATAACCACACACATCCACACTAGATACCATACACTTTAATTACATCCACACAGGGTCCATATCCACATAGGAACACCATCCACACAGGACTCACATCCACACAGGAAATAACGTCCACATAGGACTCATATCCACACAGGATACATAACATGGTCCACACAAGCGCCATCATCCACACATGATACATAACATGATCCACACAGGCGCCATCATCTACACAGGATATAACGTGGTTCACACAGGCACCACTATTTACCAGTATCAAATCCCCATGACTTACCCGTAGTATATCAGTAGAACAAACTCCTCATACCTGCCAATGTTCTACCCCAATACATAATGACAATATAACAAACTCCTCAGGTTTGTCAACGTTATATCATGATTATATTTAGGCAATATAACGAATTACTCAGGCCTGCCAACATTATATTGTGATACATCCGAATAACCACACAAAATGTTTTATTCACGCACATCAAATTATTCATCACACAGTAATCATAAGTAGCCAGTATTCGCAATCAATCTATGCTCACAAATAAACTGTAACCATAATCAGCCAATATATGAATGGTTAAGTGGGAGAATGTTGAAATATGACCCACATGAAATGAAAGGACAATAGACATTTTGGATTAAGGTAATCTTTGGCTTTTAAAATTTTATGAGAAGTGAAATGATTTTTTTTCTATTAATGTATATATATATATATATATATATATATATATATATATGTGTGTGTGTGTGTGTGTGTGTGTGGTTGGAAATTGTCCTCTTACTACACATCCTTTCTCTCATCAATTTTCTTATAGGACCCCGTGAAGAATAGAAACTATGAGTCTTTTTCAAAGACTATTTTACGCTACGATTTTGGTATGATTTTCTTGAAATTTTTATTTTCTTTATGAAGCTAATACGAGCATGTTGGTTAAAAGATCCTAGCTCAGCAAAAGACCCAGACCATGTCCTCATGTCGTCCACAGCAAGTACAGGTAAAGGATAATGTGCCCCAGTGTGTGTGGCGTGAAACGAACCACAGAACACGCTACTACACAGTGAACAGAGAGAGAGAGAGAGTGAGAGAGAGGAGGTAAGCTTCAATGGCGACGGCGGTGAAAGTGTACGGGCCACCGATGTCCACTGCGGCGTCGAGGGTTTTGGCCTGTCTACTGGAGAAGGACGTTGAGTTCCAGCTCATTAACATTAACATGTCCAAAGGCGAACACAAGAGCCGCGATTTCCTCAAGCTCCAGGTACTCCCCTGTAATTCTCTCTCTCTAAAATGTCCAGATCTCTGTCTCACGCTCTTGATTCTTGACTGTTCTAGCCCTTTGGCCAAGTTCCAGCTTTTCAAGACGACAGCATTTCCCTCTTTGGTACATACTTTCCCACAATTTCTTTCTTTTTCTTTTCCCTTCCCCTTTTGGGTTCTAATTCATTTCAATAATTCGGAGATTTAAACGTCGTAGACATTGTCATGGTACATTATTATAACTCAAATTGTAGAGATGAAAGCCAATTGCAGATTCCTATGCAAAAATTAAACTAAAAACTCAACTTGAAATTGGGTGTTTTTTGTTTTTGGTGGGAGAACAGAGTCTAGGGCTATATGTCGGTATGTGTCGGAGAAGTATGCTAACAAAGGAAACAAGGGACTGTACGGAACGAACCCGCTGGAAAAAGCTTCCATAGAGCAATGGCTAGAGGCGGAAGGGCAGAGCTTCAACCCGCCGAGCTCCGTCCTGGTGTTCCAGCTGGCGTTTGCGCCGCGGATGAAGCTGAAGCAGGACCCGGCGGCGATCGAGCAGAACGCGGCGAAGCTGGCCAAGGTGCTCGATGTCTACGACCGGCGGCTGAGGGAGAGTCGGTTCTTGGCCGGCGACGAGTTCTCGCTGGCGGATCTGTCTCACCTCCCCAACGCCCAGTTCTTGGTGAACGCCACCGACAAGGGGGAGCTGTTCACCTCCAGGAAGAATGTGGGGAGGTGGTGGGGTGAGATCTCGAGTCGGGAATCGTGGAAGAAGGTGGTCGATATGCAGAACGCGCCGCCCCCGACGACGGCGCGTGGTTAGGGCTTTGTCGGTTTGATGTGTTTTGCGGGTGTGCTGTTTTTGTGTGCCCGAGTGAAAAATGAAAATTAGAAAATGTGGACAATATTCAACAATTTCATATTTTTGGATAGTGAGAGAACTCATAAAATATGAGAATTTCATATTTTCATGAATTCATGCAGTATGCCTAAGTTTTTTACGATACATTTGACTGTATGAATTTTAAACTTTAAATTTTAGTTTGAGTGAATTATTGAATATATTTTAATATAATTTTATATTATGTTTTATCTAAATTTAATATAAATTTAAATCTAAAATTTTTACTTGGGAATATAATTTTTGGATTTTGAATTTAAATTTGAGTGGACTTAAATAAATTTTAATATAATTTTTATTATTTTTTATTTAAATTTAATATTTTTTCAAATACAGGGTGAGTTTTTTTCATGAGAAGGATTATTTTTTAGATTTTGCCTACACTGGTTTGGTTGTTCGAAATCTAATATATAGATAATACATTATTATTATTATTATTATTATTATTATTATATAATAAAATAAGGATATTAGCTTTTTAAAAATTTTAATAAAAAATATAATTTTATTTTGAAAATTTAAAAATCACATAAATCTTCCTCAATTTTCAAAACATTAGTGTATTTCATTCCCAAGCTTTGCAATATATTAATAAAGGAGACTTAACTCATAAGTATCTTGAAAATTAAATATGTTAGAAAATTTATTAAAATTTTGAAATCTCATGCTATCTAACTAGAAAATTCAACAAATCCAAACTAAAGGCATTGTTCAATATTTTGGTGCGCTTAAATCATCCAAACTTATAGTTGGTTAATTGACAATTCAATTAAGTTATTTGATCCCAATTGGTCTTACATCTTCATAATCTTTTAAATAAAATATTAATAAATTTTGATGTAGTGTGCTAGTGATACTATATTTAACATAAAACATCCACTAAAAAATGGTTACGTATACTATTTTTGTAACAATTGGACATGTTATATATATATTTATGTAAAAGTAGGACATGTTAAACATCCACTCGATTTGAATTCATGTGAATTTAGAAGAAACTAGGATAAAAGACATTTACCTCTCTTGAGGTTTGAGAAAAAAAACAAATACTTCTTACGAGGTTTAAAAAATGTCTCGATCTTTTCTGAAATTTCAAAAATATCACATACCTCCTCTAAGGTTTCAAAATGGCATAGACCTTGTCTGAAGTTTGCTGAAAATATACAAACTTTTTTCTCAAAAAATTTGTCTTTTGTAAATATAAAGGTGACTTATGTCTTTTTTTTTTTTTTAAACTTGAAATTTAAAAAACCTTGAAAGAGTTCAATATCTTTTTACTAAACTTTAGGAGAGATTATTGTCTTTGACATAAGAAATTAATAAAATTTTATATTATAGCTATACAAATACAAATTCCAAAATTTAGCTTACATGAGTGAAGTTTATTACACACAATTTTAGTTTCTTTTTTTTTTTTAATGAATTTTTCAAGAACATAGATGTCATTATTGTAGTGAAATAAGAAATGATTAAGCATTTTAATATAAGTTTGGAGAATAATGTGTACAAGATGTGAAATATACTATTTCTCATTGGAAAATTTTGTATCCTCCAAAGAAGAAAAGAAGTAATAGTGGATTAAGAAAAATCACAAGTGTAAAATTGCAAGGATAAAAATGATGAATTTTTTAAAATAAATTAAATGCGAAAATTTTTAAATTTTTGTTATTGGGATCTTTAGGCATTTTCCAAATTATTGAAATATAATGAAATCTAAATAAAATTATAACAAAACGGAGTAATTATAAGAAGATACTTAGATAAATAGTTTGAAATTATATTGATTTGTACAACAATAATAACAAAATTAAGTCTTAATCCCACTAAGTGGGGTCGGCTATATGAATCATTTTTCTCTAATTTATGCGATCATGGATTATTTCTTTTAATAGATTCAAAAATATTAAATTCTTACTCACTATTTTCTCTTAAGTTATTTTAGATCTATTTCTATCTCTTTTACTGTATCCCACAGTAACTAAGTTACTCTTTATCGTATGTGCAAATTATATTGATTTGTATTGTTATTTATTGTTTACTTAAATAATTAAAATTTTTTAATATAACTACTCTAAATGGGTTCTGCAGTAGATGGGAGGCTGAAATCTTTCCGGTGACTCGATTTCGATTTATCTGGAAGACAGGAGGATCTGTGAGAGAGAGAGAGAGAGAGAGAGAGAGAGATGGAACTGTCGAGCAAGAAAGGGGAGGAAGAAGACGTCGGAGGGTACAACAGCGGCAACGTTAAGAAGGCGAGGCTGCAGTCGACGCTGGCGGCTCTCCTAGACGACCCAGTACTCGCCGACGTCCCCAAGAAACCTTCCTTGTCCGACGTCGACACCCTCCTTAACTTAGAACTCGGCAGCGCCATGCGCATCTTCGTCCTCAAATTGGACAACACTTCCTTCGGTACTCTCTTCCTGGTCTTTTCTCTACCTGAACAATTCTCTCCTCTCTTTGTCATTTTAACGAACACGTAACGTGCACTGTGTGACAAGCGCGCGTTCATCCATTTTAATTAGTGGGAATTTCTTATTGAAGATGTGGCAGTGTTAAATTCTGCTACGGTCAAGGATTTGAAGCTGGCAATCAAGAAGAAAATTAACGAAGTGGAGCAATCCAAGATGGGTCATCGCCATATTTCTTGGTAGGCTTCCACGTTTTTTTTGGGGAAACTACACTCAAGTTTCACGGAATTGTTCCTGAACTGCATGAATTTTTAATTGTATTAAAATATTGTGGATTATATGCAAACTAGATTTCTATTGAAAATGTCTGCATGAGTGATTCAACTATCATTGTCCATTTTAAAGCTGATATACAGTTATCTCGTTTTATTCATTTTATGACTTAACCTGTTATTCCTTCACTTTAGGAATTTGTGCCGTGAATTTTGAGAAGATTGGCTATTATTTTTTGGAGTATGAATCAGGGTCCAAGTGATACTGAGTTTCCAGATTAATCAAATGCTTCAAATTATAAGCATCACAAAGATATAAAATTGCTCCTCCCCTCTTATTTGAATAAAGGAGGATAATTGTGGATTTTCTGTCTTTTTCAATTCCGGACTCCTCAACCTTGGGGATTTGCATTTTGGGAATATTTGAGGGAAAATGTTTTGTTGGAATTTTGACACAATCCACTTTTTCTCTGAAAATAACATTGAGCAGGTTATGTGTCAAGATTTTAAATAGTGTGGAAATAGATGGTGGCAATGGATGGTGATCATATATAACTGCTATTTGTAGGAAGTGGGAGGGAATGAAAGACCCTAGATCCCCCATCCCCTCCTGAGGAATGAGCTCTCAATTGAGGGTCTTACTAGATGTCTTCATTCTCTTTGTTTCCTCTTTCCCCTCCTCCTGAAGGCTATAAAGCTGGGCTTGAAACTTTCCTCTTCCATATTCTGTTATTTTCTCTTGATTGTGTGAATATCGATCCATGCAAATATATAATAGATCGTTCCCCCTTATTTTTAACTTTTTCCCAAAATATTCTGGTTTGTTTAAAAATGTTTCCCTAAATATTGCAGTTCATAATTTATCACCCTAATTAAGGTGGCGGTATGAATCCACTCTCTCAAACTCATTTTCATTAGTGGAAACAAGTTTTAGCAATTGGTATTGGACTAAGATAAAAATGTAAAGCTTTTTAAAATTGAGTTTTCGAAACTTGATTTCATTGCAGTTGATTTCTCTCCCTCTCACAGTCTCACTCCCTTGTGCATTTGATTCATTTCCATGGATCCCACTTTTTGTTTTTCTAGCCTCCTCTCATTTCATTAAATACGTCAGTCCCATTTTTTATTTTTTTTGTTTACTCCCATAATAGTAAAATCTGATTACACCACACTAACAGCGAACCAACCTGGAACAACCCATTCTTCACCCATCCTACCGAAAACTTCCAAAACCATATTAAACTGCCCAACCTACTCTGTCTGTATCCATTAGTTATCACAATCCCAAAGCACTACGTCTCTTACCTTTAATTCTTCAAATATATCATGCGTTGAATCCATAGGACAAAATTTTAAATAAGAGATCAAAAGGGCACTGTCAATAAAAAGATAAAACTCAAACCCGATACTGATCATTATTGGTAAAAATTGATTGATATCATTCAATATTAACACATATTATTAAAAATAATAATTTTGTGTTAAAATGGTTGCCCAATACCAATGTTGATATGTACTATTCTAATTATAAAAAACAATACACTCACTGATATATTATTTACAACCTTGGTCTTTACATGCTCCTTTATATCATACACAATCTTGGACAATCTACCTCAGAAAAAGGGTGAGAAAAGTACTGATTTAGAAATTGGATTACTAGAAACAGAGTACCGTCTAAGTGGTATTGCTTTGCAGGACTGTATTGAAGACCAAAAGCTCGTTATTCATTTGACTAAATCTGAGTAGCAACACTTGTTAGATAATCACTTTACCTAAAAGCTTAAGCTATTAGGTTGTGGGCCAACAATGTATATCAAGCTTTAACATTTGCATGTGTAGCACAATAGAACGTTGAGAGATGAGCACATGATAAATTACACACATTACTAGGAGTTAAATAATTTTTTAAACACCATAGAATAAACATTGACAATGAGACTAAAACCCAGGACCTCCTAGCAACCAGCTCTGATACCATGTAAGACAGCCACTTTACCTAAAAGTGTAAGCTAGTAGGTTGTGGGCCAACAATGTATATCAAACTTTAACATAATAATTCTAGAATGATGTGGAGATTTTCTGTCATTCAATTGATGACAATCCAAGAAGTTCAAATGCTATACAAATCAAGTAGATGAACAAGGTACCTTTCTTGCTCAATGTTGGATGTCTCGACTTAGGAGGACTTGAAGAAGAATTAGTCAAACTCAGCTCCAGCGATGGCCCTCCAATGCTTATGTTAGAAAGCTTCTTAGAGAATCACCAAAGAGATGGAAATCCATATTACATCTCTTTTATGAAAAAAAAAAATTCACTTTTTGTGGCTTCTCTGATAATATTGGGAACATCCTTTGATCAAGGAGCTGAATTAGAGCAAATTAATTCACATTGAAATTGCATAACTTCAATTATTGATGTTGCTTGTTATAAAGGCGTACCGGCTGCTTTTCAGGCAGCATTCCCTTAGCTATGTGGCTAAGGAGCTCCTTTGATTTAGGACTATTGCACTGATAAAGATTTGGTGTGATGTTGCTGATTCTACTTACGGCCTCCAACCTTAGGGAGGTCTTGGAAAGCAGAGGCTTGGGCTAGGTTATTTGATATTTGGTGATCGTCGATCAGTGTATTCAGGCCGACCTACTTTTGATTCCTAAGGTTGTAGTAATGTCTTCCCGTGCCCTTTCAATCACCATTAGCTAGATAGAAATTCAAAATAAGGTTAAGGATGTATAACTCATGGATACCATACAAGAAAATTTAATAGTTGGTGATTGAACTAGTACATTGGGTTCAAATTGGTGATCGAACTTCAATTTTCTACATATCGTTCAAACAACACAAGCTTGCTAACTATTTCAATTAAATTCATAAAACCAATCTTGTTGAATATTGTAGGAGGAAATGGGAGGGAAAGAGAAACCATCAAGCCCCCATCCCCTCCTAAGAAAGATGAGCTCTCAACTGAGGGTCTTACCAGACGTCTTTATTCTCTTTATTTCCCTTCCCCATCCTCCCAAAAAGGCTATAAAGTTGGGCTTCTAACTTTCTACTTCCATAATCTGGAGTTTTCTCTTGATTGTGCAAATATTGATCCATCCAAATATTGATCCTTCCCCCTTTTTGAGTTTTTCCCAAAATATTCTGGTTCCTTTCAAAAAAATTTCCTGAATATTGTAGTTCAAAATTTATTACCCTAATAAGGTGGTAGTACGAATCCAATCTCTTAAACTCATTTTAGTTAGTGGAAACAAGTTTTGGAAATTGGTATTGGACTAAGATAAAATTTAAGCTTTTTAAAATTGAATTTTTGAAACTCGATTTCATTGCGCTTGATTCCTCTCCCTCACACCCCCTTGTGCATTTGATTCATTTCCATAGGTCCCACTTTTTTTTTTTTTTTCTAATCCTCTTCTCTCATTTCATTAAATACATTGGTCCCGCTTCTTTATATTTACTCCTATAATGGAAAAATCTGGTTAGACTGCAATAATAGAGAACCAACCTGGACTAACCAAGTCTTTAGCCATTCTACTGAAAACTTTCAAAACCATTCAACTGCCCAACCTAATCTGCGTGTATCCATTAATCATCACTATCCGGAATCACTAGGCCCCTTACCTGTAATTTTTCAAAAATATTATACGATGAATCCATAGAATCAAAATTTAAATAAGAGTTCAAAAGGGCACTGTCAATGAACAGATCAAACTCCAACCCAATCATTGTATAACACATTATTTTTTAAAAAAAATAGCATCTGTTGTATTTATAAGTTTTAAGTTAAAATGGTTGCCAAATACACATGCCGATACGTACTATTCTAATTATAGAAAACAATACACCATTGAATTATTTACAATCTTTGTCTTTACATGCTCCTATCTAGCATACACAATCTCTGGACAATCTACCTCAGAAAATGGGTGAGGAAAGTACTGATTTAGGAAATGGATGACTAGAACCAGAATAGCCTCTAACTGATATTGCTTTGCAGGACTTAGTTTTATATTGAAGACCAAAAGCTCATTATTGATTTGACTAAATCTGATGAGTAGCGTCACTGATTATTTTATAATTCCATAATGATGTGGAGATTTTCTGCCACTCAATTGATGACTGTCCAAGAGGTATAAATGCTGTAGGAATCAGTTAGATAAACAAGGTATCTTTCTTGCTCAATGTTGAATGTCTCGACTTAGGAGGACTTGAGCCAAAGCTAGGTCCAGTGATGGCCCCCAATGCTTACGTTAATTTAGGAAACATCCTTTTATCTAGGAGCTAAATTAGAGCAAATTAATTCGCACTGTAATTACGTAACTTCAATCATTAATGGTGCTCATTACAAAAGGCATACCAGCTGCTTTTTGGCCAGCATTTCCTTAGCTATGTGGCTAGGCACTGATAAAGATTTGGTGTGATGTTGCTGAGCCAACTTACAGCCTCTGACCTTAGGGAGGTCAAGAAAGCATAGACTTGGGCTAGGATTTTTGACGTTAGGTAGATCGGTGTATTCAGGCTGGCCTACTTGAGATTCCTAAGGATTTAGCAAGGTCTTGCTTTGCACTTTCAATTAGGGGTGAGCATAATTCAGGGAAAACCGAATTAACCGATTTAACCGGTCGAAGTTGGTCGGTTCGGTTCGGGTAAAAAAACTGGTTCAGTCGGTTCGGTTGGGCTTCACCAAAATTCGGTGATTCGGGTTTCGGTTCAGTTAACAACACATATTAATTCGGTTAACCGATTAACCGAATTATTAATTAACTAATTTTTAATATAAATTATTATATGTTAAAGGGATGGGGCTCGGCTTGGGGGAAAAAAAGGCGGAGCAGAGGGTTAGGGTTTTTTCCTGGCACTGTGCATCGTTTTCGTGGCGCTGAGGCAGCCAGAGACCGGAGTATTCCCAAGGCATGGAGTATAAGATTCACGTGACCAACGGGTTCAGGACCAACTCTTCAACTCCGCTGGTGATATGGTATTATGGTGTTCGTCGGAGGAGGATGATCTTGGGGGGGAGCACTGCAAGAGGGGGAAGAGTTCAGCTGGGAACTCCAGATCGACTTCTAGGGAACCGTCCAATTTTCATGCACCGTCAAATGGGATCGTCGGAGGAAGAGGTTCGAGGCGTTTCGAGTTCAGCGGGACGGCCACCGGTGTTTTGATCTCAAGAAATGCTTTTGGCTAGTGACGGAGGATGGGATTTACTTCAGCAGCAATGAGGTGAGTTGGAAGAAAGATTTCTCATGGTTGTAGAGTTACTGGATTTTGGAGCATTCCCTGGTTATTTCGGTCCTGCGGTAAAAGGAAATCAGTTCCCCAACATGTTCACCCATTTTTTTTTTTCACAATTAATTATAATTATATACTATTTTTAGCAATTAATTATAAATAATTTCGGTTAAATTCGGTTAACTGAATTACCCGAAAAGGTAATTCAGTCGGGTTTGGTTCGGCAGTTCGGTCGGTTCGGTTAACAGCATTTATTAATCGAAATTTTTGGTTAATTCGGTTAATTGCCTGAATTTGGTCGAACCGACCGTTTGCTCACCCCTACTTTCAATCACCATTAGCTAGATAGCAATTCAGAATGAGAGGAGATGTAACTCATAGATATCATACAAGTAAGTTTAATGGTTGTTCATTGAACTAGTACATTGAGTTCAAATTGGTGTCTGAATTTCAATTTGCTACATATCATTTACTCAAACCTGCTAACTATTTCAACTCAATTGACAAAACCAAGCTTGTTGAATAATCTAGGAGGAAATGGGAGGGAATGAGAAACCCTCAAGCCCCCATTCCGCTTCTAAGAAAAATGAGCTCTCAAATGAAGTTCTTACTATACCTCTTCATTCTCTTTATTTCCCCTTTTGCTCCTCCCAAAAAGGCCATAAAGATAGGCTTCAAAATTTCCTCTTCCATAATCTGGAATTTTCTCTTGATTGTGTGAATATCATTCCACCCAAATGTCCAATAGATCCTCCTCCTTTTGAGTTTTTCCTTAAATATTCTAGTTCCTTGAAAAAGTTTACCCCTAAATATTGTAGCTCAAAATTTATTACCCTAATTAAGGTGGTAGAGTACAAATCCACTTTCTAACTCATTTTTCTTAGTGAAATCATGTTTTAGAAATTGGAACTCGACTTTTGATAAAAACTTAAAGCTTTTTAAAATTGAGTTTTTCAAACTTGATTCCATTGCACTTGATTTCCCTCCCTCTCACCCCCTCATGCATTTGATTCATTTTCCATGGGTCCCGCTTTTCTTTTTTTTATCTCTAGTTCTCTTCTTTCATTTCATTAAATACATCGGTCCCACTTCTTTTTATTTCCTCACATAATAGCAATGTCTGGTAAGACCACAATAACAGCGGATCCAATTGGAGCAACCCATTTTTTACCCATCCTACTGAAAACCTCCAAAACCATATTAAACTGAATAACCTAATCTTCACATATCCATTATTTGTCATAGTCCAAAGCATAAACATCCAGATTGTGTGCCAAACATACAAAGACTGGCACACCATAAATCATTTGGTTATACTTGAGGCGTTTGCTGATTAAGCTTGTAATGAATAATGGGGTACTGAGGAAGCCATTGATCAACATCCACGAGTTGAATTTGTTGTTTTCCGTTAGGTTAGTGTGGTAGGCACAAGCTTGAAAGGATGCAATGCAAGTGGTTAGGGTGGACTGAGGAAGAAGAGGGTGAATGATTAAGGGGACATTTAAAAAAAAAAAAAAAAGGAGGTTTCTTGATTAGAAGACTGGACAAGATGGTTCTTCTGCTCATATAACTAAAATCTGCAATTTTGAAATGAGTAAACAAAAAATGATGGCATCTATATCTTTAATTAAGTGGAAAAGAGTAATAAAAAAAGGAAAAAGCGGGACTATGATAAATGAAGGAAACATGTGAAACTAGGAGAGGGAGTGAATTCGAGGGTAGATGAAATCAAGATTTTGAAACATAATTTCAAAAAAAAATTGAGTTCTGTGTTTTTTCTTTTTCTCTAATGAATCGGATTTCTTAAACTTGGTTTCAGTTATGAAAACGAGTTTAAGAAATCACCGAATCAATGTTTAAAAAAATTCAATTTGGTACTTTGCAAGATAAAAAAAAAAAAGAAAAAATGAAATTCGTTGAAGATATAGTAATTTGTTGGAGATGTAATTTGTTGATGATCTTTTGAATTTTTGGGCTAATTTGTTACCGATAATTTTTTATCATCTAACCAATGAATTAAAATTTTCACTCTATTTGCAGGAAACATGTATGGGAAAATTATTGTCTATCATACCATAATGAAAAGCTCCTCCATGATGCATCTGGACTTCAAGATTTTGGGATACGTAACAATTCTCAGGTAGTTAATTGCCTTTTATTTTATTGAATTTGTTCTAAACTTTTTACATTCTGAAAACAGTGTTCTGATTCTAAAGCCTTTCTATATATTAAGCATGTGTGGGATTTGGATTTTTCAAAAAAAAAAAAAAAAACACATGAATAGAAAAAAGAGGAAGAAGAAGATTGATGGAAGAAGATTGATGCAGCAATAGGGAGCAAAGAACTGATGCTTTGGTTATGGAATCGTGTGGAGTTAGACAAAAATCAATACCCTAATTTTCATAGTTCCCCAATGATTTTATTATATATTTTTACTAACCAAAGGTACAAATTTATGGTTATGAATTTTCCATTATAGAAAATGACAGCTGCCGAGGAAATAAAGCTTAGAAGCTGAAAGAAAGTCATTCTAAGAGATTTGATATCGTAAAATTCGCATGCACTGTTTTCTGATAGGCTTAATTTGGATTTGGAGAACGTCCAGCCATACCTACATATTCAGTGATCCTAAGAGCCAAAAGTTGTGGAATTGATCTTCCATTCCATAAGCTAGAATGTTAATGTTTTCATAGTTAAAACTGTCAAAATAGGCAAAATTATGAATCTTATTTGATAGACTTTTTAAAAGATATATCATTTTGGAATTCTATTTTTTAAAACTAAACAGGATGCCTATCCAGGTGCATTTCAGTCCCTGCATAAGGTCTAGGGGATCTCAGAGACATACCAAGGGGAGAAAACACCGGTTCTTTCATGGCCTGAACAAATGTGCTTAAACAACCAACAACTGCTTCTCCGTACTACTGTTGCTAGATATGCGGAGGAAGCACAAAATGAGCAAGAGAAGAAGATGAATCCAGGAATCTCCTTTGCCATTTTGATTTTCTTGTTTATAGTTCTTGGGGTCATACGATCCTGCATTGTATGTGCAGGATCCATTGTTCTTTGCAGGTAATGTATGCTCCAAGGATAATTTTTTAGTTGATTATTACCTGAGTCTTCTACGCAGGATATAACATTTAGAAATATTAGATTGAAAAGATGGACCAGTGGCCTCAATGAGAAATATTTGTAGTGAAATTAACAAAGTTCCATTGAACTCCTGCAGATGATAAAAACATGTGAACATTGCAGTATAACTTTGCTACTTTCCCTTTTCATGGACAAATTTTGTGATTTACAGTGTAAGAGAAATGGAGAATGAACCAGCAATTTATTGTTTGCAACGCTGCTTTCCAATCAAGCAGCGAACATGGCAGGCTTCTCTTGTAGATTGGCAAGTAACTTCTGTCAAAGAGGTATGAGGAAAACTGTTCTTAATATTTTTTATTTCTTGGTCATTAAAAATGTGTTTGATTGCAGAAAATTAATTTTATTAATCCAGTTGGAGAGCCTTTTTTTTGTTTTTTAGATTAACCACCTGAAATTCTGTACCATTTACAGCACAGCTGCATTACATGCACAAGATGATATGAGAAACCAGAATTTCAAACTTAAAGATTAAAGCATTTAGAGGGGAAAGCCTTCAAGATCATGCATTCTGAAAATCTAACAATGATATGAAAAGCAGAAACAGAGGCAAACCATAACCTGTATACAACATCCAAAATACAGAATTTGAAGGGCAAATTCGAAACAGATACATTTTATGCATTGCACATTTTGATATGCATTTTATATGTATACAGATTGTTCAAAACTTAATTCAGAAACACAACATGGAGGCTGGACCATTCTCTCCTTGTTTGCACTGTTCAGTCGCCCTAATGGTCATTTTGCTCTTCTTTAGGGGCCACTCTCAGCTTAATCCTCTCCTTGTACTCCTCTAGTTCTTTCTTGTATCTTTCCTTATCCTTCATCCCAATGTCCTGGTACACCTACATGAGAATAAGTATGCCAATTATGAGCTCAGAAAGGCCAAATCCTTACTAAGATCCCAACAACAAACCATTCATTTCATCGAAATACAGGAGACATGTTCAGTTCACCAATAGATGTCTGCAAAATGATTCTCTAAGTTTTGGCATTCTTGTCATTTTCAGACAAAAGGTGAAAGATGATATTTGTTGAATAATAAACAGAGGGGCAGGTAAGGGGATGACATGGAGAGTTCAGTAGTTCAGTTCGGCTTTTCTTTAGTCATTGTACTTACCATTCTCTCTTCTTGGCTGAGATTGTTCCATGACTGTCCAATCATTTTGGTGAACTCCCTTTCCCTATCTGGGAACTGAGCCTTGAGCACAGAATGCTTTTCTGCAAAGAAGAAATTATAGCCACTCCGGTTGGGTTTAGGGCGATCTGGGTCTCCTCCCCTTCTTCTACTCCTCCGAGCAGTGCGGCGAGCCTTGGGGGGGTACGGGACAATGGCAGAGCAAGCTTGGACAGCCGACGCAGAAGAGACAGGTTGCTCCGGATGATAGAGTACCCCATTGAGAACCTCAGAACCCAATTTCACACACACCAAATACCCACAATCAAATTTCCCATCAATTGTTCCAACCGCTGATAAACCTGCTGATCCTGCCATGAGGAAAGAGTAGGGACAAAGTAATCTTACAACTTAAATAACTGCAGATAAAATAACAGTGAAGGCCTGCTCTATGTAGCATATAATATTATGAAGTGTAGCAATCAAGGGCATTGCCATGCATTTTATTAGCAAAAGCATTATCTTGTTGAAGTCAGCAGTTCATCAAACTGTTTTAACTTATTTACTGCACATCTAAAGATGACTTTAAACATGATAGAGCCAGTCAGATTACAATGTAAAAGGGTGATGGTTCTTCAAAATGGAAAAATTTAGGGCTTGTTGAGTTGCCAAGAACAATTTTGTCAAGTGTGGGTTTCAATATTTGAATTTGAATTAGCAAATTGGAAACAAACTCGACACTATTTTGTGCTAAATTTCATTCCAATTCATACAAATTAAAACTCAAGTCCTAAAATACATTTTTTAAACAAATTGTAAGATGCCCAAGTTGAAAACATCTTTTTTTATTGACTTTCCACTATGCTATTCAAATAATGAGAAATTGAAAAATAAAATGATACTTTCATAATTACTTAAAGGAGTAAAAATAAAGGTGAGAACTGGCTTCCTTAAATGTACAAGCACCTTATGTAGAATTGATGATTTTTTGTGTTTGGTTTCCATTTCAACATCAAGAGTTGGTGTCATATAAAATTCTTATTACCCACACACACACACACACACACACACACACATATATATATATATATATATATATATATATATATATTATAACAATGCAAAAGTAGAATAACAACTAAGGATGAAATGCATTGATTCAAAGATTATCAAAGTTTACTAACATGACACAACAATTGAATGTAAAGTAATCGAAAGTAATAAGTAATTCATGAAAGCAAATGACAAGCAAGCAATAAACATTAAAGTAATGTAAGTCATTAACAAATATCTTCATAAGCAACGTGCGTTTAGCGAGACAGGCAAGTAGGCTAAACACGGTATCTCAAATGATAGAGTTTTACAAGTCTAATGAACACCCATTCTCCACTAAAGAATTTTGTATGCTATTTTAGCTTTGGCATTGGAAAACATCAAATAATTTGAAGAGTCATACTCCCATTCCATACTAGGACAAACATATGCAAAGCATAATATTTGTACTAATATTTACATGATGGTAACTCATTTCATGCATACAAGTCAAGCAATCACAGTGAGCATAATGCCTTGAACAAGCTCGACTTATGACTCTGATGTTACACTAAACTCCCCTTACATATAACAAAACAACAAATTTTTTGAAAAAAAAGAATGACAAGAAAGTCTTGAGATATTTAAAATCTTAGGAGACATAGTGAGATATTTGAAACCAGTTCGTGTCTCATAAAAATCAATGTCTTTTGTCATAAGAATAAACAACATGAAGTAGCCATGCAGCATCTCAAAGCCTGGCCATGTCAGGCTACTAAATTAAAAACACAACCAGTCCAATTCACGCACGCAATAAATTAGAAGTTCTCGGCATCATATTTGAATTTATGTTGACTTTAGATTGGTATTGAGCATGGGCCACCTGTGGAACATGCACATGCATACCATGGATATAAACTCTCTGCACTATCCGTATTTTCTAGCAAAACATTCATTTGCAGGCATTAAACTGCATTCAAATCGTGGGTTTGAAGCATTGAATGCAGACTTAAAAACGAAACTCAGCACAATCTTACATACATCTAGAAGTATAGATTTTGAATCTTGAATTTAAATTTAGATGGGTTTGAATAAATTTTAATATAATTTTATATTAAATTTTATCTAAATCAAGTCTGAATTCGAATTCAAATCCAAATTCAAGTGAGTTTTCAAACATGAGTTGAGGGCTAAAATGTTTGGGCAAACAGGAAGAAAGAGAAAGCAGGAAAACTTTGTGCATGAGCCGAAAAATGCAGTAGCCACAGGACCTGCGGACTGGACTGTTTAAGAAAGTGGATGAAGTGGACCCCGTGAAAAGGAAAATTTCATGATAAAGTGATTTGAAGCGCTCACATCACATGCAATCCAATCTTAGTCAACCATTGCAAATGGCATCCATCATCAGATGAGCCGCCCACCACAAAAAATTAATAAGAGAATTCATAAACCCCATCTGTGGCAGAGAAATTAAGCCCAACAGATGAGGTATGGCGAGGAATAATCTCCATTAGGACCGTTACCAATCTCAAAATTTCCTATTTCTGAACATGGGAAACTTGGATTGGCGCAAGATCTTACCGTCACCGGGCGAATTGGGACAATCCCCTGTTTTCTTGGAGGAACATTCCGCGAGATCAGCCGCCTCGGGCCCATATGCAGCTGCTGCAGAAATGAGCCAAAAACAGGGCAAGAATGAAAAGCGGAAATATATTACATATGTATCGAATACAAAGGAAGCACAGTAAAAAGTAAACCATAGCTAGAAAAGTTCGATCTTGTACCAGTTTGGGTAAGCAGGGGACCCTGTATCTTGAAAAAGTAAACGTGTTCGTAATGGTGAAGCAGAGCATGGTAGTGCTTCCTCAAAACAAAGGAAGCGCTTGTGGTCGTCGGAGAGAAGTTGAAAACAGAGCCCACCTCTCTCCATTTCTTCTCCACTACCACCTGTTCCCAAAATCAAGCATTTCCTTTTCATCTTCCAATAAAACCGAGAAACAAAAAACGACCATATGGATATGTGTATGAAGACATGGACTGATACTGAATTGAAAACCTTATCGAAGCCGCCCCTTTTGGTAACCTCCACATACAGAACATGCAAATCCAGCTCCTTCCCTCCAATCACAGGAATCCTTACAACAGTCCAAAAGAAAAACAAAAATCAGAGATTGAGCGTAAAGAACAAAACTTCAAAGACCAAACGCATGTGGTGTTTGATTCTTTTGAAAGAACAGGGGCAGCTTACATGAATTTGGTGCCCAACATGGAGTGGAAGCGGCGCAGGGTGTCCCAGAAAAGAGAGGGATGCTCGACGACGTCGTCGTGGGAGGCCAGAGGCGCAGGGTAGCGCTTGTTCTCGCCCCCTTTCCAGATGACGAGCTTCGCCGGCGACGACATTGTCTCCTCGGCGACGGCGCCGGAGCAGTGAACCAGTGTAATCCTCTGAATGTGAAGAAGAAGACTGAAGAGCTCGAAGATCAAAACGAGTTTGGGTATGGTATTAATCAATGATGATGGTGCAATTAAGGAAGAGTAAATCTGACCAAAGGAAAGAATTAAAGAAGAGTGGTGGACGCGTGGAGGGTAACGGTTAAGCAAAATTGGCTTCTTCTATTTTTTGAAAGTGTCCAAGCTGCCTATTGCTCATTTAATTCCACCGGCGGGAATCATAATTACCCTTTACCAAACACGCCCCATCTCTCTCTCTCTCTCCTCTAGTCATTCGAAGCTCGAAACTCCAAAACATTGAAAAATTCATCGTCTCTGTTTTGCTCTGTTCGTTCCCCTGAAACTTCTGGTGGGGTTTGGTCTGATAGTATCTTAGAGTACGCCTGTTCGGAGATAATCTGCAGGGACCTTCGGGTTGGGATCAGGTGTGCGCGGGCGCACTGATGCTTCCTGCGCTTCACTGTGTAAAAAGGCTCGCTAGGCCGTTGATTCGGTGGACGGGTTTCAAATCCGCTGGAGCAATTTGTGGGCCTGCAATCTTCGAGCTGGATCGAGCGGGTAAAGTCTTGTGTAGAGGGAAAGAGTGGGTGTGAGTGACCGTACCGGAGACGAAACGACGCCGCACCGCAGTGATTTTCCTTGGAAAGGAAAATCTTTTGTCCTACGTGATGAGATGAATCTCTGCGAAAAGATGCATGATTTTTTTTAATTAAAAAGTAAAGTAGAGGATACAATTTTGTGGATAATTTAATAGAGGATAAATATTTTACCTCATTAATCTTCTATTTTTTTTATTTAAAATTTAAAATTAATTAATTAAAAAAAAATTTTATACGGCACTCTAGATACTATTGTGCAGCACCAAACCCAATGAATGAAAATCGTCTGCCTATTGACGTGACCATGATAATTCACCGATTTTGATAGATAAAATTTTTTTTTTATTTGAGTGGTCATTTAATATTACTATAAAAAAAAGCATGAAACAAAAATAAGAAAAAAAATTTAAATTTAAAATTGAAAACTGGCAACTGGTTAATCTTTGTAAAATTTTAAAAATTAAAATGTTGATTGAATAAATCATTTCTATTCTTGAATCAAATAATAATTAAAAGCATGATTAAAATTATAAAAATACAAAAAAAATAAAATATTATATTATAATAAAAATAAAAAATTTATAACCATTTTACTTAGTAATTATATTTCAAAATTCACTTTATAAAAACAATCTTATTGTACATGACAATTGAAAAATAGTTAAATATTTTATAAATGACTTATTATTTTTAAACAAATTTTAAAAAATTTTGGCTCATTTTTATTTACATTATATTTTAAAATACTATGATCATTTTATTTTAATTTTAGTTAAATACGTTTTTAATGAATGATTAAATTTTCTATTCTAACCACAAGATATCAAAATAATTAAAATCATAAATTTGATTTTTGATTTTTTTTTTTATAAAAAAACTAAAAATCGGCAATAGAAATAAAAAGCTAATAATGTAAACAAACATGTTCTCATAATTTGTTTCTTTACCGCATAGAAACAAAAATAGAGAATAGAATAACTACAATGATGCACCTTTGAGAAACTTAACGTTTTCTATTTTATTTTAAGTTTTTACTGCAAATTACTGTAAAAATTCGATTCTTCAAGTTAAATGATGAAAAAGATTAATTAATCTCTGACATAGACATATAAACTACTTTTTTTTAACTAATGCAAGATACAAATGCTTGAAGGATGAGTTCCAAGCTCATATGTATAATAATAATAATAATAATTTGCTTATTTCATTAATAGATGACGATTGAAATTTAACAAGTTATAATTAATAACTCTAACTAGTTTGTTCTTTGTGTTTACACAAAACTAATGAAAGTTTCAAACTAGTACTAATTATTTCTTTATTAAAGTCATTTAAGTATTGAAACAATCGTCATAAAGTCGTTTGTTTTTTTGGACTTTATTATAGAAGAAAATAATAACAAAAAGACCCATGGACAAATTTCAATTCTATTATGGGGTCTACATAGCACCTCTCTCTCTCTCTCTCTCTCTCTCTCTCTCTCTCTCTCTCTCTCATACAATTAAGATCATATAGTTGTATCACACGCAAATATGTTCCAGTCCTTGTAATATAGTACTAAATTTTAAAAAACAACTAATGAAAATACAAAATAAAAAGTAAAAAAGTCATCAATCACATATGAATTAGCACTCATAGAAAAAAGATTATCAAGTTTCCAATTGAATCAAGATTATGAGCTATTAAAGATTACGTCCAGACCAAATGATTTAAGGTCTGATTGGTATCGTTTTTTTTTTTTTTCTCTATTCCAGATTCTGCATGGTGAGAAAACAGATTTTAAAAAAAAACATTTGTTTATGTTCTTAGTTTACTATTTCTGTTGCAGGTTTTCAATTGTTCTAAAAAACGTAATGGCCAGATTTCATGACTTTTAGTTGTTTTGGTAACCTATTGCTAAAAATGTTAATATCCAAAAAAAAATTTTAATTAAATCATTCATTTTATACACTTAAAATTAAAATTAAATGATCATATGAATGAAATAAAATTAAAATAAAAATATTCATAAATTTTAAAAAATAATAAATCAAATTACAAAATATTTTAACTATTTTTCAGTTATCATGTCCAATAAAATTTTTATTATAAAGTAAAATTTAAAATTATAATAAGTAGCTAAAATAATTTAAATATTTTTTTATTTTCATTATATTATTTTTTAAATATGTTTTATTTGTAATTTTATTATTTTAATCATATTTTTGTAATAGTATTTGATTTAAAGATAAAAATGAACATTTTTCAAGTAAAATTTTAATTTATACTAGTTTTATAGATGTTAATTAAACAGGTTTGTGGTTCATGATTTTAGTTTCTGTTTATGGTTTTTGGTTGTCGTTTCTCATTATTTATTCTATAATTTTTTATAGTGAAACCAAATGACCCTTTAGTTTTTGATTTTTATACAAAAAGTTAGGGTTTGATTGTTTCATGTAGTGAAGAAGCAATTGCTTAGAGCATTTTCAATAATTTTTTTCATAGTCATTATATAGTCATAGAAAGAAAAGTTTACTAATTAAAGTAGTATTTAGTGGTTGAGGTTGCAATCGTCTTTTTAATTTAATAATTTTTTGAAATATTATATTTTGATAAAAAAATTTAATTATTTTTCTCAATCTTGCCTTCCATTACAAAACTTCTCTTCCATACGAGACTTGAATATTTGTGTTTTATAACAACAACAACAACAAGCCGCAAGTCCTATTAGACTTTAATTGGCAATAGAAATAAAAAAAAAATGACAACATAAACAAACACATTTTATAATCAATTTTCACTATATAGAAACAAAAATAAAAATATAAAATAGCAAGGACACCAAACATGTCAAAAATTTTCAACGACATGGAAGTTTATCTAATTAACAACTCCCTTGGACAAAAACTTCTCCTACCATACAATTTAAGTATCACTCTAATGAGGATTTAGGAGGAATCTTCCACATGCAAAATTTCTCAAGTTCTTGATGAAATATCTCTCACTTCTGATCTGCAAAATCAAAAGTAGCTTTTTGAAGGTCTCAATGGCCTCCAAGGAATCTCTTCAACGTCTAAGTTAGTTGATAGTTCTACGGTTATAGCATAAGAAGAAGAGAGTAGGAAGAATGGAGAGAGTAAATGTAACATCCTCAAAATTTCTACTTTTTTTTTTAAATATCCATACAATCATACCTAAACAACGGAAACATAAGTCTTACAACCACATATACTATATCATACCAGAATTTTGTACATACAGACCATAGTCATATACAATAACTCCCTCCAGTATCGTCTACCCAAAAATCAAAATACAAAACCCTGTCACAAACTTACCCTACAACCAAGGTAAACAAGTCAACTCTCTATCCGCGAGTCTGATTCGCTCGCCTAGCTGGTTCACTTGAAAAATCGTAAAGTAATAGGGTGAGACGACGCTCAGTAAGTGGAAATATGCTATTACTAGTGTGTGGCGACCGAGTCGTAAAACTATAACATTAATATATAAAACTACATGATCTGGAAAATCTGTAAAACACATGCATAGTAGCTTAAAACATTTGTATCATCTGAACTTTTTATCATTCATACTATTATATCATACTATATACGACAAAAGCTGTAAAACTGTATACATATACATAATTGTACTCTTTCCATGAGACTCTGTATGTCATGATTTGACCTCTCACGACAAGGTTGTGCGGCCCGTAGGCGGGACTTAACCTGGTCAGCCCTCCAGGTAAGTCATCATACTCTACACTACCTCAGTCCGACCAAACTGCATCCACTCCTAAGCCCAGGACTGGCTGCTATCTCGTCAAACTGGCCCCCTCAACCCAGCGTACTAGTGAGCTGCATCCTCTCCGAGCACAGTTTGATGGTACCCATACACTATCTGAGATATATGGTTACACTCTATCTGTATTAGCAACGGTACCATGCTCTATAAACTGTATCTGTTTGTAATCTTTCCACAGGGATATAATACTATATAAATACATATATATATATATATGTATATATATTTACTATTTTCATCATGTTTCTAAAATAACCATAACACCATAATTCTGTGTTGTAAATACTGTGATATCTGAATAATTGTAACATTTTGATGTTATAACTGTATAATTTGTCTTTATAAACTGTCTGTATAAACTATCTGTATACTCTGAGTGTTATGGCATTTAGGAAAACATAACTTTCTATATACACTATATATATTGTTCTGAATAATTATCTACATACTGTTATATATATCTGTCTGTGTAATCATTTGAATAAAATTGCATATGTATACATACTATGTCTGTATAAAATCTGTAAATATCTAACTATATTTGTATAATTTAAAATACTGAAAAACTGCATAAAACTCCATATCAATATCATGTACTAAGGCCACACATACTTTAAAAATTCATATTCTGTATAATATTTGGTATACATACATACATACATATATATATATATATATATATATAATATTTCTGATAACGTAAGTAAATTTCCTAGCATAGTATATTTCCCTTACCTTAAATCTGAAAAGCCTCTCACTAAACTCTAGCCCTACACTCGCAGGATTTTCCGCTCAACACCCTGAAAACAACATCCCCCAAAACAAAACATCAGTATTTTTTTACCTACAACATTTCTTATAACTACGAGGAAGGCATAATCCGAATAAAATGTCTTACCCTGGATTTGGGATGAATTCGAACCCAACTTCTCCCACGATCAGCTCCGGTAGATTTGCAGAGAACTTCGTCAGGAGCGTCGTGGTGGCCTCAAATCTTCAATATTGCAAGAAATGGGGACAGGATCAAAGAGAGAAAGAGGGAGGAGTGTTTTATAGAGAGAGAGAGAGTTTGCGTTGAATTTTCATCAAAAAATTCGGGTTTCAACTATTTATCGGGTCGGATTCGTCGACGAGACACGTCATCTCCTCGACGAGTCCTTAAGTAATTTCGTCGATGAATCCTACCTCCTCGTCGACGAAATTCAAACTGTCCAAAAACCCCTCTCGGTATCTTCTCATCGACAAGGTGTGGCTTCGTCGACGAGACCTACTTATGCGCTCGTCAACGAACTCCTTATGTTCGTCGACGAGACCCTATGTAAAATTTTTTCAAGTTATTATATTCAAAATGTAACATCGTCGACGAAGCTTATTGGCTCCTTCTATTTCTGTTTCCATTTATCTCACTTTTATTATTTAAATACTATTATTCTTCAGGTCATTACAGTAAATCTATATTTTCTAGGTGAACTTACTTCTTTTGTTACTCGACTTCTATTCCCTTAACTTTGGGAGGTTAGGTCCTCCATTCCCAATGTTGTTAACACCTCTCTCCCACAGTGGGGGTATCAGTTTCTTCGTGAGAGTAGGTAGTTGGGAGTCCGAAGGAGGTGGGATAGCTTAGTTCCTCCCATGAAATGAACACCTCGGTCCTAAGGTCCATATGGAACTTGGTCATGGCTCCAAGGGGGAGCACTTGGGTCGTAGGGCTCAGGTGGAGCTTAATCATGGTTAAAAGGTAGAGCACCTCGGTCATGGGGCCGACACGGAGCTTGGTCGTGGCTCCAAAGAGAAGCATCATGGAGCCTATATGAAACTTGGTCATAACTTCAAAAGGGAGCACCTCAGTCCCACGCGGAGCTCAACCATGGCTCCAAGGTGGGGCACCTCGATCGTGGGGTCCATGTGGAGCTTGGTAATGGCTCCATGGGGAGCACCTTAGTCATAGGCTTCACATGGAGATCAATCACAACTTCAAAGGGAGCCCCTTGGTCATGGAACCCATATGGAGTCTGGTCATGGCTCCAAGGTGGAGCACCTCAATCATGGGATCCACATAGAGGTCGATCATGGCTCACTTTGAAAATAAAAAATAAAAAAACATAATATCGAGACCACTTAAAATGAAAAGTATTATTTATAGTTCACAATTCTTCTAAGATGAAATGAAGTTATGTCGAAAATAATTTTAACAATAGGAAAATGAAATGTTGTAATGCAAGATTTGCACAATTGTGAATTGAAATATATTTTTTATTTTTTATATTTAAATAATTTAAAACTTGTTGCCTTCTTTTCTAATTCTTCAACATTTGTATGTGAAACATGTAAAATATATTTTTATTGCTTTCTAATTTTTATAGAATTTGTAAAATAATATAGTGCTTTTGTTATTCTCTAGAAAATGAACTTGTGACACTGCCACATTCAATAATACTTGCAATATACAAATGCTTCAAGTATAAGTCCCAAGGTCCTATGTATAATAATTCATTTATTTCACTAATAGATGACGATTGAAATTTAATAACTCTAACTAGTTTGTTTTCTGTATTTACACGCAACTAATGAAAGTTTCAAACTAGTACTAGTTACGTAGTATTGAAACAATCATCATAAAGTCATTTGTTTTTTCGACTTTATTATAGAAGAAAATAATAACAAAAAGACCGCTGGTCAAATTTTGATTCTATTGTGGGGTCTACATAGCACCTCTCTCTCGCATACAATTAAGACCGTATGGTTGTATCACACGCAAATATGTTTCAGCCTTTGTAATATAGTACTATATTTTAAAAGATAACTAATGAAAATACAAAAAATAAAAAAGACATCAATAGACATGAATTAGCACTCATGGAAGAAAAATTATCAATTTTCCAATTAAATCAAGACTATGAGTTATAAAAGATTACATTCAAACCAAATGATTTAAGGTCTATTTGATATCATTGTTTTTTTTTTTTTTTTTCCAATTTTCTGTTTCTGATTCTAAAAAGGGTGAAAACAGATTTTAAAATTTTCTTTGTTTGTCTTATTAGTTTACTATTTCTGTTGCAGGTTTTCAATTGTTCTCAAAAAACTAAAAACCAAATTTCATAACTTTTTCGTTGTTTTGGTAACATGCTGCTAAAAATTTTAATATCCAAAAATAGTTTTTTAAATTAAATCATTCATTTTATACACTTCAAATTAAAATAAAAATAAAATGATCATATGAATTTAATATAATAAAAATAAAAATATTCATAAATTTTAAAAATAATAAATCCAATTACAAAATATTTTAACTATTTTTCAGTTATCATGTCTAATAATTTTTTATTATAATGTATAATTTAAAATTATAATAATTAAGTAAAATAATTATAATATTTTTTATTTTTATTATGTTATTTTTTATCCTGTATTATTTGTAATTTTATAATTTTAATCATATTTTTATAATATTATTTGATTTAAAGATGAAAATGAACATTTTTTAAGTCAAAATTTTAATTTGTACTAGTTTTATAAATGTTAATCAAATAGGTTGGGGGTTTCTGATTTTTAGTTTCGATTTATGGTTTTCAGTCATTTCTCACTTTCTCTTCTGTATTTTTTGACGGTGATGCCAAACAACCCTTTAGTTTTTTATTTCTATACAAAAAGTTAGGGTTTGAACATTTCGTAGAAGCAATCGGTTAAAGGATTTTCAATAATTTTATTCATAGCCATTATATAGTCATAGAAAGAAAATTTTACTGATCAAAGTAGTATTTAATGGTTAAGGTTGCAATCATCTTTTTATTTTTATAATTTTTTGAAATATTATTTTTAATAAAAAGTTTAATTGTTTTTCTCAATCTTTTCTTCCATGGGAGACTTGAATGGTTGTGTTTTACAACAATAACAACAAGCCTTTAAGTCCTACTAGACTTAAAGTTGATAATAGAAAAAAAAAAAAAAAAAGTGACAACATAAAAAAACACATTTTATAATCTATTTTTACTATACAGAAACAAAATTAAAAAATAGAAAATAGTAGGAACACCAAACAGACCCGAAATTTTCAACTGACATGGACGTTTATCGAATTAAGAACTCCCTTGAACAAAAACTTCTCATACCATACAATTTAAGTATCACTATAATGAGGATTTAGGAGGAATCTTCCACATGCCAAATTTCTCAAGTTCTTGATGTTCTATTCAGTTTAAGGATCTTTTAAAGAAAGAAAAAAAAAATTTTATTTATATTGTATTATTAATATTTAAAAATTTTTTTAAGAAGAAGGTAAGAAGCAATATATTTGCTCCAATAGATACAAGTACACAAGGTGTGAGGTGCAACAAAACAAGTTAGATTGTGTTTGAAAGTATGAATTTTAAAATTTAGATTTAGATTTATATGAATTTGGATAAAATATTTTGTAAAATTCAATTTTTTTTAAAGAATCTAAATTTAATTGTCTATGCTCTCAAATACTAAAGATGATTTATGGAAAACTAGTTAATTATTTCCAACAACTTGCACCAAAGTGAAGTAGCTTATTAATTTCCTATTCCAAAATAGAATGAATATTGAGAGAATCTTGGAAAAAATTTAAAACTTCTTCCAACTTCTTTTTTTCATTTTAAGGCACTGTTGATGTTTTAAAATAGATTATCACTTCAAAATTTGATTAAGTTGAAGGTTGATGAAATATCTCTCTCACTTCTTATCTACAAAATTAAAGGTAGCTTTTGGGAGGTCCTAGTGGCCTCCAAGAAATCTCTGTGATGTTTAAGTCGGTTGATAGTTCTTTTGTTAAAACACAAGAAGAAGAGAGTAATAAGAATGGAGAGAGTAAATATATATTTTCTAGGTGAACTTATTGTTGACTTTTTGAGTCTGATCTCTATTTTGATGTTGACAATGCATAAGGTTCTTATATGGGTATTTAGTGATTGAACAGGTTATTATTCAACACACACATAAAGGAACTAGAAATTGAAGCCTGAAGGACTTAAAGACTATACCCTTGGCGCATTCCATGAAGTCAGAAGAGCAAAGAAATGATGACTAATTTATCTTAATTGTAATTGCATTTAATTTTTATTATTTGATCTGTAATAATGCTTGCATCTGCATGATATGGATTAAATGCTCAGATGGCCATAGTTGGACCTTAGGAGACTTTACCTTTCAAAGAAAAACCTTTTTTTCTAAAAGATTAAAATCATACAAAAGGTTTAGCAATCTTTGGGGTCAAAATTGGGGCAATTACAGGGCCAAAATTGATTTTACACAGATTTCGGTTAACCAATGTTGGATTTTTTGGGTTAATTAAATAGCCCCGGTCAACCAATCTATTGAGGTTTAAATTGCCACGGTCGATCGACTACACTGTAGGCTAAAAGTCAAATAGTTGACTAAAGTCTCGGCCGACCAACCTTAATTTGAACATAACTTCCATGATTGACTGACTAATGAAGTTTGACTTTTCCACCTTCCACGGTCGATCGTCCTCTAAGCTAAAAAATGCCTCAGGCAACTGACCCTCAAGAACTGGCAGACCGGCCTTGTAAGAACCTGACCCAAGAAGTCCAGATTGAATAAATCAGTAAAAAGTAAAAAGGTAAAATTAGTAGGCCTCATCGACGAAGCCATTGTTCTCGTCGACAAAGGTCCTCATACTGTTCGTCGCCAAAGGTAACGGTTTGTCGACGAAGGCGTCGTCTCATTGATGAATTGGACCGGGTCAAGGGTCTATAAATAGGATATTTGGTTGCTTCATTACTAAGAAAACTCAAAATCTCTCTCTCTCTCTCTCTCTCTCTCTCTCTCTCTCTCTAGAACTTGAAGCACTCTCTCTTTCTCTCTCTCTCTCTAGGGTTTCGAGTCATCTGTCACCCGAATCAATGATATGACGTTACCACATGGATCAAGAGGAGAATCTCTATGTTTATAGCAGATTGAAATTTCGTTTCGAGGATTTTCGGGTTTTCTCCTAAAATCGAGATAAGGGTCCAATTTCAACGCATTAGCTACCACATTAGCTTTCCCCGAATGATAGCTAATGGTGCAATCGTAGTCCTTGATCAGTTCCAGTCACCATCTCTGCCTCATATTCAACTCCTTCTGCGTGAAAAAGTATTTGAGGCTCTTGTGGTCCGTGAAGATCTCACATTGTTCACCATATAAGTAATGTCTCCAAATCTTCGACGCATATACTACTGCCGCCAACTCCAGATCATGCGTGGTGTAATTCTTTCGGTTGGTCACCGAAGGGTATGAGTTTGTACCATGTTTGCACCTGTTAACCTAACAAGGCTTTCACCTCTTGTTTTGATAGTAACAAATAAAAGGTTTTAATATCATTATGTGTTCAAGTAATGATGGTTTCAGACAACTTAGCAAGCCAAATTCAACAAAGTTTCGAAAGATCACCAACAAGTTCGAAAGAACGTGATGTGTCATGAAGTGATCAAAAAGGTAAGCTTAAAGACATCTGAAGATAGAATGAACTCAAAGCTTCAAGATGTCCTTGAAGTTTTCAAAGAACAAGAAGTGCTTAATTTGTTATGAAATTTTCATGTAAGTACTTCAAAGGTAAAAATATCATTATGAATAAAATGAAGCTCATTAGGGGACATAAATGGAATTAAAAACTTTATATTAAAACCCCGAAAAATGTATTTCAAAAGTAAGTAAGGAAGCCAAATATCTTTGAAAAAAAAAGAAGGAAATTGTTTTTGTTCTGTCCAGGCGACCGAGGTATAATCCTTAGGTGACTGAAGATTTTTGCTGAAGAAAAACAAAACAAGCAATATGTCTTCAGGCGCTTGACCCTGTAACTTCAGGCTCCTGAACTCACTTCAGGCAACCAAGGTTACACTACAGGTAACCGAAGTACGGCAACGGGAAAATTTTTTACACTTCTAATTTCAAATCTAATTGACTTGCGCCCTAATCTTTTTGGAAACTTGAAGGGCTTGGTTCAAATTCTTACATTATTCAAAGTGTTGTATATCTCATTCTTGGTTTGACTATTTTTACTTTCAAATTGTGGTTGATTGGTTTGGATAGTGTGGTTGAAGATTGAATGTTTAATTATTTGATTGTTTAAAAGAATCTTAGCTATTGTGTAATTGATAAATTAAACAAACAAGTTAAAGAATTGGTTAAAGAATTAAAAAGTTAAGAATTCCCAAAATGCATTAAAAGAAAGTTTTAAAATCCAATTCACCCCCCCCTCTTAGGAAGCTATTCCTAATTTCAATTGGTATCAGAGCGGGGTTACAGAAAATCTTAATTAATAGCTATAAAAAGATCTTAATGGCTAACTTAGGCATAGCTCTCTTTGGAGAGGGACAATCTTCAACTAGGCCACCAATCTTTTGTGGTATGAACTATACCTTTTGGAAAAAGAGAATGTAAATATATCTTCAAACTATGAATTGGAAAGCCTCAGAGGTTGTCATGGAAGGTGACCAAATTCCCACTAAGATAGTTGATGGAAAACAAGTCCCTAAGGAGAAAATTGATATGACAGACTTAGACTATAAGATGCTGCAAGTAAATTCTAGTGTCATGAATGCTCTATATTGTACTTTAGAGGCCAATGAATTTAATAGAATAATGGCTTGCAAATCAGGTAAGAAGATATGGGACAAATTAGAAGTAACATATGAAGGAACTATAGATGTTAGGGATAATAGGATCGATATGCTTACAAGTGAATATGAAGCTTTTAGGATGAACTCGGATGAATCCATAACTAATATGTTTACTAGGTTCACTCACATAATCAATTCCCTAAATGCACTAGGAAAAATCTACACTACTTATGAGATGATAAGGAAAATTCTTAGAGGGTTGCCACCTAAATGGGAACCAAAAGCCACTGCCATAACGGAAGGAAGAAATCTGAAAACCACTTCCTTAGATGAGTTAATAGGTTCTCTGCTTACATATGAAATGGCAATGAATGAAAAGAATGGAAAAATCAAAACCCAAGAGACAATAGCCTTCAAAGCCCTAAAAGATAACTCAAGTAGTGAAGAAGAAATGGATGAAGATGAAGTAGTCTTCATATCTAAAAAACTAGCCAGAATACTAAGAAGGAGAAACAAATTCAAGAGAAGTAATCAAAACTCCGAATCAGAAGAAGAAGCCAGCAAAAAGTCAAAGAATAAAACTCTTATGTGTTATAATTGCAACAAAGCTGGACATATAAAATCGGAATGTCCTCTACTTATGAAAGAGTCTAAGAAGAAAAAGAAAAATGCCATGAAAGCTACTACTTGGGACATGATGAGTACAAGTAGTTTTGAAATTGAATCAAGTGACGAAGAGATTGCTTATACATGCTTTATGACTTAGGATGATGAGGAAAGCTCCTCATCTAAATCATCAAATAATTCTTGTAGTGATGAATCCAATGATGAAAGTCTGTCATCTTATGAAGAACTTCAAAATGACTTATTCAAGGTGCATAAGATGCTAATTAAAATAACTAAACAAAATACTTCATTGAAAAATATGAATGAAGGAATAATGAAAGAGTTAGAATTTCTTAACGTCGCAGAAAGAGAAAAGGATTCTAGAATCAAGAAAATAGAAAGTAAGAATGAAGTTATGACAAAGGAGTTAGAAGCAAAAAATCTTGCTGAAAATGAAAAAATTTAAAAATTAAAGAATTAGAAAGCAAGAATGAAAAGATAATAGAAGACCTTCGATCCCTATCCTCTATAGAATATAAGAAAGATATATATATTTCAAATTAGAGGGTAAAATAAGAAAATTATCTCTAGAATTAGAAAAATCATTTAAAAAGGTTGACAACAAGAAAGAGATAGAGTTAAATGATCTCAAAAATCAGATTGAAGATAAAGAAAAAATCATCTATAACTTTACAAAAGGAAAAACAAACTTTGACAAGATGATAGGTTCACAAAGGATGACTCTAAATAAAGAAAGCATTGGTTTCAAAGGAATTGATATAAGGAAAAAGAAACTTTATATGAGTTATTTTTCAAAAGAATCCAAAGACTATGCTACCACCTCTAGTAATGCCTACACAAATACAATATGCTATCAATGTAAGAAAAAGGGGCATATCAAGTTTGAATGTCTATTGAAAAGAAAGGGTGTGAAGACTAAACAAGTATGGAAAATAAAAGAAATATCCCTTGAAAAATCAACAAGAACCAAGAAAATATGGGTATCAAAAATAAGAAAATCTAAAATTTTATAGCATAAGTGTTGTTAAAAGAAAAATATACATCAATAAAAAGAGAAACTTGAACCATTATACAATAAGGGAAATAAGTTAGAAAAGTTCAAAACAAGGAAATAAGGAAATTTCAGAAGTAGAAGAACTTCAGTTGACTGAATTAAGACTTCAGGGTCCTACATATACCTCAGGCGACCGAACAGCTACTGCCTGTTGAATTTTAGCCCAGAAAATTCTTCAGGCGCCTATACTTATTCTTTAGGCACTTGAAGTCGCAGAGTCCTTATATTTTAAATGCGCGAAACCGTACTTTTTCTAAACTCTAGGCTCCTGAACCAAGTTCTATTACTCACCCGAAGTTCCAAACACCAAACCTCCTTTAATCTCCGGCACTAAAACCTTCGATTCCAAGCTCCTCAGCATGATCACACCCATTCTAGGGTTTGATAAGAAGCCAACTGTTGCTCCAAGAAACCTTCACAATGCCTCGAACAAAGAAAACGGCGAATCGTGGCTCATCCTCTGGTAGAGATGATCCGAATATGGAATGATGGTTGGTATCCTCTCAAGCTAAACATCTCTATTAGGGGTGAGCAAACGGTTGGTTCGGTTAAATTCGGGTAATTAACCAAATTAACCAAAAAATTCGGTTAAATAATATCATTAACCAAACCGACTTAATTGACGAAGGACACCGAACTGACCCCGACCGAATTGCCCATTCGGGTAATTCAGTTAACCGATTTTAACCGAAATCATTTAAAATTAATTGCTAGAAATATAATACAATTATAAATTTTTTTTTTAAAACCAAATCCAACTTAATTAAATACCTTATTTATTAATTTTATTAATGAAAATAATATTTTACCATAGAACAAAGAATCCAAATAGGTTAATTAAACTCCTTAATGCACTTGCATAAGCAAAATTTATATTCATAAATTATATTTAAAATCTAATTAATTAGTAATTCGGTTAATCGAAATTTTTTTTACCCTTAACCGAACCGAAATCGATTAACCAAAATTTTGTAGAATTATAACTGAACCAACCAAACCGGGATTTTTACCCAAACCCAACCGGCCAATTTCGGCCAGTTAATTCGGTTTTCACCGAATTATGCTCACCCCTAATCTCTATAGGACTCGACTCCTTACAGTAGAACCAATATTTGGTAAGGTGCTTGATCTTCAGTTCTTCAATACCGAATTCCCTGAGATTTTATCTCTGTTTAGAAACATAGGATGGAAAATTTTTTATTGAGTACCAAGCCAAAGGAATCTTTCCCAACCTGATAAAGATTTTCTATGCAAATATGACTCCTAGGGAAAATTCCTTAACAACCGATGTGAAGGGTAAGAAAATAGTGTTTTCACCTCAATCCTTAACATCTATTCTGAATGTTTCTCCTGGAAGTTTTGAATGCCCAACATTAGGACAATCATGGATACTCCAACAAGACTTTACACCTGAGGAATTTTTGCCATTAGTTATGGAGAATCAACTAAGTTACTTTGGGCATCCACCACTGTATAAACAGCTAAACCTGAAAGCTCAAATTCTTCAAAAAATTATCACCAATAACATTTTACCACAAGCTGGATCCTACGATCATCTTTCATATGTCGATTGTTTTGTTATGTGGTATTTGTTAAAAGAAAAGAAACTTGACTTAGCCAACCTTATCATAAAATGGATGTGGGCTAAGCTTGATGCATCTCGAATAACTCTTCCATACGATGGAACTCTCAGCCTTATTCTTTCAAAACTCAGTATAGCCTCACCAATAAACCTATTCATCAAGAGAACTAGATATGAACTTTTTACTTCAACCACTCTTAAACAGATGGGATATGAGAAACGAAATCAGGAGTGTCTTTTAAAAGGAGGGAGACAACGGAGGGCAGCTCCTGCACCTCCTCCTTCACTTCAAGATCAGTTAGAAGGTTCAGCCCCTGAAGCCCCCTCATGGTTCACACCGTTCTATAATGAATTCACCTCTTTTAGCCAAGATATGCGCGAGGGTCTTAAAACTCTGCAGGATAACTATTCCTCCTTAGATCAGCGTCTTATGCGCATTGAGCAAATTCGGGGTAGTTCCTCACACGGTGATCCTATGGACACTAGCTCCATACCCCGTAGAGATGATTCATCAGCTAAAGAATCTGAAGAAGAGAAAGAAGGAGATGATGAAGAAGTAGAGGAAGCTAGTAATGAAGAGGATGAAGAAGAAGATGAAGATGAAGAAGAAGAAGAAGAAGAAGAAGAGGAAGAAGATGATGAAGCTTCTGATGGTGTTGAAAGAGATGATGATTAAATGTTCTTAGCTCTAAAAATGTAAACCTAAAAACAATTTCTCATTGTGATGTATTGTATGATTATATGTCACATTGTAGTGATGTGTTTTGGTTTGTATTCCTTATAATTTTTTTGTTGATGCTTTGCTCTTTGTACTAAAATTTGTATCCCTTTTTGCATGATGTCAAAGGGGGAGAGATGATTTAGAGAGCAAAAATATGATGTTGAATGTTGACAATGCTATATGCTAAAAATGCAATATAAATGCTATATATATATATATATATATATAAGCTTTGCAAAAACCTTATGAATGCAATATGAATGCTATATATATATATATATATGAGCTTTGCAAAAACCTTATTTTAAACATAAGTTTTGGCTTACTTTAAACATTACTTGAATTTATGTTTATTGTAAGGGGGAGCATTCTACAATCTCTAAATTCTTTTGCTTCTTATTTGTCATCATAAAAAAGGAGGAGATTGTTAGCCTAACAAGACTTTGACCTCTTGTTTTGATGGTAACAAAGAAAAGGTTTTAATATCATTATGTGTTCAAGTAATGATGGTTTCAGGTAACTTAGCAAGCCAAATTCAACAAAACTTCAAAAGATCACCAACAAGCTCAAAAGTACGTGATGTGTCATGAAATGATAAAAAGGGGAAGCTCAAAGACATTTGAAGATAGAATGAACTCAAAGCTTCAAGATGTCCATGAAGTTTTCAAAGAACAAGAAGTGCTTAATTTGTTAGGAAATCTTCATGTAAGTACTTCAAAGGTAAAAATATCATTATGAATGAAATGAAGCTCATTAGGGGACATAAATAGACTTAGAAACTTTATATTAAAACCCCAGAAAATATATTTCAAAAGTAAGAAAGCAAGGAATCTAAATATCTTTGAAAAAGAAGGAAGGAAACTGTTTTTGTTCTGTCCAGGCGACCGAGGTGTAATCCTCAGGCGATCGAAGATTTTTTCTAAAGAAAAACAAAATAGGCAATATGTCTTCAGGCGCCTGACCCTGTAACTTCAGGCCCCTGAACTCACTTCAGGCGGCCGAGGTTACACTTCAAGCAACCGAAGTACGGCAATGGACAGATTTTTTAAACTTCTAAATTTCAAATCTAATTGACTTGCGCCCTAATTTTTTTGGAAACTTGAAGGGCTTGGTTCAAATTCTTACATTATTCAAAGTGTTGTATATGTGACGACCTGCTTAATTTTCACATTTTTTTTTCCATAATATAATAAAATCAATATCACAAAACCCAGCAGATCATAATCCACCTAGACCCGTGGGTACCAGGGATACATCAGAACACATAACGGAAGCCTAAGCAGCAGGAAACATGCAATCATAATTTTATAAATACAGAATCATCCATCACAATACCAGAGTTACTACATCCACTATATTTAAGTTTATACATCCCAAAAAGAAAATCTAGGGACATTTTCACAAAATCCAACCATCCCCGCCAAAACTTACCTTTCAGAGAGGGCAGATCAACAAAACTATAACAGCGGAGCTTTACCCACTCTTTTATCAAGGGCTCCTAAAATGTTTATGAAATTCGGGGTGAGACACCTCTCTATAAGGGAAATAAACTAACACTAGTGTGTGGCAACATGAGCATTTCTGTGGTATACATATAATTATAAACATAACCAGTAAAACTGTATATATATCACATTTTTGGGAAAAACATGTATACCCAAAACATGGTAGAACATAATGGTTTCCATAGTATAATTCATCTCATATAAATAATAATACAAAAACATTCCTAGTAGGTTAGCTGACTATTGTCATGTATTACCCCCACATGACTGGGTTGTGTGACCCGAAGGCGAGATGTAATGATTCCCAAAATAATAATAACAATAATAATAATAATAATAATAATAATAATAATAATAATAATAATAATAATAATAATAATAAAATAAAATAAATGAATCAATAAATAATTAAATTAAAAAATTATTTAAAAAATTAAATTAATTAAAATAATTAAATATTTTATTATTAATTAAATTATATAATATAATATAAATAATATAATATATTAAGTTATATATATATATAAGATAACAATCCTTCCTGGCTCTTCAGGAAGGATTGAAATCACAGAGTGGCCAACCCCCCCCCCCCCAAGAAATAATTTTTCTACGCCTAGCCTCAGCTCCAGCTCCTTCCGTCTCTATCTCTCTCCTTCTCTTAATTTCTCAACGAGTTTGCGGTGGATCGGGAAACAAAAGGCGCAGTTGGATTCCTGGTTCAGCTACCGACATTTCTACTGGAACAGATTTTTCATGAGAACGACTTAGGCACTACTCCTGAGGAAAGATAATTTTTCTTCATTTTCCCAATTTCGCTATTAATATGCGGTTAAATCGACGATCAGGTACCATCACGTGGTTCTAATCACAATTGTCGTCATTTTGGTATGGATAATTTTTCAATTGGGGTTTTCTAAACCCCACTCCAAAGCGAGAGTGAGATTTGGAAAATTTGGTAATTTGGGTATATTTGTGGGTATTACTATTTATTTAGGAATTATGGCTTTAGGAAATATTTAAATAATATTTTATTTAGGAATCATTTATTAGAACTAGGAATTTAATTTCAGGGTTCGGGTGAGTGCCGCAGGCATCTTTTCAGGGTCCCTGTTGGCATAGCACAAGAAATCAGGTAAGGGAAAAATATATATTAAATCAGAATTTTTATGAATTAAATGAAAAATAAATTGTGTTATATGTACGTGTAAATTTTTCAGTATGGGTTTAAAATGCCAACCATTTAAATTATGTTTTTTCGAATTTATGATTGTTTATTAGATACGTATATGTGAAATTGAACTGATGGAAGTGAAATATTTTTCAGAATAATTATGCAAGAAATTAAAAGTATTTTTCTAGTATATGAATGTTAATTGTGGGTTGACTTATTTTCAAGTAATGTAAGAATTTTACTACTAAATTATGTGGTATGAGTAAATAGGAATGTTGTGTGGAAATATGTTATATGTATGAAATGCATAATATACAGGGAATGAATTGAGTATGAAAATGTTAAATGAAATATGCTGCTTGTGTGTGTTAATGCAACCATCTAAATAGCTGAAATATGTTGGGTAAAACAGCTGAAAGTGGCTGGGTAAATGTATGACAGCTGAAATATGCTGGGAAAAACAGCTAAAATATGCTGGGTAAAACAACTAAAAGTGGTTGGGTAAATGTGTAACAACTGAAAAATGTTGGGTAAAACAGCTGAAAGATGTTGAGTATGAAATGAAATGAAATGAAATGAAAAGGGAAATGAATGAAATGGAAATGAAATGTGAAATGTGAACAATGTAAAATGAGAAAGAGTCACTTAAAGTGAAATGCAATGCAATGTTAAGTCATGAATATGAATAGATGTGTATGATTGAATAATGATAGAAAGAATGATGTATTATGATATTAGAAGTATGTATGTACGTAGAACATGTTACAATTAGGCGAGGTGTACCTTTCGCTTGAGGGCTTGTTGAGTAAGACAAGTGCACTAGCAGTTGCAGATGTGGCAGTTGCCACATAACGTACTAGGGCAGAGGGAACCTACTTGTATGGGCGGGTAGATTTCCCTATCCTTAGGGCCTTCGCCGGTAAGCTATTGTTGAACGGTGTGAGTATGAGATCAATCTAACACTTGAGGGCTTACTGAGTAAGGTGAGTGCCCTGGTATGCTTTAGTAGTGACCTTAAGGTTACCTAAATATCATAGCAGGGGGTGCTACTTGTATGGGCGGGTAATCACCCCTATCCTTTTCTCGTGGGTTAAATCTCTGCATGTGTTTGAGTAGGATCAGAAAATGATTTCGAAAATTATGTTAAGAATTTGCAAATGTTAAATATTATGTTAATTATAAACTCATGTTGGTCACATACTGTTTTAATATATTGTTTCTTCCCTTACTGAGATGTGTCTCACCCGAATATGAACTAATCTTTTTTAGGAGCTCCACAAGATCGAGCTTAGAGAGCTCGAGCTATTATAACACCTTTGAGGAAAAGGGTATGATTTTGATGTTTTTGGGAATGTAAATATTATATGTATTATGTTTAAGTCTTTTGAGTGATGGATGGTTGTGGAACATACTGATATTTGGGGATTATGTTTTGGAGATATGTATTTATGTGAATACAAGTGGATGTATGATGTATGTTAGAACGTAGATGGATGTAGAAAACTCTGGTGTTATATTTGTTGAAAGATTTTAGTTATGTTTTCCGCTGCATAAATGATATTAGAATGTGTATTATTAGGTAAATGAATTGATTAGTAGCACTTCGGGCCCACTTAGGGGGTCGGGGCGTTACACGGGACCTAACAATGGTTGGCTGACCACTGCCAAGTAAAAAGTATAGTCTGTAAGTCTAATGGGTCTGCTAGACCTGGTCCGTACACCAAGGGCGCTCACACACTTCTTAAAAACCACATCAACCATCCAATCTCACACCACTCTGTACAGCGGCGTTAACACAAATATCATGATCATGATGACCATGGACACATAACAGCGGTACCATGCAAGTGCTAGCCTAGACCAAACCAACCAAATTCTGATAACATATAGCATATAATGAAACTGTGATACATGAATATTTATACTATTCGTTGCCAAATCAATATCATCACATCATTTTGCATGTATATACATATATCATAAAAATCATGGGCCGTACGCCGGTATTTCACATTTTACACATAGCTTAGCCCGTACGTCAGCAAATCATATCCATAGCTCAGCTTGTACACCACAAATCATACACATAGCTCGGCCCGTAGGCCGGCAAATCACATCCATAGCTTGGCCCGTACGCCAACAAATCATATCCATAGCTCAGCTCGTACGCTGGCAAATCATAACCATAGCTCAGCCCGTACGCCGACAAATCATATATAAAAATCTCGGCCCATACGCCGATTTTCCTTTATAAAAATCTGTATCATTAACATATTCCTAGAAAACAGTTCTTCATTATAATTTCTACTCATGCCACACGAAATAGGTTTTTCATATATCTAACATAGTATCATTTTCAGCCGTATTTTCCAAATGTAAATCATATATAAATATATTTATTTCCTTGAAATCAAATGTTATAATATTATACATACTTTTCATATAATACTAACTTAATTTATCCCCTTACCTGAGTCCTGAAAAGCTCCTAAAACAAGTAGCCCCGCACCCGCAGGGTTCCCCATTCAACACCCTGAAAACGACATTTCCTATAACTAAAGTTCAGTATTACTACGCGTACTACTTTTTCTACAACTGTTAAATAGGCAAATACTGAGTAGAAAGCTTTACCCTGAATTTGGGATGATTTCCAACTCAACTTTACTGACGATCCGCTCCGGCAGACTTGTAGAGAACTTTCCTAGAAGCGTCGTGGTGGCTTTGGATCATCGAACAGGCGAAAATTCGGCCCAAAAACTTAGAGAGAAGGGAGGAGGGGTGTATAGGAGAGAGGAGGAGGATCATTTGCATAGGTTTTTAGTCAAAAATGAATTTTACCCCTACTTATACACTGGCCTTCATCAACGAGCCACGTCATCTCGTCGATGAGGTCATGAAGAAGACTCGTCGATGAACTCTCTCCTCGTTGACGAACTCTCTCCTCGTCGATGAAATTCAGAATCCCTCAAACCCTTGCTCAGTATTTTCTCGTCGACCAAATCCTGTCCTCGTTCACAAGCTCCTCTTATACCCTCATCGACGAATCCCCTGTGTTCGTCGACGATGAACTGAAAAATTCCTCCGGTTATTACAGTATATCTCATTCTTGGTTTGACTATTTTTACTTTCAAATTGTGTTTGATTGGTTTGGATAGTGTGGTTGAAGATTGAATGTTTAATTATTTGATTGTTTAAAAGAATCTTAGTTATTGTGTAATTGATAAATTAAACAAACAAGTTAAAGAATTGGTTATAGAATTAAAAAATTAAGAATTCCCAAAAGAAATTAAAAGAAAGTTTTAAAATCCAATTCACCCCCCCCCCCTCTTAGGAAGCTATTCGTAATTTCAGCACTGGTTGAACGCTGTGGGGCTTAGGCTATGCCAGGTTACCGAGGGCGCCGTGTCATGCAGTCGGTTGGTCACCGGAGGGTATGAGTTTGTACCATGTTTGCACCGGTTGAACGCTGTGGGGCTTAGGCTACGCCAGGTTACCAGGGGCGCTATGTCATGCAGTCGGCTTCAGCCGAAGAGTGTGACGACAATAGACCGAGGTGTTTTGTGAGATGTATACTAGAACTGTTTTATGAAAATACTGGAATTATGAAATGTTTATGTTTTACTGTTGAAATAACACTCATGAGTCACACACTGTTATAACATGTTTCTCCCTTATTGAGAGGTGTCTCACCCCTATCATACAAATATTTTTTAGGTCCTTGAAGTAGTCGACCCTAGAGTTCTAGCATTTGAGGAGCATAGGTGTTGGTCAGCGCTGTCTAGGTACTTGTGTAAGTACTAAACCATGGTCGGGGTATCATTTTGAGTTATGTGGATACCCAGGGTGTTATGTTTTGTATTATGGGACTAGATCCTAATGTTGTATAGACTCTAGTATGGTTTTATGAATGCATTAGGTTGAATCTTTTCGCTACGTATATATTGTGTATGTGATGATGGATAGGGTATACGTGAATCCTACGGGGTCGGACCCTTACATTGTATGGTATCATAGATGATTGTATGATACAGATGATACAGGGATAGGTTAGGTAATTAAATCACACTCTGGGTCCCATTTTCGGGTTCGACGCGTGACAGGCCTTAAGACAAGGCGATCAAACCAAAGAAAGTTTTGGAAAATTGCGTTGCTCAGTCAACCGGTCATTCCCACAAGCCAACCGAACCTATTTCAAAACTCAAAATGGTTGTATGTCTTCGGTCGACCGACCCTGAAGGTTAGCCAATCGAACCTCTTGGGTTCCGAATTTGTTAAGGATTTAAACGTAATTAATTTTTAATTAAATAAATTTCATAATTCCTTTTGTCCCTGAACTGTTAAAATTCTTGAGAATCTATAAATACCCCCTCCATAACTCAGATTAGTAACTTTGTTTAATGCTAAAATGCTCTTAAAATATTTTGTTAATCAAAGTTCCCCTAAACTATTTTTATTGCAAAAATCATTTCTTTGAGGCAAAATATTTTAGTGTCTCCAACTCTCTTTCATTTTTTCTTTGAAAATCTTTTTAAAAGAGTATTTGATTTGGGCTTCTACTTTTATGGTTAAAGCACATACTCTCACTATTTCTTCAGTTCTTGAAAATCATTTTGTGAGAGTTAGTTTAGAGTTTCTCCACATATTTCTTCTGCATAAATGTTTTTGAAGAAACTTATTTTGTGGATATTTTGGCACACTATTTTCAAGCCAAAAATCATACATACTCATTTGTGCAAAAATCCTTTTGAGCTTAACTCCTAGTTTCTCCAAACATTTTTTATTATTATTTTTATTGGAGAACATATCTATCACATTCAGATCTTTGAAAACACTTACTACATATTTTAATTTTGAAATCAAAGATCATATAAATTTATGTGCAAAATTATCTTTTAAGAAAAACACCCTTACTCTTCTGAGCACAAATTTTATATCATTAGAGAATGCATTGTAGAGCCTTAATGTGTACAACTCTGCTTATATTTTCAGAAGCATATTTTATGTACAAAAATGTTTTATGCACCAGTTGGGTTCAGCCCGTAAATTGAACTGGGGAGTCTCCCCCCGTAAGAGAGACTGGTTCGGTTTAGCCCAAAAATTGAACTGGGGAGTCTTCGCTCCGTAAGGGAGACCAGTTCGGCTCAGCCTGGCAATTGAGTTGGAGTATTCCTTGCCCCGTAAGGAGAGGTGGTTTGGTTGTGGTTCAGCCCTGTAATTGAGTTTGGGTTTACCTTACCCCATAAGGAAAGGTTGTAAACGACTTCTGTTCCGCCCATTTTAGTGAGCAGGATTAGTGCAATCCTTGGGGGGGGAGGGGTATGCCCAAGGCAAGGACGTAGGCTGGTTGGCCAAATCTCAATAACAAATATCGTGTGTCTCTCTCTCCTTATCTCATTTATTTTTTACGCTTTAAATTTAGCATGTGTATGCTTGTTCATTTATGGTTATAACTAATTGCATGCACACATTTATTTTAAATGAGGTGCACGTGTATGTCTGCACATATTGCTTATTCAATTTTACATATACGACCATAATTAAAATAAGATATGATATGTGGTGAATCGACATAAATGTTTAATTTAGCCAAAAAGTTTTTAAAACCCAATTCACCCCCCTCTTGGGAATACACTAATTCCAACACTTATCTCTTTTGTTACTCGACTCCTTTTATTTTAACTGCCTTTTGAAGGTGAGGTCCTCCATTCCAGATGTGGTTAACTCCTCTCTCCCATAGTGGGGGTATCAGTTTCTTCATGAGAGTAGGTAGTTGGGAGACCATAGTAGGTGGGACAGCTTGGCTCCTCGTATGAAATGTATACCTTAGTTGTAGGGTCCACGTGGAACTTGGTCATGGCTCCAACAGAGAGCACCTTAGTTGCGGGGCTTTGGTGGAGCTTGATCATGGCTAAAAGGCAGAGCACCTCGGCCATGGTGCCGACACGGAGCCTGGTCATGGCTCGAAAGAGAAGAACCTTGGTCATGGAATCTACGTAAAGCTCGACCATGGCTCCAAGGTGGAGCACCTCGATCGTGGGGTCCACGTGGAGCTTGGTAATGGCTCCATGGGAAGCACCTTGGGCATGGGGCCCATATGGAGCTTAATCACGACTCCAAGGGGGAGCCTTTGGTCATAGGGCTCATATGGAGGTCGGTCATGGCTCCAAGGTGGAGCACCTCGGACGTGGGATCCACATAGAAGTCGGTCATGGCTTTAAGGGAGAGCACCTTGGTCATGGGGCTCATGTGGAGCTTGTACCTAGCTCCAAAGGAAGCACCTTGATCATGGGGCCCACATGTAAATCGATTATGACTCCAAGGTGGAGCACCTTAGTCATGGAGCCTATATAGAGGTCGATTATGGCTCCAGAGAGAGCACCTTAGTTGTGGGGCTCACGTGGAGTTTGGTTATGCATTTGAATTAGTGGGGCCCACCATCTAGTTGGATTTTGAGTTTTTAGCTTCCATAAGAGGTTGGTGGGGCCTAGATTTGTTTTGGGCTTAACAGGCACTTTAAGAAATGATAAGAACAAATTATTTAAAAACTGCATACTCCATTACCATAATAACTTTACTTAAAAACTCTCTCTCTCTCTCTCTCTCTCTCTCTCTCTCTCTCTCTCTCTCTCTCTCTCTCTCTCTCTCTCTCTCTCTCTCTATAGTTTTTTTTATTGCGTTGTTAATTATCTCTGAGTTGTTGTGTCGATAGTAAGAGATTTATTTTGAGCCTAGATTTTATTTTGGAGGAGCTTTGCTGATATTACTTGCATAAAGGACAATAAATTTATGTTATTCATTTTAAATAACTGATTAACCAAGGTAAATCAGTTGAAGACTCTATTGGGAAAAGAGTTCGACATAAAAGACTTGGGTGCAACCAAGATGATACTTGGCATGGAGACTCGTAGGGACAGAGCTGTATAGAGACTATGGTTATCTCAAAGCAGTTATGTGGAGCAGGTGTTATAAAGGTTTAGCATGGCTAATACTAAGCTGTTAAGCACACCTTTGGCAAGTCATTTCAAACTATCTACCGCCCAATGCCTAAGTACGGACAATGAGGTTCATGATATGTCGAAGATCCCTTATGCTAGTGCAGTGGGGTGTCTGATGTATGCCATGGTGTGTACGAGGCCAGACCTGGGACATGTTGTCAGTGTGGTGAGCAAATTCTTCTCGAATTTGGGTCGACAACACTAGGATGTAGTCAAGTGGACTCTCAAGTACTTGAGGGGTATGACCAGATATGGCATTATGTTCAGTGGACAATAGAGTGATCCGTCAGTAGTGTACGTAGATGCTAACTACGCAAGATTCTTAGATGATAGGAGATCTACCACGGGGTACGTATTTACTCTTATGAGAGGACCTATTTGTTGGAGGTCTATGATGTAGTCGCTCGTAACTTTATTTACTACTGAGTCGGAGTACATGGCAATGGCTAAGGCTACCAAGGAAGCTTTGTGGCTTACAGGATTGGTTAAAGAGCTGGGTGTCTAGTAAGGTGGAGTTCAGCTGCAGTGTGATAGTTAGAGTGTGTTGACTCTATGAGTTTGATCCCATTTTGATATGACAAAACTAATGGTTCTCACCTGTGCACTGAACTTCTTGAACAGGTTTATCCTTAGCATGCACTGTTGGTAGGAACTTAAGCAAGTCATACAGACTATGAAGATTAAGCTTCATTTATAGCGTCTGAAGAATCGAAAAAATGAAAACCTATTTTTCTATTATATTTGCATTCATTTTTAATTGGTCTATAATAGTAAATATAGGAAAAGGTTTGTAATAATCTCTACATGTCATGCATGTGGGTAATTGTAAACTCAAGACCTTAGGAATCACCCTTGGTTGACCGACGCCGGATTTTTGGAACCATTTCAAAATGACCCTAGAAAGACCTTAAGTCACAGCACAAGCACATAAGATGTCCCCAAAATCACTTATAATATCAAGGGAATTAATTGAAGGAAAAAATGGACATAAAGGGCAAAACTGTGAGGTTTCGGGCAACCGAACCCTAGACGAGTCGAAATGTTGACTTTGGTTTCGAGCGACCTCACCATTTTGAACGTAGTTTCCACAAGTGACCGAACCATAATTCTGATCTTTCCCACCAATTCAGCAACCCAAATTTCATGTTCAAAAAAGCCTCGGGCGACCGAACACATAAGTTCGGTAAATCGAACTAAGGATCAAGCGACCGAATCTCGTACCTTTTGGAAATCGCCTTGGTTCAGCCAACCAACCTTAACTCGGGCACCTGAACCTTCAAAAATAACATTTTTAACTGAGTCTGTTTAGGCAAACGAATTGTGGTTCAGCCACCCGAAAACTCTCGGGTTGTTTTATTTTTACCGCGGTTAAGTACGGTTAAACGGGGTTAATATTTATTAATGGTTTTAAAATAATATTAATAATTCCCCTCATGTCCTTAACGGTTATAATTTGCCCTACTTCTATAAATAGGGTCTCATTTGTGAAGATTAGTGATAAATTAGCATAATCATTAGTGAAAAATCCTCTCAAATTCAACTAGCCTATTTTGCCTATACTACTTCCAAATACTCTCATACACTCATTTCCTTGATCATTCAAGCATTGTGAGAGTTCCTAAATGTGCTAGTGCTTAAAACTCTCATCTTTGTGGTTGTTGATTGTTTGATTTTTGAGAGTTAAGTAAGAGTGTTTCCCACAGATTTAACTTGATAAATCTTGCATTGGGAAAAACTCATTAGCTTGAGGATCTTAGCATTGATATTGCAAGATTCCTTTAAGCAATAATTTTTGTGTGCAAAGGTTTTCCAAGCTATATTTTTCAAACAACACTTGTGCTTATTTCATTGAGAAAAAATATTTTTGAGTTGGTTTGAATATTGTTGCCAGCATCTTTGAAACCCTAATCTATTATTGAGATTTGTTATATCTTGTTTCAAATATTAGCTTGTTTGTACACTCTTGAGCATATTTGAGATTATACATTGCTGAGTGTTGTTTGCACAAAATTGCAACACCGAACTTACAATTCCTATACTGTTGATGTGTGGTTGATTGATTGATATCGGTACAAATCTTCTTGTGTAAGAAGCATTTCTGTGTACGCAAAATTTTTCTTGTATATTTTGTATTCCAGGCGTGGGCCTGAAGAGGGAGACTAGTTTTGTTGAATAGTCCCAGATTGGCTTAGACCCGATTAGGAAAGTTAAGTGCACCATCCTGGTAAGGTGTGATTAGGTTGAGGTCAGCCCAGCTAATTGACCTGGTTGTAACCGATGCCGCTCCACCCGTTAAGTGAGTCATAGTGGAATCCTTGTACTGGTGAGTCAAGGCGAGAACTTAGGCACTTTGGTCGAACCTCGATAACATATCGCGTGTGCTATTTATTTTTTCTGCACTTTATATTACCGCACGTGTATGTTTTATTTATGATTGTATAGACAGACCCTAGGTTATGTAATACTGCTGCTAGACTAGTTAACCTAGGGATAAATTTTTAAATCCCCAATTCACTCCCCACTTGGGATTGCTCCAAAACTAACAGAGTGTCATCTACTTGGCAAAAAATCAAGTGTAACATCCGAAGACAAAACACATTAATGTGCGGTATCACAAGGTCAAAGAACAAATTTCTTGAGGAGAACTTCTACTTGAGAAGGTTCATACGTCTGACAATGCAGCTAATATGCTGACGAAGCCGGTCACAAAACATTTCTTGGACTTGATCAACGTCTTCAAGTGTTAGACGAGTTACGAACCCAATCTACTGTCCCAGGCGGAGCAGCGGTTATGCTTTTAGATTTCCGAAGTGATGAATATTCGCCAAGGTGGATATTTTGGGGATGTGGCTTATATTCTGAGCGGAATACATGTATTGAGAAAGTTACGTGAAGTAAGGAACAAGAGCATGAGAGACGGTTGTAGGACTAAGGGAAAACCGTCGACTGTTTGGGCTATAACTATTGATGGTTTCAGGCAGAATGTAGAAGTATATTTCTCTGCTTCAAACCATCAACAGCTTTTGATAATGAACTTTATGTAATTTCTAACCAAGAAGCCAGCATATTGGGTAAATCTGAGAGACCCGAACTCGAAAAATAAGGAAATTAAATAAGAAAATGAAAAAGGAGATTTTAGTAGGCTTCGTTGATGAATTTTCTATTCTCGTCAACGAAGGCCCTTCTGAGGTTCGTCGTTTAAATTTAGAACTTCAACAACAAAGAGATCCAGAATGAGCAAAAATATTAGGCTTATGGTTCGTCGATGAGGCCCTTCTTTCATCGATGAATGACCTTCTGTGGTTCGTCGACGAATGTGTCATTTCGTCGATGAATTTGACCGGGTCAAGGGGTCTATAAATAAATTTTCAATTACTTCATCATTAAGAAATAAAAATATATCTCTCTCTCTCTCTCTTTCTAGAACCTGCACCCACATTCTCTCTGTCTCTTCAATTTTTTAGCTGCTCGTTGCCCATTTCGACGAATGGAAGTTACCACAGGGATCAGGGGGCGAATCTCTACAAGTCTAGTAGAGTGGATTCTTGAACTAGGCAAAAAGCTAGGGTCTAGTTTTTGAGTTTTCAGTCTGTTTTGGTTCCTGTTTCAAAAAAAATGTAAGGGGATTAAGTTAATGCAACATTTTAATGATTTTGAACCGATTGAAACATGATTTGAGTATGTATATTATGTTTTTAGTTATTCTTTTGAAAACCGACCGTTCAAAATGAGTTTTTCCAAACCTAGGATATATGATATGACATTTTGAGTAGAAATGAACGGTGAAAAGCTCGGTTTGATCCTACAAACCATTTATACAGTGTTCTTCTTGTTTGCCTACGAGCTATGTTTTAAATATGAAAAATTGTGTGGCAGATGAATACTGTTTTGAGAGTTATGATAATACCAGAAATGAGAATGTTTGTGAAATACTGAACTGTTTGAGAAATGTATTGGAACTATTTGAGAAATGTAGGAATTTTTATGAGAGAGCCAAGGACCGAGTTTTACCAGACAGCCAAGGGCTGGAGTTTTATTCAACGGCTAAGAGCCAAGTTGTAATAGAGGGTCAAGGCCCAGTTTGTATCAAACGGCACGAGGTCGAGGTGTAAAGACCCAAAAAATTAAAATGATTGAAAACAGTACTAAAATAAAAATAAAATGATTAAAATTAAAATAAAAGGAATGACGTGGGAAAAAGAAAAAAAAATTAAAATTAAATTAAGATAAATTAAATAATTAAATAATTAGTTATTAAATTAAACATTTTTACATTGGATTTAAAAAAAAAAACAATTGAAATAAGATATGTATATATATATAATAAGTATAAGTTAAAAGTTTTCTATATATATATATATATATATATATATATAAAGTAAAAGAAGAAAGAAGAAGAAGAAAGAAGAAAGAATAAAGAAAAAATAAGAAGAAGAACAGAGAGGAGGCGGCCAACCCCCCCCCCCTAAATTTTATTTCCTGCGCGTTCGTCTTCGTCTCTCTCCTTCTCTCAATTTCTCGCCAAGTTTGCGGCGGATCGGGAAACGAAAGGTGTCGTTGGATTCCTGATGTAGGACGGGAAGGGTCAACCTATGTCCTACGATTCAACCCTCACACAAGCACATACACTTAAACATTTTAATTTAAGAATTTAATTATCCGAACATAAACACGATAAATCATGTTTTATTTCACATGTTCAAGGATTTTGAAAAGGTGTATGACTTGTCCAGCAATTAAGTCTCGATTGGTTCTTTCACAAAGGAATCAAGTTATATACTGAAAAGTTGTTATTTCAAAGATTCAAGAATAAAAGTTCTATGTTAGCAAACTAATATTCATACAATTGATTTTAACTAGCAAGTACCAATATTGCAATCTATGGATCAAATGGGCTATTCAAAGATGTGATTTTAATCTACTAGCAAGGGTTCACAAAATATAAAAAAGATTCAAACACAAGTATTGAAGTTACCAAGATATTGGTTTGGGTGACTTGACGTTGTTCCACACGTAGTTAGGTCATACCGTTGGTCCTTTGTACAAGCTTTGAATCACAAGATGAACACAGCACTGAAGTGTAGATGATGATCGTCGTGTGGGTGTATGAAGACGCTGGCCGTGTGGTGTTGATGGGGGCTGTGAGAATATTAGATGGAGGAGGGGTTGATGGAGTCGTTGGATAGTTTAGTGGTCTCTCACCACTTGATCTCCGGAGAGAACACTGTAGCCTCACACTACTCACTCACAAGGAGAGGAACAAGCTTTACAAGTTCAAGCAAAGAGATGCTTCTTCAATATTCAACTTCAACTTTCTCTTCTTACAATAAGAAAGCTATTTATAGGCATAGCCTAGGAGACAAAGCTTTAAACACTCAACAACTCTCAACAATTTTCAACAACAACTCTCAATAACTTTCAACAACAACTCTCAACAACTTTCAATAACTATTAACCTAAAACAATTAATACTTACTAAAAAACAAGGAACTCTAACTCATAAGCACACAAGTCAAGCTTAGTTGTCTTGCATTATTACAATTCAAATTTGAAATTTAAACACATTCCAAAAGGAAGGCCAAAACCGTGTGGGACCCATTGGAGCCATGTGGTGGCCACATGGGTTTTGAGTTGGACTTTGCTTCAATACTTCACTTGGGTCTTCAAGCACCTAGTAATCTTGAAATAACATATACACGAAGAATATAAATTAACACAATAGCAAAGTCTTCACATAAAAAAAAAATCTTACATCAAAGAAGTAGATGATCTTCAATTAATCCCATGTGTTCCTGCAAAATAGATATAAACAATAGTGGACATCTGGAGGTCGTCCACGTGTCACCATGTCAGCAAAGAAGTGGAGATCGAGAGGTCGTCCATGTGTCATCATATCAGTAAAAGGGATACATAAGACATGTTGATCCCCATCAATTCCTAGCTCTGCCATCAACATTTCTACTGGAACAGATTTGTCGTGGGAATGGCTTAGACCCTACTCCTCGGGAAAGATAACTTTTCCCCATTTTCTCAATTTCACTTTAACTATGCGGTTAAATCGATGATCGAGTACCACCACATGGTCCTAATCACGGGTGTCGTCATTTTGGCGTAGGTAAACTTCCAATTAGGATTTTCTAGGCCCTACTCCAAAGCGAGAGTGGGATTTAGAAAATTTGACAATTTGGGTATATTTGCGGGTATTATATTTATTTAGGAATTATGACCCTAGGAAATATTTAAATAATATTTTATTCAAGATTAATTTATTGGAACTAGGAATTTAATTTCAAGGTCCGGGTGAGCGTCGTAGGCATCTTTTTGGGGTTCCTATTGGCGTAGTGCACGAAATCAGGTAAGGAGAAAAATATATATTAAATCAGAATTTTTATGAATTTAATGAAAAATAAATTATGTTATATGTACGTGTATATATTTCAGTATGAATTTAAAATGTCAACTGTTTAAATTATGTTTTTTCGAGTTTATGATTGTTTATTAGATATGTATATGCGAAAATGAACTGATGAAAGTGGGAAATATTTTTAGGATAATTATGTAAGAAATGAAAGGTATTTTCAGTATATAAACGTTAAATGTTGGTTGACTTATTTTACAGGTAATGTATGAATTTTATTGTTAAACTGTGTGGCATGAGAATCTGTGCAAATTATATGCTAAATGTATGAGATGTAGGCTAAGTAAGTAAAGCAATGAGAATAAAATATGATATGGACAATGTTGCTTGTGTATGTTAAATGCAACCATGTAAAGGTACGACGGCTGAAAGTCGGGTTAGTAGATTCTAACACATTTCTATGTGGACTAACTGATGACGGCTAAAGAGCGACTGTAGTACAAAGGAATGAAATGAAAATGTTATGAAATGAAATGACAAGGAATGACAATGCAATGAAATGAAATATGAAATGTGAATGATACAAATGGGGAAGGGTCACTTAAAGTGAAACACAAGGAAATGTTAAGCTATGAACATGAAAGAATGTGAATGATTGAATAACGATAGAAAGAATTATGTATTATGATATTAGAAGTATCTATGTATGTAAAACATGTTACTATTGGGTGAGGCATACTCTTCGCCTGAGGGCTTGCTGAGTAAGGCGAGTGCACTAGTAGCTTCAGATGTGGCAGTAGCTGCATAACATACTAGGACAGAGGGAAACTATTTGTATAGGCGGGTAGATTTTCTTATCCTTAAGGCCTTTGCCAGTAAACTATTGTTGAATGCGTGAGTACGAGATCAAGTTAACACTTGAGGGCTTACAGAGTAAGGTGAGTGTTCTGATATGCTTCAATAGTGACCTTCGAGTTACCTAAGTATCAGAGCAGAGGGGTGCTACTTGTATAAGCGGGTAATCACCCCTATCTTTGGGTAATCTCATGGGTAAACCTTTGCATGTGATTGTTAGATTCAGAAAATGACTTTCAGTATTATGTTAATGATTTACAAATATTATAAAATGATATGCATAATCTCATGATGGCCACACGCTGAGTTTAATATATTGTTTCTTCCCTTACTGAGATGTGTCTCACCTGAATATAAATGTATTTCTTTTTCAGAACATCCTCAAGGTTGAGCTTTGAGAGATCGAGGTTTTTATAGCATTATTGGGAAATAGAAAAAGAAAAGGGTATACTTCTATGTTAATTTTGGTGAATGTAAATATTTATATTTTATGTCTCCAAGTTTTAAGGCTGTTGAGTAAGGAATGATTGTGAAAATATTGAAATGTTTTGGGGGTTATGTAAATTTATGGAAATGCAGGTGATGGATGATTTGTTATGGATTATACTTAGAATTAGTAAACTCTAGTATTGTGTTATATGGAGATTTTGTTTATATTTTCCGCTACGTATATGTTGACTTATGGATTATCAGGCATTTTATCAGGTATAATGCGCCGGACCCGGGTTTAAAGGTTCAAGGTGTTACATGGGGTTTCTAAAATGAAAAACTTTATGTGAAATGAGTTTAAAGTTCAGTTTTAATTACTTAAATTGCATGATATGCTATAGGAACCATGAGGACCCAGTTGTTATATGCATGGTACCGTTGCAAGAGAGAGTTTCACTAGTTGACCGTGTGCGCCCACACTGTACTGTGAGAGTGGTGTTGGGTGGTCCAGCTGATTGACCTAGGTAGAGGTGTTACCTTCCTTAGAAGTACGTACCAGGAAGTGGTAAGGCAATCGGACCCACAAGCGAGTAGCGAAAGCCTGCAAACGTAGATATCAGGGAGTGACTTGGTCTGGGTTGATCCCCTATGTTTTTGTCTAGCCTTCGAGCAACACAACCCTGACCATGGGTTTATACATGGCGTTTAGTTCTAGGGTGAGTTTTTATGCATATCTGTATATTTACATAAATGATGTGATTGTTTTCAGTACTGATTTATACTGTGAGAAATGAGCAATGAGTATACATACTAATTTCAATTGAAAGAGAGATGTATGATTCTGTATACACTGAAATGCATGTTGACCACACACTGTTATTAATTTAATCTTCCTTATTGAGAGGTGTCTCATCCCATTATACAACATATCTTTTTAGGGAATCCCAGAGATAGAGTTTAGCAGAACCAGGGGGTGGAGACTAGTATAGTTTCTTTTTTAGAGTGTTTGCCATAACTCATATGTGAGTAGTTTATGTTGTAAGCCTCTAAGCTTGTATTATGGTTGTGTAGACCGAGTTAGTTGACTTATTAGTTTGAGATGTACTACGAGAATGGAATGACCTTGATTTACTTTGATGGTTAGACTCTGGTAATAGATTATGAAGAATGTTTTATTTATTCTGCTGCATGTTTTATTCTATGAGATGGTATCAGGTACTCAAACGTCACTAAAGTAGCACCCCAGGGCCGCGAGGGGTTTGGGACATTACAAAATTGGAGGTTTTCCTTCGAGGATCACTACAGGGATGGTTTAGATAGGATCTAAGGTTCCTGGACGCTTAGAATGTAAGCTTGACATTATTCATAGTGAGAATCAGAGTTGCTGCTCTCGTGGACGTAAGCAAATTGTTGAACCACATAAATCTTGTGTTTTATGATTGTTTCTTTGTTATTCTCATTATTAAGTATTTGCTTCTTTAGTATTGTTCATAATTGAGTGATTGCATTGGTTGTTTGTTGATTAATTCGTGAGTGTGTGAAAAAGGGCGCTTCTATTGTGCATTCGCGAACAACATGAGAGAGTAAATATATATTTTCTAGGTGAACTTACCTCTTTCGTTACTCAACTCCTCTTCTCTTAACTTCCTTTGGAAGGTGAGGTCCTCCATTCTAGATGTGGTTAACTCCTCTTTGCCATATTGGGGGTATCAGTTTCTTCGTGAGAGTAAGTAGTTGGAAGTCTATAGTAGGTGGGACAGCTTGGCTCCTCCCATAAAATGAACACCTCGGTTGTAGGGTCCACATGGAACTTGGTAATGGCTTCAAGCCTCCAACAGAGAGCACCTCGGTCGTAGGGCTCAAATGGAGCTCGATCATGGCTAAAAGGTATAGCACCTTTGTCATGGGGCCAACACAAAGCCAAGTCATGGCACGAAAGAGAAGCACCTTGGTCGTGGAACCCATGTGGAGCTCAATCATGGCTCCAAGGTGGAGCACCTCGATCATGGGGCCCATGTGGAGCTTGGTAATGGCTCCATGGGGAGCACCTTAGGCATGGGGCCCACATGGAGCTCAATCACAACTCCAAGGAGAGCCCCTTGGTCGTGGGGCTTATATAGAAGTTGGTTATGGCTCCAAGGGGAAGCACCTTAATTGTGGGATCCACGTAGAAGTCGATCATGGCTCTAAAGGTGAGCACCTCGGTCATGGGGTTCATGTGGAGCTTGGTCCTGGCTCCAAAGGGAGCACCTCGATCATGGGGCCTACATATAAATCGATTATAACTCTAAGGTTGAGCACCTTAGTCATGGGGCCCATATGGAGGTCGATTATAACTCCAAAGAGAGCACCTTAGTTGTGGGGCTCACTTAGAGTTTGGTCATGCATTTTAATTAGTGAGGCCCACCATCTAGCTGGATCTTGAGTTTTGACATTTCAAAAGACACCCCAGTTGGTGGGGCCTAGTTTAATTTTGGACTTAATAAACACTTTAAGAAATGATAAGAACAAGTTATTTTAAAATTGCATACTCCATTACCACAACAACTTTACTTAAAAACTCTCTCTCTCTCTCTAGTTTTTTTTATTACAGTTGTTAATTATCTCAGAGTTGTTGTGTCAATAGTAAGAGATTTATTCTGAGCCTAGATTTTATTTTGGAGGAGCTTTGCCAACATTACTTGACGATAAACTTTCTTTAGGACAACGACTTGATTTGTGACTTATAAACTAACTAAATTATTTTCTTCATTTTTGACTATTTTATGCATTATTCATTATATAAAATAATCCACACTATTTTCTAACAATCTAAATGCATATTTGTGTAATTTGTAATTTATTCATTCAAGTGTTTGATCCTAAATTTATGTTTGTTTTTCCTTTCTTTAAGTGATGTTTATTTTAGTATGAGAATGAAATTATAGTTCAAATTTTCAAAAAATAAATTATTTTCTTTTGCATAATCTTTATTTTGTCCTTAGATTATTGGAAGCAACATAGCTTAATTTGTATAGTTAATAATAATGTATAAAATAAATTAAAAAAATAAAGATAAAAAAAAATTTAACTTGCATGTATCATGCCACTATTTAAAAGTAAATTTGTCTCCTTCCAAAAACCTAAGTTTGAAGCCCATGTATTATCCATGCTACTAGCTCACTCTTCCCTACTTGGGCTTACTCAAATATTCAACTATTCAGGCTCACTCTTCCCTACTTGGGCTCACTCAAATATTCAACTAACTTACTTGGGCTCACTCAAATATTCAACTAACTTCAGCCCATGTGTCTATATTGCAAATTTTGAACTTGGAAAATAAATAAAAATTTATTTATTTAAATTAAATACGCTCCAACCCTAACTTCGTCTAATGTCCGAACTGTTGTGATCAAAGATTTAAAATAAAAAACTTAAACGCAAATAAATATATATAATTTTGTAATTATTTATTAAATATTTCACTTTTCTTAAACAAATTTTAAACTATACTTGTAGGACTTTACCCTGGGTTAGAGGGAGCCCTTCCAGAAATTCTCAGAGGCCTGGGTCAAACCCAGGCCTTTGAGGGGGTTTGGAAATAGTTTTCAACCAGCAATTGACGCGCCTCGGTTAGTACCTCACTAGCTGCGTCATTGCCCCAAGCGCAAAGATGCTTTGGATGGTGCTCGCTTCCTTCGTTTTGTAGCCCACTTTCCTTCCTCTGCTTTCTTCTTTCTCCGATGTGGGACGAGCCTTCATGGCATCCCTCTCCGGTTATGCCCCTTCCTCTCGCTCGTCAGATCACTTCGCGACGACGATGCTGTGGTGAGCTAAGAATCTGACGGATGGCAGATGATAACAGTTGCTTCACGTTCATCACTGTTCATTTACAATTTCGTCATCGCAAGAAAATTACGGGCTGCCCTTTTTACGCGATCCGCAAGATACTGCTCAAATTCGGATCCTGAGGCACTCGTTTCGTGTCTCCTCTTCGAGATAAGCTCCTGCTCTTCTATATCCTATTGCCAGGCAATTCACGGGAGAGTAGCCAAGTCTTTGGATTACGGTGATGGGTTCATTGGTGACTGTCTGGTGTCGTCTTACACCAAATTGGGGTCGGGCGAGGATGCGCAGAAACTGTTTGATGAAATGCCTAATAAGGACGTGGTCTCCTGGAATTCTTGGATTTCGAGTATTGCGAGGAAAGAGTGCATTGGTAACTGCTTGTATGCATTTTGTAGGATGAAATCAGAGATTAGTGTGAGAATGAAGCCCAATGGGGTTACCCTTCTGCCAGTGCTTTCGGCTTGTACCAGTACAGGGGCTTTGGATGAAGGGAGGTACATTCATGGGGTTGCGGTGAAATGGGGTGTGCTATCTGACACCAAGGTTGCTAATTCTCTTATTAACATGTATGGGAAGCTTGGTTTTGTTGATGCAGCTTGTGTATTGTTTGAGGCAATGCCGGTGCAGAACCTAGTGTCATGGAACTCAGTTGTTGCAATTCACAGACAAAATGGTTTTGCACAAAATGGACTCTTATTGTTTAATTTAATGAGAAGGGCTGAGGTTAAGCCTGACCAAGCCACTTTGGTGAGCTTGCTTCAGGGTTATGCAGGTTTAGGTGTAGGAAAACTTGGAGAGGCCATTCATGGTTATATCTATAGGTGTGGTTTTAATGAAGACACCAACATTGGAACTGCACTTCTAAGTTTGTACACGAAGTCAGGGAAGCTAAATGCATCATGCTGTGTTTTTGGAGAGATAAGAGGGCCAGATAGAGTAGCTTGGACTGCCATGCTTGCAGGATATGCTGTGCATGGGTGTGGAAGAGAAGCAATTAAGCTCTTTGAACACATGGTTAATGTGGAAGGTTTGGATCCCGACCACGTTACCTTCACTCACTTACTAAGTGCTTGTAGCCATTCCGGGCTCGTCGAGGAGGGGAAGAAGTACTTCAGGATTATGACTGAAGTTTATGGAGTTGAACCTAGGTTGGATCACTATTCGTGCATGGTTGATCTCTTGGGACGATCGGGGCTTTTGAGAGATGCTCGTGAGCTAATAGAGGCAATGCCAATGAAGCCCAATTCCGTCGTGTGGGGGGCTCTTCTTGGTGCTTGTAGAATTTATGGTAACATTGAACTAGGGACAGAAGTTGCAGAGAGACTGTTCGCTCTAGACCCGTCAGACCATAGAAACTATGTTATGTTATCGAATATTTATTCTGCAGCTGGTTTATGGAAGGATGCTTCAAGGGTGAGAACCTTAATGAAGGAGAAAGGCCTCTTTAGAAATCCCGGATGCAGTTCTGTCGAACACGGAAATAAGTTGCATTCCTTTGTAGCGGGAGATCAGTCACACCCTGAGCGTGAAAAGATATACTTAAAATTGGAAGAACTGATGAGCAAGATCCGGAAGGCTGGTTTTGTGCCTAAGACAGAATTTGTTCTGCACGATGTCGACGAGGAAGTGAAGGAGGAAATGGTTAATAGGCACAGTGAGAAGTTGGCCATTGCATTTGGCCTTTTGGTGACTCATCCTGGTACGCCATTGATTATAACCAAGAACCTTAGAATCTGTGGAGACTGTCATGGCGCTGCAAAGCACGTATCGTTGATTGAGAAGCGCACGATCATAATTCGGGACTCGAAGCGGTTTCACCATTTCGCCGACGGATTATGCTCCTGTGGAGATTATTGGTGAGCTCTTTGTCCTTTCATGGGAATGTTTCATGATATGTTTGTATTAGTTATTGCATCAATTACATGATTTCCCATAAATAGCTACATTTTGCTTTCCTGCTGCATATAATTACTTGCCCTCCATGTCCGCTTGAGCTCTCAGCACCGACACTACATTTGATTTGTAAAATGGAATGGGATGCAAAAAGGAATGAAGTAAAAAATTGATCGGAGAGCAGCTAGAAATTTGATTTCATTTTGTCTGATTTGATTTCATTCAGAAAATGTTTCTCCACACTCACAGGTAGGGGTGATGCGCGACCAAATTCAGTTAATTAACCGAATTAATTGAAATTTTTGATTAATGAGAACTATTAATTGAACTGATCGAATAGAGGAGCCTCACCGAACCGAACCTGACCGAATTACCTTTTCGGATAATTTGGTTAACCGAACTTAACCGAATTAATATAAAATTAATTAATAAAAACATAATATAATTGTAGATTTTTTTACCAAATACTAATTAACATATTAACAAATTAACATATACTAATTAACATATTAACAAATTAACATGTACTAATTTATATTTAAATTTTAATTAATTATTAAATCGGTTATTTTGGTTAACCGAATTAACACTCCTTTTAACCGAACCGATTTACCGATTATCTGAACTTTGTAAAATCATAACCGAATCGATTGATCTTATGTTCTTAACCGAACCGAACCGAACCGACCAATTTCGGTTGGTTAATTCGGTTAATTCAAGTTTTCCTGAATTTTGCTCACCTCTAATCACAAGAACCCCTGCTTTCAGCCCAAAGTTTGTGACTGCTCAATTAACAGTGTGTAATTTGAACTGACAAATTTCATGTTTTCTTCTGCTTTATTATTCTAATTTTATTTTTGGTAAATAATAAATAAAACTTTTGCGCTAAAACACTTTAGGGCCCTTTTACTTGTGGAAAGTATTTTTCGTTTACTATATTTTAGTTTTTCAAAGAAATATAAAAATTTTAGCTTATTTTTAATTTTTCAAGATTCTTATGAAATATGTAAAAAAATAAAGAGTTTGTTTAAATGTGTAAAATATTATTTTTATTATTTGGGCCTTCATATGCAAAGTAGGAGTTAAAAATTTTAAAAAATAATAGAAAGAAAAACTAGAAAAAAAAAATATAAATATTTATTCAAACTAGAAATTATTTCCTCACGCAAATAGTGTTGAAAATATTTATTGTTGTTTATTTATTCCATATAAATATTGTAAAATAAAAATTAGTTAGCTTTTTTGTAATTTTTTGAAAATTTAAAATAAAAAAAATTATTTTTCACAATTAAACAGGCCTCTCCTATTTAATTACTACTTAGTAGTTGAATACATATCATATCATATACAAATGTTATTTTTTATTTTATTTTATAGAAGCATATATATATATATATATATATATATGTATATAATAATTACGAATAATTTGAAGATTATAAGAGGGTAATTTTAAGCTATTAAATATTGAAGGGCATTTATGAGATGCCTGTCTCTATCTTAATTTCAACATAAGTAATTTAAAAGTTTAAATTATTAAAATATAACTAAATTTGTATTCAATCTAGAAGTATATAATTTTATATAATATTTTTAAATTTAGAGAATTAAAAATCTAGAACATTTTAGTGCGAAAATGCTTATGGGCTAGAGATTTTGAAATTGACAATTAGTAAAGGATAGGAAAATGAAGAGATTAGTAATGGAGAGATTTAACTGGGAAAATTAAGTGGCATGCGACGCATGATTTAACTCTCAAGTGAAGATGAATATGTTCTTTGGCAATGATTCGCATGTAATTTGAATATTAAGTAGGGATTTTTTAGCAAATACAAATTTACACTAAAGACGATCATAAAAGAATAATAGTTTAATGGGATATTCAGGATTATTTTAGGTGTAAGAAAATTTTAGGCACAAAATATAAATTTTATTTCACTTGAATATTTGTTGAAGGGTAAAATTAGAATTGCAAGACTAGCTTAGGAAAGAATTTGACTAAGTAATTAAATGTACAAGATTTTTAAGTGGATATGAATTCCTTTTCGTTAAATTTATAAAATTATAGATAATTTTCTCTGACAAATTCAAGAATACTAAATTCTTACTTATTATCTCATTATAATTTATTTTAGGTTTCTTCCTATCTTTTCTATTGCCTCTCTCAATAACTAGCTTACTCCTTTTTATTGACGCACTATTTGACCTATATTGCATATATTAAACAATATAAGTTATTTTTCTATTATTTTATCTTTTACCAGAGTTGTATTTAACTTATCGCAAATATATTTATTTCTTAATTTATCTTTTAAAATTATTTCTTAATTTTCTAATATTCTAATTCATATAGTATATATAATTTTCTAGTCATTTAAAACTATTTTTAAAATTTTAAATGTATTTTTTTAGACATAATTAGAATTTTTATTTCACTTAATTTTTTGTTGAAATTGAAATTCTAAAACTTGTGACATTGATGATTATCTTGATTTGGGATTTTCTCCTTGAGGTTTTATATAATAAAATATCGATGTGACTGGGTAAAATTTCTTGACTAAGTGAAAATTAGATCTATAATTATTATTTTTATTTTTTGTTTTTTGGAGTCCTAATATCGGTCGCCCAACCACACACAAAAAAATAAAAAAAGAGTCCACAGGCACGTGGCAGTAAGGGAAATTTAAACCCCTGCAACTTTATTTTAATGACGAGGCATGACGACCTGGTTCACAGGCATGTGTCGGTAATTCTTTTTCGTAAAGCAAAGTCAAAAAATTCCAACCGCAGCATGTAGCGTGTGTGTGGAATAAGGATTACTGACAGTACAGGCCCACAGTTTCGCGAAGGCCCATTGTAAACTGAACACCTGATGAGAAATTAAAAAATTAAATTAGCAATTTTGTGATTAATAATTATTTAAAGATAAGAAATAAAAAAATATTTTCCTCTTGTTGTGTAATGGTTAAATAATTTTAAAAATAGAGTTAGTTTATTCTTTTTTTCTTTTTATTATTACGTTGGGTTCCTCTTATACCTATCACCATCAGCGGATACTCCCCTTCGGGACACACAATCTGACAAATGACCTGGCGGGACTGGTGAGAGAGATTAATCCCATGCTTGCACGCATGGCGCCCCCACATGTGCAGGAGTAAATCGCTGATGTGCACTCGAAATGGCAGGATTTGAACCTTCGACCTCTCCGTCAAGTGGCTTGTGAGAATTCGTCCTTACCACCCGAGCTTATACCCATGGGCTAAAATTAGTTTATTCTGGTTTGAAAGAAACGAGACTTAGCAAACAAACGCAAAACACAATCGGAAGTTCTTGTTGGGTTATTTCCTTCCATATGGAGGAAAGCCCAAGTGGGCTTTATTAAAAACCCAAAACCCAATCCTTTTAGTATGAAAACCTAAAGGAAGTTATAAAAAGATAGGGGAGAACCGGAGAAGAGAGGAGCTGTCACTTCTCAAAAGAAAAAGAGAAAAATGTGATTTTTCTCATGTTGTCCAGATTTTATCAAGAATCCGATCCCGTTTCGTCTATGGTCTAATCGAACTAAAATTTGGAGAAGAGATTCACGACTCAAGGAGCTACAATATGAACGGTGGAGATCAAATTTGGAGCTCGGGAGTTGGGATTTTTGTCCATGAACAATAACCATGAATTTGGTATATTCTCTCCAGTTTTCTTTGTATTTGCCAAGATTGTCGATATCTTGATGAGATATATTTGTAGCTTCCAATTGAGATTAAAGAAGACTTGGTGTACCCATTATTTGATTGATAGTGGAGGTTTCAACTGGACTACGTCCCATGGTTTTTCTTCCTCACACTGGGGAAGTTTTCCACGTAAAAAATTGCTTGTGTTTTTGTGGCTTGGTATGATTGATTATTTTTCTTCTTATTTTTAGAACGTATAAAAGTAAAGATACATTATATTTTCTTGCATATAGGGAGAAGAATTATTCCGCTGTGGTTGTTTGTTAATATCTCTCCCAACAAAGTGGTATCAGAGTCAAGTTCACAAATTGTCAGGTTGGCAGTTTGAGTTATGGAAGCAAATACTGGTAGAATGATTAATCTCAATGGTTCAAATTATCACATATGGAAAGGAAAAATGGAGGATCTTCTTTATGTGAAAGATTATTACCTACCAATGTTTAGTGCTGAAAAACCAGAAAAAAAAAAAAAAAGTCTGATGCAGAATGAACTTTGTTACATCGACAAGTGTATGGGTATATCAGGCAGTGGGTAGATGATAATGTTTTGAACCATATTAGTGGAGAGACAAATGCACATTCTCTATGGAGTAAGCTTGAAGAGTTATATGCTAGAAATACTGGAAATAATAAGTTGTTTCTAATTAAACAAATGATGGCTTTGAGGTACCAGGACGGGACTCCTTTATCTGATTACCTGAATACATTCCAAAGAATTATTAATCAGTTGGTTGGAATGCATATTAAGTTTGATGATGAGATATAAGGGTTATGGTTGCTTGGTTCATTACCGGACTCGTGGGAGACGCTTAGAACTTCATTGTCTAACTCTGCTCCAGAAGGTGTAATCACAATGGATATGACTAAGAGTTGTTTGCTAAATGAAGAGATAAGAAGAAAAACACAGGGATCCTCTTCACATTTCTAGATCTTGGTTACAGAAAAGAAAGGGAGAAGTAAGAGCAGAGGTCCGAAGAACAGAGATAACAGCATAAGCAAGTTCAACAAGTTTGCGAATGTTGAGTGTCATCATTGCGGGAAAAAAGGACACATCAAGAAATTTTGCAAAAAATTGAAGAAAGAAAACAAGAATGAGAAAGGGAAGGGAACGAAGAATGGAGATGACAAAGATGGTGATGATAGACTTGTAATGACTCGAATAATAATGGGATTTAAATAACAAAGAGGAAGGGAAATGGAACAATGACAAAAGGAGGAAGTCGACGACATTGCACTTTGGAAGGAATCATCGAGGGGAAATCATCAGGACTTCGTCGACGAATTTTCTGTATTCGTCGACAAAAAATTACCGAAAGAGGTTTTGAGCCGATTGAATTTCGTCAACGAGGACTGAATTTTGTCGACGAAATTATTGAAGGATTCGTTGACGAATGATGTGGCTCGTCAACAAATTTCCCTATTCTATAAATATGAAAAATCCGATTTTTATCTTCCTTATAAAGTTAACTCCTCTCTCTCTCTCTCCTCCCTTCGGTTTTCTCTCTCTTTCTCTCTCTTCGATTTCGGGCTAAATTTACGTCGGATTGATAGTTTGAAGCCACCACAACGCTCTTGGAGAAGTTCTCTCCAAATCTGCCTGAGCGGATCGTTGGTGAAAGTAAGTTGGGAATCATCCTAGAGTTGAGGTAAGACTTTTTAAGTCAAATTTGATCTTATGGTAGTTGTAAGAAATGATGTACACGTAGAAATACTGAAGTTTAATACTGGGAGTTTTCATTTTCAGGGTATTGGTCAGGAAATCCTACGGGTGTTAGACTAGATTATTTTGGGGGCTTTCTTAGTAACCAGGTAAAGGGATAAACGAAACTAGTTCTTTTGAGAAAATGTTTATATATATATATATATAGCATTTAATTTCAGGAAAGTAAATATGTTTACATTTATATTTGGGAAAATACTGTTGAAAATGATGTTATGTGGAATATGTGAAAATCTATTAGTGTGGCATGAGTATAAAATGTTAGGAAATACTGTTTCTGGAATGGGATTATGATACGAATTTTTATAATGTGTAAAATTGACGTACGGGCCAATATTTTTTGATATGTTTGCCGGCGTACGGGCCGTGCTATGATGTGGTTTGCCGGCGTACGGGCCGTACTATGATGTAATTTGCCAGCGTACAGGCTATGCTATAATGTGATTTTCTAGTGTATAAGCTGTGCTATGATGTGATTTGCCAGCATATGAGTTGTGCTATGCTTTTCCAGCGTACGGGCCGAGCTATGATAAAATGTGTAATACCAGCGTACGGGGCGATGATTTTCATGATATACGTATATATGCAAAATGATATGATTGATGTGAAAATTAATAATATGAAATATCCATGTATCACAGTTTCATTATATGTATATGATATCAGAACCTGGTTGGCTTGGTCTAGACTAGCACGTGCACGGTACCATTGCTATGTGTCCATGGTCCTCATGATCATGATATCTGTGTTAACGCCGCTGTACGGAGTGGTGTGAGATTGGATGGTCGATATGGTTTTAAGTAGTGTGTGATCGCCCTTGGTGTATGGACCAGGTCAGGCAGACCCATCGGACTTACAGACTGTACTGTTGACTTGGCAGTGGTCAACCAACCATTGTCAGGTCCTGCCTTCAGGCCACACAACCCAGTCATGTGGGAGTAAAACATGACAACAGTCAGCTAACCTACCAGGAATGTTTTGTGTTATTATTATTATATGAGATGAAATATGCTTATGAAAATGCAATATGTTCTACCATGATTTGATGATATGTATGTTTTCCTAGATACAAAACAGTTACTGAATATGTTCTATATGATATATGTATGACACGAATACTCATGTTGCCACACACTAGTATTAGTTTATTTCTCTTACTGAGAGGTGTCTCACCCCTAAATTTTATAAACTTTTCAGGAGCCCCAGATAGGAGAGCGGGAAAAGCCCCGCTGATCTAAAGTATTTACCCTTTTTGAAGGGTAAGTTTTGTAGGGACAGTTAGATTTTGGGGAAATATCCCTAGATCTCATTTTTGGGTTGTATATATATGGAAATACAATGGTTATAGTGACTTTGGTAGTTATGGTAATATGATGGATGTTTCAGTATTATTATATTATGGTTGTATGTTTCCTGCTGCTTAGGCTTCCGTGTTGTGTTCTGATTTATCCCTGGTACCCACGGGTCTAGGTGTATTATGATCTGCTGAGCTGGGAATTGTGATATCGATTATATATATATATATATATATATATATATATATAATGTGGAAATTAAGCAGGTCGTCACAGCTGCCACCACTCCTGCAGAATTCCTCATTGTTTATGATGATGAGATGATAAATGTTGCATACCATGAGACCAGCTGGGTGATTGACAGTGATACCTCCATTCATGCTACATCTCGAAAGGATATCTTTACATCCTATAGATCTGGTGACTTTGGAACAGTAAAGATGAGATATGATGGCTTGGTTAAAGTTATTGGAATTGGGGATGTGTATCTAAAGACAAATTATGGCACAAGTTTAGTTCTTAGAGATGTGAAGCATATTTCTGACATTCGTTTGAATTTGATTTCTGCAGGTAAACTTGATGACAGAGGGTATTGTAGCACTTTTAATGATGGACAGTGAAAGCTCACTAGAGGTATTATGGTTGTGGCTCGAGGCATGAAGCACTATGCATTGTATATTCTGCAAGCAAATATCTCCAACGACATTGTTAATGCGATGGAGGATAATGGTACGGTAGAGTTGTGGCACAAGAGACTGGCTCACATGAGTGAGAAAGGATTAGCTTTACTGGGGAAGAAAAGTCTACTATGTGGACTAAAAAGTACACTTCTAAAAAGGTGTACTCATTGTTTGTCAGGGAAGCAAAGCAGATTTCCTTCAAGAATTCCCCTCATTCGAGAAAGTCAGAGATACTGGATTTGGTACATTTGGATGTGTGTGGTGTAGTGACCTGAAGCATAATATTATTTAAATAATAATGAGGGAGAGAAATGGAAACAGGAATAGAAGGAGGCAGTAGGCTTCGTTGACGAACGATTTGCGTTCGTCAACGACATTGCATTTTGGAGAATACAATTTCAAGAATTTCCAGGATTCATCGATGAATGTCTTTAGGATCTCGTCGACGAGGTCTCGTTTCGTCAACGAGAAAATACCGAGAGACGGATTTGGGCTACTCTGAATTTCGTCGACGAAGGGTAAGGTTCGTCGACGAATTTACTGAAGGACTCGTCGACGAATCTGGCCCTATAAGTAGTGAAAAATCGGATCTTTATCACATTTTCACAGCGCTCTTTCTCTCTCTCTCTCTCTCTCTCCTACGGACTCTCTCCCTTCTCTCTTCAATTTTGGTCCTGCCAGTCACCAAATTGACGATCCGAAGCCACCACGACGCTCCTGGTAAAGTTCTCTGCAAGTCAGCCGGAGCAGATCGTTGGTGAAACGAAGTTGGATTTCATCCCAAATTTAGGATAAGACCTTTTAGTCCATTTTTGGTCTTCTGACAGTTATAGGAAATGATGTAGGCGAAGAAATACTGATATTTTGTTCTGACAAACGTTATTTTCAGGGTGTTATGTAGAAGGTCCTACGGGTGTTAGGCTAGTATACCATAGGGGCTTTCCAGTAGTTAGGTAAGGGAAATATGTTATGTTAGGTAATTTTAAAATATTATATAATTTATTAAATTATGAATATTATGTATTATAGTATGGTGTGACTTGAGAATATAAGTATAGTACGGAGATATGTTTTACGAATTTCAGTGTCATGATTTTACGAATTTCAGTACCATGATTATACGAATTATAGTACCATGATTATACGAATCTCAGTACCATGATTATACGAATTCCAGTACTATGATTATGCAGTTTTAAGTGTTATTATTATACGATTCTCAGTACTATGACGTATGTATTACAGTTACAATTTATTCAGTATTATTTTTATTACAATTATTTCAGAATCATGGTAAATCATATAGTGGTATATAGAGATATATTATATGGTATCAGACCCTGTTGGATTATGCAGTTATAGAGCACGGTACCGTTGCTATAGATATTTATGTTATGAGTGCAACCACTTATTTAGATAATACGTGGTAATATGTTGATCACCTAGGCCCTTGACGTGGACAGGCTCCCCATCATATATGAGTTGAGGTGGGCAGATCAGACCGATGGAGTATAGTGATTTACCCTAATTGATCAACTAGTGTAGATCCCGCCTACAGGCCGCACAACCCTGTCATAAGGGGTTAAATCATGACACACAGTTATCCACAGGGAAAGTTTTCAGTTACTGTTATGCATATACAGGTTTACAGAAATAGGGGACATACCTATGTACACTAGAATTATTTTGAATAGTAATCTACAATACTGTTATGTTAAGCAACATGGAAAGGGTGGTGTATTGTATTACTTGTACTGTACTTACGTATTCAGTTATACATGATTATATAGAAACATATTTTCATCATATTGTAGCTCAGTTGCCACACACTAATAATAGCATATTTCGTCTTACTGAGCGTTGGCTCATTCCAGTGTTGAATTATTTTTCAAGTGATCCAGGTAGGCGAACAGACCAGACTTGCAGATAGAGGGGCTCCAATACTGCCCTGTTAGCAGATAGTGAGTATGTGTGTGGAGGATTTTTGTATATCACAGCATAGTTGGGGATATTTTGGGAATAGTGATATGTGTATATTTTGGAAAACATGATAGCACTCTAGTATTGTATTGTATATAATTATATATGGTTTTGTTTATTTGATTCTGCTTCTTGCTGCTTAGGTTGATGATTGGGTTACCTTCCATATGGTATCAGAGTATGTAGAATATCATAGTACATATATAAAAAAAAAACATGGAAATTAAACAAGTCGTTACATGTGGCCCTATGAAGATGAGAACACTTGGTGGCTCCAGATACTTTATGACCTTCATAGATGATCATTCAAGGAAGTTGTGGGTATATACCTTGAAGTCAAAAGACCAAGTGTTGGTTGAGTTCAAGAAATTTCAAGCCCTAATTAAAAGACATACTGGGAACAAATTAAGGTGCATCCGGACTGATAACGGTGGAGAGTATTCTGGTCCATTTAATGAGTATTGTAGACAGCAGGGTATTCGACATTAAAAGACTCCTTCGAAAACTCCTAAATTGAATGGCATAGTAGAAAGGACAAACAGAACACTAGTTGAGAGAGTGAGATGTTTGCTTTCACAAGCCCAGTTGCCAAAATCCTTTTGGAGGGAGGCATTGAGCACTGTTGTTCATGTGTTAAATTTTACACCCTATGTTCCTCTACAGTTTGATGCACCAGACTAAGTTTGGACAGGTAAGGATGTTTCCTATAATCACCAGCGTGTTTTTGGGTGCAAAGCATTTGTGCATATTCCAAAAGATGAAAGGTCCAAACTTGATGAGAAAACGCGATAGTGTATATTCCTTGGCTACGGTCAATATGAGTTTGGATACAAGCTTTATGATCCAGTTGAGAAGAAAATTGTGAGAAGCAGAGATGTCATGTTTGTAGAAGATCAGACGATTTAGGATATTGAGAAGGCAAAAAAATCTATGTCTCGGCAGGGTGATAGTTTGACTAATGTGGATCCAGTTCCTTTGAAGAAATTTTCATCTCAGGTTGAGAATAATGTTCAGGATTACCACCATGGTAGAGGTAATGTGGATGTTCCTTTACAGGTTCAGGGAGATGTTTGAGACCGATGAGCAGTTGACAGTGCTAGAGATTCCACTAGAGATTCCATTTAGGAGGTCAGCCAGAGATCAACATCCTTCCATTCGGTATTCAGCAGAACAATATGTGTTATTGACTGACAAGGGAGAGCCCCAATGTTTTTCAGAAGCCATGGAAGATGAGCACAAGACAGAGTGGGTTGAGGCCATGCAAGATGAGACGCAGTCATTGCATGATAACCACACATTTGAGTTAGTGAAGCTACCTAAAGGAAAAAGAGCTTTGAAGAACAAGTGGATTTATAAGAAAAAGCCAAATGAGTTCTCTTCACGGCCACAGTACAAAGCTAGACTAGTTGTAAAAGGGTTTGGTTAGAGAAAATGTATTGACTTTGATGAGATCTTCTCTCCAATTGTAAAGATGTCATCGATCTGTACAGTACCCGGCTTAGCAGCTATTCTTGACTTGGAAGTTGAGCAGATGGATGTGAAAACTGCCTTCCTTCATGGTGATTTGGAGGAAGAGATTTATATGAAACAGCCAAAGGGTTTCAGAGTGAAAGGGAAAGAGGATTATGTGTGCAAGCTGAAGAAAAACCTATATGGTTTGAAATAAGCACCGAGATAGTGATATAAGAAGTTTGAGTCTGTTATAGGGGAGCAAGGTTACAAGAAGACAACTTCAGATCACTGTGTATTTGTTCAAAAATTCTCTGATGATGATTTTATTTTCTTACTGTTTTATGTGGATGATATGTTGATTGTTGGCAGCAATGCTTCAAGGATTGACTAGTTGAAAAGGCAATTGAGTAAGTCATTTGCTATGAAGGATTTGGGGCCAACAAAGAAAATTCTTGGCATAAGAATAAGTCGTGATAGGAGTGCCAAGAAGTTATATTTGTCATAGGAGGAGTACATTGAGAAAGTGCTTGAGAGGTTCAATATGAACAAAGCTAAAGTGGTTAGCTCTCCTCTTGCTACCCATTTCAGACAAAGTACAAAGCAATGTTCTTCTACAGATAAGGAAAAGGAAGACATGGAAAGAGTTCCTTATGCCTCAGTAGTAGGAAGTTTGATGTATGCAATGGTTTGCACAAGACCAGATATAACCTATGCAGTTGGTGTAGTTAGCCGATTCTTGTCAAATCCGGGAAGAAAGCATTGGAATGCAGTGAAGTGGATCACGAGGTATCTTCGAGGCACTTCCAGTTTGAGACTTGGCTTTGGAAATGGACAACCATTGTTATTTGTCTAAATAGATGCAGATATGGCTGGGGATGTGGATACTCGTAAGTCTACTTCGAGCTATTTGATAACTTTTGCAAGTGGGGCTATAGCTTGGCAATCGAGACTTCAGAAGTGCATTGCTCTTTCTACGACAGAGGCAGAGTTTATTGCAGCAACGGAAGCGACTAGAGAGTTGCTATGAGCAAAGAAGTTTTTGAGAGAACTTGGTTTCGAGCAGCAGAGGTATGTGTTGTTTTGTGATAGCCAGAGTGTTATTCATCTTGCTAAGAATTCCAGTTTCCATGTAAGATCGAAGCATATTGATGTACGATACCATTGGATCAGAGCTGCGTTGAACGATAAGTTACTGGAACTTGAGAAGGTTCACACTGATGATAATGGTTCTGATATGTTGACAAAGACACTACTAAGGAAGAAGCTTGAAGTTTGTTGTTCAATCGCCGGGATGGCGATTCCCTCCACATAGTTGGAAAGGGGGAGATTTGTTGGGTTATTTCTTTCCATGTGGAGGAAAGCCCAAGTGGGCTTTATTAAAAGCCCAAATCCCAACCCTTTTAGTGTGAAAACCTAAAGGAAGTTATAAAAAGAGAAGAGAGAAGAAAGGAGCCGTCACTTCTCAAAAGAAAGAGAGAAAAATGTGATTTTTCTCATGTTGCACAGATTTCATCAAAACACTGATCCCACTTTGTTTGTGGCCTGATCGAGCTGAAATTTGGAGAAAATGTTCATGACTCAAGGAGCTACAATCTGAACGGTAGAGATCGAATTTGAAGCTTAGGAGTTGGGATTTTTGCCCGTGAACAGTAACCACGAATTTGGTATATTCTCTCCAATTATCTTGTATTTGTCAAGATTGTCGATATCTTGATGAGATATATTTGTAACCTCTAATTGAGATTAGAAAAGACTTGGTGTACCAATTATTTGATTGATAGTGGAGGTTTCAACTAAGTTAGGTCCTGTGATTTTTCTTCCTCATACTAGGGAAGTTTTCCATGTAAAAAATTGTTTGTATTCTTGTGGTTAGGTGTGATTGATTATTTTCTTATTATGTTTAGCACGTATAAAAGTAGAGATACACTATATTTGTTTGCATATAAGGAGAAGAATTATTCCGCTGTGGTCGTTTGTTGATATCTCTCCCAATAGTTCTTTTTCTCCTAATTAATAAAATAAGTTCTTATGATATGATAATAGCAAATATATATATATATATATATATATATATATATATATTTTCAGCAATACAAAATCGGTCAAAAAATAATTACAAATATCAATCACACGAGACACATAATTTTACGTAAGAAACCCCTTCAAATCAAAGGGTAAAAACCACGGGACTTGAGAGTCTACTCAAAAACTTTACTATGATAAAACCGTGGGTACAAGATCTCAATTTTTTGCTATCACAATAAGTACATAACTCTATTTTTAGTTAACAACAAAATATCTTAAAAATCAAAGAGGAAAAGTTGAGAATTTTACCAAAAACGTGGTTAATGTTTGTAGACACTCCATTTTGTATGAGGTTTATCTAATAAAAATTGGGCAAATTTTCTTTTTCTTTCAATAAAGTGAGAAATTTATTTAAAAAAAATACAGGGAAATTGAATCTAATTTACATTAAAAATATATATATATATATATATATAAATGAAATAAAACAAAAAACAAAAAAGACTGGATACTCCAATTCCATGCTTCCACCTCCACACACATAAATGAATTTTTTAGTTAGAAAATCATAATTGAAAACTAATTAGTTAATTAAAATTGATTGAATAATTTAAATTGAGTAATCAATTTAATTAATAAATTAGTTTTAAATTTGATTAGTCCATCAAATTTTATATAGAAATCAGAAACAAACATATAAATAGATGTTTTTTGAAGGTGGTAGAGACACAAATACGGAGAAGTCATATAAACAATGTCAAAAAATTGAGAGTTTAATAGAGTTGTGCGTTTGGAAGGGAGTTTGTGAAAAAGAAAAAAAAGAAATCATATAAATGCTACAATTCAAGAGTTAGAAAGGTTTCAGATCCCGAGATTTGGAGATTGCAGAAGGCCAGAATCAGAAAAGAAATGAAGGACTGGCATCAAGCTTGAAGACATGAGGAGTGTGAAGACTAAGGTTGGTTTTGTTTTGTTTTTCTATTTAAATTTGCTTTTAAATTGCATATATTTTGAAATTGAAGATTCAGTGGTTTGAAATTCAAATTTTGTTTAAATTAAAAGGTTAAGATCTAATTTGTTGACCTAAATTCGTTGACATATTCGTTGGCCGATATGTGGTGTATGAATTAATTATATGGAAAAAAATGGTATGAAACAGATAGACTAATATCAGTGTGTGACAACATGAATATTATTGTGATATAAACATGTATTGTTCGTAATAAACTGTATCTAATAGGTAAGGAAAATTTGTACATAATTTAACTACATTTGACAAGTCAGGTAAAATTGTTCCGTATAAATCTGAATACATCGTAAATCAACATAACATACTGTATCATACTAAATTTTTGTATACATATAAATCATCTACTATATTTGTATATTACTGAAATTATACCCTAGATGGATAACTATATATCATGAATTAATCCCGCATAATTCGGGTTGTGCGGCCCCATGGGCTGGACTTAACTTTGGCTGGCCTACCAGGCTAAGTCAAACATGACATAACTATGCATGATTATCCACTCAACCTGGTCCGCCCATCCTACTCTCCGCAACACTTTTCGAGTCAGCACACAATGAGTATCCTACTCTCCGCAATACTTCAGGGCTAATCGACCTCCGACCCATCACTTTCTAAATAGTGCGGTTGCACTGTCGGCTAACACCAACCTGGTCCACCCATTATACTCTCTGTAACACTTATCAGGTCGGCACACAGGGGTTACACTGTCTGATCTGGTTAGCTAGTTACGGTACCGTGCTCTGAACAAACCTAGTCCATCAGGGATTCTGATATCATATAGTACATTTCATATAATATATAACTGAAACATATTTCATTTCATATTTCTACACAAAATCTTTCATATCATAATTTCTAAATAAACTATTATATATATAAATCTATTCACGGCGTCTGGGCTCGCTGAATAATCACAGCATCTGAGCCAGCTGAATATCATAATATACTGAGAATATAGTTTCTCTACTATTTATAATTTTTCTAAAAACTGTTGTCAAATCATGCTTGTACTATGAATTCATAAAATATTATGACATACCATTATTTATTGTAAAATTTATACTCATGTCACACATAAGTGAGTACTTGTAACGACCTCAAATTCTCAACATATAATGTGACAAATTAAATGAAAAAGTCAACCCAAACTCGTGAGGAACGGGGACACCTGTCAATCACAGCGAAAACTTAAGCAGCAGTAAGTATAAAATCTCAAACATCCAACCATAAAACATAACACCAGAGTTTACTATATCATCAAAATACTGTTACTATATACAACCTCCAAAAAGTCAAAATAACACTAGGATCAAATAACAAAAATCTCTCGATCCTAGTTCAACGCTTACCCTTCTAGTAGGGAAGCTCTAATCACTCAATGGCGGCCCTGACTCGCCAGTCTCTCTGGGTTTCCTGAAAATCATTTAATGTTTGGGGGTGAGACACTTCTCAGTAAGGGAAAATAAACTAAATACAGCTGTGTGGCAACATGAATATTTAACGTAATTATACATATACAGTACATTTCATATATCTGTAAACATTTATCATAAATACTGAATGATCATATACTTTAATAATTGCTGATAAATCATATCGTATGTAAACATTTGTTATACTAATAATACTGAAAACATACCCAAGATGAATAGTTAGCTTGTGTCATGTATTACCCCCTATGACGAGTTGTGCAGCCCGAAAGCGGGACCTGACAATGGCTGGCCGACCACTGTCGAGTCAAATATGTTTGTAAGTATGATGAGCCCGCCACATCCTGGTCCGGACTGCCAGGTGGACGTCCACACTCTACTGAAAGCCACATCGACTATCCATCTCCCACCCCCTCGTGGCGTGGTTAGCACTAATCTGATCATAAATGTCTGATCTATAAGCTACAGTACCGAGCCCTTAAACTAAACTAAACTAACATTCAGGTTTTGATAACATATAATACATGATCATATATAACATCATTACGGCCTTATGCCGAACATATCGTAATTACTGCCTCGTGCCGAACATATCATAATTAAGGCCTCGTGCCGAACATATCATAATTACGATCTCGTGCCGAACATATCATAATTACGGCCTCGTGCCGAACATATCTACATATCATTCTGAAAATAAATCATTTATCATGTATTTCAAAATTATCATTTACTGCATTATTACGTAATTCCTGAAAACATGCTTTACTCTTAAAATCTTTCATATCATAATATTTTTCATGAAAAATAACATTCATGCCACACAATTTGTATAAATCATGTATTTTCATTTTTAAATCCCAGTTCTCGTACAACAGCAGTATTTTCTAGTAATACACATTTTCTCAATAGTATACAAGAATCATACATATTTACTGAACATTTCTTTGCTGATAATAATAATAATACGTGTGAAAAAATAACTACTTTAGTTTATTCCCTTACCTGACTACTAAGAAAGCCCCTAAAATATCCTAGTCTACCCCTCGTAGGATTTCCTGATCAATACCCTGAAATTGAAAACTCACAGTACTAAACTTCAGTATTTTCATGCATACATTATTTCCTATAACTACCATAAGATCAAATTTGAATTAAAAAGTCTTACCTCAACTCAGGGATGATTTCCAACTTGCTTTCACCAACGATCCGTTCTGGTAGATTTGGAGAGAACTTCCCCAGGAGCGTCGTGGTGACTTCAGAACGTCGAACTGGTGTAAATCCAGCCCAAAATCGAAGAGAGAGAGAGAGAGGACCGAAGGGAGGAGAGAGAAGAGAGAGATTGCTTAATTTAGAAGTAAAAATTTTAGATACTTATAGAACTGGATTCGTCGACGAGCCACGTCATTTGTCGACGAGTCCTTCAATAATTTTGTCAACGAAATTCAGTCTTCGTCAACGAAATTCAGTCGGTTCAAAACCTCTCTCGGTATTTCTTCGTTGACGAAATTCAGTATTCGTCAATGAATTCTCTTAAACCTTTGTCAACGAATCCCCTGTATTCGTCGACAAATTCTCTAAAACCCTCTTCGACGAACTTGACTTCCTCCTTCTGTTACTGTTTCCATTTCCCTTCCTCTTTATTATTTAAATCCCATTATTATTCGGGTTGTCACAGTACTACTCTATAATAAATTATCTGGCGTGAGAAAACATATTTTGTTGACAAAATAATATTAAATCTGTTTTCAAGGTTTCCTCAGTTCAACATCAGTATTCCAAAAACTATACTAAATCATATAGAAATTTCTGAATCAAATACTGTATATTCAATAATTAATTTTTTGAAAATACCTGACTTAATCTATCCCTTTTCTTGGCTTACTGAGAGATCTGCTAACAACCATAAATCCACGCCCCACGGCGTTCGAAGTTCAAAATCCTGAAATTACATTTTTCCCAAATTAATCAACTCAATTCCCAAAATATTTCTCATTTAGCATTTCTTAGGCGCCATATACTCCAAATTAACAATTAAAACCTAAAATACCTTACTTACCCTGATTTTAGAGTGGTGCCCCGAAACCCCAACTCAATGATCGACTCCAATTAATTTACAGAGAATCACCCCACGAACCTTACCGCTTTGATCGTCAAAACGGGCTATAATCGGAACGAAAATGAAGAGAGAAGGGGGTTAGAGCCATAGGGTTTAGAGAGAGAGAAAGAGAAAGATTTTGTTTTTGTTTAACAAAAAAATGGCTTGCGGGTTCTTCTTTTATTTCAGCACCGTAGACAAAATTGCCGATGATTTTCTACACCCCTCACAAAACCGTAGACGATTTGGGTTTTTAACCTGCCATTTTTACCGTTTTACCTGTAATCGACCCGCAGTAAATACAAATGTAACGACTCGAAGAATAATGGTATTTAAATAATAAAAAGAAAAGGGAAATGGAAACAGGAACATAAGGAGGTAGTCGACTTCATCGATGACGTTACATTTTGGATGGGATAATCCTGAGGAATTTTTCAACTCCTCGTTGACAAAACACAGGGGACTCGTCGACGAGGGTATAAGAGGAGCTTGTCGACGAGGACAAGATTCGTCGACGAGAAGATACCAAGAGAGGATTTTTGGAAGCCTGAAATTTGTCGACGAGGGTTGAAGTTCGTCGATGAACTTTCTACAAGACTCGTCGACGAGGTGACGTGGCTCGTTGACGAATCCCGTAGTATAAATACTCTATTTTCCTTGCGTAGAATCTCTCTCTCTCTCTCTCTCTCTCTCCTCATACGGTTCCCTATCCTTCTCTCTAAGTTTTTGGGCTGGATTTTCTTCGGTTTGATGATCTAAAGCCACCACGATGCTCTTGGAAAAGTTCTCTACAAGTCTGCCGGAACGGATCGTCGATGGGGCTGAGTTGGAAACCATCCCAAATCCAGGGTAAGACTTTCTACTCAGTATTTGCCTATTTGACAGTTGTAGAAAGTGTTGTACGCATAAAAATATTGAACTTTAACTCTAGGGAATGTCATTTTCAGGGTGTTGAGTAGGGAACCCTATGGGTGCAGGGCAGATTTTCTTAGGGGCTTTTCAAGAATCAGGTAAGGGGATAAACTAAGCTAGTTCTTTTATGAAAATGTATGTATATTATTACAGCATTTGATTCCAAGAAAATAAATAAATTTATATATGATTTATATTTGAAAAATACTACTAAAAATGATGGTATGTTAAATATACGAAAAACCTATTTAGTGTGGTATGAGTAGAAATTGTTATGAAATACCATTTTCTGGGAATATGTTATTGATACAGATTTTTATAATGAAAAATTGGCGTACGAGCCAAGATTTTTATATGTTTGCCAGCATATGGGCCGAGCTATGTGTATGATTTTCTAGCGTACGGGCCGAACTATGAAAATGATTTATTAGTGTACGGGCTATGCTATGGATATGATTTGCCGGGGCACGGGTTGAGCTATGGTAAAATGTGAAATACCAGTGTATAGGCCGATAATTTTTATGATATACGTATATATGCAAAATGATATAATGATTTGATAATTAATGATATGAAATATCCATGTATCACAGTTTCAGTATATGTTATATAATATCAGAACCTGGTTGACATGGTTTAGGCTAACACTTGTATGGTACCACTGCTATGTGTTCATGGTCATCATAATCATGATATTTCTGTTAACGCCGCTGTACGGAGTAGTGTGAGATTGGATGGTCGATATGATTTTTAAGAAGTGTGTGAGCGCCCCTGGTGTACGGCCCAGGTTTAGCAGACCTATCAAACTTACAGACTGTACTTTTGACTTGGCAGTGGTCGGCCAACCATTGTCAGGTCCCTCTTTCGGGCCACACAACCCAGTCATATGGGGGTAATACATGACAACAGTCAGCTAACCTATCAGGAATGTTTTTGTATTATTATTATTAAATGAAATGATATATGTTATGAAAATGCAGTATGTTCTGCCATACTTTGATGATATATATGTTTTCCCAGATATGTCATAACAGTTTATTAAATATGTTCTGTATGATATATGTATAATACGGAATACTCGTGTTGCCACACACTAGTATTAGTTTATTTCCCTTACTGAGAGGTGTCTTACCCCGAATTTTATAAACATTTCAGGAGCCCTAGATAGGAAAGCAGGTAAAGCCCCGCTGATCTAGTACGGTTGGTCTGCCATTCCAGAAGGGTAAGTGTTTTGATAGGGTCAGATATATTTTATGAAATGACCCTAGATATCTTTTGGGTTGTGTATTATGTATATATATATATATATACAATGATTGTAGTAACTCTGGTATTGTGATGTATGGTATAATGAAGTATTTATGATTTATGTTTCCTGCTGCATAGGCTTCCGTGATGTGTTTCTGATGTATCCCTACTACCCATAGGTCCAGGTGGATTATGATCTGCTGAGATTTGTGATATTATTTTTATTATATTATGAAAAAAAATGTGAAAATTAAGCAGGTTGTCACAAAAAAATCGTCAATGGTTTTTCCGATCTCCTACCAAACCGTTGACGGTTTGGTCTACACCAAACCAAAAATCTTCTTTTCTTTCTCTTTTTCCTTATTATTTTCATAAATTAAATTTTCAGGGTCTCTACAAGGGGGTTTGCTCTACTATGAATAAAATAGAACTTTCATATTTTTGAATGAGAAAATCGTATGATCATCATTTCTCGAAGGGATGAATTGTGTTATAGGGAGCTATTGTAGTCTCTATTTCACATTTTTTTAATAAGAAAACCATATGACTATTTTTTCAAGAAGGGATTAATTGTGCTCATGACCAATTCCCCAACTGTTCTAAACATGTGACCTGTTATCAAGAAATTAATTGCAATAGTTAAAATGATTTGTGCAATATAAGACAACCATAAACTCCCGATTACAGGATCTAATCTTCCACGAAAAGTAAAAAATTTTGTATATTTTGATCAATTCAAGGTAAAAAATGAGGTTGCTCCCTTGGAAAATCAGGAGAAAGTTATAACCATGTTAAAAGGAAATTTTATTATACAATTGCAAATTCTATGTGAGTGTTTTTGATATAATGTTGGATATATAGAAGCTTATTAAGCCCTAGTTTTTGGAAACTAATTTTATATTTTATTTTTAGTTTTAAAATAATTACAAAGTTTTGATTTTCTAAATTTGCTCATAAAAGTTATAAAACATTTTTCATATAAATTTCTAAAAAATAGAAAACAATGTTACATATATTTAAAAAAAAATTGGAATGGAAAATAAAAATTAATTTTCACAATTAAACATGTTGTTAGGATAATTCACTAGAGGTTTTAAAATTTTTTCATTTTTGTATAAAACAATTGAAAAACAATTTTTTTAAAATAACTCTACTGCTTCTTATAGAAATATTAAAGAATTAAAAAATAGATGGTTTTTTTGTAATTATTTAAAAAACTAGAAAAGTAAAACATAATTTTTTTCACAATTAAGTAGCCCTTTAAATAATCTATAAGCACAATTTCAAAACTGAAATAACACTTGAGATTATCTTAATTTTAACCTTCGAGGACAAATGGGAATTAAATACCTAAAATGAATTTCAAATATTACTCCACCGAGATATCGAAAATGATCTCAATCTTATAGGGATGAAATAAAATTTATATAAAAGAAAAGAAATGTGTTGAATGCATAAATAAAATAAAATTAATTTTTTGTATAGCCGACTCATTATTATTTTTAATTTTTTCTCTCTTCCAAAAGTGACTTATGTCAAACTTTCAATTTTTTTTATTAGTGGTCCACTATAATTAAAATTATTCTTTTTGTTAGTGGTCCACAATTGAACTTTTGACAAATTTAAATTATTTGAATACTAGATATGGATGATCAAACATTTCGTGGACCACATTATCAAAATCTTAGTCAATCATGGTATCTAATTAAACAAATAAAGATAACGAATTAAAAAATAGAAAGGTGAGTGATCCTCTTTAGTGGAATGAAAAGTTATGGGATGAAAAAATGGGTTAAAATAAAATATTTATTTATTTTACTAAAAGGCAATAATTCCAAAAGGAGAAGAAAGTAAATTTAAATAAGAATCTATTAATTGATTGTAGTTAATTTTTTAAAATTTATTTACTTTTTTTCGTGACCCAATTTTTATATTTTTAAAATATGTATTTTCTTACATTTAAACTTTTTAAAAATTATTTTCTTGGAAATACATAAATTTGAACAAATATGGTATAGAATTATATTAATTTTTTTAAAAATTATACAAATCTAAATTTATGTATGGAAAAACACAATTTTATGTCCCTCGTTAATTTTTTTTTTCATGGGAGTATAAAAGTGAGAACATTTAATATTAGATGTAGATTGATAAAATCATTGATTAGATATTTTAGTTTAAAAAATAAAACATAATTGCAATGGGCATCACAACTTTATGGATATGGTTTGATTGTGCGGCCTTTAAAAAGAGTGCTCCAATCAATTCATTAGCAGTTGGGCAGTTGGCACATCTCCTCACTACCAGCCCAACAGCCCATTCCTCTTTCCAAAAATTTGCCGTCCAAGCTTCCTCATTGGTTGGACTTGACTTCTTTCAAATTAGCAAATTGGTCACATCACTAAAATTAAAAATAGTTTAAAAATATATTTTTAAATTAAAATTAAATATTTAATGAGATTAATATCAAGTTATTTTATGAGTTAGAAAATAAATTGATAAAAGAATATTGGTTCAAGAGACTGATAAATGAAACCCTTTCATTAGCCTTACGAGTTAAATTCAATAAATTTAAAAAGATTAAGTTTGACTCATTAAACTTAATAAACAAGTTTAAGTGAACCATTTTTGAGTTTAACATTAAGTATTTTATGATTAACTTGACACAATTACAGTTTCAACATAAATTTTAGATATTGAATTTAATTAAATTTTAATATAAAATTAAACTAAATTTCTTTCAAATTTAAATTTCAACATTTATATTTTCAAATATCATCCTAATAAATTTATATATATATAAAAAATCCCTACTCAATTATTCAATTTTTTTAAAGTGCACAAATGCGATGCGCCTATATCACATTAGTTTCCAACCTCATCATTTACAATAATAATAATAATAATAATAATAATAATAAAGGCTTATTAATTCAACTCTGGAGTAGAGTAATGTCTAATCGCCTCCCAATCATATGCCTCAGATTTTTGATTTTTGACTTGGCCAATCATCCTAAAACCCAGGCTTATCACAACTAAAATGGACGGTCACGATTCTTCTAAACACATTCATTCGAGATAAAGACCCCCGCTCCGGTCCAAAAAAAAAAAACCGAAGATTCCTCAGAATATACCCTCTCCAGGGCTCTCCCCGCTCGTCCCCTCTCTCATTAATGTCATTTAAACACGTCCCACCTAAACAGATAAGTCCCCACCCAGCAGTCCAGCAACCCCCTCCCCCCGCCCCTCTCCTTCTCCCTCTCTGTGGAATTATCCATAGCCATATTCGCCATAGACGCCACAGACATGAACTCTCCTACACTCTCCCTTGTCGACCAGGAGCAACTCGTTGAGAAGCTCCAAATATTCAAGATTCAAGGACGGGACAAGCGCGGCCATAAGCTCCTCCGCGTCATCGGCAAGTTCTTTCCCGGTTAGATCCCCCGCGCTATTATAGGAACTGATTGTCTTAATTTATGTGTGTGTGTGTTTTTTTTTGTTGTCTCAATTTTGGCTTACTGTGATGATCTGATCAGCTCGGCTCGTGAGCGTGGAAGCATTGAAGAAGTACCTGGAGGAGAAGATCTTCCCGGCGCTGGGAGATCGGCCGTTCTCGGTGGTGTACGTTCACACGGACGTTCAAAGGGCCGAGAATTTCCCTGGAATCTCCGCCCTACGATCAATCTACGAGTCGCTCCCGATCAAAGTCCGAGATCATCTCGAGGCTGTTTACTTCTTGCACCCGGGCCTTCAGGCCCGGCTCTTCTTCGCTACCTTCGGTCGTCTCCTTTTCAGCGGCAGGTAAAGAATTCAAGAAATTGTCTTTAATTGCCTTTGCCCCAGGCTCACTTTAGCACTTGTTTACTCCCAAATTCTAAAGGACGCCTCTGCGTCCTTATTGACCATGTTAACACACTCCGCTTCAAAGCGCGTGACCAATCCTCCCCTCGCTTCAATTCGAAGTTCCCAAGCGGTTTGAGAGAGGGGGAGGGGGGGTGTTCTGCACTCGCTGTCAGCGCGTCGGAAAGTGACGGAAGTACTGTTAACTGAAATTCCAATTTTGTTAAGGGCTGCCATGCCCGTAACTCTTGGCGCAAGTTAGCGTCGGTGGTAACCGATAACCAGTTCATTTTTGTGCAGCTTGTACCGGAAGCTCAAATACGTGAACAGATTGGAGTTTCTGTGGGACCACGTTAGGAGGAACGAGATCGAGATGCCGGAGTTCGTGCACGATCACGACGAGGAGCTCGAGTACCGTCCGATGATGGACTACGGGTTGGAGAGCGATCATCCGAGAGTCTACGACGCCGCGCCGGCGGTAGATTCGCCGGTTTCTATGTATTCCATGAGGTGTATTGCCTAGATTAGGACGAGGATCGGCGCCGGTGCCGGAGAATTGGCCGTCGTCGTCCCGGCCGGCGAGCGGAATACCGTTGTGGACCTTTCTTCTGATTTTGTTGCGGGCGTCTGTTAGGGATTTCTGTTCATATTGTAAAAAGGTGTGCGCGTGAAGAATGTAATTTAGGGAATTGCGCGTTAATTTATTGTTTAATTGTTTAAAATAGATAGATAGGGTTGGATCCAAGGAGGCGTAGGTTCGTGGCTGTGTGTTTCCGTCGTGGGCGGCATGCTCATTCTCAAGTCAATACCCTTTTGAATTTGGCCTTGTTGGATGGATGAATTTAAATTTTAATGTTTGGGATTTAAAAATTTTATGTTCAAATTCTAAAGCGGTAACAAAGTAGATTAGTTTGGATAAGTTCTTTGATAATTTAGGAGAATTATTGGATAAATTAAATTATGCAATATGTTTCGGCATAACAAAATGAAAGATATGGTAAGGATATCAGTCACTCCTAAGAGTTAAGAGGGTAGGAATAAAACTTAAAATGACATAAAATGATGATAGCTCTTAAATTACTGGAGAAAATTATTTATAATTATTAAATGCATGGAGGAGAATGAAACTTAAATTAGTTAATGAGACACATAATAAAGTGTACAAATATGAACATATTACTAACCTTGCTCATTGATATCATAAGTGCAATTTAGAAATGATTTTTTTATATTCTTTTACTAAATAATTTATTAATTATAATTAATATTATTACACTTAACGTAAAAACTTATCGTTAAAATATTAAGTACTTTTTTAAACTTACAACTAAAACATGTTAACAATTGTTACAGGACAATAATAAAAGTCTCATCTTAAATGTTTAATACATTATTTTGTTCCCACCTGCGTAATTTCTTAATTAAAAAAAATACTAATAAGTGATAGATTTGTTTATTAATAATTGAAAAGCTCGTTTTGTGTAAGCATTTATTGTGCCTTGTGGGCACCTATTAGAAATCATTAGCCCTTTTCTAATTCTAAGTAAAATTTATTAGCTTTTTTTTTTTTTAAATAATACAATTGATAATTTGTGCATATGAAATTTGTTGCATAATTTTTTATTATCTAAAATTAAGTAAAAATATCAATGAAAGAAGTGTATATAAAATGACAAAATAAAATGATGTGATAAGGACATACTGACTCGCAAGAATTAAAAGGATAGGAATAAACTTAAAATGACTAAAATGATGTGATAAGGATTTAATAGTTTTTAAATTATTGAAAAAAATTATTCACAATTGTGTGTAAATTGATAAGAAGAATATATTCAATTTTATTAGTATTCTCTATTATCTTATTTTAAACATTATATGTTTTAGCTTCAATTGGTAAAAATAAGTTAATTCAGTGGATGCTCCGAGTATTATCTTTGATCATTCTTATGGTGTTTATCGCAACACCATAAGAAGGGATGAGTAAAACTTTTAATAGATTCATACTCTTAATTGGCTTACTTAGATGAAGGTTGGCTTTCCATGAGGTTGGGGAAAATTTTTAGAACACTCATTATTTATTTGGGCAAAGCCCTCAATTGAATAAATATATTAACTTGAGAACATGAATCCAATTTCATAGTTAGAGTGTGTGGGTGTGTATTTGATAACTGATATGAAATATATGAATCTAAGTTCGAAAACATTTATTTACTTAGATTCTATCTTCTCGCGTGATTCTCATTCAAACATAAAAAATATTAGAATTGATGCATTCTACTTTACTCAAGAAACTTGTTATGATTACCTTTATATACATATACCTTTATATATCTATCCATATGTCTATATATATATATATATAAACTACTAGGAGATTGTTAGAGCAAACATAAAAAATATGATTTAAAATTTTTTGCTCCCATATTACTTTGGAGAATAATATGATTTGGTGTAAACAATAGATTTGATTTTATAATTTTATAAAATAAAAATTATTTACTTAATTTATAATAAATATAACAATCTTATTAGTAAAAAGAACTAACAAGTGGCATCTAAAGTGTCATGCTAATAATGTCTAGACCTAAACAGGAAAGTTAAAGAAAATATTGAATTGAATTGAAAGAAATTACACGGCAAATCATAGCAATCATAGTTATAGCCCCAAATTTTGTACTCAATACAACCTCTAAAATTATAACTATAATTGACATTTTTATGCTTTTATGTTTAATAAGTAGATTATCAAATGTTCTCAATTTAATTATTTTGATTGAAATCATTCATCATATGGATTCGATATGATCATATCTAAGTCAATATAATATTAGTAAGATAAATAAATCTTAATATAACTATGCCATGTGATCTAATCTTAAATTTACAACTAAAACATTGGATTTATAGTGGGGATTCCTAATATTTTTGTTTAAAATAAGTGTACAAATATGAACATATTACTAACCTTGCTCATTGATATCATAAGTGCAATTTAAAAATGATTTTTTTATATTCTTTTTCTAAATAATTTATTAATTATAATTAATATTATTACACTTAACATAAAAACTTATCGTAAAAATATTAAATACTCTTTTTAAACTTACAACTAAAACATATTAACAATTGTTACAGAGACAATAATAAATGTCTCATCTTAAAAAATATTCTTATGTTTAATACATTATATTGATCCTACCTGCGTAATTTCTTAATTAAAAAAAATACTAATAACCAATAGATTTGCTTATTAATATTTGAAAAGCTCGTTTTGTGTAAGCATTTATTGTGCTTTGTGGGCACCTATTAGAAATCATTAGCCCTTTTCTAATTCTAAGTAAAATTTATTTGCTTTTTTTTTTTAAATAATACAATTGATAATTTGTGCATATGAAATTTATTGCATAATTTTTTATTATCTAAAATTAAGTTAAAAATATCAATGAAAGAAATTTGTTGATGTGTATATAAAATGACAATAACTTTTTCTAAGATTTGACAAAATGATAGTTTGGCATGACAAATATCGAAAATTAGTTGACTTTTCTTTTACAAAGACTAGTAATTTTTTTTTATGAGAAAATAAATACGAATGCAAATATTTTAATGACAACATTTCTGCGTTCAAAAATTAAAGTTATAATTTTGAACAAATTTCTCAATGAATACAATAATCCCATTTGAGAGAGCATTGCAGCTGTCAATACATCAACACCATAATGGCACTCTAATTGTAATATTGCAGCTATGATATTACTCGTTGACGAGCTCAATTATATCAAAAAGTAAAATTTGTAAAAATAAATGCTAAAAGTAGAGTTAAAAGAATAAATTAAAAAATAAATATATTTGTAGAAGATGAAATAAGCGTGGGACAACTCAAATGGTTGAGGTATGTCAAATAGTATATTAGTGATAAGGATCGAGTGAGTGAGTTACTAGGAGGTGCGGATAGGGATAGGGATAAGGGTAAACCAAGAATAACTTGAAATGATATAATAAGGTAAGGATAAACCAAAATGACTTGGAATGAGATAATGAACAAAAATTTAATAGCTCTGAATTTATCGAAAAAATTATGCACGTGTAACTTGGCGCAAATGGATTCCTGTAACTCCCCTACCTAGTGTAACTTAAAACTTGATTTGTTGTTATTTGCATCTCCTCTCAAGTTTAAAAAGAAATGTTGTGATTGTTGATGTCAATTGCATTTAGCCTTGGGTTCTAAGGCTTGAGGGAGATATCATCGGTGTCTCCATGATCTTGCTCATGAGATGCAAGACTGGCATCCTTGCTGAAGATTTAACATACTAGCATCAAGCATCGCTTCTAAGTTCTAAGCATTTCTAACAACCCAAAACCCATCCACCACGACTGCCACAAGCATTCTAGCTTTTCAACTCCTAAATAGTTACCCTTATCCCTATCTGCTAGGGGTGAGCAAATGGTCGGTTTGGCCAAATTCGGTTAATTAACCGAATAACTTGAAATGATATAATAAGGTAAGGGTAAACCAAAATGACTTGGTATGAGATAATGAACAAAAATTTAATAGCTCTGAATTTATCGAAAAAATTAGGCACGTGTAACTTGGCGCAAATGGATTCATGTAACTCCCTTACCTAGTGTAACTTGATTTGTTGTTATTTGCATCTCCTCTCAAGTTTAAAAAGAAATGTTGTGATTGTTGATGTCAATTGCATTTAGCCTTGGGTTCTAAGGCTTGAGGGAGATATCATCGGTGTCTCCATGATCTTGCTCATGAGATGCAAGACTGGCATCCTTGCTGGAAGATTTAACATACTAGCATCAAGCATCGCTTCTAAGCATTTCTAACAATCCAAAACCCATCCACCACGACTGCCACAAGCATTCTAGCTTTTCAACTCCTAAATAGTTACCAAAGGCCTTTTTTTTTTTTTCTATTGGATAATTCCTGGTGACCCAGGCCCTCCCGACCTAAGCGATTGGGCAAATCCGGGGCGGAGGAGCCACCCTTAATTTCCCAATCTTCACTGGGTGAGTAGGGCAGGGTTGAACCCTCAGCAGCATCGACATGGGTCTCATGCCTTGCAACTGAGGCAGCAATAGTGGTCTTCAAGGCATTACTTATCAGTCATAGAAAGTCTTTTCCAAAGTAGTGGTTGAAAAATGGCAAGGTCACTGTAAAAAATACTCACATGCACCTGATCTTATGAGCAACATGCAACCAAAGTAACCCTTCGTATAAGATTGAACCAAAAAAAATGTATTGCAATACTAATGGTTGTTTATCACTAGACCATCAATTTTAACCAACACCATATCTATCCCTGTCTACAGTATAAACTCCATGATTCAATCAAACTGCACTCAGCCCATAACCTGAACCTAAAGATGTCACTGGCTAAAAAAATTGGAAATTTGAATAAATACTCAGTGGCAGAAGACACAATCACCATAATACAATAACAATAACAACAACAACAAAACCAAGCCCTAAGTCTCACTAGGTGAGGTCAGCTACATGAATCCTTTTCCGCTAATTTATGTGAGATCACGGACAATTTCTTTCGACAAATTCAGAGCTATTAAATCCTTACTCACTATATCATTCAAAGTTATTTTAGGTCTACCCCTACTCCTTCTACTATCCCTCACAACAACTCATTCTTTCTCATTGACGCACTATGTGGCTACATTGCAAGTGCCCAAAACATTTGAGTCATCCCTCCTTTATCTTATCTTCAAGAAAAGCTATGCCTAACTTACTACAAATATATTCATTTTTTTAAGTTATTTTTCAATGCTATATCATTCATCTATCTAAGAATTCTCATCTCAACAACTTTCACTTTTTGGATATGTTATTTCTTAATAGCCTAGCATTCTGATCCATATAGAATACTCTTATAGTCATCCTATAAACCTTTCTTTTAAATTTTAAGCATATTCTATGATCACAAAACATATTTGAAGTACTCCTCCATTTTACTCAACCTACTTTAACCCTATGTATTACATCCTCTCAATTTCTCCTTTAGCTTGCATAATAGGTCCAACATATCGAAATCTACAAGTGCTATTTATTTCTATATCATCAAGTTTAATTGTCTCCAATATTCCTCATACTATTATTGAAATCACATTTCATATATTCTGTCTTATTTCTACTTAACTTAAAGTCTTCAGATTCTAAGACTTTTCTCTATAATTTTAACTTAACCTCTACTCCACCCCTAATTTCATCAATCAATACAAATATCATCTACAAATAACATATACCATGGAACCTCATTTTGGATACCCTTAATCAGTTGATCCATCACTAAAGCAAAAAGGATAAGGGTTCAAGCAAATTCTTACACTAGTCAATACTCCATCGTACATATCCTTAATAACATCAATATACCTACTACATACATGCTTTTTTTTTAAAACTCACCATAGAACTTTCTTAGGTACCCTATCATATGTTTTCTCTAAATCAATAAATACCATATGCAAATCCCTCTTCTTTTCCCTAAACTTTTCCATTAATCTTCTTAAAAGATATATAGTTTCTGTAGAAGATCTCCCAATCATAAAATAATTGAAATAGTGCTTAGTTGCATTAAACATAATTTAAAAAAAAAAAAAAAAAAATGCAAGCTCAAATAAGTCGAAATCAAGCCAAAAGGAAACCTCGAGAGAATAGTTAGGTTGCAATTGCTCACATAAAGAATCAGGGCAAATAGACCAACAAGTACTCTAGCATTAGGCCACATGCTCCAAAGCAGAACATTCTTGTAATTTTGTATTTTAACAAAGTTTGGTACATTCTAGGCTAATTAATAAATGCATAGACTGGAGATATAAAATTTTATGTCATAGGATTCAAACATATAAAACTTCTACAAGTCGAAAGCAACTATATAAATAACGAAAAACTAAAGATACAAACCATGGATTGGGCAGCATAAAGAAATAACAACCACAAAGATAATTCACTCAGCCATGCCTTTGGCTTCAACACTCTTTCCACCATTGGTATCTCCATTGTTCACAACACGTAAATCAGGATAATTGCGGTGGTTCAAGGAATGCAACCAAAGAGCGACAACTCCTTCCTTATGTTCTGTAGATGCAATGTGAGAGTATATGTACTTCATTTTAAAGTCCTCTGCCTCTTCTTCATAAGCTTTCATAGACAATTCTTCATGACTTTCTTTCCACTTCTGGTTATATGATGTGAAAAGGCATTCATCCAAGTACAAGCCAACCTCAGGAGCAGTAGGCACATTAATATTAATGTCCCTGAAAGTTGTAAGCAAGTGATTAAAAAACACCTACACTTCAAATAACAATCCACCCAGAACAAAGTAACAAAAGGACTTACTTTTGCAAAGCTGTTTCCAACAACGACTCTGGGGCACAATTCCTCATGATAGCTACAGCAAGCCCAATCATCTTCCTAATCTGGTGAAGCATAAAGCTCTGCCCTACAACCTCACACTTGACAAATTCAATGCCTTTGACAGTAACTGTGGTGCTAGCATCGAATGACACGATGAAACGATGGGCTGAGGGATCCTCTGCTTTTGTCCTGGTTGTGAAGTTATGGAAGTTGTGTGTCCCCAAATAATGCTTCAGAATTCTATTGAATCTCTCCTTCTCTTTCTCACCATAACAAAATCCACTTCCCTTCACGGTCTTCTCCATCCTCTTGTCATCTAAATCAAGATCAACTTCAACATTATCTTCGCTAATCGCAGACTCGACATGCAAGCCATCTCCAGTCCCATTTTTGGCAGAGACACCAGCCTCGTTTCTGGGCTCCAAATAAACATTAGCATTCCCATTCTCCATTACAGTTTTAGATTCCCTCACACATTCAGAATGCAGATTATTGCCCTTGTCTGAATAAACTGCGGCCTCCTCAACTCTAGCATCCAATGTAGCAGGTCCATCGTTCGACAAAATGCCAGACTGAACAACAGTTTCATTAGTCTCATTTGCCGGCTCAGAATGAGGAGTAGCATCCCCATTATCATATATAATCTTCGGCTCCCCTAAAGATTCAGTATGTAAATTATCCAAGACCACAGACTCTTCAACTCTAGCATCCAACCTAGCAGCTCCACTGTTCGACGAAATGCCTGACTCAACAACAGTTTCAGAACCCCGCCTACCCATTACACCTACGACTTTACGTCCCCTCTCGGAGCACTCCAGACACTTAACAAGCTCGCCATCAGAACCCAAGCTAGCCAACACACTCTCTCTATCGCGATGCGAAGAAGGGTCCAAAGCAAACACGGGTATCAGATACACATACCTCCGCCGATCACAAAACTTCTTAGCATTAAAGGACGCCGTCACGCGCTTGTACCCGAAGATGCGAATCTGGAGAGGGAGGTTGGAGTTGAGACGGTCGACGAGGCCAGGTGGGTCGATGTAGAACCGGCCAGAGACTACCTGGCCGACGGCGCTCACGCCCTTGTCAGTACGAGCCGAACGGGCCCAGTCGAACCGCTTGGGGTTCCCGCGATCCGGTTCGGGGACGGCCCCGGAGAGAAAGAGGGCTTCTTCGAGGTCGCCTTCGATGGTCTTGGCTCCGGGGTTCTTCTGCATGCCTTGGTAGCCTACGCCGCAGTAGGCGAAGAAGATGGCAATCTTGCGGCGCTTGTACCTTCGTTTCTTGTCCGCAGTGGGTTCTGTTGCGGCGGCGGAGCAATCCTCCTCGTCGGATGTGGTGGTGGTGGACATTTTGAGCTTCTTGGGGTCTGGTTCGTGTGTGGGCGAAAGAGGATTTTCCATATTTAGGAGATTAGCGATAGAGAAATTATGTCTGAACGGATCAAGGTGTCCATTTGATATACAGTACGTTGCAGACCGGGAACTTGGGGTTGTACCCCATTAAAACCCTAGAAGATGCAACAAGGCCGGGAAATGAGCATGTACGGATCAAAACGAGAAAACGATGTCGTCCCGAAGGTCGTTACGAAACAGTTACATTATAAATTTATAATTGCTTATGAGCTCGTTGGCCTGGACAAAAAACATTTTATTTTCTCCCATGAATATGGATGAATGAATTTTTAAGTTTGAAATTTATATTTTTTAAATTAAAATAAATTATATTAAATTTTACCTAAATTTATATGAATTTAAATCTTAAGCCTAATTTAAATTTTAAGTTAGATGGAAGTTGTGTCTGCATTCTGAACTTTACCTGATCAGTGAAACCTTATGAGAGGATGCTGATCTGTAGGTTTTGTGTCGCACTAGGGTTCGAAGGGCTTGTTGGTGGCTGAAGTTTCAATGTAATAATAAAAAAAAAAAAAACAAATCTTAGTTTTAAAATTTAAATTTATATAAACTTTAATGAAATTCAACAAAATTTTGTATTATATAGTTTTTTAATTTTCATAAATACAAATTTCTCAAGTACAATAATCAAGATTGCAACTTCAAACACTTTGTAAAAATTGAATTGTATTTTTTAAGTGTTTGATTATGATTTATTTGTTTTATTTATTCTTTTACCATTGATAATTAAAAAAAATAATTAATAAAACCTAGTAGAAATGTCATTAATAAAGTTGCTTTTGAGTTTGTTCTTTTGCTAGTAAATTTGATAAACTTAAGATAGTGTGGTTTATTTAGGCTGGATAATGAAAAATATTGCTAATATTTTTATTGGTTGCAAGATTTGGAGATTCAAGTGGCGTCTGATTTTAAAATTAAAATTTGACGTGACTTAAATATCATAATTCTAGATAGCAAAGAATTTAAATGCTTCTCATAATATATTTATGGTGACATTTTATTTTGAAAATTTATTTTATAACTAAATTATTTCTATTTCTTTTTTGTTCAATTTGTGTTAATCCTCATAACGTGTTCATAGATAGATTGATGGTAATGTTAGAAAAATTTCTATTACAATTATGATGTTGAACGTGCACACATTCATGAAAATATTATAATTAAATCGAACAACAAGATTCTTATGAGATCATAAATTAAATTTATAAAAATGTTATTATATGGGAATATCTATCATCCCTTCATTAATATATAAGTAATGTAGAATTTACATATGTCTTGCAATAATGGAAAATTAAGAAGGAATATTTGTTGCAAAAGGAAATCTTTTATTCTTATTTCATATCTTTATTTTAGCATTTTATTCTTTCATGTTGCAATGTTAAAATAGTATGAAACTCATGAGCTTTTATAACAAATGACAAAAAAATAAAAAGTTGAAAAGGACAAAAAGGTGTGCAAAGAATTCTTTTTAAAAATATTATTCGTGGGATAGGCATGCTTAATTTTCACAGAGTGTTTATTTTTTTTAATAAGGAATAATTTTTTTTTTAAATAAATAATTAAGTAATCAATATATATTTTTTTTAAAAAAATTCTATTTCAATTGTGGAGGTGGATATTTTTCATAGACCTAAAAGATATGCATTTTTTTATTCTTAAGTTTTATAAATCTTACCATCATTCTTTGAAAATTGACAAAAAAAATATTTATAAAAGACAAGTATAAAAAAGTGTCTTAAAAATTAAGAAATAATTTAGATTGAAACTCATATTTGAGAAAAGAAAAAAAAAAGGGAAGAAAATTTATTTTTTATCATATTTCTTAATTTATTTTTATCATATTTTTTATTTATATCAAATAAAAATAAAAATAGAAATTTATTATATGATTGAAAATTTTTCAAAAAATTAAATTTAATTATGTGTGAAATTGACATATATATATATATATATATATATAATATTTATCTCTTTTAAAAAAATATTAAGTAAAAATAGAGTATTTTATTATTGTCCTAATATTTAATTTCTGATTCGTCTCTGTTTCCTTTCCGTCCACACCGCCACCGTCTATTTTCACCTCCCGCGAGTTTCACATACAGTGAATGCCCCAACAACCAAAACACTCCAAGCAGCTTACGCATTGCGGACCCCACACACTGCGCGCGCGCGCCCTCGATCGATCTTCATCAGATCCATGATTCAAATTTTCAAATCGATCCAAGAGGATTCTTGATGCGCTCCACCGAACGCCTTGAAGCTCCGAAGCACCGAATCGGTCTTCCCTCCTTCTGCCTTCGCTGATTATGGAATATAGAGAACGTCCCTTCTTCTGCTACAGCTGGTATATTTTCCCCATTCCAAAGGGTGGTTCGCTTTATTCCTTCTTCTGTTCCTTGCGTTCCAGAGGTACAATAATTCGAAATCACCGGCCATGGTTTCGTGATCGAGTCATTTTCTTTCCTGATCGTTCTTTTCTTTTTCGTGGATGGAACTGTGAGATTCGAAATCAGAAGGTATCAATCGACTTTTTAGCTTTTTCTAGCTATTTATAGGCCGCGAAGGCCGAAGAAGAAACCTACGCTCCCATTGCCCGAGCGTCGGAACGTTCCTAGCCAAGAAACTGATTCTTTGGTGCGGTTTTTAAATCTCTGTCGTCTAATGTTCAATTTCTTTATTTCATCTGTTCATGTGAACTGTTACTTGAACGGCGATTTCGCAGTTATGTTGTTGCGATTGTATTCTCACGGCCAGTGTTTGTTTTATCATTGTTTTGTTCGCTTGCTTCTGTTTTTCAAAATAGTTAGGCTTATGATTTGCAAGAGATCAATATATTAGGGTCTATTTAGTTTTGAAAAACAATTTTTATTTTTCATTTTCAAAATTTAAAGGATTACAAAACTGTCACATTATTTTTCGATTTTTTTATAAAAAATTATATGAAAAAGTCGAAAAATAATAAAAATATGTTTTGCAAGCTTTCTATACAAATTTTAGGATTTGAAAATAAGGTGATATTTTTGCAAAGCAAATGAAGAATGAAACATAATTTTTCATTTTTTCTTTTTCTGGATACTATATAAAGGATGACCTGTACAGGAAAAGGTTGGGGGTGGATGACAATTATATGTTAATACTAAAAATACTTTTGAAAAGTTGACTTAAAGGTACTTTCAAAATTAAAATATAGCTTCAAAAATTAAAAGTCATTTTAATTATAGAAGGACATGTTAACTTTATGAGGAGCTTTTATTTTTAAAGAGGTATGAGTGATCCATCAGTAACTTAAGTGAAAAACCAAACTAAAACAACATACAGGCTATATGTTCTATAGGACTTCTTGCTAATTCAGCTTTTGTAGATGAATATTTTGAATTTAAACTGAAGAAAAAAAATGTATGAGGCAGCAGGATAGTGGAAGTGGTGGTGATGGCTGTTTGGAATGCTGTGTTCATGGAGGCAGTATGAGTTGCAATAATAGAAATGATGGGTGCAATGCTGGAAGTAGCAGTAATGGTGGCGGCGATTTTTGATCCTTGGCGAATGTGATCATACTGTGGGGTGAAAAATGGAATATATATATATATAAATTTCCTTCTTTAGAAAAGTTTTCTTCATTTTGTGTCTAAACACTTTATTTTGGGTTTTATTCCTTTAGTATTTACTCAAAGAAAGATACTTTTCAGAGAAAATATTTGTTTGGGTACCATAGGGTAGAAGGGAAAATGCAAATTCAGTCCATATATATGAGAGAACATGTGAAGAAAATCATTTATCGAATATTCCCTTTTACATAATAATCTAGAGCCTCATTAAGGCACTTTATTCTAAGGGTGTTTCACTTGTGGGACAAGCTAATGATGTGACCATGTTCTGTTCTCCAATTTTCCATATAGAAGAGTTTTCATTTCCATGCCTGTAAGTGGAACAGATGCCCTACATTGTATGTTGATTGTGGATGCAGGATATTCCTTGGATCTGCATTTGGTTCAAATTAGCACCAAATTTTGGACAATTAAGCCTTGATCTTCCATGGGTTACTTAAATAACGTATGTTCCTGCTTTAGCTCCATTTTTTTTTTATAATTATTTTAGATCTTTTAGTTCTTCCAAAAATATGCAACTTATAATAGTTTTTTAACTTTTATTATTTAAATAAGAAACAACTCATTAACACTCGCAAATTTCACTTTTAATGCATTATTTCTTCATATCCAATAACATTGTCTGTGAAAGTCAGTGGATTGACGCGCATGTTTAATTTTGTTTTTATTTCAGGGTTTTGATGAAAGCATTCAGCAGGCTGACCCTGGTATGCCTTGACTTTTCCTTTGAATATTCATTGCTTTCCCCAACATCATGCAAGATTTGATTATAAGGAAAGCAACTTGCTAAGCGGTTTTGAGGATTTGTTATTATTTTTTAACCAAAAATTATCTTCTTCTAACCACTTAGCTGGCATTCACATGGCTTCTAATTCTACTCTCTTTTTGTACTATGATGATGCTAGTGGGTGGCATGCACAATATGCATATAGGATCCTTGTTACATGCTTATATTCTACTCTCTTTTACACATTTTCTTTTGCAGTGTGTCCACTTTTATGGTCACTTGAGATGTGGCCTTTTGACACTTTTCTCAACATTCTTTTGATATAACTATTTTATTGTGATCAAACACACAATTCAGGGTTCTCGTTATTGTGGATTGAAAAGGAAAAACGAAAACTTTCCCCAATATAATAATGTAAAGGAAAAAAAAAAGGAGGTTTTAATTTGTAAGATTTATTATTGTGATTACAATATTTGCTACAATATTATTCTTTTTTGATAAAATAAGATTTGGGATATTGCTCTAAAGGAACACTTTCTGTATTCTTATTTATTTGGGTAAAATAAATACACGTGCCAGTGTTGAACTATCACTATAGGGTTCTCTGTGAACCCTGAACTTAAAATGCACCATAACCCTCCCAAAATAATTAAGTTACAACAGCCTTGGTTAAAGTTGACTGAAAAAATTACATAACCTCCTACCTATATTTATTTTACTAGAATAATGCTATAGATGGCAATAAATATTATTTTTTTTAAAAAGACTAATGGTGTCCTGAATGCTTGGAGAAATTGTACAATTAATGATGTGAGCTGAAGAAATATGATATCAAGTCATGAACATCTGTTAATCCTAAGGGAAGTATATCTATAAATTTATAATAGAAAAGATAGAAGCAAAACAAAAAGCTAAGGAATAAATTTTGAAAAAAAAAATCATTAATCATTCTTAGATTTGAGAGTCATGATGTTTAATTCATTAACAAGTGACTGGATTTTACAAAAATGTATTATATTCATCAATGTTTTAAAAGGTGTAATCCTTAAGAGGTGAGGCAAAAGCCTTAAGGCATTGAGGCGTAAGCCTTTTGAGATTTGTTTTATTAGATTAAAGTATGTAAATAAATTACACATATTTTTAAAAATAATAAAATAAGGAAATTAAAAATATAATATTTTAAAAATCATATATAATTTGTAACTACTTGTTGGTCACTCAAAAAATACCAACATGAGTTCATTAAGTAAATCATGCCAAGAGATGGCTATAACATTGCAAAGTTCAATTTTTTTTTTTTCAAGATCTAAGATGCAACTCTCAATTATTTTGGAAAGTTTGAGGTTGAAGAGTTTTGGATATCAACTCATATTACTACATCCCTTCCATATAAACATGCAATTTAATATTTTTTAGCCAAATCTAACTTGAGATTCACACGCCCAAAATGCGCAAGCCTCAGCTAAAAAAGCGTGAGGGGTTTGCCTTTTGTACAAATGTGTAAGCTCAGCATAAGATGTATTAATGAATTTGGGATTTTAGATTGAGCCTCATGGTGTTTTAGGCATGCCTTGTCTTGAGATGAGCCTCAATTTAGCCTTCTAAAACATTTCCCGATGTACACTTGTTCCAATAGTGGCATGGTGAGACATTATTCAAATCAAGGATTGTTAAAATGGCTTGTGATTCTTAAATTTGTTTTTGAAGGAAAATATGGATCTTTTAAACCTCATTAAGATGTTTCCTTTTGGATCCATTTACAGGGGCAGTGTTACGTAATGGAAGGGAAATCCTATTGCAGGTAAATTTCAAAATGAACTCTAGTCTTTGTTTCTCAAGAGGAAAAATAGAAGCCCACTGATAGTATTTAAACCAGAATCATCTTTTGACTCAGAGTAGCTGTAAATTGAAAGTGTGACAATGTTTTTAGGAAGTTCTAACTTTTAGAAGTGGATCTTTTGGGTCCGAGTGCATCTTGATATATTATAATCTATACCAGATTTTAGTTCTTGATTGCCCAAGCATGCTATGAACTCAAAACATTTTAGATCTGATGGACTATCTGATTAGCAGGCTTTCAACTGGGAATCTCATAAACATGACTGGTGGAGAAACTTAGAGAAGAAGGTTCCTGATATTGCAAAATCTGGGTTTACATCAGCATGGTTGCCACCAGCAACTCATTCTTTTGCCCGTGAAGGTTGGAAAGAGGGGGAAGAGATTCATCACATTTAAAATTAATGCCTTATCATTTTGCATAAGCCTGCCTACTCAATTGTTTTTTTTTTTTTGTTTCATAGGTTACCTTCCACAGAACCTTTATTCCCTCAATTCCTCCTATGGTTCCGAGCATCTATTAAAAGCTCTACTTCAAAAAATGAAACAGTATAAAGTTAGAGCAATGGCTGACATTGTTATCAATCATCGCGTTGGGACCACCCAAGGACGTGGTGGAATGTATAACCGCTATGATGGAATTCCTATATCATGGGATGAACGTGCTGTTACATCTTGTACTGGTGGGCTGGTAATGATATTCATCATAAAATTATTTATGTTCAGTTATATTTCATGAATGTATACGCATGTATGCATATGAATATATCATGAAAGTATGGAGTGGCATTTGTTTGTATGGTGGTGAGTTTGGTGACCAATATAAAGTGTGAGGTAGCATTGGCTCATCAATGTGCATAGAGAATAAAAAACTAAGTCCTTCAAGTTCTCAAATTCCTGCACATAATTTTAATGCATATATAAACTTAAGTCTACCTAAAGATAAAGCCAGAGTGAGGTTGTTTGTCTAGAGGGACGAACTTACGACTTTAATTGTTACTGTTTTTGCCAGATTTGATTTTGTTAGTTCAAATTGGATGAGAAATGTTTCCAAAATCCATTGGGACAATGGTCTTAAATGCTTTCCACCACTTTGAAATCAAAGTGATAATATATTTTCATATTTTCGAAATTTTTTTATTTGAATTTGAAAATGCTGAAATTTATCGAAATATCAACATTTTGGTGAAATTTTTGGAAATTCGACTCTGAAAAAAAATTTCCTTGAAGTTGATTTTTGATATTTAAAACTCAAAATTGACATTATCTTTTAAAAACTCTTCTATTTTATTGAAATAAAGACTGTTACAAGAATGATATAAATGGCAATGCTTAGACTTCTGAAATTTTATTCAAAATTAGAAGCCAACTTAGAAATTAGAAGCCTACAACATTTTATTCGACCTTTTATGCAAAAAATAGATAAATTTGCATAATTACTAATGTTTATCTTATTTATGAATTTTATTTATATTTATATGAATTATATGTTTGGTATGGTGGTTGTATTGTAGATATCAGCTTATACACTGTTGCAGCCAAGAATCGTACGACTTTTGTTAAATCGTCCTTCAACCATGACCACCTGAAAGGAATCAAAAAATAATGGCTTGGATGACCCGGGGTGTACTTTGAGAATCACTCCGATGCTTAAGTTAGGGAATAGGAGGTTTAGATTGCAACAGTAAATGAAGAGTGAGTGAGAATGAGATGCCTACCTCCTCCTAAGATCCCTTTTTTATAGTGGTAAAGGCAAACTCCCCTTCAACTTGCCATTTTCAAGCATGCCATTATGCATAGAAGGGTTATGGGTGACTTGCCATTATGCTTAGGGGGTTATGGGTGACTCACCATTATACTTAAGGGGGTTATGGGTGACTCAAGACGGTTTTGTAGGACATCAATAGTAGTTCTTGTAACCGTCTCTGGGGTTATGGATAACTTGAAGGCGGTTATGCGAGATACCAAATGCTGTCCAATGTTGGCCTTACAACTATCCGCCCCTATGGGCATACCTGTCAATTTTGGGTGTATTATGCATGACAGCTTAAATCATATTATTATTCATAAAAAATTCCATACTTTATACTAATTTCCTTATTTTAAAAAAAAAATCAAAACCAAAATTGATAATGAGATTAAAATTTCAGTACTTTTGAAGCCTTGGAATTTTAGTTGAAATTGAAATTTAAAACTTTGAGTGGGACTTTCTGTAAAGTGGGCATGCATCGTGAAAGTCTCTCTTCTGACTTCCCTCCTCTTTGTAACAGTTTGAGGCTTGGAGCTGAGGAGTTCTGTGGCAATCCAGTGCCCCTAGTAATGGGTGTGTAGGGGTTTATGGGTTGTCCAATCATCCTTCTAACCTTCAACTTTCCCCTATTTTTATGCTGGCTTTCTTCACATTCTTATATGGCCAAGACAGATATTGGAGAGATACTATCCTTGCACAAGCCTCTTATTTATTCTTTTATTTATTTTTTTTTTGGGGGGGGGGGGGTATAAATTCCCAAGAGAAATGTGATAAGAGAGTTGGAGAGAAGGTGAAACAAATATCAATAAAGCTTAAATTAGAGACTGCACCTTTTTGCTTCTTCCATTATTTGTACTTTTCTTTTTGCAATAATGCATTAAATTCCAACTATCACCAGAAATAGTTGGAAGTTTGAAATACATATCAAGAAAGGTAGATTATTTGTTTCAAGTTTTCATCATCTCGCAAGTGAAAGGGCACTTGTAATATATACCAGGCTAGTAAATGATTAATAGCTGTATTACCTGCAAGTCCTGCAGTTTTTGTTGGAAAATATGGAAGAAAGAGAGGGGTCTCTCTTTCTCAGTGCATTACTTCTTGTAAAAATTTGAATCTTTGTTAACATAGTACATTTGATTATGATTATGCTAAACATAATTCAGTTACCATTTATTCTCCCAGGGTAATCAAAGCACTGGGGACAACTTTCATGGGGTTCCAAATATTGATCATAGTCAACATTTTGTACGAAAAGATATTACCTCATGGCTATATTGGCTGCGGAATAATGTTGGCTTCCAAGATTTTCGTTTTGATTTTGCAAAAGGGTAATTTTATTGTGCATTGGCACTTTGGCAGATATATTTCTTTTTCCAGCTTTAATAGGTCTATTTGGGGCTCTATATTTATGATATCATATTATTTCCAATTTTAGCTATTCACCAAAATATGTGAAGGAATACATTGAAGGGGCGAAGCCAATATTTTCTGTTGGTGAGTATTGGGATTCATGCAACTATAAGGGTAGCCGCTTGGAGTACAACCAAGGTAACTTAATTTTTAAAGTGAACTACTTGGTTGACAATAGTCATGTGGTGCAGTAGCTAGAGCAACTTACTATGGTTGTGGAATACAAGTCATTTCTGATTTTTGCATTGGACACTAATACTTTGGTATAAGTCAGAAAATTTTAATAGCAGTTTATGAGTGACATATTGGTTCCTGCTATTCATTTGTAAGTGATAAAACTTAAAAATTCTCAATATGTGTGGTTATTTATTTTATCGTAGTGGTTTTGAATTTTCTGACAATTGAGTAACATAATTCGTAAGTGTCATCATCTGTAGATTCTGAATGATATTTGCCATCCCTCCTGCATGGACTGAATGCATATCAATTGAGCACCCTGTCATAAAGTTTTAGTTTGTTTTACTTTTGGTGGATATTAATGGTTTATCCTGATTAATTTCTACTTAACTTCCTTTAAAGAGAGATGGTTTCCACTCCTTGCTTTTGTTGACATCATTGAGCTTGGATCTGAACTAAATTTATATTTTTTAGCTTCATTTATGATCTATAGCTAAAGCAGGACCAGTTTGTTGAAAACTCACTTTGGATATGAAACTATAAGCATTCAGAGATGTTTCTATTATTTCTAAGAAGATAGCTTGGTAATAGCTTCTTTTGAAGCACACCCTGTTGGTTCCACCCATCGCTGTTTATTGTTAATGCCCCTGCCTTCAATCTACTGCCATTTATTTGGAGGTTGAAAGTTCCAAATCTCGTATCAAAGCAGTAAAGATAATAAAATTCTCATTGACAGTGATTGTTATATCCAGGCATTCACCCTCAGCTCACCTATTTCATCCTATCTCACTGTCACTGGAGGCATATTGTGTACTTTCCTGAACCTTCTTAACAAATCATACCATATCATTATCATCACCATTATCTTGTCATCATTCGGCTGCATTGGATTGATTGTGTAAATCCTGGCTTGTTAGTCCCTTAGATTGTAATTGTATAATGTAATCCATCCATTCGTACCTGCCAATTTTGTCAAAACTTTCTTCTTCTCTTTTTTTGTTCACTTTGGAACCTTTGCCTCTATATGATAATGGTCCTTACCAAAACTTCTGATTTCTGGATTTTCCATTCTAACTGCTGCCAATCAAATGGTTTTAATGATGAGAAATTGCGTAAAAATCTGTGGTTCATTGAGGCATACCTGAAATTGTTGATGAGTTGTTCTGGTCCTGTCACATTGGTGATTTTTTTTCCCAGACTGTTTTCATTACAACTTGATTTTGTTTTTCTATTTTTCAAACTATAAGATGCACATGAGAAAATCAGAAAACTTTGCAGTTTTAGTTATAAGTTGGCTTCCATGCCCTCAAAATCTCCCAAATAAGGAAGAAAAAACTCTCTGGTTCTTGTATGAATTTCATTTGATGCATTGCATTATTGCAGTTTTCTGTGACTTTCTTCCATCATGTTTCAAGAAACCTGGCTAAAGAGCATGATTTGTTCATCTGGTTTCTAAGGATGAGAACTTCATTGCATAGAGAAAATTCTTAAATGAAGAATACAACTTTGCTATAAAGTTCTGCAACTTACTTAATTGTCTTCTATAAGGTTACACTTGGTTCGTGGAATAGCTAATCTTAAGAATAAGATGGATTACATTGAGAAATTAGGCAATAGAGATAATATTTATTTTTTTATTCCATCCAACATGGAATATGAAAGGAATAGACATTATCTTAAACAACAAAGAAAGAAATCTCGAAAGTAATTTAAATTAGGTTGTACCTTATTCTTTTCCTCCTATCCTGAGTTAGGAATAGAGACATTCTAGTAAGATTGGAATGTTATCCCCCTAAGTCCCTCTTGGGAATACTATAGGAAAGGGCATCTCTTTCTCCATTCTTCCTCAAATATGGGAAGAGTTATTCCTTACCAATTCCTCGTTATTATTTATTCATAAGATGTTTTAGATGTCATTTGCTTTATGGTGATAGCATTTTTTTTTATATAATAGCATTTTTTTTTATATACAAACTATGAAGTTCTCCTATTTTTAAGGATACACATTCTACAAACCAAACATAATCTATGGAACTGTGGTAACCTATTGAAAGCATTTCCTTGGCATACTTTCTTACTTATTAAATAGTAAGGCTGTTGATGTTGTTTGCTTTTTTCTTGGAAGCATTCTTATTCTCAGAAGTGAGTTTTGTGAGATTAGTGGTGATTTAATTTCTGTTGCTGGCGAAATTGAGTCAACTCAAAACCTATTTTTCGATGACTCTATTGGAATGCTTATGTCATTTTTTTTTCATTTGTTTATTAACTGAATGTGCAGACAGTCATAGACAACGGATTATCAATTGGATTGATGGCACAGGACAACTTTCAGCTGCGTTTGACTTCACAACGAAGGGAATTCTTCAGGTATCTCTCAAAAGCATTATGTACTAATATGTCTCTGCTAATCTTTGAAGGTACATGGCGGTTTTTGTTTGCTTTTTTCTTTTTTTAGTAAATGTGTGGCAACCATATATTTGGAGAATGACATGATTTTTCTAAAATTATTTCTCGTATTTGGCTTAGTTAAGTTAGTTCCCATTAGGGTAAATGCACTTTGCTCAGTCAATGCAGTGGATGCATAGATCACCTCCTTCTGAAATTGAGGTTACGGCTAATTTGTTTGTATGATATCAACTGCTGAGGAATTGTATCCTCGTTCTTCTAGCATGAATCATTTTATCTATTGCTGTGTAGGAAGCTGTTAAGGGAGAATTCTGGCGTCTGCGTGACCCACTGGGGAAACCACCAGGTGTAATGGGATGGTGGCCTTCTAGGGCTGTCACTTTCATTGACAACCATGACACTGGCTCAACACAGGTATGAAGACTTCTGTGCTATCTTTGCAGCAATTGGTCTTGGAAGGTTTTGTGAACTTTAGGTCTTCATCTTTCTTTTGTGGTGCACAACTGCATGCAATGAATGTGAGTCAAAATCTTGTAATATTTTATTAGAATAAATTTTTTTTTTTCATTACAAAATTTCTTTTGGTGTTTTCAGTTCACTAGAAAAAAATTCTGCAGTACTATCCTTAAGAGGGTTCTTTTTGAAAATTTGCTGGATGAGTAGAAAACACAAGCATTGTATAGGTTGGAGTATTTAGATTCAGTCTTCAGCCTGCTCAAAATTATATATTTACCAATTGGAAAAATCTCTTAGTCAAATATTCTAATGGATAGAAGTCCCTCACAACAATGTGTTCTTGTGGAGTGAAACTTGTTTCCTGGGTCCTTCTCCACCCTCCCCCCCCCCCCCCCCCAAAACCCACCCCCAACAGCAAAAATGTTTTCAATGTTTTAAAGACACAATTGAAGGCTCGCTTCACGACTCTCCTCAAGGCGTGGTGTACCCAAAATGCACCAAGGTTTAGTTAAAGTAACCTGATTCCAGAAAGCGCCTTTGAAGTAACACATTCACTTCATCCCAAAGATGTACACCTCACAAGACCCATATTCTTGAACTATCTATCCTAACATTATTTGTTTTTAATAAATTGATCAACTTATTACAAGCAGAAGTGTTTTATTTGGTTTTACAACCTGTTCAAATCATTGTTTCACATTTTATAGGATCTTACACCTTTAATCTTGTTGCTGTATTGCTGATTCAACTTATATGTATGCACTCATTTTTATTTCTTATGTTGATTTTTATTATATTGTGCATGCTCACATGTTTTTTTAATTCAAGCTTAAATTAGTAAGCTTAGGCTTAGAATTTCCAAGTTTATAAATTATCTTCATTTTTTTTTGAAAATTTTCTTAATTCTATTGTCAATGAGGTATTTTTAAAATTTTCAAAACATGTCTTATATTTATATTTATTTAATTAAAAAATGAACTTCCAAAAGGGTTGTGCCTCCCCTCATTGTGGGCAAAGTGCCTTGCCTATGTCTTTGCCTTTTATATCATTTGTTATTTATATGAATATATATATATATATATATATATATATGCATGTATGAGTGTGCATTTAGAAGCATTAAGATCTGTTCGGTATCATTGTTATTTTCTGTTTTTGTTCCTATACAATGAAGAAACAAATTATAAAAATGTGTTTGTTTATGTTGGTTGTTTTATGTTTTTGTTGTCGGTTTTAACTGTTTGCAAAAAAATTAAAAACCAGATTTTTTCAGTTGTTTTGGCAACTTGTTGCTATAAATTTTAATATTTAGAAATAGTTTTTTTTTTTTTTTAATTAAATCATTCATTTTATACACACTTTTTGACTAAAATTAAAATAAAATGATCATATGACTTTAAATATAATTAAAATATAAATAATTTTAAAAAAAAACCAATTAAATTTTTTTTAAAATTTTCAGTTGTTAGCTACAATTAGATTGTTACTGTAAAATGAATTTTTAAAATATAACAATTAAGTAAAATAGTTATAATAATTCTTATTTTTATTATAGTATTTTAAATTTTTATTATTATGCTTTTATTTTAATAATATTATTTGATTTAAAGACAAAAATGAAAATTTTTGATTAATTTTTTAAATTTATTTTAGCTTTACAAATATTAACCAAATAGATTGTTGGGTTTTGATTTTTAGTTTCTGTTTCTGGTTTTTAGTTTTTGTTTCTAATTTTTGTTTTCATAATATTTGACAATGATACCAAACAGCCCCTTAGTTTGTAGATGTTATTCTTTTTTTTCCCCCTTAAAAAACATTCACTGCCGCATCCTCTAACCTACTATGTTTCCTTAATATAAATGATTAAATAGACCCTCTGCTTATCATTTACATCAGTAAATTTGGAACTTCCTTTGGTTGGGTACCTACTCACCCTGTCATTGTTCACTCTCGCAGGCTCATTGGCCTTTCCCTTCAACTCATATTATGGAGGTACGTGAACTTGTCTACTTGTAAATTGTCTTAATCTTGCATATCTACTGTTCGTCTCAATCAATTTCACTTATCTCATTATAACTAGAATTTTGCTTGCTGGTTTACTGTTATTGTGTCTAATCATTTTTGAAGAGTAGACTTGAGGATGAGCCTTGGCCCAGTGCTAAGGCAGACATGTCTAAATCATTGAACAACCTCTTCAAATGAGGATGTAATATTGTGTACACCATGCCTTTCTCAAATGCACAATGTGACATCTGAGCTTTTTGAACTAGGTTTTTTTTTTCTCATGAACTGGGTGTTCTTTATTTCTTGTTGAAGCATAGGTGTTGGATCAGCTGGGGAGTTGCCGAGTTTTTGGGATAACAGTGAAATAGACAAATAAGCATTTGCTTTAAAATCACGTTTTCATCAAAAGAAGATATTTCATTACTGCGCTAGTGCGCTACCCCTAGATGCCATATCATCGCTTATATTGTGATACAGAGGGTCTTTTCTTCTTTTTTTTTTTTTTTTTCCCCTCAGGGACTTGCCAGTGCATTTGTGAATTTTTAATTGTCGATTTTTATTTTTCACTCCATAACCATATTTAACTTAGAGCCTTGTCCTGGTTATATGAATTCAAGTAGGACCTCATAGAGAAACGTACTTGAGTTTGCTTTACATATGAAGGTGACAGCCTTTGAAGAGTAGGCCAATAGTTGTGCAGCCTAAGAATTCTGGTTAATATGAAGGAAATAGCCCATGTACAATTCTTATTGCTTGGCAGATTTTTTGAATGATTTCTTTTAAGAGATGGTCCATGATACCAGAGAGTAGGGTGCTGGTACCACATGTTGAAGCATAGTGAGTTTTGTTGATGCACGTCTGACCACAGAAATTATGTTTCGTAGTTAGGAAGACCATTCCTTTTTACTACTTTTTGGACTAATGAGTTATGAACTCTTATTCTCATGACAAAATGCACTTTGATTTGTGGAAAACAGAAATAGGCAGTGTCCTTGTGTGATTATTTTTGTTTTTTTAATTTTGGGTGGTTACGAAGGAGAGCAGTGCTATCTGGATGGGATGTGTAGAACTGAACTTAGGACCCAGGGGATGGCTAACACCGAGCAATCTTGCTCATTGTGAAGATTCTTGAAACCACTGAATAATCCCCTTTCAAAACATAGTTTTAGTTATCATCGAATCAGCTATTTTTGTGGAATGATGGTTTCAACTTCTGACTTCCATTGGAAATTGCAGGGCTACGCATACATACTCACGCACCCAGGAATACCAACAGTTTTTTACGACCATTTCTACGATTGGGGCAACTCTCATCATGATCAAATTGTGAAGCTGGTATGAACCTTGGTCCCTGAATAAGTGAGCAGCCTTCAGGTAAAACATCTTTTACATAACACATCTGAACTTCTTAATCCTGCAGATGGATATACGAAGGCATCAAGACATCCACAGTCGATCCCCTATTAAGATCATGGAGGCACAGCCAAATCTATACTCGGCAATTATCGGGGATAAGGTGTCCATGAAGATAGGGGATGGTTCCTGGTGTCCCGCTGGTCGGGAGTGGACTCTTGCGACCAGCGGCCACAGATATGCAGTGTGGCAGAAGGAATAATCATTCTATTTCCAGGCTAAGGCTCGATACGTCTGCTAATATGGCATTTCATAATTTCATATCATAATCTGAATAAAATATGAATAAAACCTTTGTTGTATAATATTGAGCTGGAAATCTTCTCCCCTACTCCCCCCAGTTTTGTATGTTTAAAAACCAAAACCTCTACAAATAAAAGTGTTTGTTTTGTTTATTTATTACTTTTGAAATAAACCTCGTAGGCAAGAACAGGCTCGACTCTATGGACTTTGGACAAAGTGGGAGTTTCACAACCCAGTGGAGTCTATAGGTTTGACCACTGGTAATAAGCAAATAAATAAAAAAAACAATCCAGATAGAAGTGGGGACTGCAGTGCACCATGACTTGTGAACTGAATTTCAGGACTCCATTGACCATTGGTAATCATAGGTGTCTGCTAGAAGAAAAAAGGTTCGAATGCTATGAAAGGCACGAAGCACCAAAGCAACTTCTTGTGTTGGTTGGATGAAAATAATTTACAAGTACGATTTTATCCTATTCTACGTACTAAATATATTGCAGTGTTCGGTTTGGGAAATTATGTCAACTAATTTTCATAAAAATTAGAATTGCCAGTGAAATAGATGGAAATAAAATTTGTATGTTTATCATACAAGATTCTCAGGATGGGCTAAACCTCAACATCAAGGATTTGGAATATGTTCTATATTATATTATATATTTATGATTTACTATGCACGTGAATCAATTTTAATTGAATAGAGTGTTTGCTAACGTCTAAAAAAATATATAGACTGTAAACAACACATTAGGCAAAACAATAAATCAATAAAGCAATAAAAGCAGGTAAATTCGTCTCAACAAAATTGATTTTTTCGAACTACATTGATCACTCCTATTGCGCCACAAATTTTGCATATGTTTGTTCATTGGAAGTCCATCTTAAACCGAAGTTACATAGGTAGTGAAATGTACCTAACTTCCATCTCATCTCCCTACCACGCTTCTCAAAAGTTAAACAAGAAAAATCTTAGAAGTCCTAAAGTTGGAGTAGAATGTCCCTTAAGAGAAGGCATGTGTTTTGCACCAATTTTTGTTGAACCCTAAACTACATAGAAGTTTCCAAGGGGCAGCAATATTATATATAGTTAAGAAGAGTTAGAATGCGACGGACCGTAAAACAGACGTCGTTGACGGTAGGTGGATACCCGGACGTACCCAAAAAAAAAAAGAAGAGTTAGAATGCCTTCCGAGGAAGATAGTTGCATAGAAAATTCTCGGCATGTAAAAATTTGGGCATGACCCAAAGAAGACGAAGCTTTATAAATACCTTAATTAGGTATCATGAGAACAAGTACCGTTTGTGATTTTTTTTTTTTCAAATTTCAATTCTTTTCTATCTTAGCAATAGCCTATTATTTTGGGGGAGTTAAGATCCAAAATATGAAAGAAACAAGTATTTTCATGGTGGCACCACTCAATCAATTTTGTTCCACTTAGTCTCTCTTTTAGGACCACAAATCTTTTCCTATACTTTGAAGAGGACCACAAATCTTTTCATATACTTTGAAGAAGCTTGTCCAATTTGAAAAGGGATTTTGACCGATAAGAACAACGATCTACTTCAATCAATATGTCTTTAAGCAGAGTCATAGATAATATAGAAATCCCACTACCACATTTACATAGACAAAATGTGAACAAATTTTTTTAAAAAAAAAGATCTATGGTAAAAACTTGACCACGAGTATTGGGGCACAAAGAGAACTAGCCTTGTTATGGTATATAACTTATATTAGTGATGAATATTATGGTGGTTTCAAAAGAGGAATGATGAGAGTGATGACAATGGAAAAGATGTCGGACTGTCCAAATTCTCTACCCCCACAAACTGTACGGGCTGGGATAAGATCATCAATCAATTATTCAACAGTATTTTTGTTTTTCCCTCTTTGAGGTTTTACAAGCATATGTCCCTCTTACCAATTGAAGTCTTGAAACCTCTAGTCTTATTGTCGGTGAAATCAAATAATATAAATTATTTAATTATGTAGGTATGTACATGTATTTGTAAACTCATTATCAATTTCTAATATTTGTACTAAAAATTGAAAATATTATTTTTACTACCCGAATTGGACAAGCGCTTAGCTTTGCACTAACTTAGTTAAACCAGTTAATCTGGGTTGGACTAGCTTGGATTTTAAAACCATGACTAGACATACCCTATATATATATAACAAATTGTTCTACTATAAATTGAGTAGTTACTTGAAGAAGATTTAACACAATAATAATTAAGAAAGAAACGTAATATAAAAAATTATTTTGAAATTTTTTCCCAAGATTTGAGACAAAATAATCAAATTGGAGAGAATCATGATCACCATGCATAGCATAAGCAATGAAGGAAAGCTACATATATACTTCCACACTTTCAGACGTGGCAATTTATCAATTTCTTAGTAGGGACTTAAAGTTTTGAACTCCTAACACCATGAAAGACGAATACGTGTACCGGGCGAAAGGGTTTTATATTGGGCTTGGACTATATAATAAAAAGTGAACTATCTTTTTATATATTCCACATCCTTTCTAATTTATCGAAAGATTTAAACTTAAAACTTTCAATATAAAAGTTCCAAACTTTATCCACAGGATGTCCCTATAAGTGCTAACAAGTTTTTCGATCCTTAACCTAAATATGCATACTCACAAAAAATTCAAGTTACAATCATTTCAAGGGATATCCACAAAGTGCAATTTAGAAGTATTTTAATAGAGCTGCTCTAAACCCTTATTTCTACTACATTGATGATGGTATTGAGTGTTGTGCTACCTCATCTTCGGGGTGTGTACAATTACTTGGGTTGCAAGAAAGTTGATATGAGTCGTTAAGGTCTCTCTTGAACTTGGATGTGGAAACTCAAATCCCTCACAAACTACTTGAGGTTAGAGAAAATACATATCTTTTGGGGTGTTGATGTGCTTGTTGTCGTCTTGTTCTGAAAACTATTAGCGGTGCTATTTAGAACTATTTGAAGGCTTAGTCTCTACGAAGAAGTGTTCTTGATATTGGTTCAACAATAGGTTTCTTCAACCAAGAGTTTGATGGGTTCGTGACAACCTCATCAAGACTACACTGAGAAACATAAACTAGCTAGCATCAAACTTTTGTGTTTACATGACAGACTATTTGGATATCTTGATATGAAGAATCCGTTAAACTTTTGTTTTTAGAAATGGATGGTTGTGGTAGGATTATTTTGCTACTAATTAGCTGGTAAGCTAGAGGAGGATTTCATCGAAATATTCAATGCTAGCTAATGCAACTACTATGGGAATATATGAGTAGTAGGGGCACAAGCTCACATTTGTGCCCTAGGAAACTGGTTCTTCCGGCTCACCATTCATCTTGGAAGGACAATGAATCGGACTCAAGTTTACTTGGAGTAGAGGAAGTTCTTGCAAAATCATCCTAGAGTCTAATTTTCAAAGAAACACTGCGACTTACTCAAAATGAATGAATTTAGTTAAATTTTTACGATTAATTTAGAAACATGCAAATCATGGACATTTTCTTTTGGGTAGTAATCATGGACTCATCAATTATTCTCCATTGAGATCATGTTTTGTGGCCGGCCATATATAAGGCAAGCTAGCTAAGTAGATAGAAAATATTTCAGAAAAATTATCATCTTATACCATGTGCATATGTTTGCCAATAACCAGCTAGCTATAATGACACAAGTCATCATATACCATTATTAATTATCATTATTATTATTATTATGATTATAATTATGATTCATGAATGTTATTAATTGGCCATCCAATTGATTAATTTTCCAAACATCTCTAAATATATGAAATGATTAATTTTGATCAGATTTGGTCATTAAAAAATTTAAAAAATATTTAGTACACTATACATGCATTTACATTTTTAACTAAGTTAGATAATTATAATTATTTTTTTTGTACATACAGAGAAATCATATCAAATTTTCCTTTTTTATATAACTCAATTCAAGAGAAATTATAAAATACACCCTGTATACATCGAGAAAAAAAATTCTATCCACTAAAACGATAAAAGTGGTTCTCTCATTAGGTATTTTCATTCAATAAAAACACTCTAAACCGTGAATTTGATTGAGTTATTTGGAATGCACCATTTAGTATATTTTTATTAAATGAGAAGGTTTGATAGAAAGTCCACACTGATCCTTCTGAAGGACTTAATTATTATTTT